>NC_051287.1:20420530-22835530 GCF_015220745.1 Sebastes umbrosus
GCACACTGAAAATGACATATATATCACAGTAAGATAGGCATAATGTTATCAAAGTCTGAAGAACTGCATCAGTGCTACATTACACATCATTACAAAACAAATATTGGCTTGCCTTAACCAGGGTTGTCTTACAGGACATAATAAACCTACAGTATATGATGGAGAGAAACAACAGTATGCACAAAACACAAACGCACAGCTTTGACGGGATCACATGAAATATTTCCATATTGCCATATTACCTTTGTGCTTTAGAGAGGAATGTGCTGTATTGGTTTGGGTGTTTGCTGGCATACTGCTGTCTTTTTAATTGCTACATTTATCAACATAGTGTTTGAGCGCACTAACTCAAACATCCCTTTTACCCACTGAGTCAACAGCCACATCAGCATTAGAAATATTAGTACTAAAGGAAAATATGCTTTTTTTCAAAATATACTTTGTAAAAGTAATAAATGCAGCTGTTGGTTTTGTTTTCTGTTAAGAAACAGCAGCAGCATATAATAGATCAACAGTGTTGCTCATGGCTGTAGTCGTCAGCCTTTGTGCTTCAGCGTGGCAGTTTCAGGGCGGGGTTGATATGTTTTTTGTTTTCTTGGTCATCGACAGTTCAGAAGTTCAAGATCCATCGGTACTCTGTGCCGGTCTCTCTCCTCTTCCTCCCACATCAACAGTGACTCCATGTCGCGTTTTAACATGTCGACTCTCGTGTCAGGAACTCATCGAGACATCATCCGCACAAACTCTGGGGATTAAAGAAAAGGAGAAACTGTTTTACAAAGCTTTAGTTAAAAACAAAAAAATCTTCAATCAAATATATGATGCTGCATAACTGCTCCTTATATATAGGATATACATCATGCTAGAGGTATTGGTGGGTAGGTGGAGATGTAGGGTGGACTATCACCTAACCCCACTGATCTTACGGAGCAGTAGCAATAGATCAGAAATGTAGTAGCCGATTGTTAAATACAAGTTTCCAAAGGGATGTTTATGATAAGCAGAGATTTTGTGCTACTGGATGAGCATGACTTAAATCAAGTATTTATATTCAGTTCATTAAAGAGAGCTTAATTAACTCAGTAGAATCTAAACTGGGTTTTCAGGTCAGCTCAACCATCTCTCTCAACAACAAGAAAAAAGATTATTTATACAAAATTATAATCATAGACTGTATATAAGAAGTGAATGTAGTCAGTAGGTTTCTGGACTACCGTTTTGAAGCCTGGAGTTTGTCGTTTTGGCTGTTCGTCATCTTGTTTTTTTTGCAACCAGAAGTGACACGAGAGGGTGGAGCTAAGTACAACCAAATGCTAAATAAGACTATTTTTTGGCGACACAAAAAGTTCTAATTCAATTTCAGTAACTGAAATCACATTGTGAAAGGGTTAAAGTTCAAAGATGAAAACTCCCAAACCGGACAACGCCGTGGTAGCGACCTGTCAATCACGTTTACAATGTTTACTGAGGTAATAAATCAAGTGAGTAGTAGGGTCATTTTCTCACAGTTTTCTATACAATCAGACTTCTTTTTGCAACCAGAGGAGTCGCCCCCTGCTGGCTGTTAGAAAGAATGCATTGGCTTCACTTCTCAGACCCAGAGGTAGCCCACTGATAATAATCAGCTAGAGTAGCATAAACAGCATATTTTACATCATATTTTGTTTGCATGTTCAAAAATATGTTAGCTCGATAACAGTTATTGAAAGCTGCACTAATCAATATTTGTATAAACTGTATACAATGGACAAAATTATCTGCTCATCGTGACAAAACTACACTCGACTCTGCTGTTCCCCTTCAGCTCTACCGAGCATTTTGGTGTCTTTTAGCTCATTGTTTTGGTTTTACAGCTTGCAACTTTAAAGTGTTTTGGTTCGCTCTCACTGCTCTCATAGCATCGTTTTGTTTTCAGTGAAAAAGCTCTAAAAACCCAGCTATACGCTGCCTATAGCACAAAACAACAGTCAGACACAGTTAGCAACTAGCTGGTGTACACAGTGGAGCATTTGGCAGATATTTCCCTCAGGAGTTGGTTGGAGAGCAAAAACAGAGCTGAAATGAAAGTGAATATTGCACTAATAGTAGCTTAGAGCACATTTGTCAGGTGGACACTAACACAACCAAGGTCAAGGGCACAAACCTGCATAACAGAACACTACGAATGCCACACATCCAATCTCAAAAGTCACATTGATCAAGATCATGTTTACCCTGATCTACATGTATTCTCGCACCAAAAGAACACTTGTTTTTGATCAATCAAATGTTGCTTGGACATTATTGCTGACGGACTGCATGTAGAACGCAGTGAAAATGTGAAATACTATTGCTGTAAGTGTAGTTGTGCTACTGAGAACAGCAGCCCTTTCTGATGTTTTCATCCCTAACAGCCTGTATGCATCTTTTTCTCTGTGGGTAATCTATGAGGTGCCATAAGCCCTTGGTATGGAGATAATCTGACGGACAGGCAGACCTATTGCTTTCATCCCCTCACCTCACTATCAGCATGGCATTTGAATATAAGCACACATGTTGGGATTTTACTTTAAAATGTGTGTGTGTGTGTGTGTGTGTGTGTGTGTGTGTGTTTAAGAGATAGACAGAATGGTGGACATAGAAAGACGCCAACAGACAGAGGTATGGTGTAAGCGTGTTTGATTCCCAGGCTCTATAAAGCATGGTGTCACACACTGCGTAGGATTCTTCACCTTCAAAGTCTACATGCCCATCTCCGTTGAGGTCGATGTCTCGCAGGATGTCCTCCAGGTCTCTGTGTCCGACCTGAAAAAGTCAGGTTGTGGGGAAGGTGTGAGTGTCTGTTAGCACAAACTCAGCCAAGATACACGAGTAGACAAGATTCAGACAGACACCATGATTGATGTAGAGCTACAGAGAGGTGGACAGACTCTCCCAGCAGCTCTGTACCTGTTGTCCTAAAAGTTTTTTCATTGCTTCTCTAAGTTCTGCTGTGCTGATCTGACCATCGCCATTAGTGTCAAACTGAAAGAGAGAAAGAGAGACAAATGAATAAAACACAGTTAATAAGAATATTACAAAAACTCTCTTCTCACTTTTCTTACATATACAGTATCCCTAAGTTTGTACCAACCACTGTCAGCATCACTAAATTACCAAAACACTGGTTGAACATCCTTAAAGAGGACCTATTATACATCTGTGCTTTTTCCCGTTCCTTTATTGAGTTATATAGTTTTTTGTGCATGTAAAAGGTCTGCAAAGTGACAAAGGGAGTTACTCTCCCCCACAGAAACACTGCTCCTGAACTGCCTGAAACGCCTTGCTTGAAGTCCCGCCTTTTCTTCCTTAACGTGGTGATGTCACCATGTAACAAATTTGCATAATACCTGCCTATAGCAGCTAGTTTGGCACACCCTCAAACAAAGCTAGTTTGAATGGAGCTGGAGCGGAGTCCGAAGAGTTTGGTCCAGTTGACCAATCACAACAGAGTGGGCCAGCTGACCAATCAGAGCGGACTGGGCTACAAGTATGAACCTAAAAATAAGCATAATAGGTCCTCTTTAAGATTATTGTCACTTTTATCTGACATAAAGTCTTTTGGTAACCCTTTGTGATAAACTCTACCATCCATCCATCCATGTCTTTCCTCACCTCCTTGAACGCATCCCTCAGCTCTTTCACCCCGATCATGTCGGCCGTTTCAGCCAGAAGTTTGGGCCCCATGAGCTCAACAAAGTCCTCAAAGTCAACATGTCCTCCCACTGTTGGACAAGTTGAAAAGAGGCAGCCGGGTTAACCTTCAGGGTGTTCTCAGAGACAAAACATGACAAGACTTACTGCATTACTTGTACTCTATCTGATGAATAGTGATGCTGAAGCCTGGGCACTGTTTTTTAAAGTGGCTGTAAAAGTAGTTTGTCAGAAGAATGGGGGAAATAATTCATAGCACACATATACACACAGTTTTACTTACAGTTCATGTTGATCTGCTGGCTCAGTTCTATCAGCTCCATCTCTGTTGGCATGTAGCCCATAGTCCTCATGCAGTTCCCCAAGTCCTTACAGCCGATAAACCCATCTTTGTCTTTGTCGAACTCCCTGAATGCCTCGCGCAACTCTGAGAGCGAGGTAGACAGGGTGTCAATGTGAGAGACGTGTGGAAATTATTTGAGATTATTGTTACATTAGAGCTTTATTTTCCCTGAAATGTGACATACCATCCATTTCTTCGGGCCTCAACTCTCGGTCCTGTGAAGGATCACAGCGCAAAGTTAGGATCCAAACACTGCGGGTATTTTTAAAATCATGCCGCATTTCTCACACAATAAATAAGTAACTGCAGGTATGTGCCGCAGAGTGCCAAGAGTCTGCATGTTTCCTTCCAGCCAGAGAGGAAGAGCTTATCAGTGAGATCATCTCAAGAAAACATGCAGACTATTGGCACAAAAAATAGCACATTAGGTGTTAGGGTAGCAGTAAAATAGCGGAAACAGTATACAATATTAGATGGAGATGCAGAGACAGTTAGACAATAGAGACAGTTCCTTTATTTGCCGGTGCACTGAAGTAGAATGACTCAATCTCAACCCCTGCATCCATTATGAACAGCCATGTGAGAGCTTCATCAGAGGAGTCAGTAAAACAGCGGTCATCTACACTGAGGGTTTCAAAATCACTGTTTTCTTTAAAAACAAGACCTTGACGTGTGTTGTCACAGCTGGAAATAGATTGAGAGAGATAATATAAGGAGCATTTTGCCATCACCATAACCCGGCTTTAATACTTCTCCATCCTGCTAATGTCCACCCATTATTAGTAATGCAGTCTCATGCATAAATATACACACAGACACACACACCCTTGCAGTCAGCATTCTTCCTATCAAGAGGAAAGATTTCATATTCTAAAAACATCATCATCTCATTTCCACCGCGGTTATTGACATGCTGTGAGTGCTGCCATTACAGTGAGAGGTGATTACTACACACATTCATCATTTCTGTTATTGTGCATGTATTGTGTCGTGTGCTAATCTCTTGGCATGCATGCACTTGATATTGTCTGGACTTACGTACAGCCTGCCGATTCTCAGCGAAGCCCTTGCGTAGAAAGATGCACGCAGGCCCCAGCACGTTGTGCATGTTGGCTCCGTTCTGGGCCAGGGCCACTAGCGGCTCAAGATAGGCCCCCCCAGATCCCCCCTCCTCACAGGACTGCACTGCTTTGTAGTTCTTCTTTTGGTCCTGGAGCAGCATCGGGGGCGGGGGGGCCAGACATGGGAGCAAGGGGCAAAGACAGGGGTAGAGACCGTGACTCAGACTGTGGAAGCATGGAGTCAACAAGGAGCCAACAAGGAGGTGGAGGATGAAGGGGGTGACAGACATATGTATGGCAGTCATAGAGAGGCGTGGAGTCACGTCAGTCGTAGAGAGATGAGGAGTCAGGTCAGTCGTAGAGAGATGAGGAGTCAGGTCAGTCATAGAGAGATGAGGAGTCAGGTCAGTCGTAGAGAGGCGTGGAGTCAGGTCAGTCGTAGAGAGATGAGGAGTCAGGTCAGTCATAGAGAGATGTGGAGTCAGGTCAGTCATAGAGAGGTGAGGAGTCAGGTCAGTCATAGAGAGGTGAGGAGTCAGGTCAGTCATAGAGAGGTGTGAGGTCAGTCATAGAGAGATGTGGAGTCAGGTCAGTCATAGAGAGGTGAGGAGTCAGGTCAGTCGTAGAGAGGTGAGGAGTCAGGTCAGTCATAGAGAGGTGAGGAGTCAGGTCAGTCGTAGAGAGGTGAGGAGTCAGGTCAGTCGTAGAGATGTGGAGTCAGGTCAGTCATTGAGAGGTGTGAGGTCAGTCGTAGAGAGATGAGGAGTCAGGTCAGTCATAGAGAGGAGTCAGGTCAGTCATAGAGAGGTGAAGAGTCAAGTCAGTCATAGAGAGGAGTCAGGTCAGTCGTAGAGAGGTGAGGAGTCAGGTCATTCATAAAGAGGAGTCAGGTCAGTCATAGAGAGGTGAGGAGTCAGGTCAGTCATAGAGAGGAGTCAGGTCAGTCAGAGAGAGGTGAAGAGTCAGGTCAGTCATAGAAAGACATGGAGTCAGGTCAGTCATAGAGAGGCGTGGAGTCAGGTCAGTCATATAGAGGTGTGGAGTCAGGTGAGTCATGATGGAGGAGTCAGGTCAGTCGTAGAAAGATGAGGAGTCGGGACAGTCGTAGAGAGGAGTCAGGTCAGTCAGAGAGAGGTGAAGAGTCAGGTCAGTCATAGAAAGACGTGGAGTCAGGTCAGTCATAGAGAGGTGTGGAGTCAGGTGAGTCATGATGGAGGAGTCAGGTCAGTCGTAGAAAGATGAGGAGTCGGGACAGTCGTAGAGAGATGAGGAATCGGGTCAGTGTGAGGTGTGAGGTCAGTCATAGAGAGGCGAGAGGTCAGTCATAGAGAGGTGTGAGGTCAATCATAGAGAGGAGTCAGGTCAGTCATAGAGAGGCGCGAGGTCAATCATAGAGAGGTGTGGAGTCAGGTCAGTCAAAGAGAGGAGTGGAGTCAGGTGAGTCATGATGGAGTAAAGCTCCTCAGTCAGAGAGAAAAGGTTGTAATTTGTCATGACAAGCAGCTGATGCCATCCATGAATCTGTCCTGCAGGTCACAATCCTGCACAACAGCACACTACCAAGCCTCTGTATCATGTATCACAGATGATGACAATGGTGGAGTTTACACTGACAGCCTCACATAACTGCTCTTTAATCTTCAGCTGCAAATGTTCTTGCCTTAAAGGATAATTAAGATTTATTACAAAATGTGGACTGAGTTTTATACTTTCGACCATACTTTCTAACAGTTATGACAACATTTAGTCACTCATTGCTGAGATCTGGGAAGTAACCAGCATCACTAGAAAACAAAGTCAAAATTATTAACCTTTTAACAATCAACGGCGGGCCCGGCTGCTATTCTGTCTTTCATACTTAAAGGTTTAAAAAAAAAAAAAAAAGGTTAAAAATCGCAATATATCTTATTGCAATACTTAGCATATCGCAAATTGTTTAAAATCGCAATGAGATCGTATCGTGGGATCTCTGGTGATTCCCACCCCTAACAGATTAGCCAAAGTTATTTGGAAGAGAACATGAAAGAGTAAAATTATAACTCAAACTGTATGTTGTAAACATTAATCACAGTTTACAGACCAACTTCCTGGTTCAAATTCAACATAATTACCATAGTTGTGCGCATAAGTTTTCCTGTGCAATGAGCGAATATTACAACATTACAGGTGCACCCACTTGCAGTTTTATCTCCAAATGAAGTGGTTTAGATTATCTGACTGCTCTTGACTTTACAGTATTATCATAACTGATAGCAATGATGGTCAGAACTACAGAAATAAGACCCAAGTTGTAATAAATGTGAATAATCCTCTAATACCCAATTTGTCAGAGGTAAGAAACAACAGAGTCCACATAAGTACACATTTAACTGACAGCATTATGATTCTAACTAATGACATGAGGTATGAGGGAATTAACCCATTTGTGCTCAAAGACTATATTTAATATGATGAGAAAAAATGCCACAACATTTGTTCCCATTGGTCTAAAGTCTCGAAATTTGGTATGGGCAAACCTTGGGCAAGTATCTAACAGTACAACTTTGAAATATTTAGATCACATGAAAAATCAAACTTTTATTAATAGTCAATGTCAGGATTTCTAGAAAATTAGGAAAAATCCTAAAATTGTGTTTATTAAATGTTTTCCACATGAAATATCTTTTTACACCGTATATGTGTTACATATCTTTGATAGTCAACTTGTTATGAGTTCATAGATACCAAATACTTGATTGTGCTCCTTGTGGTTTCTAAGATGATGACATTTTCTTATCATACTATATCTAGTCTTTAGGCACTACTGTTTCTATTGCAAAAACAGCAGTCCCATGTGTCCAAATACTAGATATGCCAGTGGTATGATAAGAAAAACTCAAGCGATTTTGAAAATTTCATCTCATTTGTGCTTAAGCAAGCCAAGAGATCACTTCAACTAAAGGAAATTAAAAATTTCAGGTATACGGGCACAAATGGGTTAAAGGATTGATGACACAGTGTATTAATAATCAACACGACTCATGCTGGGATAGTTATTTCTGTTTTTGTTTTTTTTGTGTGTGCACATTACAGAATAATTGTGTTGTCCAGAAGACGAGGCGAAAGTTCAGCCAGCCATTTCATTATAATCACCCATTAGCCAACCAACCAGGGGGCAAACGTTGTCCTCACAGCAGTCCTCCCAATTACAGAGAGAGCGCTACAGGTTAATTAAAAACGGGCAATCGCTGCTCGCCAGTGGACAAAACAAGCTTCCTCTAAATAAAGCCAAATAAGGTCCAACCATTGCTCTGACTAATATCTGAATCAGAGAGAGCAGCTGCCTGATCTTAGGGCTTAAGGCAGAACACAAGAGACTATTAGAAAAATACTCTGTGACTATCTACTGCAGCAGCAACATCTCATCAAGCTTATAAAACAAGATGTCAGTCAAGTCTTCAATTACCGCCGTGTAACATCCAACTCAGTGGAAGAAAATGCAGCTAAAAGCGAGTGGAGTGGACTCACTGACACAGCGCATTACCAAGAGACCGTTTTTGCTGCTGCTTTAAATCTCACAGCTAGTACCCGTCTACAAATGCTTTTACAGTAAACATAAGACATCTACACGCAAACTTAATGAGTCATTAATATGCATGCATGCAAATATATATTATATTCTCTACAAATGACCTTCACGCTCCATCTGTTACCATGCCATCCTAATGCCACTTCATGTATTCCTACAGTCCCCTCCACAGGAACGGATGCCCACTGGGTAATCTGACCTAGTGATGCATGGAGCAAGGCTGTCTGTGGGTATATCGTGCCAGAAAAGTACTATGAAGCCACGCGCTTGCAGTTATATAACCAAAAAAAAAAGAAAACGCTGAAGTCAAGCAAGAACTTCTCGAGCACTCCAACCCATTTTGGCACAGATGGCATCAACAGTTGCTTGTCATATTGTGCTGCTTCCTCAAGGATGTGCAGCTGCTGATGTGAAGGGGAATCTATTTGTGGGAGCGTCTGCCTGCTGCACTGAGAGTCTATTCAAGCTGATACGATGAGGACAGCTGATGTAAGAGATGTATTGTACGAAACGAAGGTTTTTGAGCCTTTTCACGAAAACGGCTCTGAATTCGTCGTTCCTCAATTGCGCACGTGTGTTGTCGTCTAAAAAAGCCTCGATGAAAAGCTGGTACAGTTGAAAGAGCACACCTGTTTGCAACACTTCCACTGACTGGACACATCCCCGCAGGTGCAGGTTCAACAGGGTAGAAATCTTCCGCTGGCTGGTAAGGTGACTGACTCTAATGTTTGGTGACACGATTCCAAATTCACCGGCATCACCTCGGCCAACAGGTCGAGCACAAGCAGCACCAGCCAGCTCCTCTGACCCGTGTCTAAAAGGCTGAAATGGGTTTCCAGGGAATGCAACCGTGCACTAATGAGCACAGAGGGAACTTGCATCGAAAAAGAAGACATACGATAAGACGCAAATGTCATATTTGCACTGCTCTAAACTCATAAAGTACATGCAGAACTATAAATTCCTAACATTGACTGAAACTACAGCATGAGACACAAGCTTTATCATGAAAAACTTCCAAGTGCGTGGATTCCGGCAACACAAAACACAGGGAAACAGTTGAAGACAGTTAGTAGTCAGACAGTACACAGGGTTCAGTCAGCACAGGTCCAGTCAAAGTAGCCTTTGGTCAGGTGAGGGACACACCATGAGACAAACATGCACCAACACTCAGGGGATTACAGGCAGACCACAGCAGAGCGGACCTTACCTTCTTGGTGAAAATTTTAAGCGACTTTACAGAGTTGCCCATTGCAAAGAAAAATCCTCCTTGCTTTATGTTTTCTCCCTAACTGTGTTAGTGCGGCTGTACGTGAGTGTATGCATGTGTGTTTGCGTATGTTTCCGGGCATGCATGGGAATAGGAGTGATTAGGAAGGGGAAAGAGGGTTCAGTGGGTCATTGGCTAATATAAGAGGACATTTGGGGAAAGGCAGGGAGAGGAGCGGAGGTATCATAGGAGGTAGAGGTAGAAGACGTTAGAGGACGGGGAGGACCTAGAGGCAAAGGACGCCGGGAGGGACGAGGGGAGGGACACTGAAACAAAGGAGGAAAATATGTAAACAAGGACAAAGGACAGATCAGAACAACACAGAGATACGCGAGGCGGGAGAGGAAGCATGCATGTGATCAGAGCGAGATGCAAGCGCCAGGAGTAGAAAAAGCAAGATTGCTTATTCATTCCATCCTCTCCCCTACAGTGTCTTTCCTCCCTCCCCTCGACCCTCTCTCTCTCTCTCTCTCTCTCTCTCTCTCTCTCTCTCTCTCTCTCTCTCTCTCTCTCTCTGTCTGTCTCGCTGCCTCTCTCTCTATGTCCGTCCGTATGTCTCTCACCCTTTTTTTACCATCGCTCTCTCCCCTGCTCTCGCTCACTCCACACAGTTTTAAACCATCTATGCGAATGTGACAGAAGAAGCTCGTTCGGACAAGCATATTACCTTCCCCTGAGCGAGACGCTGGAGACACTAATCCAAACATGCACACACACACACACACACGCACACACACACACACACACACACACACACACACACACATACACACACACTCGATTAAACACACACTGATGTGGGGCTATGGAGCTAAAAATATAACGCACGCTCTCAGTTCACCCCCTACTCTCCCACATTTCTCCCCCACTCTTCCCCCAGCATCCATCCCCCTCTTTCTCTCTCTCACACACACCCACATATATAGAAGCATCGCAATGTCACGTTAAGCTTGAAGGGCACGGATTCAGATCAAAGCCAAAATGTGCAAGAAATAACACATGGATTGTGAACCACCAAGGATGCAAACACACACACACACACAGTCAGGCAAATAAATGCTCTCTCATCCACACACACATTTATTGTAAAGTACTATGACTGGGAAAGTGAGTGTCGCTAAAGATCAAACACCTCTAAAACCAGAGGTGAAAGGTAACAATATAAGGGGATTTTAAATTAATACTATTGTACTTTTTACTCCACTTCATTTATTTTACAGCTTTACAGATTTAGACTGTGTACATACAAAAAAATGTGATCAGCTTATAAAATATGATAAATTGTAATATCTTAAATGTACCAAATGGTATATAAAATGGTTAGAATTATCAGCATCTCGACCAGCTACAACCATATAATGGTACAATGACATCATACATGAAGTAAATAATGATACAAGACTCTTAATGAGTACTTTTATCTTAAGTACATTTTGCTGATAATACTTGTGAATTCAGCACTTTTGGAGTAGAGCTGCAATGATTAATTGATTGGATAACAACTATTAAATTAATCGAAACTATTTTTATAATCGATTGATCAGTTTGAGTAATTTCTTTAGAAAAAAAAAACGTTTTCTGAAAAACATAACCGACAGATTAAAGCTGCAGTGGGTAGAAATGGAGCAAATATGATTAAAAAAAGATAATTTTTTATAAAACGGTCACTATATCCTGACAGTACTGCATGAGACAGGTAATCTGAAAAAAATCATTTGCCTCTGTGTCCTCCGGTGTCCTCCGGTGTTGCAAGATTTCACAGACCGGTGGAAAACAACCAATCAGAACTGCACTGGAGCCTGGCGTCTCTGAGCAGCTGTCAATCACTCGCAAACTTTGATCAAACGGTCAAACTAGGCAGCGCTGATCAAATATGAATCACTATTCTGTTACTGTTATGCCTATATTTCACCTCAAATGTGCCTCTGTGTCCTCCGGTGCTCCCAATGTCATCTGCAAGATTTCTCAGACTGGAGGAAAACAACCAGTCAGAGCCGAGCTGTCCGTGTGTGCCGTCCAGCTGCCCTGTCTATGAGCCGGCTATCAGTCACTCACAAACTCTGACCAAAACTAGGCAATGCTGATAAAATCTGAGTCAATATTCTGTTACTGTAATGCCTATTTCTCGCCTCAAATGTTTTCAGAAACATCTCGTAGTGTACTGTTTAGCTGTAAAATGAGAATGTTTGTGACTCGGCTGGTATGTTGAAATCAGTTGAAGAAATACCAAGCACCGCCCACCAGCCGGAGCACAGCCAATAGGAACGCTCAATAGCAACGCTTTCTCTGAAATGATTGTCCAAAGTCTTCCATCACGGCATCACAGATTTTTTAAAGCCTGAAAACAGAGTCATGAGGAGGTGCATACGTGTCGTTTTCTCTCAGAACACTTGAATTACAATATGCTGAAAGGTTATTGTGGAATTTTTGCCCAATGATACCAAAAATATACTGCCTACTGCCACATTAATCGACAATGACAATAATCATTATAGTTGCGGCCCTATAATGGAGTATTTTTACATTAAAGATCCCATTCAGACTAAACATTCTCTGCTTTGAATAATAATTTCCACTCTCAGTGTGTGTGCACTGGAGGCTTCATGTTTCTACATCACACTTGCGTAAGTTGAACTGCGATTGTCTTCCAAACAAGCTGTGAAAATCCTGCTTGTACTCGTCCTCAGCAGAGAGAAACTTTCTCCCTTCAGGAGATGAATTTGAAAACAGCCTTCTAGTGTCAAACTCTGCACAGTGAAGGTCAAACATCCGATAAGCAAATCTCATGTTGGAGCCGAGGGGGACTTTAAAGGATCAGAGTGTCCAAAACCACAACACAGCAGCATTCAATCCTGAGGTATAACTTTACTAATAAGCATCCTTATTTCCCTCTCCTGTTCCACCTCGTCTAGTCTCTGCTATTTTTAATAAACACATTCACGCCGAAGCCGCTTCAGATCTCGCTCCCATTCAATATCCTTGCGCTGCTCTGCGGATGATTCAGCCAGCCTCTCACCGGAGGCTCATTGTGAACTTCAGAACACATCAGACGTCAGACACAGGAGCCGTCAGCTCTCATAATGTCAGACCGTAGTGTGCACGGGCATGAGATCCATTTCTCCCCTTTTCTCTCTCTTTCTCTCTCTCTCTGGCTGTATCCTTCTCACTCACTCACACTTTACATAACTACTTACACACTACATTTCACGAACATCTCAGGAGACAATTCATCTGAGGATCATTTGGGGACCGTTTTCCAGGAATCATACACAGAATGATTTTTTGCTAAATATTCACTGTACACACAATGCAAAGAAATCTACCTACACATACCAGACAGGAACCAAGAGGAAATACTAATAACTGCTTTTGCTTTTTAATGATTTTGAGGTCAAATATAGTCTGGTTTCATCCACTGCCATCAAGTGTGTTAAATGAGCTGAGAGATGTACTGTAGGAGGGGGAAGGAATACCAAGCTCTCATGCGTTCATCATCAACCTGACATCATTGTTCTTTTGCTATTATAAGGCCAACTTTTGCGTCTTCCTTTTTCTTTTGCAAAGTGGAATGACTGTGTAACCATGTCACAGTCTCTCCTCTAAGGCTGCTACTTCACAGCGTGTCCTGATGCAAAGACGAAGAGATAAACAGAGTGACCGTGAGATGTTTTTTGTGCGTGTTTTTCTGTCGTCATCAGAGGACGTCTAGGCGGTGAAAAAGCACACAATGCACACTTGCGTCATCTTCTTGTGCTCGGTTCTGAGACGTCACTGTTTTTATCCCACGGTTGATTAATTCACTCAGTTCAGAATAGCTAAAATCCTCAGCTTTCATGCAGATTATTCTGCTATTTCAGACGGCGCTAAATGTAAAATGAGCCTAGTTAAACGTCTAGTGCGTCAGCAGCGGGGAGAAAATATTGACATGTCTCATTTCAGTCAATTAAACCTCTGTTGTTTCTCCTCTGACTCATTTCTCATCCCTGATTTCCCCTCTTTCAGCCTGCATGAATATTTAGCATGGTCGCGCACGCGCTTGTGTTTAAAAATTGCAGCACGTGCAGTTGTGTGCGCTGGCTTTTATGCATTTCACTGCCCTAATCCTCATCTCAAAGAAGGGATTTAACCAAAGAGTGAATTTTTCTACCTCCTTCAGTGCCGGCACAGATACAAAAATATCCATGTGTGTCTAAAAATAGCCTGTTCTACTCTAGACTATACTGGAGGCATATGCTGCTGCTGCGGTGAATACAATGAGCTCTTTCCAGCTCCTTATTCTTCTCATTTTGTCGTTATGCATCTCTCTTTTCACTCCTCTAGACGGTTGCCAAGGTCAGCGTGACCCCGGCAGAGGAACGAAGGAGAAGAGGGAGAGAGGTTTTGTATAAGAGCGAAGAAAAAGAGGAAAGGGAACAGCAGACAGGAAACGTCAACGCCGGGCGAGGAAGTGAAGGGCTGATCTGTGTTTTGAGACCTTTTCCTCACATTGTCTCCAGAGCTGTCAGGTGGGAGCGAGGAAGTGAGAGTTGATGAGTGTTTGTCTTATGTAACATTCATCAGGTCTGCCAGCATTTTCTATTTTATTCTTCCTCCTCCTCCTCCTGATTTATCCAATTGCCTCGCTTCCTTCTCTTTCTTCCCCTTCTCCTGTCTCACTGATGTGACACAGTGGACTAATAATCCCTCTCACTCTTTGAATTCAGACCTATTAGTGGAAACGGTACGTGCTCCCTCTGCTGGCTCATACACATATTCTTTCATCTAAATTTAATTTGAATAGAAAAATCATCTCCTCCTCAATAATAAATCTCTCGGCAGTAGATAAAAGACCAACTCCGTGCCGCGCTTCCAGATTCCAAGCGACCGGGTTTTTTTTAGAACAAGGACACTGAAGGTCACAAAAGCCAAAAGATGTGGTGATTGTTTGAGTGTCTAAAAATAGAAACTGAATTTCTACTGGGACAAAAACACTGCTCATGCTCTGTCCTTGATCAAGGTGTAACCTGGATAGTTTAAACGCCTGAATGTGCAGAAATAATGAGCTGTTATATGGTGCATGCCTGCTTTAAATATATGAATTTTCATGTTAAAAAATATGCTTTATCTAATGAATCATTACATCACAACCTATCTGTAACTACCAAGCTGCAAAACACATTCAAGCAGCTAACATTTGCCCTTACTCTAACCCCCACACAAGCCTTTTCTTTTGTATTCATGATTCATCTTATGAATATTAAAGTGTGGGGTTTGGAGACGGCACATGACGGAAACCTGCTCTTTTATTCTCAAGTTTGCTCTGTCTGGTTAGTCAAAGAATTTGAATATTTTTTTACCAAGACAAACTAAAAAAAACACTCTGCCCTCCTCCTCCAGTTTCTCGTAATCAGGTCTCTTGATGGGCTATTTTTAGCTTCTTCCACTGGCAGCCAATGAGTTTTGTTGAGCTCGTATGCAGATCTTGATGTTACGTAAGAAAAATATGAAATGAAAGAATGTTGTAATGTGTAATATCTCACTCTGCCACATCTATAGGAGGAGCGTTAAAGGTGTGTTATTAAGACTGCGTGGTCACTAAAATGAAAAGGCTTGGTAAGATGCTATAACCTGTCTCTTACATCATTTTCTTTCTTTTCATTCACACACACACACACATCTTTCAGAAACCAATTTAGACTATTGACAGCTGATCTGACTTAACTTCACTGTGACATCACAGGAAACAATCTTGGTTGATTCAGTTACAAAACATACATTCATCATCGCTGTGTGGCTCAACTTTTTGATGTGATGTTTTTAATTAATGTGAGTTGATGAGTAATCAAAAAAACACCCAGAGCTGCAGTTACCAACATAACAACACTATAAAAAATGCTCAATGTTCCCCCAAAAACTCCAGGTTGGAAATATAAGAGATCATTCTTGATGGAAATGACTAAACATCTTCCATTTCCCACACACGTCAGCAGCTCTAGAGACTTTATATATATATATATAAGTATATATATATAGTACGCCACAGCATGGATTTCGCCTCACTGGAACTCCCTAAGACTGATTGAAGCTCTGGCCTGGATTGAGAGGAGTTATTTCTGGAACACATTAGCGTTCGGGGAGGTAATTGTCTCCTCTTGAGCTTTTTTTATCATTAACGCAGAGAGAAGGTTTTCAATGAAAACGAGAAAAAAGATGGGAGGGAATAGACAGCCTGCTGTACGGAGTCGAAGGAGAAGTGTTGATGTGTTAGTGAACAGGTGATGCAGGGAAGGAGAGATGCACCCTTTACTTGCTGATGACCCTCAATGTCCCTCAATGTGCATCAATATATAAATGGTTGTGTCCGTGTGTGTGCGTGTGTGTGTGTGTGTGTGTGTGTGTGTGTGTGTGACAAGCTCTCATCATTGAAAGGTTTTCCACACAGCGGGAAAGTTGATCCCCCTTCCGTTGCTCAGGTGACAAGCTCATGAAAGCGGCTGTATTCATATTGGGATGCATGACAGGCTGCAGCCCCCCCAGGCATGAAACTGATGGATACCAGATACATACAGGAGCCATGATTTGGACTGAATGCACGCATCCATTTTTAATCTGTTCAACTGGGGGGGTGACTGAAGGTCCGGTCACACATGACTTCAGCTTCACCTGCATGAACCTCCACTCGACTTTCACTTAGTTCAAAATATGGTCACATGATGTCGACTGAGAGTATAAGACACCAAGGTTAAAACACCTGCTCCTCTGGATTATTTTTGTCCTTTTAGAATTTATCCTCTCATTAATGGTAAATTAGCTCTCTTGTTTTTTGTTGTTTTTCCACCCCCTATATATGCCTCCAATTTCACCCACAGCCAGCTGGAGGGGGAATTGCTCCCATATGTTCCACATGTTAAGGATAAACTCTCCATAAAACCTTGTCTTCTAACATAAGAACTGATGTGGCCATAACGGTCTGGGTATCATCGGATAATCATCATTCAGCAGTCAAATTCTCAATTTTGATGCATTTATAGATGAAAAGTCAAGTCAATAATCCCGGTCAATGATAGATAAGTATAGTTGATCAGCATGTTTGCAAACCTTCAGACATCATAATCTAAAATGAATGATTAATCAGCCTGAGTTCACTTGAAAAACTGAAATCACTAACTTACTCTATTCTGTTTAGTGGTTTATGATGCTTTTCAATAATTTCTAGCCTATTTGGTATAATGTGTAATTTAGTTAATTGTTGTGACAACAACAATAACTGCATCAAAATTGAGAATTTGATGATACCCAGACCCATAACGCCCATTGAGGCAGTGTATGTGAAATAACTTGACTAAAAAAAAACATTTAAAACTAAAGTTAAGACACAATTCTCTATGCTTTAAAGGAAGATTTTGTGCCAGTTTCCACTAAATGCTCTGAGTCTTGATTCATGATGATGCTGCTGCTATTTATATATGTATTGCCCTTTCCATTGTGTTACATGACACCATAGTGAGCAATAGGACCACTGTTGTAAATTGCTCTTTTTGTTTGCATTTATTTCAACAAAACTTCTCTGCACAACTGTTTCAAAAAAGTTGAATCTCCTCTCCACCATGCCACCCTTACCTGCCCAAAGACTGACTTCACAATGGGATGCAGACTAGAGTCACGCTCAGACCCGGTTGCACCCTGCAGTCTCTTGGCTGCGCCTCGGCTGCTGGATGCGGGATGCTTGACAGGTGCGGTGCTGCTGGTGGTCGCAGGCGGGTCGGAGCTGAGGCTGGAGGATGATGACCCGGTGATGATGACTCTCTCCCGGGGCTCGAAGAAGAAAGCCGCGTCGTCTGTGGGCAGTTTTGGATGAGATGGAGTTAGAGAGCTCCTCCTGTCCTGCTGGTGGTGGTGGTGATGGTGGTGCTGATGCTGCGCTGCTGGAGGCAGCTCACCTCTAGAGGAGTCATGGTGATGATGATGGGAGTGTTTGGACCTGGTGCGCTCTTTCTGATGCCTACTCGCATGTCTCACATCCTCATCATCCAGGAGGAGGCTCGCCTGCCGGTGCTGATGAGAGTGGCTCTTCTGCAAAACCCGGTGATCACCTCGAGAGTCGGCGTGTCTCGGCTGGCAGAGAGGTCTCCGCGCACTCGTCTCGCAGTCCTCCGTCCAGCCCGCGTACTCCTCGCTGCCTCTAGCGCCGGTGGTGGGATGATGGGGATGATGGGGATGGTGCTGATGCTGAGCCGCCCGGTTGCTACGGTGATCCAGATGTGGACCGCTGCTCGAGTGCGTTGACCTGCGGTTGAGCCCTGAAGATCTCAGCAGAGAAGTAGTGGACTCGCTTTTGGGGATGGAGGAGCTCATCGTGTGCTTGACAGGCGGATAGTGGAGCTGCTGCTGCAGGCTGGAGGTCGAGTAAAGGAAAAAGAAGGCAGTCCTCCACCACGTGGAGGGTGTTGAGCATCAGCCAGTTGGAGTTGGACCCCCGCACTCTCTACTAATCCACATCCACGCGTAAAGAGTCCCTGGGGATGAAGTTGGAGCAGCAGCAGAAGCCACCTGATCGAGCGGTTTTGCAGTGACTGTGAAGTGAAGTGCAGCCTGATCTGGCAGCCAGGCGGTCAGTTGTGACGCTTCACAACTTTGGATGACAGTCACACACGCAGTCCACGCGCAAAGTTCATCAAGACCCCCACGTCACAAGACTATACAGATCATTATGCGCGTAATGAGCCGCTTGATTTAACATTCCCTTTTCTATTGTTTTAGCCCGACTGTGTGGGAGCCCCTGTGTTTGAGCCTCTGTTACTGAACATGTTTTTTTTTTTTAAAAAAAGCACAAACACTCTTAAATATTTCACCAGCATCAATAGATGATGTTAAAACAAACAGATGGATTCACTCCAAACTCAACAAGTGGCTTCATGCCATGTGGACAACAGAGGTCTTTTTCAAGCATCTCAGACTCAGAGAGTAGCCTATAACCTTGTGTCCTACAGATTTGTAGTGTAACTTAACATTTTCTTAAACTAAATACAATTTAAAGACCAATGACAAATGCAAGGCAATAAAAGTAAATGAATGAAAAGGTGAAAATTAAAGAGCAAACAAGGATTAAAAGGACAACAAACACACTTCAGCAGTTATAGGAGGTCTTCTGAGCTATGAATAGTAACATAAACAATTAACACTGAGGCATCATTTATTCATTAGGGCAGCAGCATCGGGAGAAAAAACAAGTGGATGTGATATACAAAAGAGAACTACAGTCTATATTAGGCTATAGAGTATAGACAATCTTCCTACTGTACATAGATAAACACATGTACAGATATACAGTATACATACATACATACATACATACATACAAACAAACATACAAACATACATACATATATACATACATACATACATACATACATACATACTTAATATATATATATAAAATTGTGATTAATTGCATGATTTCTATAGTTAATTGTGATTAATCACACATTTTTTTATCTGTTCAAAATGTACCTTAAAGGGAGATTTGTCAAGTATTTAATACTCTTATTTACATGGGAGTGGGCACATATGCTGCTTTATGCAAATGTATGTATATATTTATTATTGGAGATCAATTATCAACACAAAACAATGACAGATATTGTCCAGAAACCCTCACTGGTACTGCATTTAGCATAAAAGATATGCTCAAATCATAACATAGCAAACTGAAGCCCAACAGGCAACAACAGCTGTCAGTGTGCTGACTTGACTATGACTTGCCCCAAACTGCATGTGATTATCATATGGGGGCATGTCTGTAAAGGGGAGACTCGTGGGTACCCATAAAACCCATTTTCATTCACATATCTTGAGGTCAGAGGTCAAGGGACCCCTTTGAAAATGGACATGCCATAACAAGAAAAAAATATATATATACATACACAAATATGCATATAGTATATACAGTATATACACACATATATACATACATATATAAAGTACATACACACACACACATACATATATACAGTACATATACAAACACACATACATATATGTATATATATATACATATATATACATATATGTATATATATACACAGTACATACATATACATATATACATATACACACACACACACACGTTATACTGTTTATATATACACACATACATATACAGTATATACACGTATATGCATACACATATACATACATACAGTATATACATATACATAAACATATGCAGTATATACACATATACATACATACAGTATATACATATACATATACATATGCAGTATATACTGTACACATATACATACATATACATATAGACGTTTTTCAAAATAGTAATAGCAAACTTCAAAAGGCAAAAACAACAACACTGAAAATAAAAGCGTGACAGCGTTTTAATCTCATCCCATCTGCACACCTTGGGTCATAATTCTCTCAGCAGCTGTCCGGGGACGCAGGGCAAAACTGTGTAATGATGTCAATACATGGAGCCAATTAGACACTCCAGCTCTCACGAACTGTGCTTCACAGTGCAAAGCTGAGACATGAACAGATTTCTGCCCTCCTCTCTCAGGGGAATTTTTGTTCTCTGACATCTGTGTCTCTGTCTCCTCTGCTCCAGGGAGAGGCGAAGTATCTTCACTCCAACGCTCCCGTCCTCCACCCTCCCCCGTCCTTTAGTGGAAGCTGGCACAAAATCTTCCTATATCGGCTTGCTTTAACTCCTCTGCTGCCTTTTTATCCTCTGCTGCTGCTGCTGCTGAGCCATCAGTCATTATCAGGTGTAACCCTATCAGTTACACTCACCATACTATCCACATCCTCCTTTTTTATGATAATCAATAGAAATTCTGTTTTGATCTCAACTTTGGAATATTTCATTCTTATAAGATGTGTGAATCTATATATCTATATATCTATATATAAAAAAGCTTTTAAATCTCTAGCACTCTCTCTTTATTTGCCCCTCCCTCTCTCTCTCGCTCTCCCCTTCTGTAGACATTGGACTGCAGCAAGGGACATACAAGCCTCAGGGTGCAATGTGGCCCATTTAATGTCCGCAGAGACGGAGAGAGTTAAAATACAGGAATAAGCTAAATACAGTAAACACCTATTTACCAACAACATAATAACAGCAGAAAAAAGAGAAATATTTAAAAAGAGAATACACTGGGAATTCGTGCTTAAAAATCTGACCAAAAACAAAGTTGCATGTTTTTTTTTATTGTTTTCTTTGGTATTTTGGGGGCATGTCATGTTCTATTTTTGCATTTAGACCCAAAATCGACCCCGACATCGCCCGCTCCAACTCTCAGCAGGGTCAGATGGCCAAACCGACGTTCATGGCAAGTGCTGCAATGCTCACAGCTGATGCTCTACGTTCACAAACAGCACAATTATTGGGAATATTCTGTAATATTTTGGTACACGGTTGATATGCGAAGAACATTTTGACAAAAACAATCTCAACTCAAGAGGGTCCACCTCTATTTTGGAGTTTTAAAGACCGTATGACAAAATCAAATGCTTCAAGATAAGTGAGTGAGTGAGTGGACCTTGAGCTGAGATTTATATATTATATTTAATAGAATATTTTTTTCCATATATAGAATATTAAAATTAGGGCTGTCAAAGTTAAATATGATAATAACGCATTAGCACAACTTTTGATATCGATCCTCTGGAGGTTGTAGCAGGCTTAGTTTTAAAGCTAGAGAGATACTAGAAAACTTAAGGAACCCATTGGTACCAACCATGTCATACTAGCTTGTCACGAAGGAGGCTAAATAACACTCCAAACTTATGCTAAATTTTGGCGAGGAAAAACAAAGGGGTTTCAAAGGGGTTCCTTGACCTCTGACCTCAAGATATGTGAATGAAAATGGGTTGTATGGGTACCCAGGAGTCTCCCCTTTACAAACATGTCATAGTCAAGTCAGCACACTGACACACTGACAGCTGTTGTTGCCTGTTGGGTTTGAGGTTGCCATGTTATGATTTGAGCATATTTTTTTATGCTAAATACAGTACCTGTGAGGGTTTCTGGACAATAACTGTCATTGTTTTGTGTTGTTCATTGATTTCCAATAATAAATATATACATACATTTGCATAAAACAAGCATATTTGTCCACTCCCATGTTGATAAGAGTATTAAATACTTGACAAATCTCCCTTTAAGGTACATTTTGAACAGATGAAAAATGTGCGATCAATTTGCGATAAAATATTTTAAGCCCTAATTAAAATCTAAATCTCATGGGACCCCAAACTACAAACGACAACGTCTTTGATAAAAAACAAGAGAAACCAATCATATACAATCAAAATTGTAAGAACTAATTTTGCAAACCTTTTGAAAACCAAATGAAAGACTGACATATTCTAGGGAGAAAAGATGCAAACAAATTGCCATTTTAAAAAGGGAGCATATAATACGTTCTTTGACAGATGTATATTAAAAAATTCTTATTAAAAAGTAATTATGTGTTGTTCATTGTTGTGGCATTCTCAACATTTTCATATTTTATATCAATAAAGCACCTTTAAAGTAAAAATGCAAACAAAGCTGACATATTATACACCCTGTACTGTACTTTTTGCAGTCACATGGGACAGTTTTATTTTCCCGCTGACTCTTACTGTGTCTCTGATCACACCTTGCATCCCTATTAACCTCGTCCCCTGGTGCAGTTTGGTAGTACTGAAAGATTAATCAGCAAGGTGAATAATTAACCACATGGCAGCTTGGGCACAGCAAGGTGAAGAAAGAGCTCCCTCATCTGAATCATCAAAAACATTTTGCCCTCTCATCTAATCAGCACTTTCTGTAGGATGTAATATAAACACCAGAACAAGGTTACAATCAAGGTCACATGGAGCCAGCACCAAACTAGAAACTGATACTTTGACAAAGTTCAGACTAAAGCCTTGCTGACATCAGCAGACTGATAATTACCTGAATGCTCCAGTGCTCCAACAGCAGCACAACTCATTTAATAATAAAATATTCATTCAGTTCCTCTTGATCTCAACTCTCTAAACTCTTGGACGTTTAAATTTATATGATCAAAAGTGTCTCGCAGGTTTACACTGTAGCTCCCAGACCATCATGTGATGGTGTGATTCAAAGTAATGGACCACCACATTTGATAATAGAAATATTTATAATCATGCAAAATCAGCTTAGTTTACATAAAACGTCTTACAAAATCTGTCAAATAGAGGACATTAGATATATACAGCAACATATAAATCATCTCTAAGGTCATCAAACAACCAATCACAGATGATGTTGTCATAAAACTGTAAAACAATATTCTGATATACACATAATTATCAAGGTGTCCTGCATGTGCATCACCTGGAGCTATAAACTTATATTAACTATAAACTAAACAACAGTGGATCATAAGGGATGAGTATCTTGCATTTTATAAATGACAAAGCAGTCTTTATACAGACTTTATAAAGGCAGAGGTCAGGATTCTTTTGGCACGACTAATACCGGTTGTTTATTCTAATGTGTCTCATGGATGTGTTACTCCTCTGGTGTTTCCTGTTAACATGCCCTCCCACGTCTCCCTTTTCCTCTTTTTGAAGAAGGAGACTTTTGTTGATTAATTTAAAAAGAAGTACCAATATAGTTTATAATAATTATTATTATTATTATTTTGTCAACTCTGTCTCTATAGTAATTTTAGACTTGCCATTTTTCTGATTCTTTTAAAGGATATTTTAACAAACACAACTGACAAGTCAGCAAAAATAATGATGTCAGAAAAATAATTAAGCTGTCATTTTAAATACTTAATTACTCTAAAGGTGTTGTGTTTAGGATTTGTATGCATTATTTTCTGATAAATTGACATGTTTGAAATCTAAATGGTTAGTTCCTCTCCTAAAAGAGTCTCAAAACGTAATAACTTAATAACAGGAGTACCAAAATTATAACAGCTGTGGGTTGAACACAAACGTTAATGAATGACTAACAATAGTATTAAAGGTGCAGTGTGTAGGATGTGGTTGCATCTAGCAGTGAGGTTGCAGATTGCAACCAACTGAAACTTCTCCTGAGTGCCGAGAACTACGGTGGCCGACGCGAAAACATGAATGGCCCTATCTAGAGCCAGTGTTTGGTTTGTCTGTTCTGGGCTACTGCAAAAACATGGCGGCTAGCTCCGTATGTGGATATAAACAGCTCATTCTAAGGTAACTAAAAGACAACGAATCTTAGCTCCAGGTGATTATACACTAAAGAAAACACATATTAATATTATATTCAATTTCTGCCAATAGATCCCCCTAAATGCTACACACTGTTCCTTTAAGAAGAGTATGTGTTGCTCTTTGTATCTGCATTCATACTGTATAAGATGCTGGAGTTGAAAGACATAACCCCCCTCCTCCCCCAACGCCAGTCATATCTGGTTCCCTGATATGATGCTCACAGTTTTCCACTCAGGAGAATCAGAGCTGCAATGCGTAGCGTCACAAACTGGCTCAATGTGTGCTTTGACGAGAAAGGAAATCACTCAGAGTGCTCAGAGTGCCAGCAATTGTTTTAATTTCAAGTGAACAAACCAAACTGTGGAAGTTTACTTTGTTTCACCAGAATGATCCACTCGTCAAAACAGGGAGTCCCGGGGAAATTCATTCTAAAGTTTGTGTTGAACCTGACAAACCCACAACTTAGAGTATCATTTTGGTACTCCTGTTATTATGTCCCCAAATTAAAGTTGAAGTAGGCAAGATGGGAGAAAATATGATTCAAAAAAGTTATTTTTATAAAACGGTCGCTATATTGTGACAGTAGTACATGAAACAGGTAACCTGAAAAAAATCATGTGCCTCTGTGTCCTCCGGTGCTCCTAACGGCATCTGCAAGATTTCACAGACCGGAGGAAAACAAGCAGTAAGAGCTGATCTGAGGTCTGCTGTCCATCTGCCGTCTGAGAGCCGTCTGTCAATCACTCACAAACTCCGACCAAATGGTCAAACTAGGCAGCGCTGATCAAATATGAATTGATATTCTGTTACGGTAATGCCGATTTCTCTCCTCAAATGTTTTTGGAATCATCTCGTAGTGCACGGTTTAGCTGTAAAATGAGAAAGTTTGTGACACCGCCACCATTGTGAAATCTGGAGAAGGAACGGCAAGTTCCGATCACATGACCGGAGCACAGCCAATAGGAACGCTCTCTCAATGAAATGACCTGTGATTGGTCAAAGTCTCCCATCACGGGCTAGATTTTCTAAAGCCTGAAAACAGAGCCATGAGGAGGTGCAGAAATCTACATGTAGTTATTTCTCAGAACACTTGAATTACAATATGATGAAAGGTTATTATAGAATTTTTGCCCAATCATGCCAAAAATATACAGACTACTGCCACTTTAAATTTCAAGACTTTTTTAGGAGAAGAACTAACCATTTTGATTTCAAAAATGTTGTCAATTTATCAACATAATGCATAACTAAGAATCTGCTCCAGCCTCCGTTTTTTCCTGAGTTGCGAGGACGTTTTGGAGGCATCTCGGCACTGCAAATACACTGAGCTCGACTTCACCGCACCACAGACTGTATGGGTTATAGCTGCCAATCACACATCGCATTAAATCGAAGAACGCTTGCGTTGATTGGCTGCAAGAAAAAACATACAAACAGCTTTTTTTCTAGATCTGGGCACCAAAAGGATCAAAAACAGGTATCGATTGACTGGAGAAGCTTCATTACTACTTGGTACTGGGTTATTTTGGTACTGATACCCAGCCCTTTTTCACGGAGTCTAACTGTAATATTTGTTGTTGCCAAACTGGTTTGAAGGTTGAATTAAAATAAACGTAGTCACTTGATAGACCATTGATAGCTCATAAGGCACATTAGACTAACAAACTGTCAAAAACAAAGCGTCCATTTCCTTTGAATGAGTGGGTATGAGGACATTATGACGTGTTCGTGTGCTTATTTCCGATCAGCCACAGCTGTATGACGGAGGTGGTAATTCCTTTGAGCTTAAACTGCTTAATTTCTACCCACTCCAATAATGGTTTCATCACAGTAAATGGAGGGCTGCTAGTTTCAATCAGTGTTACTGTTACCAGACACAGCAGGGGTGTTTAACTTTGGATGTGGTGGATAAAAGGAATAAAATAAAGACTACAGGAACTTTTTAAATGGGTTTTTCTTCATGATGAATAAATACACTAAATGCAGCTCTACTTCAAAGCACAGTGTTTGTGGGTGATTTCATGGACATTATTTTGATTATATTTATGATAAGACAAAGCACCAATGACGTTGACCCAATATATTCATATACTGTACAAGAACTGTGTGCAAATATTCAGTAGAAGTTACCTTACTTCTTTGGTAAAGAGTAACAAATCTGTAATTTGCATGAAAATGTAGTCCATAATATTGTTCTTATAGTAGTGTCTAATAATCAAAAAAATAGTCACAAAACATAGTTGCATAAATGTACGGCACTGAAGTGATGGGAGCGTATTATATATGAAATCAGTGTATAATCCAAATTATCTTTAACGTACTCATCCGTCTTTACACAGTTGCCCTTTCTGCTCTTTGAAAATAGTTTTGGAACCATTTACGCCTCACAGAAAAACAATATTTTGGACACTCATCTGTCCGTCAGCCTCTTGAGTGCGTTGTAATGCCTGTTAGCAATTATATAATCCAAACAACGCATTGGCAAAAACAAGACAAGTGACTGTTAGGGATCATGAATCACTATCCTGAGGATTGAAAAGGTTACAGACGGAAAAAAGAAGGAGACTGACAGACGCCATGGACTGTAGAGCTGTAAAGGTGCAGTACACACATTCAGCAGGCTGGTGGATGTGAGTGAAAAGGTGATGGCGTGGCTGTGGGGTGGTTTGACACTAGGGGGGGCAGAATAATAACGATGCACTATTAATAGGAACACAACGACCTATCCTTGCAAAATATGCTCCTGCACCATCTTCTGTGTGCTTTTCAATTATGAAGATAAATGACGACACATTGTCTTGGATGTTATTGAGATTAATTGGCTTCATAATTGAACATAAATTAAATGATCCTTGTGATTACAATGCAGCGCCGTAGGCATTCACCCTTTTTAGGATGAAAAGGAAAGGTCATGCCGCTGCCTGTGAAACTAAGCTAATGCAACAATGATTAACATTAATATGCATGGGGTTCTCTGGCTATTTACAGGTCTTATAAAAGGTCATTAGTTACTCTTTAATATCCCTGCTGCTGTGTACAAACTCTACACAGATGCAGTGATATTGGCCCACAGAGAAAGAGATAGGAGTACTTTTGTCTAAATGCTTTACTTTGTAATCTTATATTAAAGAGGACCTATTATGTTTGTGTGCTATTTCCCTTTCCTTTAGTGTCTTATATAGTTTTGTGCATGTCAAAAGTCTGCAAAGTTACAAAGCCCAATGTCCACGCCAAAGGGAGTTACTCTCCCCGACAGAAACACTGCTCCTGAACTGCCTGAAACGCCTTGATGGAAGTCCGGCCTTTTATTTCATAATGTGGTGATGTATTTGCAATTTAATATACTTTTTGAAAAATACTTTGAAATACAGCTTAAAATAAATTTATATTAATGTGCACTTTTGGTAAGCATACTTTAATACACTTATAATTAAATTGTATTCAAATACACTTTAATAAAGCATGCTTATAGTGTATTATAAGGGACTTGACAATAATTTTACTTTTCAAAAGTACACTAAATTACCACTATAAGCATTTGCATTTTAACATACTTTTAAATAGTACACTGAAATACATCTTAAAATAAACTTATATTCAAGTGGGCTTTTTGTAAGTGAACTTAAATACACTTCTAATGAAGTGAAATAAAAAAGCACAATAATAGTGTATAATAGGGGACTGGAAAATAATTATACTTTCTATAAGTACACTAAATTAGCAGTAACAATTTAGTATACTTTTTTATAAGTGCACTGGAATACCACTTTAGGTATTACAGGATTAGAATAGATATTTTTAGTACATTGAAGTTGAGCTGAATGACATCTATTTTGAAGTACACTTTTCAAAAGTACATGTTACTTTAAATTAAGCACAAAAAGTAAGTACACTGACATATACTACTTTTTGACATGGGGTCACCAAGTAAGATATTTGCATAATACCTGCCTAGCGGCTAGTTTGGCACGCCCTCAAACAAAGCTAGTTAGAGCGGAGCTGGAGCGGAGTCCGAAGAGTTTGGTTCGGTTGACCAATCACAACGGAGTGGGCCAGCTGACCTTTCAGAGCAGACTGGGCTTTTCAGACAGAGGGTGAAAAGAGGTGCTGCAGCACAGCCGGTATGAGAAAAAAAGTGTTTTTTGAACATTAAAGCATGTAAACATGTTGTAGTAGAAACTCAAAATGCAAGTATGCACATGAAAATAAGCGTAAAACATCCTCTTTAATCTCTTTCATGTATCAATGCACAGGTAAATGTGATGAAACTTGGTCATGGTTATGTCTCTTGATCTGTCTTATCAATTAAAGGAACATGGTATCAAAATGAAGACTTTAGGCAGGTCTACAAGGTCATCAGGTGAGCACCCTCTCAATAACTGGTGTAACTAGCATCCACACACTCAACACAATCCTCTGCAGCAGCAGGTTCACTTGTGTCCATAGTATCACCAGCTAACAGCATGCTAACCAACTACCAGCTAATAACATGTCAATCTAGCCATCAGCAGCATGCTTCTCAATCCACCAAACGAACCAGGCAAGACTCTTCAACTGCCTCATCCAGTCAAGCAACACACCAAACACCTCTGTCTATAGCATCGCAAGTTAACATGATAAGTTCTGGACTTACCTGTCTTTGCCCCAGTCAGTCACTCACCTGTCTTCTAACCCACAGCCAATAGTGTCGGCCATGTTGTTCACTTCCTGCTTTTGGCTCCGCCCCTCTCATATCCAGTGGAGTTAACAGGGAAAATACTGATCTGCCAACAAAACCCCTACAGCCAACCTCCACTGGGCCACGTTCCTCTACTCCCAACTCTTTATACTGTATCAAAGCTTTTTCCTTTAGTCCATTTATATTGCATCCTCCTATGGAATTGTCACAAAATACACCACACACCCTGTTTCTGACCATAGTGGTAGCAGTCTAGGGACTATGAGCTAATAATCTTCACTCATTTTCCAGTCCCTCTTTAGCCACCCTACATCATGTCACTCTCACGAACAAACAAAATACCATCTTGTTTCCTTTTTGCATCCAGTGAGTTAACTACGAAGAGCTCACTCTCAGTGGCTGCTGCAAGACACCTCAGCATGTCTCCAGGTGTATTACCCTTTTCTACACTTTCAACTTTTTAACTTTCAACTCATCCACCGGCCCTGCTTTGCCTGAGAGACTGCTCTTGCACATCTTGCAGCCTCTTCTTGCCTCTGAATCTCCTCCAATGCTGTACCTCCCTACAATTTCCCCTATGTGTAAGTGCTGCCAGAGCCTGTGAAACCGCCGCCCTTTAGGTTCCACTTCCTCCCTACTCAGTTGGCGCTGTACTGCTATGTCCCTTTACTCTCACAGCATCATCTCCAGCCTTGCTTTTGCACCTTAAACTCCTGTGTTGAACTAGTTATAGGGAGCTCCAAAATCCCTTTTTCACCAAACTGCTTCTGTCTGAATGAGGTAGAAATTAAACAAGACACCAAACCTATAGATTGATGATGATGATGCTTCATTGCAGGAGCCGAGAGGTTTCCTCCTGAAAATATACACACCATCTCCCCCTTGTGTTGAAGTTTTAACTGGCCATAGGCAGCACTGGACAGGACGCATTTAAATCATATCAATGTGCACTCCTTCAGCATTGAAATGATATCTTATGAAACGTATGCATCATTAATTTGTACCATAAACAAATACATTTGAAACATACTACTGTATACATACTATGTGTAATCTGCACTTTATATTAAAATAAGAAAAATCTCCCAAAATAAAACCATTTAATAGGGAAAAAACAACTTTCAAAAAATCCTGCCAAGGTTACAGACAATATTAGTGTTGATGTTGATATTAGTTAATTAAAGCAACTTATTGTAAGTTTTACAACAGGTCCCCAGGGTTTTGTCCCCAGCTGAAGGTCAACACCCTGGACAGAGACGGTCGGTGCCACCGTTGCCAGAGCACATTCAGCACCTCGGTCAGCGGCCGCTACACTGGACCGCCAGGGACAGTCAAGCAGAGCCGCGTGTTGAGGGAACTTAAATGATTCCCTGTTGCACCACACCCTTTCTTTCGTTTGGTGAAACCACACATTCACACATCCAGCATCACTACTGATTGACTGATTTACCTTTTCATACTTTTTATTAATGTATTATTATCTCGTAGCTTAAAGCTTCCAGCTAGCGGACCTTCCCACTCACTTGTGGACGTTATCATCAGGGAACGTATAGAGCCAAGAAGTGAAAGTCAATTGATCGTTCCATTTCAACATCAGCGCCATACGCTTCCGCCATTTTGGACTGAAATCGACTACGCCAGTAAAATGTCCGCCTAAATATTGCCTAAATATTTTCAGTCCAAAATGGCGGTAGCGACTGTTGTCAAAAATAAAACCAGAGTTTCGCCTCTTTGCTTCTATCAATTTGTTTTTGCTTCAATCGCTCGTCCTCTCGGGTGATTAAACATCCAGGGGCGTTACTTCTGACACCATATTGTGTTTCTTTATCTTTGTACATGGACATTGATGAGGAGATTGGCAGTTCTTTTACAGGACCACGTCAACTTGAGAACAACCACCTCTTTTGATGTTAAATGCAGTATAAGCTCAGCTCAGCACAGGCCGCAGTACTCATAGTACTGTATATGTTCAGTCACATATACTACAATCTGTTTCTGCCTCAGTCTATCCTGCAATCTCTCTCTCACTTTCTTATTTAGTTTTCAATTTCAAATTCAGATTCGTTCTATTTGCACGAGTATTAAGATAAAAAAAGATAAGATAAGATATTCCTTTATTGGTCCCGCAGTGGGGAAATTTGCAGTGTACAGCAGCAAAGGGGATAGTGCAAAAAAACAAGATGCATCAGCTAACACAGTAAAAAAGAGCTAAATAAATTAAAAAAAGGAGCATTACATGCAGTATTGACAATAAACAGACTATTAACAAAATTGCACAAGTGGAAAATTATATTGCACAGTGAGAATGAAATTACCAAAACAGGTTGTATATGGTTTACAATAATGAATAACTAAGAATGTAAGAAAATGGATGGTTTGCATTACATACATTACTGTAATGAAAGAAATTTTTTTTAATTACTCTCTTACTCTACTCACACGCACGCACGCATGCACGCAAGTGCGTCAGTAAATGTCATGGCAACAGAATGATGACCCAACCGAGGCTATATAAAGGCTGCACACCTTCTGATTCCTCCCTTTGCACTTGGACTTGGACACGAGTTGAAAACCTTTTGCATTGCAACCTGTGGAAAACGAACTCTTGGAGTTTTAATCTGCTGGAGAGAAAATCTGCTGGAAATCTACTGGATCTAGTTGGAAACAACTTTACTGGACATCACTGAACTACCTGAGAGCTTGAAGATGTCCTTCAGTCGCCCACTGGTCGGAGAGGAGGACCTGCTGCTGCTGCTGCTGATGGGAGCCAACCTGGACATTAACTGGCCAGGTAAGATAACTTTTACATTTATTTTACTGTTTATTACTTATGTGTGTTGATTCAACACCTGGAAACCCTTAAAAGCGTTTTCAGTAGAAATCAGTGTAACTGTTATAATTGAAATGTGGACAGATCTTAGGCCTGTTGGAAAAGCACAGATTTGGTGAAAACAAACGCTTATTGACGATTTATTTGTCTAAAATGTTTATTTGATGGACAGATGATGTGTTAAATATCCCGGGAAATATGTGGAATGTATTAATAATGAATGTAGTGGTTTGAAAACACTGTTATTTTGGTTTGAGGGCATCAAATGTAAAAAACATTTACATCGACATTTTTGACAGATTTCATAAAATTTCATAAAATGCCAAAAATATGTTTTATTTGTGCACCATGGAGACGTTGGAACTACTGGGAGCTGACGTCAGTGCGTCATGACGCACAGGTGTAATCAAACCAGGGCACGTTCTCCTGCGTGAATGGAACCCTGTGAGCTCGTTTGTTTTGATTGAACTTATTGATGCGGAAACATCTAGTCCTTTTAGTTTCAAAGTTTAATATATTGAATTAACTCGTTTTCAGATATCCCTCAAAATACATCAGTGTTTTTATGATTGATCCCATTTTTTTCTCCGAGCTCTGTGTCTGGTATAGTTGCTTTCTCCACCGTGATCGTTTGTGTAGCTCTCTCCTCATTGGCCCATATTGCTCCAGTGTTTGTATTTCCGTCTCAAAAGACGTCTTTGAGGGTCGAATCTGAATCCAGATTCATAGAAAAGTGGAGAGAGTCGTGCGTAAAAGCGCGTAAAGAGCCCCTCCTCTCTTCGTGCAACAATTATGAAGCTTGTTTATGTGCATCTTATCATTACAAACGTTTTTATTGTGAACTCTAAACTGTTTAGGACATATTATTATTATTGTTATTATTATTATATACAGAGGTTTATATTTTAAATCACGTTTAGTTTTTATTTTTAATCTCTCAACCACATATTTGAATATGCTTGTAATAGAGTATAATTAAAAAAAAAATTCCAAGGTCAACACATTAACTGAGGTTATTTTTTTCTAATAAGAGTAAATCATTTTTATGATTAAGTCTGGCATGAATGCAGCAGAAATGAATTCTCATGTCCTCATCTGTTCAAAATAACAATATGTGATACTTTGAAAAGGGTAGCCTCTAGTGTTGGTGGTTTTGTGATAGAGGGAGTGCATGCAGTTGTAGTTAGCATATGGCTATAATGTAGTTTGTTGCCAATTTAATGCTATGAGAAATCCTTTGGAAATTGAAGTCACATTTATAGGTGCTTTAACTTTTTCCCCCTCAGGTGGTGTAGACGCTCCCATCGGACGTCCTGCAGGAGATGGCCTCGACCACGGTGAAGGTGACAACCTCCCAGTCAACACCTCTTCTGATGAGGAAGAGGCAGGTGAGTATGAGGCTGGTCACGTGGATCGAGTGCAAGGTGAGTTCATTCCCCAGCTCTTCTCTGGAAAAGATGAAGATTCTGGATATGACTCCGATTTTGAGGATGAAGAGGACTTTCCTCCTGTTCCCGCTGGAACTCCTTCCTCCGTTCCTTCCTCCGCTCCTTCCTCCGTTCCTTCCTCCGCTCCTTCCCCCGTTCCTTCCTCCGCTCCTTCCTCCATTCCTTCCTCCGCTCCTTCCTCCACTCCTTCCTCAATTCCTTCCTCCGCTCCTTCCTCCATTCCTTCCTCCGTTCCTTTCTCCGCTCCTTCCTCCGCTCCTTCCTCCGCTCCTTCATCCGTTCCTTCCTCCGCTCCTTCCCCCGTTCCTTCCTCCATTCCTTCCTCCGCTCCTTCCTCCGCTCCTTCCTCCGCTCCTTCCTCCGTTCCTTCCTCCGCTCCTTCCTCCGCTCCTTCCTCCGCTCCTTTTGGTGTTGCTCAGCAGCTGATACCTGATCAGCATCAAGAGTCTGCTCCTTCCACCTCAGGCCTCCGCTCCTCCATGAAGAGGAGCAGGGACGAGAGCCACACCGAGCAGGTGAGTAGGAAGAGGCACAGGAGGAACCCGGCACCTTTGACCTCAGGCCTCGACTTCTGCAAGAAGAGGAGTAGGGAAGAGAGCCACACCGAGCTGGTAAGTTCGAAAAGGCAGAGGAGGGATTGCGAGGACAGCAGTGAGGATTCAACACCCTCCACTTCAGTCCTCGTCTTCTCCTCGAAGAAGAGCAGCGAAGAGGACTACTGGGACTCTGCACCCTCCACTTTAGGCCTCTGCTCCTCCTCAAAGAAGAGCAGCGAAGAGGACTACTGGGACTCAGCACCTTCCACTTCAGGCCTCGCCTTCTCCACAACCTGCTGGAGAGATCCTTCTTTTTACCGATGGGCGGATGACAGCGACTCTGATTAAGAGTCAGCCCAGTTTGCTGCAGGATTGAAAACCTTTGCGTCTGGCGGGGTAGATAAATCCTCAGGTAGCCTTTGCACCTGGCGAGGCTAACATAGCCCTAGGTAGCGTCTTGCACAAGGGCCTCTTTGTACATATCTTGAGGGCTGGCAAAGAGCCAGGTAGCCTTCCCACGCATCTGGCGGGGTTGGCGATGATTTTGTTGCACCAGGTTGTTTTTCACTTTTGAATAATAGTTCTCTTTATTAGTAATGTATAAGACACCTTGATTGCAGGTATGTAGCACTTTCCTCCATGTGCCTCTCCTCCTCCACAAAATCTAGGGATGCAAAGCCAAACTGTAAAACGAACAACAAACAACAAACCAAACCGTAAAAAAACAAACCGTAAAAAAACAAACCGCTCAATGACATCATACAGAACCAAAACCATGACCCAAAACCCACAATTTAAAAACCAAACCGTGGGCTTGCTGCACCACTAACCCACTCACACACTAATGGCGGCAAGCTACCATGCAAGGCACAATGGAGCAATGTGAGGTTCAGAGTCTCGCCAAGGGCACTTGTTGTTCTTTGTTGTTCTTTTTAAACTCAGCTCCAGATGCCTATACCAGAGGTAAGTTAACGGTTAATGACAACATTAACAAAAAAGTTCTGCAAATTTTAATTCCACTCATTTATACTTATACTAGGGATTATTAATCATTATATTGCTGTGTATTTTTCTTTATGAGGTGTAGGTGGCCATACCAGACAAAGGTAAGTCAATACTTAATGACAGCATCAACTGCTTAAAGTCTTAATCTCACTTACCAGAAATTGCAAGAAGATGTGTTTATGCAGGACCAGATAAGAAGGGCGGATGACCAAAGGACCAGATGAGTAGGACGGATGACCACAGGACCAGATGAGTAGGACGGATGACCACAGGACCAGATGAGTAGGATGGATGACCACAGGACCAGATGAGAAGGACGAATGACCACAGGACCAGATGAGAAGGACGAATGACCAGAGGACAAGCAGTAGAGCGTTTCTTTTAGTCGGCTAAGTAAGTAGTCCCCTTACTAAGACTACAAAAGTACCAGTAGTGACATAAAGTGGTGGTAAATTAACTTTGGTGGATTACATTTATTACAGGGACCTTCTTGAATAGCATTTCAAAAGTTGTATGATTGTGTCCAACATTATTTCTGACTTGTTTTTCCGTCTCACAGGGCAGAACTCCTCTGTGTTTTTGGCAGTTGAGAGTGGGCGCCAACCAGCCAATCATCCCAGGAAGACCCAGAACCACAGCAGAACCACTCTCAGCACCCTACTCGCTTCCAGGCACCAAGCTCTGCCTCTCCGCCCCGACCCCCGCCACCGCCAGAGGAGGACCGGCCCCCACCCGACCAGCACAGAGGACGTTGTTACTATCTTCTTCTTCTTCTGTGCTGGAGGGTTTGGGAAGCTCCTCACACTCACCGGAGGCTGCCACCAGCTCTACTATCTGGATTTCTGAGCAGAGCCAACATTGAATTCTAAACAGTTAAAAGTATTTTGTTTGTCACATTGAATACAGTTTCTAAATATTTCTTTGTATTATACACAATATCTTATCTTATATCTTTTATATATAATTAAGAATCTGACAAAATAAAAACAAATATTGTGCAAATTATGATTTAGTATGTTCTGATTTTCATTTGTGTTACAAGGGTAACTTTGAACTGTGTCTCATTATTATCATTATCATTATTGTTATTTTTAATAATTTGGTAAGTATACAAATATTATATATAATAATCATAATATTACATGTTGATATAGATAAAAAAGGTAAAAATTCCAAACCAAACTAAAGAATCTTTAGCAAACGTACAAGTTATTGTAAAGTAGTACAAACATAAAATTTATGGTCAAGTTATCCAATGTAGCATTTCAATACCAGACAAAATCCTGTTGTCTTAAAATGATTCCGTCTGGACTTTAAAGGTTTCCACTATTAAGCAAAAGCATTTTCCCAGATGGTAGGCTTATTTAAGATTTTTCTGAATAATATCCCAAATAGCATTAATTGATACAGTCAACATTAATATAAGTAACTTGTCATAGTTCTTATAATAATGAATGAATAAACTATTATAATAATATAGTAGAATAATAGAGACTCTACTCACAATCAGTCAGCTGCTGCAGGTGCACCTTGTTGTGTCAGTGTTCTGGAAAAAAAATACATCACAAATAAGCTTTTAAAGCCATTATGTTGATGGTTTTTGGAATTAACAAGGATCCAGTGAACTCACCAAGAAATCCAATAACAGTGGAGATGATGGCTTGCACAACCCTGCACTGTCTATTCATTTCAACTATGGATGCATCAGGTGCAAAAGGAGACATTTCTGATGGATCTGATATACTTTGACAGCCCTAATATATATATATTATATAATAACGTGTTAACGCAAATTCGTTTTAACACCACAAATATCTTTAACGCATTAAAGCAACTTGCTATTTTTAGGCTGTAGCGGGCTCAGTTTTAAAGCTAGAGTGAAGATACCAGTCTCATATAAAGTAGAAAATCTAAGGAATCAATTGATACCAACCATGTCATACTAGCTTGCAAAGGAGGCTAAATAATGCTCCAAAGATAAGCAAAATTTTGGTGAGGAAAACTGGCATGGCCATTTTCAAAGGGGTCCCTTGACCTCTGACATCAAGATGTGAATGAAAATGGGTTCTATAGGTACCCACGAGTCTCCCCTTTACAGACATACCAACTTTATGATAATCACATGCAGTTTTGGGGCAAGTCATATTATGATTTGAGCATATTTTTTATGCTAATAATATGCTAATCAATTAACACAGAAACCCTCACAGTACCTGTGGGAGTTCTGTGTTAATTGATTTCCAATAATAAATATATACATACATTTGCATAAAGCAGCATATTTTCCCGATCCCATGTTGATAAGAGTATTAAATACTTGACAAATCTGCCTTTAACGTACATTTTGAACAGATTAAAAAGACGTGTGATTAATTTGCAATTAACTATGGACAATCATGTGATTAATCGCGATTAAATATTTTAATCAATTTACAGCCCTAATATACATATCTGGAGGTCGGAGGTCAAGGGACCCCTATGAAAATAGCAATGCCAGTTTTTCCTCGCCGAAATTTAGTGTAAGTTTGGAGCGTTATTAAGCCTCTTTGGTGACAAGCTAGTATGACAAGGTTGGTACCAATGGATTCCTTAGGTTTTCCAGTTTCATATGATGCAAGTATCTTCACTCTAGCTTTAAGTCCACTCTAGTCCGATACAGCCTAAAAATCACAAGTTGCATTAATGCATGAAAGAAATTAGTGGCGTTAAAAGGAATTTGCGTGAACGCATTATCGTGTTTACATTGTCCTTTATTTAACCAGGTAAAAGTCTCATTGAAATTAAAAATGTTCAACTTTTCAAGATTGATGTGGCCAAAAAGGTCTTGACAGTTGTAACAAGGCAGGTCTACAAAAAGAAGTGGGAAGAACAAACAACACAGTTGTGTTCAGGCTGCAATGTGATGAATGAATTGATCTGACAGCTGTGGTGTCTTTTAAACCTGACACAGGCAAATCGGTCAAGATACAGCAGCACCCCTCAAATAGATCACATGGTATTTACTATTTCTCCCCACAGGCTAACCATTTGTGGTCATGTGTCATTATTTGATGCATAATCAGATTGTCTCCTTCCTGTCTGGCAGACCTGGTAATCTACCAACTCACATGTTTACTCTTGTCGCCCACTGCTAAAGTCACTACACCTGCAGGGCTGAAACTCAGTGTTTGGGTGCATCTTAGTGTTTTCAGTGCCAACTTTACCGAATCAACTTCTGGCCGAGTCAAGTTAGAGATTGATTGTCTAGAAGTGTTGGCAGCTGTGTTGTGCTCCCGAGAGCCATGTTCCCAGTCCGGGCTCGTGCCACTTTACACAGCTTAAGGGTAGACTGGCCATCTGGAGAATCTGCAGGGGATTTGGGCTCATCAATATGTGCTGCAACATCAAAAACACAAGGAAATCTCATTATGTTCAGTAGCCCTTCAGTAGCCTGGTCGACCAGCTCAGCACAACTGTGTGAGAGTTCATCAGCAAACCTGTTTCATTCATTGAGCTGACGTCAATCGTACAATGATGTCAACATTTCACATACTGTCAAGATGCATCTGGAGGTAGAAAGGAGTATGACAGTAAATGAGTCAAACTGTATCATCTTTCACTTTCACCCCAAATGCTGCTGTCTCATACTCGGGAACGGTACGAATCAATCGTACCCATTGTGTCCCTCAACAGAACACTGTGTCTTCACCTCTTTAAGTCTACACTCATGGTTTTATTCAGGATTTGTCATGTGAGAAAGACTGACAGATTTTTCTGTTTAGTTTTCAAGTTTCTATGAAGTGCTTCACCACAAAACATTGTATGAAAATACTGCTCCCTGAAATCGTTCATCAGGAAATATCTGAGAACCGTATTGTTAATTAATCTATGATCGAAAATGAAATATTTAAGAAAATGCCTTACTCAAAAGTTCATTAATTCTAAAGCGTAATGTGATTAACCTCAATGTCAGGAGTCAATAGAAGAAACGTAAACTGACTCTGAACCTGAAATTGAAATCTTTATACCTTCAGAATTTGCTCAATTGAAATGTACGCACTTAAAAACTTTATACTGACATAAATTATTGACAAAGACATTGATACTGCAATAGAAATTAACACAAATTGAGAACTAGTAAGTTGCTTCATTTACTTTGTTTTTAGGGTTGATTTGTTGTTGTAGGCTACTTCATCTTTATCTGAAATAGTTTAGGGTTTCAGTAACTATAAACCAACATACAGCCCCAATGGTTCAGATAAGGAATATCACATCAAAATACACATTTACAGTACAGTAAACGCGCATTTAGAAATAAATAATAAATATGAAGTTAGTGGGGTGAAAACCTACAGCTGGGATTATTGTAAAAATTCCACCTTCAAGATGCAGTTGGTAAGAAAGAGTGAGATCTGGAGGTTTGTTTCAATTTGACCCGACACTGACTTTCGTTGACTTAACGGCCACAGGTGTCGCTGTTAACAAGCATTTCTGAAAGTTACAAACAGTCCCTTTAAAATGAGAAAAATAAAGTACAGATACAGTACTTTATACAGGCAAAGCTTTACACATTGGTCCCTGTTTGGCCTCAGCTTAAAGCCTCCTGTCTCCAGCGTGTCACTGATGCAGAGGTCACATCACATCCATTGTCATGTATAATGGTACAGCAGGGATCGGGCTGAGTCTCCTGATACTGTGATGAGTATGGAGCTGCAGGGAAAAAAAAGACAAAAGGGGGAAACTCTGCCAAATTGCCTGGAACCCATGAACTCTTATGACACTAATAACTGGGAATAACATCATGGTTATTTCCAGAGTATGGGGGGGATGATTGGAGCGTCATAACTCCATCCCCCCTTAGCACTTTCACTTCAGCAGCAGTAGCCAGCTGATGGAGGAGAGAGGAGTGGAGGGGAGGATAAACGCATGCACTTTCAGGATTAGTAGCAGTGTCCATATATAGAGCGTGTGTGCGCACTGAGCGGCTGCAGCAACAGTTTCCCTGCTTCAACACAAAGTTTTCTCCAATGGCTAATTGCAAGCCCTGGCTGGTGTGCTGCTACATCTTGGCTGCTTTACTCAGCGCGGTTGCTCTCGTGGGTATGTGCATCGTCTGGCTCGTGGACAGAGAGTGTCCAAGTGGAAGCTTTACGCACGCGGCTGTGGCTGCAGACTCACTACGCTGCTCTGAGATTGGCAGGTAAGTAACTCACTGATAACTTAAAGTATAGTTGGAGCTGTGTTTGTCTTTACACTCTGTATCTAAAACCTTCAAATTAAAGCGTGAATGTTTGTTTTATTGGAATTTTAATGAAGTTGTGTGCTCTTATAGATATTCCTTTACATGTTTCTTTATTCACAGAAATGACTTATCCAGAACTCTGTGTTGCTATCTGGCTGCACCTCCCTGCCTATCTGTGGCTGAGATAAAAAAAAAAGCTGAACAGAGCAACCTACCTTCAGAATTTGCTCGATTGAAATGTACACACTTAAAAACTTTATACTGACATTAACTATTGACAAAGACATTGATACTGCAATAGAAATTAACACAAATTGAGAACTAGTATGTTGCTTGATTTACTTTGTTTTTAGGGTTCATTTGTTGTTGTAAGTTACTTGATCTTTATCTGAAATAGTTTGGGGTTTCAGTAACTATAAAACAACATACAGCCCCAATGGTTCAGTTAAGGAATGACACATAAAAATACACATTTACAGTACAGTAAACGCATACATAGTGCGTTTAGAAATGAATAATAAATATGAAGTTAGTGGGGAGAAAAGCTGATAAGTTAAAGTATAGTTGGAGCTGAGTTTGGCTTTACACTCTGGATCTAAAACCTCCAAATTAAAGCGTGAATTTTTTTTATTGGAATTTGGAAGTTGATTAAGTTGTGTGCTCTTATAGATATTCCTTTACATGTTTCTTTATTCCCATAAATGATTCAGAACTCTGTGTGCTATCTGGCTGCACCTCCCTGCCTCTGTGGCTGAGATAAAAAAGCTGAACAGAGCAATGGGATAAGCAGTTTAAGAGATTTGATAGGCTTTGCTTGAAGAATAGAGGTAATGCCTGCAGAAGTGTGTACAGACAGGCTCTGATTCTCCACACCTCTTGTTGTTGTTATACTTCCAAACTATCCTGTTGGGGTTTCCAAACCCACTAAGTGATGGAAATCTTTCTAATTTGGAGGTAGTAGAATAGATTTATTTCTTTGATGTACTCTTTGATGCAGTCATTTGTTCTGTGGTGAGCCACACTGTGGACTCTGTCATCACGGTAATTTCAGATATAGATGAAAGGTGAGGGATTGTTTTACCACTGGAATGTGCACAAAGCTCTTCCTGAACTGGCAACGAGTTTTTTTGCCCTCATTTCCCAGTTCATGGCAGAGACAATGAATCAGTGCACAATGCACTGAATCATCATGTTCATCTGATAAGAGGAACGTTTAAGGAAAGCTTTTGACTTTTTTCACTCACTTGCACAACATGTCCCTCAACGTTTTTGGAGCTAGTGTTTAGTTTCAAGTAAGATAAGATAAGATAAGATAAGATAAGATAAGATTGTATTTATCCCGAGGGAAATTGTTGTGCAGCAGTTGCACTACAAAGAGAGTCTCTCTAAACTCCACTTTCTCCAAACTGACTTTTCTCCCTAACCGTCTGTATATACCTTCTTAGATATGGAGAGAAACATAAAAGCAAACACACAAATATAATAACCACATTAGTGTTGTTAAGCCTTTACACACAAAATAATACAACCTGCATTTAGTTTTGTCCGTCTGTAGACAAAATCCCATTAAAAAATCATCAATTTTTAACAACTGCTGTATAAAGACATAAACCAGGAACAACCATTTGTTGTTCTTTCTACTCTCTTCACATGAAACTCCTTTAATTCGATTTTTTCAGTTAATTTGAGTCTGTTATTCCTCATCCTCCTGACACTTTATCTCTCTGTTGAACCCAAACCTCAAAGCCCTGAGTCAGCCTAACTTAACAGAGCCGAAACATTCCCGACACTGCCTTCTCTTGTTGCTCATTGAGCACATCTGACCTCATGCCAACCTCTCCCTGAAAGCATCCATTCACAGCTTTAAGAGATGGTTCAGACTAAATAGGTTTTCATGCTCTGCTGTGTAGTACAATTAAGTTGGATGAGCCTTATAAAGAGGTGTACACAGTAGACGGTTCATTTCAAAAGCACCACCATGGCCAGCGTCTTTCACGGTATGTTGCCTGAAGTATACCTCGAGCATCAGCACTTGGTTTAAACTTGCCTCTTGGCAGCTCCCTGAAACACTGAGCCCTCCAAGTCCAGGCAGTGATGCAGGCAACTATTCAAAAATGTGCATGTGTTTCTGTGGGTGGGCAAATATGTTAGCCAGAGAGTTAGTGACTGACTGTGTACTCACACATTTCCAATAAATCCAGTGAAAATTAATGTTTTCCAGGAACATGCTCCGGCAGGGGGGGTCGGCAGTAGATGGCGCCATTGCAGCTCTGCTGTGCACATCTGTGGTCAATCCTCAGAGCATGGGGATCGGAGGAGGATCTATATTCACCATAAGAGATAAAAAAGGTGGGTTTTCTCATCCATCTGTGTGACGTCAGATGATAATGCTTGATTAGGCTGATCATTCTAATTGCTGATCTCTTCTTAGGCAACGTTAAAGTCTACAACTTCAGAGAGACCGTCCCGAAGTCTGTTAAAACAAACCTGTTACATGACTGTCCCACCTCATGGAAACTGAGCAAAGGTAGGCAGGATTGTCCATCAGTGTAGTAGTAGTAGCCCATACAGTAATACACATTTCCTACCCATACTTCCTGCAATGTCATCCCAGTAACTCAGAGAAATGTTCTTCTAATGGATCGTTTGGCTCATTTTCAACATAATTTTTTTGCACTTGAGGTGTCCTCTTACAGTCTTGGAGAAATTAGTGGGAACATTTTACTTTAATCTCCCTTACTTAGCTTTCATAAGCATAGCCATTTATTAAATGATTCATAACCCACACAGATTTAAGGATACGTTTTAAGTTTATTAAAGAGGACCTATTATGTGTTTTTTCAGGTTCATACTTGTATTTTGGGTTTCTGCTGGAACATGTTTACATGCTGCAATGTTCAAAACATGTAGCAGCACCTCTTTTCACCCTCTGTCTGAAACGCTCTGTTTGAGCTGTTGCCCCCCTCCACCACCACAACAAAACTAAAGGAAAGGGAAAAGCACAAAAGCATAATAGGTCCTCTTTAAGGTCGCTTCAGTTTGATTGAAATCACTGTTAGATGTTGTTTTCTAGCATTAAAATGTTTGCATATGTAATTGTATTTGCTACCCTGAATAAATGATATCACCAGGAGTCAAAAACATGTTGCTCCTCTTTCTTTTCCACGTGAAGTCAGTCCATGTCAAGTTTTGATCATTGGTCTCCATCATCCGTTTAATGCAGCTGCACTGTTTCCCACCTGTACTGTACATTGTATAGGCAGCCAGTGGATCGGCGTTCCCGGAGAGCTGCGTGGCTACGAAGCAGTTCACAAAAAGTATGGGAAGCTGCCTTGGGCCAAGCTGTTTGAGCCGACAATTCAACTGGCCAGGAAGGGCATCTCTCTGCCGCCGTATCTGGGATATATTCTGAAGCACTCCGTGGTGAAAGAGCACGTGGAAAACACATCTCTCTGGTACAGCATCTCACTAACTGCTTTATAGCGTATAATGAGCTTTTAAACGTTACTTTAAGAATAGTTGCTTTGTAGCGACTCTGATAATAAATGTTTGAGGACACTGGAGCCTTTTCTCATTCGCCTGTCACTGCAGGAATCCAAAGGGCAAAGGGTTTCCCTATAAATCCCTGGTTTAACCCGTGCTAGTTTTATGTAACCCCTGGGTTAACAATTGACTCCCGGCATTTCACATAATTTGACCTCAGTTGCACGCTCATTTGAACACTTTTTGGATTAGTGAGAAACGATTGTTATATTCTAATAGCAGAAGTGTGCAAAAAAGTGTCTCCCACGCACAACATTTCAGGAGCAGGGTTTACTGACCCGGGAATAAAATCAGTGCTCACATTCTTTCAGAGATGTTAGTGTGAAATATTGCTTTTCCCAAATGCAGGACTTAAAACGGGGTTAGCTGGGAGTTAAGTGCAGTGTGAAAAGCCTGAAAGAGTGTGTTTGCTTCTTGTCGGCAAAAGTGTGTGCATAGATGCAGAAACAAATTCTGCAGAACATTTGAGAATATTCCTCGATAAGTGTGATTAAGCACAAAAGATATATTATGAATTGCATGAAATTAATGTCATGATCATGATTATGATCATGGTGCAGCATGAGTATCTCTCAGTGTATTCTGTTTATACTTCCTGTGTTATATAAGAAGTTCTAATAGTTCTTTTATGTCAATACTCTTTTCCAGTCAAGTTTTCTGCCACAACAACAAAACCATTCTGAGCACAGGAGACATCCTGAAGTTCACTAAACTTGCAGAAACCATGGAAACAATTGCAAAGAAAGGGGCAGATGCCTTCTACACTGGCACGATAGGACGTGACTTAATCAAAGACATAAAAGATGCAGGTTGGTGAAATTTCAGTACAGGTTGGGCAAGCTTGAGGTGAATACTTGAATAGAAAACACACTTGTACGTAATGTAAAAAAAGAAAAGATGAATTTCATATTCATGTTTCTCTCCAAGGTGGAACTTTGAAAAAAGAGGATCTGGAGTCCTACCGGGTTCGGGTGCAGGATCCATGGATCGTTCCTTTGGGAAACGCTCGGATGTACATCCCTCCACCACCTGCCGGGGGTCCCCTGCTGGCCTTCATTCTCAAGCTGATGGAAGGTATCATGCTCCTGTGATCCCTTAAACTGACCTACTGTCGCAGTTGAATTCAATTCTAGCATCTTTGCCCTGTACTCTGAATTATGAAAAGATTGTAGAGCATAATAGTCTCTCCTTTTTCCTTCCGCAGGGTTCGCCTTGACCCCAAACTCTCTGCACGATGACCAGAAGATTCTGACGTACCATCGTTATATAGAGGCAGCTAAATTTGCTAATGGACAAAGGAAGAGCATTAATGATCCTCACTTTAATAACGGAAAGGTTGGGATTTTAAGTTTTTTTTGTTCATTATTCTTAAGACAAAATCATAGACTGTATATAAAGATGGACGACATGACAGCTCCCCAAAAGTGAAGCCAAAACATCTCGATAGCCCCCTGGTGGCTGGCTGCAGTATAGGTCATAAAGCCCGCCCCCTCCATGTTAGCGGATGGGACGTGGGTCAAACTAAAAAGTCAATGTACACGTCAAATACTTTTTTCCCAAAGATGGTTTCTGGCATTTTAGGTTGTTCTTCAATTTGATCATAAATGTATTTATAGAGATATTATGGTAAATTGTTGTGTCTTTCTAGCCAAACAGCTATCGTGGTGCTAACGTAGCAGCCAGGTGGTCTCACGCTAACAACATGTGGCCATGCTTGGCCTGTGATTGGCTCGGGCTGGTGTGTGGACGGGACTTAGATACCTCAGGTCCAGACCCCGTGAACACTACTGGGCAGACTCTGGCTCCATATGCCGTCAAAATCTCAAGATGGCAGCTCCCGTATTCAGGATATTTTGGCTTCACTTTTGTACTGTGGGAGGAAGTGGAGACGCGTCGTCCATACAGTCTGTGGACAAAAAAGAAAATAAGTTCTATATATCTATCTAATATCTCACTATATAACAGTTGCTAAAGCTGCAGTAATCATATTAACAATACAAAAATGACATTGAGATGAATTATTAGAGAGAATTATCACCCGATTCTGCATTTCCTACCCGCTTTATGTAGCGTTTCAGCATCTCGCAGCTCACTGTTTTGGTTTGACGTCCTGCGACTTTACAGTTTTATCACTATTCTCATCAACCTTGTTTCTAAAGCTCTGATAAACCCAGCGTACACCACCTGCCCAAACCAAATGGTAGATAGACAAATTTAGCAACTAGCTGGTGAACATAGTGGAACATTAAGCTGCTAAAGAGCCAGATATTTCCCTCGAGAATTGATGGAGAGCAAAACAGAGCGGAGAGTGGATATTGGACTGTTTTTCCATGCCTGCTGGTTGTGTAAGTAGTTTAGCTTATTACATTTAATTTATTTGTCAGGGACCATACAAAAACATTCATCTCATACAAAGAGAAGAGATTCATTGTACCAGATTTACTAGCTAATTTCCATATGCAGTCCCTGGGCAGGTAGACTAGAAACACTAATACTACTACTAACCTCCCCATGCTTCCTGTCTTTATCTACAGAAGAAACAAAACAAACCCAGAAGAAAAAAAAAGAAAAATAATCTGAGATACAGTTTTGGAATCTCACCCCAGCAGTATACAAGATGTTATTCTTCTCCAGTCTCATCATGATATTCTTCTTTCAGAGTGCAGATCATCTGATTGATGCCTCCTTCATTAATCGCATCAGGGACATGATCTTTTCAAACCGCACCAATAACAATAACTCCTACTACTTCAATGCTAAGCCCTCCCGTGATACCGTTGGGACGACACACGTGTCCGTCTTGGATGAAGACGGACTGGCCGTCTCTGCCACCAGCACCATAAACCAGTTGTGAGCAGGAAGCCTCCTCAAGCAGAATATTACCACTTTTATATTATATCAAATCTATTATAATTCAATAATTATCCGCTCATTCTACTGTCTTTTGTTTTGTAGATTTGGAGGAGGCGTTTACTCTCCACGAACGGGCATCATCCTCAACAATGAGCTGGCCGACTTCTGTGGGAGGGCAAAGACAGTGACGGCGGGTAAAGTCACAGACATAAACTTTCAACCTCAGACAATTGAATTAAAGACATGACTTGATGTAGTCATTTAGTTTATTTCCAGTCTGATATGGAGTGTAATTGTTGTCGCAGGTGAACAGCCTCCTTCCTCAATGGCTCCAGTAATACTGGAGACAGAGTCTGGAGGACTGCTTGTGATTGGTGGATCTGGAGGAAGCATGATTACCTCAGCAGTGGCCTTGGTAACTCGATTGAACTCTTGTTCGCCTACTTGTTTATCTGCTTCCTCATTTGTTTGCTTACATGATTCTCCTTTATTCCTGCAGTCTATGATAAATCGCCTGTGGTTGGGGATGAATCTGAAAGACGCCATTGCTGCGAAAATAGTGTTTGTTAAAGCCGAAAACGAAGTGAATTTTGAGCCTTGTTTTGACGAGGTGAGATACTCATGTTGTCATCCTCACTGTCCATTATTGACGTTCAAATTCACCAGACTTTGACCGTCTATCTAATGAATAACATTTCTATTCATGATAATGTCTTCTGATAGAGATTACCACAACATAATCCTACAACTTCAATTTATCTGTAATCAATTTTGAAACCTGAAGGATAAGTGGTATTAATTTGTGTGTGTGTTTTGTGTGCCCTCAGCCTGTGAAAGATAGCCTCAAAGCTCTTGGACACAAAGTTGGGAACTGGAAATTCTTCCTCAATGTAGTCAATGCTGTGGAAAAGGAGAAAGGATGCATTGTGGCCGCATCGGACAGCAGGAAGCATGGGGTGTCAGCTGGATACTGACCATACAGACCACGAGGAAGCACTAAACTCTGCCCTAAACACTGGCTGAACCTTTAGCCTTAAGAATATTGAATGTGCCATCAACAAAATGTGAGAAATGTGGTGTTCAGGCTCTTCCCTGATGAGCAACACAATCAGCCAAGAAACTACTAAACTTAAAGGATAATTCCGGTTTATTATAACTTGGGTCTTATTTTCATATGTCTGTATCATAGACTGTATAAACTATGGACGTAGTCTTCGTGACGTCGTCTCCGTGACGTTACCCATAGGTTTCCTAAGAGCCGTTGTGAACTTTAAAGTGGAAAGTGGGTGGCTCGGCCGTTGCCATCTTGGCAGTGACGACACAGCCTAACTCCCAGCTAATCCAAAAATGGGCAAAGAGGTGGATTGTCGGTGGAGCTGAGGCGGGCCCGGTTGACACAGTAGAGCAGAAAGCTAGCAACCTGAGACGGCACACACCGGTCACTCAAAGTGGCTACTCCCTTAATTATGCATAACTTTAAGCCTTAATATAATTAAAAGGGTGAGTTATATAACCCCCCTTCAGTACAGTTGTGATGAACGGGGCAAATTAGCTATAGAGACCAAGTATAAGTCTGCATCAGGCTGTAAACATGTTTTTTATTCTGCTGTAAAGTTGGGCATTTTAACATGGGGGTCTATCGGGATGGATTTGCTTTTGGAGTCAGTCTCAAGTGGCCCTTTGACGAACTGCAGTTTTTGGCACTTCCGTGTTGGCTTCATTTCTCAGCACTGGAGGTTGCCACTTGGCAATTATCGGTTAGACAACATTGTTCTCACCATAGCAATTGGCAACATGACTTAAAAGTAGTCAGATGGGGTAAGAAAAACATGTTATCAGATGATCAGAGTATCTAAACCACTTTATTTGGAGGTAAACTGAAAGTAGACGTTTTCGTCCAAATTTTGCACAAATTAGCGCAAATTAATGCAATTTCTTTGCGCTGTCTTGACGTTTTTTTCTGGCGTGTCCACCGCTGAGTGCACCAGAAATGCTGAAAATAATCCATCTCTGCACAAGAAAACTGTGGCCTTCAGGTAACATAAAAACGTGAAAGTCTCTCTAGAGCCAGTGTTTGGTTTGTCCGTTCTGGGCTACTGTAGAAACATGGCAGAGCAACATGGTGGACTCCGTGAAGAGCTCCTTATGTAGATATGCAGGGCTCATTCTAAGTTAACGAAAACAACAATTCTTAGTTTCAGGTGATTATAGTTACGAAAATTATATTAAATTTCTGTCAATAGATCCCCCAAAAAGTTACGCACTGTTTTGTGCCTCAAACAGTTCCTTTAACTGTTTGAGGCTGTTAGAGACCTACTTCTTTAGTCGAGGCAATTAGTGTGAAACTTCTTTCTTGAGGTTTATAATATGCAACAATCCCCCCATGATTAGCCAGATACATTTGTGTAACCCTGCGTGGGACTGATTTATAACTGTTTTACTGTCCAACTACTCCGGTTTTTCGCCCAGTCAGTCTTCTTTTTAGCGATGTTGCCACATTCCCTAATCTCAGAAATTAACTTGATGACTGTGACCAACAGAAATGATGGACAAAACTATGAAAATAAGACCCAAACTATAATAACAAACTTATCCTTTGAGCGGATAAGATCGCTCCAAATATACACATTTTCAATCCAGCCAGTCGTCTCACACACACACACATAGAAATACCCTGATGTCATACCACTTACGCACAGTAAACACACCATGAGGCTGCTACTCTCTTTGCTGTGATCTGCTTTCATGTGCTGCAGGATTACACACTCCTGAACCGAAGTGTATTATTTGTAGCAGCGGACCATGAGGGCAAATCAGCTGTAGGCCAACAAAAGAAAACCAACCGCTGTGTGACACCAAGTCTATTAATATCAATGAATGTTTTATTTTCTGACTGAACTTTGTAATGATGTGTAAGAACTGTTTATTGTAGATGAGCCATGAAACCCTTTCAAAGTGACTTCCTGACTGATGTGAGTTGAAGACTGCCAGCCGTCCAAACAGGGAACTTTACTGTGACCTTAAAGATTTTTTACTGTATGTGAAACAACCCTATTCAGTTCCCTGAGCATGCTGTGGTCTTTGTTTAAAGATTAAAGGAATTCTGTAGAATTTATTTTTTTAAAAAGAACTAACAATTTGATTCAAAATTAACAAAATGATCTAAAAAATATATATTTTCACATCACCAACATGTAATTTTTGTATTTTCTGTTTTAATATGTCAAAATGTTTTGTAAAATAATGACACTTTTTTACAACTATTATCTGTGAATATCTGTTTGTCACAATAAAACATAAAGTCCAAACAAAGACGAGTGATCGCTGAGTCTCTGATCTTTACCAGACATGCTTGAGTTCATACTTTGTTCACCCCAAAAACCTTCAATACACTTTTCACTGTGAGCTACAACTCTTTAAACATTTATCCTATGTTGTTAGTATAGTGTGATCTGCAATAATCTGCTGCATGTTTTCCTGTTTGCCTTGTATCAGAGCACCACTTTTGCTCCGAGACAAAGGAAGCAGTAATGAGATACATTTCAGTAGAGAGACTTATGAATTAGTAATGATTTCTTAAGTGGATTCTGCCGCGTTTCCTTTGAGGCACTAGATGTGAGTTATGGGAACATGCAAATTTTAGTCGGTGTGAAGCACCACTGTCTTTGTTGTATGACAAATGAGTTAATATGGGAAAGTTGTGACTTCATATCGTCATGATATGACCCTCTTTGTATGAATAACATCAATTTAAAGCATCATTTTATACCATGCAGAAAATGTCTTTCACTTAAAGCAGTTAAATAATCCAGTGATGACTCTCTGACTTCCACTGTTAGCACACTTTTAGTCACAAAGTCCCCTGATGAAGCAAATTATCTCAACGGTTAGTTATTTTATGTCATTATACCGTACAGTAGATGCATTCTGTCTTTGTTCCTCATTATTTTGTAACCGTCATAATGCCATGCAAGGCGGTGGGTCGAATTAAAACCACATAGACATTGATGTACGCTGATTTTTTTAATGCCTAAAGGGAAAATAAATTGTCTGAGTTGCATAACTCTGAAGTTCATTAGAACTATGTGGAAGTGAGATTGTGCTTAATTGGGCCTTAAAGGGAAATTCAAGTGTGACTTGCTCATTTCTGCATTTGTGTCATTGAAAATAATTGTAACCACAGCATTACTTTTGCAGGACGCCCTGGTAGACCACAGGGCTAAGACGCATAGCATGTAATATGGATGTATGACCGGGGACATGTGCTGTATGTCATCTCCTGCTCTCCCAACATCCCAACGTCACTCTCCGCTAGCTACTGTCAATAAAGGCAAGAGTTCAAGGAAGTGTCAGGTTAATTGGCGCTGTACACCTGGATACCATTGGATGTCAGAGGTCAGCTGGTAGCCACATGGCTGGTGAATGAACCAGTGATTATGATTAATGCACGCCTGACTACAGTGCTCTTCCTGAACAAATGCTACGCTTCACTCATCGCTCCATAGGAAACACAACAAAAAAAAAACATTTAAGCCATGCTAGCAGTACGGCTCTAGGGACGTCTGTCTGTTGTTTGCTATGACCATTTTGGTCCAGACTGAAATATCTCAGTGACATTTTGACATGTCATAGCAGGGTAAACACAGATGTAATTGATGTGTCACAGCCATTCCAGTGAGCCAGCATGCACAATACCAAGGCCTTGGCCCACCCACCTAAATGGAACAGGGCAATAATTAATGTTATTAATTACACGTGTTTACCCTGCAATGGAAAATGGACTTCCATTTATATAGCGCTTTTCTAGTCTTCCGACCACTCAAAGCACTTTACACTACATGTCAGTATTCACCCATTCATACACTGATGGCAGAGGCTACTAAAGGTGCCAACTTTGCCCATCAGGATCTAATGTAAAGCAATTTGGGGTTAAGTGTCTTGTTCAAGGACACATCGACATGGGACCCGGAGCAGCCGGGGATCGAACCACCGACCTTCCGATTGGTGGACAACCTGCTCTACCATCTGAGCCACCGCCGCCCTTAAATGACATGTCAACATGGCTGCTATTAAAAGAGCCTATTGGATGGATTACCATAACATTTTGTAATGATATTCATGGTCCCCAGACGAAGAATCTTTTGACTATGACTTTTTATTTAGCATCACCATCAGGTGACAATCTTAATTTTGTCCTATATTTTAGTTTATGACCAATGAAGTGCTATAATGCAAATATGGCAAAACAAAAACATACCTGCTTAGCATCCGGATGTTAACATTGTCTTTGTGAGCATGTTAACCTGCTGACATTAGCATTTAGCTCAAACCACAGAGCTATGCCTGCATTCTCACAGAGCTAATAGCAGGGCTGTAAACCACAGCTGTACGATAAAAACTGGAAACCAGACCCCAAGATGGCGCCTATTCAGTCCAATGAGAATTGCTCACCTGGCGCGTGATCGTGTCTAGATGTAAGCCTAACCCACAAAATTGCAAAAAACTCTCGAGACTTGCTGCCTGACGACCTATCCTAACTTTAACCATGCGAGGTCAATGCCGAACCGTAATCATCTCACGAGAGTCGCGTGACATCAGATTTTTTTTAAATCGCTTTTCTCAGCTCGAGGGAAGTTTTACAGGTATAAAACCTCCATGGATCAAAAATTCATAATAGAAAGAGTTCTAATTGACCTTGTTTGCAGTTCGAGGTGTCCTGTCAATAGTTTTAGAGACGTCTCTTTTACAATGGCTTTTTGGGATCCAGGGGGATTTCTCGTTGCAAAACCGAGAGTGGCCCCTGGAAGTCTGAGCAGCAACGCCATATCCGTTTCTGATTATATGTCCATGCTGTAAACTCTTAGTCTTGTTCACCATTAGCTTAGGTACTCTGTGAGGACTCCACGTCTGTCAATCAAACCAGCTACTAAGTAAATTATCATTGTTGAGATTAAAGCCTGAGACCCAAAATACTTTTATACAATGGGTATGTTTAATAATTACAGTATGTTCATTTCAAGTGAAAAAACTTCTAAAAATAGAAAACATCTACAATGTCAATTTCATAAAAACAATAAAAAACCATTAAACTCACCAAATAAAATGATCCATTCACACCATTCATTGTCCTTAATTTGTTTTTAAATAAATATGTGTTGTGAATGTTAAAGTTTGTATTATGACAGTTCCTATCACATATAAACCAGTCATTTTTAGCAAAAAAAAATGAAAAAGGCACTATCATTTTACACGTTTATACATTTCAGTTATCATGCAACACATTTACATTCCAGCTGAGTAAAGAAGAAGAGCCCTGAATCTCAGTGGTGACTGTGAGCAGCAACAGCTGTAATGTTGTTATGGGGTCATTACAGGCCATTGCACTCTGGGTTGTGGGAAATGACTGTAAGTCATTAAGTAGGACTGTGTCGGTCCCTGAGGTGTTACAGTCCTTTATTTTAACAACAGATTATGTCGGCTCTCCTTCCGTTTGCTGTCACCTCATATGAACAGTCCTGGTGACTTCTGTTAAAGTTTTAAATTACTAAAAATGATTTGAGGTTTGTTAGTTTTCGTTGATTTTTTTCTATGGATATTTCCTTAATTAAGAGCTCAGTTGTTAGTAGTTACTGTAGACGTCACATATCATATAACAGGAAATAGCTTTACACTGCTAATGATTTACAAAAGGGCTTCATAAATAGGAATTGTACACATTTATGACCGATAGTGTGAACAAAACATTGATGATGGTAAAGCTCTCCCTTAAAATAACACCCAATGTCTTGTGCATTTCTTAAATTACCTGAAATTATGACATGACATAGAAATGTATTGGACATGAGTCAATATTTAGAATTAATTTCAGAGTGAGGCACTTTGTTTTCAAGGTCGTAACACGCAAAAGGTCATGTTCTGTTATCGCAGTTGCGTGTTATGAAGCAACGTTATTCTAACTTAATGAGAGAACAATTGGGGCCCAAGACAGCTGATGTTCCCGTTTTCTTTATTAAGTCTCTAATCTCTCTGGTGTCAAGGTTCACACGTCTGTAGTCTCTCTGCACAATCAGAGGCGTGTTTATGACCTCAGTACCCTGCGGCGTATGCCCACTTGCGAGGATCTGACTGAGCGTGGAGTCCGTCCTCATAGCGAACCACCGCCTGCACCACAGCTCCTGATGATTTGAGGAACTCTGTCTCGTGGTTCTTTAATGCCAAACCATTCATGATGTTCTGTAAACAGGAGCATAATATGAAGACACATGCAAAGCAAGGGAAAATAAATGTGTGGCATGCTGTTTGTGTAAGATCTTTATCACACAGCAGGTATCAACAATGCTGTATTTGCTTAGAAAAAATGAAGTTTACCAATTTAATAAAAGGGGAATGACCCATTTTAAGAATTCATGTTGAGTTACATCTGTGAAAACAACTCGACAAATCAAAGAAAACACAGAACTTGTGATGTGCTGCCTAACATACAATTGATAGGATGCCAAAACCGTGCTAAGTTGAGTGGTAACGTCAGCAGCAAATGATTTTACATCCCAGTGAAATGAAGGGTTAGTTCTCCAGTTTCTATTTTTCTATTTATTACCCTCCAAGGAATATTTAAAATATATTATAATACGATGTGCAAGTTGTACTGCAACCATATATAAGATTATTTTTTAGCCTAGGCTATTACCATGCCAGTGTTGAAATATTTTTCTCCTTGTAACATTTCTGAAGGTAAATATAATGAACAGAGTCCCAGGTGCCAGGCATGACTGAGTTACTGTATAAAGGCTCAGTGTTAGCGGGGCTTTTGGTTGAAGGATTGTTTCCCTACACGCCACACCACCTTGCTATTAGTCACATATATCAGTATTGTTTGCGGTTTGTGACACTCACTTTGTCAAAGTCGGGCTCCGCTACAGTGGCGTTGGGACTCAGCTGGTTGTGGAGCCTCGGATCTGACACAGCTTTATTCAGATCGTAGTCGAAGAACAGTGCGTTCAGAATCACCTACATAACAGCAGACATTTCAGACAATGATAACTGAACAGCAAAGGAGTAATTATCTAGTTACAATCGTACACTTCATTAATTACAACAGCTTGTGTAGCGGCTTGTGTCTTACCTGAGCGATAGAAGTGGTGATTTTTGTTCCCCCTGAGCCTCCGACCACCATCTTCACTTTGTTGTTTTTGTCAAAGAGGATGGTCGGACACATAGATGACATCGGCCTTTTTCCTTTTAACAGAATATAATGGTAGTTTAAGTTAACAAAGATGTCAAATGAAACAAGTGTATGTCCTTTGCGGTAAAAAGTATCCATGTATAATGTCTGTGTGTGTTCATAGAGACCTATCTACACATTTCATTTTCAGTTTGACGTTGAAGGGTCTTTTTTCTGTTGATCCGTGTCAAAAAATCCACATCAAACCTACTTTCATTCAATGTTGTAAAACAATGAAATGTGAAACCTTCCAAAGGGAGTGAAGACATTTGATCCACTCTGTATTTTGAGTACTAATGCACAAAAAAAAAATACTCAAAAGCTGAAAACATTATATGCAGTGTCAAGAAGGACAGGTCGACCTCTGTGTGACCTTTAATAAGCCCACTGCTGAACAGCCACTCTTTTATAATTTTACTGGTTTTGAGAGCCCTTACGTGTGTTTCTGTGTGTGTGTGTGTGTGTGTGTGTGTGTGTTTTAATCTAACCTGGCCTGATGAAGTTGTTGGGTGAAGGAGGCACTCCGAAGCCGTTTGTGATGAGCGGAGAGCTGAAGTCGTCCATCTCATTGTTGAGAATTATCCCTGTTGACCCTGACATGACTTTGGAGCCCAAACTGCAGGAAAAACAATAACTGTTAAGATATGAAAGGATCTACAGGCACAAGACTGATTAACTAACATTAGAAAAAAATATTTGTGACGGTCAGTTAGGAGGTCGTACAGGTGGTTGATGGTGCTGGTGGCGGCCACAGCGCTCCCATCTTCTGCTACTACAGAGAGATGTGAGGTGCCGTGGTTCTCAGGCAGGTAAAACTCCGGCTCGTAGTAGTTCATGTGATGTGTTGACTCATCTGTGATCTTTTCACGGAGGTCATCGGCAAAGAAGCTTGAAGTCATATTCTGGATGAGCTTTGGAAGAGAACGTGGGACACATTAATAAATAACACACTAAACAATACTTTTCCCGAAATATTTGGCATATGATGTATTGATTTGTGTTCTGGGGAATTTTACTATTGTTCCTACAAATTTAAGACAGACAAAGTCTTGCCTGCTTTTAATTATGTCTTAGTCACTCATGTTTGTGGGATAAAATAGAGATTCATTGATTTCTTCATTCACTGAAGATGAATGGCTTGTTGAACTACACTAAATGTAATAATTTAGATATTCACACTTTAAAGTCACTCATTTTACTATAAGGGGAAAAAAAGACACTTCATCCAACTGCAGGTGAATATGAATACATGTATGCCAAATCAGTTTCCTAGAAATGATGTTAATGTTATATACTATAAATGTGCACGTTTTAGGAGAAACATAATGCCATGTAGACAGGGCCACCTTAAGGCATAGGCGACAAAATCTAATTTCGCCAAGGGCACCAAAAGGGCTAAAGTCGGCCCTGCACCTAGATTACGTTTATTATTATAATAAGGAAACACTGTTAATGGTGAATCTGCCAAGTTGGAAAACGTCGATACTGAATGTATCTGCAAAATAAGCACCAACAACGCATTTAATTTATTTTACGCCATTACAAATTCTGCTCGTTGTAACAAAAGCATGATTAATTTAAGCACTCACTGCACTCCGTTAAGTTGGGGGAAAAAAATTGTGTTCTTGGTTTAACATTGGAAAAAAAGTCAACAGTGACTTCAACCACGAGACAAGACGCGTTTTGTTTTTTAACATTAAAAAAAAAAAAAAAAAAAAAAGAAAAAAGGTACAGTGTGTAGGATTTGGCCCCATCTAATGGTGTGGTTGCAGATTGCAAACAACTGAGTACCCCTCCGCTCACTCCTCTCTTTCCAAGACCGCGGTAATGTGAGCTGCCAAGTGCAATACCGTGGTAACGCCGTTCGCCTCACTCAGAGGCCATCCTTACCATAATAACACTACTTTAGGAGCAACAGAAGTCAGACGGCAGCTGACCGTACCACGGTTTTGCACTCTGCGGCTCACGTTACTGCAGTTTCATAAGTGTGTCGGACAACTACGGTGGTCTTCAGGTAAAGTAAAAATGTGAAAGTCTCTCTCTAGAGCCAGAGTTTGGTTTATCCGTTCTGGGCTACTGTAGAAACATGGCGGCTCCGTGAAGAGGACCCGCTCCCTATGTAGATATGAAGGGCTCATTCTAAGCTAACGAAAACACAACCATTCTTAGTTTCAGGTGATTATACACCAATGAAAACAGTTATGAATATTATATTCCATTTCTGCTAATAGACCCTGTGAAATGTTACACACTGTTCCTTTAACTGTAAACACAATGAACCCTTTCCCTAAACAACATCTTTGAAAATATTGTTTTTGTTGCCTTTCTGTGGTTTAACCTCTCACTTAGCTGTGATGTCACGGTGTACTCCATGACACAGTGACATCACTGCATCGTTTCTCACCACATCCATCAGTCGTGAAACCTTTAATTAGATGCGTCAGCAAAACACTGTTTTTCAACTTTGTGTAAAGTTACTCTTTAACCAAAGTGCTTTGTCTGTACATGTTCAAACATTTATTTACAAATGAACAAAGTATTTGGCCTTCAGCGTTGGAGAAGTGTTTTTCCTCACTTACAAGAGACACTGCTGCTGTGTCATAGAGCAGAAATCATGTGATTCCCCAGAAACTATAACCAAGCCTGTAACTGTTAAATAGTTTTACAGCAGAGATATGGAAGTTTTTATTGGATTTTATTAGTTGTAATCCACAGAGGACATTCCACAAATGTGTACCATGATCTGCAAATATTTCACTATCCACAAACATGTATTTTTGTATTTTTGTTGTGTAAAGTCACATCCACAAAAATACAGGGCGATTTACAAATACGCATAACTTACTCTGTAAATACGTATTTTAAGGTTTACATGTAAAGTGATATATACACATTTGTGCATCTATTTTGCATTTGCAGATCGCTTCCTGTGCATTTACGGGCCACATGACATTTGTAACTTCCCTCCTGTTTGTTTACAGAATTTTGTCCGATTGGTACCGCAGCAGATCTGTAGATAATAGTTGTAATCCACAGAAGACAATTCACAAATATGGAACATGATCTGCAAATATTTCACTACCCACAAACGTATTTTTGTATTTGTGTTGTGTAAAGTCACATCCACAAAAATACAGGGCGATTTGCAAATGCACATAAATTACTTTGTAAATACGTATTTTAAGGTTTACATGTAAAGTGATAAACACGCATTTGTGCATCTATTTCTACATGTGGAATGCTATCTGCAACTTTTGTAGATCGCTTCTTGTGCATTTGTGGGCCATGTGACAAATACAACACAAATACAAAAATACATGTTTGTGGATAGTGAAATATTTGCAGATCATGGTACACATTTGTGGAATGTCTTCTGTGGGTTACAACTAATAAAGTCCAATAAAAACTTCCATACAGAGACCATGACCTTACATCTGTGATGTTGAGAAACATCGGATCTCCAAGTAAGGTCCTCTTTGCGTAAGCGAACCGAAAAGCCTCCACGATGCGATGGTAGGTCAGGATCTTTTTCTCAGGGCTTGCCATACTATCTGAGGTGAAGTTGTACCCTGTAGAAAACACAACAATTATCAGTAACTCAATTTAAACCGCAGCTTCGTTCATCCGTCTTCATTAAGACGGCTGTTCAGGTAGGAAAGGAGGCAGCTGAAATGGACTTGACCCGGCCTGTTCCTGTGTTTTTATTTAGTCCAAAAGCTGCTGTGACCAGACCATGGGTGTTAGCCTGAGCTGACAGCCACGGGGGGAAACATGAGGAGAGGCTGAGGGAACCGGAGAGTTTTGGTTTGATGGGTTTCAGCTGTCAGACAGAGGCAGGAGTCACGGTAAATCAGCGGGATGAAAGTTTCGGGCAGTCGCTGAAATGTGCGCGGAAAGCCTCCGCCACTCGACTGTGTCCAATTAGAGGTAAATTGGTGAGATTAGTGTTAGCTGGTGAGACAGGGGGCCGCAGTGAGTGGGTGGCCAGTCGGAGGAAAGGGAAGCGAGATTAATTACTTTAGAAAGGAAGTTTCCCGTCTAATCCTCAGAGGCAGACACTGTCACTGTACTGAAAAGTAGCACAGAGACTGTGTCTTTCTTCAACATGAACAGATTTTCTGCAATGTCAACCCGCCAACGTAGGAGAAAGTAAAATCAGGCAGACTATGCACACAGAAGATGACATTATTATATAATGAAAATGATGATAGAGAAAGTAGCAATGACTTGATTAGCAACATGAACGTCGCTGACTCCAGTGTGAAGACTGCAATTAACTTTGGATCTTAATAACCTCAATCAAACAAAAGCCCTTCTGTCAGGCTCACAGTCGCTCCCTCAGGTGTTTTAACTTCATTCTCGAAATTGGAGGAAGTTAAATGTAAACTTGATATTGTTTCAGTAGCTTATTGCTTGCTTTGAGGCACCATCTGTTAGTGTTGCAGCATCAACAAACTTAACCAACCAAATAGGCTGTTCCTTCATTACAAAAGTGATTCGCACATATGTATATTGTTTTTCTGATCTGTCAGGTCTGTGGTAAAAGAAATAGTTCAACATTTTGGGAAATAGACTTATTCCTTTTCTTGTGAATAACCCGCACAAAAATCAAAGTGTAAAAATGACAATTTGCAGTTCTATGGTTTGTTATGTGCTGGATTTTACCTTGGCCATGAGATCCAACATGTTAATTATTGAGCTTTATAGGAGTGCTTTCATTTTTTTTTTTTAAAGATAGACCCAGGCTAACCCTTGTTTCTAGTCTTTATGCTAAGCTAAGGATGCATTCACACCAAAACAGGCGTTAGAGCAAAAATGCCAGTTCCTGCAGCAGTGGGGACCGCAGGGGGTGCTGAAAAACAAAAAAAAACAGCAGCTTCTGGCGAAAAGTTGAAACAGAATGAATATTTAGAGAAATAACCCGATGCCACGCTGCGGTGGTCAATCACTTAACCGGTGATCCAGAGCAGTACAACCCAGCCATGAAGGAATAAAAGACGTTAGACGTTGTGCAGTCGCTTGGTGTTAATGTGCCATTAAGGACACTCCCACACCAACACCGCACAACCCTGCGCTAATCGCCGCAGCGCCTGATTTGGTGCGAATGCAGCCTATAAGTCAGCCGGCTGTTAGCAGTAGCTCCATACTTGGTGAGTGGTGTCAATCTTCTTAGTGGAAAGTGTTGAACTTTTCCTTCCTTTTTCACTGTGACTTTCTTGCATTTGTATTTTAGCCAATAAAACCACAGCATTACAGAGAGAAATTTCTGAGCAAAAGACGCTCGTAATACCCTTGCTGCATAGTAAATCACCCTAATGAATGTCTGTACCAAATTTCATGGCAATCCATCCAATAATTATTGATACATTTCAAGCAGCTGGTGCTGCTAGATGAAAGGCAGGGATCCATAAAGTCATTAAAGGAGAGGTTTACAATTTTTCACGCTATGTCTTGAAACAATTAGTCAGGCTCCCATATGCACATTGAGACAGGTTTTGAAATTTATTATCATTCATACTGGTCATTAAAAGATCCTTTTCTAATGTGGTTTCAATGGAAGGGATGGGGGACAAAATCCATGGTCCTCATTCTGTGCAAAAAAAGTTTTCCAAAGTTTGTCTGAAGCCTCCTAATGCATTTTCAGTATAAGCATCCCTTACCTGTACATCGAAAGAGCATTAGAAAATATCTTTTAATGGCCAGTATGAACAGGAGGAACAATAAATTGTAAAACCTGTTCCAATGTTCATATGGGTGCCTGATTATTGTTTTAAGATGGAAAAATTGTGAACCTATCCTTTTAGTTAAGCTGTATGGAAACCATGAATATATATATACCAAATTTTGTGGCAATCCATGAATTAAATGTTGACTTGTTGTAGTCAGACATCATGTTATAGGATTTATGACATATTGTAGCATGCTACTACTTTGTAAAACACCGATCTACATTACAAATGTGGGTTTGTGTTTTACAAAGAAGTTCATGATACTCTTATGTAACTAAGTCAACCAAGCTTTTTTTATTTAAAGAGTAGCTTTCCTGTGCAGTGGATCAACATGCTGCTCACTGTGGAGTCTGAGAGAGCAACTGGCAAAGTGAAAGCAGCTCACACATTGAAGCACTCCCACTCGGGATGTTTTTGGACAAAGCATCAAGGCTTACCATTCAAGATGTTTAATATCAGCGAGAGCACAGGGCCGCTAGCGGGGGCATTGGGAACAGCCATGGTGTACTCCCCCACATTCACCCTTAAAGGGTTCTCATCCAAGACAGGCACATAATCCCTCAGATCCTCCATTGTGATGATACCGCCTAAACATAGATTGACACACACATACGGTGAATGCACACTTGGACGGAAATGGAAAAACAAATCCTGTTTATGGAAATTAGCTGTGCACAGAGAGGTGTTCATATATCATATTTTATTATATGTCCTGAAGTTTTTTTTTAGCAAATGACTTTTAGTGATAACAGAAGTGGCAGTAATGAAGATAATGTCCTTGTGTGCAAAATGAATGTGATTTGTGGGTACAGAAAATGATCTAATCTGCAGAAATAGCTGTTTGGATTGCGAAATAAAGTAAAGGATGACTCAATTGTGCAACTTTTTCACTCAATGACAAAACTTGCTAATGTTACTATTTATAATAGGCTTTTTCATCCAACAAAGTAAAGCAGCTTTCCTATAAACATTATGGTGTTTGACTTAAAGGGACAGTGTGCAGGATATGGCGGCATCTAGTATTGTGGTTGCAGATTGCAATCAACTGAGTACCCCTCCGCTCACGCCTCCCTTTCGTCAGTTGCCGGCGTTACCATGATTTTGCACTCACAAGCATGTCGGAGAACTACGGTGGCCTTCAGGTAATGTAAAAATGCAAAAGGCTCTCACTGAGTCAGTGTGTGGTTTGTCTGTTCTGGGCTACTGTAGAAACATGGCAGAGCAACATGGCGGACTTTGTGAAGAGGAGCTGCTCCCTATGTAGATTTGAAGGGCTCATAAGATAACGAAAATATGATTCTTAGTTTTAGGCGATTATACAATAATAATGAAAACAAAGTTATGAATATTAAATTCCATTTCTGCTAATAGATTCCCCCGAAATGTTACACACTGTTCCTTTAAGACATTTTGGTTAAACAGTCTATGCTCATCGACTTTCAATAAATGCAAAACAAAAAATAAAATAGAAATCCTACCTGCTGCCTGAATATCCGTCACAAGGTTCTGAGCCAGTTGTCCCCGGTAGAAAGCATCAGGACCTTCTTCTGCTATCCTCCTATAGCTTTCTGCAAGCTTGGTAAATACGATGGTGTCATTTTCTTTTAGGACGTCGCCAGTTTCCCCACAAAACACTTCACTGAAATAGAGAAAGTAATCATTTAAGATGGTAATGAAACACTTTCAAAAATAATGAGACACTGATTTCATACTCCTTAGGTCGATGCTTCTCACCATAGGGCTTTGTCCTTGATGATGGTTTTCTTGTTTCTGTTCACAGCAGAGGCAAGTGCCCGGCCCAAAGGGAAACCTTTTTCTGCGAGATCAATGCTCGGCTGGAACAAGTCTTTCCAAGGCAGTTTGCCATGTCGTCCGTACGCCATCTCATAACCTCGGATCTCCCCCGGTACAGCAATAGACAACCCTCCTACCATTCACAGAAGCCAAGGAAACAAAGACTTAGATTATTGCCTTATAAGTTATTTAGACATTTTAGGACACAAATTGACTTCTAAAACCCAAACTTTTGTTGTTCTTTATTCCTGAGTTTAGATAATACACACTCTCTTTGGTCCGTCTCTATCACAAGGTCATCCTCTTTCATAATAATGTAAACTGCAGCTTCCGTCAGCTCATTTCCATGTCTGATAGCGCTGGTTAAACATTACCTTTCTGGGACAGATCTGTGCTGTTCCCAAACATGTTCTCTGTTGCGTTGCGCGGGGCCGTCTCCCTGGCATCAATGGTCTCAACTGTCCCTGTGTACAGGACGGTCACAAATCAGGAAATGCATTTAGGATCCAGATGATCAGGAAGTTGTATGAGTTTGTTGCATCAGTGGGAAAGTAAACAGAAGACTTTGTGGTGTAGGCGAGAGGAAAGGTGTACCAGTTTTGGCGTTGTAGATGGTGAAGAAAAGTCCTCCTCCGATGCCCATGCTGTGAGCGTTCATAAGTCCAACACACAGTAAAGTAGCTATAGAGGCATCAACTGCAGACCCCCCTTTCTTCAGTATGTCTCTGGTAAAATTAATTAAAAACACACACACAAGGAGAGAAGGGGTGGAGGATTAGTTAGTTAAGATCTTAAGACCCTGTGTTGGCAAAGAATAAAGCAGGTTCACAGGGATTTATACGGGTATGGCTGTTATGTGCAAGCAATGTTCAGGCTTCTATGTTTAGTGTTTACAGCAGATCAACGTGTGTCATGAAGGATGTTTCAGTGGGTGAGCTCTCACCTGCCGACCTCTGAACACGGCCCAGCATCTGCCGCCACAGCTGCCTTCAAGCACACCTGCTCACTCGGCGGATTCCGCTTCCCGACACCGAAGAAGACGCCAACGAATGTGGCGACAGACGCCACCAGCAGCAACGCCAGCGCCGCAATTATTGTCGCCTTTACCATTTTTATAGAGCAGGAACAATAAATGCTTTATTTTATGCCTGTCAAGAGAAAAACGTTTTCATACATTTAAATGTGTGTACATTTAAAATGTATGAAAATACAGCTGCAAAAATCCGCACTTAGTAAAATCAGAAACAAGCAAACCCAAATTATACATCAGAGATTATCAGCGGAATCAATAAAAATTCAGAAATTTTAAGCAATTTGATAACTCAAAGGAAAGTTCAAACCTACAATTGAGGCATATTGAAATATCAATTACATAAAAACGTAAAACATATCAATAACTCCAATTTAGTTGAGGGAACTTGATACGACTATATAGGCCTCAGAACAGTAGTACAAAAACCTACAGCATATTTATTAACTGGATTAAACAGGTTGTTCACAACAAATTATGTCAAATATGTTTTAAAAATTAAAATTAGGACACTTTTTTAACACTGATGAAAGCTTTTTGCTGAAATGTTGCTGACTTATTAGTCACAAAAATGAGGACATAATAACTCTATGCACTATTATTTTCATTGTCATTACTGTCTGGCATAAACAATATAGGATGTTTGACCAGAGTAATTTTTTATATTATGATTACTAGCAGGACTTGGGGCACGGTCACAGGAATACAGGCGAGTGACCATCGCTTGCCGAGGCGATATTCGACTGAAACTTCAACAATGTTGAACTCCACGCGAATTCGAAGATGAAAATATACCTCGCCACCAGAAGCAAATATTTATCTGCCCCTTTGCTCGCATAGAATGGAAGTGAACGGAACCGTGCCTTGAAGCCTAACATTAGCTTACTACCAGGGAGTTGCATCTGTCTTGTGTTACAGCATGTGCCAACAGGTGAATCGTGTTAAATGTAAATAAGTAACTACAATGGTCAACAGACCAAGTAAGGCAGAGGTCTCTTGGGGATTCATTGGCTCACACGCAGTCGCGGCTCGTCTTTTCTACTGCATAAGAGGAAGAAAACTGAAATGATGGTGGAACCGTACCTATTGAGCCTGAATGCCACATCTTTTCGGAAATGTACCTAATTTATTTTAGTTTTCAAGATAAATTCTATAAAGAAATTAAGAAGAAAGAAGAAAAAGAAAGAAATTAATGAAGAAAAAATAGTAGTAGAGTACTCAACCAATTTAGCATTGAACCCCTATAACGCTGTTGAACTTTGTCAAAACTTGATGCCTACATTACCCACAATGCAAGTCGACAGCTGTCAGTTTAACAGAGATTCAGGTATGTTATGCTACATGTAGTAGCGGCTAATGTAGCCTTGAGCCTCAAGCAGAGATGTGCAGAGGGCTACAGCGGTCTGGTAAGCTCACTTCTTTATAACAACCATTTTCAAACTTGTTGTCTTCAGCCTCAACCAACTCTGTGACTCAGGTGACATCACTTGAGGCAATTCATCTGATTTGGCGCAGCTCCCTCTGGAGCCACGAAAGGCTTTATACTACTTTTTTCCCATATGCAGTAGTACTCAATCATAACACGTAAACAGATGATGTGTAAAATTGGTGTTCCTTTTTAAGCAATTGTAGAAATATATAGCTGTAATAAAATAGAATACACAAATATAATAGTGCTAGTGTATTCATAAACTGCCTTTAAACAAGCCGTCAGGATTTCCATAGTTTTGTGATGTCACAAATATAAAACATTTAGACCATTTCACAACGTAAACATTCAAAATGTGTCCGTTTATTTCCTGTTGCAGTGTATGGTTGCATCCAAAATTCCATAATAACATGCTATTTAGAACACTAAAATAGTATATGAGATATTTTAGTATGTCTGAAACCTTAGTATGAAACAAATAGTACGTGAATCGCATATTATTTCCGCTGAAATATTACAGTATACAACGCTGGACACTACGGCGGCATACATATGTCACAATGCACTGTGGTAGTGACGACAACGTTCATAAAGGACGTTGACGGACAGCTCTATAACATCAATAATGCTTCAATTTAACTGAAAGTATAAAATCTCACTTTGCTAGGCGTAATCTATATTTTAAATTAGTTCAGATTCTCACAAACCGTCATTTTGGTCAGGAAGTGACTACGTAAATTACTGCTCAAAGCGTCCGAAAAGATAAATACTACTGTTTATTCACACTAAAGTATGTTTAACGATACTATGCATTGCATATCCAATATGTGTACTATGTGATTTCAGACAAAGTCTAAGTGAATGACATCAGCTGACAGGAAGTAAACATGGACCCCAGCTGTTGCCTAGCAATGCAATTTCATTGAAATGCGCTACAAACAGAGCGTTTCAGACAGAGGGTAAATACAGGCATATTCAGGCAGACAGTATGAGGAAATTAAAGCAGGTTTTTGAACATTACAGTATGTAAACATGTACTAGTAGAAACCTAAAATACACGTTTGAACCTGAAAATGAGCATGATATGGGACCTTTAAGACAACACAAGCCCGATCAAGCTCACATTCACTCGAACACCAAGCTGCCCAACTTCAGCCAAAGCATTTAGCGCCCAACAGCACCACATCTCTGTGTGATGTATCCAAGACAACAAAGTAAAGCTGAGTCATTAGTGAGTGTTGTACAAAGCTGACCTTTGACCAATAGGTCAAATTATATGGAGGCTGTGTGGGAAGCAATATACCCAAACCCCATTTTACTCTGTTTAACTTCCTGGCTGTAAAAAAAGTCCACTCCATCTCTACGGATTTCCTTAACACCTCACTGCTCATCAGGCTAAAGAGGAAGCTTTATGCTTCTTCATGTCAAACTGAGTTCTTTCTAAATGTCGCTGCCAGAATGTTTTAAAAAAAAAGCTTGACTGAATAGAGGGTTAAAACATATTTTACTACTCTTGTCTCCTACTACAAATAAAAGAGGGATTTGGCTCTGCTAGCCAGTTAACCTCTAAATTGTTGTGTTAAAGTAAAGTTGTATGTATGAATCATTGAAGAGTTTGTTATATCTGAGATGATCTGTCTGACAGAGGCAGTGTGTCCCCCTGGCTGTGCTTTTAGCAGCCAATAAAACAAATAAAAAGAAAAAGCCTAAAGTAGTTTAGCTTAAAAATACCAAACCCTGAAGCCTACTGTCATATAGATTATTTGGTCTGTCAGAGAAATGAAACCAGATTACATAACAGGCAAATGAAATGAGTTAGTTGTGCAGCACGAGAGTTTCTGTTTAACATTACAAACCATTTATACTAAATTGTCGTCTGCCTTCACATCTCTCAAGAGCAAAGTTGCTTCAGCAATTAAAAGCTAAAAGGAAAATTTGAAAGGTCCCATAGCCTTAGATCTGGATTCAATACCTGGATTATCGAGATAAACCTTCCCAGACATGTAAAATAAGTTCCTATCTTACCTTGACTTCTCTCGGGCCCTCAGCAGCAGGCTGCTCGCTGTGTGCGTTTGCAAAGATCTGCAGCAGTTGATAGGTAATGGGTTTACAGTGCTGTGGTTTGCAATATGTTAACCATCACAAAATCATTAAACTTTAACCCACCCCACCATAAAACACCTATCTTATGTTACCAAGGGGAGGAAAAAATGCAGACACAGAAGAAACAACCAAGATGACATTCAAGGTATGGCTCAAATAACTAGTCATCTGTGCGCAATCTTCACACAACTTCCTAAACTACCACGGAGAAATTGAAGCTGAGACTGAGAGGAAACAACAATTCACTGGATGAATAGTTCTTTATCTGCAGCGGCACATATTTGCGACAAAGATTAACCAATAGTAGTTCACTGGTGGTTCATTTCAAATAGATGACGCATGACTCAAGGTAGTCAACACTTTCACAAAATGATAGGGACCTGTTTCACAACTTTTGATGCAAAGCAGCTTGAGAATAAATATAGATTTTTTGCAAGACGTCTCACAAAACCTGTCATATTTGAAATAAAGTGCCTCCTCACCGGGAAAATGAAGGCTTTCAGGGCTGCGAGGGAGAAGATCACATCTGCCCTGAGGGGAGGAAAGAACAAACTGCAGGGGGACAGTGTGAAGGGTGCAGAGCTGGACGAGAGGGTCAGTTAAATAAGCAGCTAGGCCGACAGGGACAGGACAGATGACTTTCTCAACTTTGACACAGGGACTCCAGGGACAGCTATCCCAGGTTATCCCAGAGATCCAAACCTACTCTTTGAATTGACCATCTAAGGTTGAACTCAGAACTCCCAGGTTGCGTCCCAAATTCCATACTAACATGCTAAATTCCATACTGACCTGCTACAGTATGTGAGATATTTTAGTATGTCCGAAACCAATAGTACGTGAATTTGATACTTTTTCCAGTGAAATATTACAGTATGCAACGCTGGACACTACGGCGGCATAAATATCCCACAATGCAATGCAGTAGTGATGACAACTTTCATTACAGACGTTGACAGACAGCTCTGTAACATCAATAACGCTTCAATTTAACTGTAAGTATAAGATTTCACCCTGAAAGGCGTAATATATATATTTTAAATCAGTTCCGATTCTCACAAACTGTCGTTTTGGTCACTTGAGATTGGCATGGGTTACCATGGTTACATGTCTCCAACCGTTAAAGAGGCTCTGAGGAAGCTGCTCAGTGCATCCAAAAAGATACATACTAGTCACATAAAAGAATGTTGAACAATAGTACACATATTGGGTATGTATATGTGATTTTGGATGAAGCGCCAGACTGCACCGCCACTGTGAAGCTCCACCATAAATTGGTTAACAGAGAAAATTGGGGGAAATCTAATTTGTTTATGCTCCAGATGGCCTGAAGGCACTCAAGGAGGTGCATATATGCAATCTGAGAAAAAGCCTTGACGGCAAACTTTAATTTGATTCCCAATCGAATAGTTATGTTTAAGTTATAAGTTACTTGGGTTAACAGAGTTTTTTCTTAAAGGTACAGTGTGTAGGATTTGGCAGCATTTAGTGGTGTGGTTGCAGATTGCAACCAACTGAGTACCCCTCCACTCACTCCTCCCTTTCCAAGACTGTGGTAACGTGAGCCGCTGAGTGCAAAACGGTGGTAACGCCGTTCACTTCCTTCAGAGGCGATCCTTACCATAATAACACTACTTTAGGAGCAACGGAAGTCAGACAGTGGCTGGCGGTGCCACGGTTTTGCACTCTCGGCTCACGTTACCATAGTTTCACAAGCCTGTCAAAGAACTACAGTGGCCTTCAGGTAACTTAAACCGTTTCATCTTTCAATATACCAACAAAAAAATCGTAATAGCACCATCCAAGGAGTCTCTCTGAATGCAGTCTGGTCCCTGCATTGGATATTTAGTTACAGCTGTGATAACACCAACACTTAATGTTGGTGTTTTCACAGCTGTAGCCCATCAGCTGTACTAAATATCCAAAGTCAGTCACATAGCTCTATTTCAAACAGAAACTTATAGTAGGGCATGGTATGTAGGAAAACACTGCACTGATCTGGGCACCTACAAGCTGATAAAACACAGTTAACCATCCCTGGAATAATGTTTTATTAAAATGACATGTTGATGGCTCATTTTTAGGACTACCATCTTCTTCTTCAGCCTTTAATGACATAAGCTTGGTTTAATACTTTAAAAAGGGTTTTAACAGAGAATATACCGATAATATTTAGTAATTTAAATCGCATCTTTGAAGTGAACATTTAGTTCTGTGCAGTGGAACATATCTGCTAAACCAGCAGCTGCACTACGCTGTATTTTCTTGACTTCTTCCTTTATTCAGTGAACGCAGAATAAAACACATCCACTGGTTTTTCATTCTTTTGTTTAGATGCAAAAAAAAAAAGTCGTCTGCTACCACACTGACAAAGCCGCTTTATGATATCCGCTGTCGTGTTTGTCTTTTTCTTCTTCTTCTACATAATTGTTGTCCTTTTCTTCTTCTTGTAAACACAATTACTTTGGGTCTATAAAGAATGCATGTCAGAGCCTGATAATATACGACACATCTGTGCTGTGCTGGAGCTGCGACAATCAACAGGCTGTAAATCAATTCTTAAGCTGGAGGCAACGGAAACACCTCAACGGAGATGTATGGGTGCTACTTTTGGCTTGGGGACCACCTCATTCCACCACCATGAAGAGTAAGAGATAAAGTCGGTCACAGTAATTCTCACATGATTCACCTGTAAACAGTTGTAAACCCCTAAACCACGGAGTGACACTCAGGTGACCCTCACGCAGAGCAGCCCAGGAGATAATACTAAATATCATATAAACATACCTTCTCCTACATACTGTGCGTCTGCTCCTGGAGTGTCCTTCTGGCTGTCAACCCTGTCACCTCCTGCACCAAAACATCCCAGAGTCCACTGCATCCGTCTGGAGACAAAAGAGATAAAAGATCAGGTGTACCGTATACAGCTCAGAGAGAGAGTTGCTTTAAACTTCTCAAATGTCCTCTGGTGTCGTTCTACAAGACGCCCATATCTATGGAAAGCCGTTTGAGCATTTATTCCATATCCTTGATATCGGATGTCAGTGTCCTCCACTAGTTCGGTCTTTGTCAGCACTAGTTGGACATTTTGTCTTACTAGTTAACTAGTAAGCTACAAAAGCTTTGACATAGTAAAGAACATATTCACCTCACTAGTTAACTAGTGACCTACAATTTCCTGCACTAGTTAACTAGTAAGACTGTCAGCGTTACTAGTTGGGTCCAGAGGTCCACTAGTGCATCAAAAAGCTGACTAGTTGGGACTTTAGTCCTACTAGTATGGTGCACAGTCTCACTAGTAAGGCTTCTGTTGGAACTAGTTGGATAAAAGTGCCACTAGTTGCTGAAAAACAGTGACTAGTAAGAGTTTTTGTTCAACTAGTGCGATCAAAATGTCCAACTAGTGCTGACAAAGACCGAACTAGTGGAGGACACTGACGTCTGATATCAAGGATATGGAATAAATGCTCAAACGGCTTTCCATACATATCAGCAGGACAATGCTATGGTTGAGGTTTGGTCAAATTTACGCACAAAAACAACTTGGTTCGTAAAAGATCATGTGTGAAAATAACTACTTGGTTAAGGTTAGGGAATGTGATGGCCTCACCTGCTATCACACAGCTAATGATTAAATATCGGTAACCCTCCAGCACACATCTTAGTTTTCTTCATAGTTTATATTTAATGGTTTCTCTTCAATGATTTGTCTGACCTTTTGACCTCATGCACATACATCAGTTATCAGTTTATTTAGTTTTGTTGGCAGTACATTTAGTTAACTTCTGTAAGGTCACACTTTAGTTTGTCTTTAGATTAGTTTGTCATTTTTATTTCTTTGAGTTACCGGTGCTGAAAGTGCCGCTGCTGGTTGCTGCTGCTGGAGGGACATCTTGTTGGGCCTGAACAAAAGATGGGTCCCCTAAAGCAGAGCTCTTAATACAGGAAGTGGCCAATCAGAATGTACCAAGTGCAGCCACATCATGGGGGGGATTGGATTCCTAGTTTAGAGATTTAATTAATTTCTTTAGAATATTTGTTGGTGCTTTTGTTTTGGTTAATTGCTAAATGATTTATACTGATAGACTAACTATCGTGCTTTGTTATATTTGTAGTTTAGTTACAGTTGTCTTTGTGTTACCCCTTTGTTTCAAAAATGGTCTGATCAGCCATTAAAGGCCTATATGTTTGCCTTTGTCTTCAATTTTAGTCATTGGTTTAGTCTGTTAGCCTTTACAGTTAAGCTCTGTTTCATTGACCTCTTTTATGGGCCTAGAACTCTTTTACAGAGTTTGTAAATTGTTTGCTTCATTTTTTTGTTAAATTAAACCCTCTTTTTTAAAGTCCACCTGTGACTCCTCTACCTGCCAGCTCGGTCCCTCACAGGTAACAATCATACCCCTGCCCATGAGCTGCTTGACTCCATACAACCTAAAAAAAAAAACATAGTGAATTGGTACTATTGTGTAGATAATGCGTTTTTTTTCCTTAAAACTCTGGTAAAAAAGAGGAATCTGCTACCAGCTCAAAGAAAAAAATAAGAACCTGGACAATCAGGAGATCATCGACCCTGAGAATGAGGAGGCCAGACAAAGCCATTAAACTTTAGAGTTCACTACTGTTTCCATGGCTTTGCAGAGGTGATCCAATTTATTGCACTCTATCCCACCGGGGGTAGTTTGGTGATGTCAGATGGATTCAATTTTGAAAGCTCGGGGCCCTAACTCATCTCTCATAGTCACTGACCAGAGACACCGATTCACCCCATGCTTTTAGCTGGTTAACAAGATGTACTTGTGTCAATGACAGTGAATGCAGTTTAGAGGTTGAAGTAGGCCAAGTCTCACTGTGTAAATTGTTGTCAACGTTCCTTTGCCTATTTCTTTCCCAATTTCTGTTGGTTTCATGAATGAATGTGCAAATCAAGTTGGGAGTTGTAGTCTTAAAGGGTAAGTTAATTATCAGGATGGAAAGCAGTGTTTCACCTTGTTGAGAGTTTCAAGTCTGATGTACCTCTAGCCACACCCAACGGTGATGTCACAGTGTACTGACACTTCGTGGAGTTCACTGTGACATCACTGCAGCAAGGTGTGAAGTTTACTACAATTTTCAGCCACTTAAGTTGCTCTTAAAGTCCAACTGAAATCAAATAGATTTTTGTTTGTTCATTTTTTATCTGTTACAGTGTACTTATCTGCTCTTTAAAGTCGAGATGAAATGAAAAATGCCTTTTTTTTAACCCTTTTAGATCACATCCCCGCTCATATTGTGCACCTGTTTACCAATATATTTAAAAAAGAACAATTTCTTAGTATTTTTATATCAAAATCCAGTCATCTTTTCTTCCTGTTAAGCAAAATATTCAGTGTCCTTATGTAAGCTAATGCCAACCAATTTCAAGCAATAATATCAATCTGCATGTTTTAGTGACGAGGTCTGGATCGCACAACGTTTTAATGGTCCAATCAAATGCGAAGGATTTGATTTAAACCCCTCTTGAAAGACGCTCTAACTCCCGTTTCACTGAGACTTGAAGTCACATGTCATGTGTTCGCCTTTGAGAAAAAAATTGAGACCTAAATTTATGTTTCAAATCTTTTGGTTTCATGATAATCAAACATAGACACCGACACGCCCCTCCAGCCACTGAGAGGAAAAGATCCTTTTTTGTCTTATTTTTAGCAATACAAAATTATTAATGATAAATACAAAAAAAAAATGTGTTGACATTATTTTTTACTCCAAAAAGGGTTTATTAAATCTGATTTCACTGGGACTGCGGCAAAGCAGTGTTTCATGCCCTCTCTGGTTGAAGTTTCAAGTCTGAAATCACTCTGTCAGCAGTGTGCTCTGTTGCACATTTAACCACACCCAACAGTGATGTCACCATGTACTGACACGCCCTGGAGTACACTGTGACATCACCGCAGCAAGGTCAAAAAATGCATGCTGCCAAGAAGCCAATTGTTCGTTCCATTGCAACATCAGCGCCCAGCAGCAAAGCTTTATGCTTCCACCATTCTGGACTGAAAGCAACTACCTGACACCAATAAAACATTCGCCTAAAAAGTGCCGTAAAAAAGTAAAACAAAATTATTTAAATTCTAGTGTCCTATTCTGCCAAAATGGCCTGTGTTGAACTATAAAATATAATAAATATAATACACGTTTTCAGTCCAAATATGTGGCAGCAGCTGTTGTAAAAAAAAAAAAAAAAACACTGTAGTTCCGTCTCTTTGCTTTTTTACTCATTGCTCTTTAGAGATGTACTAACTACTAATCCATTTCTGTTAAATTATTAAAGCCTCTCTGCTACTCAAACTTGCAGGTCATGTTTCTCGGTATTTGATTACATCTGTACCACCAGAACATGTGTTGATCAATACTGTTCATGCACATGTAGTCTGCATAGCTGATGGATGTAGGCCTACTTTAGTCTATCCATATCCACCTATCTATCTATCACATTTTCATATTACTAGATTAACATAATGTATGTTATATAAGACCCTTCAGTATAATAAAACAGGATTAAAAAAAGGTCTACTTCCTCTGATTGACTCCCAGTGAAATAAACAACCTGTGCGTTATGATGATGTGGGGGTCCAGTAAGAAGATCAGTTTCCGACATGACTCTCACTCTGTGGAGAATCACGATCTGATTGGCTGAGGAGCGAAACCAGCTCTGAGTACAGCAAAGGATGCCAGAGTGCTCAGGCAGTGAGTTGCATGGACGGATGCAAGCAGGGGGATGACGACAAGACTGGGACCGGGCATATTATTATCATTATTATGATGCTGCTTTACAGTTCAGAGTAACTTTGCAACACTATTTCACTGAGGGGGAGCAAGTTAAGTGGGATGTTTTGGCTGCATGTTGTAAAATCCCTCTTCTCATCACCACCTGCACCACCACCGACACAGCATCATCCTCTCAGGAGTGATGGGCTCTAAGTTGACCAGACAGAGAAGTCTCGATTTTGAAAGCAAAGTGTCCAAGAAGAGACGCCAGAGGAATGACGCTCTCCAGGGAGAGAGCGAGAAAAGAGGAGGAGGCGGAGGAGACTTCTTGTTTACCTCCTTGATGCTCAAGTCCGACAAGCTGCCGGGGATGCTGCGGAAAACCAACCACAGCCCGTATGTCAGGAGGGTGGCGTGGATCCGGGAGATCCAGAGGCTCCTCCGGGAGCAGAGGATGGAGCAAGCTGTAGAAGTGCTCAAACTGCTGAGGAAGGTAAAGGGGCTGGTGTTATGTTTGGATCATGCATGAGTTGAGTTGTTATTAAAGGAAGGAATTTGGTTTTTAATAAGTGGGTTTTGCTGATGATGCATGGGCAAAAAAGTTTGCTTACATTCATTTATTTTTTATCTGCAAGTCATAAATTTAATTTTGGAATTCACTGAGGAGCAAGTTTGTGTTAATCTAAATGCAGATGCTTGAAAATGTGTAATATAACTGCAGTTTATTCAGTTATGTTCTTATTTCAATAAATCTGACATGCATTGCCCACACTGTAAACAATTGCTGTTAATTTACAGCAGGATTTCAACAGTATTGACCGGTTATTGCTAAAAACAGTGCTTAATACAAAAGAAAACCTGTTAAATTACACTCATAGGATGTTTTTTTACCTGAACTATAATGCATTCTTAAAAAACAGCACTTTACTGCTGATCAACTGTCTAAAGTATCATCAGTAACAGTTTCATGCAGTATTTTTTTAATTCTGGGACCTGATCTGCACATGTGAGGCTTGTACATTGTACATGATTGTAAAATCAGTGAATTAGCTCTGTTCTTCACTCACATGTTGTTATGGTTTGCATTCTGTGCTTGTAGCCAGCTAGAGACAGACATTTTTGGGAAAAGTGTCAACAAGTCTATTATAGCCTTTTTCCTAACAAGTGCCTTTAATTGTATTTAGTGTGACTATTCCTATGTCTGTAACCTGCTAAGTCTATTCATCTAGGCAAAAAAATAATGTTTATTAAAATGTATGTAAAAAATACAACCTAAATAGTGCATTAAAATAAATCAGTAAGATAATGTAAAAGAAAGGTGGAAAAACAGCTATATAATGTATCTTTAAACAGTAAATTAACTGTAAAATACTGTGAAATTAATTTTAAAAAACTAGTTCAAACTGTATTTTTCATTAACAGTATAAAGCTGTAAATTTCAGCAACAGTATAATAATGTTAATTTTACAGTAACATAAAGGCAACCCTGCTGCCAGTTCTTTACTGTTATTTTACTGGGAAATTCTTAACAGTGTTGTTATTAATAAATATTTGTTGATGATGCATGGGCAAAAAGTTTGCTTACATTCATTTATTTTTTATCTGCAAGTCACATATTGAATTTTGCATTTACTGAGAAGCAAGTTTGTGCTAATCTTAGAAAAATTAGAAAATTTTCTAATATAACCGCAGTTTATTTAGTTGTGTTCTTATTTCAATAAATCTGACATGCATTGCCCATATAGAGTGCCTGCTGTATCCAACTACTGTATATAAAAGCCCAGCTATATTCAAACTGATGTCACTCACTGGAGAAAATCCCTCTTTCCATGGACCACGTGTATCTGCAGGTGTCAGTGTGTTAATATTTTTTTAAAAGTTAAAGTCATTTAATCATCTACTTTTTTCCAAGTTCTCCTAAATGCTTCTCGGTAAGCAAGACTCACTGACATAAACGCTGTGGCCCTCTTTTAATGCTCCTGAGCGAAAAAGAAGCACTTCTAATGAGACGCTGGGCTTAAAATCAACCACCTGTTTAGTCTGAAAGGGAATGGCTGTAGAGTAGGAAGCCAGCTAGTTCATGATCTGAATATTCAATCAGCTCCAAACAACCAAGAACACTGGGTGGATTATATGGTAGCCCTTAAAACGATATAGGGAAGACTTGGTTGCTTTCATTTGGTATGCGGCAAAGTTTGTGATCTTAAGTGAATGGCATATTTCTTCTCTAACAAGTGATTTACCAGTCTGGCTGGGGCCTCTTAAAGTCTTTTTCAGGCTACAAAAGAAAATGTTAAGGAAGTAACAAATGAATGGCTCACTGTTTCCTGTGTGAAGGAGGTTTGAAATATACATGAGAGGGAATTTTAAATATCTAAATCCACATAAGAAGTAGCGCTTCATACAAGCACAGTTGATACTCTAATGTGGTATTGTTAAATAGCTCTAATCTGTCCCTTGTTGCACGGCATTGTACAAACACTTCTTTGTTGTCAGCTCCATAGCCCCCAACTATGCATTTATTTCTTGCATTTAGGTCTCATCTGTTACCTTTTCCCATTTAACACCTTCCCTGCTCTAATCCTTCCTTTCTGAAGATTTATCCAAACCAGAGAGGAGAAAAAGAGAAATAGTTTTTTTTAGAGCTCAGCTTGAGCTTTCCTCTGCCTCCTGGTAGCTGTGCATTGATCAAAGCGGAGCAGTTTTGAAGTTCAGACAAAAGCACTTCTGATCAAGAGGGCCCCCTGTCAAGCAAACTCCCCATCTGTAGGGCGCCGTAGAATAAATAATCACACAGATGTGTGCAGATTTTTTTAAAGCAAGAGACAATGCTGAGGGGGAAGTTAAGAGTGTCTGAATTGAAGACAGATTTGTAGGTATCGCTTCTATTCTGCAACATAATCCATTAACTGAGCATATAATAGGTGAATTTAAGCTTCATTGTAAAGCTTCATTTTTATGGGAAGCTGGAGGGAAGTGACTCATGCATCCTGTAAGACTAAAATGTGTCTGATCCCTGTTAAAGCAGTCCGTCACATCCTATGCAAAAAAAGGATTTTAAAGATTAACATGTGCATTTTGTTGGTCATGAGCAGCTTTCTCCATAGCTCGGCATTTAAACTGCTCACGAAGCACGAATACGCTCTCCATCGCTCACTGAGGTGAAGCCAGAGCGCTGCTACTGTTGTATGTCGTTGGGGCCGAAGCCAAGTGTCTGACTAACAATACCTCAAGACGGGGGAGAAAAAAAAACACACTAGCAGTAGATCTCCTGTTGTTGTTCTCCAGCAGCAAAGCAGCTTTCCCTCTCAGAGACAGATGGATTTGGAGATAATCACCTTGAGATGATGGATGCTGCTGGAACACGTTTCTTTCACATATAAGAGGAAGTCATTACAAAGAGGAACCAATAACAGCGGCCCCCGGGCTGTATCTCCATCGCAGATCGGCCTTCTGGGCCATTAAGTTAATTAGTTTGGGATCTTCTACATTAATAAACAAAGAATCAGCAAATACTCATATCAATTACGCTCTGCAACATGCACACTGAGTAACCAATGTGCAGCGATGGAGAAAACACTAATGAAGATGTTCTCTGCGGTGTAGGAAGTCTGAGGTTAGCTGTCATAACACACTTATTTAATTGGTTTATTCAACTTTAAATGCATCGATACAAAACTGCTCAGACTTTGGTGCTTCGGTGATCGTATTATTATTCATTAGGGGTATAATGATACATCCATCTGGATCGATATGTCGTTTGAATGATCGAGGATCCAATATCATCAATGCAAAGTGAAAATATTGATACATATCATCATCTTTAAGATACGCCTTTATTTTGAAATTGCACGTCTGTGTCACTTTAGAGCTAGGGTTTAAAAACTGTCTTTCCCCACACTCCCTATCTGCCTCTCTGTATGCGATCAAATAAACGCAAAATTCTCCGAAAATGAATAAATAAATAAAAGTTTGACACAGATCCACATTAACGGAGTTGTTGGACATTTTAGGAAATACACTTAATTGCTTTCTTTTCCGAAAGTTAGATGAAAACATTGATACCACTCTCAAGTCTGTGTGGTAAATATGTAAATAAAAAAATACACATCTCAGTACCTCTAAAGCTCAGTAATTAGCATGTTATATAGTGTTTGTTTGACCTATACAAACCGTGTGAAAACAATAAATTGTGGTTTTACTTGGGGCCTATGTGCCGGACTATTTCTTGGCTGAATGCGGTGGCCTCGGCTGGTTGCCTGGCAACCTCACAGTGACAACAGGATGCCAGGAAGTTGTTTGTATAGGTTGGTTTTTGTACAGATTGAAAAAACAAGATATAACGTGTTAACTGGTGAGCTTTGGGGCCAGGGTTGCTGTTTCCAGTCTTTGTTCTAAGCTAAGCTAACCTTCTCCTGGCTGTAGCTTCATACTGACATGAGAGTGGTATATTGTAGGCAACTTTTTTCTAATGAAAATAACTAGCACTAATTCAAAAAGTCACTAAAAGCTCATTTGCAAATAGGTGACGTCATCGTGCATCATTTGCATAAAGCTTAGTGGAACTTTTGTCAGCTGACGGCCGGGCATGGCACAAGAGGAAAGACCCCGTGCTGTTGGCAGAAGAGCAATTGACTGCGATTACTCTGATATAATACATTTCTCACCTTTTCCCTAATGGTCTGAATAAGTCGCTAAATTTGTCGCTATAGTTGCTTTTTAGAAATAAAGTCGCTAAGAGGGTCTGAAAAGTTGCTAAATCTAGCGAGAAAGTTGGCAACACTGGAGTGGAATCAATCTCATCTAACACTCAGCCCAAGAAAGAGATTATTAGCATATTTCCCAAAATGTCAAACCATTCCTTTAAATAAGATGAGCTTCTGCTATACCTCTCACAATGAGATCATTTGAGAAAGGTCACATTTAAGTCACTTGGCTCATGTGGCCTGCAACATAAATATCATAAAAATCTGGTGAAAATGAAAGTACTGGAGGGAACGTTGGAGACTCCCTTTGTAGAGTAGAGAGTGGATTATATTTCAATAGAACACTGATTTATTTAGCTAATTGGAAAATTGGATAGAAGTACGATGTGTACAGAAAGTTCCCCCTTTATCTGAGGAATTTGTTAATGTGAGTGTAAATATGAGCAAAATGTCCCATCAAGTACTCACAGTGTTCTTGTTCTAGAGTACAGGAAGAAACTATTCCTTATATGTCCTGTCATATTTCACTAAGCTGACATATTGTCCTCGTCTTGCTTGTTAGATATCGTTGCCAAAGCACACCTGCTGCTGGCCGGGCATTTGTGTCTTTGAATCTTCAGCTTTTCTGTACTTTTTCCACATCACAGCCTTTCAGTTCTGACTTTACTGAATTTTTGCATAAAAGGTCACATTTTGTCAATCCAGGAAAGAACATGTCATCCTTCAGTCCAAGAAAGTAAACAAAGCTGGACACCTGACAGCTGCGACACGTCTCTTATACACTGTAGCAGGAAGCTGTGGGACTGGATTTGTCACCCTGTGCAATATATTTAATTGGATTCTAATGAACTGCGTGTGTGGGATGATGTTCTGCGCTGCGGAGCTCGTTGCTTTATTCAGACTTTTTTTTTGTGATGCAGACGTCAGATTAGATATGCAGCTTTCACGAGGACATTTGTCGTGGGATCTGAGGGCATGTACACAGTGGCAGTGACAAATAGGACAACATTTCATGCTTTTTTATGATTGGGAATCAGTCAAATTAATCCACAGGATCAGATCTCAACGTGCTTCGTTTCAACTGTGAATCCCCCGCTCGTATCTGATGCTGCAGCTGCACAACACGCATCATCATCATAAAATAATCTTCCAATTCCTCCGTGCCTCCGTTTATGGACACATGTGGCACCCTCAGTCTGTGCTAAATGAGGTTTATTGAAGGGAGAGGATAGTCCAGCGTCAGGGAATCCCACAGAGCTCCGCTGTAATAAATCAACTCAAAAGCTGGAGGAGGAGAAAATGCTGATGGGAGTTTTCCGCTGTGCCCCCAAGTGTTCGGGCTGTCAGAGCGAATACAGCATGTTTTACACAGCTTCCACCTCCAGCCTGCTATTTGAAAAGCTTTTCAGTTCATACAGAGCTGACAGTATTTACTCTTCAGCTCCACAGCTTGTAGTTGTACAGTTTGACAAGACGACGACGGTCCAGTGAAACATGTTTGTTCATCAGTAGCAGCAGTCGTTGTCACTGATCAGCATGTAGAGTCGAGGAAATCATCAGTTGTTGTGATGAGGAGAGAAAATGCAGCTTCATGCCGAAAAAGAAGAGATTTCCTTTAACTTTCTTTCCTTTCATCTTCCGTTCATTTAGTTTCGTTTGCTCAGTTTCACGTCTTCCCTGCTGTTTTGTTTTTTTCCTCTGTGTGCGTGCGTTGGTGTCTTCCCCCGCACGCTGCTGAGGCTCATACGCCGGCTGCTAACGTCACATCAGCAGCACTCGAAGTATAACCTGAAGATGAAACATATTTACATTGTCACTGCAAATAGAAACAGCCTGAAGATGACATAAGTATAGGCATGTGTCCTGGTTCCTGCTTTTACACAGTGTTTCACTTATGAATGCTGAAGATTGAAGGTGGGAAAGCAGAAGTGCATTTAACTGGAATCAAAAAGAAATTTTCCTCAGAGTTGTGTTTTGTGAAAATGATAGAAAGTCCCGTGGGCCAAAAGTACAACTGAAACCTGCAAATGAGATAAGAGGAACCAGAGGGAGCTTTGTTCTCTTCACTGGAGAGCATAAGTGTAATATTTTATCTTGGCTTACTTAAACTTTACTCCCAACATCCCTCACACACGCACATACATTTATTATGCACACAGACACCCTCCCCACCCCTAATCAACTGCTCTGGGTGTTAACACACGACTCTGATAGCGAGGCCTTATCAGCTCGCCTCACAGCGTGATAAGAGGGCAAGATGAAAGGGGGATGATGAACAAAGCTCATAAACGTTGACTCTATTTTCATTAAACCTATCCATGAAATGTCACTTGAATATTAAATTAAGCGTGACTCAGACGTGGCTGTTTTAATCAAATACATTTCTGAGTGTCTTACTTAGTTTATGGTACGAGTTAACCGACACACTTTGCTCTGTCTCTTCTTCTCTCTCAGGATTTGGGACTCCAGGGAACGTCGCTCAATGACATTTTGTACAAGAACGCGGCTTTTCTCAACCTGGTGGACCCCATCTCTCACGAGCTGCTGCTCAGTCTCGCCCGGGACCTGCAGTGTCCGAAAAGGGTGAGGATCCAGAATGATCCAGTTTGTTTTAAAGGGGACATATCGTGAAAAATGTGCTTTTTCAGTGCTTGTGAACCTACATTTGGGAATCTAGAGTCTACCAACCCACAAACTGTGAAATAAAACAACCCTGTCAGTTTTTTGTAGGTTGTCTAGATCAGAAAACGTGATTCAACGAGTCATTCAGATTTAGCTCCCCTTCCTATGTCACATGAAGGCTCATTAGAATATACCGCCCACAGCTTGAGAACTACCTTTGCTAAGGGGCACCATATTTTTCTCGCATGCCAGTCAGAGCAGACTGGGCTTTTTTCTGGAGGGGGTCTTAAAGAGACAGGCGCTAAAACGGAGCGTTTCCGACAGAGAGTGAATACAGGTATATTCAGACATACGGTATGAGAAAAATAATGTGACTTTTGAACATTAAAGCATGTAAACATGCTAAACAACCAAGTATGACCCTAAAATGAGCATAATAAGTCCCCTTTAACTGTTACATTCATGAATTATGAAAAAGGATCTCTACAGTTGTCACATTAATTAATAAACGGGGCAAGGGCTACGATTGTAAACAGAGGAGAGGCAAGCTGCAACATGTCCGCATTTATTAGCCATGCCTAAGAGCATGCGTCATATTTGTTGTCATGCTATTGTGAACAATGAACTGTCAGTTTGCTTTGTACAGACACAACTACAGAAGCTAGGAAGCATGGGAAATTAAAGTTTATGTTTATGCATTAGCATAATGGATAAGTAAAAAAGAGTGAGGTGACATATTAGCTTTTATTATGTAGGAATCCTCTGTACTATATTCACAGATTCCCCATAAATGTCTGACTCCTGTTTTACATGTGGTTTCCCTTGTAGGGCTGTCCTCAACCAAAAAAATTCTTAGTCGACTAACAACTTTTTATACGATTAGTTGATTTAATCGACAGATATGTTAAACTGAGTTTCTCCACAAAGAATCACACAAAAGCAGCAGTTTAAATCTTGTGTTCACCAGAGATATGCTCATAAGTTTCTTGGAAATAAGTCATTCAGCATGAAAAAAGCATAAAAAACAACTAATCGACTAAAGAAATCTTAGTTAACTAAAGACCAAAATGATCGATTAGTCGACTAATCGACTGAGAGGGGGCTGCCTTAGAAATGTGAGTACCTCAGCACATTTTAAGTCAAGTTTTATTCATATGTAGCCCCATCCATCCATCCATCTGCAACCGCTTATCCCGTTAGGGGTCGCGGGGGGGCTGGAGCCGATCCCAGCCGACATTGGGCGAAGGCAGGGTACACCCTGGACAGGTCGCCAGTCCATCGCAGGGCTGACACATATAGACAGACAACCATTCACGCTCACATTCACACCCACGGGCAATTTAGAGTCCACAATTAACCTAACCTGCATGTCTTTGGACTGTGGGAGGAAACCGGAGTACCCGTAGAAAACCCACGCTAACACGGGGAGAACATGCAAACTCCACACAGAAGGGTCCCAAGCCGGATTCGAACCTGCAACCCTCTAGCTGTGAGGCGCCAGTGCTAACCACTGCACCACCGTGCAGCCCTTCATATGTAGCCCCAAATTACAAATTTGCTCAAAGAGCTTTACAATGTGTACAATGTGACTTTACATCCATAGTAACCATAGTTGCGGGTATCGTCATTGACATTGCCCGCAGAGAGTTCAGTAAGATACTACTTTAAATAAAGCTCATTCATTGCATTAAGATATTCCAACTGATTTTAAAAAAGTATATTATCATTATCAAAATAATTACTTCGACATTTGTCTTTATGGGCACATTTTCAAGTTTACAATTCATTCTGGAAAGTTTCATTTTAGAGTCTGCTTGTGGAAAAGCTGCACTCAGCTTGCCAAGTGATGCCAAAAAACTTTCTCCCTACTGAAGCTTTAAAGAGTAAGAGTAAATTTTTTTCCCATCCTAAATTTATATCTTATTTCAGGCTTCCTTTGCAATATAGTTAACAGTCACATAAATATGTATAATACTGGATATCATTAAGATATTAAGGTCTAAATTGGGGCACTCGAATAAACAAGTTGCACCAGCTTCTCTGCTATCACTCTCAAATTTGTTTACAGATATTACTGTTCATACGAACAGCCTCAAAAACATTAATAATTTACATTCAGCTGTCTAACATGAGTCTTCATCTGTCAATCAATTTGACAAACTCTTCAATTATGTATATGAAATAAGTTCAGATGTATTTTATGTGGTCAATAAAATAAAGGGCTGGCCCTTTAAGATGTAAATCGTGACTTATCCAAGCTGGGAGTCATCCACTTGTAGTACGGCATACAAATCCCAGATATTAAAATTCAAATTACATTTCAAACTTGGGTGTGAGGGCGAAGACGCCACAGAAGCAGCTCCAGAGTGGCTGTGAAACACAAACCCAGCAGCCATTTCCGTTATCTAAAGTCTGCACTTATCTCTTTTAGGAAAAGATGGGTTGCCTTAAGATAAAGTCGCCACGGTCTAGTTTTTACTTACCGAGTCCAGATGATAATGATCACCTGTGAGAAAACTCTTATCTTATCGCTGTTTGCTTTGGCGGGGGAAGCCCAGGAGGACTGAGGGGAAAGTGAGGAGCTGGCAGCGTTATCCTGACTGGCTGGCGACCCGTGGCGGGATACTGTGGCGGGATACTGTGTCAGGACGTGACGAGGATATAGAGAGGCAGTGTGCTGGATTTAAGGCCTGGCAGCTGATTCTATGCCCAGTATTTTCCACCACACTGAGATTATATATTCAAGGACATATTGAGGACTAAAAGATGCATCATTTGCTAATGTTTTGAAGCTTATGGTCATCAGTTTCAGAGTTAATTTAACGTATGTTTTGAACCATAGACCCATGATTAACATGCATTATAAAAGACATCCTTCCAGTCGACAGATTCACATTTGCTAATAATAATTCCACATTGTGAATCAGTATGTGCGGCTATAACGTCATGCTCAGTCATCCAAGTGGCTGAAACCGCAGCACTGGATGTTTTGAAGTATGAGACATGCTTGTTTGTCGCCCAAGAAAAGAAGTGGCAGCAGCGAATGGTTAATCGCCTTAAGGTAAATTGCCCCTGTCTTTCTTTCCCTCTCGCCACATTGCCTCTTTCTTGTTGTCGTGTTGTACCACTAATTAGATTTACCCTGCTCAGCACAACCCATTCCATTTAAAGTCTTTGACGGAGGTGGGAGAGAGAAAAGAGACGGCAGGGAGGAGGAGGGGGAGGAGAGACATGGAGCAAAATAAATTAATGTTTCAATGTTTGAAGCAGCTGTATTCGAAGGACAAGAAAGAAATGTGAAAATCAGGACATCTGTAGTTTGCAGGAAGAAAGAAAGGGAGATCAGACGTCCAGCATTTATAAATGACCATATTTGCCGTCCATCATTCCTCCTTTGTGTGTGTGTGTGTTGCAGGAGACGGACTCGTTCAAGTCCACCAACAAGATCTGCCGCCAGCTCATTTACCACCTGACCCCTCACTCCAAATGGACGAGACAGAGCGTGCCCATGAGGAAGTCTCAGGCCTGGTGAGTTAGTCCTCTTTGCTGCTGCCATCCCTCTGATGGAGGACAGTCCCTGGCACAGTGAACACATCCTCACCATAAGCATCAGCGCAACTCAAACATCTCAACACAGCCGCTCTGAAATACTTCTGACAAAGAGGAAGTTTGGGAGAAGTCCTCTTTCAGTTTCTGGGAAGATTTTATTACAAGGTTATATATAGTAAATCGGGTCGAAGGTTTTCTCGTGATATTAAAATGGTTACTTCTTGGGAACATATCACGTATTCTCAACAGTTCGTATATCTTACGAAAAGTTATTCCTCATTTTACGTGCGTTTTTCAAAGATTTTCCAGCGACCATTGTCATTTTCCACTCATTACATGTAGTCTTTTCAAAATAAACTTCCATCTTCACAGAAAACAACTTAGTTTAGGCAACAAAACTACTTAGTTAGGTTAAGGCAACAAAAAAAGGTGACTGTAATTCAATAAAATGTGGAATTAATTTGTGATGTATTATGGATGTGCTCAACTTAATTTTTCGCATTTAATAAATTTTTTTATTTTTATTTCTTTAAATAAATCTAGAAATGTTACTTTTCACTTATTAATTTATACTTTTATTTGTTTCTCAATACATTACTCTCCCTACCAAACTAGTCAGGTTTTAATTGAGGGTCATCAAATCATGTTACTGTGTGTCTTGTTAGGATGATCCGTCCGTTTTCACACTCGCCTCTCAGCCGTAAATACAGTTTCCCGCCTCACACTGTTGTGAGAAAAACAGCCTCACACCATCTAAAACACCAGCCGTCACAAGTGGGATGTGTTTATAGAGAGTTTAATATGTTTTTCTACAAAAACTGTCTCCAAGAATGATCTGGAGCAAACAAGAAGCTAATATAGAAACTAATAAGATGCATGACTGAACAAAGTTGAATTTGGCCACCAAACTGCAGGGTGTCAGAGGTCAGACACTGATTGTCCATGCTTGAGTGAAATACAGAAAGAGCAACGCTGATTGCAGCGACTGTAGAAACGCAGTCTAAACAAATAAAAATGCTCTCCAATTCATATGAAGTAACAGGTGCATTTGTGGAGCCATTATATGAGAGGAAAAAAACATCTCTAATGATGATCATGAGGCTCCCTCTCCCCGAGCAATTAACCCAGATTGAAAGATTTTTTTGACAGCTTGAGTTAACTTCCCGCCCCAGTCTCTGGGTTGCAGTATTTGGAAATAACACTGAACAGAACAACAAGGCAGACTCTCCCAGTGTGCTCATTAGCTCCGTCTTCTCTCCCAGCCTCCACTGCATCTTCAGCATCCAGGCAGCAGCAGCAGCAGCAGCGCGTTTACTGTGGGACTCAAACCCGACTGTTGCTTTTCTCTGTGAATGTGACGCCTACTAAAACCAGCAGAAATGAATGTGTTTGGATCAAATGAAGCATTAGGACACAGTTTACATGGTTTCAAATGCTTTTCTGTTATTGATCTTTTCATTATAGCTCTTTCTCCTTATCAATCTGCCTCCTCCTCCCTCACCTTTCTGCTCTCTCTTTCCCCCACCCCACCTCCTCCATTTCTCCTATTTTAAAATCCCTTCCTCGCATTGATTTTTCTTCCTTCTCCTCTTCTCCTGTGGGATTTTTCTCTCCTTCTTGTGAGAGTCCATTTTGTTCAACAGTTGCCACACAGAGCGGTTCTGCAGTTTGAGCTGAGGCTCTGGGGAAACGCTCTGTCAGACGGAGAGACGAAAGGGGGGGGAGGCGGAATCACTGCAGGGTTGCCGATTAGAAGTCACGCATTTCCCTTTTTCTTCGCGCCTCGCTTCGAATCGATCGCGAATTTGATCTTGTCATATTTAGGAATGCAAAAGCATTAGCTATCGTATCACCGTTATTGCATTCTTATATTCCTGTTTTCTTCAGGTGATATTGAAAAGTCTATTTGATCATGTGCCGCAGCCTGCTTTCCAACCACGGCTCAAATTAAATAGTTTTCATGGGATATATTGCAAATCTTTAAAGACATAAATCATGATTCAAGCATTATTATTCCAGCCTACTTTGCTTCTTTAACACTGTAACTGCAACTGCAAGTGTGTCACACTCTATATATTATCTAGGCAATTTAATTTTTTCCTCTGCGGCTGCACGTGTGCCAGGTTTCTGAGAAGCACAGTATTGCTGAGTCTCCAGAGGACTTTTTAATGTTATTGTAATTGGTATTGAATTTCAGATTAATCAAGCTCATATTTTTTTATGGCGCTAAAATTGCCCCTCCAGCACATTTTGAAGAGATTGGACTCCGATTGCAGATGCTATTTCATTGCTTGTCTTTACTGCGAGGCATATAATTGATGCGAGGCTCTTACAGCAGCTATTAGACACATCTTCAGTACATTTAAAGAAATTACTGTGGTTCAAGAAGACGACTGGATTCATGTATTCAGTGTTGAGCTTTGTACTGAGGGAAATCAAGTTCATCTGGAATTGTTTTTGCTTTATTTGACTCTGCAGAGAATAAACTGTTTAGCAGAATAGCTGTAGGGTTTAGTTAAGTGCTATTATTTAGTCGTGCAGGTCGTGCCGACTGAGGATGAGAGTGAAACGAGACGGATGTTTGGGCAGGTGTGGCCAGCTGTGGCTGAGCTTTGATAGTCCTGATATTTGACCCAGACCACACACTGTTCGGATTAAAGTGCCTTTCCTCCCACAGATCACTGTGAAGTCCATCCAAAAGTCATCTCATTGCTTTTATTTATCTGCATATAAAGCTTAAGAGCTATTGAAAGAGGGCCAATGGAGTAGTAACAAACAGTATAGGGTGCCAGCTCGATTCTTTGGCATGACTTCCACATGTTCACCTGCCAAAAAATATATAAATACTCTGCACACATATCTGTGAATCTTAAGAGTTTAGTAGAATGAAATAAACTGGTTCCTCAGATAACAATCAGAGGCTAGAACAATCACTGCTCTGCTGATCTCACCGTCAATAACAACATCTGGTAACTTTTAACGTCTGAACATGTTTGAGTACACATCATATTTAAAGTTGCATAGCTCAAACATGGCGAAATACAACAGCAATATTCACCAAAAAGATGAAACACACGACCTCTTGTTTTGAAATTTTAACATAACAATTTCATCACATCTTGTTTTTATCATCTTCATTATGTAAACACTGATAAACAAAAGTGTTATGACACTAGGCTTATGAAAAAGATTTAGTCGAAGAGATTCTGCTGAATTCCAGCTGGATTTCTTATCAGACCTTGACTCAAACCCGTCTTAACATGACAAAGACGTTCCTGCCTTCTACCTCTGCTTTCCATCAGCAGTGACAGCACCACATTGACCCCTCCATAGCCTGCTAAGGGCATCTGTATGCTTCAAATGTGCTTGTCAAACAGCATCTGAAAATAGCCTGGCTGCTAGTAAGAAAGCCATCACATGGAAATGGCTGCAGCCAAACCCTCCGACAACAGATGTCTGGACTGCAGTTGTCAACGTCTGTATGGAGTAACTGACTTTAACTCTTTACATTCTTCACCCAACTACTTTCGCCACTTTTCGTGTACAAACTAGTTTGAAGCATACAGACGCCTAAAGCATGCTGATGTGACACCAGACAATGTTGCCCATCTTCTGCGTTGCAACTTGCAGGTTTGCACTTGAAAACATTTAATAGATCCCAACTTTCTTCACAAAGAGGTTCTGCTCTTCTCCTTGTTCATTTTTAGAGTAATTCAACTCAGTCTAATTATCCAGCCCGGTCACACTAAATGGTGTATGATTGACAAGGGAATTTACAAGTCATTTGGCGTGCAAGAAGAACGCCGTTCTTGCTTTTGGCGTGTCGTTTGTACCCCATGTAGTCTGTATTGACTGCAATGGAAAATGCATCCGTCTATATGCTATGCTAAGAGCTAGTGACGTAGAATAAAAACTGAGAGAGACTGCTTGTGGTGGATGGGTCCAACAAGAACAGGACTTTCAACCAGGTTACCGTTGTTCAAGACCCAAAGTGTTCGAGACCCAAAGTGTTGTTGACTTAATTTTAAGGGACGTTTGTGACGTGTTTTCCGTACTTCTGTTACGTTGTTTCCGTACGTATTTTACTTAGTTTACATAGTTTAAGCCCAACCATGATGTTTTTCCTAAACCTAAATAAGTGGTTTTGTTAAACTTAACTGCAGACGTTACCGTATAGTTTTATTGCGTGGCTTAAAAATGACAGCAAAAAGAGGCATAAAAATGAAATGAGAAAAGGATAAAATGTGTCCTCATGACATGCAGAATGCCCTTGTACTGTCGTGCTATTTATACGCCTTCTCATGAGATAGAGTTGATCCGTCTTTCTTGCCCTTACAACAGGATTTTTCCGTGCTACATCTCTGAACACACAGCTTTACCTTTCAACCCATAGAGGCCGGTGCGGCTATTTTCCTCCTTCCAAAATGAATCGCCTCCTGTCTCAAGTATGGAAACACACTCCTCCCTCGGCTCTCGAAAAAAACTCTCCTCAGCCTGTGGCTCATCGAGAACTTTGCAGTCTGACTTGTCCTCAGCCTCCCAAAATCCTCCTACATCAAATCATCCTCTGCTCCCTCCAGTGGTTTCCTGTGGCTGCTCAGAGTTTCAAATTCCGTGATGCTGACAAGCAGTATAGCCACAACTCAACACCTACAGGCCTTTGCCTATATCCTGCACACCAACCTGTGACCTGATTCTTCTCTTTCTCCTTCATTACCAGTGTTAGAGTATCTTTCCCACTTCAAATTAATAAGCAACTTTTTCCTATCTTTGCTCATATAGGCTGAAAAACTCATTTCCTCTAGTGGCACCTCACGTCATCCTCTCACTTCTGAATCATACCCGGCAAGCATTAGCCAAAGCCATCTACTGTCTAAGGCATCTTGGCTATAACTATATTTGGTTGAGCAGTGAAAGTTTTTTAGACGTCTGTGCAATAGTCAGGATGCTTATGACCACAACTGTATTTCTAGTCCAGATCCCTCGACGGCTTTTCACCGGCTAATCACCAGAGAAATGCTCCCCTCTCCAGTCTCTCCCTGCTCTGCTCCGGCTAATTTGCTCTAATCTTTGAAGAAATCCCCTCCACCGCTCTTCCTCGCTGTTATTTTGAGCCCTTCTCCCTTACTCCATCCTTCTAGGGCCATAGTAATATTGTCAAGGCATTACACCTTCCACTTTTTCAGTCCTCAGTATTGTACGTGTTGGTAACCCATGAATTCAAGCTTAGTCTGCGGTCCAATCCTTTAAGGTAATGTCTACATTGATGTACATCTGTTTATATTTATTTGGCCTTCCATCCACAAGAAGCTGGCATAATCAATCCCTAAAAAATATGCTTTTGATGCATGTTTGCAGAGCTGTAGATGTTCTAGAGTAGAGGAAAAGACGAACGCAATTTCATACATAAATAAGCAAGAAAGATCTAATTTTAGTGGGAGAAGATGAAAGTGTTGCGAGTCCTTGGGGAGATTTAATTTACAGTTGTTGTTATAATAATACATAAAATTAAATCGAGGTAAAACTTCTTAAGATTCTTGACTTGAACAACAAACCAGCAACACTTCAAAAAGTGGCCATGAGCCGCAAAACAAAGACGGCAAAATTGTTGTCTCAAGTGGCCGAAATACTGTATGAACAAGAGACAACAATGTGCTTTTGTTATCATGTGGGAGAGATTTCTAGCTAATAGTGGCTCTATGGATGTCGGTCGCTCTAGACTGAAATATCTCAATAACTATTGAATGGATTGCCTTGAAATTTTGTACAGACATTCATGGTTTCCAGACAAAGCATCTTACCGGCTTTGGTGATCTTCTGACTATTCCTCACGAGGTTGAAATGTGTGGCTCAGAGTGAAATGACTCTCTAACTATTGAATAGATTGCCATGAAATGTGGTACGGACATTTATATTCTCCTTAGGATAAACTGTATTAACTTTGGTGATTCCTTAACTTTAATGTGTCCAATATTTTTGGTTTATGACCAAAATATCTAGCATTTAGCTCAGAGCACCGCTGTGCCTACCTGCCTCACAGAGCCACTAGCATGGCTGTAGACAGGCCTTTACACACCGGCAGCCGTTTTATCGTGCCATTAGTCAATATATTTTTTCAAACTGTTGTTTTTGTCCTGAGTACTTTCACACAGAACGTGAATATTACGCAGCGAAAAAGCGATACAAATTTTTCGGGACAAGGTCAATTTTCTGAGCTTTAGCACCGTGAATAAAGACATCAACCAATCACGTTGCATTGAACGAGTTGAGTTGCGCCTATATTTATGAAACAACAACAGGGAGGCTCCGTAGCCCGAACCAGGATGGCAAACTTTATTACTGCTTTCAACCTTTATGAAGGCAGTGCACACCAGATCCACTTCTTCTTTCTAACCTTTCACAATAAAAGCCCTAGACATATGATATTCGCAGGTGAGTATTTTGCGTTTTCATGTTGTTTGTTTGTCATGACCTGAGAAGCATTTGGCGATATAAAACAGTTGACTGTAGGAAATACCTTGAGCCGGGTGATGCTCCCCTTAATAATATTAATAATAATAATAATAATAATAAGATGTCACCTATAATCTGATTAAACTGTTCTTTGTCACACAGCTGGCTGTAAAAATGAACCAGATAATTCTTTCTTAATGCATTCACTGTACATGTGGCATCTGTACACAGCCATGTGGCATCTGCCATTGACACGTGTATGACCCATTTCTGGAGCCAAGTCACCCCCCCCCCCCAGGTGTTGCACTGGAAGGCCGTACGGGCTCTGACTCAGCAGGCCTGACCTCTGACTCGCCTGCAAGATCGACTCTTAAGGCGAGTGTAAAGAATCTGACAACACGGGGAAAGAATATTTTGAAAATATGAGTTTTTGAGCACACAATCATAGATGGTTTTTCTTTCTCTGCTCGTATTTTCATTCGGAGATGAAGTATTCCACTTGACTGCACTCAGTCTGCTCAATCTGCTTTCCGGTTGACCTCCACTTTTAATAGAGCCTTAAAGATCCAGCCACCATCCTTGACCATGAATAATTGAGGGCTTCCCGCGGTATAGACGGAGATCCTGGAGGAGGCAGAGGAGGAGGAGGAGATGCTCAGCATCCATCGCGCCACTCTTCAGCTATAGGGCACGGGGCCATAATGAAATAATTAGAGTGATTAGACGTGTAGATCGGTAAACACGAGGTTGGAGGCGTTTTTAATTTAACATTTTAAAACTTGCTTTAAATAACCAAGACGTCTTTGCTTTTTATCTAGGGATTGAACCTCTCTTAACCTCTCGCTGATTGGATTTTAACTGTAAATCTGAGGCTGCTGCTGCTCGAGAAGAACATGAAACTAGGAATTGTTGTGCTTCAGATGATGTGTTGGTCTCGTTCCTTTAAGGCTGATACAGATCTCTCCCCAGCGATCAAGCCCCTCGGTCTGTGTTTGGAGCCCTGCATTTTAATGCTGATTTTATAACTGTGCCTTGACATAGTATATAGCAGACCCAGGCATACTCCTCCATGCTATGCAGTTATGTAATGCAAACTGTTTTCTGTGTTCTGTCGCAGTATTCTTTTCTCCTAAGCATCCAGATTGTCACATCGAATCACATCACGGGTGAATTTATAGCTCAGCCGTGGAGTACATTTTGCATTTTACACGCTGCACAGTTGCATTATGGTACATTCTGTACCGAGAGGTTCTATAATCACTGGCAGTACAGCGCATATGCTTTTATCTTTGGTTGGAAGTCATATAATGTGAGGAGCAATCCATGTCACATCCATGTTGGTGTGCTATGTGTGTTATTTGTGATGTAAAGTGAGAGTAGCAGAGCGTTAACGTAAGTGAGATTTACAAAAGAAATAAGGACACTCCTGTTTTTTCTTTCTTTTTTGCCATGTACAGTATATCACGTGTTACCTCTTTCTTTGCTTTCTTATCACTTTATTGTATTATGTTCTATATTGAAAAAAAAAAACGTGCTGTTGGACATGTTTCCCACATTCATGTCCAAAGAGCCCATGAGAGTCGTATGATGGAGTAGCTGGAAACTGAGTAAGATTTACTGCACTCGCAGTCCATTTCTGTCCTTCTCTGCACTAATCAAAACCATAGACTGTATATACAGTAGTGGATATAGTCACCGTGACGTCACCCATTGGTGATAGTCGTTATGAAGCCTTGAGTTTGGCATTTTGGTCGTCACTATCTTGGTTTTTGGCCGTCGCCATCGTGTTTTTTTGCAACCACAAGTGACACGAGAAGGTGGAGCTCATTACAACCGAACGCTGAATAAGACATTTTTAGGCGACCAAAATGTTACGATCAACTTTTCATGAATTGAAAACACACAGTGAAAGGGTTAAAGTTGTAAGACGAAAACATGGACAACTCTGTGGTAGGGACCTGTCAATCAAAATGTAGCCACGCCCTAAAGCATCCTCTCATCCCCTGCTGAGGGGAATCTAAATGTGACCATAATTTACTGAATGAACATCATGCTGTTTTGAAGAAGACTTGAAACTAGCAATTGAGACCATAAACTCACGTTTACAATGTTTACAAGTGAGAAGTAGGGTCATTTTCTCATAAACTTATATACAATCAGACTTCTTTTTGCAACCAGAGGAGTCGCCGGAGGTAGCCCCCTGATTAAAACCCCACCTTCACACTTGTACAATGTACTGCTGAGAATAACGATGCTACATTTTCAAGGATTTTTTGACTCTGCTTGTTGTAAGATGGGGATTTGGTCCATGTTTTTAATGACTGAATGTCAGATTCCCATTATTTTCTTTTTAAAAAGGGCACATGTGCTGTTCCCATCACTGCTGTCAGTTCACTCCGTGTTGACACCAACATTAGTACTTTCCCAGAAACTTCGAATTCAAAGCTTCTAAGAACCAAGTGACTGATCCGAGATGTCAAAACACTGCACAGCCCGGAGCTGCTGCATTGACGACGTACAATAGAGGAAGCCTTTATCAGCCCATCAGCTAAGTGTTTCACTGGAATTTAATCCAAATCCAAATGAGCTTTGGGGCTATTTTTTCCTTCACAGAAAATGTGCCATTATCCCCATGAAACTGGAGGACACTGGATGGCAAATGCAATCACCACTCTCATGTCTCCCACTACATTTCCTGCAGAACCGTAGTATCAGTTTGACAGTCGCATAGTTGAGTTAAAGGATTCTCATTAACACGGGCCAAACTGTACCAAGGCGCTCACATATTTGGTGCTAAAACGGAGGTGTGTTAAACAAAACTGGTTCAGGAAATGATCAGCACTGCAGCCCGCAGTCACTGCCCTGAAGGCAGCATCAGATAACACAAAAACACAGAAATAAATGAGCAGTTCTTCACCAGCTCACTTTTCAAGGATGAATTTTTACATTAGACCCATGTAGGCTGAGCCAGACTATACCCCGCATGTATTATACAGATGCCTGGAGGCAAAACAGCTTAGATCGATCTGAGGAATAAACAGGTCAAGACCAAAGCGTTGATGAAGCAGACATTGATCTGACCAATCCCACGGGACCCTGGAACAGCATCCACATCCAATGTTTCTCAAGTGCTTTTATTTCATTCCCCTGAAATAAGTCAAGTGTTTCTCTGCATGCTCAGCGGAAAGTAAATTTGAATTTCTATTACGGAGTTTGTCCTCCCAGCTGAGACACTATTGGGTATATCTCTGATCTGATCAGGGACACACTTTGCATCTTTTAACATAGGGGCCACCGATTTTTTCAACCAGACCATGAAGAAAAATACATAATACTAAAATATGTATACAAAATATGAAGATGTGAATATTTTTCTCAAATGTCAAGCTCGAGTTTCGAAGTTGTACATTATTTAGTAATGTTAATAAAAGGTTAATTTTAGCAATGCTTTAAATATCAGCCAGAAGCCATGAATAAAAACATATTTTGGGATGCCAGGTTGGTGTATATCCTCCTCTAGCATTAACTTTGCTAACTTTATCTTTATGCTAAGCTAAGCTAACCGGCTGCTGGTGCTACAGTGCTCCTTTAACTTACTTTGAATTTTAAGCTAATTGGCTTATTACTCATTTATAAAGCATTAATATGTGATTTGTAAATGTTAGTAGTGCTATTAGTTACATAACGTGTGTCTTATTAAATTGGAACCAAATCACCTAACTGCAACCCCAGCAAATATATTTATTTTACCAAAGCAGACAGTCTTAGCCTGTAACACACACCACCCATTGTTCTATTAAATCCCACAGTAAATGAACATGAGGAAATATGGCCTCTAACACGCTCCCCGTCTCTTGATGTATTACTGATTCATGAGAGTAAATGAAGGGGAACATGTATTCTATGTGGGCGGACAGATAACAAGTTTCTCCTGCCATTTCCTTTTAACTCTCACCGTGGTGGCAGAATATTGAAGGGTTGTACGATTCCCCTTGTGAAAATGTCACTGTATCTTAGCCTAGACGAATGTACAGGTTGGCTCGACCCTCTCTGGCCTTTTTTTAAATGTTCCCCTCTCCAACCCTCCGTCTCTTTAAGTGTAGAGGAAGTGTTTGGTTGCGTTCGAGCGGAAATTGATTAGCAGAATGGTGAAGTCGGGAAGCTGCAGACCAACGCTGATGATGAGCACTTTACTTTTGTAACATCAGGAAAGACAACTAGACTGACTGGAGACTAACCTGACTCTGAGTGGCACCAGACGTGGGTTACAGAACGAGTGAATACAGAAATCAATGGACCTGCCGTGACCTTTAATGGAGAAGCTTTCGTCATGTCTGGGGAAGGATAAAGATGGGACAATGCAACAATAATAATAACCTTTATTGGTTTAGCACTTTTCAATGAAGAAATGCATGTTTATAATAGGTTTTTAGCAGAGATTTAAAGAAAAATCACTAAGGTAGCAAGGCAGGATGGCTGTTCCACAGATTCAGGACCCTGAGAGCAAATACATAACTTCCTTTAGTTTTGGAGTTAGAGTTTTGTTCCAGGATCTGAGGTTGAGTGCAGGTACATACAGTATGCCACACGAAAAGTTGTGTGAATGACACGATAATGCACAAGGCAAAAGTGTGTACGTTCTTGCTTTGGGTGTGTCATTTTCACGCCCTATAGTACAGACTATATGGCGCGTGGGAGGGGAGGCGGATGAGTCCAACAAACACATGATTTTCCAAAAGGAGTTTTGTGATGCAAGTTACGTTAGTGGCATTTTTGACATGTTTTTTATTGACGTTTGTGACTTATTTTCCGTACTTATGTTACGTTATTTCTGTACGTATAGGAACACTAACCATGATGTTTTTCTTAAACCTAACTAAGTGGTTTTGTTGCTGAAACCTAATTTTTTGCCCCCTGCTATTAAGCTACCGCACCCTCATACACGCGTGTAATATTCAAGCCTCGGCGAGGCAAAATGTGACACTGACTCGCTATCCTCTGGTAGACAGACGAGTCTATTACACACTTTGGCGTGATACTGGGTTGACGTTATGGCTACAAAATCTCATGGAGTGCTTACACTAGGTTTAAGGGAGGATTATCAAATTTATTATTCAATTCTGACGACTTAAATGACATAAACAGGATTATTTCTGATATTTCTTCATTGAGTTGGATAATCTCAGTCTGACAGTTGTTTACAGACCTCAAACTGCTGGTAGTTCATGATTTTACAGCTACATAGAGTTGCATGTCATCAGCATAGCAATGAAAAGAAACATTATGATTATGTATTATATAAGTGGGAGCATTTAGATAAGAAATAGAAGGGGACCTAGGACATAGCCTTGAGGTACTCCACAGTTCAAAGGGGCAGTAGAGGAGTTGGAATTACCAGAAGTAACTGTAAACTGGCTGTTTGAGAGGTAGGAGATGAACCACTCGAGAGCAGCGTCTACAAGTCCTTCAATGTCTCTTAGACAACTAATTAAGATATTATGATTAACTGTATAAAATGCCGAACTTAAGTTGAGGAAAATCAGTGCAGCCTCAACAGTAAGGAGGAGATCAGGTGTCATACTAAGTGGAGCAGACTTAGAAAACCTATGCTGTTGATGTTTAACAGAAGTTTAGGTTTTCGAAATTGGTCTATACAATATTCTCTGACTATACAAAATACCACTGTATATTATATGTGGTAACCTAGAGGTGTACACTGTATATTTTTATCTCCAGACCACTGGAGCAGAAGTGTTTTGTGTGCAGTTGTTGCAGTAGTGCTGGCCAGCTGAGGCTGTCTGAGCAAATCTCTGTATCAACACTGGCAGCCTGCGAGATAGATCCAGCCACAGTAGGTTTGTTATCCAGTATCAACTCTATCCACTGAAGTTTAAATACTGATTGAATCACCAGCGTATCCCAAAACATCATTTCATTAAAATTATTCATTAAAAGACACATTCTTAGGTTTTGTTCTGACCTTGTAAGCTTGTAAAGTCTCTTTGCCTGCACTCCATTTCAACATCATAAACCCCAGATGTTTTATATTCTACCTCGGGGGTTTACATAACTATTGAACAGCAAGGACCCTTGTTCAGTGCGTACAAGTTAACAACATCCCCGAGGAAAGACATGCTATGAAAAGCAATTAAACAGCCTGCCTGAACCCACATTTAAGCAGCCAATAGTTTGACATACGAGTCTGCTCCTATTAGATTACTTCCCTGATGTATCAGTTGCTCCTGAGGATGTCAATAAATGGATTTCCCTCAGTTGTTTGCTTTTAAATGAGTCCCGATGCAGGGAGACGCTCTTGTTTCGCACCATGTTTATGCGGCTACGCTATCCTTTGAAGTTGTTTGTGCCTGAGCTGGTCCAAAAGGATACGCACCACTGCCTACGAGCATGGCAGCCACATCAGAGGGAGCGAGATGAGACATTTTGTTGTTTATGTTGTTATCATTTCACGGTGATGGACTACAGTGTACGCTGTGGCTTTAGAGACGCTAGCTGTGCCCCTGGGCCTGCGGCCAGCCGAGCAGCCTGTGGGTGGATCTGTGCCCACGGAGCCGGGAGGCAGCGGATTTGGAAGGAAGTCTGAAGTCGTCTTTACTCTGTCTCATTAAAAGCACATTAGAGCCCACCCTCCCCCAGCACCACCCACTCAGCTACACTGCCTACCCTGCCTGACTTCGTCTCACGGAACAGCTCTTCCTTCACAATCATAGCACACATAGGTGAGGACTCCAGCACAAGTAGGAAAACCCTCCTATAAATAAGTCCAAGAGAACAAACGTCGATGCACATAATCAGTTTCATTACAGTAAAGAGCAGAAGCTGCGCAGCGGTACAGTAAACCCTCTGAAGTCACAGGAGTGGGCGAGCGAGTGTGCCAAGAAGCTGCAGATGCAGTCAGACTTCCCTGGCATTTTTAGATGCTACCGTCAGAGTCAATAATGTTTGAGTGCTGAAAGGTTTAGACAATGAATACATTAGTCGATTCGACATAAAATGAATCAACATCAATTTTATAATCAATCATTTGAGGAACTTGTCAAGCAATAAAGGTCAAAGAGATAATGGTTTCAGCTTCTGGGTATGAGGTTTAGCTGTTTATATCATTGTAAATTTAATATCTTTGAGTTTTGACTGTTGGTCAGACAAAACAAGCAATTTGAAGATGTCAACTTCGGAGGATGGAAATGGTGATGGACATCTTTCATTGTTTTCTGACATTTTCAGGACCAAACCTGTGGTTCCCTGCGTTTTTAGCCTTGGCTCTAGAGATGGCAATGTCCGTCTTTAAGTCTTGGTCAGTCCAGCACTTTGGGCCAAACCGACATATCTCACCTGAAAACGTCTTATTCAGCGTTCAGTTGTACCTAGCTCCACCCTCTCGTGTTAATTCTGTTTGCAAAAAAACAAAATGCCGACTTACGAATACAGTAAGCCGTTCAAAAGAGAAAAATGAAAGAGCGGGTACGGATGCTTCGACAGATCAAATTTAGAACAAGAAAGACGGTGAAATTATTAGAGAGAAAAAGAAAAAGAAAAAAGAAAGTAGGCCAAGAAATAGAAAGAGCAAGAAAGTGAGAGGCAGTGAGCCACAGTGAGGATATGAAGGAGGGAGAGATGAATTATAGCCTACTCCTGGAATCAATAATCGTGCGAATCACAGCCCCGGTGTGCTACAGATCTTTTTCTTTCCCTTAACCGAGCAGAAAGGGTGACAGATGTGCAAAGAGCGCAGCCGGACGGATTTTTAACGCTCCCAGACCGACCAGAGAGCGGAGAGAGAGATGCGGGGATAATCCTCGCTGTGCCTGAGGAGGCAGAGGAACGAGCAAAGGAAAACAGGACTAAGACAAAGACGGGATAAACCTTTAAACAGAACAATTTCCTCCTGTTTGCTGATTTATTTTAAACAAAAGCCTCCCGTGCTTCCACTTCATTGTCATTTGTTTGGCAAATGTCTAAATGCCAGTAAAAACAAAAGGAGTCTAATGCACTTACTCCCCAGTGCTACTCTGAGATGAATGCAGCTTCCTTATAGCTCTGCTATGCATATTTAACACACTCTGGTATATGCAGAACATTGTGTCTCAGATTGCAGTGAGGCAGTGAGGAATACAATGATCCAACCTGACGTAAGTGTGATAGTTATAGTAGTATTTTTCCTTAAGATGGATTCACCTCACACCTGTTGTATGAATGTCATTCGGACTGAAATAGATGATCACTTGCCTTTTTCTCTCTCGTTTCTCGCCCATTTGTGTCCTTCTATAGTCTGTTTGCCATCCATCATCTGCACTTTCATCCTCCTGTCCGTTACGCACGATATTTCAGAAGACATTTATCACATTCTGACAAAACTTAATGAAAAGTGAAGAAGAGTTAGATGAGAAGGTAGATACAATTTGTGCGTACAATGAATATAAAGCTAGTTAGCAAAGTAACTAAATCCAGCTACCAGCACCTCTATAGCACCTTTAATTAACATGTTGGTCAGGAGCCTGTTCATATTTAAAGAGAAACTCCACCAATTTTACACATCATGGTCTAAATTGCCTCAAGTGATGTCACTAGCGTTGGTCGGGCCCATAGACTGTATATAAGAAGTGGATGTAGTCACCGTGACGTCACCCATTAGTTTGTAGACTGCCGCTTTAAAGCCTTAAGTTTGACATTTTGGCCGTCACTTTTTTGGTTTTTGGCCGTCGCCATCCTGTTTTTTTGCAACCAGAAGTGACACGAGAGGGTGAACCTCAGTACAACCGTATGCTGAATAAGACATTTTTAGGCAACCTAAAATGTCACAATTAACTTTGATGAACTGAAAGTGACACACTTTGAAAGGGTTAAAGTTACAGTACAAGACGAAAACACGGACAACTCTGTTGTAGTAACCTGTCAATCACAAGGTAGCCACGCCCTAAAGCATACCCTGCTTTATGGTATATTTGAATCTAAATGGGACCATAATTTACTAAATGAACATCATTTGAATGAATTTATTTTTGCAACCAGAGGATTCGCCCCCTGCTGGCTATTAGAAAGATTGCAGGTTTAATGCACTTCCACATTGGCTTCACTTCTCAGAACTGGAGGTTGCCCATTGGTCGGACCTGACGCTTAAGGAAATGAGAAAAAATCTGGATGTGTGGAGTTAGAAAGAAGTGAGCTTAGACGTCTGTAACCCAATCCTCATCTCTGCTTGAGGTGAGGATACATTAGCTGCTACTAACGTAACACACCCGAATTTCCTGCAGAACTGTCGGTGGTCAAGTTGCATTGTGGGTTATGTAGACGCAGGATTTTGACAAGGAAGAAGAATACGTGAGGGGAAAAAAGGCAGTATCTCTGTTTCTGCTGCATCAACATCTTTTTTTAAAAAGCCGTCTATCGTAACGATGTTACCTGAGTCAATAATGACTGGCTGCAACATTAGAGAAAGGCAATAGTGAAGTGGCATCGAGGGACAAACCCCGGAGGGCCACTGCAAGAGTGGGCTGCTGGGCCGTCAAAAAATCCATAATGTCTTCACCGATTCTGTGTCTGTCTCTTGTCCGTCTCGTGTGCCTGTCATTCGGGGTGCGCCGGGCTTTTAAGCAAATTTTCATAGAGACCAAACGGTGGAATTACAACTTCCATGTCTGTCATGTGATGCCATTGGGCTCAAGAAGAGTTTTCCCACATACTAACATCGGGAAAGAGACGTCTGTAAAACAGCGGTACATTTTTTTTGAGGTAAATCAGCTTCCCAGTACGAACACTTGAATAGCCCTTATTTAAATTGTTAGGTCCTAAAAGTTGTAAGAAGCATCAAGAGTTATTTCCCTTCCTCCGTTCATGTGAATGAGACCCAGTCCACGGCTGGACCGAGGGCTGGGAGGCGGAGTTAAAGGAAACGTTAGTGCGCCTGCTCTATGGGCCCACTGGATGCGAAAGATCGCCGGATGATCCGGGTACTTTATCACTCAGCAGTTGAGCCATTTTGGCTTCATGCGCCACTGAGCAACGTCATAGGAATGAATGGGAGCCCGCCTCCGACGCTGTATTCGGTTCTCTTTATACATCCATGATGAGAACATGCTGCGTGCGTGATCAAGGGCTGGGCTCACTGGCCAATCACAACCAAGTTACGAAGTTAAACTTTTTGAATTATTCCCAATACACCAGTGAGTTCTCATGTTTGTTTGTTTTTTTTAAATGTACTCATCAGCTCAAGTGGCCTATTCATGTGGCACCCACAACATTTCAGACACATGTGACCTGATTTTAAAAAAATTCAAAGAACAAGATGCATCGCTCTCCTGAATCTCTGTTTACAAAATGACACTGAAACAACAACCCCAGCTCAAAACAAGGTGACATATCTGTTACTAATTGGCCCCACCTGAAGGGCAACCTTTTCTTTTTTGCCGTGTTCACTCTGTTTTCCAGACATTTATTTATTTATTTATCATCTTTGATGGTTGTTTCGTCCTTAAAGACTTAGAGAGCTGCCTTAGAGATGGCTTTACGGGAAAGAAGTGACACCCGAAACTGAAAACAGCTGGTGCTTTTCGGTGAACGACATTCGGCCCAGGAGACAGAATTTGTTGCTTGAGGGACTTAGACCGAGACACATTTAAATGCAAATTCTCTTCTTTACATTATTGATTGCTACACTCTCCACACTCTACTGGTGCTGGATGCTGTTTGCTTTTTTTGCGTGCTTTGCAGTTCCCCTGTACTTGTGGGACAGCGTGGCACCCCATTACAATCAATAGCCCCAGTATCATTAAGTAAAGATCGTTTGTCTTGGTGCACTTTTTGGAAAACTAACTGCCAGCGTTGAAGAATTAGCGCGCCATTTTGTGCCTCAGAGATCGACCTTAAAGTGTTAGAACTTTGTTTTTTTCTCTTCTTTCAAACAGTCTCAAAACAACCCTGAAGAAGAAACTGTCCGGTGACGTCGTCAACCTGTCAGGCATCCCGCTGTCTGGCCGAGACGTCAACCGCGTGGCCTTCTACCTCCAGAGCAGCAGCGACGCCGTGTCGGCGGTGGACCTGAGCTTCACCGAGCTGCAGGACGAGAGCTTGCGGCTGCTGCTGCCCTACCTCGGCTGCCTGCCGAAACTGACCATACTGGCCGTCAACGGCAACCGCCTGACAATGGCCATCCTGAAAGACCTCACAGACGCGGTGAAGGATCCTAAGAAGTTCCCCAGCTTGGCCTGGGTCGACCTGGGCAACAACTTGGACATCTTCACCGTGCCGCAGCCGCTGCTCGTGGCCCTGCGGCGCCGCTTCGGCTTACGCAGCAGCCTCCCCACCATTTACGAGTACAGGGAGGCGCAGGCGTTCGGCGGCTACACCCCCAACATGGAGACATCTGTGGAGGAGCCCAGTCTGTACGAGGAGGGAGAGGGAGAGGAGGATGATAAAGAGGAGGAGGAGGACAGGCTGGAGCTTCGAGCCTGGGGCTTCGGAGAAGAAAACATGTCAAAAAATGTGCCGCTGCACTTCTGTGGGAGGTGATCGCCCAGAGCTGCTTTCTTTTAGACTGGCTGCCCCTCATTTCCCTCAGTACCACCTCGCCCCGAGTCTAGCCTCCTCTGTTAGCAGCTGCTTACACTGACCCACGTGTTTCTTAATATAACTTTAAAATAAGTGTGTCCCTCCGGATGCTCCGACTACTGATGCAGGCAGCTCTGTGGTTTTACAGACGCTAAGAATTTATTTATGGATTGGTTTAACCTTCACTTATTCAGGAGAAGTTGAACTGAACATTTTTGCTGTTTCTTTATGTTCCTGTTTTGCTTCCCATTATTTACCACTGGGGGTTAAGTGCCTTGCACAAGTGCACCTCAACAGTAGCGGTTGAGGGAGGGGGGAGCGCTATGAGTTCACAGTCCCCAAGCACATGTACCCAGCTGGTCTCTCTGACAACTTCACCCCTGCTGCCCCATTTCTGAGACAAGTCTGAATAAGTCAAAGTAACTAAATAAGAAATAGTTTAATTCCAACTGACTTTTTGCTATTATATATGTTTTTAGTCAGAACTCAACTGCAGAGATATTGGCCCTGTTCAGCCCTGGCACTAACATGCGTCCTTAGTGATCCGAGCACATGTGGACAGCTTTAAGTGCGTCTGTTCACACCTGTTAATAGAATGCGTCTCCACATGCGTCTCGAGTGACCACTTGTGATCGGATCTCGCTTCCCCGCTCAATATGCAAATAAACACGTAGTAAACACACGGCTAATACAGCAGACTTTGTAATGTAATATTACATGAATATCAGTAGTAATATCCTACCTATTTGTGAATTCAGGTACATTTTATTAACATCAAAATATAAGGTTATTGTACCAGCGGTCCCCCGGGACCTCTGCGCCACCGACACCGCCGCCTTTGCCAGGCAACAGCGAGGTACAGAGCTTCAGATAGCCAGGGATGAGTGCAAGCGAGCTACATGCAAAGCACCGGAACAAAAAACACCGACACATGTCCGTCAGTATGATAATAATGCACTTTGTGTGCCTAGTCTGATAGTCTGTAGCTATGTAGCCTATAGATAAAATGTGTTTTAATAAAATACAGTTGTACCGACTGGATACAGTAGAGTACAGAAGCCATTTCCATGCCGCGAGGCAGACAAGCGCTCGCGTCTGCCCGTCTATTCACATGAGACTGCGGATCCCAGCGGGACGTCAGTTGAGTAGGCGGTCCTTAATGTGGCCCAGGACACATTCGCATACACACTGCTAAAAGACTGTGATCATATGTGGCCCAGACCACCTCTGAATGTGGTCTGAGTGATCGGATCTCAATGCGTCTTGAGTGCGTTCACACCTCTACTTAGAGCTATCCACTTGTGATCAGTTCACTGAGGCCGTATGTTAATACCAGGTCTGAACAGGGCCGTTATGTTTACATAACACATGCTTCCAGGTTTTTTTTTTTAAACTGTTGGGACACAGAATTAATTGAGTGGCGAGTTACGGTGAGTAATTTAATACATTTTAATTTAAACTTCCAGAGGCTTCAGTAAGCGTTGATATACTGGTGCTGCAGCTGCGTGAAGAAAAACCTCAGCCTGACACACACACACACATGCAGACAACACACACACACACACAGTGTTTGGGCATGAGCTGCCGATGAACTGATTACTGCCTATCAGGTCTTGTTAGGCCCCTTTAGTCACAGATGGTGAGCAGAGAGGATCTATTTTTTCCCTCAGCAAATAGGACTAGTCCCAGATAATTTCGTTCACAGGTGGTTTGTGAATGACTATTTCTGAATCAGACCAACGAGAAAGATGCCCACTCGCTTTTTAAAAGGCAAACACAGACAATGAAACAGCGCTGCTTTTATCTTTTCTTCTGTGGTGCTACGGCGTGCACAGAAATCTTTGTTGTGGCATGAGTTCCTTTTTTGACTATAGACTTTTTTTTTTAGATGTGTAGTACTCATCCTTTTGTATTGATTTTTAAAAAATGAGCATGACTGTTAACTGTAGCAACATCAGATCCCACAGAGAGAGAGCATGTTTATGTACATTATTATTATTATTATTAAATAAATTGAATTCTTTTGGGGGGATTCGATAAAAAATTGCTGCATAACACAACTGCCCACTTTATCCTGCCTACAGATGTTAATGCGGCCTGTTCTCTCTCCATGCTATTATTCAGGAAAATCTGTTTGTTTACAGGGATATTAATGAACAGGATGCTGCGTGTATGTGTGTGTGTGTGTGTGTGTGTGTGTGTGTGTGTTTGGTGTGTGTGTGTGTGTGTGTGTGTATGAGAGCATAATTAGAGTGTGTTGTGGACACGCAGAGTAAATTACTACCTTTGTTCGTAGAAATGAATTGTTTACTCATTTGCACTTTAAGGACCAATCCGTCCCTGAATGCACAAGCTTTGTTTTCATGGGTTGTTGTTTTTAATATGAAAACAACTCACTGAGTCACCCGCAGCATAAAATATATGTTCTATCTCAACTTTTTCATTTGGTAGACAAATCATCAGCCTTCATACAAATCACCGTCATGATAAAGATCAGTTGTAAGGTTACTTCATTTTGATTTTTGGCTCATTAAATCATGGCTGGCTTTTAAAGTCAAAGTGATGTTTTCCTGCTGTTGCTTCTAAAATAAACATGATTTGAATAACATTGGCTTTTGTGGAGTTTTGGTATTATACTATCAGTGTACTATCAGTGACATCGGCCTTCAGTCATATAGTTAAGCTTAATAATAGACGCCTATAAAGACGGACCTGATTCCAACCAACGTGCTTCATTAATATCCACCATATATATAAGCATCACTTCCTTGCTGAGTTGGGTTGATTGAAGGTCTGTGTTTGGGTTGCAGCGAGTGGATGAGTGAGTGAATGCGCAGGGCGTTTAGTTATGTTACTAACAAAATAAAGAAGCTATAGTTGGACGCATGCCTCAACGTGTTAAAAAGCTTAGGCCTTATAGTTCAACATCAAAAAACTAAAGCGAAAACAAACTTAATCGTTTTTGCTTGCCAGCGGTTTTCTTCTCGGCGTCCTGATGTCACACACCTGAGTCACCTGTGTTTCTAAATGATGACGGATGCGCGGTGATTACGTCATTTAAAAGTCAAACTGTGACGCATTTGAGTTGAGGTTCATTAACAAAACAAACAAAAATGGCTACTTGGAGAAAAATAGTGATAGACAGCAGATAGAGATGTGTTAAATAATGAGAAATCCCCGTCATTTAACGAGATGGGGGAGAGCGGGGTCAGTTGGTACACTTGTATTGACACCAAATAACCTTTCATTACTCACAGACTACCGAACAGTAATGAAAATAAATTGATCCCTGAACAGATAAAGGTATCTGATAACAATTTTTTCAAGTTTTTTAAAGCCCAACCCAAATGTGAAAGGTATAAATGTATAAGGAATTCTGCCTCCATGGGTCGGTTGGGACACCTTGTTATAGGCTAAAAAAATAAATAAATAATAATAATAATTTAAATTGAAAAAAAATGTCACTTGTTCACATATATCTTTGAGGGAAAAAAAAACATTTTGTAAATTGTAGATATTATTATATTTTCTTAAATTACTGAAATATGGAATTTGCCCAAAAAAGGTGTTTCTGACTGGCTGCCACTTGCCTAAAGATTCACTCAGTGACTTCACAGTGGGTCTTGTTCTATTAGGAAATGAGTATGAGCATGTTGAATGGCATGGGCATAGTTACTTTCCTGCTTGCTAAAAAAGGCACCGTCCCAACTGACCCCGCTCTTATATGAGTGGATATAAGGCCAATTCTAAAGAAAAAGCTCTGTTCACTCGGATTGGGATTTATTAATTCAAAGATTTGATCCTGAAATGTAGCTACTGGCATAAATCTGCATTAAGTAATACTTTTGGCCACTTGGAGCAGCGCAATAAACTGTGGTTAACACAAATCTGACATATTGATATGTCAAACAGTTGCTTATTAACACGTCCAGCAGATATGGAGCAACATTAGCATTAATTTAGATTCATGTTTCTGTCCACCTGACGAATGCAAGTCAAATATTCACTCTCCTTTTAGCTTGTTTTCAGTCTCCACCAACTCCTGAGAGAAATATCTGACTCTATAGCTGCTGAATGCTCCACGACTGTAGTTAGTGCAGCTTTCAAAAAAAAAAAAAAAAAATATATATATATATATATATATATATATATATGTTTACATGAATTGCAAAACTTTGTGTAATTCTAGAGATTGCTGTAAAACAAAACTTTATTTGGGGTCATGATGAAATCTTCACATTTAACATCAACCCTTCTTTTAAGGTTTTAATTGTTATACTGCATGTATAACAGGGCCACCATGACTGAGAGTCTAATCTATAATAATATATATAACATGTTCATATTCCATTATATTCTATATGATTTAGATATTAATCTGGGGCTTAATCTAACATTTAATGTTAACAAAGATGCTTCTGTATCCCTCCATCACACATAGTTTGGACAACATATAAAGCCCTGAAAGTTAGTAATTGCTCTGATGCTCCAGGGACGCATTAGAGATAGTCTGATGACTCTTGGGTTTCGCAGCAGCTGGTTTCCATGTCAGCATTTTAATATCGAGTGTGGATGAGAGCGGTGCCCTGCATGGACCTGTCGGGGGCAGAAAAACATCCACATCCTGCTGACTTGTATCTGCTCTGCTAGCGAGGCATTTTCATGTTCACAGGGGGAGAGAGCCTGAGGCCATCCATCTTCCATCCCGACTCGTCCCAATAGAAGGAACGGAGGAGTGTCGGATAACAGAAGATCCTGCTCTGGTTTGGTGCCAACACTCAAACACCCTGCAGACCTCTAGCGGTTTAAGTACCTCATGTCTGTGCTGTTTCTCAGACATAAACAGCATCTCCTGTGCAGCAGTAACAAAGCATATTCCCTAATGTATAATATACAAGTACAGCTTTGGGGTACCACAAACTACAGCCTCCAGAATGACCATAAAGTTGATTCAAGACTTCATTAGAACACAAGTTCAAAGTTCTTGACCTTGGAAACAGCAGTTTCAGCAACCGCAAGGTCCCTTTAGTACTGTATAGCTGTCCCAGAGCTTTCAAGTATCAGATAATCTGCATCAACAACAGATGAAGTTTGCCAACTTGGAGGAGAAGTTCATGAATGCTCAGAAACAATGGAAACTCCATCTGCTAATGAAGATCCCGTGATATGATCAAAAGCTCCAACAAACAACAAATGTACAAAATAGGCCTTGTTATCTCAACACAGTTTCAACAAAAAATGAAGCTTTTAAATGCACAACTGATTTAAATCTTTTGGCTATCAAGAATTTGGCAACTAGAATTTGCAGGGTATGTGCAAAACATCTCGGTTTTGACCTTTTCCTCAAAACAACTGAATATACCTCCTAGTAGGGGAGAGTATGTAATGCAATTCATCCTGTCATAATATCAGATTTTCACTACACAAAAGAATTTACAGTAACAATATCATCGGGATATCTAGAAAACACTTTGACAAGTGTGTAGGGATGTGGAGCGAGAGTCTGTAACCATAACTGCACAAAAGCATGATTTAAGAGATGCTGGATTATATACACAATATTATGTATATTATTAACATGACATCAGTATTTAATTTTTTAAATATCATGGTTACCATCAGTACATCACGACACCCCTAGTTATACTGCAGTATTTGTGGTAACACTTTTAGGTCCGCAAATTTCATGGTAATTAGGTGAAAATTAGCAAGTAACCTATTTGAAATTTCTTTGGAATTACTGCCAAATTACGTCAATATTTACCTCAAAATGTATAGAAAATTACTTTATTATAAACATAATTTAAGAATTATATGCTAAAATAGCACATAATCGTTAAAATAGGGCCCTTAGGTTTGAGAAGCGGCTGCTCTTCATCAGAGGTGGAAAACCAAAACTAATAAAGGACACTTCTGATCAGGCACAAATCTCACCATTGTGTGACTTATAGTCTACAGAAATGTAACCCGGTAGCTAATGTCATGATTCAGGGAGTTTTTTAAGAAATTTCAATTAAGTTATTTGTTAATTATTATCTATTTATCAGCAGACATGGAAATAAAGCATATCAATTAACTTTCTATTCTTTTCCTGGAAATGTATTAAATAAACTACCAGCTATCGGGAAATAGCGGAATATCATTATTAAATAATGTTTATAATAAAGTAATTTTCGATACATGCTGAGGTAATTATTGGGATAATTTGGCAGTAATTCCAAAGAAACTTCAAATAGGTTACTTGCTAATTATCGCCTAATTACCATGCAATTTGCGGACCTGAAAAATGAAGCGTTACCGTAATTGTTATTACGACATAAAGAGGTTCGTTGACCTCTTCTCGTGTAGCTACATGTAGCACCACATGAAAGGAGAATGTAATTAGCATTTCATCTCAAGAACATTTTTCACTCCTTGTTTACTAAACCAACAGTCAAGTCATTATTCATTGACCTGGTTATTCTTAGACATGGGATGTGTGCAGTGACAGGCCACAGGTCAGCACACGCAGTGCTGTAGGAGGCAGAGGAAATGTTTTCATTCATTTACCCTCCTGTTTCTTCCTTCCTGTGGTTTGACCTCAGTGCAAACTCTCTCTCACTACATCTTCCTCTTAATGACAGCAGCTCAGCTACAGGAGCAGCTCATAAGACCATAATGCAGTGTGTGCTGGAGCACCATGCTTAGAAGCAGACAGTGGTGGAAGAAGTACGCTATAACACAACGTAAAAATACATTGGCGATATTACTTTATACACAGTTAGTCAGTTCAGTCCAGTGGTTCCCAACTTAGGGGTCAGGCCCCTGTAAGGGGTCGCAAGATAAATCTGAGGGGTCGTGAGATGATAAATGAGAGAGAGGCTGCTGCACAAATCTGTTTTCATTTTTTGGACTTTTCTTTGCTGTTTATGAAAGATTTATTTATTTTACCTCTTTTTGGCCCCGAATAAGTTATTTAAATGAAACCATCTGAGAAGTTTGAACACAATTCACATCTGAAACGTGAGGCTCAAACACACACTGCTTTTTCTTTCGTTTTTGTAAACGGCCACAAGCCGAAAAGTCTTTCACAACGTATTGTTTTTTATAAAGTTATGTGTTCTTGTATGTAAGATCTTAATCAAAAAAGTAACTAATTACAGTCTAGCTGTCAAATACAATGAGTAGTTAAAAGAACAATATTTCCCCTGAATTAGTTGAGTAGAAGTATAAAATAGCATAGGATGTAGTCAAGTGAAGTACATTCGTCAAAAAAACTAATAACATTAGTTACATTACAGATTCAGTTTAATAACACAAAATATGATCAACAAATAATGATGTATTATTATAGATTAAGATAAGATTAGATAAGATCCCTGAAGGAAGAAATCCACAAGCTACCCATCATAAAATCATTCAAATAAACTCCACTTTTACCAGCTGCAACATTAAAGTGGTGAACACATTAATGCATCAATAATTATAATCCAATAATATAATATACATTAGTACTTTTACTTTTGGTACTTTAAGAATATTTTGATGTTATTTATTTACTTATGTACTTTTATTTAAGTAAATCTTGCTTCCATTGCTGATATTATATATACATATCTCAGTTTTCATTCTTATTACTATTGCCTATGTACTTTGCAGATGTGCCAGTCATGACAAATTGTTCTTCAGTCAAACACACACAATGAGCAGCTGATGGCTCTCTTTGTGAAAGCATACACGCTCCATCTAGTGGCTCTTGTTGGCAGCACACAGAGCAGCAAGTGGGGCTTGTGAGTACAAGAAGCAGCTGGATGTTTTTTATAAACTGGAATTAAATCCTTGTTTCATCTGCACTGCCTGCATCTCTGTGGCCTCAGCAGGAGCGCAAAAGAATAATTATGCAAGCATTTGAAGGAAATCAAATAACTGTGTTTCCTGGAATCATGAGAAACACTGAGCTGCAGTTTTGGTGTGAAAGTGAATTTCTGTTCATGTGTTTGACGGTGTGTGTGTTTGACGGTGTGTGTGTGTGTGTGTGTGTGTGTGTGCGTGGTGGTGTGGGGGGGGTGATCACTCATTTGTGTTTTTTATTGCTCTTGTTTCGCAATCCTGGAGACAGATGGGTGTTGGACTCTCTCCAAGAAAAGCCAACAATCCATGCACACAGTTTAAACTTGTCATCTGGTTCTCATCCAAAAGTCAGTTTGTAAAATCTACTGACCGTAAGCCGCCCCCAGAAGTGCGGGGGATCCTAAATCAATCCCCACGAAGGTGTCATGTCTTAGGTTTTGCAGCATTTGTTTTTTTCCCACACATTTTCCAGTAAGTGTGTGAATTTTAAAAAGGTAATTTCCATGACATGGTTGTCTTCGTCAGAAACTGCATAACTTGAAGCAGACTGTGACGGAGTGGATGAATTATAAATTGTGCAATAGGGTGAACATGGGAGGCAGCTGTGAGAACAAAGCACAGATGCTAATGAGAGACAGTGTGGGAAGAAAATGAATATTCAAGATCGCTCAATGTGTCAAAACATGTCAGGCGTGCATGGAGCTGGCATGCTTCGATTAATCAGAAAATGAATCAATAACAACAAATAACAACAGCTGGTTGCAGCTTCTCAAATGTAAAGAGTTGCTTTCCACTGTACAAACCACTGTGTCCAGTTGTCCAACTTTCCAAATTAACAATATGTATATATTCATAGATTCTGGATTTCCCAAAGAGGAAGAAAGAGCAGATGTAATTTTAAGAATTTTTAACAAAGTAATTGTTGCGGAAAAACCATCCCGATTCGACTGTTGTCAGGCCAATAAATAGGTGTTAGCAGTCGCTATAAGCACCATAGATGTGGGTCAGTAGAGGCCTACTACGCCTATTATGTTGTAAAAGTGAAAGTGAAACGTAAAAGCATCTGAAAACTGAATGAAGCGTTAAGTTTTGAAAGGCTTCTTTAGGTTTAGGCAATAAAACTACAACTTCTTTAGGTTTAGGCAACAAAACTACAACTTCTTTAGGTTTAGGCAAAGAAAAACAGGTTTAGGCAACAAAAGTACACTTTCTTGAGGTTTAGGCAATAAAACTAAGACTTCTTTAGGTTTAGGCAACAAAACTACAACTTCTTTAGGTTTAGGCAAAGAAAAACAGGTTTAGGCAACAAAAGTACACTTTCTTGAGGTTTAGGCAATAAAACTAAGACTTCTTTAGTTTTAGGCAACAAAACTACTTCCACTACAACTACACATTGTTGGTTTCACACAGGATGCGAACTCTGGTCTCCTGGGTGAAATCGTGAAATCGTCTCTGACCTCCAACCCTTATAGAGTTTCACACTATCTATACTACAGCACCTGACTTCCTCTTCTGCTCCTGTCATAATTACTACGGGCGCTAGAGGTCGCTGTCATGTTCTTTTATACCTTCTTTCAGTGATCTACCATGTGAATGGATGATAAAACCTACAAGTGGGTGTAGTAGGCTCCTATTGACCCATATTTATGGTGCTTATAGCGACTGATAACTCCTATTTAATAGCCTGACAACAGTCTATTCAACTGAAAAACCATATCAGACACAAATTATTACAAGCAGAGTATTTTTGTATGTCTTAAAACATGTCTGGAGGGGATCTACAACAGACTAATCAATAATAGATATAGTCATTAATTGAAGCCTTTCTGTAACAGCTAATGCTCTTTAACATTTCTTTCAGCTAGAAAAAAAAGGTCACTTTTGTCACTTAAAACATTGAATGTGTTGTTAAAAAGCCAGTGATGTAGAAGGATATTACATTTTCTGTGAAGCCGTGAGAGGAAACTGAAAGTCAAACAGACAAATGTGCAGGAAAATGAAGGAACAAGAGTTGACACAAACAAAACTCCCACTCTGGTGATAGGTCAAGAAGATTGGACAAGAAACAGAATATGAAAGGCTGACAGGAGACAGTAACAGGACCAGTGGCGTTATTTCTATTTAGTAAGGCAGATGTTTATTCTAGCTGTTTATATTTTGGTGAGCCAGGATGAAAACGTCTCTTTTTCTTATTTATTTATGATTTGGCTTCAGCCACCGGCCTTTTCCCGTAACAGTTCTCTTCCTCTTCTTTTTCTACTTACTCATTAGGCTCAGAGTAATCTTTCACAGAATAAATGTTGATCAAAAACAGCATGTGTGTTTGAGTACACTCCAATTAGCTATCATTTTACTGGCATCTTCACAACCAAACTACCAACAGCTGGAGAGAACTATTTGATCATTCTGTCCAATAACGATCACACTGATAGTTTCCTATCAAGCACCAAGATTATAATGTTTCTCCATAAGGTCTATGGTCTGACATAATCATGTAAAAAGTTTGTATCAGTGTCATATAGGGTCACTTGGCAGCATCTAGTGGTGTGGTTGCAGATTGTAACCAACTATACCTCTGATTGTTCGCCTTGCTTAGAGGCCATCCTTACCATAATAACCAACACGTTCTCATTCCAACTCGTCACATACTGACGCTAACTCAGACACCTCGGCGTCACTTTTCAGTCACAGCAAGTAGTGAATTTAACAAAAACACTTGCTTAGGTTTAGGGCAACAAAAATAATTAGTTAAGTTTAGGAGAAAAACAACATGGTTGGGCTTAAAACTACGATGTTTTTACAGTGCAAATGTGACTTGATGTGAACACGGGACATGAACAGCGGTGTCCTGGATGAAAGCCTTGTGTTTGTTGGACCCATCCACCTCCGTTCCCGCCCGCCCGGCGTGCCTCTTTCGCTCTTTAAACTACGTCACCAGTGCACATCCCCTGTGTGTTTACTGTTGCTGCGGGTGGGTTTACATTGTATGGAAAATGAGAACAGGCTGGAATAACACTACTTCAGGAGCAACGGAAGTCAGATGGAGGCTGGCGGTACCACAGTTTTGCACTCTGCGGCTCACGTTGCCGCAGTTTCACAAGCATGTCGGAGAACTACGGTGGCATTCAGGTAACGTAAAAATATGAAAGGCTCTATGTAGAACCAGTGTTTGGTTTGTCTGTTCTGGGCTACTGTAGAAACATGACAGAGCAACACACTGGACTCCCTGAAGAGGACCCGCTCCCTATGTAGATATGAAGGGCTAACGAAAATACAATTCTTAGTTTCAGGTGATTATACACTAATAAAAACATAGTTATGAATATTCCATTCCATTCCTGCTAATAGATCCCCCGAAATGTTACACACTGTTCCTTTAAAGCGTGGTTAAATGGAAGGAAAGGGGTCAAGTTAAAGGGATTTCATGTGGTGCTCATAGCCTCAGATATTACAGTTGTGAAAATCAGCAGCAAGGTATCTTTAGAGAAACAGTGTCCCAGTTACTACAGATTATCCACTGACAGTTTTCATTGGATCTACTTTCTACTGAAGAAATAGTCTCTATGAAAATTGTTGGCAGTGAGCGCTGTGGATTATCCAGAGAAATGGGGACACTGTTTTTCAACGCTGTTAGCACCACAAACATGATTTCATTCACTCAGTCATTGCGTTTGGGTAGAGACAGAAATGTCAGAGATGGATTTGTCAAAACCTGCTCTAATAAAAGCAATGGATATTTTAGTATAGGCCTATAGTATATTTTGCAAATATGAGAAAGAGTTTGCACACTTCCTTCCTCCAATGCAACTTTCAACACTGTGGAAGAAAATTCAGGCCGAGTCTGAAGCTGTAAAGTGTGTCACTGGTGGCCTGAGGGCCTCCACAGATCTTTTAATGTGGTTGTGTGAAATAAAATCAACATAGTAGGGTCACTGTTTGATGTACTGGAAATGGCAGAGAATTTAAAGAGACTCAGGCTGCAGAATAATACTGTATTTGCATCAGACGGACACCTTAAAATGCACTTTTTTTTTTGGTTTCCTTCTCTACTTTTGCAACAGCTGCATCACTTATAAGTTTGATTCAGCTGCATTATACAGTAAGAGCATAATAAGCAGCATGAGCAGCCTTCCTCTTCCTCCCCCTGCGGCTCGGTTATTATAGTGAATGATAATAATGATGTGGCAGAGCTATCTGCTGCCCCCTGCGGGCTCACAGTGGTACCGGCCATGTCATGAAGAAAACCTCTAATCTCTTTACTGCAGACGGCACCCACGCGCACAGTCGCATGCACACGCACACACAGGCTAAATATGGCAGTAAATAAGATTGGAGACGCATTTACTTTTGGTACAAAACAAACAGAAATACACTGTGTTGGTGCAGAGGATTACCTATGGAAGTAAGAGCATGACAAAAAAAATATATTAAAAAAAATGCAAATAATCTATAGTGCAGACTATTTTAGTGATATAGAATAAAAATCCTCAAGTTGATTAAAATATATATATTAAAAAAAAACATTTTTGCAACTAAATCTATAGTGCAGACTATTTCAGTGATATAGAATAAAAAATAACTTAAAAGAATAAAAAAAAAAGTCTGATGCAGCCAAGCAGTTTATTTTATTATAAGACAAGTGCATTTGCATTGGTACAAAACAAACAGAAATAACACTTTGTTGGTGCAGAGGATTATTTTAGGTTTTTGGCTCTTGTGATTGAAGTAAGAGCATGACAAAAAAATACTCAAATTGAAAAAAAATAAATATATAAAAAATAAACATTTTTGCAACTAAATCTATAGTGCAGACTAGTTTAGTGATATAGAATAAAAATCCTCAAGTTGATTAAAAAAATATATTACAAAAATAAAAATTTTTGCAACTAAATCTATAGTGCAGACTATTTTAGTGATATAGAATAAAAAATAACTTGATTACAAAAAAAAAGTCTGATGCAGCCGAGCAGTTTATTTTATTATAAGACACAAGTGCATTTGCATTGGTACAAAACAAACAGAAATAACACTTTGTTGGTGCAGAGGATTATTTTAGGTTTTTGGCTCTTGTGATTGAAGTAAGAGCATGACAAAAAAATACTCAAATTGAAAAAAAATAAATATATAAAAAATAAACATTTTTGCAACTAAATCTATAGTGCAGACTAGTTTAGTGATATAGAATAAAAATCCTCAAGTTGATTAAAAAAATATATTACAAAAATAAAAAAATTTGCAACTAAATCTATAGTGCAGACTATTTTAGTGATATAGAATAAAAATAACTTGATTACAAAAAAAAAAAAGTCTGATGCAGCCGAGCAGCTTTTTTTATTATAAGACACAAATGTTGATGGGATTAAAAAAAAAGCAAATCCACTGGAATAAACCGAGGCTGTGAGAATAGCATGATGCGTCTGTCTGTCAGGCTCACACATGCGTCTTTACGCGCACAGCCACTGACCGCCCACTCCGCTGATGTGTCCACTCCGATTGGCTGCTAAAGATACCAGCAGCCTGTGTTCTGCTCCGTGGTTGGCTGCGGCACCTCTTGGCCATTACGTTATGCTTACTCCACACACACACACACAGGGGGCAGCTGGAGAGAGGGAAGACGTAATGGTTTGATTCCCTGTGCACTCCTTCTTTGCGATGGTCGTCGTTCTGACATTACTCGGCAGATTCCTCGGTCGGGAGGTGCAATGAAGGTAAGGTGATCAAAAGCTGCGGTGCGTTTTAGGATGCAGGTTTCTGCTGATTTTACGCACGATGCTGCACCGACAGATGGGCAGGGAATACCTCCATCCTAATGGCAGATATACATATGTTTGCGATGCACTTATAGATGTAATTACATGTTTAATTGCGTTTTAAATGCAGCATTTGACTGCATGACAATCAGATTATATATTCTGGCTGCTATATATATACCCTTCCAGATCTGTCAGTCATGGGTTTTTATTCTAAAGGCGAGCCTGGAGATGCTTCTCCTGCATCTCCAGTCGTCCTGATGAACAGTAGGTACAGTGTGTAGCCTTTTAATGAGCTTGCTTTGACCCCAGTGTGATAGTTCAGTGGACTAAAGCTGTTGGAGCGACGTCCATTCATCGTCAGGGCTTTTAATCCGGTCTAATGAGATAGAGAGAGACAGAGAGAGAGAGACTGCGGTCAGTGAGGGAGAGAGAGAGTGGATGTTTGAGAGAAAGAGAGAGAGAGAGAGAGAGAGAGATTCACCTCTCAGGTCCGAGCTGTGTCAGGAGTCTCCTTCCTCTCCCTCTGTGTGTGTGTGTGTGTGTGTGTGTGTGTGTGCTGCAGCAGCACAGGAAGGAGGAAAAGGAAAAGGTGATGATGCTGTCTGTGGCAGCTCGAGCTGGAGGACGGAGGATAAATGATGAAGATGATGGCGATGATGTCATTGGTGCTCTGGTGGCGGTGGCAGGTTTGTGGTGACAGTCACGGTGAGAGGTGAGGTGGAGGAAGAGGGACTGCCTCTACAACAACCATCATCACTATCCTCATCATCATCATCATCATAGACTAATCACTTGTTATTGCAGTCATACTGGAGCTGATTGCTTCTTATTTTAAAGCTGCTGCATGCATCAGTGAGGACTTTAAAAAAAAAAATCCATTTTGCAAATAAAAAACCTCTCTTATTGCTTCACTGCAAAAGTGCATTTACTTCCAAAATACTCAGTGTTTTTGAAGTACACGTACTACTATTTATGCTGTGAGAACCTTTCATTGTGAAATATTGTTCTATGTGTGCCAGGCTAGAGGGTTTCCCCAAGCAGCTGCTGCAAAGCTAAATAGCCGGCAGCTACTCAGCTCTAGCTGGTCAGGTACAGGCTATTTTTATATCTAAATATCTCTAAATATCTGGAGTTGAGTAGAACTGCAACTTTATTTGTCAACTATTAAACAAGTCGACAAAACTGATCAACATTTTTCACCATTTTCTGAAATTTTATAGACCAAACAACTAATCGATTAATCAAGAAAATAATCATTGGCACTGATAATAATCGTTAGTTGCAGCCCTGGTTTGCATGTATGTTTTGCATTTTTCTTTGCCATATAGTGTCATATGTGGATATCAGCGCTGAAACGATTCATTTAGTCGATTAATCATTTAGCCCAGTGGATCAGCAGAAAATGAATCAACAGTTCATTCTTTAAGTCATTTAAGATGCAAAAATGCCAAACATCAGCTTCACAAATTTGAGGATTTGCTGCTTTTCGCTCTTTAGATAAAAAGGGAAATGATGATGGGCACTTTTCATTATATTCCCAAATCTAATGTAGATTAATTAATTCATTGTAAAACATAATTTACAGATTAATTGATCATGAAAAGAATAATCAGATATAGAGCTGCAACGATTAATCGATTAGTTGTCAGCTATCACTTACTATTTTGATAATCGATTAATTGCTTTGAGTCATTTTTGAAGAAAAAAAAAGTCTAAATTCTCTGATTGCAGCTTCTTAAATGTGAATATTTTCTGTTTTCTTTACTCCTCTATGACAGTAAACTGAATATCTTTGAGTTGTGGACAAAAACAAGACATTTGAGGACGTCATCTTGGGCTTTGGGAAACACTGATCCACATTTCTCACCGTTTTCTAACATGTATTAACCCAAACAACTGATCGATTAAATCGAGAAAATAGTCGACAGATTAATCGACAACGAAAATAAATGGTAGTTGCAGCCCTATAGTAAAAGGAGAAAAAAGTTTATCGAGGTCTGTGAAAGCATTGTTGCTGTTTTATCTTTGTTCAAATAAGTTAATCCCCTTTTCATACCCTGTATGTTTAGGAGTAATGCTCCCCCTCTGTGTGGGGTTTTAATTCAGCCTTAGGCATTTCAGAAGGGGGAAAAAAAAATCTATTATTCAGTATTTGGCTTTCATAAAACACATACTTATTAAGGTTTGCACATTACTTTATTCAAAACATTTGAGGAACTCCCTCCACAACACTGCATCAAAATTTTAACATTTCTATATAGCTGCAGTTGCTGCCTACTTTAAACTAACAGGGCTTTACATAGAAAACCTACAGGGAGCTCATAAATCATGATGCAGTGGAAACAATAAACATGGCGGCGGTATATGAAGCCTTCACTACTTCTGTCAGTTAAGACCGTGATCACATGGGACAGGATTTTCTGCTGCTCAAACTCAACAAAAAGTAGCTTTGATTACACACAACAATAATCTACCATTCTTTATAATGAATAATTCACTTTTAATACCGAGGAATATTCTCTCGCAGTAGGTCAAGCATTTCAGTCCCGTTTGTCACATTATTATGGAAAACAAGAGTAGGTGCTTAACTCCCGGAGGACAGCGTAGCATCACTGTGTCCCCAGGAAAACAAAATGGACGTGATGTTTTATTGACTAATCTGCTTTAAATTGAAAAGCAGCTTTTCTGCCCCTGTGGAACGGACGGCGTTAGCTGAATTGTGGAAGCATGATGCATCTCAAAACGGCCGTACAGTATGTGTTATCAATGCCTTTTTTTTTTTAAATCAGGGATGACATATACTTTCTATTCTAAATCCTCTTAATGTTTCAATCCATCGTGGATGCAAATACTCACAAATCTCTGATGAAATTATAAGATGTATGTAGCACAGTGGATCATGATTATTCCAAATGAGACTAAACTCACTGAGGGGCGGACTTTTAAAAGTAGGTGAAGAAGCTATAAAGAGAGTCTGGAGGGCAACAGCAGATTTCTGGTAAAATAGTCCAGTCATGTTTTGTTATTGCAGGACAAATCTCCGCAGCAGTCCATATCTGTTTGTATTTCTGCACCAAAAAGTATTCTCCAGGCTAAATCCTCCCCTAGTCCTCCCCCCTGCCTTTCTGAGTAAACTGAATAAATCTGTTATTTTGCAGACACAAATCCAAACTTAGCTGGTAGCAGCTTGAGTTTTCTCTCCAGACTTCACCGGATCAGCAGACATCACTGAACATCTATCTGAGTAATGCCTCATTTAGATGAAATATCACATTTCTTTGCATCATTCTCAAGACAAATAAGTTTATTTTTTTCAGTGGCAACATTACTCTTCAATCTCAACAGAGCAGGGAGCTGAATTCACATTTCACAGTAGGAGTGACATTTCCAGTTGATGCCAGAGAAAAAAGAAAAACGAGGGGAGGACTATTCAGCAGAGAGAAAGAGGAAATGAAAATGCGAGAGAGAGACAGTGGATGATGGAAAGATGTTTGATAGTGCACACTTGTGTATACTGAAAACCATCATCTGTTTGGTATATATTGATGCCTATAACTTGGCTCGCAAATGCATTAACTTGTGACAGACAATGTGACGCTATATACCATGAGTTAATCGATACCATGAGTAGATTTTGTCATAACAGTCATACAGATGTAGCCATCCACTTATAATCTCTAACAGAACATAGCAGAGCGTGTTGCAAATCAATGAGCAGGACTGCTTTATGGCAATATTGGATTTAACAGGGGGTTTTTTTGGTGCTGATGATACATGCAATAAATGCAACTAAAATCAAATAGTAATAATAGAAGAATAAATGGGTATTTTAATTAAAACAAAGAATATAAAAAGTAAACGCAATGACAGTTACGATCAATAAGATTAGCAATTAAACCTTGGAATTGTCTCCGCGATGTTAATGAGGTCAACTTTGCATATTCCAAGTTATGTGGAGCAGAGTAACAAGCAGCAGATCGTCTCAACTCTGTATGAATGTTTGGCACCTGCATGGGTGAACATTGTCTGTGAGCTACGAACTTCTCAAGCAGAGCTGCAACAATTCATCTATTGAATTAATCTGCAACTATTTTAATAATCGATTTGAGAAGGAAAAAGAAAAGTCTAAATTCTCTGATTCCAGCTTCTTAAATGTGAATATTTTCTGGTTTCTTTAGTCCGCTGTGACAGTAAACTGAATGTCTTTGAGTTGTGGACAAAACAAGACATTTGAGGACGTCATCTTGGGCTTTGGGAAACACTGATCGACATTTTCTCACCATTTTCTGACATTTTCTAGACCAAACAACTGAAAATAATCGACAGATTATTGACAATGAAAATAGTCGTTATTTGCAGCCCTAATCCCAAGAAAGCAGGGCTGACAGATAGGTGGGGGGAGCTTTTGTAAAATAGCTAAATAAGAACAAATGCTGATTCCTCCTCACTGAAAGAGCAGGCAAGTGATGAATTACCTTCATTTTTCAGGTGTTTAATTCACTGGATAAATTGTTTCTCAATTGGATTTCTTCATGACAAATGATAAAATTACATTCACCCTAATGGAGATATTGTCCATATCATCCACCCCTCGCATAGACTGAAGCCACAAGATCAGCAGTAGAATCGATTTGCGCTGGCTGTGCCGTTGTTTTCCTACGAGGAGAGCGATGCTACCTTACAGGCCGAGCACACTAACTTAAAGCTAGTTTGCATGTTTCCACATCGCAACATAACATCCACCTTGTCGCATTTGAGCCTCACGTCCTCTGCCTCTACTGTATGTGCATTTGTTTATTTAAATTGTACAAAATTACACAGTGAGTGTGAACCGCTTAAAATTGCCACATGAGTGTTGAGCTCAAAGTTCAAATTATTTCAACCTTGACCTTGGCTGCCGCTGACCTTTTGAAAGCGCAACCAATGAGAACAGCTGCAAATGTTGTTGTTGCCTAGAAACAGTGAATGACGTTCCTTGCGCTCTTTTCTGTCGAGATAATTTACCTGCTGCCTCTGCGAGTCTCTGCGCCCTACCTCGCGGTGAGTGAAGAGCAAATCTCTTATCATGTGAAGGCAGCTTAAGCATTACTTAAAGGGCTACTCCAGAAAATTAGTAATGAACTACCATCCAGATTGAAATGGAGGATTTCTGTTAAATATGTTGAGTCTCAATCCCGAGCTGAAATGACATCATCGGCCGAAATGACCCTAATGACATCACCAGGGTTATTTTGTTGGAAATCTTCTGCAGATCCACAAAAAGACATTATTCAACTGCTTTCACAGGTTGTGTAGTACTCTTTGTGATGAGTAAACTGGACTTCATATGTAAAATCGGTGTGTGTCGAGTGTCCCTTTAAATTTAAAATGACATTAATGCCTTATTTCCATATTGTTGTCATTTGGTCAATGAAATGCTAACTTTACATAAATCAGCAGATACTAGGGCTGACCTGAATGCTTCAAAGCTTCGACCGTTGCCATGGTAATTGACCTCCAAATCAATATTCGAATTTTTTTAATATAGTTTAATTTTCTAATAATGTATAAATCCCAAAATAGACCATGAATTAAGGAATAATTCCACAACAATATTCATATCCAACATTAATTATGAGTTATTCTCAGATGGATATTGCTGTTTGTTGTGTGTAGAGGTACGTGTGTGTACAGTAGGGTTAGGGTTAGGGCGGCAGCGGCACTGTCCTGAAGCTTCAAATAGCTTTGAATATTTCTCACCGAAGCTTCGAAGACCCAAAAAAATGGTATTCGGCACAGCCCTAGTAGATACACAAAAGTCACTTGACGTTTGTTTTCTCTCTTTTGGTGTCAGACCAGTTTTTCAGCTCTAGTTAAACACAGTTAAAAAACAGTGACCCATTTAGGCCCCCATCTAGGCTCCTGTCGTCCCATATGGTTACACTGTGTGCCGATACAATTTTGGAGATTTTGATCCTCAGAAACTAATTTTATGAGGTCAGATCACGGCACCATACAAGGCCTGAACGTTGCTGATTTGCCTCTCTTTTTAGGTTTTCTATTTTTTATTTTGCTCTATTCCCCTCTCAGACGTTATGTTTGTTTGTGTGCACACCAGGGCTGGGTTGTTTGCTGACCCTATTTGATGTTGAGGATCCAGCAGCAGCGTGAGAAGTATCCAGACGGGACAAACGTGTCCAAAGGTGATTGGAATAAGAAAAACATATCATAGAAAAAAATACAAATGATGCAAGAAAAAAACAAAAACAATGTAGCGCATGTGATGTTTGCTCTTGTCACTTGTTTGTTCGGGACTCCCTGCCTGCAGAGCTTACAGTGTGCTAATTGAAGTGACAGAGGGAACTCGTGCTGCTGGCTCGAAGCCAGATCAGGCCGATTTCACGGCCAGACTGCAGCGGCTCCTCGTCCTGGAGAACGCACTAAATATTCCCTTTTTTAGTGGCTTCTTCACTCCCATGTGAGGGAGGCTGTATCGAACCTGGGAGACTTTTTCAGCAGCTGAACATCGGGTCAAGATAACGCCACGGGCAGATAATTCAAGTTGCTATGCATCATGGTTTTTACTGTGCACATAAAATCTGGAGGAGTATATCATGATAAAGAGAGCTCCTTGTGGTAACCGAGACGCTGAAACAGCACAGAAAATTAATTATGATAATTGATTTAAACCTAAGTAATTTCTGAAGCAATGATGCCAAACATTTACCGCTTCCTGCTTCTCAAATTTGACGATTTGCTGATTTGATATCACTATAAATTTAACATTTTCAGGTTTTGGACTGTTGGTCAGACAAAACAAGCTATTTATAGATGTCACCTTGGGCTCATGGCGATGATCCATCCAGCAAACCAATCTATATTGTCAGTTTAATGACAGATTTAACCTTTGAAGACCCACCCTTACTGTCTCAGTGTTCCTCCACCTTATGCTGTGACTCTACATATAGTTCTTAAGATTACATAACGAATCCTTAAGCAGATGGGTGAGGTCAGATCACAGGGTGTTTGTGACAAGTCGGAGCGGAGCGCCTCTCCTTAAGAGGAGACGTTCGCAGGACCCTGTGAATTCCATTGTTTTCCGCATAGAGCCGGGAACCACAGAGGGCTTACATTATGCTCATGTCAGCTATTGATTCTGCAGGCCGGGGAACAACAGAAGACATATTCTCTGCTCTCGCTGTCCTCCCCCCCCTCCCTTCTCCTCATCAGTATGCTCCAAGAAGCCGTGGCTCCCATCACGCCATCTTTGCTTCCCACGTCTGGCCCGTCTTGTGGTCAGAAAACACATCCGACACACTTTACAGGCCGAGTACACTAACTTAAAGCTAGTTTGCATGTTTCCACAGCGCAACATAACATCCACCTCGTGGCGTTTGACCATCACATCCTCTGCCTCTACTGTATGTGCATTTGTTTATTTAAAATTGTACAAAATTACGCAGCGACTGAGAGGTTTTAACTCACAGCTCTCTTTGGAGATTGTCATTAATAGGAGCTTTTAGAGTCTACTTCTGTCTAATTATCTCTAACCTCAAAGACTCTCACAGTGCACTCTCAATAATGTGCTGCCCAGTATCTCCCCCTCGTCTCCCTTTCATTCATTTTCCCTCTTAACCCATAGACTAGACTATCTCCTTAAGCTGTGTTCGGTATTATTGAGCAAAGGACTGGCTGATATGGCTCAAATCAGTGTCATGATATTAATACAAATATATATAATAGTAGGGCTGTCCTTGACCGAAGAAAATCTTAGTTGGCTAACAATGTAAATTTTGTCGACTAATCAATTAGTTGATTTAATCGGAAAAGAATCACACAAAAACACTTTAAATCTTGTGTTTACCAGAGATGTGCTCTTAAGTTTCTCAGAAATAAGTTATTCAGCCTTTAAAAAGCACACAAAACAACTAATCAACAAAAGAAATCACAGTCAACTAAGACCAAAACGACCGATTAGTCGACTAATCGACTCAGAGACGGTAGCCTTTTATAGTAGTTTGCTCATATACAGACAGGTGATCAAATAAAGGAATAACCTGAATAAAATTCTTGCATACAGCGCACAAATACTCACCGAATGGTTCGATCAGTGTGAGAATGATGTGATGCTGTGGCCTCGGTCGAATCGGACACCCTTGGGAGATTTGGGGCACACCAAATGAGGTATTTTCTTTTGGAAGATTGGCGATTTATCCATCCAAAGACTCCAATGGCCAACTGAATTTTGGGGGGAAATGTGTGTAAAAAAAAAATTATGCACGAGACATAAATATTCATTAAGAAGATATTCAAATGTTGGTACCAACAGACAATAGACTCAAAAGCAAGACTTTGAACACAGGGCAGACAGAATAAACAGTCTTTACCAGAAAACAGGGTTTGGTTCATGGGAGTTCAATCCAAAAAACAAATATATACAGAAGTAAGGTCTAAATCACACAAAGAAGTCAAAGGGAACAAAAGGCTGGAACGTAAACTATGAATAGCTCAAATTAGGTGGCACAGACAAAGACTAAATACACCGTGAGAGGAGGGTTATAAGGAGGGACAGGTGAAAACAATCAGACAATCACAAACACGGGCAGGAAGTGAAGTGTCTGAAACGAGAGACAAAGATGAGCATACCAAAATAAAACAGGAAATAATAGCTGACAACGCGGAAACAACATAACCTTAGAGGACAGCGGGACATGACACAGAGAGACGCTTTAATAAGTCATCTAAACTAAATGTTGTTGTCTAGACCAGTGGTTCCCAAACTTCTTCATGTCAAGGACCCCTAAACTGACACAATTAGACCTTCATTTGATTAGATGTTGTCCCAGGGTCCCCTATCTGATTTCATTTTTGCTTTTAGATGTTTATTAAAGAAAGTGTATGAAATCCATGACCAAAAATAGTCATACATTCTGTCCTTGTGTTACTTCTGGATGGAGTTATAGTGAACATGCCGCTGCGCAGCGCTTCGTCTCTCGCGGCCAGTTAGTTCATTCTAATAGAAAACAATGCGATCAAACTGATTTTGTCACTGACGCTGGCTCGCGTTAAATAAAGATGTTCCACGTCGTCTTTCACCTCCAGAAGCCAGGCTGTTAGTTGTCGGCTTAGACTCTACTTCTATAGCTTTAGACTGTAGTTCCGCCAGCTCATGTGAGGGAATGTCGCCCCCTCCTGGTGGAGCTAGTAAATGCACCTCTTACTTACAGATTGTTTCTACAGATCTGCTGCGGTACCAATCGGACACAATTCCGTAAACAAACAGGAGGGAAGTTGCAAATGTCACATGGCCCACAAATGCAGAGGAAGCGATCTGCAAATGCGCAAATATCATTCCACGTGTAGAAATAGATGCACAAATGCGTGTTTATCACCTTACATGTAAACCTTAAAATACCTATTTACAGAGTAAGTTATGTGTATTTGCAAATCGTCCTGTATTATTTTTGTGGATGTGACTTTACACAACACAAATACAAAAATACATGTTTGTGGATAGTGAAATATTTGCAGATCTTGGTACACATTTGTGGAATATCTTCTGTGAGTTACAACTAATAGAGTCCAATAAAAACTTCCATATAGATATCTCTAAAAGTTTTAAATGTGTGTACTTTGTTTCTGTGTGTGTGTGTGTGTGTGTGTGTACTCCTTAGGCGGGGGCATCGTCCATGTGGGCGTCATGCTGTGGATTGCTGAACGAGGTGATGGGCACAGGCACGGTGCGGGCACAGCAGCCGGGGTTCGGAGCAGGGGCGGGGCCCTTCCGCTTCGCCCCCAGCGCCGGGTACTCCACATACCCCCCCACCAGCTCAGGGAGCGCCGGGCAGCTGTGCAAGGCCTGCGGACTGGCCTTCTCCGTCTTCAGACGCAAGGTACGCAAGAGTGAAAGTGATGGCATGAGTTTGGCAGGAGATGATTAAAGATAATAAGAGAGATTTTTTCTGAATTTGTGGGTTTTGCATGTTTTAGCCTATTAAATACAAATCTTACCCACTGTACATTTCCCAAAGGAAACTATATGTTTGGACTGCATGGTTTCACTTCATAAACGTGCTTGAGTAATCCCTCACAGTCAACGTTCAGTCAGCTTTTTCAGAATTATGTAATCATTGCGTGCAGTTGTGAGCAGGGACTCTTCCTCATGGTGCATTCAAGGAAACACTGACATTCATAATTACTGAGTCACTTGCTGAACACAGACCTTTTTAATGCAACACCCTCACACTGAAATGTAACATAATGTAGTCTCTCTTTCAGGGTTAAATCACTGACAAGCTATAGCTCATTTATTGAATCTGTATTTATACAGGGTATAGGTTGGCTGAGCATATACATGCTATTTTGGCTATTTTACAGTTAACAGTTCACATAAATGAAATAACAAGAACAGCCATTAATAGAACAGAATAACAACCAGAAAACAAAATGAAGGCCACCGCAGGCAGGTAGAGGATGATTATGTTTGTATAGTGTGATAAATATAAGGCAGCAAGTCGTTCACTGTGATGGAAAACTTATTTGAAGCGAGTTTAAAGGCGCTGAAAGCTGATTTTTCATGCTGCACCGAAATTAATGGAAACCAACATCTGTCTTGAAGGCAGTGGTGGAAAGTAACTAAATACATTTACTCTAGTACAATTGTGAAGCACTTGTACTTTAATTGAGTATTTCCAATTTATGCTACTTTATACTTTAGAGCTGCAACGATTAATCAAATAACCGATCAGTTGTCAACTATTAAATTAATCGCCAATATTTTGATAATCGATTTGAGTAATTTTTCTAAGAAAAAAAAGTAAAAGTTCTCTGTTTCCAGCGTCTTAAATGTGAATATCTTCTGGTTTCTTTACTCCTCTACAAAACATGACATTCGAGGACGTCATCTTGGACTTTGGGAAACACTGATCGACATTTTTCACCATTTTCTGACATTTTATAGATCAAACACAAAATAATCAAAAGTTTAATCGACAATGAAAATAATTGCTAATTGCAGCCCTATAATACTTCCACTCCACCACATTTCTGAGGGAAATACTGCGCTTTTTACTCCACTACATTTATCTGTCAACTACAGTCACTATAGTACCTTTCAGATTAAGATTTCACATAAAAAAACACTACGATAAGCCTTTGAAATACATTGTGTTGTGAGTGGTGCCCAACCTCTCTGGCCTGTGACCCCTCTCGTGACACCCCAGATTTGTCTTGTGACCCTTTTGAAGGGGTCCCAACTCCCGGCCCCTAGATTGGGAACCACTTAACTAAACTACCTAACTATATATACTGTATATATAATGTAGTTAAAACCATCTCCACCTTGAGCAGCTCACACATTGGTGCATCAGCATTAGCAATCTAATAATGTCATGTATAATATCAGCCACAGGGGCCATCCTTCAGTACATTTCGTTGATAACACATGTAGTGTTTTTTTTTTTAAAGTCTTGTACTGGTACTTTTAAATAAGTAAAGCATCTGAGTCCTTCTTCCACTATTGCTTGAAGTTGTACGTTGACCCTAAAAACTTATTTTGGAAAATGGTTAGTCACGACTGGATGTAAATCAGACACTAACTGTGTGTTCCAATACCCATACTACTATACTAATAAGTATGCCAGAAAAGGATTTAGTATGTCCCAATAGATAGTTTGTCAAATGCAGCATGTCAAAAATACCAGGATGTCTTACAACATCCCGTCGCATTTTGCAGTATGCAAGCCAGCATGCTTTTCTGGCTATTCTGACCCACAATCCTCTGCTGCAGGGGATATATGAGCAAGAGGGTCAAAGTTCAAGGTGCAATGTTATGATGAAGTAATATATCCCAATTGTATGCATACTGCATGCAATGGTACGTACTTTTTCAGGCAGTTACGTTATGTACTAGAAGTAAAAAGAAAAAGTATGTGATTTGGAACGTAGCCTATACGCGGAAAAGAGCAAAATCGCTGGCATGCTCCTTTAAGAAGATGCACCATTCATATTCACTCTGGCATTTGCAGAGTCTCTGCACAGCTGAATATGTCAGAGTTTAACGGCAGAGTGTATCTGTCTGACAGTCAGACGCACTGAGACACTGATGAAAAAGCACCGTCCTCTCTGCCCGCTGCTTCAGATCGCTCTATCGTCATCCACACACCAGTTGCCTCTCTGACGGCAGGTCAACTCCCCGGACACACACACAAACACACACACACACATATTTGTGTGTCAGCGTGATATTTTCATAGTATGAAAAATGAAGCGGCAGGGGATTAACAACACATGATTGAAGAAAAGTATCTGTCGCGGTGCAAAATGTGCTTCTGGTGGACCGGAGCACATTTGTGCACAAGTGATAAGAAAATGTTTAGAGCCGTGGCTGACCTGATTTCTGCCCATTTGAAGTGTCAATCTACTCAGCTGCTCCGTGTCGGGAGACGCCGTTACGCCTGGAAAATGTCAAACATCACCAGGAGCTATACAGATTATAGTTTATTTCTCTTTTCTTTACCAGAAAATAACTGAGCACACAAGATATGAGCCACTGTTTCAGATGGAGTGTAGTGTTGCTGGTTTATAAGGTTTCCCTTTTGTCAAGACAGCTGACTCTAGGAAATACAGAATTTACAATATGGCTGTCAGGGGATATGGTTGAAATCATAAATATGAATCTGATTATTTTTCTGGTATTGATTACCATAATATCTATCTATTACATTTTCACTAGTCAATTATCTGTTCATTACATTTTGTGTAGCATGCAGATGTGAATGAAACATCGCTGATTCATTTTTTGCTGATCCACTGGGCTAAGTGATTGATCGACTAATCGTTTCAGCGCTAATGTGTCACTATATGGCAAAGAAAAATGCAAAAACATGTAAACCAGGACTGCAACTTACAATTATTTTCATTTTCAATTAATCTGTTGATTATTTTCTCGATTAATCGATTAGTTGTTTGGTCTATAAAATGTCAGAAAATGGTGAAAAATGTCAATCAGTGTTTCCACGATGACGTCCTCAAATGTCTCGTTTTGTCCACAACTCAAAGATATTCAGTTTACTGTCATAGAGGAGTAAAGACACCAGAATATATTCACATTTAAGAAGCTGGAATCAGAGAATTTTTGATTTTTTTTTCTTAGAAAATGACTCAAACCGATTAATAAATTATCAAAATAGTTGACAGGTAATCGATTATTCGTTGCAGCTTTATACCTGATTATTATGTTCACGCTCAATGAATCTGTCAATTGTGTTTTCAATGAATTGATTAATTTACAATACATTTTGGAACATAATGAAAAGTGCCCATCTTCATCATTTCCCAAAGTAACATTGTTTTGTTTTATCTAAATAGCGAAAAAGCATAAAATCCTCACATCTGAGAAACTGTAGCATGCAAATGTTTGACATTTTTGCATCCTAAATTACTTAAAGAATGAAACATTGTCAAGTAATTTTCTGCGACAAGACTAATCGACTAATCGTTTCAGCCCCAATGTCAACATATGTCACTGTATGGCAAAAAAAAAAATGCTAAATTACATGTAAACTAATCAAATCTTTGTTCTCCTGTCGCATCATCAGACAAAACTCTTCACACATGTAAAACAAAAATCTCAGTATTTCCTATAGTTAGTTTTTAAATTGCAGTTTGCTACAAATAATTAATCTGGACAAAATCATTTTTGTGAAATCATAACAAATATGTCTAATCTTGAACAATCGCCCATCACTACTCAACAATATCCTGCAAGTAAAACCATGCGCTGATGGATTCTTCTGTTACTATCATTAGTACAAACAGCAGATTCAGTGACTTTGGTTCCATCGTTTGGCCAATTTTCAGAGCTCAAATCAGTTAATTTTATAGTAGATGGTTAATTTATCCATAGATGATAAATAGTTTAATATGCTCAGACATCAGGGCCTCATTACTGTAGAAAATTATGAAAAATAGAGTTTCTGAAATGATGAAAGTCTAGCTGATCCCATCACATCTTTGATTCTTTTCTCCCCCTCCAACAGCACATCTGCTGTGATTGTAAGAAGAGTTTCTGCGCCCTGTGCTCGGTGCTCCAGGAAAACCTGCGCTGCTGCACCACCTGCCACCTGCTGCGCGGCACGGCCTTCCAGCGGCCGCGGCTCATGCAGCTCCGAGTGAAGGACCTGCGCCAGTACCTGCTGCTGCGCAACATCTCCACCGACACCTGCAGGGAGAAGGAGGACCTGGTGGACCTGGTGCTCTGCCATCAGGGGACGAGGGAAACCCCGAGGCCGGTGGCGGAGGACGAGGAGGAGGAGGAGGATGAAGAAGAGGACGAGGAGGAGGAGGAGGAAGACGGAGAGGACACACATGAGGAGGAGGAGGAGGAGGAGGAGGAGGAGGATGAGGAGGAAGAGGAAGGGGGAGAGGACACAGACAGTCTTCACTCGCTCCCCCACTCGCGCGCCGCCTCGCCCCCCTCCGCCACGCGCTCCACCTCCGAACAGTCGGTCCTCTCCGCCTCTCAGGGAGAAGTGCTCAGCCCCAGTGACAGCTCAGGGACCACCAGCCAGGTTAGACGTTCAGTTCGACGTGTGTGTCTGCGTGCACGACTAACACACACTTCTTCTAATCTACATACGCCATACTTCCTTCACATCTGTCCTCATTCTATCCGAGATAATTAATTTCAAAGGTGAAATCGGCTTATTTACAAGTGTCAGCGAGACTTACTCCTTTCAACTCCCCGATAAACAAATACCCTCTCGTGCATATCTTTTAGATGTTATTTCATACGTTGTATTTCGTGCTTTATTCTTCCCCTCTGTGCTGTCTTCTGTGTTTTATGGTTTTGCTCTGAATGAAGGGTTTCTCTGTGAAAATCTACTACATCTCATTTTGATGTTTTTTCTTCAGCTCAGAGAGCAGAATGTGCACGTGACAGCTGGAAACAGCTGTGTTATCTGTGTATGTGTGAGTGCGTGCAGAGCCCCTTAGACCAGCCAGCGATGCAGCTTAAGCCCTTTGCCTTTTTTAGGTCTGTTACATAGACTGAGTCTGTTATGTAACAGGAACGCAGGTTAACTCCCCACAGCCTCACAGCTGCAACCAAACAACAGAAACACTAACAGTACATAATATCCCTCCTCTCATCCCCCCATACATGAGCTCTCTTAGGCTTTCAGATTCTTGTGGGTTATTTGTTTTTAAAAGGTGAATGTGTGGATATACACCGCAAAAAGCCCTTTCAGAAACAAGCTAAATATTTGTATCAAACGACTTGATTACATTTTTTGAAACATACAAATCAGCCAAAATTATTGCCGCAATCTGCGTTACGTCCATCTAGATTTTAAATCTGAAATATGAATATAAGATAATCCTACTGGGATACATAGTTTTCTGCAGTGAACTTTTAACCAATGCAACAAAACAAAGATATGCAATGTTAGTTTTGTTGAACACAGCTTCTTGAATTAACCAATTCCTACTAGGATCAGTTACCTTGAAACACGTTTAATATTCTAATGTAAATTGACAAGATTACTGGGTAAGGAAAAATATAATATATCATCCTGAAATTAGATATTATAACTCTAGCTCTATTGAATTGATATTTCTGCAGTGTATAGGACACATTTTAATGCAAAAACAAGGAGTTTGAGGTCTGTGATTTATAAAACTTTTAGTATTTAGAACATTTATAGCACTATGCTATGGAGGACGGAATCTGCCAAAATCAAAGATGATTAAATAACTAAATAAATTACTTGATAAATAACCAAATATGCCATTTAATGTACCAACAGTAATATTACAAATAAATGTATGCATTAATTAATTGATAGAATGTGACATAAATAGTTATTTCAGTTTTAATTTGATTCTTTATTTATTTACCTGTGTATTAATTCCCCTATCTATCTACTGTTCTATTCAATTGTTCCTTTTATTTATTCATTTTTATTTAGTTTTTGCATTTCTTTTATATTTAAAATGTATTTATTCATTATTAAATTGCATGTATTTATTTAAGTATTTATGTATTTATGCTTGACCTTCCCTTTGCATCCTCCACCCTTTTTATTTCCCCGAACATATTTATTTCTGTATTATTTTCTATATACATTTCTTTAGTATGGAGGACGGTACTTGCCAAAATCAAAAGTGAATAAATAAAAACTTGATGAATATGCCATTAAATGTACCAAAGATAATATAAAATATTAAATGTAGGTATTAATTAAATGATAGAATGCGACATAAATTTATATTTCTGTTTTGATTTGCTTTATTATTTATTTATCTTTGTATTAATTCCCCTATCTATCTACTCTTCTAATTATTTTTCCCTTTTTATTTATTTATTTTCATTAACTTTTAAATGTATTTGTTTATTTTTGCAATTATTTTTCATTCATTTTAAATACGTTGTTAAATTGATTTATTCATTACTAAATTATATGTAATTATTTATGTATTTATTTATGCATGATTTCCCCCCCTTCCCCTATTTATTTCTCTAAACTTATTTATTTCTGTATTCTTTTCTTTATACATTTCTTTAGTATTCAGTTGAGGACGGAACCGGCCAAAATCAAAAAAGCAAATGAGGGGGCTGTCATTCAACGTGTGTCATGGGGTCAGAGTGCATAGATCGACTATATGCTAACTAGCCAGCTAGTTAACGCTGTCTGCTTGTCAACTTCAGTCTTCATTCTCGGCCCTGTACAGCAGATCATCGGCCTGCTGCTGCTCCCCACGCTGCTGCCTCAGATCTTTAGTCTTGGTAAATAAATAAAGAAGCAAATTAAAACAGAAATATCAATTTATGTCACATTTTATCAATAAATGAATGCATACATTTATTTTTAATATTATTTTTGCTTAATTTAATGGTATATTTATATATTTATCGAATCATTTATTTATTCATTTTTTAATTTGGAAGTTTTCCGTCCTCCATACTATTCAAGTTATGAATACTAAAAGATATCTAGTTATGGTGCCGTTTTGTTTTTGGTATAAAGTCAGGCTTTCTTGTCATCTTTAGCATTTTTCAGTATTTCCTCATGAATGAAAGGAAAGACATCTGCCACATGTGACCCATTACTGTCCATCACCATGTAGATTTTGATGCAGTTGAAACTTTTCTCAACATTTTCAGTTCTTAAAAATAACAAATTTAGCAGCTTTGTGCAGCCTTGACAGAAGCATGCGTGCTCTCTGAGTGCTTTCTAGTACTTTCACATGTTTGAAATGGTTGAATGAGATCTAACATCGAGTCAGAGAAACTCCAGAGAGGTTTGGCGCTTTGCTCGTGTTTTTGTCTCTGAGGAGTCTAAGCATGATGTGTGTCTGGGTGCGGGGCAGGCATCTAGCACCGCGACGCTGACGGATGCATTATTAACACATCTTCACTCGAGGCAGTTGATTGGTCTGCTGGAATGTGCCGAAGCAGAGCGAGAGACAGGGTTTTAACTGATTTTAACGGTGCAGACACAGAGGCAGCACTCCAGCATGATATCACACAGTTAAACTTATTTCAGCCCTTCACATGCTCCCTTTTGTCAAGCAGATAAAAGAATAAAGAGACAATATCTTCTCTTCAAAGCGCACAAATGGCGGAGATAATACACTCAAACCGCTGGGTTGAGAGCAGCTGAGTCAGTGTTTAAACACCTGTATTCTATTCCTTTCATTAGGTATCTGAACCATTTAAAGATCGCAGAGAGCTGTGAAGTTTCATCATGGCATTCGATAGTAATATGGAGCTAGAACAAAACTATAAATATCTTGTGATAGTGTTGAGAAATGGAGGCGGGGATCATCTTGTTAATGAGACAAACAAATGTGGGTCAATTTGATATTTCTCTTGTCAGTTCAGCATGCCTGAAATCTGCAATTAGGAGGTTATTTTAAACTTCTTTTGCAAAAATCCAAGGTTATATTTTTGCATTTTATCATTTGACTTTGACACTTGATTTGATATTTGGTGATTAAATAGTAAAAGCAATGTGTTTTATGCTGATCAGTGAGTGAAATGCTGTAATGAGAATTGAAATTGACTTGATTGTGTTGATTTCCCCTCAAACAGGAGCAGGAGGATACTCCAACAGCGTCTCTCTTGAACCTGGAGCCTGCTGAAAATTTCATGGAGGTACAACACTTGTGTGTTTTTGCACCTTTACAGCACAAAATAGAGTCTTTTAAGTAGAAGAACAAAGACTATATTGTAGACTGACCAGGCTTTCAGGGAGTTATTGACCTCAGCTCTGCTTCCTGTGTGGATTTGTAGGTCAGTCCGGCGACACAGAGGAGGATCAGGGCCTCGCTGTCAGATCTGGACAATGAGGAGGCGATAGAAAACCTCTCCGTCCGCCAGCTGAAGGAGATCCTCGCCAGGAACTTTGTCAATTACTCCGGCTGCTGCGAGAAGTGGGAGCTGCTGGAGCGAGTGCATCGACTCTACAGAGAAAACGAGCAGAACAGGAAATCCAGTGAGGATCTATTTGTTTCTTTTTGCATCAAAATTTCACATTTTCACCTTCAATGTTCTGTATGATAAAAACCCTTTTTCTCCTTTTCTTTAAGTGGAAAATGTGAGCATAACTGCAGGTAATTATTGCCGTTTTATTATCATATTTCCCAGATTTAAACTGCCTTTTAATGTGAACATTAACATATTCAATCTACATACAAGTGCAGTTAGCTCCCTTCTGTGATGTGACTTCAACATTGTTTTACGTTAAAGTTACTTTTCCTGAACTAATATATGTTCTTTATTACTGCCCGTTCTTATCTATAAAGTGGTTGCATATCCTCCACCTCTCTGCAACAGTGGAGTGGGAGGTAAGATGTTTTTCTAAAAAGCCACTTCACTTTTCCATCTCCTCCATGAACACATAACTGATCGTCTGATAACAGTAAAGGCATGCTGCAGCATTTCTAACCCACTTGATCCTTTACATCATCCTGCATATTATCACATTATGGTCACTCCAGTCATTATCTCCCGCCTGAATCAGTGTCTCCCCGGTCTGTCACTCGTGTTTCTCTTCCATCGTACAGCGTCATCTCATTTCATTCTGAAGGACGGCCTCTCATCCCGTCATTAATGCACTCCCTAAGAGCTTTTACCTCTTGATGAGCCATCATATTACTTCAGTAGCAGCATGTCTCCATCAGGTGTAATTACATTGTCGACCTTCCTGGAGGCTCTCTTGTTGACATAAAGGGCTTGAGGATCATATTAGACCACTTAATAGTCAGACGTGTAGGGACAGCAGACAGGCTGCAGCTCCGTTGGCTTTCTTCCCGTCACACAAGATGTGAGCAGCGGGAGTCAGATTTACTGTAGTGAGCTATCAGCCAGCAATCAGACATTTGACTCCTACAAACCAGTGCACTGACATCATTTGTTGTTGTGATTGTTTATATGGTAGCTCCTTATTACAATAAAAGTAACAGGTTGGTTATTGTGAACATTAAATATAGTTGCAAATGTCCAATCCACCTTATTGGAAGACAAATATCTTTATTCTTCATGACAGTTGTTTTATAAATTGTCTTTTCTTCCTCGAGGCTAACTACTCTAAACCCTCCACCAAAGTACATTCAAGTATGTCACTTATTTTATCGGTTTATCACCACCCATCTGCCAAATATAGTTTTTCCCCATCTAGTTTCATGTCTGACACTTGGTTTGTGCAATTAATATTTCTACTGTGCAGTGTTTTATAGCAGGTTTAAATCATTCAGTCAGTTGAAAATAAATGTGAGTAATATTAATTATTTTTGTTAAACTACCACAGTCCCACAATAGGCCTTACTGCGCTTACTTTGGGCTTGATTTCAGTTGTCAGAGAGATCAGATTAGCCCGTTTTCAACTACCGTTCTCATTCCCAGGGCATCATATGCAGACGCTTTGTCATGGGCATCGCCGTTCGATACAATGCACAAGGCACCCTTTAGCGCCGTTATGAGGCTTTCATCCAGGAGACCACTGTTTGTGGTCCGTGCGTCACGTTACAATCAGCTGTTCAGTCATGTCCCGTGTTCACAATGTTCAGTGTCATTTTCACTGTACAAACTTAGTCATTAAGCCCAACCATGTTGTTTTTTTCCTAAACCTAACTAAATGGTTTTGTTGCCTAAACCTAAGAAAGTGTTTTTGTTTAATTGACAACATTAAGCACTTGTTTACTGCGACCGAAAAGTGACGCAGAGAGGTCTGACAAACCATCAATGTGTGACTGATCGCCAGTTGAAATTATCTACAGTGTTTTAGGTTGTTTCAAAGTGACACCTCACATGTGCAAAGGGTGCACATAGCAAAAGCAGTTTTGCATTACAGGTGTGGAATTAGTTTGGTTTATTAACAGACTATGTTACTAAATAGCAGCTACAAACCTACTGGAGCGTAGGGAGATAGATGTCGCGGTTTTTGCAAAACAGGTTTGGACCCAAACGCAGGTAAAGATGAGCAGGCAGAGTTCAGGGATTTAATAACGAAACACGTATGTCGAACAAAAATGCAGCTTGTCCGGCAGACAGGTAACAGCAGAGTCAAACCACAAAGTTTGGTCACAAAGAATCGACTTGAAGTTCAAAAAACACTGGGAGAAAAACTCAGACAAGGTAGAAACACTACACATGAGAGGCGACGGCAAACTGACCCAGAGACAGGGAAGCACACGGACTAAATACACTCAGGGTGACCAGGTGTCCCACTTTACGAGGGACTGCACAGCATTTGTATCCTTTGTCCTACGTCCGCACATATTGAGACAATGTCCCACATTTTCATTGGCACTAGTTTTCAAAAGTCAAACTGCTGCAGGACAGACGTTTTTTTTTTAATCTGGCTTTTATCCAATTGGCTGTGAAGAGAGCAGGGAAGGCTGCCATCACAGGGCTGTGTTTGCTGTCAAACTGCGCACACGTGGGTCAAGTGCAGGTTAACATTTCACCTTTCTTTGCTACGCTACGCCCAACGGAGAAAACTGCGAGTCCCAACAAAGTCACAAGCTATGCAGATTTAGGCAGAATATGATGGAAACTACCACAAAGAAAAGGAAGAGCAGCTACAACAAAGACTGAGAAACTACTTATTTATAGTGTTTATAAACCGGTGGAGGCGATTCTCAGAGTTTTTTGTGATATTTGCCAGTTATTTTTCAATTTCACACGGGATAATACAACATGAAGCGACACAGTTCATGTGTGTCACAAGAAATGTGCTTCTCAAAAAGAGATGTGCCGATCTATGGATGCAATCGGGCAAAACGTAAAGATGTTACAAGATAAGACATAGAGTTAGATAGACATAATATCAAAATTGTAGATTACCTTTCAGCCTTGGTAACGTTTCTCACATTGTCCCACTCAAACATACTCTTTGTCGCACATTTGGTTCGTTGGGATCTGGTCACCCTAAATACACTGGGAGGTGAGGATAAATAGGTGCAGGTGAAACCAATCGGGGCGGGGTAGACGATCGCAAAGGCGGGAAAATACAAAGGCAGGAAGTAATACTAGATGTGACACACACGGTGAGTATTTCAAAATAAATTAAACAAGGAATATAACAGAAAACCCAAATCCTCAAGACAAATTCAGAGGCCACTAAAAAGATCAACACAAGATAGTCTAAAGACTTAACACTGGGCGGCTGTGGCTCCGAGGGTAGAGCAGGTTGTCCACCAATCGGTAGGTCGGTGGTTCGATCCCTGGCTGCTCCGGGTCACATGTTTATGTGTCCTTTAGCAAGACACCTAACCCCAAATTGCTCCCGATGGATGTGTGAATGAGTATTTAGATTAGATCCTGATGGGCAAAGTTGGCACCTTAGCAGCCTCTGCCATCAGTGTATGAATGTGTGGATACTGACATGTAGTGTAAAGAGCTTTGAGTGGTCGGAAGACTAGAAATGCGCTATATAAATGCAAGTCCATTTACCATTTAACAAAGTCTCACAGCTTCCATACAACATCACTAAACTGAGCCTGTGGAGAACCATTGTAACTGAAAAAATAACTTCTTCTTTTTTTTTTTTCATCCACAGATGGTGTCAAAGCTCAGCTGGCGGCTGACGACAACCTGTGCCGCATCTGCATGGACGCCATCATCGACTGCGTGCTGCTGGAATGTGGTCACATGGTCACCTGCACCAAATGTGGAAAGAGGATGAGCGAGTGCCCCATCTGCAGGCAGTATGTAGTGCGGGCCGTGCACGTCTTCAAGTCTTAAAACTCTGTGTGCGTGCGCGTCGGAGCGGCCCCTCAGGCGTGTGCACGTGGCCCTGGATTTATCACTGAGGATGAACTGCTGTGCATGACGTCGTCTCGCAGGGCCCAATGCTGCAGCAGGCGCGAGCAACTTCCCGGTCTTTGAAACCAGACTGTTGCCTCTGGCCTACCACGGTTTGTCCCATCCCCTACCTTTACTAACTCATGTTCCCACTCCTCCTCCTCTCTGGTGGACCGTCATCAGCTGCACACTGGACACTCACTCTTTCTCTCTTTGGTCTGTTAAACACGCAGCAGAAAACCCCTGCCATCACTCTCTATTCTCTGTTTAGATTTTACTCACAGGAGAGGAGAGGAGGTGGTCCCGCGGATACTTGAAGTGGATCGGCTGAAGAGAAGCAGAAAAATATAAGATCCCAGGGTTAGAGTCAATATGGTTTACACAGTCATGCCACATGACGCCGTGTCATCTCCCTCAGTGTTCTTTTAGGATGTGCAATATCAGAAAAAAAGAGACTTACATGTGTTTTTATTAAATGTCTGTTTGTTAATCTGAACACCACGTGCATCTCGTCTCACTCGCAGAAAGGGTGCAAGGTGCCAAACGTCATGCCTTTTTTGATCGATATTTTGGTTTCTCGGTATATGCATCTCATAACCAGCAAGCTTGGTGTGATAGTTTACTTTCTCAAATGAACTTTAGGGAAATAAAAGTGTGTACAAGTAAACGTTTTGAACACTTGCTGTGTGAAGGACGTGATTGTTTGCTCGCCGAAAATGAAGTGCACAGATGTGATTTCTGCCGAAGACACAGACAGTAAATAAACACTGCTTGGTCACACCCACAGACTGTATATAAAGATGGACGACATGACAGCTCCCCAAAAGTGAAGCCAAAACTTCTCGATTGCCCCCTGGTGGCTGGCTGCAGTATAGGGCATAAATCCCGCCCCCTCCATGTTAGCGGATGGGGCCAAACTAAAAAGTCAAAGTACACGTCAAATACATTTTAACCAAAGATGGTTTCTGTCATTTTAGGTAGTTCTCATCACGCTGCTATATGTTCAAGTGTTCCTTTTTTTTGATAAGTTTGGTTTTATTTAGTTATTTGATGCTATAAAAAGGGAGCGCTACGTCATGATTGACAGCTCAGAGTCTCTCTCGCTGACAAGCTGCTGCCGTGCTCGGCTCGCGATTGGTTGGGGCAGGTGACCTTGATACCGCGGCTCCACCGTCCAATCGCTACTGCGCAGACCCTAGCTCCAAATTACGTCAAAATCTCAAGATGGCAGCTCTCGTATCCAGGATATTTTGGCTTCACTTCTGCACAATGGGAGGAAGTGGCGTCGTCCATCTTTATATACAGTCTACGGTCACACCACATGCTGCACTACATTCCTGTTATTGAGCGTGAAGGTTAATTTGTCACCTTTGAAACAGCAGTTCGACAAAAACAAAGAAAAACCTGGACTCAAGGGGCCACTTACTAGTTTTTTCCTGCGCTTTCAAATTTCACGGGCTTCATCAGCAGATGCTCAGTTGTCATGGAGACGGGTCAGCTTCCGTGACCCTAAAGTGGTCGTATATGACGGGAAGATAATGTGAATGGCCTCATCCTTCTCCTGAGGAAGACCACAAGATAAGAAAAAGCGAGTAAGTGGACCTTGAGTGAAGTTTTTTTTTTTTTTATCTACATCCCTCTTTTATTTTGAAATAACTGCCACCAAGCAATACCATTTAGTTTCCAAGTCTACCAAGTGTCTTTCTTTGATTGTGTTGTGTGTCGGATCTTAGGTAGGTGACAGGTGCTACTTCCTCTTTTCTGAGTGTAACATCAACATACCTTTTGTCATGTTGTCAAGGCGTCCTTCCAGATATCCGTCACACAGTGAGAGGATGCCGGTTTTTACTTTAACCTGTTATGCAAACAAAACACTTTGTTTTCTTGTCATGAGATCCAGTTAACTCAGAACGTCACTAAAATATCTGTGTGTACAGTATGCCTGTTTAAAAAAAGAAGCTGTTAAGTGAATGGCATAGATAGCTTATATTGTTGTTTACTGATAAGTCATTAAATGTATATTTTTCCATTTACTTGGGAGACGACATGATTTAAAGTTATAATAAGATAAAAATATACCGTTTTTCAGAATGTATCTCTGCTGGTTTTGGTCAGACGAGTTCCTCATGTCACTCTCTCACCATTAAAGTTGCGTCAGTCATGGTCTCGCTCTCCAGCACTTCTTGTCGTCGTCGTCTGCTTCAGATCCAAAAACTGACACTGACACCATGCACTGTAACAAACACTGTAACTCTGTAAGTCTGTTTGTTGATGCTGCCGTCTCTCAAAGATGTCATTCATTGGGCAGCTACAGTATTTATCAGAGTAGGAGGTTATCATGAGCACTCATAATCCTGGATCTTTATATTTTGGAATGTTGAACCTTTTTATTTTGGTAAACAAGAGAAAATGATTTATTAGACTCAATAAAAATGCAGTACTACAAACCAGAAAGTAAAACCCTGCTCTTCATTTTGTAATCGGCTTGATTTTGTTCACTTAGTGGTTGGCATACGGTTCATTTTCACTTATAAATAACAATACAAATCTGATAAAGTATTAATCACGTTTCTTATTTATACAAAAATGGACCAGATGCACACACAGCTCAGTATTTAAAATGAATTTAATATCTCAAAGGTTGACTTAACTTTTCCTAGAGGCTTTACATGTACATTATGTACAGATTGAACATTTACAGTAACGTACTCAAATATTTCATGGAGACATGGTGGTTTAATAATAATAATAATAAAAAAACAAATTAAATGTAAATGTAAACCCATCCACTGAACCGTATCAAATACTTTATCTTTAAAAAAGTTTAGTTTTCAATAAAAATGCAAACCTATCAAATCATTAAACTGTCGACATCTTTTAGACAAGTCCCGATAGCAAAATTAGCATTTTTTATATAACTTTAATTATTATGATGAATAAATGTGTAAGAATACTTCTGAAAATGCTACTGACTGATGCTAAAGTACTTTATCTTCAGAGGTTTATCTAAAAAAAATAAGACTTTTAACAAAATGATTTTAAAGAAAACAACTAGTGTTAATAAATGTATATTTCAGTGGAATCTGGCTGAGAAACAAAATCCATTTTTCCTTTTACATTTGCACAAATCTTTCAGGAAATATGTTTTTTTTTGCAGCTTCTTCTTCTATGATCCTATCTCATACTATATTATATTAAAAACATTGTATTTGGTCTTATAACAGAGTTTCTCAACCTCGTGGTCAGAAGCTGATGTCTGGAGATGAATTTACTGAAATTGGCTTTATATCTTTTAAATAAAATATATTAATCTTGAAAACAGAATAATGTGCTGCCCACTACGCTATAATCACATTTCTAGGGTCATGAGAATTTTGAAATGTATGGTTTTAATTTCTTTCAGCATCTTGGCCTGTTTGTTACACATCACCTCTGTCAAAGGGGAGAAAACGGTCTCATCTAAAACAGTGACTTTCAAAGTGCGGTCCGGGGACCCCCATGGGTCTGTAGAATAATTTTCTATAAATTATAAAAACTGTGCTGCATCATTAAAAGGTGCATATCTACAGATGGGGACTATTTGTGCCAATAAAACAAGCATATTGTGTCCATTAATCCCACCCACGTTAGCTTTGGGCCAATAGAAAATCTGATATGATTGTGACACACAGCAATAAGTTCATTTTTTTTAAAGTTGAATCACTTACTGAAAGTCAGCTTTAGACTGGCAAGTTTAAATATCTGCATTTATTAGGACTATGTCGTCTTGCTACTGTTCATTTTCTGAAAGCTTTTAAGATCAAATACTTGTAATGTAGGCTATAAATGCTGTCAAATTGAGTCCAAATGCAATTTGAATAAAATCCCACTCAGTTTAAAAAGGTATATTAGTGATATTAATATTCAATAACATATCAAATGTCCTCGCTGTGGGACTAATAAAGGATTATCTCATCTTATCTTAACATAAATGTGTTTCTGTTAATCACTATGAAACAGGTCTGAAGAATTTAGGTTGAAAAGTTTTAGAATACAAATAGTTCCAACGGCAATCTAAGAGTACAAAAGTTAGTAAGCGTATGCTTAATCGGTGTTACGATAATGAGGGGATCCTTGAACATGTTCTCCCCTGTGAGGGGTCCCTGCCCCAAAAACTTTTGAGAACCTCTGATCTAAAAGATTTATGCAAATGTAATATCTTATTCCTGGACTTTGTTGCTTCTTTATTTCTTGCACGATTCAGCACTGTGTCGTTATTTTTATCATATGGAGTTGACAGGAGTAAACAGATGGTTATATTGTTTCACAGTTACTAAATCTATTGACTGTGGTGTAAACATATTACTTTGCGGCATGCAGAGCTAAAACGCTTCCTTTCACAAAGCACCGATGATACTAAAGAGTGATGGAGACTGGCAGCTATGTCTTAATATAACCCAGTTAACTAGAAGCTGTTAGTAGAATTAGCGCAACATTTTAGTGTTGAAAAAATATGCTTTATACACTGTATAGTGTACATGTGAATACATCCATGTATTCATATTTGCTGTATCAGTGCAAATGGTATCATTATATGGAAAACAAAATGTGCAGTACCGAACAGGGCACTGACGCGTATAATAAAATATTAAAAAAAAAAAACACACGAACACAAGCTACCCTCCTACGGTTTGGCAACAAATCATTAAGACCTCTGCCTCTCAACAATAAAGAGCTTAACAGTAATGCCGATTGATTATCAATTCCCATGGTATGATACTGTACAGCGGTGCAATCAATACTGCACATAAATGTATGAAACACTTTCTGATACAAAAATATTACTCTAATGCAATAAACTTTGCATTGGAACAAAAAATAATCTATAAAACACCAAAAGATAGTCATGATACATTACATAAAACAATCAATATATAAAGAAATAAATAACTTATAAACAAGGTGCAAACAACAACGGAAACATTTTTGCAATATTGCCATCACGGGACAAGATTTTCCATTTTTACATTCTGACTCAGCAGCACAGCTTCCCTTTTACATCGGTTCTACAGACGCGTCCTTTGTGTCTGTTTAGTAGTCCGCAGACGTTAATGCAACACACGAGCACACAGTCGTCTGCTGCCTCCGTGTGGACAGTAGTTTTACCACTTTGTGAATGTCACACGGGTCTTCCTAACTTATCTTTTGCAGCAGCTTCTCTTCTATCAGTTCAAACTGCACGCTGACGGACATTTCCGCGACAAACTGATCACATCCCTCCTTGGTCACCTGTTTGCAGTACCGCAGGTCGATGTGACATATGCTTCCACAGCGCTTGAAATATGTCAACGACTGGTCGGTGACCCTGTTACACACTGAAGGGAGAAAACAGGGGGTTAGGAGGGAAAAAGAACAAATGATGCGTAACGGGTCACCTGTACTGACATAAGCTATGACACACATGGATTAATCGACGCTTCGGGATATTCTAGGACGTGAAATCCAAAGGCCTCATTATGGTGAGCGGCGTTTCAGGATAAGACAGAAAGCCAAAAATGCATTTGCCTCTCAGCTCTTTCCATAATGGCCCTTTGATTCATTGTGTTTCACATTTAATGGTATTCCAGAGAGACAACAAGCATAAGATCAGATTCTCTTTAGCATTTGTGCACTTTGCAATAAATGGTGTGAAATTCTATAAAAATTGATTTCACAATTTGTATATAATTTCATGCCTCCCGACAAGAAGCAGCAGCACAAGCTACAACCTCTCTGAAACGGTTTTAACGAAATGTGAGCATTAAAACGTCAAATTTCAGGTCAGATTTATTGCAGGATTGTTGTATTAGACTGTTAGTTTTGGTGACGTGTGCCAAATAAACTATAGGTGTTTAGATTCATTTCTTACAGTACCTTCCAGACGAACTTTTGAGTTTTTAAAGGTCTTATTGATAACATTTTTATGTAGACAAATATTTTTTAAATCCACAGAGCTTTTAGAAAGGTGCTGAATAAAAGTAAGGCTTTTCCTGAAAAAAAAAAATATGATTGTCGATTAATCATTTAAAAAATCTTGGCGGGTCCAAAATGAATGTTTTGTTTACCTTTGTGGACGATATCTGACATTCTGTTTCCACTTATAACAAGGCTTGTGAGCCAATAGTAAAACAATGTTGGTATCACGTGGTATCTCTGAGTCGTCAGTTAGTGTGGAAAAAACGGATAAATGGCTGAGATTGACGGTAAGTGCCTGGCAACGACAATTGCAACATCTAGTGGCTTAACGTTATCAATAGCACCTTTAAGTCATTTTCTGTTGGCTTCTTTACCATTTAACAATGACATGACCTTGACAAAAAGGTGACTTAATGTTCACACATCTGTCATAAATTCATGTCTCTCCAAGTTGATTTTCGACCTGGGATGGCTGAAAAACCAGTCACTGTCTGGAAGGACATGAAAAACCATCAGTATAGTCCTTTAACTAAAGGTAAATATTTGATTTACATCTATGGAATTGATGTAAATTCACTGGAAGTATATAATCCACTGTGGATAGACATGACAGTTCAATACTTCTAATGAGTTCAGGATTTAGCCACTAGGGGGAGCAAGTCAAATGCAGGCAGACTTACAGCCAACAAAGACAGGCTCCTACCTGACAGGTTGATGTCAGTGAGCGAGTCTCTGGTGGTCGTCCCCGCAGCGGTCAGGATGTTGACGGACTGGTCGGTGACGTGGTTGCAGTAGCTGAGGTCCAGCTTGGACAGCGAGGGCATGTAGCGTATGATGAGGCGCAGAGACGTGTCCGTGATGTCCAAGCCCGCCAGGCGCAAGTCCTCCACGTTACGCAGTTTGCTCCTGTTGTCCAACTGACCTACAAAGTTAGATTTTTGAGACAAAATCATTGTAAAAGGTGCTATTTTTGTAGTTAGTTCCATCTAACAAATATTATCTTTGTGTCAAAGGACAGATAGAGATTATTCCTCTGTGCCATTGACCACCATTGTTGGTCATAAGCTATTAAAAACACATCAGTGAGCCACACTGTTGCACTGGGTGACATGTTCCTACATTATTATAAACATGGGCACTGTAGTTTATTTTTGAGTTAACCCCACATCTCACATAAGGACTATAATCACTAGAGGACCAATTGTGTATTGATCCACGAGTGAAAATAGTCCCAAACAAATGCACTATTTACTCCTGTTTGAGTAACATTTGCTAAAAATTCCAGTGCCCAGCTGTTTGATGAAATTATCGATCCTTTTTAAAAAAAAATAAAACTATATATTTGCGACACATTTTTAAACATAAAAAGTAACGTATACAATATCCACTCTTTGCATAAAAGGTGCAAAATGCGAGATTGGGAGCCTTTCTATTGCCTCCGCACAACTCTCAACATGATGACACCTGAGCCGGCGGCAACCAAGGCAACACTGCTGAGAGAGCTAACAGTGTTTACCTGAGGGGGAACCGGAGGGTGGGCGCTACGCTTTGGTTGGGACGGTGCTAGCAGTGCAGAGCAGCGGCCGTTAGCTAGCCAGTGAAACACGCTCACGTGCACTAACATGCAGTAAAAGCACGCATGACCGGCCCGGCTATGTCATCAAAGCGCAGAGAAACTCGGATTACAACACACACACACAGAGAGAGTGACTTCATTCTCTGCTCAGGTAGACATTACTCCTCAATATCTTAACATATCAAATAGTTGTTTGATGCTATAGTAATGCTCTGGATATCGTGTACAGAACCTTTTATTTCCCATTACTCCATGGTGTTGCTCACTCATTCAGCCACTAAAGCCTAAGACTGTTCAGACGGTGTGTGTGTGTGAATGGCAGGTTGGTACCTGGCCTGTTATCTGTAGGAGGCGACAGCAGGTCCCTCATCTGGGCGTCTTTCAGTCCCTCGACCCACTGAACATCCAGCGTCCGCAGCAGAGGACAGCTGGAGGTGCAAAGAGCAGAGACCGCCACCCAGGAGCATCCTGACAACAGCAGCACACGCAGACCTGCAGGGACGGCGAAGACATACAGAACCTCATGTTAGACATCTTTTACATTTAGATACAATACACTGATCTTATTTAATCTGCTCTATGTGGCCACAAGCGGCTTCACGGCAAGCTAAATATACTGCAGACTGTTGAGGAAATGTGCCCTATTTTTCAGTTTCTCCGTCTCCAGAGTTTTAGTTAATCTCAGGTCACAAAATAAACCAACACAGACGCAGCGAGTATTCTTATCTAATTAGCTGAGTGATCCAGCAAAGACGTTCTGAAGTAACAAAGCATCTCAAGTAAACCATCTAAATCCAGGAGCCTCTGGGGAAACAATTATCCATATGGAGGATCCATTTGGGGATATTATGGGAAATCTAACTTGGAAAAAAAACTACACATGCTACACAAACACATTGTTTTAATCAAAACCTGAAACAGTCATTTTACCGCCCTCGGTACATAAAGTTCCGCAGTCTTTATCGAGGCAATTATGTTGAAGATATGGTGCTAATGGATATCATTGGAAGGTTGTGTCAAGGTCAGAGCTTGAAATGACGGATGTCCCGTTGTCCCAGGGACATTAAAAATAGCACCTGGGACACAAAGATACAGCGTCGGGGGCAATTCTGGGACGGTACAGAAACTTATCATTACAAATCAAATTATTACATACATAGACAGATGAGCTGTGTGAAAGTTGTAAAAGCTGCCTGAGGGTAATTATGTCCATTACTTTGGTGGATGCGAAGTTTTACCAATGGGTAACGGACATATTGCAGAAGGTAAATACATATGTGTGTGTATTTTTTGTACTGCTTCATTAAGATGTAGTGTGTTATAGTGCGACATGAAATGAAAAAAAAGAAATTAAATTTGGGATAATGGTTGTTTTTGGCATCATTGGGCAAAAAATCTATAATAACCTTTCAGCATATAGTAATTCAAGTGTTCTGAGAGATAACTAGAGTTCCGCACCTCCTCATGTTCTGCTCCTCTGTTTTCAGGCATTAAAAAATCTAGCCAATCACAAGTAATTTCAGAGAGAGAGCGTTCTTATTGGCTATGCTCCGGATGGTGGGCGGTGCTTGGTATTTCCTCAACTTGGCTGCCGGGTCACAAACTTTCTTATTTTACAGCTTAACAGTACACTAAAAGATGTTTCTGAAAATATTTGAGGCAAGAAATAGGCATTACAGTAACAGAGTATTGATTCATATTTGATCAGCGCTGCCTTGTTTGACCGTTTGATCGGGGTTTGCGAGTGATTGACAGCTGCTCAGAGACGGCAAGGCTCCAGCTCGGCTCTGATTGGTTGTTTTCCTCCATTCTGTGAAATCTTGCAGATGCCATTAGGAGCACCGGAGGACACCGGAGGATACAGAGGCACATGATTTTTTTCAGATTACCTGTCTCATGTACTACTGTCAGGATATAGTGACTGTTTTATAAAAATAACTTTTTTTAAATCATATTTACTCCATTTTTACCCACTGCTGCTGTAAGTCTGGGACAGTTGGAAGTAGAATTCGGGACAGTTGCGCGACACTGAGGAAACAATTTTGAGTCCTGGTCAAGGTGAGTGACCGTGTCCTCATGTCTCTATAATTAATTAAGTCAAGTCAAACATTTAGAATTTTTTCTGGAATTTTCCTTCAATAAAACTCTCAGTTGATTCCACTTTTTCATAACAGTTCATCCTTTCAACCAACTTATATAAAAATCTACCTTATCTCATTTACCTCCTTTTCATAAAAACACAAACAGTGTTTTGCTGGTTGAACATATTTACCTGGCAGTCTGTTGATGAGCCAGCTGAGTTGTTTCTTAGAGATGTTGGTCCAGCTGAGGTCCAGAGCTACCGGCTGTCTCCGGATGATGCCGCTCAGCATGAGAGGTGTGATGGACTTGCAGCGGTTCAGATTGATGTGCTTCCAAAGCCTCTTGTCGCAGCACCTGGTGAGACACGCAGCAGATATTTTATAGCCTGTATTATGAAGATGTGTTTTCAACAGTACAGTACATCCTGTACTCACCATCTGTTCCAGGTCCTGCAGACACGCATGCAGACACAAAGATCTCTGTGAGTCAAGTGACTGAACACGGTCATCCACATCTCCCTTCGCATCACGTGTGCTTCGCCGTCGCCCAGCGGGAGTCTGTCAGGCGGGGGGCTGATGGGAGGGGGCCGGATCACGTGGCGCTCCATTTGGATACATTTTGGCGGTGACCGGCAGGGGAGCGGACGGGGGCATATTGGTGTGATCTGAGCACTCCTGTTCCAACCGAGTGGCGAGTAGCCACGCGGCGTCTCGTTCACCTCCCGCCCCCTGTGTCGCAGCCAGTCGCCCAGGTCGCTGCTGCCGTTATTAAGAGGCCATCTAGGTTTTTGGTCGTCTACTTCGTTCTCAGGCTCAGTTTTTACAGGCCTGTGGTTCTGATTGGCCAGGCCGTCCTCTGTTTTCAGTGGGCGTCTGTTTTGATTGGCCAAACCTTCCTCTATTTTAAGCACCCTGCGGCTCTGGTTAGTGGTCGAGTCCTCTGTTTTTAGTGGTTTACGGTTCTGATTGGTCAAGGAGTCCTCACTCTTCAGTGGTCGTCGATTGTGATGGGCTGAACCGTCCTCCGTCTTCACTGAGCCGTGGTTCTGGTTGGACAGACAGTCTTCTGTCTTGGGAATCTCCTGCTTGAACTCTTTGCTCAGCTCTTTGTTGGGGAGGCGCCGACGCTGATGGCGAGCCTTCAGCGGAGCGGCGTTCCTCTCCTGAGCGTCTCCTGATTCGCTGCTTGGTCCGGCTCTGGGAGAGTTGGAGGATTGTTCACTTTCTCTGGCTGCCGATGTTCTTAGCAGCGGATTTAAAAGGAGCTTGGCTTTGTCCTCTGAGCTGCTGTCTCTCTCTTTTTTCACCGTCTCCTCTTCCTCTCCCTCCTCATCTTCTTGTTCTTGGTCCTCGTCATCATACTCATTTTTCCCCTTTAAATGAATCCTGTCCAAGGAGAATCCATCTTCTTCATGATCCTCCTGGTCATCTTCTTCATCATTCTCTGTCTTGATTTGCCGAAACAGCTTCGGAGTCAAAGGATCGTCTGGTTTTGAAAGTTTCTTCTAAGAAAGAATAGAAGACCCATAATTATTACTTTTAAAGCAGTTGTCAGTTTATCAGTTTCAATTTGAGGACATTTTTGCAGGTTTGAATTTTACTTTACATATCTTTTATTTTCAAGAGAATTAAAGGTGCTAAATGCAAAACTGGGAGCATTTCTATTGCCTCTCAACGGCTCTCAACATGGCAACTGCTATCAGCTAATGGTGCTAGCAGCTAATGGTGCTAGCAGCTAATGGTGCTAACAGCGCTAACAGTACAAACAATGGAGAAAGTGCTGACAGAGATAACCGGTAGTTCTTTGCTGCTATATTAATGCTCTTGATATCGAATTTAGCACCTTTAAGCTCCAAATTAATTTATAAAATGCGAATATATTGTAATTCAATGTAATTTTTAATTTTACAACAACCAAATATAAACAAACTGGTCTAAGAAATCTTCAGTGACCCTGTCTATATCACACATTTTCATATAGTTCAATTCTTCTGTTCTCAGGTCTTCTATATCTTCCCCCTTTATAATATTCACAATAAACTGTGCTTTGTGACAATATTGTTCTTCCTTTGCAAATTACACACAGAATGACAGGGTATAATAAAGCCTGGTATTTTTCTCTGATTTTAAGGAAAAGTTAAAGTCACAAGAAGAATGAACAGCTAAAAGCACTTTGTGGTGAGATTATTTTGTCAACTGCTGTTTCCAAGGTCAAGACTGAACTTTGGAAGCCTTAAAAGTAATAAGAAACATGGGCTCGGATCGAAATTGCATACTAACACACTATTCATACTAAGTATGACGTAAAATTGAGTTTGTAGTGCGTTCCAACTGCATAGTGTGGGGATTTTGTGCACGCGAGAAATGCCCAGATGTGTAACAGATTAGAAAGAATGTCTGAGTATGAGACGTGTGCTTACTGGCTATGCTCAGCTGGCCTAAAATACATTGTGGCTCTTCAGACTTTCCAATGGCGGACTGAGAGGCGGTTAAAATAATAAACCATAGGATAAAATATTTACAAATTATGACGAGTGACGTTAAGGTACAGTTAAGAGAAAAAACACGGGAGTTCACATATACCGTATAATGTACTGTAGAAAACATATTTAACAACAAAATATCTAATAATTTTAATTTGCCTTAAAATAATACTGTAAAAATGTAAATTGAGTGGAAGAGGTAATGTTGATTTACATTTGAGATAAACAATTTTCCTGCAACGGTAGCTTGGACCGGTAACGTTGTGATCGATTCTGTCATGTGACGCAGAGAAGACGTATTGCTTGAGTTTATTAATGCCATCTATGACTCCACTTTATTCATTATAACTGATAAGATTACGAACAGATAAGGGTCTTACCTTCTTTTTCACAATGACAGGTTCATCATGGGTGTCAAACAGTTTCCTCTTTTTCCTCAGTGGGTTGTCCTCAGGCCTTGGTCGGGGCGTACCATCCAGAGACAACAACGGGGGACGTTTCTTTGGAGGCTCTTCCTCTTTCCTCTTAGGGATTTCTTCCCGCTCTGCCTTCCTCTTCACAGCAGATGTAGAAGTCAAAGCAGTAACAGTTGCCGTGGCCACCATCGGCGAGTCGGGCTCTTCTTTTGAATCCCGGCTTAACCGCGGTTCTTTCAGTAGCGATCCGGGAAGGTTTGACGCGTACTTGAATCCTGGCCCCCTTTTTTGCTTTGAGGCCAAAAGGTTAGAAAAACAGAGCACAACTTTATTTTTCTGGTTCAGAGTTTCTGGGACAGAGTCAACTTGTTTAATCATGTCATGATTCAGACACGTACAGACTTAAGTCCATACAGATACTTACTTTTCCTGTTTTCCCAGCATGGTTGCACTTCGGACACTCCCAGCAGTTTGGCAACTCATCATTGACTACTCCGTTTGAATCCTTTACCTGACAAAAAGGAACACAGATTTACAGAAGCCTTTGTGACGGTCTTTCAGGCGCAGATGTGACGCACTCTGCCCCAAACATGTTGCGTTCTTATTAGAAACAAAAATGAAACAATTAAGCTACCATTAATGAGCACAATGTCTGATTACTGTAACGCAAACAAGTAGTGGGTGGATGTTGTGGTTTGTGGTCATTAAAGTAAAATCAGTTTGTTTTTTTTGTTAAGACAATAAAGTCTGCGTTTGGCTTCATTTACCTCAGCATTATTTAAATCAGCACCACCTCCACCTGCTCCGTCTGTCCGTCTGACAACATTCAATACATACTCAGGTTGACTACTTTACCTTGAGACAGTTAGGATGAACAATCTCGTTGCAGATGGAGCACTCCATGAGCATGAGGTTGAACTTCTCCTCCTCGTCCTCCACCGTGTCCTCTTTCCCCGCCTCGCCACAGACGAGACACACCGCTGTGTGGGGCAGGACAGGCTGGAGACACAAACACAAGCTTGAAGATAAAGCTGCTGTATCCAATTAATATCCTCTTTTGAAACAATTCCTCTCAGACAAACTGGTCAACCCACACTTTCTCCCAATCTTCGTTTTTCACAATGTTTCCATTCATTTAAGGTTCCATTACAATGCAAGTGAGGTAGCTATCTACGATGTTTTGTGTACATGCTACCGGTGGATTAAACAGTATACTGAGCTAGTTTATAAGGTAGAGTAAGATATGTTTTGTTGTCTCTGTTTTCTTTAATTGCTTTAATCATTGACTATGTTTACATGCACACTGATATTTCATTATTATTCCGAATATGACAATATTCGGAATTTGGTACAGGTCGTGTAAACAGCATATTCCATTTGGATATTCTGAATTAGGCATTATTACGAATGGAGCATTTTCAGATTAAGACATGTGGGATATGCCGATATTACTCTGGTTTTAGGAGCATTCTTTACAGAGCATTCGGAATATGCATCACAGTTTGCAGAGACGGAGAAACACACCTACTATTAAACATTATGAAAGACTTCGATATCAACAGGTTTTTGGATATGCGCAACGAAACGCCGACCTTTTCAAGAAGGTGGTCGAAGGAATGAAAGAGGGAGGCTGTGTTTGGCATGGTTGAACAAGTAACCTGTATAACCCGTACCATACATGTACCTGGAGTCTAGATCTGTTTTGCGTTTCCATCCAGAAAGTACTCCTAAAATGTAGGTTGTTACCGGATGATGATAGGCTAGGCTATGTCTCTTGTTACAATCTATTTATTTGAATGTACTATAACTCGCTACCACCGTTGTGTATTAAAATATGTGTGCTGTGCTGGCCTTAGCTCCGAGCACTGCGCCGCAGCAGTATTAGGGTGAGTGAACATCAAGAGTGGGTTAAGCTTATTGGCATATCTTAAAAGTGGGACAGAGTTGCTAAAGAGCTTAAGACCGCAAGTGTGGGATATTGGGATGGATGCCAAGTCTCTCTCACTCTCTTGCTTATCGTGGTCAATCCTTCAAACTGAACTGTCTGTGTATGATGGAGAATCAATCAAACCCAGTCTGTCTACTTGTCTCTGTCCATGGTGCTGAATCATTCAAACACAGTCTTTGTCTCTCTCTCTCCATGGCCTTTGGTCACTACTGCTACTGCTGCTGTTACTTATATTATTAGTATTAGCTTGTGTCACTACCATGGCAACCACCTGGAACACCCTAGTAATCACCCTGTACTGCCCTAGTCACCACGTTGAGCACCACAGCAACAACCACACGGACACACCCAAAATCAAGTATTCGAAATTAAAGGAAAGCAAAGGAAAGGAAGTTTAGAAGATTGATACCACTCTCATGTCTGCACGCTTAATATGAAGCTAGAGCCAGCAAGCGGTAAGCTTAGCTTAGCATAAATACTGTGTTGTGATTTTACGAGGGGTTACGTGCTGGATCCATTTCTTTGCCAGGTGCAGTGACTTCCTAGAGCAGTGGTTTTCAAAGTGGGGTCCAGGGACCCCCAGGGGTCCATGAGGGGGTTCCAGGGGTCAGGTCCCCAGCAAAAAGGGTAATAATAATTACTATTTTCACTATAATTCCGTCCATAAGCAACACAATGACAGAATATCATGTGCAATATTATTTTTTAGTACTTTTTCAATATCATTTTCAATATTACTTTTCTATTTTAGTTTACTTATTTTACTAAATGTATCTTGCTTCTATTGTTATTCTATTAGGCTCTGGTGTTGATATCACTTCTTATACACTTTATATTTATTACTCTGCTGTGTTTTTTATTCTTATGTCGCTGTAATTTTAGAGCAATCTCTAGCAAAAGAATTTCCTTCAGTGTTAATAAAGTTATATCTTATCTCTCTTGTGACTATTTTGGTCATGGGTTAATTTGATTTGTGTCAGTTTAGGGGTCCTTGACGTGAAAAAGTTTGGGAACCACTGTCCTAGAGTCTTTGCTGGTTGCCTGGCAACCTCAACAAGACTCCAGGAAATCACTTTGGGTTTTGTGTAGATTAAGCAAAGATATGATGTGTTAATCAGTGAGCTTTAAGAGGTGCTGGTGAGAGAGCCAGGCTAGCTGTTTCCCCTTGTTTTCAGTATTTATGCTAAGCTAAGCTAATCACCTGCTGGCTGTAGCTTTAGCACACGGTTGTGAAAATTGTTTTGATCTTCTAATCTAACTCTCTAAAACTATTCCTTCAACATCATGCGTATGTGACAAGAACATCCACTGAGAACATCCTGAACTTACTGCAATGCACTGCCTCATGATGCAGGACTGTTTCATGCGGCCCGGCCCGCCAAACTTCTTCATGTCTTTACAAAAGTGGCACTCGCCGCACTCTGTCCGCAGGCACGCCTCACACTTCCGACAGCGCGTCCTTCTCCTCCTGGCACCAGATGTTCCCCGACTGGCCGACAGCTTGACTGCTGATGCAGGAGAAGCTGCCATCTTAGGTTTCGGCCGGTTGGGAGGCCGGGGCTGAAAGGATAAAGGGGATACTGTGTCAAGCAACTAAAAATGATAAGGCAAGAAATATTTCACAAACAGGCATCTCAAAGGTCAGGTGAATTACAAGTTTCAAGTTTGTTTAGTCGTCATATGCACAACAATTACAACAAGCAGTCGTTGGCAATGGTAAGGTAAAGGTACCCTATTGTATATATAATACAGTATATATATACACATATAGACGTGTAAACAGGAATGTAGTACGTATAGAGAAGTAATACATGACTGCTGACTTGACTCTGACTTGCCCCAAACTGCATGTGATTATCATAAAGTGGGCATGTCTGTAAAGGGGAGACTTGTGGGTAACCATAGCACCCCTTTTTATTCACATATCTTGAGGTCAGAGGTCAAGGGACTCCTTTGAAAATGGCCATGACAGTTTTTCCTTGCCAAAATTGAGTTAATGTTGCGTTAATGCGTTATTATCGTGTTATTATCACGTTAACTTTCACAGACACGCCAGCCGTCCACAGCACCATCTTCCTCCAGAGAGCTTTTAGTTTGTTGATAAAGGATAAATTTATTATTTTAAAATTTTTAGAACATTATGATGCTACTTACAAAGTATTCCACTTAAATATATTAAATAAAGGCAAATATAGGTGCAGTCACATAATAATGCAAATGTGTAGTTAGTATGTACTGTGTCAAGGGCAGCAAGTTTGCATTATTATCTTTCACAAAGAAGACTTTTAAGCTGCAGATGCTTTACAATCCTTATCTCACTGGATAACAACAAACTGTTTATTATCAATTTGACAATTCAGTGATTTTGTTTTCAACCAAAATGTCAGATTGAAGTAAAAAAAGAATGCATCTGAAGAGCTCCTCAATCTAACGTGCTGACATTTAATTTAATAAATGGTGCTACGGCTCAATAACAAGCACTTACAATCATGTTGTGTAATAAGAAAATAATGAAAACATTCAATTAAATCCAACAGGGGTCAGCGTTATGGTGGATGGAAGCGGTACATCCTGATCCTTTTTTTTGGGTCTTTGTAACCCTGGGTTTAACAGATCCAAACAGAGATGCATCCATATATGCATTTACATAAACACAAATCTGATCACGCTGTGTATAAACACACGTTTTTCACGGCTGTTACAGCACAGGATCCAGGAGGAAAAACAAACAAATCAAGAATGTCCCCGGGGGCATCTTCCAAATTTAGCCCTTCACTTTGCTTGCATGTTTTCTACTTCAAAGAGAAACTGCACTTGTGGCTACATTTCACACACGGATCACTAGGAGCCCGTTATTCTGTGTTAGACTGATTTATAACTGTACGCATTAAATGTGCTCTATTTAATAGAAGCGGGTAATGGAGATGAGATGCCTTTGATCTCCATCATTACTGCTCTTGGTGTTATATATTCGGCTCCCTCTCAGGCTCGGAGCCCGACCACAACAATGTATTCTCAACATGAAAAACCACATGTCAAAACGCTGCCAACCGTGCCACGCGAGGAAATATGTGGCAATGTGTGAGATGAAATAAACAAGAAGGAGAGCGAGAGACTGCAGCTCTTGGAAAAATGAAGATCAGATTTCTTTAGTTGCATCGGCAGTGCAGATTCTCCTAGCGTCAGCATAGCAACAGCCACGTCCCATTCCCTAACAGAACAGTCTATGACACACAGACTTGTAACCAATAAGAGCTGTAATGAGACTCTCCAACAGGAAAAGAAAGCAGGCTCAATCTTAGGCACATTACAATAATTTATTCTAACAATAGCCGTGAAATAGACTGACATAGGCGGTTAGATTTGTGGTTACCAGACGGGATTAGAGTGAGATATTAGGTGGGGGGTTAGGGCTCGATTGTTCTGGGGGTACTGGTGGGGATTATAAACAGGAGGTCTGCTCCAAAAGAACACTGGAATGAGACCCAGGAAAAGACAACATGATCTGTTATTTTACACTTCCGACAAACATGAGACAACAGGTCAGAGTTATGATCAATCTGCTAATGTCAGATCACATTAAATAACAGACACCGTGCTGTCTGATTACACCTGTAACTCAAACTGCAGGTGTATGAAAAGATACTTCAGAAAGCTGTCCACATTGTCCCCTAAATCCCCTCTAAACCTCCCCCTCTGTCTGCTAAGTGAGTGATCTCTAAAGCAGATATCCCTCTGACAGCAGAGGTTGACAACAAGGCTGCCAACGAAATAAACTGCCTCTCACTCTGAGTGCTCTGTCTCGGGTACAAGTGTTTTCAGTCTTTAGTTTAGCATTAGTAGCTCGTACCTCTTTTATAGCACATAGTATATATACACATGTGTCATCAGTAAGGACAGTAACCAACTGGTAATTCCTTGGCTCATCAAAGCTCATTCAACTGGGAAACATTATGAGAGGCAGACTTTAATGTTCATTGACACCGCCTCGAAGCCTCTTAAGCTTCTGTGGAGAACAGTGGAAATCAATTACTGTGGTTATACTTAACATCACCTTAAACACATATTGAAGACAGCGCCGCACACTGAGCACAGATTGCAGAAACAACAGGACATATTGTTTTTATCAAAAGCAGAAGAAATTCAAAATCAGACCAAAGTCATAAAAACGCTGTCCCATATGTGTGACGTTTCTCAAACTGTTGTGAGCAAAAATGTATTCACATCTAGGAATATATGTGGAAACTATTGATTTGGGGGAAGAAAAACGGGTTCACAAATTCTTGGAGGGATTACTTTCCTGTTAAGCTTTAGAGGTGGTATATCTTGTAAAGCTGATGCTGCGTTTGAAACAAAAACAACACCAAAAACATGTGTTTGTTCCACACAGTTTGTAGTGTTTAGCCCAGATTTTACATGTGGAACAAGTTATACACAAACTCTAATAAAACCTCTGGAGTGTGTCAGTATCAATCAGTAAAACAACTCTTTACAGGGTGTGCAGAGCATGTTTTGGAGATAAAGCAGGGATTAAATGAACTGTAAAGTTGTTCAGACTGGTGCTGGACGCTTAGAAAATGTTTGGCTTCTAAACAACTGTGGACAGCTTGCATGCACTTCAACACATATTGCATATTGAGCATATTTCATTGATGTTCAAACAGCTGTGACACCAAGAACAGGTGCTTTAACATGACTGGAAAAAAACAGAAACTGAACATGTGTTGTGATATTTGTCAAAAGAGCGAAACGGACTTCTAGCCAGTCGGTGTTTTTCAAATGCAAATGCAGCCACAGAATTATTGTAAGGGGGTGTGGTTCAGAGTTAAGTAGAAGAAATATTCAAATTGCTGTGTAAGCAAGTCTCATCTTGCATATCCCAGCTCTCTCTACACCGAACAATATTGAATATTCCTTTCATAATGACACGTAACCTGTTTTTTGGGTACACACATATTCTAACATGCGTATCTGGTGCTTTTACAATCAAATCATTAAAGATTAATCATCTACATGAATTTCCATTCCTCTGCTTCTCTGCTTTCGAAACGACCAATAGCAGCCCTGAGGCTCTGAGCTATATAAACACAGCCTTCTCCTATTGCTGGTTTCACCTGACAGAAACACATATGCATGCATACGCAAACTGCAGACCTATCCAAAAAAATCAAAGATGAAGCACAGAGGTTAGACTGAATCAATGCATTTCCTCTCCAGGTAGCTGCCTTTTCCTCGCTGCCCTGTGATGCTGCACACTGCTCTGTCTGACACAAGCATTCCTCTGGTGGCCTCACTATGCCTGCCTGCCTGCCTGCCTGCCTGCCTGCCTGCAGGGGTTTGGCGTGCTAACCTGCTCAGAGTCTGAGTCGTAGTCCTCATCATCAGCGCTCAGCGACATGGCCATGGCTGTTTTTTTTTCATGCGCCGTCCAGCTCACGGCAAACTGACATGGCTGCAGTCTCCTCCTCCTCCTCCTTCTACTACTCCTGCTACTGCTGTCTGGCCTACAGCCCTCCCTCCTACTCTAAAAGCTCCACAATACACCAAGCAGATGTAGGAAACACAGACAAGCCTGCCTCATTAATATGGATCCACTCCCTGGGAAAAAGGGAGGGGTGGAGGGACGCGCGGGGCCAATGGGAGGCCGCTGTGTATCAGAATATGTACTGGGGGGGGCGTCTGCCTTTAACCAATGAGGAGAGAGAATGCAGAGGAGGTGATGTCATATTCATGATGGGTATCACAGGGAGAGGAGAGCAGGCTCAACACAGCCAATAGAGCCAGATGGCATCTCATTACAAAAGGCAAACACAAAGAGGCCCCACCACCAGCAGCTGGCCTTTGGAGGGACGGGTGGGGGTGATCCAGAGGATCCATAAAACCAAACAGAAATCACTCCCCATACATTCAGATACAACATCCACCCACCTCCTGTTGAGGCCTGTTACACACTTCATGCATCTGTTTGGACAATGAATTATTAATAGAAAGTTTGAAAGTATGTACAATATATAAAATATAAAACATGAACACTGTACATCTGTGTATCATTTCTCAATAATAAGCATTTTGACCTTTTCATACTAGGTAATTGGGAAAATGGAAGAGGTAATTATTTTTTTATTTTTACATTCAGCCAATGAATGTTAATGCCTTGATGTTGACCCTCTTACGGCCTCCTGCTGAGCTCAAGACACCATGAAATCAAAGGATAAATTATATGCGTAGACATTAAAGGCACTTCAAGCCTGCAAGTGTGTGCAGCTATTTAAGTCTCACAATATCACAATTTCACATGGACTTTTTTATACAGCATACGGATGCCCAAGAGGCATATGCATAAGTAGTACTTAAGTAATGAGCATCTGCACCGACTGAAAAATATGGCTGAAAATGTCCTTTTTAATTTCTAAGTAAGCCTGAAGTGTAACAACAAACATGTAAGCAGTGAAACAGTGAGTTGTGCATCCGGTCTGAGAAATGAGTCGTGTCATATATACAGTGTGAGAATATAATGTTCAACAGAGAACAGTTCCATTAAAAGCTTGTTTTTTTATCCTTGTTAATGACTAGGGGTGTGTAAGAAAACATCGCTACACTTGAGTATGGCGATGTTATGATTTGTGTATCATTTCTCAAAAACACAATCTATTTTTAATTAATAGTTTACATGCAAAGACTTTTGGCAGACAGTGGCTCAGATTGCACAAAAAGTAGCGCTATGATGGTGGATGCTACAGGAACTGTGATAAATGCAAATGCAGATCCCACTGTTCTGATTGCATAAAAAAGTAAACTTTTTTATTTCACATTTTGTGCATATGGTGGTGTGTTCTTTGATAGTTTTCCTAAAATTAGATCGAGAAAATTGCAATATATCACCTTGCTTACAGTATCACAATATGTCGTGATATATTGAATCGTTGAAATTCCTGTATCGTGATACGTATCGTATCGCTAGATTCTTGCCAATACACAACCCTATTAATGACAGCAAAATACATAGATAGAGGTATGTGTATGGAGGACAGCAAAAATAAGATTTAATTATTTACTTTATCAGGCTTTAGGGCAGCCTGTTAAGTCAAAATAAATATATCTGCAAATAAATTAATCTGCTGCTCTAATGAGTGTTGGAAGAAGAGAGGGAAGACAGAATAATGTCAAGCATGGAAGTCTAAACAAAAGAGTTTAGACGTACACGCTGCCCATTTCTAAGAGTTTCTTTGTGATGATCAAAAATTTAAACTACAGATCAATAAAAAATAAATTGGTTCAGCCTTCCCTATTCTATAGTAATGAAATCAACACACCACTAAAGTACCACTCTGTTACTAATAATACCATCCTAAACCTAATTTGATTAAAATTCAGTATTCATATTGAAAACCAGACTTTTTTTTGACAATAAGTCAAATTTATCAAATACAAGATCATTTTTTCAGTTGATTTTGAACTCTATGACATTAAAGGTGCTTTTGATAACATTGATAACATTCAGCCACTAGATGTCACAATCTCCCTCACCCATTCCATTGCATTCACTTCACAACAAGTGGTTGCCAGGCACTAACCGTAAAACAGCCAGTTTTTTTTCCACACTAACTGGCAACTTGATCGCTGACGAGATACCACGTGATACCAACGTTATTTTACTATTGGCTCATAAGCCTCGTTAGAAGTGGGAACCAAACGTCAGATATATTCCACAGAGATAAACAAAAACATTCATTTTGGACCCGTCGAAATGTTTTGAATGATTAATTCACAATCCTAATTTTCTTAGGAAAAGCTACACTTTTATTCGACACCTTTCTAAAAGCTCTGCGGATGTATTCTTTTTTTTTATATATATTCGTCTACATAAAAATGTTTCATAAAAAATAAAGTATTGTTTCCTACATCAGTGGGCCACTCATTGGGCCAGTCATTGTAAGTCCTTTAACACATAAACTGAACTCCTGCTATCTTCTCAATATACATCCATAAAAGTAAAAAATGTTGCAGACAGTGCAAATAAACTTTCACAAAATTAATCTTTCAGGTGAAAAGTCCAGAAATGTTATTGCACCACAAAGTCAAGCGGCAGGGGCCTGGGATCAACCCTCTGCCCATCACTTGCGCTCACTTTTATATAGTTATTATGATGATTTTTCTATTGTGTTAAGTGATCAACTCAAATTCAAGTGTGCGTCAAGTGTCCCTCAACTTAATTTGAAAGCCCCAAGGAAAGATAAAGAACAATATTTGGTGCAAAAGCATTAAGAAAGTCTTAGAGTGCAGCGGACATATTCTTACCTTTATAGTTTTCTTGGCCCAGTACACCACCGGAACTCCAGTGATGGCTAATCTGGGGTCGTCATCGGCGTGTTCTTTTAAGACAACCTAGACGGCCACAGAGAGCAAACAAACATTAAAAGGGAACTCTGTCGTGTCTATTGGATGGTGCATATTGTGAAAATGTCATCTTTTTGTTTCTTACCTTCATGTCTTCCAGCAGGGCTTGTGGGTTCTCTATTCCCTCTGGAACACATTTCTTATTTTCAGGGAGCGACTCCAGCTTCTCCACCAGCGTCCTGAGTCCACTCAGCTCAAACTCCGTCAAATGCGTCCATTTATTCGGGGACTCTGAGGCTGGAGAGTCAGAGGGGGTTTGGGGGAACTCTAGAGAGGTGGAGCCGGGATTACAGCTGTCCTCAGAGTCAACAGATAAAACAGCTTTGAGGTGCTGGCCTCTCCGGTTGTCAGGAGAGCAGGGGCCGTCCTGGGCAGCTCTCTCTGGCTTTTCACCCTGGCCATCCCTGACTTGAGTCTCGCACGAGTCCTCGTTCATGTCCTGGCTCCTTGAGTCGGAGGAGGGGCTCTCTGTGTTCGCCTTTGTCTCGTTGTCTGAAGGGACAAAAGGAGGGAAAAATAGTTATATCATATCTGTCCACATTGTATTGGAAGAGAGCCATCAGCTACAGAAATAATATGATAGAGCATGGCACTGAAACAGAATGCCTGACCGGTTTAATTGCAAACACAGCAGGAGGTAACCCATCCTGCCCCCTCTTGTGCATTACTTAATTCCACTCACCCATTAGTACAGGCTCTTTGCGGATCTCCTGAGAAAAGTAGGAGCGTTTGGTGAGGCAGTGCAGGTATCTCTCTAGGACATACCAAGCTATCTCATAGTAGAAGGGGAAACGGAACTTGGAATGAACCTGAAATCAGAGACAACACTCGTCAGCGTAACCCTGAAAAACACCTAATATTTACATAAACTCAGGTTATCTAGTTATTGTTTGCTTTTTGGTAACCCGGTCTCTTAAATGTCATGTAATCTTGCCCATGTATACACTTAACTAGAGTTCTGTCTGTGTTTCTACACATGAGTCTTCAGACAATGACAGTTACAGCGGTGTAAAGAGATTATTACTTAACAATATGTTGCTGTTGTGCTCTATAACTCCAGACACTGTCCTCCTCTCATGCATACAAACAAACACGCACACGTCTTCAGGAACAAACATGCAGTACTACGATCTATGAGATGTGATTATTCTTCTGAAATAATACAGCTTTAAAACCTACTAGAAAGAAAGACTTCATATTTCATACTTTTTTGTAAAAAATAAGAGTAAAATAAGAGTTTTGCAATATGTACTTTGGTGTACCACAAAGTACACCACACTGATTTGTTAAAAAAATAATGACTTTATTCCTAATGCTGTGTTCACACTACAAGGAACAAAAGCAACAAAACGGCCAAGCGTGGCCAGCCATTGTCGCCGAATCGCCGTTGAAGTGTTGCTCAAGCGCATGTTGTCGTAGTTATGTCGTTAAATTGCGCTGGAAACTAACAGCATTTTTTAAAGATGGAACGGAATAGGGTGAAACAAGAACATATGATTGGTTGATGCTTCACCGCATCATTGGAGCGCTGAAAAAAGTTGAGCTCAACTTTGATTTGTAGCGCGTCATGCGCGTCATGCGCGTCATGCAGCAGCGACAAGTGTTGGGCGTCAGTTTATGGCTTCATGTCATGTTCCTATCTTTTGTCATATACATAATGCTTTTCATTTTATAGGTAACATATAGTTAAAAAACATGTAAGAGTTTGAGTATCTTCTGTTTACAATGAAAAATCACCAATAAAAAGATTTTTTTTTTTTTTTAAATGCTGTTGTTTTTTCATTTAAAAATATTAATTAACAAATTAATTTAAATATATTAACAATTATTATACACATGCACACTGAAAAATGTACCTTTCCTTATCAAACTAACAACTTCTTACAATACACAAATAAGTACTGCTTTTGGGCTCCCACACATCTGACTTTTACATTTATATTTCTTGTCATTTTGTCACTCCCAAATATTTTACCCTTTGACTCTTTTCCCTTATTTCTCTTTCAATCTCAACCAAACCGATTCCTCCTCCATCACATCTCTCATTCTCCTGTCTCTCGCAGGTGAACTCGTCACCTTCCCCTGGTTCTCCGAGAGATTGATTTATCCCAGTAGGAGTTTACTGTATTGCAGTGCGGGCCACAGTTCAGCCGCACAACAGAGAATGCAGCAGGACTCCTACCTTAGTCCTATTCTCTATCTCGTGGATGGTAAGCTGCATAGGAATGTTGAAGCTGTGCAGAATATTGCCTCCGAACACCAGCGTGTCCTCTGGAGTGTAAACAGCATGGATCCAACCTTAATTACAAAAAGACATACAGAGATAAGGAACATATAGAGGATTCACAGCTGAAGAAATAAACAGTATAATAGTCAGGTAAAGCTTGGCTCCACTGTTCATTGAAGTGGCGGCTAATCTTTTCCTGCTGGCTACTGTAACACAACCATGCCAACACACCAGATGGGATGAAGAAGGTGTATCCTTGCTTAAGCTCCACTCTCTGGCATCCGTCAGCTCGGTCTCCCAGGAAGATATCACTCTGCTTGCCTGACAGGACCCAGTCCTCATAAAGGGCAAGGTTATGAGAGGTTGGAGGCACAAGCCAAAACACCTGAGGAGAAGCAGAGATTATTTTATTTAGAGGTTATACTGGACAGACGTGGCCGGGTTAGGTGAAATATCAACTCTGAAACTGTTAGCAACACTACATATTGCCAGACATACATTGGTTTAATTTCTCCCCTTAATGTTCAATGAAAGGAAAACTAATAAATGAAGATTTGTTGCACAAGATATCATATATGTTATAAGCAGGGATGGGACGATATAGGATTTTATCACGGATCACGATAAAAGAAATGCTCACAATAAGGAATTATTATGCAAGAAAGAACAGACTCACACAATGTTGCTATTTTTTTTACGCATATTTTGATGATTATCTGGATAATACTGTGAATCACAATTATTTTGGCCAGGATAATCATGACATGAAACCAGAATGAACTTACTTTCTGTCCCTTGAATACGTGATACCACACAGAAGTTCCCCCGAAATCAATGTGGAAGTCTGTGTAGCAGCCCTTCACACTCATCAAACAATACCTACAGCAGAAAAGGAGATAATAACAAAATAAGTCAAACGAATCACATTGTAGACAAGTAAACTGTGAGGATGTACGAGTATAACAGACTGATCTAAAAAGGAAAAACACAGCGCAACCAATTAGAAGGCAGCAGTCATCTCTGTAGTGTTTTGCTGAAAACAACCACTAGAAATCACTCACAAGAGCACTACAGCACAGAGAATTGTTCACAATGGGACATCTCTCCTCTGGAAATTAATTGAGGAATGATTAGCACTCCATGACATAAATGATTCAGTAATTTAGCTAGATGGGAGCAGCTCTGTTTTATCTGAAAACAAAATCGAAACAAACGAGGTGTATACAGAAAAAAACAACAGAAATCGATACAGTATTATGTCATGCATCCCACAGAGAGATGATGTGATTGTTTCTTGAAACAAATGGAGAGCCAGATAGCCAGTCAGCTGTAGGAAAACATCTACCTGCGAATGTCAAGGTCAGTCAGTTAAGATGCTGTATGGTGCAGTAACATTATGCTCCTTCCACACTCGCAAATGTGTAAAATATTATATATTTTATGGGTCTCGTGCATTGGCGTGGCAAAGTGGCTCGAGAGCGCCCCCTACGAAGTCGCTATAATTTAGCCCCTCATTGAAGTTTCATCTACATCTATGAAATTTGGTAGGCAGATGTAACATGTGGAGACATACAAAAAAAAGCCTCTTGGAGGTCTACCCTAATCCAGATGTGAGCTTACGATCTGGCACCAGGTCGCTACGTTTTTATAGAGGTTGACGCCCAGAAATGCACCGAACACAGCAAAATGAAAAGAAAAGAGAAAACACAGGCAGAGGGCAGGGATGCAGATACAGACACCGCCACACACTTCTAGTGATAAGTGATGATTGAGAGGGATTCTTTTTGTTTGTTTAGGAAAATCCTACTCATTGTGCCTTTAAAGTCAGATAGTATCATTTCGCTTGCATGAGAGAAAATAATGAACCAAGAAGACAGATAATATTTTAGGGGCTGCAACTCACAATTACTTTCATTAGCAATTAATCTGATGCTTTTTTTATGATTGATCAATTGGTAAAAAAAAAAACAGTGAAAAAAAATTCCCATTACATTTTCCCAGAGCCCAAGAGCCTCTTTACTTCATTTTTAGTAGTACACACAGAGCAGACTCTAATTAAAGATGAAGTAGGCGAGATTGGAGCAAATATGATTTAAAAAAGTTATTTTCATAAAACGGTAGCTATATCGTGACAGTAGTATATGAAACAGGTAATCTGAAAAAAAAATCATGTGCCTCTGTGTCCTCCGGTGCTCCTAATGGCATCTGCAAGATTTCACAGACCGGAGGAAAACAAGCAGTAAGAGCTGATCTGAGGTCTGCTGTCCATCTGCTGTCTATGAGAGCCGGCTGTCAGTCAGTCGCGAACTCCGACCAAACAGTCAAACTAGGCAGCATTGATCAAATATGAATCAATATTATGTTACGTTAATGCCTATTTCTCACCTCAAATGTTTTCAGAATCATCTTGTAGTGCACGGTTTAGCCGTAAAATGATAAAGTTTGTAAGCCATGTTGAGATATCCTGAAGGAACGCCAAAACGCCAGTAACATGACCGGAGCACAGCCAATAGGAACGCTCTCTCTCTGAAATGACCTGTGATTGGCCAAAGTCTCCCGTCACGGGCTAGATTTTTTTTAAACCCTGAAAACAGAGCCATGATGAGGAGCAGAAGTCTAGTTATCTCTCAGAACACTTGAATTACAATATGCTGAAAGGTTATTATGGAACCTTTGCCCATTGATGCCAAAAATATACTGCCTACTGCCACTTTAAGTCCTGGTTTCAGCATCATGTCTGCACCAACACCAAGCATCACTGTAGCAGCATAACAGCAGCTAAACTAAGCACTAGTGGTGACGCTGAAATGAAATGTATTGGCTGAAATAATAATGAGAATGATTTGTCACTGGATATCTGTAAAACCTGATCCTTATGTATTATATTATGTACAATCCAATCCTCCTCATATAACTATGAGCATTATTTGATCAGATATAATTTAAAATGAATAAATATAAGTCAGCAGAGAGACAGAAAGGTAGAAAGAGGGGTTTTGACTCTTAGCTATGTACAAATGCTGACATCTGATTGGCTGAGAGGCATCTGTGCAGTCAGACTACAGCAAGGAGGAAAACTCTGCTGCCTAGCAACAATCACGAGCACTTACAGGAGATTGATAACACCGACCGTATGCAGCGCTTCTACAATGATAGAGCGATAGATGAGACATTCAGATGGGAGGAGAAATTGCATTTACTGCCAAGGAAGGAGCAATTGCCTCCAAGTATTTTCAATATCTTGATCTACTCTTTGTTTGTTTTTTACAGATAGACTGACACACAGCTCAGGGGTGATTTTTGTGAAAGTCCTACCGTTGCACTTTAGGGTACTTCATGTCTGAGATTACATTGGTGGCTTCTGTTTGGCTATGCTTCAGATCAGGAGGCCACATGTTGTCCACCCAGTCGACTTGATCCACCTGGGAGAGTGAGCAAAACTGCACTTTTAGCCATCAGTCACATTGTTGGTAGTCATACTTGCTTTGAATATGGTGCCAGATATGTGACCTTAATGAAACCTTTTATATTATCATACAAATAATGTTATATTACCACTGTGGGCCGCTTGATGAGGTTCTCCAGCTTAGTGTGGCTGAACTCTAAGCTGATGACATTGAAGAGCTTGTCCCGCTCTTCCTCTGGTGTCTCATAATAACGGACGAACTGGCCCATGCTCATTTCAGAGCCTTTCTGAGTGCTCACATCCATAACATCCACAGACCGACGACTGCCTGCAAAGCAACAACCGGAACACAAGTTGACATTAAAGCTTTGAGCACTTCCACTGTCACTAACATGTAATACCATCTGTTTGTAAGCCTGTCTAAGAACAATCCAGCATGCTATTGTGAGACTTATACAGAGAACATGTGTATTGTTGACAGATTTCATCATGAACAAGTATCTCTGAATGCCTGTAATTCACCATCTTGCCCACTAGATGGAGCAACTACGCTCCCAATCCTGTTTTGACTTCATTTCTTTCAGGCTTCACTTGACACAGCTGTATTTTAATGCGTAGGAAAATTGCAATTGGACAAAAAAAATGTAATGGATAAAAAGAGTAAGATAATAGATGGAATCATATTTAGTTTTTAATGGAGCACGTAGAATACACCATATGAGAAAGTTGACATGGACATGCACACATACTATAATCATTCATCACACAACAATGTTATATGACAGGCAGACAAATAGACAGATATATGTATGTATGTTCATTAATTAAATAATATCCTAAAAAAAAGGAGAAAACAGTGAATATAAAAATAATAATAATACCATTGTTTTGGAGTATTTGCTTTCTTACCAACATTATTTTACCAAAAAAAACAACCTTTTTTTAATTTATAAACATTATTCCACTATGCAAAAGAGTGGTTCTTCACAATTTCTGACAAAACTGGACATTTTATCTGATAGCACACATTTTTTTTAGCTCGTTATCCCAACCGCACTGCTGAATCCATCATAGTTGGGGTAGTAGAACATGTTTCAATATCGCATTTACCTTCCACAAACTGTGCTGTGGAAGTAAATATGGCCACGGATGAGACTATATGGTTACTTTTAGGACACTTCAGATCATTGCAGATCTTCCCAAAAGCTAAAACTCACTGACCTCCCTATTTTTCATTATTTGAATTAGCAACCCTCCCCCTTTTGATGCTTTTGGTTTTTCTTTATGCACTCTAATTGTTACATTAGTGAACTATATGCAAACATCTTAGTGTGTGCACGTGTGTGTGTAGCAAGCATCCCACTTACCAACTAAGCCTTTAATTTCACTGACTGTAAATTCTGGATCAGGCATTCTATGAAAAGAGAGATTGATCAGTTAAAAACATAAATATACAACACATGTAAAGTGGGTTCAATACAACATCATGAGCACTGTCAAAAGATTATTCTTGATATAACTGTGTGAAATCACAGAAATGGTCTTCTCACCTGACCCCGAGTCCATCTTTCTCTTTAAAAATGAGTGGGGTCCTGAGAGCCTCCCTCTGCACATATTCATAGGAGAAGTCTGCAAAAAGCATTTATAGGAATGCACATTTATTAATGTTAAAGACATGCATCCTGCCCAAACAATCTTCTTGCAAACATGCATAATCATGTGTAACTTTACCTTTCCCCTCCATGGAGTGGACAAATTTGGCGCTGTAGCTGTCACTGGCGAGCTTCTCCTCCACACTGAAACCTCTAATGTTTACAATTTCCTCCACATCGGACAGATCCTCGTTTTCATCGTACATCCTCCTGCAGATGGAGCGCTGCACATTGAAAACGAGATGATTTATATTTGACATGTAAACACCCCCTCCTCTGTCTCCATAAACAGCCAAGCATGACTGATGATTCAACATTTATTTTTATTAGCAACTTTAAAACTGCAGTAAAGGGTCTTTGATATTAATGTTACTATAGCTGCATATATGTTGCCTTTAATGTGACGTCAAGCACAATAAACGACACTTGTCCTGGGTAAACACAGCACTTGGGTTATTCCACAATGTCTATATGTTGGTTTATCTATAACTTACATCCTCTGTACTATTACACAATAAGTTACAACATATAAAATGCGACATCTATCGTTTCTCCTCCTCTAACTTGCACATCTTTTAAGTGACTTGACGCACCAGCGTCTACAAACGTTAGCTTAGCTCACTAATTAGCTCGCTGCCAATCTCGCCTCATATAAGCTAACACGTAATAACACGGCAGATGGTTTACACACCAGCCTGCGTCCAGGTTCAGCACACGTCTCCACGGCCTGAGCCATCGTCTCTTATCAAGCTTTTACAGCCACTCGGTGTCGGAAATGCATCTTCCTGCGTGGAGAAGTTAAAGAAACACTTAGCACGCTTTTCAGGTTCAAAACAAGGGGAACCATGTTTTTGTGTATTACGTCACCGCCAGGAACCAAAACATTGTTGGACAACGTCACACGGCATGTTTAGTGTTTAGTTCACTGCTGCTTTTACAAAGGAAGAAACATTTATCACACATTAAATCAAACACCATTGTTTGTGAACGCAAAAAAAACATTAAACCACTATTATTACCGAATAGTTACGCCTACATCATGTTAAAGAGAAACAAGCGATAAAACAGCTTGTGTTTATCAAAACATCTCTTTATCTCCTTTCATTCATTCTAATACTAATAATGTATGTACGTGACGTGTGTCACGTGGACTGGTCTAATAGTCAACCGTTCAAATTAACAAAAACATATATTTTTTATAATTACTACACATTAAAGGTGGTAATTACATCAGTATTAACTGATTCGTTATCACATAACAGAGGAAATGCAATAGTGATGTGTCTGTCGCGAACGAGCTGGCTCAAAGAGCCGGCTCTTTTAAGTGAACGATGGGAGCCGGCTACCGTCCGAGAGACGTTTTTTTCGGTCGGAGGCAATAACGTTTCGAAAAGCCAACACTAGGGCTGTTTTCGAAACCGCATACTGCATACTACTGAGGAGCGCAGTATGCAGTATGCAGTACATACTGCATACTGCGCATCCTCAGTAGTATGCAGTATGGAACGTAAATCGGTTTATTTTGTAGTACGCGAGGCCGAGTTTCGCGGGCTTCCGGTTTTGGAAAGCTTAAAAAAAACTTAAAAGTTACGGCTTTGCTATGGGTAAAGTTAACGTTAGTAGGACAGATTACGTTCGTTACAGATAGACAGTAGCACTTATGAATTGCTGTCCTTACATTAAATTAGAAAAATAATATGCTATTTTTACATTTATATTATATTAAAAATAATATGCTATTTTTACATTTATATTCCTCCCTGTCCACCGCTGTCACCGGGATGTTGACGTCCGTCATTTCCGCCATTACAAAAATTTCCAAAAAGTGACCGTCGCAGCGCATTGCATTGTGGGATACAGTAGGCGAGGTAGACTGGTCTGATGCATACTGGAGAATTTTTCCAAATCAGTACGTCATCCGGGTATTTTTGGCATACTGGAGATTTTGCTTTTGTTCGCATACTGCATACTACATACTACATTTTGGCCAAATCAGTACGTACTACTAGTATAGTATGCGGTTTCGAAAACAGCCTAGGATCAGCATTGACTCATGGAGAGACCTTCGTCTGGTCAGCTAACATTACTGCCAAGCAGCTGAAATACAGAATGAAATTGTGGTTTTAGCTGACGTGTCGCCTCACTGTTTTGAGAGATGCTTGTTCATGTTTATGTAGAGCAAGCAAGCGCGAGCCCGACGCTGACTTTCGTTGACTTAATGGCCACAGTTGTCGCTGTTAACAAGCATTTCTGAAAGTTACAAACAGTCCCTTTAAGTGATATATGCGCAAACATACTAATCAAAAATCGAAACAGCGCTAAATTTTGCTGAATTATAAAAGGCAGAAGTGGTAAAACGAAGAACCGTTTGGGAGCCGAAAGAGACGGCTCTTCTTGGTGAGCTGAGCCAAATGATCTGGATCACTAAAAAGAGAGGAAATTCCCATCACTACAGTCAACTCAGTAGCGGATGTTCGCCTCGGAGCGCGCAGGATTCTGGGTAATGTGGTGCACGCAGTACAACACGCTGCTGGAGGAGGACACACATAGAAGCTGGAGACCGGGTGGTGGAAAAAAAATAGCTTCCGCAGTTCACGACAGCTGGCCAAATTAAAAGGGTTTTGTAAGTGTTTGGCATGTTGAAGGCTTGTTCCTGTCGTGTTCCAGAAGAGTAACAAGAAGGTAACTGCGTCAGTCAGCTCTGCTCAGCACCTTTGATAAGATAACGGGAACAACATGAGCCTCGACGAGCACTCACTGCAGGCTCTGTCCTGGAGGAAGCTGTACCTGAGTAGAGCCAAACTGAAGGCTTCCAGTCGAACATCAGCTCTGCTTTCTGGATTTGCTATGGTAACACTGTCTTCAACACCATCCTCTTTACTTCTTCTGTAGATCAAAAGTCATATTACATAGTAATGTCACGTGTGTAAAGTTGTTTCCTATCACTTCTTCTCTCTCCAGGTTGCCATGGTGGAAGTGCAGCTGGACAACAGCTATCCATACCCCCCTGCTCTCCTCATTGCCTTCAGTGCCTGCACCACTGTGCTTGTGGCCGTCCACCTGTTCGCTTTGATGGTCAGCACCTGCATTCTGCCCAATATAGAAGCAGTCAGCAATGTCCACAACCTCAACTCTGTCAAGGAGTCTCCACATGAGCGAATGCACCGACACATTGAACTGGCATGGGCTTTTTCCACAGTTATCGGTACTTTACTCTTCCTAGCCGAGGTGGTTCTACTCTGCTGGGTCAAATTCTTGCCTGTGAAGCCCAACAAATCCAGTAATAATACAGTTTCAGCTGGCGTGGCTGCTGCTATTACATCCACCTCTATTATGGTCCCTTTTGGTTTAATCTTCATCGTCTTCGCCGTGCATTTCTACCGCTCCTTGGTCAGCCACAAGACCGACAGACAGTTTCAGGAGCTGGAGGAGCTCTCTAATCTCACCAGGCTACAGAACGAGCTGGACAACAGAGGGGACTGTTCCATGTTGCAGTCTCCAAGCTCACATTTCCCATAGTGAAGTATGCTGGATGCACAACTCTGACTGCTTGGGATATCCCTCCCCCCCCCCAAGCCAGAAGCCACATTATTGGCTTCCAATTTGTTTTTTGTACATGAATGAAGATGTCACCTCTTTTGTTGTGAAATTAACTTTTGTGGAAAGAGTTGTATTTTTTAGAAAACATGTTTGATCAACTGTGAACTCACAAATCTGCCGTAAATGCATGACTTGAATTTGGAAAGTCTTAATGGAAGTCTTAACTATGATAGTTGCTTGATCAATCTCTAAGAACAATAACTTGGAATCCTGTCTGTTTGCCTGCTGCATTTATTGACCCATTTTGTTAATGTATATTATACCTGTTGTGTAAACCACACGTATTTAACTCTTTCCTCCTCATTCACTGTACATGATTTCTTGTAATGTCCGCCCAATTGTTTTTGTAACGGTTGCTGTACATGTAGACTGACTCAACAGCTGCTAAAACTACAGTATTATTAGTGTATATTTGCTGACATTTGTAGCACAGGCTGAGGTGTTAAAATAAACACTTTTTTACCAAGTGGCATTCTGAATTTCAAAAATGATTTGGATTTACTATTTGAAAACATCATATCTAATGTCATGTGTGTAATTTACTGGCAATTATTGACATAGGCTTGACAAGTCATACCTTGAAAATTGTAAGTTGACTTGATGCATATCCGTTTTCACATATTTTCACCCTCATGCTGGATAACCAATTGAGGCAGCCCTGTCTGATGGTGAATTGTCCTTTATCTTCTTGACAGAAATCTCACTCATTTCAACCTATGTGGAGTACTTGTTAATATTAGACGTATTTCTTTATGTGATGTCTGAGCACTCCAGTTGTCTCACATATCCTGAATTAGCATGTCGCTTTCATCATCCACTCAGAGTACACATGGAGTGCTCATCAATCGCGTTGATGTTTATTTTAATTTAATTTAATTTAGGTTTTATTCCCAACAGTTTGGAGAAACTGATCAATCTGAGTTAGCGGTCTGCATTGGAAGAGGTAGAAGTTCAGAAGTGAAAGTTAAATTAGTGGGATGTTGATAGGTGCTATCTTGTCACATGCGGTTGTAGGTGCAAATATTCCCTCATTATCAGAGGTTGGGGTGCGTTGGTGATGATCCTCTCATCAGGGTATGAGTATTGTCAGGGTGCAGCGTATAGAAAATACAGTAACGGTTAATATTTGATCAGTCCCTATAAGAAAAATTAAGTAGACGTGTCATTTGGATATTCCATGTATGCTAGTATTGAATTTATCACAAGACCAGCATTGATAGCCTTTGATTATGTGTGTACATTAGTATCTAATGTAGTGAATTCAGTAATTAGGCATATCATTAGGTATTTTTCTTCATGTATGTAGGCTGATTATGTTTTTTAGGAACCCTAGATTGAACTGAATCTATTTTATGATAATGAGAGTTAGCAGCAAACCTCTTATTATCATGACAGAGTTAAATCATCTCTGTTGGTAGAAAACTGGATTAACATGTCGAATTATATCACTATTGCTTTCAACCACAGACAAGAACAAGCTATGTGGGTGTAAATATTTTGACAAAACTGAACATGCTGAATGCCATCATGCCATTTATTTTAGTCTGAGAGTGTGTCGTGGGGTGGAAACTTGCTGTTGATCTTCTCAAGGTGGGCTGACTGGGCGTCCCTTAAAACCGACTGCATATCCACCAAGTGTAGCTTAAAAAAAAAAAAAGATGTGTTCATATTTTAATCAACAATATTGCATTGGAAAAGTGCTTTCTAGTCCATGATTATTTGATTGTGACAGACCGCTTGTAAACGCAGCAAAGGTATCCACAGTGAAAATGTACCTGTGGAATTGGATACTTCGTCGGTGTCGGTGCTTCATCCCTCCCAAACTCAGACAGGGTCCCACATTTTGCTATTCCATCCACCCAGAAGCCTTCATAAAGCTGGCCTGGGTCAGTGTAGTAGAACTTTCCATTACCGTTCCTCTTGCCATCTTGCCAGGCGCCTTCATACCAATTTCCATTTGCTTGGACACAAGTTGGAAAGTCACATTTTAACTAAACTATAATCTATTTTAGATTTTTAATTTTTTTTTTAAATGTATTGAAAGCAAAGTTCTCTTACCAAATCGGATGATGCCCTGTCCGTGATTCTCACCCTTCATCCACTCTCCCTCATAGATATCTCCACCCTCAGAATACATCCTTCCCCAGCCACTTCGACGGTCCTCGCTCCACTCCCCCTCATAAACTGTTGAGTTGTTGTAGAAGTACATCCCGTACCCCTAAAGAGATAGAAAATTATGCTAAATATATCAAAAAATGTACATACATGTGTTACAGTGTGCACATATATCAAATACATACATGCTTCTTTCCATTTTTCCATCCACCGCAGTACCTCCTTGCATACTCTTTCGTTTCTGGGAGCAGCACACTGAAGGTGCCGTACCCATCACGTTTTCCAAATTTCCACTCTCCGTTATAGATGGCACCAGACTTCTTCCAGACCTGAGTTCCCTTCCCTTGAAAACAATAATAAGCAAACATTTTTATCATTTTAGTGTGGCCAAAGTATGTCATGCCTCATAAACAGGTGTTTACAGCTCACATGAAAAAGTATCTCACCATGCTTCTCGTTGTCCTGCCACTCTCCGGTGTACTCATTCCCACTGACTGAGATAACTGTGCCCCGCAGTCCACATTTCTGTGACTTGATATCCAACAATGTTGACGGTGGCTGACTTGTTTGAGATGTGTGTATATATGGCATGGCTGGGGGGTAGCTTGATGAAAACCCTATTAAACATAAATAATATGTTACACCCATGAAGCTGGAAACAATACCATTAGAAAAGGTGGAAAAACTCTACATTGCCCTTATTTCTTTAAATGCAAGAGATCAAATAGACACTGTCATTTGAAATATGCTAGGTACCAAATAGTTTAGACAAAAATAGCATATAAGATAAGATAAGATAAGATTAGATATTCCTTTCCCCCCGCAGAGGGGAAATTGGTAGTATACAGCAGCAAAGGGGATAGTGCAAAAAACAAGATGCATCAGCTAACACAGTAAAAAAAAAGAGCTAAACAAAGTGTAACAAAATATGAACCATTTAAATAGAAGGAAGTATAGAAATAGGAGCAGTATATACAGTATTGACAATAAACAGACTATTAACAAAATTGCACATGTGGAAAAAGATATTGCACAGTGAGAATGAATGAATGAATGAAATTCCACCTGAAAATATCAGGTTACTGTTAGTTTTTGGTGTGTAAGTGTATATAACCTAATATCCATGTGTACATTATCATTAAAGCATGTCTATTTATTTTAAAAAAGACAATGCTGATTATAAAGAATCATGAAAAAAATAGGGTGCAAACTAATGCACATGAACCTACATTTAGGATAAAGTTAAATTAGTTTAAATCAGCACCTTTGCTATGAGACCATTTCGCTAAATAGCTAGCTTAGCTCACTTAGTTAACTATACAGTGTAAATGAAGCTAACACCGGCCACATTAGGACGTCAAACACTCATTCAAAGCAAAGTACATGTACCTTAGCAATGTGTCCAAGGGGATGACTTACTTAAACTCAATCCGCTTGTGAACGCAGGGCATGTAACCACCGTTAATATATTAAGAGAACATGTTAGACAGGTTGCAGTATAAACTTTACTAGCTGGTGTCCGCAGCTGCAGGAGATCCGTGCATTCGTTGTATCCTAGCAACGGGAGTGTGTGTGCTGTGGTTGGTGTGGTGTTGATTCAATTAAAAGTAAATTTAAAATTACAGTTGAATGTGTCAGGAGGAATTTAACTGATGCAAAAGTCATTTTTATTTATTTGGGTTTTTTTATAATTGTATTTTGTGTCTTTACGGTTGTCCCGCCCTCATCCGCCCTACACGGCCTCTGATTGGCTTAGCCTGATATTCTACCGTCCATAGACCGAGATATGACCCTTCTAAGTCCCGCCCATCGAACGAAGACTGGCCAATCAGAGCGTAGCATCGCACCATTATGGTCAAAGAACATATAATTACCAAGAGGTGAAAGTCAATTGCAACATCAAACGTCCACCTAAAAAGTGCCGAACAAAAGAAAAACTAATTTATTTACATTCTACTGTCATATTCTACCAAAATGACCTTACTTGAATCATAAAATATTATACATTTGTATTTATTTTTAAAAGGAAATTATCATCACATTAAATTCATGATGTCTAATTATCTTTTGATATGTTTAGATATATTTTCTTTTCTTCTGTACTGTTTTTTGTATGTACTTCATTGTTTTTGATGGATTGTTTTCCACTGTTTGGTTAGGTTTTTCTGCACATTTTGTGTACTTCTTGTTGTTGTTTAACTTTTGTTGTATTTTTTAAATTATGTTAGTTTAGATCTTTCTTCCTTTTTTGTTAGTTTTTTTTCTCCTGGGGTTGGTTTGAGGTCCTTTGTATAAGCCTGTGGCTTCTTGACCTCTCCTGACACATTTCTTGTTTTGTTTTTTTCAATGACTGGATTTTGTGCAGTTTTATATATGTGCAAATAAATCAAATAAATAAACTAAGCGTTTTCAGTCCAAAATGGCAGCGGCAGCTGTTGTCAGAAAAACACCGGAGTTTCGTCTCTTTGATTCTATATGGTCCAGCTGCAGGCCTGTAGCATCTCACGCCCCTGCAGATGTTCACTGACTCCAAATACAGCAACAGCTCAATTAACTGATTCATGACACAGCTTCAACCAGAGGAGGAAATGATGGGTGAAATCAGCAGAGCTGTAGATTTCAAACTCGAATTAGACCTATAGTACGTCAAAAAAAGTTAAAATATAAATAAAAAAACATAAAAAATAAATAAATAAGAGGTGGATATCTGGGGATCAAACCAACCTTCCACTCACACTTAAAACAGCTCTAAAAATCAGTGGAGTCTGGTTGGGAGGAAAACTTTGTCATCCAGGTCACAGGGTTTCTGGATCCTGGATTACATTACACATGAAGAATCTACATTAGCCTATACATACAATCTTTTTTTCATGATCTGCTTACTTTTACTGCATTCACCACTGTACTGGTGAATGTTTTCATTTTACTGGTGGTGTGAAACATGGTGTGTTTGTCAGAGGACAGTGAATCACATGACAAGGTCCTCCATCAAACCAGCCTGACACAGACTCGTTTGGTTTGGTCGACTGCTGACTACTGTTTCCATTCATGAAAAGTCAGCACCAGTTGGACTGTGAGGGTTTATTTCAGATGACCATCCATCAATGAATAAATCCACTGACTGTATAGCAAGTTACTGTATTTCATCTCCCACATTGTTTGCCCCATGTCCCATTAAAAACAACCACTGTTTATGGATGTATGCAAAATTGCTTTATTTCCATTTTTCCTTTTTTCATACATTTGTTGTGTAATAAATAGACATGAGAAACAGGCTGATGCTTCATTCCTCTTCCCATGCCAATTCTGCACCTTTTTGTTTTTTTCTCCACACCGCAAACAACTTTTTCATAGAATTTACAACAGAAAATAAAAAAAAAAACAAAGCTTGACACAAGCTGAATCTCCTGCTACCAGCTCATCGCTCGCTTCATATGTTACATAGATCTCTGAGCTGTGTTCGCGTAGCAAATCCTGGGGAACAAAAATATATATATTTATATATATATATATATATATTTATATAGTATTCACAGTTACAGTATTTACACATTGTAGGATTACAAAGCAAATGGGCAGAAAATGAAGACGTTTCTACAAGAAACAATCTTTCAAAAAGGGAGGTGTAGACTTTTCCTGTACACAGTGGACCTTTTTCTTTAAATAAACAACCTTTTTAAACCCTCAGATTCCTTTTACAGATCCCTGAAAATATTTTTAAATACTCAGTCTTTTGTTAAAAAAAGAAAGAGAGAGAGAGAGAAAGATGCATCTTAAAAGTGTTACCCTTGTGAAGATAAAAAAAAAAAAAAAAAAAAAAAAAAAGCGCTTTAGATCTTCTGTACAAGTAATCATATACAATATAAACATCACTGGTGAAAAAAAAAAAGAAAATCTCCATAATCGATCCAACTGAATGCAAAGCGATGACTGACTTGGTCTAGAAAGGGGGGGGAAATGATTGGCTGAGAGTGGGGCGTAAAGCAGAAGTGCAAGCCTCGAGTGCATTCACAAATATCTCTTTTCTTTTATCTTAACAACCCTTGTAGAAACACTTCTGTTTCGCAGGAAACATTGAACACTGGTAGAGTAATAAGAGTGTTATATGAAGAGGACACAAACATGAGACAGTCATCCCAGGTACAGATGAAGGACGCATCATCAAACTCCCACAGCGGTGAAAAAATAGGCAGCAATTCTTTGCAACATGCATGTTAACACAGCTCCAGGCGAAAACAAAAACGTTCCTTTATGTCCGTCACCGGCCTGCTCAGGTTAAACAAAGACAGTTACACATCCTTATGGCACTTAAAATGAGGAATAGTTATTTCTTCATAAGTTGAAAACTTAGTTTAAGAAGGTTTTTTCAAAAGCTGCCCAGTGGATGTAGACAGGGACTGATTCAATTTTCATTTCCTTGCATCTGCATGATTGGGCGGCCTTCTACGCTGTGGCCTACAGGGGGCAGTGCACTCGCATTCACACACACACACACACACACTAAGATGATAAATTCACTCACACATTCACACACAAATATAGTGTCTTTGAAGAAACAAGCAAGAGGAGAATTACCTAAACAAAACTGGAAAACACCGGACTATCATTAATACAAATTTTGCACGTTTTTGTTTTTTGCATAAACTAATAGGAAGCAGCATGATCCATTATTGGCTGGTGAAACCAGGCGTGATATCCAAATATTCCAGATTTTGTGGCAGGATTTATCCATTTGTATTACTTGATTTACTTTTTTTAAATATCAGTTTGATTTATGTCCAAGAAAACTGCTGCAGAGGAGGTAGGCGTGAGAAAGCAGGGTTGTAGTCCAGTGTCGGGCTGCGACACTCCACCGTCATCCCATCTGCTCAGGTGCCCGACCGCGTCTTCTCCCACAGAGAGGCGTTTTCCTGGCGGGCTTGTGCGTCTCAACAGTGTTAGTGAGCAGCTTAACATGTGTTGTTTTTCTTGTACCACGTGTGGTGTACGTAAAGCTTATGAAACAAACGAGATTTTCTTTTTTAAAAAGTGTAAAACTGTACAAAACCAGGACTGGACGTGGAAGGAGCCATGCTGAAATACTGTCCGACGTTGAGGGGACGAAATGCTGCACGAGCAAGTCAAAGTGTTTTAAGTAAGTTCTGGGTCACTGGCAGACATAAAAAACGATGCGTTTTTTATTTCAAGAGCACCATAAATCGTAAACAATCTAGAGTTTAATATGTTGAAGAGGGTAGCACAGACGACTTGCAGGTTTTCTTCTCCAGAGTAAAACCTTCCCTCTTCAGTTCTTCCTCATCCGGAGTCTCAACATGTGCGGAAACTTGAATGAAATATAAGGACAGCACTTCTACACACCTGGAGAACCTCGCGTGGACGTTAATTCAGCGTTCCCCTACAGTTCTCTGCCCCACACAAACAGGGGATCTTCTCGTCCTCGATGGGGAACTTGTAGTCGTACGTGATCTCCTCGTTGACGTTGATGGGCTGCCTGGAGTAGATCACGATCTTCTTTTGAGACTCCACCGTGATGACCTTCGCATAACAGTTGGGCTGAAAAGGAAAACACACAATTAGATTGTTGTTAAGCTTCTGTTTCATATAGGTGGTGATGAAGCTGTAGTGAAAAGTGCAGATTTTGTCTTACATTGCAGCTGTGGTTGATGAAACGGGCGAAGTTGCCACACTTCGTAGCATCTATGATGGTGTCGTGGTCAACGCGGAACATGTAGCTGCTACCGATGCCCTCCTCCTCGTAGCGCTTCTCCCGCATGTCCGCGATCACCTGCCAACGGAGAATTGTCACTTATTAGAGGTCTGACTGATTTAAAATTAAACATCTTTAACCCCCTGAGATCTGCATTACTGTCTTTAAGAGGCTGTAGCTGACACAATCATAAAGCCAGAGTGAACATACTAGTATCATATGAAATGAGAAACCTGTGGAATCCATTGGTAACAATCGTGTCATGGTAGCTTGTCAGGAAGCAGGCTAAATAACGCTCCAAAGTTGGGTTAAACTTTGGCGTTGAAACCCTTTCTGTTACAGCAGTCCAAGCATCAAAGATTGGTTATTTCCCTGCATATTTGACATCTTCTGAATTCTAATAAACTGCCTTTTGCAACAGACATTTTCTATGCAAACCCTAAAGTCTACATGCATACAGTATAATCCATCATAAATCTTGAATGCAATTATTCAAATATTTCTTTGTTATCGAATAGATGTCAGATGAATCCAAGTAGATTTGTAAAAATGTAATCATTGTTTAGGTACCCACAGAAAACAAACAACTGCCTCTCACCTGTCTGATGTTTTGTCCCACGTACTCGATCACCATTTCATCCGCAGCAATGGGCTCCATAGCAAACAGACCCCAGTCGTGGATGTGTGACTTGCAGAATCTGATCCTTTTCTTACGGAACTGAAAGAGAAAAAGGGAGCAAAGTGTCAATTGACAATAAAACTTGTGTTTCTGCTTAGTGCTGTAAAATTCAGGCTGAACCAAACTGCCCACTGGAGCAAAGTTCAGTTTGACTGCGTTTACCTTCAGCTGGTTGAACTTCAGCAGGTCACTGTCACACGCAAACGAGGACAGCAGACGTCGCTGCTCCGATCGCCGTTCCGAGCCAGCTCTGGTAGAGGCGTGGACCTGTGCAGGAATACTCATACCCTGCAGAGAGAGGAGCTGGGAGTTAGAGGAGTTCACCCACGGTAGGCTAAAGAGCAAGGTGGGCGATGTTGAGAAACTAGCAAGAGCACACTACATTTTAAAAAGGATCCAGCTGGAAAAAAACAAGCCCAATGTTGTCAACTCTTCTAATGAAAATAGCGAGCAGCACCAGCTCCAAAAGTCACTAAATCTAGTGAGAAAAGTCAGCAACACTGACAGCCCGTCGCTTCAGGCCTCCCTCCAAAGCCACTCCCCCAAAATTATCATTACGAACATCATAATGAACGAGAATAGTGAACATGGCTATTGTTAGTACTCCTAGCTGTCAACCTAGCAGCTTGTGGAAGATTCCGGAGACCTACAATGACTGCATGGGCAGAGTGCGCGCAGGCAGGTAGGTAGGTAAACAGACAGACAGATAGGTAACCCGTCCATTCATTTCATTCGGGTCAAATGAAATGATTGGACGGGTTTATTAAAGTCCCGCGGCAGCCACAGATGCCAGATTTTTTTCCATTTTTTGTGAGCACATTTGATTTTTTGATTGCTTTTGGGATGTAATGAGAATTTCAACTAATATAAAAAAAAAATTCTTAAATCTTTACGAACCCTACCGTTAACATATATCATGCCACTGATGTTTAAGCACTTTCACAGAAGTCGAACATCACAATCTGTCCTCACCTGTGTGTCGACCGGCGGCTCCTCATACTGCAGCTTTGTGCTCTGAAGGTACTTGATCTTGTCCTTCTTGTCGATCTTGTAGTATCCTTCACTTCGCGCGCAGCCGGTCATGTGATCCCTCATGCCGTCGTCTCTTCTCTTTTTCTTCACTCGGGGGATGTTGGTAGGTGCAGGGAAGTCAAGGAAAGAAACTGAACAGAAGGCCTTGGAACCACAGCTGAGATGCCAAAACACTTCTGAAGCTCAACAGATATTCAATAGCAGCCAAAAGAGTTCCTAATTTTCACCACCAGAGGGGGCTGCTGTGGGATACACACACTACAAAACAACTCTATTAAATTAGAAAATACTTATCTTTTTTAGTGTTATTTGACTGGACTGCTTTGTGGAGCACTTTGTAACTTTGAAACATGACATATACATAAATATTAATGTGACAGACGACATTTGGTGTAAACCAGCCGATGTTGAGCAGTAAAGGATATGAGGATGGTTGACCCAGAGCGTGTCGTTGAGCCAGTCGTTGCAGTTATCCTGCTGGAGCATCTTGTCATAAGTGATCTGCAGAAGCCGGATGTCTTCGTCATCTATGCCTTCGTTCCAGATGTCATACAGGATGGTCATTTCCTCAAAGTCGGAGCGCGGGGCGAAGTAGGGCCGGTGAGGCGAGGCGACGGGTGACAGGCTGTCCAGCAGCAGCTCCTCCCAGCCTCGCCGTGCCCTCCGCGTAGGCTTCACGACCACAGGTTTCTCTTCTTTGTAGGACAGGAAGCCGTCTTCGGCAGGTAGGACCGTCTTAGGCTTCACCTCTCCTTCCCGGAAGTCCAGGCTCGGGTGGTCGGGGGACTTGGCGGATATCGTTTTTGCGGACAGATCGCTGAGATGTGCGTCGTGAGGCAGAGTGGTGGACTCGGATGAGAGCTCCAAAGACTCATCGGCTGCAGAGACGGCCGGGGTCTTTTTGCCTTTGGGTCGTCCAGGTTTTCTCTTCGATGGAGCAGTGTCTGATGGCACGGGGACGTCTACAGTGAGACCGGCGGGCAGATCTTCGGGGACACTGGCTGAAAGCTCCGCTCCGGCTGACAGGGCCTGGTTAGGCAGAGCGCTGATGGGCGGCTCCTTAAAAACGGGTCTATCGTCCAGGCTCTCGGAGGATATTTTCCTATTAAGAGTCAGTGCTGTGGGGTCAGGGAAGACAGGGGTGAAGGTTAAGTCTCTTCCTGGAGTGCGGGGGACTCCAGCGCTAAGGACAGGGGATTGTGCAGGGTAGGAAAAGGGGCTACCGGGGATGTGAGGGGAGCTAAGCATCAGGCTGCTGCCCGTCAGCGGGGCATCGCTACCAGGTGTGTTGGGCACCGTGTCCGTGCTCTGGGACTTGCCCAGGCTTCGGGCACGCTCCATCAGGTCCCTGCCCGGCGTGCGGGGGATATCCTCGTCCGTGGGGAGCCTGGCCCGCTGAGGGAGGTCAGGCAGGGGACCGGGAGGGGGATGAAGGAGGGAACGACCTTCTACTGCCGGGTGAGGAGGGAGAGGGAGGTGCATTAAAGATGCGGAGGCAGATTTGTGGAGAGGTTTGTTTGCATCTACGGGGGATGGGGTTAATTGAGCGGGGGTGCAGGGTACTTCCTCAGGCTCTGCTTTACCTTTGGCTTTCGTCTCCTGGACGCTGTCGGGCAGGGCGCCCGTGGGAGTGGGCGGCCGAAGACTCGGTAAGGGCTCCTTGGGTTCAGACCTCACTACGGGAATGTTGCCGTCTACGCTGATGTCTCGCTCTTTGACTGCAAGACAAGACATTCATTTCATTTAACATCTGACATCAACACTGCAAAATGATAAATACCTTTGAGCTGAATAACACAGCAGACACTCACCTGGGAGGCCTTTGGACGATGGTGGCTTCAGGTCCTCTTTCAACTCCTCCTTAGGACTAGGAGGTCTGCGTTTGGGCTTGCTGCTTAGTTCCTCCCTGCTCCTCTTGTCCTCCTTATCCTCTGGAACCGGTACCGCAGGAGGGCTCGGCGGCTTGGTCTCCGTCTTCCCCTCCTCTTCATCAGAGGACGATATCGAGGAGGATGAGGATGACGAGGAGGTCTCTACCGCTTTGCCTTCGGCCTCCACATCTACCGCTGCCGCCGCCTCCTCGTCTTCCTCCTCCTCATCCTCTTCCTCTTCGGAGCTTAACTCGTACTCGGAGGAGTCCGCACTTTCTGCTGAGGAGTCGGAGCTGGCCTTGGAGGAAGATGAACTCTCGGCTTCTGCAAGAAACGGGGAAAAGAAAAGATGAACTACTGTACACAGACAGAAAGAAAAAAATCAAGTAACTTGTTGCTGTTTGATATTTAAAAGTACCATCGTCAGACGAATCTGAGGAAGCGCTCTCACTGGATGAGTCTTCATCATCACCATCCTCGTCGGCGGTCTCCTAAGAGACGATCACACATCATAGAAATGTTTACAAAATGCACAAATATTCATTGCACACTATGCGAACAATCCAACAGATACACAATTAACGGGAAGTTTTTGAGATGGCTTACTTTGCCTGACGACAGGCGTTCCGCAGCCTCTGTTTCAGGCCCCTCCTCCTCCCTGTCGGACAACGACTCCTCTTCCTTTCCTGAGGTGTCCACCTCTTCCTCTCCCTCGCTGTCCAGTTCAAGCGGCCGCGAGTGCCGTCGCTTCGCTGCAGCGCCGTCCGCATCCATTTTGGAATCGTCCGACGGGAGCTCGGCCGGGTCTCGATCCCGGTCTGACAGGAATAAGCCACGAGATGAATTAGCTATTGGTCATTTTATAACGCCCAGGAAGAAGAGAGAGTGTAAATGTGTAGAACAAAGAGATGTTACCTTCATCATCCAGCTCGTCATCCACCGGAGTGGAGGGTCGGGCCCGTTTGTTGTCCCCCGCTGTTGCAGCCTCGGGCGGGTCCTTCCTTTTCACCTGAACACAACATGCAACCATTAAACACAAACTGGCGGTGCAACTGGTCGAGAAGAAAAAAAAGGACACTACCTCCTTGTTCTGTTTTTACTAGAAAGACAAACTTGGAGGCTAACCTTGAAGGAAGGCAGGCGGATGGCCCCTCGCAGACCGATCCCCAGGCCCATTCCCTCGTAGCCCAGTCCCTCGCCCTTGTTCCAGTTCTCCAGCAGACTTGAACCCATCGTCTCTTTGGGTTTGGGTCTTTCTTCTTCCTTCCCCTCCGCACCCTTCACCGGAGTCAAAGAGACCTGGGGAAATAAACAATATGATTTTTTAATGCTGGGTAGTTATCGTATTAAACCCTGTTATTATACTGAAAAATAACTGGATTCGGTCTACAGATCAATTTTCATGAAACAACTGCTGCTTCAAATGCAGTTGAGGATTATTTTCACGTTCAGGTAATGAGTCGATTCATTTTCTAATTGATCGTAAAAGGAGATGTCTTTAACTTGCTTGTTTTGTCTGATCGACAGTCTAAAAAGCCCAAACATGTTCAATTTAACCAGATAGAAAACAGAGAAGAGCAACAAAGCCTCCCATTTGAGAATCTGGAAGCAGGGAATATTTGGCATTTTAACCTTGATAAATTAAACAATTTATTGAATTGAATATAATTTAATGAATTAAACAATGAATTGATCATCCACATTGTTGTTTAATTTACTTGATTAATTATGTAATCTTATCACGGCAACACAACCACAATAATGGTAAGTTCTTTTCTTTTCTTTATTGAGTTGATGTTTATCATGAATATTTGTGTTGCAATACAAACTAAAATGAGTGGTTATTGATGTTGCAACAATTCATGGCTTCAATTATGAAATAATATAATATGGGCATTATTAGACTATTTTAACAATTGATTTAACAGCGGGTTAGAAGTCAGGACAAGTACATTTCCCCCACACATACTGTGCATGTGTATATATATAAGCTCTCTTTGCTTGTATCTGAGCCTGTATTTGTATCGTGGAAGGTGAAATAAATAACTTACCTTTGCCGAGTGTTCCTTCTTTTCCCACCAGTCGTCAAAAGCTCTAAAAGCCACCACCTCCACCATTTTGCGGTTGAGGTCCCTCTTCATGATGGCCTTCAGCTCCTTGACAATGACCAGCAGCACACCGTCAACAGTAGCCTTGTGGGGATCCTCCTTTTTAGTCTCATATCCAGGAGGAGGAACAGTAGGGTTGAACTTTGGTATACTGGGATTCTGCCATTGTTGCCCAGGTGCTGCTGCTGCGCCGCTAACGGGTGTAGCACCCATATTCACAGGCTGGTAGGGTGCCCCGTACGGCGCAGACGCACCACTGTCTATAAAGTGTGGATAAGGATAGGGCCCTCTGGTCTGAGCCATGCGACTCAGCATCTGCTGCTGCATCTGGAAGGACATGGGAACGGTGCTCCACTGTTCCCACCGTAAGCAGTTCATCAGCTCCATTTGCACCAGTGGCACCATGCTGTGAGCGTAGGGACCCATGTGTTGCAGCATGTGGTGAGGCACCGGATGACCGGCCAGGTGAGGATGTCCCGGGACGGCAGAGTGAGGGGCCAGGTGGTGATGGGAGAGCTGGAAGCCAGCCTGGTGCTGTAGAGTAGCGAAGCCGGGAGGAGGGATGGAAATGGTCTGCATCGGCGACACCGCAGAGTTTATGACGATGCCCTTGCCACACTCTGCGCCGCTGTTCGGAGTCCCGGGCATCTCATCGTCGGAGATTTCCATGTCTTCTCCTGACGACTGAGGAGCCTGTGTGAAGATGGACAGCCTGTCAGGACTATGCGAGGTCAACATCTACTTTTCACAGGTTACACAAGTACAATTGTCTGCCCTTTTAATTTCCATGACAACCAAGAAAACACCATCAATTTATGAAGACCTTGAAATTAGGCCACTAACGATTATTTTCTCGATCAGTTGTTTGGTCTATAAAATGTCAGAAAATGGTGAAAAATGGCGATCAGTGTTTCTCAAAGCCCAAGGTGACATCCCTAAAATGTCTTATTTTTCCCCCAACTCAAAGATATTCAGTTTATTGTCATAGAGGAGGAAAGAAACCAGAAAATATTCACATTTAAAAAGCTGGAATCAGAGAATTTTGACTCTTTTTTTTTTTAGGGCTGTCAAAGATAACGTGATAATAAGGCGTTAAAGAATTTGTGGCAATAAAACAAATTTCCGTTAAATGCTTCAATGCAACTTGCGATTTTTTTGGTTGCAGCGGGCTCAGTTATAGAGCTAGAATGAAGATACTGGTATCATATAAAACTAGAAAACCTAAGGAAAATTCATTGGTACCAACCATGTCAAACTAGTTTGTCACAAAGGAGGCTAAATAATGCTCCGAAGTCGCACTAAATTTTGGTGACGAAAAACCCACTTTATGATTATCACATGCAGTTTGGGGCAAGTCATAGTCAAGTCAGCTACCTGACAGCTGTTGTTGCCTGTTGGGCAAACAGTATACAGTATTTGCCCACTCCCATGTTGATAAGAGCATTAAATACTTGACAAATCTCCCTTTAAGGTACATTTTGAACAGACAAAAAATGTGTGATTCATTTGCAATTAATCGCGATTAACCATGGACAATCACGCGATTAAATATTTTAATCGATTGACAGCCTTAAAAGATTACTCAAACCGATTCATCAATTATCAAAATAGTTGTTGCTTAATTTAATAGTTGTTAACTAATCGATTAATCGTTGCAGCTCTACTTGAGATAAGGTTGAAGGGCTCAGAACAAAGCTAGTAAGTGGATCTTAAGTTAAGACTGTTTTGTCAACCTGCACCTTTAGCTTTAACATTAATTACAGGTGTAGTTTGACATTTTCCCAAAACTGGTTCTGAGGTATTCTACAAATACCTGAGATTCATGGTGCCTTCAAATGGGGTCCTGTTTACCGTGTTCACGAGAAGAGTCCATATGAACCCTCGTGGCATTCACGACCTCGTACATGGAAAGTTCACGAGCTGTGACGTGTTTGTTGACGTTGTCAGAAATGGCGGAATCCAAGTTAATATATTGTAATTTTATTCGTATTTTGTTTTTCTTCGTAATTTTATAATATTTCTGAGGAAAATGTTTATATTCCTAATGACCTAATCTTTTTCCTCTGTCATTATGCCTTTGCATTTCCTGCATTATGTTACCCGCTTGCTAATTTGTTAGCCTCTGTGGCTTCTAGACGCCGACAGTAACGTTAATATTGCCGTTGCTTAGCAGCAGTGTTCTCACGACTTAATCACTTGCACACCAAGAATATCGTGTCCACGACTTCCCATGTCGTAAACACGAGCTCATGAGTTTCATTTGAAGGCATCAATAGTAATGGTACCGAGGTAATATGTTTTTTTGGGTGCCTTACTTTGAGAAACATAAACACATATGTTTAAACAGTTTATTTTTATCTAAATATCTGATTAAAGAATAAGTAAACAATACCTGCACTTAATACCAACCTACAGCACTCTGTGCTATGGACACATTTTGGTTAGTATCAGAAAGCACTGAGGTGTGATAGCTACTCAGTGAATCATTCAAAATAAAAGCAACAAAGTTCAAAGTTCACAAGTCCACCCTAGCACAGTCAAACACAGCTGACCCATGTTGTTGGTCAGCATGTTTCCAAACAGAGCTGTTTGCTCTCGGCACCAAACTCCTCACTCCTAAAACCATTGCGGATAACGTGAGCACAACACTTTGAACAACATCAGCATTGAATCCTCTTCCCTGCCGTTTATCATCATAAAAGGATTTCTGTTACGAATGCTGCAGGAATGAAGCTAAAGGAGAGTAAACTCAGCATGGGAGTGCCGTTGTTATCCAAATGACCTGTTTGTTTGCTGTGCTTGCTTTTGGGATAACTTGAAATGTGAGACTGGAGACGCTGCGGCCAATCCTGACTGTCAGGCTCGGCAGAACCAGGAAGTGTATTGTTGAATGGGGCTAACTGCCAAACTGTGTTTTCCTCCGCGTGAGCGTGTGGTGAGTGTTAGAAAGAGGAAACAAGAGTGTTCAATTCCCCAACAGCAGAGCGGCTCTTATTTCTCCTTTCAACGCAGTGTAGAAATACAACATCACAGGCCAGATGGCGTTACTATGTCTTCAAAACAAGAAGATCAACTTCATGTGAATGTGAAGGTATTTGTATGGCTGTGAGTTATGTCTAAAACTTTTCATTCATAACTTATGTCAACTGTTTTACATCTTTGATACGCATATTCAGAGACTATTGTGCTAACAAATATACTTTTATCGCAGGTACAAACACTGCTTATTAGTCATTTAAAGATCGTATTTGTGCTCTGCACAAAAATGAACGACTGAAAGAGCAAACACCTTTTTTGTGGTGCCTTCATGCACAGATTGCTGTTAACTTGTTACTTCCTTTACGAGGCTTAATGAGAAACAATGAGACAAAAAGGAAAGTTTACTACTATCACTCTGCACTGAAACTAGACCTCACTTTCTGTGTCCTCAGTGTTACCGTCACAGCTGTGAGTAAACATCAGCACCGCGCTACTATCAGCTAACACAGACTATCAATTCAAGCTTGTTTGGGCTACATTTGGAAATATGAAATGTAACTTAACAAATGGAAATATGCACAAGTTTCATGCAAATATAAGAAAACAAATCTGGGTCTTACCACGTCCATTTTGTCCGTGGGAGTGTGGCATCGAAAATGTCCATCCTTGAGGTCACTGTTGCTCATCTTCTCCGGGACAGGAGAGCTGATCCTCTTGATCAGCGAGGCAGTTCCGGGAATTGGCTCTTCATCTTCCGAGTCTGGCAGTGGGGTCGGACTGATATCCTCCAGGCCGGTGCTGGAGGGACGGGAGTTGTGTGGGCCACCTTGGGAGCCGCTTGTGTAAGGGGGAATTGGGGATAGCTGAGAGGACGAGGAGGAAATCGGACTTCCCTCCATTCGCACCTCAGTGTCCGAGTCTCGCTCCTCCAGGAACGGCAGCAGTTTTGTCCTTTTCTCCTTGAGGAGCATCTCAATGCGGGAATCCAGGCTATTGCGCTCTGGATCAAGCCCGGGGGAGCCAGGTGAGGGGCAGTGCTCTGGTGTTTGAGGAGGAGGGGTGCTCGGATGGGGCACGGGCTCCGGTGGAGGCTCTGGGATCGGAGGAGTTTCCGGTCTATCCTTGACGGGCAAAAAGTCAGTGGCAGCTGCCAGAGGCGGCTGTGGCGGTCGGAGGTATTCACCCTCCCTTTGGGCCGGGTGATGGAAAGCAGGCTCCGACGGGGGGAACGCGGGAGGCAAAGGAGCCTGGTAGGGCGAGAAGGCGGACTTGAAGTTGGGCGTAGCAGGGGGAGGCGCTGTGTAGTTGAAGGAGGGGGTGGAGGGCGGAGGCTCAGGTGGGGTGTGCTGGTGCTGTTTGAAGGGCGCTTGCTCGGACGTCGATCCTCGATACATGTTGCTGCGGTACTGAGGCCTCTCCGGTCTCCGGTTGTATGCATCCTGGAACTTGCTCTCGTGTCTGCGGTTTTTGTAACCTCCGGAGCTCTCGGCCCGGCTGGACTGGTACGCCGGCGTGGACTGACGACTGGAGAAGTTGGAGTCTTGAGAGAAGGGCGTACCTGACTGCCGGGGGGTGTGAGGGGTTCCCTGGGACTGGGGTGTGTCCTGCTTTAGGCTGGAGTAGCCCGTCTCATGGGACAGAGGAGTGGTGGAGCTGCTGGGTGGCAATGTTCCTCCAACAGCAGACACGCTGCTCTCGGACAACCTGCGGATGGGCTCGCAGGCCTTAGAGGAGACAAACAGGGTCGAGATTAATCCAGGTGTCACAGACAACACAACTAAAAAATGAAATGTCTTTAGGTTGTAACTTAGGAGCTACTGTATATCAATGCAGTCATGAAAAATAATTGCCAAAATGACCAACAGTTACATTTCCCCGTGCAAAGATTTTTTATTTATTTTTTTAAAGCAACTAGTGGATAAGAGAGTCTCGGCACAATGCCTAGGGGATCTCAGGCTACGAGGCCAAAGTGCACGTTTCACTGGCTTTGTGATTTCAGTCCACAGGCAAGGGTCTGGATAACATTTCCTCTGCTCTACTCCACCACCTGCTGCACTTATAAAATGGATTACAGATAAGGATGTCAGCTTAGATTGGTAAGTTATTTCAACAAAAGTAACACTACAATTCACCAGGGTGACATTGCAAAAAAAACAGTAGAGACTGTACTAAACAACTGTATATTATTATCTATAGATCTCCCACTGCCACAGGTAAGGGAGCTAATAAACACATGAACATGTTAGACGCATTTTTTACCAGTAAGGCTTCTGCCAGGCTACGAGGGGAGACTTCTCTGGCCTCCTCTCCACCAACAGGCAGGGTCTGCGGAGTGTAGCTGCCATTCATCAGGAGCTGGAAGTACCGAAGGCGATTCTCACCTGCAGAAAGGTAAACACGGTCAGATGCTAAGTCGTCTATGGAGCAGGCTTAACGCCAGCAGGCTTTATTAAAACTAATCTGGTTGGTGAACCCAAGATCTGAACTTTTGTAGATACATGTATGTGGTTTTCCTTTCTAGGTTCACACTTCCCAATTATTTACAGTGGGATCATTACAAACTACAGTAATATAATTGTTTAAGCCTGCCTATATATGAACTGTCGGGCTGTCCCGAACACCATTTTTTGGGCTTCGAAGCTTCGGTGAGAAATATTCAAAGCTATTGGAAGCTTCGGGACAGTGACACTGCCACACTACTGTACACACACACACACGCACCTCTTCACATAACAAACAGCGATATCCCTCTGAGAATAACTTATAATAACTAATGTTGAATATGAATAATGTTGTGGGATTATTCCTTAATTCATGGGCTATTTGGGGATTTCTAAATTATTTTTCTATACTTAAATATTAAAAAAACAAAACGAGGCATTCAAATACTGATTTGGAGGTAGATTACCATGGCAACGGTCGAAGCTTCGAAGCATTCGAGTCAGCCCTAATGAACTGTAAACTGTAAAACTCAATACAATAAATATTGTGAATGTACATGTGGTTATCTGAACCGTTATATGTTATACATGCTGTAATATAACTGCCCAAACATGTCTTAATAGATTTAACATATCCTACATAAAATGCAACACTTTAAGCACACTATTTATAAAAAGAAAAATAATTTGTAGAAATAATTAGCACTTGTGTAACTAGTAAAATTTGTACAAATTGTAATTAAAAACATCAGCATTTTGCTTTCAAATTAACACATATGCAAAACTGTTGCCAGTCAAATAATAAATACTTTACATGGTCTTGAGAGGAATTAAAATTGCTGTTCTGCAGCAAGAGTCTTCGAATCTTTCAAGTCTTTCCTTTCAAATGTGACTCAACAGAGATGGTAGAGGGGTAGAGGACTCTGACAGAGTGCAACTACAATTCCTATTTAGACTATTTATAAAAAGAAAAATAATTTGTAGGAATAATTCAAGAGAATAGCACTTGTTTAGCTAGTAAAAAATTATATAATTTGTAATTAAAAATATTTTGCTTTCAAATTAACACAGATGCAAAACTGTTGCCAGTCAAATAATAAACACCTTACATGGTCTTGAGAGGAATTAAAGTTGCTTTTCTGAAGCAAGTCTTTGAATCTTAACAGTGTTACTGACGGAAAAACTAATTCACATTGCAGGTATTTCATTTAAAATGTGACTCAACAGAGATGGTAAAGGGGTAGAGGACTCTGACAGAGTGCAACACTTGTTAACTACAATTCCTATTTAAACTATTTATAAAAAGAAAAAACAATTTGTAGGAATAATTCAAGAGAATAGCACTTGTATAGCTAGGACAAAATTGTACCAATTGTAATTAAAAATATTTTGCTTTCAAATTAACACAGATGCAAAACTGTTGTCAGTCAAATAATAAACACCTGACATGGTCTTGAGAGGAATTAAAGTTGCTGTTCTGAAGCAAGTCTTTGAATCTTAACAGTGTTACTGGCAGAACTCAAATTGCAGGTATTTCATTTAAAATGCGACTCAGGAGAGATGGTAAAGGGGTAGATGACTCTGACAGAGTGCAACACTTAACTACAATTCCTATTTAGACAATTTATAAAAAGAAAAATAATTTGTAGGAATAATTCAAGCACTTGTGTAACTAGTAAAATTAGTACAAATTATAATTAAAAACATCAGTATTTTGCTTTCAAATTAACACAGATGCAAAACTGTTGCCAGTCAAATAATGAATGCCTTACATAGTCTTGAAAGGAATTAAAGTTGCTGTTCTGAAGCAACAGTCTTTGAATCTTAACAGTGAAAATCTAACTCAACTTGCAGGTATTTCATTTAAAAAGCGACTCAGGAGAGATGGTAGAGGGGGAGAGGACTCTGACAGATTGGTTTGTGTTTGTTTACAGGTCTGAAATTATGCACAGTGGGAGTACACACAGCACCCTGAGCACTGGGCTTGTGGGAGCAGCCTTACATTCAATGAAATTCAATTATCCCACGTTACCAGGCAACGCAAGTAAATTTACACACGTGATAATGCTGCCCTACCAATAACTCAAAACACACAAGGCTTCAACACTTCACTTCTGAATGAATGAATGAATGCTTTTGCCTCCTGCAGCAGCAGAAGAGATGCGTGCGTAAAAAAAAAATGTGGGTTACAACCGTCTTCTCCTCGAATGACTGAATCACTTGTTGTTTACCTTTCGGGTCCAGCTCCACGTGGATGAAGTTTCCCATAACAGACGTCTTGTGGAGCGACTGCACGGCCACTTTGGCGTCTTTCACGTTCTCAAAAACAACTTTGGCGATCCCCAGGTGCTTCTTGTTCTTCGGATTATACAAAATCTCCACCTGCTCGATCTCTCCGAACTTCTTGCACATGTCGTTAAGAAATCCTTCCCTGATGTTGTCGTTGAGCCGGGCGAATGTCACCTCCTTGGGAGGCACAGGGCCGATGTAACACTCATCGATCTGGAGGAGGAAGAAGAAGAAGAAGGAGGAGGAGGAGTGGAGTTATAAGAGGTGCTTTCAGGTTGCACCATGTGGGGGTCATTTGTGACAGCTGAGATAAGAGCAGGGTAGTTAAAGATGAACATGCACACGTGTTATTTTGGTTTCAGACATCATAGTTTCACCAGACATCCAGAAGATGATCGAGGGGGGTGTGTCTGCACACTTTTTGACAGCCTCAGGATAAAGCTGGCATCACTTTCTGGGAGTAGATACCTTAAATCTTGGCACCGGTAGATCCGTCTCTTTGTACTTCGTCCAGAGACGACCGATCCTCGGGTCTCGGACCATGTCCACCGGTGGCATCCCCGGGTCCTGCAGGAGATGAAGGGGGGAGACACAACACTGTTATCAATCCCATCCACAACTTTGGTGAGAACTTGTTGCAAAGTAGTTTCACACAAATCAGTTTGTGTTGGACTGAAAAGATGAGTTCAAGTTGCTGGAACATGCCCCTCCAACACAGCCACATTGTAGCCCCATCATGGAGGGTACGGCTCCTCGGTTACTGTTGTAACCCCCGGGTGTTTCTCTCTCCACTTACGGGCATGCTGAAAGTCTGTCCATCGTAGCGATACAGCTTGTGTGATCCCTTCTTCAGCGCCGGGTCGATGATCAACTTGTAACTTCTCCAGTGGTGACTCCGCTTCTCCGGCGCCGCCGAGCCGCAGACGGGATGATGACTGCTGTCCATGCCGCCGTTCGCCAAACCTGAACCGACAGCAGCGACAAGGAGAGAGAGGAAAGAGAGAGGAGATATACCGTGAAGCAACCGCTGAAACACGGTCCCGTTACCAGCCCCCAACACTTTAAAACACACACACTGGTAGAGGCGATAACCGGGGGTCTAGCGTAGCTCCCGGTTGGAGGAAAACAGGCATTATTAGGAGGGCTGGAGGAGAAAGAGGAAAAAAGAAGCAGCTTACTTGAACTCTGCTTTCTGCCATGGTCTTCGTTCAATCTGGTTTTCTCCCCTGGCTTGGACATGGTTCGTCCTATCGAGGGGTTTCAGCTTTTTAATTGACGAAAAGACGAAGTCGCTTTCCTTTCCTTCGCCCGCTTACATTACATGATTTTAGCTTGAAGAATACTGCCTCCTTTTCGGCGAGAGCCAACACATATTGTGTGCCTCTCTCTGGTCTGGAGCTGCTGTCTCTTCCACAATACACCGCTAGGCTTTTGCCCACCCCTCTATGCTAGCCGCACTTTCGACACAAACTCTCTCTATTTAAGCCCATTTCATGTTTTTTACTGTCATATAAAAATTGAATGTTTTTAAACAAGTCTGATAATACCCTTCGTATGTATACATGTTATTTAATTTAGACCTGGTAACAGCTTCGGTGTCGCTTAAACCTCATTTTGTGTCGAATCTGCCGGGTTGCATTTACCTAAAATGGCAAACACAAGCTACAGACACACAGGGAGCAATCTTCTTAACTGCCACTGAAGGCTAATAAAAATTAGCTGGTGGCAGGTTTTTATGCACAAACATGTCTTTGTGAACACATTCAAACATTTCGGCGTATATTTTAAATAAATTAATTGTGTACTCGGCTGCTGAGGAGCTATTGTTGACTGCTAATGTGAGATGTCTGAAGGATTACAATACGAAACTCCGTTGGAAAAAAGGTGAATTTAAGAGCAAGGCGAACGTTTATAACCGTTGGAATGCGGCTGGGTTGTGCTCTGTCAACAAACTAGTGCCCAAACCGTTGTGTTGGTTACTCGCTTTTAAAAGCATTTAACAGCTAGATTTTGAGCTTTACATCATATAATATTAACCCCGAATTGTTTTTATCGTTTTTAAGTATGTTTGTGAGTTGTTTATTGTCGACTAAAAGTGGATTTTGTTTGACATTGCCTGGTGTTTTTGCAGTGCTCGGGCAATTGGCTGGTTAACAGCGGCAGCTCTGGCGCAGCCAATCAGAGCGCAGCAAGCCGAGGAGCTGTCTGCTATTAGAGGCACGGCTCAGGAGTCCTTCAACACAGAGCAGAGAGAGAGGGGGCCGAGCGCTATCGGCAGCCATTTTCCTAAAAACAGGGACTCAAATGGCCTATATGGGGTTTCCTTTGTTCCAAAAAGGGATCTAACACTTGATTTCCTCATCTCTCACTATGGACTATGATAAAAACTATGATTCCTCCTTTTAAAGGATTGAGAAGAAGGAAGAGAATGTACTGGATGTAATACCCTCTGTGACATCTTGAGCCTTTTTTCCTCTGCCTTGGAATCCATCTTTGTCTTAACTAGGTCATGGCACACCCATAATACAGTAATAGCATTTAAGTGAAAAGAAAATCAAATGTTGGTGAATAAACAGCCTGTATGATTTTTGGAGAAATTAGTGGGGAGGAGAAAAAAAACACAGTTTAAAGTGGCAATGTGTAATGGCTGTTTGTTGGGCATTGCACTGTGTATGGGCCTATTGTAGGATATGAGTAGCAATGAGTAAGTTCAACTCTTTTATAATAATTTGTTTGCTAATAATGTAAAATGTGAGGCATGCAGTTACTGTTATAAAAAAAGTGATTTCTGTCAATTTATCTATTGAGCTATTTGATCACAGACATTTTGGCATCTGTAACTTTATTATGATCACTGGCATGCTGACATATAAAACGATCCAAGTTATATATATATATGCCACTGCTCCTCAAATGACAGAAAGCAGGCCATGGATGGCCTTTTTGCAGAATAGTTTATTGACTGTTTGATTGATAACCCATTTTGCTTTTTGATTAATGACTTTAAACACTTCCCCTCTCACAACAGCAACGCTTAACACCCTGGTGGCTTGTCTGTGTTGTAGCCTACCCTTCTTCCTTCCTACGACTTGTGGAGACACAACCTCAAACCAGATTAGGTTTGTGTGCTGTCCATTTGCCATTTAAAAGAAGCGTCCAAAGTGTAATTGTCTGCTTGACCTTGCTTCCAAGGGCATATTTAAATGTCTAAGTCAGGTCGCATTTTTACAGTGTATAAAAAAAAAGATAGACCGTCAAAGAGGAAACAGATGGAGGGAAAACTCTGATGGTGAAAATATTTACCTCAGCACTTTGGTGAAATGCAGTGAACAGGCCTAAACGCAGGGGCAGGAGGAATGTTTTCAGCTCCATCTTCGGATCCTCTAATAATGGCATTAATAAGGGGTGGGTTAGTGTCGTCTCCTGCAAAGGAAGGAATCCATTAGGCACGAAAAGATAGAAAGCTCTTTTGAAAACTTTTTTTTTTGTGTGATCAGTAAGGCATTGCCTCTCTCAGCCAGCGAATATGCATCTTCAAGCATCATCTGTGTGGGCAATATGCAAACCATCTCCTCTCTCTCTTCTCTCTCCTTGAAGACAGGATTGCACTCAAAGTAGGCTCTAACCTTCTTCCATTTCGACATTTTCTAACTGAGCTACATAAAAACCACAGGAAATGTGTTGAAAGGTAATGGACTTTTGAGCTTATTTCACTTTTTTTTCACATGTTTATGTCTAAATGTAATCTAAATAGAGGACAGAAAACATGAATTGTGGTTAAAACGTTACAATAAAAAAAAAACTATATTGACTTTTGCAAAAAAAAAAGTATATTTTTGATTTGATATTTTCAAACTTACAGTTTGTATTTCAAAAAAAACATGTAATCCAAGTCTTAAAAAAAAATCTTAAAGGGAGAAATCTTGTAAATTTCATTCTTCCCTTTTGTCCAAAAGAGACCTTTTGGGTGATATGTAGGTCTACACTTTGCTATGGTTTTCTCTGCTGTTCTCCTGTCTCAAAATGGCTTCTTTACAGACAAAGGAGAAGCACTGTGCGTAAAATGTTGCTGCGCCATAACTGGGAGAGGCTCACATTCACTCGGTGAAAGGAGCAGCGAGCTGTGTGGACGTTTCTCTGTGATACAACAGGAAGTCTTTACACCGACAACGACACAAGGGGGGATTTTTTTTTTACTCGAATGGCATGTTTCAGAAGTATAATAGAAGAAAAGTGCGTAAAAAGGAAGTTAATACTAGTGGCGCGTTGCTGGGCTGTGTGGTTGCTGGGCTGACGCGCCCTGGCAACGGCAGTAATCCGCGAGCTCTGGACGGTTGCCATGAGAGCGTGTTGTTGCAACCCCCCACATTGCCATATAAGGTCATGAGGAATCCTCCGCAGCAGCAGCAGCAGCCCTGTTGTTCTGTATCTGGGTGGAAATACAACACTGGGGGGGTTTGCTCTCTGTGGCTCCAAACAAAGACCGGAGTGATTTATAAGTGCTAGAAAATACTAAAGTTGGAGCTATTACGCACTCCCTTTTTGTTGGTGTGTGTGTGTGAGTGCGCACAGCAGCTTATTTTGCTTCATGACAACACACATAATAGTCGTTGACGTGGCAGAGGCCTGTTTTTCTTGTTATGCAGTGCGCGCTCCCGGTGCAAAGTGCGCGCTTTTCCTCCATTTGCAGGTCACAAGGCGCCAGACAGACAGACAGACAGACAGACGCATGCTTTCTTTCTTTCTTTCTTTCTTTCTTTCTTTCTTTCTAGACCCCCCCACCCAGTGAGTGCACAAAGTGTGAGTTTTATGTATGTAACACAGGTGAACACGTTGCGCTCATGAGGTTATTTATAGGCCTTTGTTAAAAAAAGAGAAACCCTCCTCGGTGGGTTGCACCATTCAGCTTTGCGCGCCTCTGACAGACTGGAATATTCCACACACACAGAGGACTGGCCTCTCTCTGCTGCAGGACAGCTGTCTCTCTCTCTGCACGACGAAAAAACATTTTTTTTTTTTTACAATTGTTCTTTGTTTATTAATTGATGAAAACTGTGGATATTTTGCACACCTACAGGACAATTTAATATCCTTTATATGCGTTATTATTCATATGTTAGGCTGCCATGTTTCATAGCCTAAGCACAAGCACTCTTTTGGCATTTTTCATAGCTTGTACTAACACCAGAAGCATATGGGGCACATGGGAACACGGTTTTATGGCTGTTTTCTGTGGAGTCAGAATAGCAGGCAGCCAGGCAAACTGCTGTGTGCTGTCTTTTCCTTGTATGCTCAGCCTTTTATTCTGACGGATTGCCCACTGAATCAAATCAGGTATCCTGTGTTTTTTTTATTATTATTATCTATGGGTACACTGGCTTATTCAAGGATTTTTTTCATTGGTGGTACTGTATTTATTTTATTTAAAACATTGACTTTTCTTCTTTCTAGCTCTTAAATATGTGGCTTATTCAAGGATTTTTTTCATTGGTGGTACTGTATTTATTTTATTTAAAACATTGACTTTTCTTCTTTCTAGCTTCTTAAATATTTTGCATGTCAAGTGTATTATTGGTGTCACAGTATGGTTTGTGATTAAGTGTCTTTTACTTGGGCAATATTATCACCTGTCTGTGTTTCTGAGATGTTTAAATAAATAGAATATACCCTCATTTTTTATGTTTTATTGTTGTGAAGGAGGTTGTTCTTAATTGATGGACTTGCATTCAATTTACCCTTTTAAATGTTTTTTAGGCCCACCTTTAAAACAGTATTTAAGCCTGTCATGACTTATTAGATACTACACTAAAATACATAATGGACATAATTCATGCTGCAGGGTGACATAGCTGTAGGAGCAATTTTTTTTCAGGAGCAATTTTGCAACATTTTCTTTTATATAGGTGAAACTCCCTTTTAGTTATTGCAGTAAATGTGTGTATTCTGGCAAAAAAATACTTTTAAGATAACATGTTTTCTTAAAATAGGCAAAGTAAAGGGCAGTGTCAGCTCATCCTCTTAAAGGGACAGCTTGCTCAAATTTTCACCACTCCTACCCATTAACTGCATATTTTCCCACCCGTGACCACTGAAATTTTGCCTTTTTAAATTTGGCTTTACATCTTAGTATGAGAGAGAAAATGTTCCAGACCAGAGAGACTGAATCATAACCTCAAAAACAACATTTTTGTGTATTCAGATTATGTAGTCTAATATCTATGATCTGCTCTGATACTAACTGAACTGATGCTGATCATCGACTTGGCTGAAACATATTCCTGATGTTAAAATATCATGTTATTGCATACAGTATAGTGTAATGTCCATGAACATTCTCAATCATCCAGTTTATTTGATATCTAGTTGTAACTTAAAAGGCAACTGGATTGAAGACTACAGTCCATGTCCACATCTGGCTCAACCATAATTTAAACACTGATAAGTTATTCCTCATGCCCTAAAGCAGCCCGTCTGCCTCACACAGCCTCCCATTTTAAAAAGCAGCACGTACATGTTTTCACCTCATAGTAAGGTAACATACTGTACCTCAGAATGTTATCTCCAAACCAAATCACTTTATTTTGCTCATTTAGTTAGTTTGATGCTGTATAAAGATGTCTGTATTTCACCCTGGGACGACAGAGAATAGTTTATCCTGCATGACGCCCCAATCTGTGATGTCACTGCAGTATTCAGCCATACAGACTGAACAGAGGAGTATGACAGATTGCTTGTAAATATCCCTGGGGATTAAAAAAATGATCACATTAAAGGGAAAAACAGGAATAAACATGGTCAAATAATGTTCTTTTTTTACCCATTGCATGATTAGGTTCAGCATAAAGACTGGTTGCTGAAGGTTTGTTTAAAGGCTCAGAATTTTATACATTCATAGATCCAAATCAAGAAGTTTCTGTACCTCACATATACAGTATCTATATCTATATCCATCTATATCTATATCTCTCTCTATATGTCTCTCTTTCTTTATATATAAATATACACACATACATACATACTGTACATACATACACACATATATACACACATATATACTGTATATATACATACATACTGTACATAAACACTTCATATTTGGGTTTCTCATGAAGAAAAGTGAGTGGTCAATCATCATGAGCATTAATCCCATGCAGGGGAGAGCTGGGTTGGTTGGTTGGGACACTTTTGTATCAACACCAAATAAACAAACTAATAATAATAGTACTAATAAATAAACTACTTGTACAGTAATAAAAATAATTTGATCCCTGAACAGATACACGTGTCTACTAACAATTTATAATTTTTTTTAGAGCCAAACCAAACGTAAAGGGCACAATTTTGTTAAATGTACAAGGAGAGCATTTTGCCAAAATGCTGCCTCCCCGGTACTTTTGGGACAGTGGGGAGGGTCAGTTGGAACACCTTGTTCTGGGCTAAAAGAAAATATAATTGAAATTGAAATTGATTAGACTTAATTTGAACACCTTATATATATATATATATATACATATACATTTATATATATATACATATACATTTTTATATATATATATATATATATATATATACATATGTACACATATATACATGTATATACATATATGTATATATATACACATATATATACATATATTTACATACATACATATACATACATATATATACACATATATATATGTATATATATACATATATATACATAGACATAAATATATATATATACATATACATATATATATATATATAAATGTCACTTCACATTTCTTTGAGAAAAATAAAACATTTTTAAAATTATTATATTTTCATTAATTACTTCAACCCTGACCTTTGAACTCTCCTGATACCGACAGATACCACTAAATAAAAACATCCTACATGAAATTTGATAAAAAAAGAGTTTCTGACTGGCTGCCAACATTCACTCAGTGGGTCATATTCAATTAGGAAAAGCCCTTATCTTGTTATCTCAGGGACTTTATTTAGTAGACTTTAATCCAGGTCTTTGGACTCCTGTGCTAGTTACCAACAACAATTCAGACAGATAACACTATACCATCTGCAACTAGCAACTGATAGATCAGACTGACATTTCATGAATTAAAGGAATTTTCCATATTGATTCAAACAGCCACAGCCTGGAAATGAAAAGGGTGGGCAACCGAAAATAAAACGCATACGGACATAAAATATTTGAAGAATCTGAGAGAAGTGAGGCGGCTGGTTTATTACTCGTTATGTTATTATGTTTCATCCAAGAGGAAGAGGAACTGGCCTTTTACCGGCTTCTGAGAAAAAACAAGTTCCCACAAGTAAGAAGCTCTAACGCAGGTACACACCCAGCCCATTCACTGTCATCAGAGCATATCACACATTCATGACTTCACAGATAACAATCAAGAGATGTGATGATACTTGTTAGTGGTAACAAAAACCTGCTGACGTGACATCAGCATTAGAGGTGATTATTCTAAGAGTAATCTCGCACGCACACCTATGTGGAGGGAGGCAGTGCTTCAGACTGAGTGCCCACCCCATTATGTGAAACAAGCATGCACATAGAGGAAGTGGGAGCAGCCTGCACTATTCTCACCCAGACATGCTTTCAGTGAGCAGATAGGACAGGAGATGAGTGCAGGGGGTCAATTGGAAACATCTTCACTGTGACAGGAACAGGAAGTGGTGAACAGAGAGCGAGCTACCCGGTAAAACATGAGCCTTTTCTGTTCCTCTCTCTTGACTCTGCCTCTACATCATCTCAGCCTCTCCAAATGTACATTCATCAGGCTTTGTTATGTATTTAATTTAAATCTGGAGGAAGCATCTTCAGCCCCGTCTTGTCTGGCACCTGTTTGATTTGTTTGGAGGCGAAATGACACAAAACCGTGCAGGGACTGCCAATGGTACCACGAAAAAGGGAGCCGAACTCAAAATTGTGATAGTGGGAGATGGAGGCTGCGGAAAGACATCACTTGTGATGGTTTATGCTAAAGGTGATTTTCCAGAGGTAAGAAGAGCTTCCATGTCATTAAATGAACCTCATCTCTTCATATTGTATATTCATTTATTAGTAAAGATAGTGTTTTTCTTATCATAATGTTGACATCTGAATTTATTTCAACCCTTTTCTCAATCCAAATTTAGTTAAGCTGCATTTCCTGATATTATAGGAATCACTAATACAATGTTAGAATGTAGAAATGGGCTGAAATATGAAAAATATAAATATACATATAGTTCATATCATATCAACATCTTTCTCTTGTGTGTCAAAAACAGAAATATGCACCGTCAGTGTTTGAAAAATATGTCACCACTATCTCTCTGGGAGGAAAAGAGATAAAGCTCAACCTGTATGACACAGCTGGTAAGACTCTTTAACCAAATGTTGAACATCCTTGATTCATGTTTTACTGTCAGTAGGCGTACATGTCACATTATGTGGAAAGACCACTGGATGGAATACAATAGAAACACTGTGTAGATAAACCGCACATATACTGACTCAGATTGCCAGGGGCAAAAAAATTTTATAATTTGATATCTTACGTTCATCCTCCCGCTGCGTGTTAAGTCTTTATCTTCTAACACTGACAGACACGAGGAAGTGGTAAAAGGTCGATGTTTACGTCAGAGCATCGTCAACAGCATCTTTCAGGAACCGACCAACTGTTGGCACATTACAAACTACTAACAAGCTACTGTGGAATCAACTTTAGAGACAAATTTAGAGCGAGACTGTTTATTACCTCACAAATAAATGAAAAACAAAATCAAGTAAAATCCCCCTTAATCCTCCTGATTTTAATGTTGTGCTGATTGTTATATAGGGTTTTAAATAGCTAAGTTGTATTTTTATTTTAGCCATCGACCAATAATACAGTCAGGCTAATATTTATTGTACTATATATTACTGATATTAGTTTACAATATACCAAAACCACTTCAACGCAAGGGCTGGGTATAAAAAGTGTCATGTTGAATGTTAAAGTTAACATTTGATCTGGTATCAGCAGATTTTATTTCACATTGTGTTGATATTTGCTGGTATTTAGGTAGTTATTTGGGGTTTTATTAAAATAGAAATAAACACTCAGTTTTTAAATAATAGTGTTTATATTTGGCACATAAGGGTATTGAAAACTGTACTATTTTGTATAAGTGGTACCAAAAATAGAGGTATTGATTTGGCATCAGTATCGATTTAAACAATACCCATCTTAACTCCAAACTGCTGTATTTCTGTGTTGAGTAAAACACTAAGTTCTTATGTGAACGGAACAGTATTAAAGTCATTTAATTCTCAGGAAAAACCCACGACAGACTACGCTGGAAGCTTATCTTCTGCAAAATTGCAACAGGGTGCCTTACATCAGCGTAAAGGAAGCTGAAGCCAGGATGTGGTCTATACATCTACTCTAACTTTGTAACACATATCTCATATCTCTGTGTTCAGGCTGTTGCATTCAAAGCAGACCGCTTTTTGTTTAGTTCACAGGAATTGACTGTAGAAAAACCCTTTTTACATTTATCAGCTAACATGTATTGTGTGTCTTATTCTTTCTTTTAGGACAGGAAGACTATGACAGACTACGGCCGCTTTCATACCAAGAAGTGGATCTGGTCTTAGTGTGCTTTGATGTGACCAACCCCACCAGCCATGAGAACGTCCTGATAAAGGTAATCATTAATAACAACGTGCACAGGTTACAGTTTCAGGTTTAATGTTCAAAGCTTGTAAATGATTGTTAGAGCGTGGTTTGTTGGCATTGGCTGCATTCTTTTAGCTATGATTAACTCATGCGGCTCATGAGCCTGCATGTGGACTGTGTATACGACTTTCTTTACTGAATGTTGTCAAAGTGTGTAATCCTGAAGTCTGATGTTAAAAATGCAATTCCTCATGTCCTTAAAAAGTCTTATTTTGTTCACCCAGTGGCACCCGGAGGTGAAGCACTTCTGTCCGGACACTCCGGTCATCCTGATTGGCTGCAAGACTGACCTCAGGAAGGATAAAGAGTGTACCAGGAAGCTCAAGGCCATGGATCAGGCGCCCATCACTTACATACAGGTAAGGCAAGAAGAGTGTGCAGGCATTTAGAGAGCTATAAAAACAAGTTACAGGATGTTAACTATAATATGCAAGAGGAAGCGCCCTAACCAGAACCTACAACCACACCGAACAACAGTTTCAGTGCAACAATTCCCACAGCTCTTCCAAACGTACATTTATCACCGTATACTGTCTAATTCTTGGTGTTAATGTTGGGTTGGTTTTGGGATGTAGGGTGAGGAGACGCGGCAGGTGATGAATGCGGAGCTCTACCTCGAGTGTTCGGCAAAGTATCAGGAGAACGTGGAAGACCTTTTCAGGGAGGCCACCAAAAGAACTTTTGCCTTCCATCGAAAACAAAAAGGCAAGAGGAAGAAGAAATGTGTCGTTTTGTGACGACTCCACTGGTTTCATTTGTTTTAGACACTCACACATTGAGAGTGGTTGGACATTCAGAAACCAAAGACAGATGTGGAAACAGCTGTAAGACTACTAGTTCAGAAAGTTCACTCAGCGGTCCCTGTAAGTCTGGGCCTCACTGAATCATCAGCTCTTTACCGTCACAAGAAAATGACTAATGACAATTTTGCAAGAAGTTTGCAACTTGAAATACCTTCTGTCAATGTTTTTTTTCACTTTTGTATGAGACATTTTTTGTATTTTTATATATTTTTTCTGTTAGAAAGCTTTGCACTGTTTTCAAACCTGTTTTATTGAATGTACATCTATCGGACGAATTAGAACGGTTAGTTCTTGTATTGTCGATTCAAATGTCTGAATCTGGTTTAAAAGCTGCTGCTAGATAACAAATTCCCAGACAGAATAGTTGTTGAAATTCAATATATCATGGTACTGTAGCTTTAACAGTCTTGAGAAAAAAAACTTGATCCACACCCAACAGGTTAGTTCATTTCCAGTAAAACAAACACTGAACTAGAATTTGTTTTGGAGCTGTGTCAACCTGAAGCAGAGCTCTTATCTTTTCCAACAGCGCCCACTAGTGTCGGAAAAACGCAATGTGTGCAATGGTTGCACAATTTAGGTATTTCCACAATTCCCACACTGTAAAATTGAAGGAACACTGAAAGAAAATGCAATTACTTTCTGTCCCATTGCACAAAAAAAATACAGATACAGCATTGATTTTTTTATTAGGTCTTTTCTTTATTATTTTTTTTTTTACAACAATGTACACAGATTGAATCAACTGTCTCTTGATACTGATCGTAGTCAGGCACCAGGTACAGTCTCCAAATGAAAACATTGTTTAACATCAGCTACATCATAAAAATGAGGAAATCAAGTTGTTTTGTGCATTCTGGCAGCTCTCGCATCAAATGTAACATTTTGGTCTGTGACTTAACAATTTCCCTTCAATAAAAGTGTAACATAAATATCGTGATTCTCTTCAGCAGGATTGCTTTCTGGGAAATGCCATAAAAAAAACCCGCTACTGTCTTTGGATTTTTCAAAATAAAATGACTATTTTTTTTGCTGTGACAGGCTGGAGGAAGAATAAGGCATTAGAGACCCGACATTGCTGAAAAAACTAAATGACCCAAACAAGCATGAAACAGGAACCAGACAACACTACAGTGAACTAGAGCAAGAGCTCCAAGTTTGGCCATAAATTAACTCATACAAATATTTTTTTTTATTTAGTATGTTGACTGGAATTAGAAAAACGATAATCCAGAAACATTTTAATCATCATTCCGTGTCTTAGTCTTACAGTACCGGCGCTAATAGCAGCATTTGATCATAATACATTTCTGCAACATCACATAACAAGATGGGAACTACCAGCATGTTGTTTGTTTCAGCACAGTAATGATCTGTGCATGCCTTTGTGATGAAATGTTAAATAGGCTCGAAGGAAGAGTTAGACCATTAGTGAAACATCATAAACCTATGTGTAACAAATTGTTAGCATTATGGTAATGAGAAGTGTAACCGCTGGCGAGGAGTTCACATGAACCCCTCCCCCCACTTAAAGGTACGGTGTGTAGGAATTGGTTGGATCTGGTGGTGTGGTTGCAGATTGCAACCAAATGAGTGCTCCGCTCATTCTTCCAGCCGAGCCTCCGAATGTAAAACCGTGGTAACGCCACTCGCCTTGCTCAGAGGCCATTCTTACCATAATAACACTACTTGAAGCCCCAGACACACCGACCCGACGTCAGAGAACTAGCGGTGACGAAGGCCGCCTGTTGAGTCACCTCATGTCACCTTGGTCTTGGCCAAATTGTTGCACGTGAACACACCGCAAAGACTACAGCCGGTGGCCAGTAAGCGCATACCCTCTGCGCCGGCGTGAGATGAAATAACTCTCCCTACCAGCAGGTTGCAGTAGTCTGTATTTGTCATTCAAAAATGGAAACTGGAAGACCATGGACTGCGGATATACAAGCCGTTGTTATCACATGTACTTGAAATAAAGCAGCGTTTGCGACCATTTTCGCACCACTCATCACTTCATTCCAGACGGCCATGTCGTTGTGAAAATATTCATGTGTTGGAATGATCAGATGAAATGAAGATGAAAAATGAGAAGAGCCTTCTGTGTTTTTCTCTTCTCGTGCACTAATTTGTTTAAGATGAACAGCCAATCAGAGTGATTTATCTCACCGACGGGCACCACGGCCGATTCAACATGCTGAAACGCCGGAAAAAAAAACTCAGACACGGGCAGACTAGAGCCAACGGTGAAGGACACACCGAAAAAACTAGGCCGATGGACGATCACCGACGGCCACAAACTGTCCGACGGCCGACCGTCGGCTTGGTGTGTCAGGGCCCTTAGAAACAACTTAAGTTAGACTGCGGCTGATGGTACCACGGTTTTGCACTCACATTACCACAGTTTTACAAGCATGTCAGAAAGCTATGGCAGCCTTCAGGCAACGTAAAAACATGAAAGTCTCTCTCTAGAACCAATTTGGTTTGTCCGTTCTGGGCTACTGTAGAAACATGGCGGAGCAACATGGCGGACTCCGTGACGAGGACCCGCTCCCTATGTAGATATGAAGCTAAGCTAACGAAAACACGATTCTTAGTTTCAGGTGATTATACACTAATGAAAACATAGTATTAACATTTATTTCATATTCCATTTCTGCCAATAGATCCCCCGAAATGTTACACACTGTTCCTTTAATCTTCACTGGGAACAACCGTTTTTTGTAGAGGCAGTGCAAGTTTCTATGTCTGTGTTCATGTGACTTAACCAGATAACCAGTTTAGGCGTTAGATCTTTAAAAAAAAGGTTATGGCTTTTGTAATCACCACCTGAAGAGAGAAACAGTGTTGCATTCCCTTGAAGTCCTTACTCCTTTGAGGAGCTAGGAAAACAACAAAAAAAATAGAAGGGCAGTCAAGTATCAGGTTTGTGTTTTGACCTACAAGTCTAGTAAAAAATACTGGTTAGCAGTGAAATAGCACAACAGGGAGGTCAGAACTACACATAAAACCGTTAGATAATTCAAGAAATGAAGTGCAGTGCCCAGTTGAGCATGTCCAATTCTGTTCAGGCCGGAGAGTTTGACCAGTGCCACTTCACGGAAGTATGAAGTACGTGACAGACGTTTGGTCTTCAAAGGCAAACTATATTCTGTTCTGCTGATCGACGCTACCTGCCCTCTTTTAGTTGCATATGATTTGAAGAAAAGGCTCTCTGACAGATTCATGCGCTGACACACACACCCAAATAAAAACACATTCTTCCCGCTCACCTTTTATGTACACGATAATGCGACAAACAGTTTGTCTATCAAGGTGATCACCGCTTTGTGTTGAGACCGACTGTGCAGCAACATCGACGACGAGTCATTAGAAAGCAGAAGCCTGTTGGCCAGATGCTTTGGCTGGACACTGCCGCTGCCATCAAAGCCTGAGAGAAATAAGTGGTTTCAGCTCCGTCTGCTCCCGGCCTGATCGTACTGTGGTCAGTCTATCAAGCGATTGTGCGTGTCGCTTCGAAATTACTGGCCGCTTGTGAGGATCGGAGGTTTGTCTCAGTCATTTTTTTGCACTTTCCCCTGGTTTTTCTGAACCTTTTGGTGGACGACTTTTAATGTGGTGAGGAAATTTCCCAGGAATAGGATGAGAAATGTCAGTGCCAGCATAAATACCTGGAAGAAAAAAAAGGAAAAGTGGGGTTTTATTTCAAGACAAGTCATGACATGCATTTTTTTTTAAACTGTATCTGGATTTTGACATGTTGAAGGACTCAGACATGGAAAGGAAAAACATCTTTTCAAACAATACACCAGAGTTTATCACATTTCAATAAAGAAATCAAGTTAAGCATGTGCTCTGCACAAGTATGATGCAGACAAACTTTCCCTGCATATCTTTTGACTTAAAAAGGTGCCCTATACAATATCCAGAGTATTTATATAGCAGCAAACAACTATTTGCCATGTAAAGCTATAGGAGCAAAAAGTCTACCTGAGCAGAGAATGAAGTCGCTCTCCCTCTGTGTGTGTTGTAATATCTTCCCCTTTGCTTTGTTGACATAGCCGGGCCGGCTGTGCGGGTTTAAATTTTCGTGCCCGCTGGCTAGCTCACAGCCGCCGCTATGCACTGCGCTCTTACAACGATTAAAGCCGGTAATGCCGTCCCGACTGACGGCGTTGTTGCGGAAGCATAGCACCCACCCTCCGGTTCCCCCCTCTGGTAAACGCGGTTAGCTCTGTAAGCACTTTTGCAGTTGTTTACACTGTTAGCTACGAGCTGCCAGTTCAGCTTTCGTCCTGTTGAGAGCCGTGCGGTGGCAATACAAATGCTCCCTATCTCGCTTTTAGCACCTTTAAGCATGTGGGCTGCACAAGTCTGATGCAGACAAACTTTCCCTGCATATCTTTTAATTTAACTTCAGTCGCACAACTCTGAAAATGGCCTCAAATGTGCTTATGTTGACACTGCTTCGATACAGACAGGCAAAAAATGATTTAAAAAAGAAGCCTGTCAAACTTTTTTGGTGTAGGTGTAGTGGAGGGTATACGCAGGTATACGGAGTTAACCCACCTCTTTTTCTGGTGGTTTACAGTATAACAACCTATCAGCCAAAAAGCCATTGGAATATATAGGAGAGCATACACACTTCCTCCTCGGTAACCTACTACCCATCTACCTTGTACTGTAGTACACATACCTCATCAATGACCACTGTTTTTAACCAAACAATTTCATTCTGTCTCGAAATGCCTCTCATTTAAAGCAAAGGACCTGCCAATGTCATCCTTACCTGCCATTCCTTACAGTCCGCATGTCCTCCCAAGCTAAACAGGGTCACCGAGTTGTAAAGCTGCCAAAACTGTGAAGGAAGAGGAGGCATTGTCTTTCATAATGTTGCTGCACGCTCTTGGTTGCACAAGCAAATTTCTCTTTGATCCACATCTTTCTCCTGAGCTGATGTAGTCTCTCAAAAGTGCTCTTAAAAATAATACATCTCTGTTTATGCACTTTAAACAGAAACCATGAATGCTGGTGTGAAAATGCATTGCAAAGTGCAATATCCTCCTGATTTTTAAATATTTGGAATAAGGGTGGTAAAGTGGTTAGTTTGATATTAAACAAAAGTAGACTTACATGGCCAAAAAAGAGGAATGGCAAAAGAAAAGTGAGGCCTCTCCACATCCAGGACTGAAATCCCTCTGCGGAGACACAAAACTGTAACAGTGACCTTGGGACAACGTGACACAGAATACTATGCAATGATCGCTGTGTTGGTACCCAGTTCAGCTGTCATTTAGAGATGTTTTGAGAAGCAAATTCACAGAGGTACTCAAATTACTCCTGACATCTGCTTGGCAGCACGCTGATGTTGACAGCTGTCTCCGTCTCTAACCTTTACCCTATTTCTTCCAGACATGGTGTTGCAGATGGCTGAAGAGTTCAAACGATTGAAATGACCATACCACCAAAAATAGCTTACAACTCACCCACTGTGAGGTCCAGCTGATTTCTCTCCCCCAGCGCTCGCAGCCTGTATAAGCAGCCGCTCTGGTAGTAATACTGGAGGAACTGGACAAAGCCTGGAGGACAAATGGATTGCAAAAAATTACAGCACAGCCAACACCGTAAGGTGATTAACAGATCAATAAGGTTCCCATGATCTAGTTCATAACCAAGTACTGGAAAGGAAAACTATTATTCAGGATTAGTATCAGCTTATCAACTCATAAAATGGAATAAAAAAAAGTCACCAGCAGCCTGTAATGTGAAGCTTTGCACACAGAAATGGGGTCATTATGTCCTCAAACCAAAACAAAAAAAAGAGCTGCATTGTCTCAGTTTAAGCTGCATTTGTTTTTTTTTAAATGAACATCTGTCTGTTTAAACATTTGACTTATCATCCAAAACCCAAAACCAGCGAGCCCCATCACATTAGTTATGACACCATGAGTCTGCAAGTGATATACTAGGCAACACCTATAACCACCAGTGTGTGACTTCACTTCTGTATTCTGGTGAGAAGAAATGTTCACAGAGGAACGGTTGTAAATGCAAATATTATCAGCAGGCTAGCGGTGACAGTCTAATCTCTGATCGACAGAAGTACAGTAAAATTCAACTTGAGCTACGCTTCATATCCTTAATTAATAAGATCTTCATATAATTATACATTTCTAATTATTTACGTCCGCTGGAATGGAGTCCATTTAGCGTCGGCTATTAGTTTGTGGGAGGTTGTGTTCACTTCCTCTAAACAGGTTTACACTGTATTTAATCAAACTGTGATGTCCAGCAACTACATGTTGGTTTCACTGACATAAAGCGATCCACAACATCATTTCACTATTGTGAGCGAACACAGCGTTACAGGTGATCCTTGACCTGCTCTGGCTCTGGTCTACTATCATACTGTGGTGTGACAGTTATTTTGAATTCTAGAATAAACAGTATATTTTACAAAATATTGTATTTAGATTTGGGTTCTGTCATTGTGTTTGATTTTGGTATGAAATGATTAAAAACCTGAAACTAAGAGTTCATTATTCTGTTATCTGAACTGAAACGATAAGTCATTTAATCACTTATTATTTGACAGAAAGTTCTTCAGCCACTATTTTCATAATCAATTCATCATTTCAGTCATTTCTCAAGCAAAAATGCCACATTTTCTCTGGTTACAGCTTCTCTAATGTGAGGGAGTGCTTTAGAATAGAATAGAAAATACTTTATGTTCTGCTTTTCACGTTAAAAAGGCAGAAATTTGCCTTTGGTTCGCCAAAAGTACCAAAAACTGCTATTAAAAAAGGTACATTAAAACACAACATATCACATCCAGACAGATCACCTTAAAAACACAATACACCAACCAAGTACGGGGACTGAATCAAGGTTAAATAAATAGATATAAAGTGCTGTGTGCTGAGCTGGCAGGCAGGCTTCAGAAAGGGTCTGTCCTCACCGATTAAGATATTTTATGGTAACAGGAACAAACGATTTTTTATAGATGTTTTTCTTTGCACAGGGGACTCTGTACCTTTGCCCTGAGGGCAGTAGCTGAACATGGTGATTTAAAGCATGGCTGTGGTCATCTAAGATTTTGGCACTGCTTTGCCATGGTTCTTTGATTCGTATCACTAACTTTAATATCTTTGGGTTTTGGACTGTAGGTCAGACAAGATACTTTGAAGACTTCACTTTGAACTTATAACAGGCGTTACACTTTCTGACATTTTATAGACAAACTATTTATTAATCAATCAAGAAAATAATTGCCAGATTAATGGATAATAAAATAATGAATAGTTGCGGCCCTACATTCAGGTAATAATTTTGGCTAAATGGCAAATACAGTATGTGTCAGAATACAAAGATGCATATGTAACAACAATTCTCCTTTATCTCCCACAGTTGGTGTCTGCAACTGATGATGTAATACTGATCTCAAATGTCCCAAAGTGTAGCTACTTGACCAATGCCAACAAAACCCTGTGAAATGTATGCTTGCTACAAGACACTCACAACAAAGGAGGGACATCGAGCTGCAACAATTAATCGATTAGTTGTCAATGAAATTAAATTAATTTCATTTAATTTAAATTAAAAAAAATTAAAATTCTGATTCCAGCCTCTTAAATGTGAATATTTTCTGGTTTCTTTACTCCTCTAAGAAGTAATGAATGAAGTTGTGGACAAAACAAGACATTTGAGGACATCATCTTGGGCTTTGGGAAACACTGATCAACATGTTTCACTATTTTATAGACCAAACTAATCGATTAATCACGAAAATAATTGATAAATTAATTGATAATGACAATAATCTGCCCTAGAGGGACTACACGTTCCCTGATTTAACTACTGCACATCACACCAAAGGAAGAAGTTACTGCTGCTTTGTGAGGATGAACCATGAACTCATGTTTGGGTAAGAAAATACTCTTATAATAATTATTCTAACTGAGAAACAGTCCCACCAAACAGACTTCCTAAGTAGAGTCAATGAGCAGATTCAACACTGGATGCAGATTTGTACATCAAGCACCTTATCTTGATTAAGACCCAGACAACATTATGACACCTAAAACCCAGACAGCCCTCACCATACTGTATATAGACGGCAATGCCACAAACACACATTTTGTTCCAAGTCTAGTAAACAGATTCAGCTCTTACTCTGATAGATGGAGAAAGCGAGGAACTGGCTTCTGAACATCTGATACATGGTCCCCTCTGGCCTGCGAAATGACACAAGGATAAACAAAAACGACATGAGGCAGATGTACCCTTTATTGTCGTAGCAGTCGCTAACCTGTCCGTGTTTGTACTAAAGTTCAAATATGGCGGTTGAAACAATGTGACACTAAGACATCAAAGACAAAAAAAACTCACCATGTGAGCATCACACCGGACAGAAAGGTGGACACATAATGGTGAGACACCCACCAACCTTTGATCCTGAAAAGCAGAAGAAGAGAACAGGAAGAGATTTACAACTGTTTACCCCCCAGTAATTCACAATAATAAAAATAAAATAGAGAAATCACAAATCCTGAACACAAATGATGATGAACACAAAGACCTTTCAAGCATGAAAATTTAAATAATAGTAATAATAAAGAAAATAATATTTAAAAAAATTAAATTAAAAATAAAAAACAATAATAATAATAATTAAATGCTATTTTCATTTAAAATGAAAATAATACAAAAAATAACTAAGAACAAATGTTCCAGTGCTTTTACATTACAGTTTCAACAGACTGTAGTGTCTCTGGATTGACATCACAACACACCTGGAGCCGTTGCTCATGAGGATGCTTTCCCTTATGGTCAATGTGCAGTAGTACCACACCAGCAAAAAGTTGAAGATTTCATCAGTGACTCTAAACAAAATAGAAAAATAAAATTGTGAACCATTCTTTGGATTTTAATAATTCAACGCAAATAATTATTAAGGGAGGTGGGGGGTGAGTTATCTCACCGCCAGTTGAGAAAGAAGAGGCAGGTTATTGCTCCGAACATCAGGATTATTGTCATATAAAGCTTGAACTTCTCATACTCGTCTTTGTAGGCAAATCTATGCGAATAAATGGAGGTGAAAAAGAAGATGAAACACAAATCCTGAGTCTAAACCACATTTTTCACGCTGTCCTAAAGGCTGAATACTTCACATACTTTGCCTGGTTGCTGAGAAGCGTTACGTTCACGTTGCCCAGGACCAAATTCAGGTACAGCCTGGAAACACACACACACACACACACACACACAAAAAACCCATAAACAAAGAAAATAAAATACTACTCACTGTCTGTAATGTGCAAAATGTAAAAGTACTGACCCGTTTTTCTTTGGCAAATATGCTTCCATATCAAAGAACACATTTTGTTTATCTTTGATCTGTGTTCTGATGTCTGTTATTAGTTTCAATTCTTTCTCGTCACATGCTTTTGAACACCTGTGGAGAAAAGACAAAACGATCATGAGTGGAAAAGTAAACAAGAGGAAGAGGAATATTTTAGCTCTGCATGAACTGAGACGCAGCATCTTTTCTGATATGCCTCAGAGTGATCGAGATGATAGCAATTTATTAAAGTAATGTCCACAAACAAAAGCAATACAATCACAACAGGAAGACCTTATTTTAAAGGAAATAGTTTTTCGCCAGGCTGATGAGCCACAAACAAATGTAGTTTCGTAGTGTACTGACTGTAGTGTAACCTAAGAAACATGCTAAGTTTACTGTCCTGATCAGAGAACACTTACTTGGTCAAGGTTTTACTTAAGTCTTTTAGGCATTTTCTCTGTTTACTGATGGCGCTGCTGCATGTTGTCTGAAGGTTGGTGAGCTCCTCAAGCTTCTGTCTGTAGATTTTGTGAGTTTCCTAGTTGTCAAACAAACACACAAAGTGAGCAGAGAGAATTTGTAAGGACAGAAAAGTCTGTGGACTCTCAGTAACGGGCAATAAAACATACAAATGTGCATTCCTGACATCACAAATGTGTCAAAATAAAATAACAAAAGCACTGCTGATGGGTGATTACAACCAAAGCAGAAATAAATATACATTTTATTTGTCATATTCAACTGAAAACACTTCCAAGCTTAAAAAAAAATCTCAATGGACAACACTGAAAAGCTTGAACAGAGTCTCTATTCAGCGGAGAAATCTTGACCTTCTGTCAGAACACAAACAGCATATGACACTGTACTATATGGTGAAATACATATTCCAGTCTATATGCTTTTAATGCTGGTAAACCAGACCATAGCTTGCAGCAGCACTGTCCCTACTTTTCCCATCATCACTGGTTTATGAGACTGAGTGTGTACAGTCAGCAGAGAAGATCCTGTGGTCTGAGGTTAGGGAACTCATCCTCATTTTTGATTAGAATCAACAGGATCATGTAGCGTGGAACCGTCCAGAAACCATAAAAGGTCAATCTTTGTTAAAAGACTTCCACAATCAAGGTCTCATTTCATCATTGAAATGGGAGACGTGGCCTGAACAAAGGTGTTTTGTAATTGAAGACCTGCTTGAAAATGTGTTTGGGTGGAGTGCTGTTCAAATATACTTTATTGTCTGCTTTTCGTGTACAAAAGGCAGACATTTGTCTTTGGTTGTGCAAAAACTGCTATTAAAAGAGTACATTAAAACAACATATCACATCCAGACAGATCGCAATAAAACACATTCACATGAAAAACACAATACACTAATAGAAACTACATTAAAAAGGAGCACCAGGTACTGAGTGGTGAGGACTGAATCAAGGTTAAATGAATAGATCTAAAGTGCTGCGTGCTGAGGTAGTGAGCTGGCTTGAGAAAGTGGCTATCCTTACAGATTAAGATACTTAAAAACGATTTTTATGTTCTTTCTTTGCACAGGGGACTCTGTACCTTTGCCCTGAGGGTAGTAGCTGAAAGTGGTGATTTAAGGGATAGCTGTGATCATCTAAGATTTTTGCCACTTTAGTGTTGGACTGCTTTGCCATGGTGAAAGGACAGTGGGGTCTGTAATGCACGCTGTAATTGTACTGCTCAGCTTGACCACTTTGGAAAGCTTCATCAAAAGCAACGTACACCATCTTGGACAGTACAAACTGAATTTTATCTGGTTGTAAACCCTAAGAAAATATATATATATATATATATATATATTAATATAATATATGAAAAATACAAAAGTGGACACAGGGAAATGTAATAAGAGATCCTGACCTTTCAGAGGAGAAAAGAAACAGCTTCCCACACTGTCTTTTCTATGCACATACATTCAAAATCACATGCCAATAATTTTAGCATGTACAATTCAAAGAGATATGTTATTCTAAAGGTTTACCACATGCCAAAAAATAGTGTGTAAATCACCAAGTCTTGTCAAACATACAGACCCTAGAGTTAGGACTTGCATAGATGTACACAAGCAACTGACAATGAATATTTCAGTGAAGGTGAATTTTGAATTTAATCTGGTTGTAAACCCTAAAAAATGAAATATATGAATATAATCTATGAAAAATAGAAAAGTGGACACAGGGAAATGTAATAAGAGATCCTGACCTTTCAGAGGAGAAAAGAAACAGCTACCCACACTGTGTTTTCTATGCATGTACATTGTACATCACATGCCAGTTTTCTCATGCCAATAATTTTAACATGCACAATTAAAGGGATGTGTTATTCTAAAGGTTTACCACATGCCATCAACAGTGTGTAAGTCTTTTCAAACACACAGACCCTAAAGTTAGGACTTGCATGGATGTACACAAGCCACTGACAATGAATGTTTCAGTGAAGGTGGAATATTTCACATTAGTTATTCAACAGAACTTAAAGGCTTGACAGTCACCTTCATCATCTCTCCCTAAGGAGCAGCTCCACATTCTCGTCAGGTCTTCGTCTCAGTTGTCTGGGCTAGGAGCTGAGGGGTGGTCTCTTGCCACAACATTATATTAAACCTTAAAGTGAGCTCTCCTATTATCTTATATTGTTTCAAGTTAGCTAGCTAGCTAACATGAGCTAGCACGGTAATGATGAATGAATGGTGATGCGTTCAATGACCACCACACGGTTTACTCCAGCAACAGCGTGGAGTTGACCTCTGAGTAAGTTTGGTAGCAATCATTTAACATTAATACAAACACAATACTCCACTCTGTGGTTAGCATTGTTACTGCTCATTAGCAACACTAGCACGCATACACGCTACTGTAAAGACAAAGATGATACACATCCAGTGAAACATGTCCCGTTAATTAGATATTGCTCCCCACAGCCCGGTTATTGGCTCAAAGCAGTGAGCTGAGGATGAATGGCGAATAGGAGCGAGCCGTCCAGACCACCGTAGCCCCTCGCGACGGCTGTCAGTGCCGTCCACGAGACATCATGCACTCGTTATAGTGTTACCTGCAGCTGTTGATACTCCTCGTCAATCTCCTCCGACTCCGTCTGAAACTTCGGTTTGGACATTGTGGAACAGTAGCTGATGTCGTGAAGCTTTCTCCGGTGTCTCCTCTCCGGTGTCTCCTCAAACACTCACCGTACACTCAGAAAGCGTTTTAACCGGGCTGCAGGGCGCATGCTCACATCGTTAAACACTATCAGGACCACAGCAGCCAATCAGCTGCTCTGGTTGAAGGTAAGACCTGCCCTCCTCGGTCTCTGATTGGACCACAGCAGCCAATCAGATGCTCTGGTTGAAGGTAAGACCTGCCCTCCTCGGTCTCTGATTGGACCACAGCAGCCAATCATCTGCTCTGGTTGAAGGTATGACCCGCCCTCCTCTGTCTCTGATTGGCTAGTACTCGTTGCCTGGTTGGTTAAAGGTTTAGGGAGGAGGAGTGTGATTGGTTGATGGTAGAAGCATAGTAGCCGACCATGTAAGCCGACGGCCAGTTAGTACGTACGTTCTGCGCATGCGTGGAATTAAAGAAACCTGAATATTTTTTTTTTATTATTATTATTTTTTTTTATTGAAGATAATCATTTACAAACTTTTTTTTAAACTTTTTTTTTTATTGAGAAATTTACATTACAATATGGCATCGTACATAACAGCCCACAACTACAAGGTAACAGACAAGCCTGGAAATTGGCATACAGTGCATAAGAGTGTGGATGAAGAGAGAAAAAAAAAACAACAAAACAAAAAAAGTAAGGGAATGTGTGAATAGTGCTAATAGTGCTATAGAGATTCTCTGTAAGGTTAAGGTCCTCAACTAACATTGAAAGCTTCATAGCATTATTTTTCTTCATATGTTTCAGAGATGAAAAGTAAAGACACAGCTCCTTATGAAAAACATAGACATTTGGTTTTGATTTCAGGAATCTATTTTTATGTATAAAAAACGTTTAATTCATTTACAAACATTAAGGCATTGTAATCTAAACTCAATGCTTCTAACATACAAGGCACAATTGGATAGGAAAGATAACTTAAATTATAAAAAAATATATATAATAACAAAAATAAAAGAGGGTAGAAAATAATTAAAGGAACAAAAAAGAGAAATGCATAAATAAATAAATAAATAATAATAAGACTGCACTCTTCCATAGTAGCTCTAGGGGTCATCATCATATATGTTCAGTTCTTCATAATCTCTGAGGAGACGCTTTGCATGTTGTCCATTCATTAGTCTTAAAGCACTGAGATGATTGTCCACAAGGTCCCTTTTGAAAACGGAACATAGGGGTTTCATTTTCCTCCATTTGGATGCATGGATGAAAAAATTTGCCAGCAGTATCAGATTGTTCAATATCAAGTCACTCTTAATGTCCTTCATGTTAATACCAAACATAATGTTTTCTCTTGTGAGAGGAGCAAGTAGTTGGATTCAGGTTGACAGCCAGTCCTGCAAATCCTCCCAGAATGCTGCAGAATATATACAGTGGAAAAACAGATGATCAGTAGTTTCAATCTCAGTCTCACAAAAGTTGCAGTTATTGTGATCAACAAGACCGATATATAACTAATACATTCATGATATACAAGCTGTTGTCATGATGCGGTACATTAAATAAAGCAGCGTTTGACGACCATTTTCACTCCACTCTCACTCACCACTTAGCTTCATTCCAGATGGCCATGTCGTTGTGAAAATATCCGACTATTGGAATGATCAAATAAGATGAAAAAGGGGGAGAGACGTTACTTGTTGGCTTGCTTTCCTCACTTCTGGTTCTCTTCTTGTGCACTGGTTCGTTTAGGTCAGGGGTCAGCAACCTAAAAATCTGAGATTTCGAGAATAAAGTCATATTACGAGAATAAAGTCATAGGTTTACGTGAAAAAATACGTGATATTATGAAAATAAAGTCAAAAGTTTACGAGAAAAAAGTCGTAATATTATGAGAATGAAATCCTAATATTATAAAGTAGGAATTTTACGTGTTATTTTCTTTTTTCTCGTAAAGTTATAACTTCATTCTCGTAATATTACAACTTTTTTTCTATTTAGTTATGACTTTATTCTCGTAATATTACGACTTTTTTTCTCGTAAAATTACGACTTTATTCTTCCTTATATTGCAACTTTTTTTCTCGTTAAGTTATGACTTTATTCTTGTAATATTACAACTTTTTTTCTCATTAAGTTATGACTTTATTCTTGAAATATTACTTTTTTTCTCGTAAAGTTATGACTTTAATCTCGTAATGTTACGACTTTCTTTCTCGTAAAGTTATGACTTTATTCTTGTAATATTACGACTTTTTTTCTCGTAGAATTACGACTTTATTCTCATTAAGTTATGACTTTATTCTTGTAATATTATGACTTTTTTTTCTTCTAAAGTTATGACTTAATTCTCGAAATATGACTTTATTCTGGAAATCTCCGATTTTTTTTCGCAACCATACCTTTGTATTACTACTCATATACTGCATCATTTTTACACATTTTATTTGGCTTCTGTAATGTAAATGGTTTTTGATCAGTGTCAGTATTTTTCCCCCTGATCACAAGGTCAAGCTAGAAGAACAAATTTCAAAAGCAAAACGTCTTGTTCACTATTGTATGTTGTGTGATTAAAATAAATATCTTAGATTCAATTTCCATTTTGGGTTTTCTTTCGTTTTTTTACGGTGATATAACTATTTATGCATTTATGTGTCATCATAGTAGCGTATACTGTATATTCTGATAGCCCGGTTTGTCCTGAAAAAAAGAGGTGTTAATAACATAATTATGCATTATTACAAAGGGAGACCAAAAAGAGAAAAAATGGCTTAGACCTCAGAGGGTTTGTCTTAGTATGGAGTCAGTCTTGCCTGAGATATAAATAAAGATATGGAAGTAGGAATGGAGTTTGTATCTCAATTTTTTATTTTTATTTATTTATACTTCTTATATTATAAACTGTAACAAATTACATAGAGAATGAATGGAGAGTATGGAAATGAGAATAACTTAAAAACTAAAAACAATTTAAGAAATGTAAATTTGTATAAATATATTATAGTGGAGCTTTGAGTGTCTAGTTTGAACATTGGAAAAAGAGAAACATTTTGAGATCTTGAGCTCCATGGGGTTTAATGGAATTAAAATTTGTATCTTTTTTTTATCTTCAAATGTATAAAAGCACTAAAAACAGTTTATTTTGCATACTTTGTTAAAAAAAAAGCATTTTACTCCTCACTTTACACATTTTTGTTTACAGCACCATCTTTATTGTGTTTGTACAAAGTCTTTGAATCAATGCGATGGCCTGAAATGCAACATACCATCATATATTACCTTAAGTAAAAGTAACTTTCTTTTAAAAAAGGTGTCTGTGTGAAATTTCCGCCTATGACAACTTTGTATTTAAACGCCTCTAGGCTCTAGTTTTATAATAAATACATATTTCAAGAACAAGCTTAAGGCCTACAGTCATAAATGCACACATGGCTGACATCATAAAACACATTTCAATGCTCAGTAAACTGTTAGTAATGAGACATATTTGATCACATTTCTGAATGCAGTATTGGAGTTAATCCTGCAGAGACCGCAGGGCACAATCATCAATCATTTAGTAACAGTTCAACATTTTACAGTACTTCATTCACAGTTTGTATTTTATATTTATTCTTCACTGGACATCATCTAAACATCATTTAAATGTCATTTTGGGGGTAAAAAGTGAGTGGTAAAAACATGAATCCAGTGTTTCATGATTTCGACTTAAAACGTGGCGTTAAAGTCCAGAGATGAAGCTTCCCAGCAAAACGATTTGAAGCAGCCGCAGTGACACAGCTGAGCCGAGGGGACGACTGGCCGTCCCTGTGAGGAGTTTGGCATCTTTGGACACGGAGACGATGCGACTGAAGGTGGGGTGGATGTGTCTGAAGTTGTTCTGCAGAGGTGTCACCTGCTCTGCATCCTCCTCTGTGGAGAAGATCTGTGAGGTGAACTGAGCCAGCTGAGGAGGAAATATCAAAATCATGACTATTTACGGCACTCAGGAAATATTTTTTGACATGTTGACATATGTTAGACGTAAGAGACCTACTTGGGACCATGAGATGTAGACGGGGACTTCACACAGAGTCCATACGACCGCTTGAGAACACGGAGGGGTGGTGAGGCTGCCGTAATAGCGGTAATACTGACTCATGTTGTGCTTTGGCAGGAGGCTCATCAGCGGGAATGGCTTGATCTTAGTAGTTTGACCTTTGGGTGGGAGGATGCACAGCCGTGATGAGAACAAGAGTTACAAACAACACAAACAACAGGCAGGAGTGAATTTTCTTTGAGTGACCTCTAACCTTTGTACGCAACAGAGGAGAGCTTTTGTGATACGAGTCCAAAGTGCACATTGTCTGCATATACAACCTGCAAGAAAGCATAAAATCAGGATGTATTCGTACGCTGGAATATACAGAACAAATCTATTTAAACTGACATCAATTTTTTATTACACCTGCTCAGAAGCCTCATCATTCAGACTCTACTCAGGAACTGTGGCTCCCAGGTAGCTATAACCAGTATCACCTGTTTTGGGCCTGTCCAAAAGTAAATTCTTTTTGGCGTAAGATTTACACAGAATTAGTCACTATATTTGGTACAAACATAGTGTTTAAATGGGATGAACTCCTGTTTGGTCTTCTACTTTCTACATCTACAAAATGTTAAAACAAAATCCTTATTTGGAATATTGAGTGTAGCTGCTAGAAAAGCAATAACTAAGAAATGGCTTAAACCAGATACCCCCATCATTAGAGAATTACTTTCTCAATGAGGCTTCAGGAAACTAAATTTGAGGACATTTGTTTAATTTTTCTTTTTTTTTCAAAATGTAATTTTTTTTTATTATTATTTATTTGATCTTATTTCACATGAAAAGCACCCCATGTTCTATCTGTGTGTTCTATAATTTCATTGTAAAAAAGTGGAAAAGTTGGTTCACTTCATATTTGTATATAATTAAGTATGTTTATGTAAATGTCAGAGTAAAACCAAATAAAGGAAAAAGAAAAGAAAAAGTGAACACCAAAAAAAATAGAAAAAAAAATAAATAAACTGACATCAATGAAGAATCCAAGAACAGCGAGTCCTGTCGGGTCTTTCAAGGCCGCTGTCAGATTGGGATGGATGGACTTCATGTTGACTATGTGCATCTGGAAATAAATAAAACAAAGCCACAGACATTAAAGGACGGCTGCACTGCTCCGGCCGGCTGCAACAGTTGGTTGGTGACGGTGTAGAGCTCGTCTACTGACCGTACTGTACCTCCATCGGGTATCTGCGTCCGTCCACGGTGTGCTCTGATCCGTTAGTGGCCAGGCCTCCCCAGTGGAAGTGCAGCTGGATGGTGTGGTACACATCTGGAAGACCTCCACCGCTCACCGACATGCCGCCGCCAACCTGCAGCACGACTGAGAGCGACCAGAAATGTGTAATCACCCACACAATAACAGTTCATGAGAGTAACTGTAGTGTACTCACCAGAGTGTCCGTCATTCAGAAGCGTCCAGTGGCCCGTTTGGATCACGTCGAAGCCCTCCAGGTTTAAAGATCCCAGAGACTCGTTTCTGGTCATCTGGAGGTGGTCAAGATTGATGGGAGAGTGATGCTCTTCAAGTAGAGGGTGACAAGACGGGAACAGGTCTCCCCATGCGTAAGGATCTGAAGATGGCGAGGAAAACACGTAAGAACCAAATACACCAATGGAAGACGTGTTATCTACGTTCTCCAAGATTAACTTCCAGATGATTTATTGGGACATAAAAGGAGGAAAATATTGAATGTGAAAGTTCATTCTAGACCTCAGAAACAGTACAAGATGTTGTCGACCAAAACACTTCTTCACCACAAGGGTCCATTTTTGCAGCTGTTCTGGAGCTTTTGCTCAAATCACATGATCTTCCTCAGCAGATGGAGTTTTCTCAGTTGATATTATTGAATTACTTTACAACTTATTAAGGACTTCTCGTCCATGTTGGCTTACACACAGAGTTAATTCTTAAGCTTGGAAACTGACAAAACAATCTCACCGCAAGGTCCGTTTAGTAGCTGTTCCAGAGCTTTCAATCATAACCTGCCCTCTTCACGTTGCCAAGTTGTCATGAAATTGTGCAGCAGATGTTCAAATGTTAACTTTTTTCTGATTCTTCTTCCTTGTTTTAGCAACTACAGTTTCCAAGGTGAAGAGTGGGCAAACTCACTGCTGAGGAAGATTGCACGATACGATCTAAAGCTCCAGATCGGCTACTAAATGGACCTTGTGGTGATTTAAAAAACAAAACAAAACAAAAAAAAAAACCTTTACTGAGTTTTCTCTAATTTTTTGCTTTTTTTCTTGTGAAATACTCGACAGTTTAACCTCTTGAGGCCTCCATACAAAATAAGATTATTCAAATGACACAAATCTTTTTGAGGTTGAGGTTTAGAGGAGAAAATTTGCCATAAGACACTGCTTCATTTGAAGGGGTCAACAGCAACACAGTATAAAAATAATGATATAAACAGAACGTTAATTGTATAAAATGATGGGTTTATTTCAGTTGAAATTAAATGATTCACCAACAAGTGGGGACATAGTGCCAATATATTATGAGGATCCCTCACAATTTAATAAGAGATCATATTCTTTAAGTTGTCGTCTGTGTATTGAAATAAAGCAAGTAGTCCATAGCTTACTTACCACAATGTGGCTCATCGTAACAGTAGTCCTCTGGAATATAAAGAAAAACAAAAATGTTAGCACGCATAACTTTTCTTCTTTTTGTTTAATTAGCTTGAATTTAGAATAATGTATAGTCGTTGCCATCTGAAACTCAAGCACCTGATTTAACGTGTGAAACAACAATGATGAGGAGAGCAGCAGTCCAAACCATCGTAGGATCCCGCAGCCCGATGACTCCAGACAGGTGTCGAGGTATCTGAGGTAGACTGAAGATCAGCGTGGGGACGTCCCTGCTTTTAAATAGGAGCGTAGGTGGAAGCTGAGTTTTATTTTCTCCTGGTCTGATCAGGGAAGCGTGTCATTACCAGTCTTAGTGGTCTTTTTCTGATCAACAGGCTCATTGATGCAGCACAGCTTCACCCCCTCCTCACCCCTCCCACTGCTGCCAGCATAGATGCCCAGTGACCAGTAACAAGGCCTATTCATCTCATGGGAAAGTCAGTGGACGTGCAGCACGCTCAATTAGATGGGGACAGAATATATATATGGTTTCATATAAAAGGAGGGTGTAAAAAAATGTACCACTAGTCTCAAAAGTTAAAAAAAATAATGTGGAAAAACATTAAAATTGTAAAAGAACAAAAAAAAATCCTTCCCATCACTTGACCATGTAATCCACCTGAATGAATTGTACTTGATATTGAATTATGTAGCACACAACATTGTGCTTAAATTGCCAGTTATCATCAACTTGACATGTGTGTAATAGGTTTTTTAAGAGATGTTACAATTCAATCCTGATTGTGTTGCCTGAACAGCGTTAAGTCTCTTCCATCCAGGAATAGATTATGTCATTCTGTCACTACTTGGCCCGTGTGAACAAAGCCTCTTTTCTTCAGCCACAACGCTCTCCAAGCAGGGTATCGCTATCTCTGCTGCCTTATGACTCACTGGGAGGTGCGCTATATCCGCTTTCTTTAAATTATTTGAATCTTTTGATTGCCGTGGATTGGATTTAACCAACTGTTGAAGGGGGGGGATTTCCCTGCATCCCACTTTAATCCTCTTTGACATTTTGCTCACTGCAGACAAGGGAGGACTTTCCTGCAGGACTCACAGAGCAGCTAAATGTCGTGACTGACGAGGTTCAACGTAGACTTCAGTACGATGCTGTGTTCATACCCACTGACGCATGGAGTCGTCCTTCATGGTGCAATTTATTTGGCATTTTGATTAGATGTACATCTACCTCAGAAAAAACACAAGCCCCCACCCACCCTGCAGATGAAGCATTTTTTTTTTTTTAAAGTTAAAGGCTATGAAATAAAAGACAAAGAAATGTAGCATTTGTTGTATTATACATAAAACATTTCAAATCCAATAAAATTAGTTGTCACACCACCATAGTCTAGCACAGGAACTACAGTGTAAATGCTGCAGCTGTTCGGGTCGCGGGCAGGTTTTTTGATGCATACGGAGATGTTAAACTATATAGTCTTTTTGAACCTATTTTGTACAGACAGACTGTTGAGCTAAAATGTTTCCATGAAAAGAAAAATCTCTCAGCATGCCAAAAGATAAAAAACATGCACTGCAGCTCTAAAAAGCAGGTTGAAAAATAAAATCAAACTTAATGGAAAAAAAGAAAAAATCTGAACCAGAACACCATCTCCTATACACACACATGCAGACGCTACTTTTTTCACAATTTATGAGATTTTGTTCGTTGGATAATCCGCTGTGGATTGTCAATGCCAAAAAAAAAAAAAAAAAAAAATGGGGAAAATAAGCTTCAACATAAAATAATAATAATGTTCTATACATACAGTACATTCAAACATGAGATGCATTCAGACGCACATTTACAGCTGGTTTTCTTGAGGCAGATCAAAATAGCGGTTTGAATGCTGGTGAATGAGGGTCGACTCTGATCTAACTTCTTCTGGCTTTGTTAAATTCATCCTTGAGTGAATCAAACGATTGTCGTCGTCATAAAAGGGGTCTAACAAGTTCCAAATATACAAGTTTACACTTTTCTTTTTATTACAATTATTTTTTTTTGCACTGCGATCCCACTGAGAAACAAGGACGGTAACAGATCCATCGACACCAAACAGAAAAAGACTCACAGCTACAGTCTGTGATCTTCATCATCAGTAGCTGAAAACAACCTCAATAACTGAGATGCATCGCGTGGAGAACCCACACGTACAAACACATCAGGAAATGGAGGGGGCAGCATCCAAAATGTGACAATAAATTTCTTTGCCAAACAAAAAAAACAAAAAAAACCCTGATTAAATCGAGGGATGAGCGTGCAAAACATTGAGCTTTGAAATCACTAAACATGGTTCAGTTAGCAAATACACAACTATGCTGCGAAAGAGTTGATGATAAAGTAACGACAATGGGACCGTCTGCGTGATTAAACCACTTCATGATGGGAACAGTTATCTTAAATAAATTGATTTTCTCAAATTTAATGACGGGGGGGACATCATCCCTAATCTTCACACGTACACTTGAAAAGCTTCATCGCTTCCGCTCACTGATCAGTGGGGAGGGGGGGTAGGGGGGGGTTCAGACTGCGTCTATCCCATAATAAAACAATCAAGATTATAGCCTGCAGTCATAAATTATCATCAAAAAGAACAATAACAAACTCAGATATTTATCAGTACCACAACATTCCTCGATACACAATGCCTTGTGTCAGCATTACCTAATAAAAACCCCTATAGCAGGAAACTAACCGTACTTTCTTGCAAGGTTAAACCTCTTAATTACAAAACGTTTTTGCTGCAAATATGCGCTATAAACCTGGAAGACAGCGTCATGTATCAGACTATTAAGAAAGTGAGGGGACAGCAGATTCTTATGAGCGAGTAGAAATCGAGATCCGGGACATGCCGCGACAGACGGGGCTGATGAGAACATTATTGTAGCCTTGAGACCGACAACAGATACGTCCGTTTGAACAACAGTTAAGATGCAAAACAAAAACGCACAAGGAACAATAGCTGGCTTCACTGTCCGTCTGGCATTCTTAACTTTGTGCTGGAGTGTGACACACAAGTATAACAAATTTGACCGGGCGCTGACCTGAAGGGGTATTTACATCACGGCTTCTCGACCAATCAGGCCAACTCTGAGATGTTTCAAAAGCTTTGCTCAGTCGACGCTAAAAGAAAAAGTGCAGCTTCAATGTAGTGTTTTTTTATTTTCTCTGTACCGAAACAGTCCTCCCTGCTCCCTCAGATGCCAGTGTTTTCAAAAAAACAACACTCCCAACTGCAGAAGAGTCTTCAGAAAGACGGCGTCCTCGCTCCTCAAACAAACGGTTGCTGCTTCTTATACGTGTGTACAAACTTGAACTCTCCTCCCTGCAGTCAGCATTTTTGATAAATGACACCACGGTCTGCTGCGTCCTCTCCCGGTGCAGAACGCACTCGTGACCTTCCTCAACCAGCAGGTAATGTCCGGATGCAGCTCCCTGCACAGTCCTATACCACGGTGCTGAGGGAGGAGACGCAGTCCGCGGGCATGGAGGCGGGGGTGTGGCCATCTGTCGGTGTGTCTGGCCCTACCAGGAGGGTGCTGCTATCTATGGAGTCCTCTCTCTCCTGAGAGGACGGCGCCGAGTCTGGCACGGGAACAGGAGCGTTGGGAATATCGGACTGGAGCCCGTCTACCATGGTGTTCATCTGGCTCGGCACCAAGGAAACCCCGCTGTGTCCTGCAGGTGACGACGAAGAGAGGGAATGAAAACGAGATCCCGTACTTGATGAGATACATGAATAACAGGATCTGCGCCTACCGAGGTCCACGTAGAGGAGGCTGTCTGGGTTGATGGAGGCTTCGTACGGAGGAGGGGGGTCGTCGGGGTGCTGGATGTCTGGGTACTTGTAGGCTGCGTACGGCGGAGGAGGCTCTTGGAAATGGAAAGCGCCTCCCTCTCCATCATCAGACAGATGCAGGGGAGTGAGGCCGGTGCCAAAGGCATCCGGGCCGTAGTCGAAGCCTGGGACTCGTCTTCCAAGGTTAAAGTGGTGCACTGAGCGCATCAAAACAGACAGAAACAAAAAATAACTGCACTTAATATTCATCCACAAAATCAGCCTTTTAAAAGAAACCTTCATTTACAGCACAAATTCAATTAACAAGTAAAAGGTGAGGGGTTTTATGGGACTGAAGTATTATAGAAATTTGTTTACATGATCAAATAAGCAATGACTGTTTACAAAGAGCCCGGTGCAATGAGTGTCGGTCACTATAGTTCACCAACATGCCTTAAGAGGTTAACATCATTAAATATTTTTTTAAACTTCTTTGAAGAATGCCAATTTTTCAACTGAGGCTCTGTGCATCACAGCTAGGGCTGGAGCCGAATATTTGACTATTCGGTTATTCGTTCATTTGGGTAGGTAATCGATTTTCAATTTTAGTGTTTGGATATTCCTGAGTCATGTCGTGCAGACGAGCCAAGAGCCCTCGTCGTCACTGCTTATGTCGGAGCGAAACCCTTGCGAGGCTTGGACCGAAAGGGCTGAGAGGAAGCCTCCGCAGGCTGCATCACGTACGGGCTTGTAGCCGGGAACTATCGGGATAGGAGATGCGTAATGCGTGGAGACATCATCCTCAAAACGCTGCCGTTTAGGGGGTGAGGGCCTGCTAATGTGACTTCGAGGTACGTCGACACTCGCACACACAGAGGGATGAGGAGAGGAGAGGAGAGGAGAGGAGACGCTTAGCAGCCTCAAAACGGCGCTGTTTAAGGGGAGAGGGCCTACAAGACGCTGAGGGCGTACAGAGGCGTTTACGGACTGATCATGACATTCAAAAAAGTGTGTGGGAGAAGCCTCTGATCTGAATATTCGCTGTTCATTACAACCGAAGCTCCAGAGCTCAAAAAATGGTATTCAGGACAGCCCTTAATAAAAACTCATATGTTGCATCTAATTTAACTGACACTAATTTAGATGACAAAGCCTTATATTACACAACCAAATTATTATCGTTTAGAGAGTGGTGTGCTTGATGCTCACAGTTTCCTCCAATCAGAGTTTCGATGCGTTCACGTCTCCGCTGGCGGAGTCTGTGCACCATGAAGAGCAGCAGAGAGAGGATGAGGAAGGACGAGATGCAGCTGACGATCAGTCTCATCCCGCTGGCCATCGAGTCAAACAGGCTGTTTCCATCTGAGGGAAAAAAGAGGAAAACTGACAAAACAAACAGTACCACACGCTGCACGCTCATTGGTGCTCCAGAGTATGAGAAATTCAATTTCGCCACAACAAAATGCAAAATATATATTTACACAGAGACAAAGGTCATTACATGAAAAAGCTTGAGGTCACTCTTCTTCCCAGCCTCCAGAAAAGTCACAATCAGCATCAAATAATAACTTAACAAAAAGGTTCCATATGCAAACTGAAGGAGGTTTGTGGGAATTGATAATCACATCCTCTATCACGATACTGGAGGTAATCAGGACGGCTGCAGTGGAGTATTTTGTAAGTGACACTGTAGCCGGAAAGTCAACATGATAGAGGTGTTGGATTGAAATCAGTGAACGGAGCAGAAGCAGGGCTGTCTGTGGAGGACAAACAATTGCTATGCTGTTTAATGTCTAACTGTCTAATGTAAAGGCTAAATTGAATCCTGAAGTTATTCTTTTTAAACTGAATTTAACAAATATTATAAAAGATAATATGCTGGATATCTCTTGCACACAGTGTAACAAATATCCTGTGGCTGGAAGATGTTGCAATAAATCAAATACTGTAGATTTGTGATGAACTCCACCTTTCCAAGAATGAATACTCAAGACTTCTATGCAGCAGCTAACACACTGCTACAGTGATGTGGTAGTACCTGGGTCCAGGCAGGTGAACTTGCAGCACTCTTTGGGATCCTTGCGGAAGTGCTGGCAGCCCTGCGGACGCTCACACAACGCAGCCACGCACATCTCAGGCTCGCCGTCATGACACGTGCAGCTCAGACACGGGTCGTCCCCCTTGGGGGTGAAGTAGTAGCCCTCGTTTACAACGTTGTCTTTTATATCAACACACGTCTGCCCTGTTGTGGAAAAAAATTGACATCAAGACATAGTCCAAAATAAACAAAACTAACAAAACTCATAGCCGTCTCCACATTTCTGATGGAAAATGAGCACATACTCCTCTTGCAGAGAAAGGGAAACTTCTTGTAGCAGTTCTCAGCGTGCCAGCTGTGCAGGCCTCGTTCATTCATGCTCTTGATCTGAAAGCGCTGCAGCTGTGCACAGAAGACGTTGTCCTGGGTGGGAGACGTCTCCTCAAAATTGGCCAGACCCTCAGGTGGCAGGAACACCTGCATCGACCCTGTTGAGGAAAAAAAGATAAAACATTTTTAAAGCATTACAACAATAAAGTTACAGAACAGGAGTATTTTTTTTTTTTTTTGAAAGAGCAGGCATACCTTTGTATGCGACCTCCCAGCGGCCCTCCAGGGAGTGGTTCTGATTGGTGATCACATACTGGTAGCCCACCCAGAACCTTAAAAACAAAAAAGTTAATTACTGCAATTTAGGGGCTGCAGCTAACGATTATTTTCACTGTTGATTAATCTGTCGATTATTTTCTCAATTAATTGATCAGCTATTTAGTCTATAAAATGTCAGAAAAAGGTGAAAATGTTGATCAGTGTTTCCCAAAGCTCAATATGATGTCCTCAAATGTTTTGTTTTGTCCACAACTCAAAACTTACTGTTATAGAGGAGTAAAGAAACTAGAAAGAAGCTGGAATCAGAGAATTTTGATTTTTCAAACCGATAAATCAATTTTCAAAATAGTCTGTGATTATTTTTTTTAGTTGACAACTAATGGATTAATCATTGCAGCTCTACTATAACATGTTAATTTACAGTGTCAAATGGTCCATTTCAGGGTTTATGCATAAGCCATTATTGAGCACCTTAAACTGCCACTATTGGCCACTAGATGGCCTGCAACCAATGACAGAGCACTATCACTCCCCCACCTCTGCTGGAACACACTGATACACTTGACTGTATGTTTATACAGAATACTTATTTCATAAAAAACAAAAAGATCAACAAGGGCAAAGTTTAATGAGTTACAAAAGATGACTTGCAACTTAAAGGGGACTGTTTGTAAGAATCAGAAATGCTTGTTAACAGCGACACCTGTGGCCGTTAAGTCAACGAAAGTCAGCGTCGGGCTCCCGCTTCCTCGCTCTAAATAGACATGAACGAGCATCGCTCAACACAGTGAGGCGACACACGTCAGCTAAAACACAATATCACTGTATAATTCAGCTGCTTGGCAGTAATATTAGCTGACCAGACGGAGGTCTCTCCATGAATCAATGCTGATCCTAGTGCTTTTTCCTGCCTAAACTAACTCTTCTGCAGTGTGTAGTGTGCGCGCATGCACGTGAGGTGGAGTGAGCTGAGTGAAGGCAAGCAGGCAGGCAGAGGAGCAGAGGAGCAGAGTACAGCAGAGACTCTGGTCCTGGAGACCTAAGCTACGGTCTCCCCCGCGTCCTCCGACCCCGGCCAACACTGTTTTGCAAGACGGGCTTCACTAGATAGAACTTTACGGTTTTGCTGCTTCCGTGTAGTTTGCTGGAGTCATGTCTGAACAGCGGAGCCACACGCAAGCGCGCATATGCGAGCGCGCATATGCGAGCGCGCATGGGACACCGACCTAGGTGATTTATACGTATAAGAAGTTACAAACAGTCCCTTTAAAGGTTTTGATCTCTAGAGACTGAGTTGAGTTGCTGCCCAGGATGCAACTTGTTTTTTTGTAAAGAAACAGGTCTATTTTATTATTATATTTTTATGCCATTACCATTATTAATTATTATTTTATTGTATATATATATTTTTTTTCTGTACCCAGGTCTCACTTTTAAATGTGATCTTGATCTCAATGTGACTTCCTGATTAAATAAAGTACATATAAGTTTGTAGCGCTCCCTTTTCTGTAAATGAATGAAAGCATGCATGTTCAGACAGTTATTTTCTACGTAAATAAAGGCCACATAAAAAGGGAAAGAAAGAGGAGCGAGCAGAAGTTGGACCGAGCCGTTTGTCTGTAGGTATTTGTCTTTGTACAGAAACTATATAGGATCTTACGTTAAGCTACTAACTGGTAAATGACTGTAGGAACTCACACAATTCTGATCAAACAGTAATAATATCTGTTATGTGAAGTTCTCTATAACAACCTACAATCAAAGGCTTAGTCTGACGCTACATTTTTCAAAGAAAACACAGTGAAGTCGAAACTCACTTGCACTGGTCTCTGCGCTCACAGACTTTGTCGTCGAAATCAACCTCGATCTTCAGGATGAACTGCAGCTCCTCGTTGGTGACGAAAGTAGCCAATGAGCCGTTGACTTTCTGACAAGTATCAACCGCCTGCCAGTAGTTCTCGTTCCTCAGGTACACTTTGTAACAGCTGGCCGTCTTCTCGTAGTGGTGCCACCCACTGGGGCATTTCTCTGTGGACGGGAAAAGAAGCTTCAGCAATGTGGTTGATAAAAGCTGCGTACACATAATGCAGATTCAACAACTATATAAATCAACAACAATTAACAGGGGGAGTGAAGGAAGATGCTTACTGTTGAAGCGCACAGGCTGAGCCACCCCCATGACATCTTCTACCTGCTCATATCCGTTGCCAAAACGAAACCTCTCCTCCTTTATAGCTGCAAAAAGAATGACTCAAGGTCAACAAGTGTGGACAGGTTTTTTTCCTTGTGTTATAAAAGAGGAACTCTGGATCATTTCTTTTCAGTGGACATATTGGTTTATGTTGTGCAACCTGTTAAAAGCCTGTGATTTAATGAAGCAGGCATTTCATTTATCTGACATCCTGAAAGATAAACAGATAAACCGATAAACTGTCAGAGCTGCTTGCTTCTGCACCAGCTCTCTCTGGTAAATCCATATATTTATAAATGTCTACAGACTGTATGGAGTAATGCTGGTATTCCTCTAGTAGGTACACTTCTTGTGGTCTTGATTATTGTTTACTTTATGTGATTCAGATGAACATTTCTTCTTTCTTTTCTTCCAGGTTCATTACTTGCGACAATTTAGAAAAAAAAATGTCTTAACCATCTACAACTCGCAAAATATCAAGGAAGTTGAAACAGATTTGAGGAACATAAAAGCAGAACCAAAGCCTTCCTTTATTAGCATTAAAGCAGTACAGATTGTATCCTCTTGTATGTATCATTAGGAGTAAAATCCCAGCATAGTACATACAGCACAATCCAGACATTTTCTCTAAGGAGACTGAGATTTGATTGACGTCAGGATGGATCTCCAGATATTGTAACTAGCCCTCTGTTTTAAGCAATAAAATGCGTTAAGGAAGGAGTCTTATTAGAAATGAAAATACTAGCCACTTCTCTAGTTTGTCTTAGATTACAGTACTGAATACTCAGAAATCAACAGGAAGAACAGCTGCACATAAAAAAGGGAAACATAGACTGACATTGCAACATTTTTTCAGTGAAAACTAACTGACTGGTAATCATTTACAGGACATTTTTCAGGTAACAATGTAGGCCGATTAACTAAAATAAACTCAAGTGTTTCCTTGATTCAGTGAAATGATAACCGTTGACAGGACAGACAAAAAGCAGGAATTACAGGTTATAACTAGAAGTACCGCCTCGCAGTTCTATGCTTCCGCCAGCCAGTCAAGTTGCACTTTACATCCAAGTCTGTACAAAATATCATCACTTCATCTTTTTATCCTTTTAGACATTTGTGTGAAATTGTCATAATTAGCATATGAGTTCTTGAGTTATGGCCAGAAATGTGATCTGTGAGGTCACAGCGACCTTTGACCACCAAAATCTAATCAGTTCCTCCTTAAGGCCAAGTGGATGTTAGTGCCAGATGTAATACCAGTCCCTCCAGGCGTTCCTGAGATTCCGCTTTCACAAGAATGGAACGGATGGTAAGGTCACGGTGACCTTTGACCACCAAAATTGAAATCGGTTCACCCGAGTCCAGGTGGACATATGTGCCAAATTTGAAGACATTTCCTCCAAGCGTTCCTGAGATATCGTGTTCACAAGAACAGTACGGATGGACAGACGTACATACGGACAAACCGTAATGCCTTCAGCCACGACCATCGCCGGCACGGCGGCAATAAAAAACAAAAATACTGTAGCAGGAGTTGCTTTGAATTATTGAGAAGAAAGAATAACTCAGCCTCCCAAACTAAGACATAAACTGAAGTGAAAACATAACTGTTGAAATTTTGATAATCTATAAAAACAAACGCTTATAATTTCTTTAACTTTATTGTAGTTCTTTTGTATTTTCCTTTTCTTTCTGCATCTTTAAACATTACTATTAATGCAACTGGTCTTTTGTTTGCAGCCTGGCTTACTTTTGTACAGTCTGCAATGTGATTTTTGCCAACTGGATATTTACACAATGCCACTTCCTATTTAACCTGCCTTGAAGTTATAAGGTTGAACAGTTTCTCCCTGGTATTTGTCTAGCTGGAATTAGTGTGAGGGATTGCTCCACCTCGCCGTGTTATTCAACAAAAGAGCTAATCCCAAACAAGAACATTGATTTCCATGCACGCTGTTGATTTAGCAGACAATAAGCCCTCACAGAGGCATGTGTGAGCATTGTTTGGGTTTTTCTTGCCTTCCTCTATGAAGCTGCAGCTACTCAGAGTCAGCGCACAGGGAAGGATGTTCAGATTGAAAGCGTTTTCAGTTGATAAAAATCAGTAGATTTGCTCCTGAACATACAGAACATACTGTACTGTATGTGTATTTGTGTTAAGGACCTTAAGTACAAACAATTTTTTCTTTTATTGCCTGCTCAATAAGTATACAGTGTTGTTGGCAGGCCTACAGCGTTAACTCTAGAGCATGCATGTAACACTGCTGTATGGAGGTCACATGCTGGACTCAATCCTCAATAATTCCTATTATGTCGTCAGAGATCTGGGGATAAGGTCTCTCCGGATTTAAGAGGGAGAAACAATAGGATTTCGGTCAAAAGGCTTAGTTAGCACTGCAACATCGATGCAGCGTTAAAGAGATCAACGAGCAGTAAACAAAAACAGAGACACATGTGCAGCCACTCAGAGTTCAACTCTGCCTTCCCCTGCCATCAGTCCAGAGCTGCTAGTCCTGAGTTTTGATTCCCTGTGGTGGATTACGAGGACTTTTTGTACCTGCAGACTTAAAACCACATCTGAGCCTGTTTGCTACAGGCTACTTCTGTTCAAATTTGGTCCACATGCATCACTGAACATCTCCGGACGTCGCTTAATTAGATCCCAGTGCGTCTTTAAAGCCTCCTGGGTGCATTCACACCTGTATTTAGAGCCGTCCAGCTGTGATCGGATCGTCCATGTGTGAAAAGGTCCCGGGTGTTGCTATTCTTTCCCGAAATCAATCATGTTATGGGTGTTAGGTAACCGAGTGGGTGTAAAAGGGCTTAAGTGAGCTATACTCACGGGGACAGTCCATCTCGTCACTCTTGTCCTCACATGCTGTCCAGCCATCACACTGCCAGGACATTGGGATACACTGCATCTTCCCACTGCGGCAGGCGAACTGCCCAGGGCTGCAGCGTTGCTCTGAAATACAACAAGGGAGTTTGTGTGTGGTCAAACCTGCATGTGACCGAGCCTTTTCCAAACAAGAGAAAAACATTTCAAGTCAGAGTCCTGAATGAGGCCAAGTGAGCTTCTAATGGCACATGATAAAATAAGAGATCTTAGGTGGTGATGGGGGGGAGAGTTTGGGGGCATGAATACATAAACAGATTTTCAATGTTCTTCCTGATAGCGACTCGGTGAAAACTGAGAAAATCACAGTCAAATAGGACCAGGACTATCACTGCACCAGTGGGATGAACTTAATCAGCAGTTTACACACACTTCCTGTCAGCATGTTAGCCCACTCACCGATTCAATATACTGAGACTGCAAAGGAGGACATAAAAGATAATTGGTAGAAAGAAGAAAAAGGAGATCCTGGCAAAGAAAATTCACAGCCGCTGGTAACTGAATATGTTCATATTAGTCCAGAGAAACCCAAATCAGACGACTGAAAATAAAACAATAGGACTTTTGTAAGCATGTCTTCAAGTAACAGTTCAGTTATTGAGGGCAACTGGAAAAAGGAAGCCTTAGTCTACGTTCACATTACAAGGCTTAATGCTCAATTGAGATTTTTTGCCCAGATCCGATCTTATCTTTCCGTCTTGACGGTTCACGTTGATGTTTGAAATTACTCAAATCTGACGCCAGTGTGAACAGATCTCTGCCCTGAAACACCTCACATGCAACCAATAACGTCACAGACATCCGACGGCCCATTGTTCCGAAAATACACACGGGAGTTGTTGGAGTTAAGTGACTGCCAGACTCTGTTAACATATTGCTCAATTTAACAGATCTGGGTTTCCTGTTACACAGATGACACTCCTAAATCGTAACGTATGACTTTGTATGACTACTAAAGAAAGACTTTTCATTTCGGCTGATATTTAACTTTAACAGCTCTTCTGTGAACTAAGTTAAGTAAACTAAAATACAATGTTACTGTTTGACGTCCCGAAAAACCGCCAGTCAGCACGACCACACAATCTCTATAACATGTTTTCATTAAATCAGAGTTCTGCTTTGTGAAACATGACGAATTTATAAGATGAACTGAGTGAAAAGTCTGTTTGATAAGTTAATTTACATTTTAAATGACTGACGAGGAAACAAATAAAGTCTTTAACTATTTCCTACTGTCGGAAGAAAACCTCCATTGACGTATTGATAAATTGAATGTAGCCGAGCTTACCGTTAAACATCTACTTCTTCTCAAACATAATTTAGGGATTTCTTGCGACTCATAAACCGGTGAACATGATTTAACAGAATTCGTTATTAATTTGAGCTCCATGTAAAGTGAATAATAAATGTAATGTTTCCCAGATAATGCTCATCTGCCTTAACAATGCAGTTTACACATTTTTATAACTGCTGATTTATTAAATCTGAGTTCCACTGAGGAAAACATGACGCCGAATTTAGCAGAAGAACTCAGTAATATAAAAAAAAGTATTTTTTACCAAGTAAACATTATCAGTGTCTCCAAACTACTCTGAAAAAATCTGATCTTTGTCACGAGAGAAAAAAAACGAAAAGAAAAAAAATGAATTTGGGCCACATTTGCTTGTAATGTGAACATAGTCTTAGTCCTGCAGCAGAAATGTCCTTTTGTCTGTCAATACCCTTCAGTAACACAGTCTGTGCTAAGTGGGTCTCCACGCCATGTGCGATTAAGAGAGGACTCTGCCTTCCTTGTGTGATGAAAGAACTGCTCTGTCTTTATGCAGACTCAAACAGGTCCCAACAATGTTATTTATCACGAGTGAGAAAGTTCAACCGACTGTCATGCTCTTGTTTTTAAGAAGTTAAAACATAAACTATAATAGCTACTTATTCTTCTGCTGTAAAAAAAAAAATGAGAAGAGAATAAAACAGTCACAGGTGTTTTCAGGCTTTTTTGAAGGGGTTACTCATTACCATTTGAAAATATTTAAGGGTCAATAATGGTTCAAACTGAAAGAGCTGCTAATATATTGTAATAAAAGAGATCAGACAGCCACTACACTAAAAGATATACTGCGTGCTTACCTGACAATAATCTTGCCAGAGCTAGCCGCGGACCTGAAACAAATAGAGACAATAGAGTGACTATTCTGTTGTCTTTTAGGAGACAATATTCATCCTGTTTGTGCTGCTCATTATGTTGTATATAAGGATATCTATTACTTATACTGTCAACAGTTCTCTGGCATGTGTCAGTGCTCAGTGACTTCCCCAGTTGCCTGCCCAGTAGAGGGTACATTACACCATCTGTTCTTGGATATAGGTGGTGATGTTTACCTACAGCGGAGCAGGACCACCCACTCACCTGACAAATATGGCAACACTATTTTTACTTTGAAAAGAAGATCGGAGCTTTTTCCAGTGACTATTGTTTCATCTGTGTACCAACCAGCCCAGGTGACATTACCCCCCACAGACCAGACTCTCAGCTATGATGATCCCACAGAGCAACAATCTACACTGGGCTTTAACACAGGGATTAAAACTGGCCTTTACCAGAGCTCTGCTTGCTGCACAAATCAATGATTAGCCAGAAATAAAAGAAAACTAATGTGCTTGGAAATGCACTGCAAAATTCAGATGTCCTACATAGGATTGATTTACTTTTACAAACCAGATGTAACTAAAAGTTGCCCCACTATTTCCAATCACAGTGCAGCCTCACTCAATAGCCTTATTTTCAGAAACTAGCCATTGAACTGCAGCTTCTCCCTCAGGTTTAAATACAACCCAACAGGACGATTGTTCAGACCTTCAAAAAACATGATAAATCATATTTTCAAAAACAGGAATCTCACATTACACACAGATGTAACCTTGTTATGTTCTGTTGTCACAAAGGTCACAAACCTTGCCTTATCAGGTCAAATTGACTTCATTTTGCACAACATCCTGCTTACTGTATGACTCAGATGTATCCAAGTGGAACAAGGTTAATAAAATATGATTGATGGAAGTATTGTTTGTAACCCTGTTTTCACTTGCATAATACATAGATCAATTATGCTGTGAGCTTCCTGTTTTTCAAAGGATTCATAATATTGTGGTAGTTGAAGGACGGAACGGTTAGTTTAAGAGAGCTAACGCTCCATGAGGCCGTGCTATCGTCAACTATACATGATGAGAGAAAAAAACTTAAAGGGTGGGTCCATTCTTTTTTTTAAGGTTTTTATATCACTCTGTAGCTTCCCAGTAGTGTTCCTTATGTATTCAAATCCTAACATTCAAGTTTTAGTGTGTATGTTTTAGCCTCAAAATACTATTTTCCCCAGCCCTTCTAAAAACTTTTCCCACATGACCTGACGCAGGTTTCTGCATGATGACGCTGCTACATGTACAGTATATATACACAGCCTTAGAGTCAGTGTATTAACGTTACACACAGTAAGTTAGCCACGTTAGTTTGGATCCGAACGCCACACAATAACACAAACAAACTAGCTAGACCAGCAACTCCCGTGATCTGCGAGGTACAATTACTGCTTTTGTGAATGGAGTCTGGCCCTGTCGGAAAGGGCTGTCTGATGGCAAGGTAAAGCTGTGAAAATATTCTAAATATAGCGTACACAAACTAATATTGATTTTTTTTTTTGGTTAAAATACATTTTTCTGCTGCTCCTGTCCATAGCCACTTCACCTTGACTTCAGACAGCCCTTTTCGACGGGGAACTGAAGCAGATATATCGCTCTCTTCAAAGCTACCAGACTCCATTCACATAAGCAGTAATTTTACCTCGTAGAACATGGGAGTATACATACAAACCCACTTCAAAAAATCCCATCTAACCCTTTCAGTTATTTCCAAACTTAGCATTGCTAACTTTGACTTAGCTATTGTTAGCATTGACATTATTCATAACCTTATTGATTGGCTTCCATTGGCTTACTTTGGTAACCTTCGTCCCTGCTTTTGGCGACGGTTGAGTGGGCGTTTCCATTTGAAAAAAAACCTATCCTTTAAGGCCGACCTTGATGCAGAATTGCAGATCGCCTTCACTCTGCCTAAATGTTGTCTAACACAACAGACGTCACCTTGTCTTAGTTAATGCTAAGTGGATTGAGACGCATTACAGACCCGTCTGAGTCTCCAGGGACTGAACGCATTATCATCGAGCCCATCGAGACTGAATATGTGTCAAATTGATGGATAACATTAGAGACCGTGTATCCCAGACGTGATGTTAATAATTAATGTATATATACAGAATAATAGACTAGGTAAAAAAAATAAATTCTTATGGCTTTCAAAGATGATAGTCAATCTTATTTCAAGTGCCTTGCGAGATAATATAATTATGTGAAAATATGATATCTCTATCATATTTAATTCACACTGTATACACACTATTTTATGTTGAACAGCTTCACCAGAGGGAACATTTTCCTTGCCTGTACATGGCTGCAGGGTGATGTAACAAATCCTCTGACAGCCAACGACCTTTAAGTCTACATATTTTTTTTCAGTTTTGTAATAAGACTTGTGCTATGTTAGCATACTGGGAGGCTAGCGAGCAAACAAAACCCAAATCCAGCTGGGGACTGTTTATCTAAAATGTAGCTGACTCTTTTTAAACTGGATCTGCATGTGCTCACGACTTGAAAATAAACGCCTGGTTTCTGTCGCCTTTGGTTTGAATAAAGACTTGCTGCCTGCACGGATCAGTATTCATTCTCTCTCTGCTTTTTTCTGATAACTGCTGCTGGGACATTCACAAGAGTTGAATTCATTCAGATACCGGTAACCTATCCTGCTTATCAGATATTACATGTTGAAGGCACAGCTTGGGCATCTCCGGGTTTAAAAAAAGCCTCTATCTATAACAGCTTCAAGTTGAAGTGCATTTCCCTCAATAGTATCTGAACTTCCTGGTGATTGGGATGGAGTATCCGACTCTGCTGTGGCTAACAGCTGCCTGAAAGCCCATTTTACCATCCTTCTTTGGTAGGGACATTTCATCAGAGACAGATTTTACTGCACACTTTGGACAAGAAGGGTTAATGTTGTGTTTTGAAGATAATGGCTCATAAACATGCCGATGTAAGGTAGTCCACATGCTTGACATGCATGATGTACATATACTGTATCTTACTGCTGTATACAGTAATGCATCTGGTTAATGCATGACAAATGAAGCAGTTCTGAAGGTGGGAAAGCATCTCTTATTGAGGCCATTTCTTTCACAAGCGTTGGATATTGTGATGTCAAGTCTACAAATGAGTGAACACTGGCTTGCCCTGAGACAAGTGAGCCTCTGCATCTCTTACATAACCAACAAGAAAACACAATAAAGACTATGAGACTGCCCCAACTTAGTCCCACCGAAGTATAACGGCACAGTGGACTGGCCTTGTGTGCACACTGCATCATCTCCAGCTGCCGATGATTCACATCAACACTGAGGCTCACTGTTAGAAGCAGTGAGTGGGTATGGGCATTCATTTCTTTCTTTCTTCATACCACCTCAAAACCAATATTTTTCACACTGTCAGGATGAACTCACTCCGGGTCAAATTCCTTCAAAAACATAGCTGTTTGGTTTGCAAATCATTAGATGGGTAGGCTACATAACAAAAAGCAGTAGGAAATGAATGTGTGTTGCACTGAAAGGCTTGACACTTTCACTTCTTCTTAGTATTAATATGACAACGTCAACACTTAAAATACTTAAGAGTTGCTCTTAAATACAGAGCTGTAGCACTGTGGTTCACCATATTAGGAGAAAGTGTTAATACTGGTCATTTCTAGCGTTCCAGGGATAAAAAGGATGATCTTTACTGACCTAGAGCAGTGGTTCTCAACCTATTTTCCTTGAAGCCTCCCTACTTGTACCTAAGAAAAGCTGAGCCTCCCCGACATATTATCTGACATAACCCCCCTTAAAAAAATTACAAATCCTCAAACAAAATCCTCAATTTGAATAAAGTGATTTAGTGTATTAAATGAGTTAGCCTTTTTTTTTAATTAATCAACTTTCTTTAATGAACATAACTCGTTAATATGTGCCTCCCTTTGTGTGCGGCAAGCGAGAGAGAGCAAACATGTTTCTGACTGCAGTGAAAATGTTGTTTTTGAAAGGCTAAATGTCAATAAATATGGAATGAAGCAGTAAGTTTAATTATATAAAAACATGTTGTGAATTTTGGAAATGATTAAATCTATATTTCTTCAATAAATGTTGACTTCTGGACGTAACAACGCTTCGTTATTGGAATGTTTGGATCACACAAGTGTTATTATGATTTTTATACGTGTGCAAATTTAATTTTGACAACCTCATGAGCAGACAAATCCTGGCGCACCCCCTGTGATCTTTGGTTGGGAACCACTGACCCGGAGTATAATAGCCATAATCTATCTGCAGGCAGCTGGTGGGATATCAGGAACAAGACTTTTGGCTTTCACACGTATTGTCAGCCACACTGACTGTAATCTCTGTTGCCTGTGACACCGTCAGTTTCCTCCCCTGACATTTTCATTTCCTCCACATTTACTTTCACCAGCTCAACAATACAGAACGGCAACATGAGCAAGATGTTGCAAAACGTTTCAGTTGTGAAGGTGATAAAGTCTCGAGCCAGAAATATGTGGAAGGTCAGGGCTGCCTCACAGACTGTAGCAGGAAATAATTCATCTGTGTTATTGTAACTTCTAATCGCTCATAGATGTCAATAAAGCTGATAAAACAATACTCCTAAAATAATAATTGTATTTATTTATATATTATTATTAAAAACTATTTATTTAACAATTTCCTTATTGGTGGATCACCTTTCCCTCATTTCAAGCCATTTCAAGCCAATTATAGTAATGTTATGTTGTAAGTATGAATTAATGGTTTTTCATTGAGCCAATGAACATTATCCTCATTCTACATCATAAAGTAAATTATCTGCACCCAACTGCTTACTAGGCTGTCCTAGAAAAATAAATGCTTCCAGTTGGAAGAAGATACAGAAATCAAAGGACCATGAGACTTTAGAGAGACAAACATAATTGATGTCCAAGGTTGAAAACTAAATATGATATGCCCTCTGTAACAAAGATGATTAAAAAAATAACATTAATTTTCTAATCTAGCTTTGATATTTGGCCAAAAATAATCACTTCCCTTCCCATCACATCAACAACAAGAGTTTTCCACGTGTCATTTTTCAAACTTTTGCTTCAATAGTCTTCCAAAAAAGTGCATCACTGTCTGTAACTCAAGTCTTGTCCATTTGGCTCACTGCAAGCTAATTGTCAACTGCAACTCGTCTCGTCAGTGAGGTGTCAGGTGAACCAAACATCTGACCCACTGTTGACGGATGATGTTTGTCAAAAGATAAACTACAGCCAACTTTTTTGGTGCAGAACAAATAGTGATAAACCAGTTGTCAGTGTCACACAGACGGCTCGCGGGGCACCACTGATGATAAACAAACTTCAGTGGACTGGTTGCTCAAGTTGATTCAGCCAAACCAGACTCTGCTAACTCTGCCTAGTTCTTCTCAATTTTTAGAGCCCACATTGAAGTACTTCAGTCTAACCCATATCTACTGAGCAGTCTCACATTCATACCAAACCTATAAGCTGCCTGCAGCTTCAAGGAGCACATGTACATTTTGCGATCATTACGAGGCAAAACTCTCACAGTAAAGCCTCTCATTTTTTTTTTTACTTCTGTCATTGCATTGGAAAGAAGGTTAGGAAACATACAGGACAAATGGCCACATTAAATCAGGTGGATAATGTATTTATGATCAAGTGACATGCATGTGTCTGTAGAGTTGTTTTTGCAACATGTTGTTTACCATCTAGACACGACCGGAGTAAACTGACGCGGCCACAGGACATGCACATGTGCTAACCACCGAGCCACCGCTTATACAGTATTATCATATCAATTTCCTATTTCAAATTTGTCACAGACTTGCGCAACCTACGAAGACATGCATGTGAAACTTAGTTGTACAGTAAAAGTGATTCTAATCATATATTGATTTAAAAGCACCTCTAACATGTTTCATTCTCCCTTGGACTCTCCTTTCACATTAAAAAATGTTGACATTTTAATGTTGCCTGGCTCACTGGCATATATCCAGAGCTGGTTGTACAAAAGTGAAGGCTGACCAAAGAGCCATTTAATGGCCATTTCATTTTATGATGCATGTAACTTTGCTATTAATCAGCAGCAGCAGTAGATGCTGTCAGATTCTGAAAGGCACAGTAAGATGGCTCAAGCCTACCTGTGTGGAAGGAACATTATTTCATGCTCACACCTGCTCAAACATTTTTTAATTGAATTATGTTCCAGCAAGCTGGATTATTCTTAAGTCCAAGTCATGTGCTTTGGGAAACCTGCATTTAGTTTGCACCAACATGCTCTACAGAAACACACCCTCTGTGACACAGCCTGTGCAAAATACAATAAAACGGTAAGTCCCCCCTGCAGAAGGCTTGGCATGAAGGCCACACTATCCCCCAAACAACTAGAAGTGGTTTCTGACTCAAGCAATACTCTTTTCAAAAGCATTAAGCACAAGGCTAAAATATGCACGACAGATAACCTTCACTTTTCACAAGTTATTTTAAACAAAAAGGTGTTGTGTTCACTCAGAGTAAGTACTGAATTCACCTTTGAAAAGATGAATAATTACAATTCATTACACTCTGTAACTGAGTGCAAATGAACCGCAAAGAGCCTCTTAATATTGACTTAATATGTGCCCAAGAACCAAACACAAACTAACAAGAAGTATGCAGTGTTGCGTAAACTGTGGCACTCCTTTTTATTAAGCCAAACAATAATGTGTTTATTCACGACTTGAACTGATAACAGCAGATAACAGTAGAGGATTCAGGTCCCCCAGAGCAGGCTGAACCATGCATGCATATGCATTCATTCATGTCCATTAAGATTTTCAACACTAACAAGTAATGTGGGATGCTGGCCATGGGGGTTGTGCAATATGTTGCCATTGTTAGAACAGAAGGTGTGTAGCCTACGTGTATGTAGGGGTGTAAGAAAATAAAGATACGCATGAGTATCACGATAGTATGTGTTGTGATACTGTATCAATTCTCAAAAACACTGTATTGATCTTTAACTAACCTCTTAAAAATCCAACGGCCCTGCAGATGCTATTCTGTCTTTCAGAGGTTGTAGCGGGCTCAATTTTAAAGCTAGTGTGAAGATACTGGCAATATATTAAACTAGAAAACCTGAGGAATACATTAGTACAGACTATGTCATACTAGCTTATCGTGAAGGAGGCTAAATAACGCTCAAAAGTTGCAAGCAATTTTGGCGAGGAAAAACTGGCATGTCTATTTTCACAGGGGTCCCTTGACCTCTGACCTCAAGATTTGTTAATGAAAATGGTTCTATGTGTACCCACGAGTCTCCCCTTTACAGACACGCCCACTTTATGATAATCACATGCAGTTTTTTGCATGCAGTACAAATGTGGTATTATTATTTTTGCCTATTCTAAAATGGTTTATTTATGGTCTGTTCTTTATATGATGACAGTTTTCCTAAAACTTGATTTAAAAAGAAACCGCTATATATATCGCCTTGCTTACAATATCACAATATATTGCAATATATTAAATCGTTACCCCTGTATGTGTATCGTATCCTTGCCAATACACAGCCCTACGTGTATGTGCAAACTGTTACATGGAAGCTTTGTGTTGTGTTTCCCTATACAGGGACATTAAAAGCATATCTTATCTTCTCCAATCCACACGATTGTCAGGATCACAAGATCAGGCCTACAGGAAACCACGAGATGCTTTTATGTTGTTGCTGTTTAGATGAATACCAGGAAAGGGCTATGCAAGAAGTGTTTACATTCAAAGCACGAGTACAGGCTTTTTTTCAATTGAGACGTGAAATCATTTCCCTGTTTGGATCATAAAAAACTGGCATGCCAGTGACAGACATGACTACCTGAAGAGGACTTTAGTGTGTCAAATTCTGTATTGAAAGGGGCTCGATTATTTTTAAACAAAACATGCACATTGTGTATTTGCTTATTAGGGTGGTTTGCATGTTTTAATAAGTCATAGATCTGCAGTATGTGTTGCACACCAACCACAACAGCATCTTCTTTAGTAAAGTGTCATGATTAACTATTTTTAATCACTGGGATATGTTTGAATGTGTAGCTAAAGGATGAGTCAATGAGAGGCAGCTTTTTGTGATGCAGAAGCATGAATCTCTGCCATGCATTTCAAATCACAAGCAGTCAGTGGAGGGTAAACACACCTAGATACATTGTCTAACCTTACATGCCTGTTGCCTTTTATAATAGGAGTGAAATTAAATCTTTATAACACAATTTCCCAATACAGCTCTTATCAATAAGTGTCCCAAATAGCTTATGAAAGAGACCACAAATAGCGTTTATATTAAATATAATGTGAACTGTACACATCTTTTAAGTGTGTGTCGTTTAATGATGGCTGAAGATGTTATAGTTTGTCTACTTTTGTTACTGCTACAGTGGAGACAGCAAGGCGGTCCTCCACGCAGTAGCACAGCAGCGGGTTAAAAACCACCAGAGTCCCCGGCTTATCCAGCAGGCCTTATCCGCCTGAGCTGCTCTAATCTCGGCTTCCTTCTCCCACTAAGAGCCGAGCCCCACGGGGGAATGTATGTGCGCTACTAAAGAAACGAAACAACAACTTGGAGATGTATTTACCTGTCCGTGGTGGGTCCGTTAACGTGAGGACAAAGAGAAGAGAGAAGAGGACGAAACTGCTGCTGTCAGCCTTTGGCAACATTTATCCTCCATTCATAGTAACTCCTCTATCCAAGAAACGTTTAAAACAAATACACCGAGGATCCTCTCCGTCTCCACCGTCACCGTCTCCGTCAGCTCTCCGGAGTTATACCCGCTCAACACACTTTAAACCCATCTTTAATGCACTGGAAGCGGCAGCTAGTGAAGGAAAACAACCGTCTGTGAAGCATAGTCGACACAGATTGTGGTTTAATCTCGCTGAGAGCAGCTAACGTGAAGCTAACTGGCTCCTCCGGTACCGTTACCGTCCTCTCTCTCTCCGGTTGCTGCTCGGCTGTTAGTGGAGCTTATCCAAGATGGCCGTCGCCTCCCATCACAACAATCCCAAACATTCAACCCTCACAGAGGAGCTGCTCTCAGCTGGAGAGGCTGCTATCAGCTGGAGGAGCTGCCCACTGCCGGGGCGGAGTTTAACACGTTATACCCGCGGTGACACACCAGAACCAGGGTGTGTTGGTGGGAACCCGCTGAGATTATTATGATATGAATAATATCTACTGGCGCAGTTTATCAAGCAGCACGATGGGAGCTGCTGGCACACAAGGAGGTGTGACATGAACAAGATATATTACAAACTCCACTAAATTAAATTATACAATTAGAAAAAAGACCAAGTAACCCCACTTAATAGTGCCAATTCATAAAAACCAGCGTCATAAAATATATTAACCTTTATTATTTATCTTATTTAATTTATTTTTATTTTTATTTATTAATTTATTATTATTATTATTATTTAAAAATGTATATTATTCCATGATTTATCTGATTTATGGTAATATTGTTTGGGCAAATTCATACCCCTCCAATCTTCATAAATTTTATTTGTTGCAAAAACGATTTGCAATTTTGTCAAACTCTAAGGAGGCTTCTGCTCCACTGTTCAGGAAACTGAACTTTCTTTCAGTTTATGACATAAATATTCATCAGATATGCGTGTTTATATATAAATATATGTTCTTGCCTTCTTCTTTACCATCATCGCTTAGCAACTTCTTTAAATCTAATTCTCAAATTCATTCCCATAATACTAGACATGTTAATCATCTTCACCAGAACATGGCCAGTACTCCCTCAGATATCGTGGTGTACAAATATGGAACACCAAAATACATGTAATCAAGAGCTCGTTATCCTTAGAACATTTTAAAAGGAAATTATCATCACATTTGATTAATGATGTCTAATTATCTTTTGATATGTTTAGATATATTTTCTTTTCTTCTGTACTGTTTTTTGTATGTATTTCAGTGTTTTTATTGGATTGTTTTCCACTGTTTGGTTAGGTTTTTCTGCACATTTTGTGTACTTCTTGTTGTTGTTTAACTTTTGTTGTATTCTTATTTGTTAGTAATTATGTAATTAGATTAGTTTGGGATCTTTCTTCCTTTCTTGCTATTGTTTTTTTGATTTTTTTTTGTATTCTCCTGGGGTTGGGGGGAGGTCCTTTGACGTAGATGTAACAACAGTTAACCTCAAGGTTACACAAATGTACGTGAATTTATATCATATAAAACACTCCATTTAAACAGAGATTTATTCAAACCAACTCAAATTATTTCACTCAAAGCAGTCATTAAATACGATTTGCCTTTTTCATTAAGGATTCTCGAGAAACCTTTGTACTAAAATTGCATGAATATGCATTTCTACCGAGAATCGTATTATGTAATTTGCTTTATTTAATGGTCTTCTCTCTTCCTGGGAGTCTGACCTATTTGACCTTGTGTGATAGCCCATGGGCCAAACACCAAGACTGCTATTATCATAAGAAGTGAGTCCATGTATTTGGGATAATTTTATTGCTTATTTTTGTTATCATATTGGAAAATATATCTAATGTCATTACACCAGTTTTCAGGCTTTACGTACACTGCCCACATGATGTTATATGTTAGGAAGAGCTAAACAGTACACTACAAGATGTTTCTGAAAACATTTGAGGTGAGAAATAGGCATTACAGTAACAGAATATTGATTCATATTTGATCAGCGCTGCCTAGTTTGACCGTTTGATCAGAGTTAGCGAGTGATTGACAGCTGCCGCCGTTGAATGAACAGCCAATAGGAACGCTCTCTCTCTGAAATGACCTGTAATTTTCCAAAGTCTCCCGTCACAGGATAGATTTTTTAAAACCTGAAAACAGAGCCATGAGGAGGTGCAGAAGTCTAGTTATCTCCCAGAACACTTGAATTACAATATGCTGAAAGGTTATTATGGAATTTTTGCCCAATGATGCCAAAAATATTCGGCCTACTGCAGGTTTAAGACAGATTTAACAAAATGCCTATGTATAACTTAACTGCTTTTGTGACAGGACCCAACTTAATGTGGACATACTTTCTTACAATAAACATGCATATTAAACATTCACCGTACTAAAAACAGGTTTGTACAAGTATAATGTCCACAACTGAGTCAAAAATTATGTCTGACCGACCTATGAACCATGACTCCCCTGAAAAGGTCAAGTTGTAAATGAAGCTGCAGTGCAAGCTGTATATGTGTGTGTGTGTGATAATAAACATGGCCATAGGGGACCCTGTAACTTCTAATACTAAAAAGAAAAACAAACTGTGAGCATGTTTGAGTATTTCTGGCTGTATTATAAACACAGATCAGCGTGACTTGGTCTGTACATTTGAAGCTTGCTTAAAAAAAAGGAGGTATAAAGTTATTATTCACAGTTCTGTTCTACCACCAGTAGGAGGTGGAACAGATCTATTAACAAGTATTGTATGTCAACTGGTGATACACGGTTTTATATTCTTTTGCAGACCTTTTTTTGTCAAAAATTTTATTACAGATTTTAAGAAAACGGTTGTACAGATTTATGATGCTGAGCCCAACTCTGCCTGTATATTTTTCCCATATAGTGCAAAATGAAACATCATTTACACTGACTATCAGTGAGCTGTCTAACTGAAGCCTTGTGTCTTTTTTTCCCCATTTTTAACATTAACACAATAGTTTGACGTTGGGTTTGAGTAATTTCTATGATGCAAAGACAAACATTGAAATGTCATGACAGCATATAAGGAGAGCTGGGTGACAGCTATTGGATGCTGTGCGTTGAAATCTTTCTTGCATGTGTGATTCTCAGAAACAGCTACTGGATTATAATTATATTAACATCATTTAAGCATGTGCTGCTGGGTAGGTGGCTGTGTGGTAGGGATAACAAACCTTTGTTAGAGTGGAAACAACTGTACACAAATCTATGAAACCTTGTATTTGGGATAAAACTAAATATAAAAAATAAGATTAACAAGAAGTAATTAAATAGAATTTGGACACTGTATTTCACAGGGATGTACTTTAACCCATCTGCTCAAAAATGTAACACATAAATCCTTAGAAATTCTTCAGTCCTCTGTGCATTTCTTTATCCAGACATCCAGCTGAAAGATGTGCTCTTTAATTGGAGAAACCGGGATCTGGACAGTTCGTAATTCTCCACATTATAATATGTCTGATTTTTGTACAATCCCAGCAGAGAACAGCTTCTCTTACTTAGAAAAAGTCTGAGGCTTTCCGTCTCTTGGGAAGTTGCAGCAGATTGTCTGTGAGTGATGTGAGGTCCTGAGAGCCAGGCGTCTTGGCTTTGGTTGGTGTTGGCGTTCCTGTGGGAGTGGCCGGGCCACCGAAGGGACTCTTGCAGACTCTATCGGAGGGCGACGGGGTGTAACTCGCTCGTAGAGCTTTGTCCGTGTATTTGCTGGATGTCCGATTTACGAGCCTCTGCAGGGCGGGGGTGAGGGCCGGGCTCAGACCTTTAGGCGTAAGACTGCAACACAAAAGTTCATGTGGTCAGTTAGTTTATAATAGTATTGATTATTTCACAACTGCACTAATAAAGAAAGAAATTAGCCAAAAATAATTTAGAATTTAAGCTTAGTTAAAGAGAGGAGTTGACTGATGCAGCCAGCTGCTGTTACCTACTGTTGTAGAGGCAGGTATATTCAAAAGTAGGGCTGGACCCTATTATTCAACTATTCAGTTATTTGTTTGTTTGGTAGGTATTCAGTTATCAGTTCTGGAATTCTGTTCTTTGTGTGTTTTCTTTTTAATCTTCTTGGGATTACAAACACGCATAAAACACACCAAAAATGCTTCTTATTCAATAACAAATAAAAACAACAATACTGTAGAATCGCAGAATCCTTAAAAATAAATGCCTTTAATTAAACCTAAAGGTACGTGTTGCAACGCTCCATCTCAGCCGAGAACGGAAAAATGTCTGGCGAGTCATTTCATGGAGACGAGCCAAGCCAGAGCCCTCGTCACCATTGCTTATGTCGGAATGCAACCCATGCGGGGCTCGGGCCAAAAGGTAGCCCTCGCAGGCTGCATGACGCACGGGCTTGCAGCCGGGCACTGACAGAGGGGCAGTCCTTAATGCGCCGAGACAGCAGGCTCAAAATGCCGCCGTTTAGGGGGAGAAGGCCTGCAACATGACTTTGAGGTCTAACACTCATACACACACACACACACACACACAGATGAGGAAAGGAAATGCTGAGCGCGGACCAAGGCGTGTGTGCGCTGTCGACACAAGGCGTAAAAGCACTCGCACTCTGGGACTCATCATGACACAATTTTGTTTGAAAAAACAGAGCCCAAAAAATTATATTCGAGACAGCCCTAATTGAGAGTGCAGAAGGTAAAATGTCTTTACCTTGCAAGGTTCTCCGTGACCTTTCGCAATGCCTCCTGTTTCTTTGCACGGTTTTTAGCGGCAGCTTCATTGGCCATCTTTAAACCCAGTCTCTCTCGTCTTCCTGGTTCTGGAATCTTTTACAAACAACATATATTCATTTTACAACTTTACAAATAATAAAAATCAATGATTACTTTAATTAACTTAAATCGTTACGGCTACAACTGAAGGTTCAGTACCTTAAAGGATGGACCATGATTCCTCTCAACATATGGGGAGTCCGATCCATCCAGACGAAATGGGGTGCTCTCGATCTCACCCCAGGTCATCAAAGGCGAGTCAGTTAAACCTGAGGGGACAGAAACTGCTTTGAGAAACCTACTCCAAATGTACGTATTTGCTGAATGAGCCATTTAAGGCACACACAATTAGTTTTTATCTGTCTCAGGACTGTTACTGTGTTAAGACCCACTTACCAGGTGCAGGAGATGGCATACTTTCAAAGCCATATCCATTCACTGTTGGGGATTCATGCGGAATGAGCTCTTTCCCATCGGGGCCCACTTTACCCTGTTTGAACTGGACATAAAACACGATACATCAGCTACATCACTCTTGAATTAACACTTTTATTCAACTGAATTCACAAAGTATGGGGCTCATATAGGCCAAAACAAAACTATCAGTGTTTCCATAAACCATATTCCTAAAACTTACTTGTGCATTAAGGGCAGCAGCCTGCTGAATCTGGCTTTTGTTGAGAGCTTTGCTGAACGGGTCTCCAGCAAAGCGTGTGTTCTTGTGAACTACCTCCCTTGGCTTCTTAAATAGAGCATCATCGTCTGGAACACCTGATTAAAACAATAATAATGTGAAAAAACAGCTACATTTGATCAATTGCATGCCTTTGATAGGGATGTATGTAAAAAAAAAAAGAGAAAAGAAAGAAATTATATCCAAGTTTGGTCTTCTTACCCTCTGGATAATACATCAAGGCATTCTTCGCTTTGTACTCCCATGTCTCAAGTCCAGCTTTGACACATTCAAGAGCTGCTTTCTCTACTGATGGTAATGCAAGGTTCTCATCATGGCGCTGAAAAATATCAGAAGTGTTTATAGATGTTTTCAATGTAGTCCAGGGGTGTACCAATACTTTAATAGCCGTCTAACTGACAGTGATCACCTGCCACTACAAACAAAATCAAGCAATCCTCATAACCATTAAAGATGTTGTTTTCCTTGCAGGAGTAAGCCATGAAATTTAATGTTACAAAACTATTACATGCAACAATGTTCTGATCAGCACACCTGTAATCCAAACATTTCATTCATTAAATTTAATTCAAGTGTTTAACTCTGCACACACATACCTGCTTGTATTCAGCCTCAGCTTCATATAACCAGGAATGCCTCAGCTTCTCCTTGTCTTCTGCCAGATCCATAATCTGCTCAAATGATGCATTATCCTCACTGGTATTTTTAGCAAGGAAGCGATCCAGACAGGGCAGCTCTTTCTCTTCCTTGTCACCATCCTTGCTCTCTATAAATACAACATCGATAGCAATGGGGTTAAATTACTGTTAAGCATTTGTAAGTCCATGTTCTTCATCTTCTTAACTGATTAAGACGTCTGGCTCTGTGCTGGGGACTGCCCTGGAGCCCCTACATTTCATTGTTGAGAGAAGGATGTTGCATAAACTGCTAAGCATAATGGACAACATTTACTGGTCAGACAGCAGAATGTTTTCAGGGGGAGGCTCCTCCAACTCCGCTGTAACAAGGACTGCTACAGGAAATCATTCCTGCCCACAGCTATAGCAATATACAATGACTCTCCTCTGTGCCGTGAGAGGAAACTTATCTTCTGAGTGGCAATGCACAAGGCACATTCTACTTCAAGCAGCAGATACATGTATGTCTTTAATTATATTTCATTGTATTATTTAAATTTATTTTATCTAGTTTAAAGTAGTTGGTATGTCCATTTATATAGAGATTGTAAATACAGTGTTTTTCATACCTACCTTGTGTCTTTTGTTTGAGTGATGCATGTTTTTTGTGATCTATGTAAATTGCTGCTGTAACACCACAATTTCCCATCTGGGATCAATCAGTCAATCAATCAATCAAAATATAGACACTCACCGCCATCTAAACCTTTATTACCATGTATGGAGGAGGGAGACCCTGAGCGGCCCACTGGTGTCTCAAAGCTTGCTGGCGTCACATCTTACATATAAAGAGAAACAAAGGGGGAAAATGGTGTAAAGTGCATTCAGACTAAATATTTCATTCTGTAATTAAGGTATAACAACATGTAAACACTTTCACTCTTCATACTACTCACAGGGTGCAGTAGACCGTGGTGTAGATTTAGTCAAAGATGATCCATATCGGATGGATATCTCTCTCATTCTCTCCAGGTCACCAGTGTCCTCCGCGTCAAGATAGTCTTTCTGTGCTTGCAGTTTAGTGACATCTGGGAAGAAGTCCCTCTGGATGATCTTCTCTAAACTCTGTTGGAAGATGACAGGTGGGTTTATTTGACTGCGTAAAAAGGGAAGATAATGTTCTTTGTTATTATACAACAAAGAACAAAATTGACATGTATTTCTCAGACTAAGTCTCACTTTCCCTCAATCTGGTATTTGCATGGATGCTGTTCTGTTGTCTGATGACTACCGCTCGTCCCTAACAGAATCCGAATGGTGTTTATTGCCAGGTGTAAGAGGTATACACTAGGAATTTGCTTTGGTTTTGTTGGTGCAAATAAGAAGTATAATAACAAAAGTATAGATAAAATCGTTAGATTAAAATAAGAATTAAAAAAATGGAAATTTTACCAATATACAATAACTGTACAACACCTATCTAGGTGGGGGGGGAGACAAAGGAGGACGGTCTGCAGGACAGATAGTAATGCACTAAGCTACTGGGGTTACCCTGCACTATACTCAATTTTAACAGTCTCTTCTGCACTATATTCACTTTTTTATTAGTCGTGCATCACAGCTGTTACTCTGCACTATATTCAGTTTTCTTCATCTCCTTGTATTTTTATATCTGGTATATGTTTTTGTACTTTGCACTACTAACTTTTTACTGCCTTTTTACTAACATGTTCTGCACTATGGAACTGTGATGCTGGAAACTTGAATTTCCCTCTGGATCAATAGAGTTACTATCTCTCTATCTAAATATTTGGTGCATAAAAACTGAACGCTGCTTCTGCATGTTGAGTTGTGACTCTGGGGACACTAAGCAGACCTGATCCAGACGACCTGAGAGGTCTGGATGGTTCAGAACTGGTCATTACGTGTCTGTCATTCAGCTGACGTTACCTCAAGGTACACCTCTTCATCGAGGACCTTCCTGTGCTTCTTCCCCTTGTCGTCCTCCTCTGGTTGTTGTTGTAGGAGAGCCACCGTAGAGACCGTCATAGGGACCAGAGTCCCGGACAGAGCTTTCCTCACGCTGGCGCTGCCCTCCATTGTAGAGCAGGTTAGCCTGCTATGCTAACGGCTAGTCCTCAACAACAAACACCGACTAAACGGAAACGGAAGGCGGCGTTTGTACTTGAGAAACACGGTTTAAGTATTTAAAGTATATAGTATATACCTAGACAGTTAAAACTAGGTGAACGTCACTGACTGTAACGTTAACCAGTTAGAGAGCTCAAACATTAGTTACCGTCGGCTAACTTCAGCACCAGCGTACAAACAACGCAGTACGTATTACGTATTACGTAACACCCACAGTACGTCACCGGAAGTTTACTGCCTCTCAGGAAATTTTCAGTATAAACAAAGACATTATTATCATAAATAATAATAATAATAATAATAAAAATAATAATAATAATAATAATAATAAAAAGAACAAGAACAACAACAACAACAACAACAACAACTATTATTATTCGTTTAGGTACTTTAAGTATACTTATTTTTTTATAAGGGTTAGATCATGGTGCAGATTAGGAATATGTATTTAATTTGTGTTTCTTTTTGTATTTTATTATGATTTTGTAGATATTTTATTTTCAGATTATTATTATTATTATTATTATTTTTATTATGTGCAATATCATTTTCCACTTGTGCAATTTTGTTAATAGTCTGTTTATTGTCAATACTGTATATACTGCTTCTATTTTTATACTTCCTTCTATTTAAATGGTTCATATTTTGTTACACTTTGTTTAGGTCTTTTTTTTACTGTGTTAACTGATGCATCTTGTTTTTTGTACTATCCCCTTTGTTACTGTACACTGCAAATTTCCCCACTGCGGGACTAATAAAGGAATATCTCATCTTATCTTATCTTATGTGTTGACGAATTAAAGACATCTGAGTTAACGTTTACTATAACTTAAATATAAAAAGTTGTGTTCTTCAGTGTAATCATAATATTTTTTGTAGAAAGTGTTTCTGTGTTATGTCAGATTTAGGCTACTCACTTAAGAATGCAGCACTGATATTACCCTTTGTAAATTAATCTGTGGTTATATTTAAATAAACATATATTTAATAAAACAACAATTTTAACAACATTAATAATAATAATACTAATAATAATAAAAGATTCTGTATTTATAGAGCAATATCCAGATGTTTCACTCTGATCCCTGTTATCTGCCTACATACAAAATAAATACTATTTATATTCTAACCCAGAAATGACCTTGTGACCCCACTAATTATCTCCTGAGCCCCTAGACTGACAATCACTGGTTTAAATTTACTAACAGATATGGAGATCTGTGAGATGAAAGTTGCTGAAAAGCCTAGATAATTCCCCCCTTATTATACACACAAAACTGCATGGAGGAGTTTTGACAGTGATATAATTACATTTTATTCAGATGTGTTCACTGCATGACAGCTTTTAAATTGATATGATGCTTCAACCTGGATGTGTTAGGGTTTGTATAAAGATAGTTCCTCCATCTGTCTCAAAAGAACTTTACTTGTTCTCAAGGACACTTTTTCACAACCAGTGCAAACTATAACAAATTACAGATTGAACTCTCAGTATTAGTATTAGCATATACTGCAAGTCCTTCAATCATGCACTCAACCAATCCGATCACAAATAGGCTACAAAACTGTCTCATGAATGATTTGACTGATACAAAAAAATTGTCTATTTTCTGAAAAAAAAGAAAGATTTTGTTTAGCTATTATATTTGATAACAATAGCAAAAAAAACCTTGTATTTATGTAACTCAAGCTCACACACACACATACACGGCTCTCTTCTTTTCCAATGCTGTGGTCCAAATATACAGTACAAAATCTAGTTTTCCGTGTTTCCCACACCAAATGATAGTCTTTTCTGACGCCTCCACTTTGCTCTTCGGTTTTTAAACCAAACCTACCGGCAGAGAAAAAAGTCATGTTATTTAGTTCTGATTTTCTTGTTTCATGACATACTATAGGCTGCTTATCTTATTTGGCACATTGTGTATTTACATTTAAATAAACAAGTAGCATTGGACATCATTATCAACACAGTCATATAATTAAAATATGACAGATTGAGCAGAGTTTAGGTCAAATCCAGTGCTCAAATGAAGTGTTTAACACGCACACATCTTAAGTAATGCCATGGCTGGCACAATACAGCACGTTGAAACTCATCTAACCCTGTATCACTGTGAAAACATGACTTTTATTTGTTGAAAGGCTGAATGTGGCAGTCTTACCTCTACTCTTTCTTCCCTTAAGTGAGTGTGCTGTGCTAGTTTCTCCCTCGTGGTCACATCTGGATACTGATTCTGCAGGAACAGCTCCTCCAGTGCATCCAGCTGCTCCTCTGTGAAAATAGTGCGGTGTCGTCTGGTTCGCCTCTGCACCTGACTGGGCGACTGCTCCTCCCTGTGAGCATCTCCCAGCCTACATGGGTCTGTGAACATTGCTGTGGGCCATCCGTACTGACAGGCTGAAGGGAGGATATTAGGTTAGGGAGGAAAGTAAACTGCAGTTTAAATCACTGTGTCAACAGAAGTGACTCTTCTCATAAAGAGTTTGGTCTTACCTTCATGAATGAAATCAGGGTGGTATGTGTCTCCACAGTGGGAGCAGTAGCAGCAGCAAAGGCAGGCATGATGAACAGTCTCTGTCTGGCTTCCAACAGGACTCACTGCCTTCTCTTTTAGTCCAGCACCACTTGTTCCACATGACCGTCTGTCTCCATTGCTGTTTGGATATTTGCTCAGTATGTTTTCAATAGTGAAAGGAAACTTTTGTCTCTCCATCCTGATCATCTCCAAAGAAATCCCAATAAAACACAAGCAGCAATGATCACAGGATATTGACACACAACCAGGCTCAGCTGCTCTTCTGCTTCTTCTCTCTCTACAACAGCGTGTCAGGCCCTTATAGTGAAATTGGGAGGCAAAAAAAAAAAAAGAGTAAAACTATAATCCCCCCTGTGGACCAGACACATAAAACGGTTGAAACTTAATTCCTAGCTAATCTGGGCAGTTTTGTGAAGAGGTTAGGGAGGACGGCAGATTCAGTTAATCTTGCCTCATTCCTTTCTCCGAAAGAAATCAGATTTCACTGCATAAAATGAGAAGTGGAGAGCTCCTAAGATCCTTATTGTTGGGGTTTTAGAGAAAAGGGGATTGCTTGGTATTAGAAACCTGGATTTAAAGATGAACTTTTTTTTTTTTGGTGTGGCCAGAGACTTGTGTTATGCTGAATTTGAGGATTAGCTCTTACATTTATTTCATAATATCGCTTTTCTATTTAGCTTTATCATCGAATGATCTTGTGCGAATTAGTAGATATGTTCAGTAAATGACACAACATCAATGCATACTAATTACACACCCATGGCAGTTGAATGAATTGCTAGTGACGAGTGGGTGGTGACACTAATAGATTTATTACTCAGTACAGATAAACACAAATGGTGAGCGTAAATTCAGAAAAAGGGGTCCCTCCATGTGGTTAGTATTCACATTCATGCATCATGTGTCTTATCTGTGCGGTGCAGTCTCACTTCTCTGACAATGTGCACAGCTGAGGTAAAGCTATTACAGGTTAAATTCATCCCCCCTCTAACAAATCCTGTGATTTCATACAAGGCAATACACCTTTTTTTTTCTTCCAGAGAATTAATGGATTTCCACAATCTGTCTTAAGCTCCTCTTATAAGGGCTTTTGAAAACAGATAACAATAAACACCATCCCATCCTTTTCACTTGGGTTTAATAGCGTCCAGATTGTTGATGTATAGTTTGCGGAGCATGTGAGATCGCTATCTAGCAGTTATTGTGGCTCTCAATAGAAGGAATTGTACCACATCCGCGTTGGTTCAATCGGTTCAAAATTCATTACTGGGGATTAGAATGATAAAGGTTCATTTTGTTGTTGTAAGAGCAATATTTGGTACAAGAGGTAAGAAAAGCCACCATGGCTGATGCAGGTTTTCTAGATGTTTAAGGAGCTGCTTCCCTTCAATTTAATGTGATTTTCTACTAAGCATTATTTGTGGTGCATCAGAAATGGTTCTATTCAACATCTGACTTTACGAGGCCCACTACCCTACACATACACAACCTGAAGTGACATGTAATGGACACTACCAGTTGATTTATTTTACTCCCCAGAAACAAAAGCCAACCAAACACCGGTTCAGATAAAGTGACAAAACCCCAAGCCAAGGCTGAAAAAATATATATATATAATGCTTCTCTGCTTTATCCTGCTGCATTTTGAAGACACTAGACCTATATTTCTGGAAAATATTTCACTGTTATAATGCAGAATTGCAATGGAAACATGAATAATAAAGGACACAAATCAAACCAGTACAATTCAGACAGAAGAAAAAGGATTACAAACACGCTGACTGGTGATAAATGAGCAGAGAAACCCCTCATGGCATCAGACTATTCACGTGTGAAAAAGCTCAGTGTCTCTGTTCACTGCTGGACCGGGGCCCAAAACCTCCTGGGGAATCGGAGATTGCAGCTGTGTGACCAGGAAATGCAGAGGATCAACCTTCCTCTCTGTTTTCTCCAGACTCTTGCTTGTGCAGGGAAACACAGTCAATGTTGAAGGCTCAGGAAGCACTTGTCAGATGGTGATACACTCGGGGCTTGGGAAGAATCAAGAAAAACAACCATGTGGTTGCAGAAACTCCATAGTTGCGTAAATACAAATATTATATATCTTTTCCCCATATATTTTGCATAGATTCTGAAAATGAGCTCTAGGCTCTGGTGTGTAATTTGGCTTCAACATCACCCTGCAGGCTCTATATGAACTATGGTGGTGTTGAATTCATTGAAACCATATGTTTTGTTAGTTTATGTTACCGAAATTGAAAGTCAAGTGGCATTTATACCCCTAAGGATTTATTTTCTATTTTGTAAAACTGTAGTTTGTTTGAATCTTCATTTAATGCATTAAAATCCTAATCTAATTTGAGATTGTATTTGATTGAATTCACACACAACCTTGACAAACTATAGATTCTCAATTCTGTCTCTATAAACCATTTTAAAACCACAATATCAGTGCAACAACAGATTATTATTGGTGGTGTAGTGGTTGTTGATGAGGTGGATGAACTACTAGGTAGATGGATAGGTTAGGGTGGGTTACCGAGGAGGAAGTAGGTATAGTCTTCCATATATTCCTACAGCTTTTTGGCTGATACCACCAGAACCACCAGAAAAAGAGGTGGGTAAACCCTATATACAATCCACTACACCACTGATTATTTTGTAAAAGCAGTGTGTACAACAGAGACTTGTAAAATTAAATATAATGTGGAAAAAAAACGTAATATGTGGAATATGTCTTCCTTTTAAACTGTCTTATTATTATTATTATTATTATTATTATTATTATTATTATTATTAATTTTTATTTGTATTTTTTTTAACCATTTTTTATGTTTGTGTCTCTGTAAATTTGTCTCAGTATGACTCCGACTAATTATGACTTTTTGATATTATACTGCAGTTACCTTTCAGAAGAGACTATCATGACAGTGATCAAAACAACAAAAAACATTTTCAAAACAACAACAAAACATTTTATTTTATGTGGCGAGAGTGGGGAGACTACTTGGAATACATTGTTAATTTGGACAGATCTTGAAGTAAAGCACACACCACCACACAATACTCGTATATACAACACACATACACTCTCTATGAACATCAATTGGCTGCTTGTAAATTAGATTCCCTTACAAAAAAGGAGTTTATTCAAGTGTGCTATTAGTATACTTCTTTTAAACCTTTTTTCAGTTTACTTTTTATGTACTTATCAGAGATATACATAACAAAATTATACTTAATTATACTTGGCTTATATACCGACAAGTATACAGAAAAGTCTAAGTGTACTTAGCAGGTATACAGAAAAGTCCAAGTATACTTAGCTTATACTGAAAAGTATATTTGGCTAAGTACTATAAATTAAATAAATATAAATTAACTTAAAGAAAACTTACAAGTACACTTGCAGTAAAACTATTAAACTAGTAGTTGACTGAGAGTATACTTTAAAGTATACTTTTGTGGCAGCTGCCAATTCTCTGGTGCTTGCTGTTGTTTCCCTTTTCCCTGGTGTTTTTTTGGTTGAGTTGCTGAGTGATTAGAGGGTTATTCAGTTCACCTGTTGCGCAGGGTGTGGGGACTGGCTCTTAAATGATAGTTGAGAGCAGCTTGGTGCATTCCCCTCTTGGCCAATCAGGGTGTAACGACGCCCTTTCTGTAGGGCTTAAAAGAGGATGGAAACTGCACACCCAGTGTCATTCTGATCTCTCCTTCACTCAATGCAACATGTGTTATCAGCGTTATCAGAAACTCTGGTCTGTTTTGGGCCCTTTTGGGATTCTGTGATCTTTGTGTTTTGTTTGTTGAGAGTGTTGACTCTCCTAGTTGGGGAAACAAGTTAAGTGCCAACCAATTGGGTTACCTGCACTGGGACGTTTAGGTGCTATTTGTGCAACGATCTGGCTTGCCTTACAATAGCCTAACGCCTGCAGGCTGTATTTTTGTATTCTATTCATTTGTTGATTTTCAATGAAACCCTTTATACCCATTTCTTTTAGTGTATTTTATTTGGGAAAACTTTAAAGGAGGGTAAAAGGAAAAACACAAACCAATATTTCAGTTTCCTTAATTGTTTGTTAATATAGAGGCATTTGTTCATTATTATTATTAAGAAGGCATTTTATTTTATATTATTATGTGGATGGGAACTGTTTTTTCAGTCTTCTGACTCAGTACCGCCACACTTTTATAATCTAAAAAGTTGTAAAAAACACTATACCCATAAGTTCACTTGTAGTATAGTTCATATTATAGTTGCAGTACAAAATACAACTTGGATGTAAACTAGTTGTGTACTCAAAGTTTACTACTCTTACATTTAAAGTATACTTAAGTATACTTTTATAAACTAAAAAGCGGGCCAATTTAGTCCCAAGAAGTATTGAAGTAGTGCACTTACAAGTAATCAACTACATTGATATTGGTATACTTATTACATAAAGTATACTTGGGAATATACTTGAAATATACTTAAGTTTAGTTTGTAAAATAAACTTGAAGTATACTTCTTTTTTATAAAGGTTAGATCATGGTGCAGATTAGGAATATGTATTTAATTTGTGTTTCTTCTTTGTATTTTATTATGATTTTGTAGAGATTTTATTTTTTAGATTATTATTATTATTATTTTGTATATAGGATATATTTGATTTGTTGACCAAAATGTGACAATGTTCATGTAAAATAATAAAATAATAAAAAAGACCAGAAAACTAGAAACTAGAAAAGAAGTTTCTGAAGAAATTGCGGTGTGAATGCTGGTTGCTGAAGAGCTGACACTACGCTGTAATGCTGGCTTAAATGTTGTGAGAAGAAGGTGAAGTATTAGGAACAGTTGGAAAAGTGGGAATGGGTTTAATTTTTATGAATTTCATTGAAAAGTTGAATAATACCAATAATTTATCAAAGATGTGGAATATTTTAAGGTTTTCGAATAACTGATGTTCCACTGCATTGCTGACTTTAATCTGTATGAAGAAGGAGAAGAAATAGGAATAGTTGGGAAAGTGCTAATGGATTTAATTTGTATGAATATCATTGAAAAGTTGAATTATATCAATAGTGTATAAAAGATGTGGAATATTTTAAGGTTTTTGAAGACGCTACACTGCACTGCTGGCTTTAATCTGTATGAAGAAGAAGAAGAAGTAGGAATAGTTGGAAAAGTGGGAATGGTTTCATTTGTGTGAATATCATTGAAAACTTAAATATTACCAATAACTTATAAAAGATGGGGAAGATTTGAAGGTTTTTGAATAGCTGACACTACACTGCATTGATGGCTTTAATCTGTATGAAGAAGGAGAAGAAATAGGAATAGTTGTAAAAGTGCTAATGGGTTTAATTTGTATGAATATCATTGAAAAATTGAATAATACCAATAGGTTGAATTCATAGTTTCCTGTTAACATACAATGAGAGTTGGGGGCTTTTATTTTGTAAAAAAAAGTCTCATTGGGAGCTATGCATTATAAAAAAGGTATGTCATTCACAAAAAGGAAATCTTATCAAATGGCTACCCAGGAGATTTATGTTGGGACCCCTGGGATATAAATAATCTATGGATATAATACCAACAGACAGTAAGAGAGGCTAAAGCAGAGTGGTGCGCCCCCCTGTGACAGAGGACTACATTGCCCACCGTGTAACGTTGGAGCGACACAGCGCGGCAGCAGCAGCTCCGCCACTCAACGCGATAACTCGCGGTGAGGCATCAGCAGCAGCAGAGCAGCAGCTGGGCGGAAAAGGCGGGAGAAGACTGCCGCTTCCGCGTCCGCGCACAGGCACACAACGCATAGGGGGGCAAAATGGACGATAAGTTAATATTGGCTGTATATAATTACCCAGAGCTGTACAATGTCACTTTGCCCAATTACCGCTGCACGGAAAGTCGTGTAAATGCGTGGAGAAGCATCAGTATCATCCTGGGTCTGCCGTGTGAGTATTTCACTGTTTATCACAACTTTACTGACAGTTATTTCCTAGTTGTCATGGACGACTAGACACGCAGACGTTAGAGGTGTTACCGTGGAGATAAGAGGTGTTTCTCAGGAGTCTTACAGGCATGTTGTTGTTTCTTTGTGGTGTGATGTTCACTCACCCGGTGGTATGGATGCAGCCGCGCGTACCGTACCGTGCTAGCGGTAGCAGCAGCCGCGGCTCGCACGCTGTAGGCCGCGCTGCACCGGACGGCACGGCACGGTACGGCTCTGCTGCTGCTGCGTCGCCGCCGGCCGCGTGTCCAACACGGCACGGCGGAGGGGGAAACATGCGCAGCGTCACACGGACTCGGTGTATTTACCGGGGACTAGCGAGCCGCGTGCTTTTCCGCCTCGCTCCACAGAGAGGGAGAGCTTCTCGTGGGAGCGTTGGCGGCGGCAGCGGCAGCACGGTTTGTTGGGTAAAACATGTCAGAGCCAGGGGACGCAGCATGGATGTATTAAAGAGAGGGAGGAGAGGCCCCCCTCAAACATTATCAGGTGCACAGGTGTATGATGGGGCGGCATGTAACACGGATGAATGACCTCCAGACTAGATCAAAAATAACATTTAGCATTTCTTTACCTAACTTTATACAGACTTATAATTAAAGCTTAAAGGTCCCATATTGTAAAAAGTGAGATTTTCTTGTCTTTTACATTATAAAACAGGTTTAAGTGCTTTATATAAATACTGTTAAACTATCAAAACGCTCAATATACGGAGAAACACACAAAGCCCGTATTCGGAAATTGCGCGTTTGAAACAAACCGTTAGGATTTCTGTCCATTTGTGATGTCACAAATATACAATATTTAGACCATTACAGAGAGAGGGAGGCCCCCATCCTCAAACATCATCAGGTCACTGTCAATTTATGATGGGGCGGCTTATAACACGGATGAATTAAGAATGACCTCCAGACTAGATCAAAAATAACATTTAGCCTTTCTTTGTGTAACTTTATACAGACTTATAATTGAAGCTTAAAGGTCCCATATTGTAAAAAGTGAGATTTTCTTGTCTTTTACATTATAAAACAGGCTTAAGTGCCTTTAAAACAGGTTTAAATGCCTTTAAACATGCACTATCTGCAACCATCTTGGACTCTAACCACTGGCGCACTTTACACTTACTTTAAACTATACATCCTATATACCACTTTATAGACTGCACATATGTACATTTATTTATTGATGGACTGTACACACTATGTTCACCCATTCACTCTGTATCTTTTATATCTCTATTATTGTTTTTATAATTTTTGTATACCTGTACCTCTTCTGTGTTTCACTCTGTTTGCTGATGTTGCTGCTTTGACACCTGAATATCCCTGCGAGGATTAATAAAGGTTAATCTTATCTTATCTTATCTTATCTTAAACTATCAAAACGCTCAGTATACGGAGAAACACACACAGCCCCATATTCAGAAATTGCGCATTTGAAACAAGCCGTTATAGGATTTCTGTCCATTTGTGATGTCAAAAATATACAAAATTTAGACCATTATATGGTTTTAAACGTAAACATTCTAAATGTGTCCCAGTTTATTTCCTGTTGCAGTGTGTGTGAATGTCATCAGCTGACAGGAAGTAAACATGGACCCAAACTGTTGCCTAGCAACACAATTCTGTTGCAATTCCATTAAAATGCACTAAAACGGAGCATTTCAGACAGAGGGGTAAATACAGGTATATTCAGGCAGACAGTATGAGGAAAATAAAGTGTTTTTTGAACATTACAGCATGTAAACATGTTCTAGTAGAAACACAAAATACAAGTATGAACCTGAAAATGAGCACGATATGGGACCTTTAATGCTTTATTCGAAATTTACCAGGATAAAGTAGTGTTTTGCTATTTTTAATAGTCCATTATACTGTATAATAGCTTACACTTCCTGGCCCGATCCAACATGCCACATGTTATTCATTTAGGAAGATTAGAAATAAACTTTCTAAGAGGTGTTGATTCAACTGTATGATTTTAGTGGCCACTGATTGTATTGTTCATTCTCAAATGCCAGATTATAAATCAAGCCCTGATTAATCATTAATCTGTTCACGGGAAAATAATCAGCAATTATTATTATGATAATCAGTTAATGATTTCAGTCATTTTCAAAGACAAAATAGCCTTTTTCTTTGTTTGTCTTATTGTATAGTAAATAGAATATTTTGGGGTTTTGGACCAAAACAAGCAATCTAAATATGTCATCTTGAACTTCAGGGATGTAATGGGCATTTTTCACTCTTTTCTGACATTTTATCAAGATAAGTAGTTGCAACCATAATCAACACCTCTCTGACAGTCTCAAAAATAAAACATAAATTTAACAGAGGAACAATTGAAGTGCTCTCGCATTGATTTGGCTGCTTTCTAGGGCTGACCCGAATGCTTCGAAGCTTCAACCGTTGCCATGGTATTCGACCTCCAGATAATTATTCGAAAGCTTACTTTTTTATTTATTTTTTATTTTTTATATATAAGTATGCAATAATAATGTATAAATACCAAAATAGCCCATGAAATAAGGAATAATCCCACATTATTCACGTTCAACATTAATTATTATTAGTTATTCTCAGACAGATATCGCTGTTTGTTGTGTGTAGAAGTACGTGCGTGTACAGTAGTGCGTCACCGGCGCTGTCCTGGGCACTGAAATGGGGGAGATAGAGACAGACGGACAGAAAAACATGTCAGCCTGTTGCACGGCGCCGTGCTGAAAAAGCTTTGAATACCTTTGAATATTTCTCAACCGAATCTAATTAATAATTACAACAACTTCAACATGATATTAAGGTATATTTTATAACAAATATTTGCCGGGTGAGAGAAGAAGAGCACACTTTTCACAAGCCATTTAGACGACTTTTCTGCACAAAATGTTTGGGAATATAGTTTTATGGAAAATATTTTAATTGTAATATTTTAAAAACGATGCAGTTTTAGTGGACGTCCAAGTTGCGGACTGCTTAATATTTGCTGTGAATATTATTTTCTTTCATTCCTGTTTATTGAATTTGTATGAGATTTCTTGCTCCTTACACTGATATTTTACTTTTCTAGGTGAGGAATGTAAAAGAAAATGGAAGAACATGAGAGACCGGTACTTGAAGGAAGTCCGAATGGAGATCAAAAGCAAGAAGCAAGGAGAGATTGCGCAAAGTAGATGGAAATATCGACAACTTATGAATTTTATCGCACCCTTCACTGGATCAAGAAGCGGAGTGGGAGACATCGGAGGCAACAATGAAGACGACCACGACAATCCTGACAACGAATCTGGCAGTGCCGAGGGAGAAACCACGCCATCCGAGGCAGTCAAGACGCCCCATTCCGTCATGAAGGGTCCCGTGAGTCAAGCTGACCTGAAGCCCCAGGTAGGGTTTGTGACGCAGCTCCCTTCAGTGGCTCAAGACACACAGATGGCCCAGCTGGCTGTTCTGGCAAAGATGCCATCGGGCCAGCAGATCACCCCCAAAACTGGACGGAAACGGCGCCAGAATCAAGAGTCACTTTCGCTGTCATCTTCTCAAAGTGCATCATCCCCTACAAAGTGGCTGGTCAAAGACAATGGCACGACATTTCCCAACAGGCCGCGGGATGAGGACGAACTGTTTCTTCTGAGCTTTGTCCCTGCTCTGAAGCGACTCGCTCCACAGAAAAGGTGCGAGACAAAAATAAAGATCCAGCAGATTATGTATGAAGCAGAGTTCAACGTTGCACAGCAAGAGAAACCGCCAGAGCCGGCAATGCAGGACTAAACTGACTATTTTTATACTTTATTCTGCTTTCTAAAAACCTCTTCCACAAAATGACCAAAATATCTATTTTTCTTTTTTTTACGGCACACAGTGGTTGAGTCTGAAGTACATCCTTTTTTTAATTTGAAATTAACAATGAAGAATACCTTTTACTATTGAGCAAGTTGTTGCATTTTTTTTCCACACCACTGTGGTTTGGTGGGTCTTGATTTGCATATTTGTTAGATGAGTAAGGCTTGTGAGAAAGCCTTAACATATTTACACCTTGATAAACCAGACAGACTCTGATTAATTTTTTTATTTACATAGATTTTCTGTCAATAGAGTGAATTCACATTTAGAAAAGTGGTTTCATGTTCAACCAGCCAGTCTTCATTCCAGTAATAATCTACAGTATTTTACATGTAATTACAGGGACAGAGAAAACTGAGCAAAAAAGAAATACTTTACATTTTGGAGAGGAACACTGTTTCATAAATTAAATCTTTCAACTGCTTACATGCATCAACATTTCTTTTTAATCTCATCTAAAATAAAGAGACAATGCGTGACATTGTTTTGATTCCACAAAACGTGTGTGATTTTGGTAAATTTCGACAATGACGTGTAATTTGTAAGATTAGGAAGAGCTATATTAAAAAAAAAAAAAGAATCTTAGTACATCAGTGAACAGAGAGACAAAATGGATGAGGCACATGCTAGTAAGACTCTGCAATAATTCAAAACAATACAGGGTGTGTTTGTGATAAATTGACATGTAAAGATTTTAAAAGCACAGCTGTTAATAATAAAATAAATGATCACACAGTCATGGTTTACTGGTACATTTGAGTATAACAGAGCTAGGTTGTGTCCGAAATTCCATAATAGCGTGCTGTTTAGTACACTAAAACAGTATGTGAGATTTTTTTTAGCATCTCCGAAACCAATAGTAAGCAAATTGCATAAAATGTCTGGTGAAATATTACAGTATGCAAACAGTGGACACTATGGTGGCATAAATATCCCACAGTGCAATGCGGTAGTGACATGGGTAAGTAAAGATTTCACTTTGCTGGCCGTAATACATTTTAAAAATTTGTTCAGACTTTATGATTCTCACAAATCATCGTTTTGGTCATATCAGGTTGGTACGGGTTGCCATGGTTACGCGTCTCCAACCGGTAAAGAGGCTCTCAGGAAGTGACAACGTAAATTACTGCTCAGTGCATCTGAAGAGATACATACTACTGTTTATTCACATAAAAGTATGTTGATCGATAGCACACATATTTGGTATATAATGAATAGTATGTGATTTCGAACGCATCATTAATGTTATTTTTAACACCTGTGCTTTTCCTGCTATGAGCAGTCAATAGGAATAGGGCCAACTGACTAAAATTAATTTTAAATAAAAGATAGCCTTAAAAGGGATAGGGATCAAATAGGGTAATAGAGGCCAAATATAGGCTGAAAGGAAATTACCATATACAACATATGGGATTAAAAGTGTGAATGAAAATCTAAGTAAATGAGCAGTAATAACTCAAAAACAATAACAACAAAAGAGTACTGAGAATGATCTCTTCCATTTTCTCTAATCTGAACAACCTCATGTATGTGTCTGATTAAAATAAACAAAAGAGAGACAGACATGTTGTAACAAGCAGCATGACGTTTGAAGCTTTCAGCTGATACAGTTTGGGTGAAGAATTTTGGTGTGCTGCTTTGCAAAGCAACTGTGTTTATGAGTTGAAACATTAGGAAACCAAGGCTAAACGGTTCACCTTGACAGATGTTATCCATATCTTTATTTTCGGAAAAAAACCTGCGTCATTCAAATCTCACATGGCTTCGTGTCAAGGAGAGAGAGGAAAAAAAAGTAACCAGAAAGAAGGCAGAATCATATTGGTGCAAACCGTAATGATGTGCCATAATGTCGCAGAAGATGTTATCTTTCCGTGCATTTATGCAATCAGCAGCCAGAACATAATCACCAGAGCGACAAACAGGAAGAGTCGAGACAGAAACTGTTCATCCATGTGTTGTGGTGTCCCAGGGGCCGCTGTTTGGGGAATTGTTTAACAGAGGTTATTTGGCATGTTGTTGATAAAAAGACACAGAGTGGTGAAGTGTGTAAAACATAAATACCTGGAGGAGGTCTTCCGTCATTGATGTTAAATGCTGTAGCAAAAATACCAAATGGAAAGGCACCGATTCCAAATGACATCTGGAAACCGCCATCTCCAAAGCCAAACCCTTGAAAGCCCTGGGAAACATGGATTTTATCATTAACATGAAGACTTGTGTTGGTTCCCTTAATATATAGCCATATATTCACAATATCTGAGGGACGGTTAAAAAATACAGCAAGTGAGATGTGACGCAACAGCCAGTGAAATTTGTGTGATCATTCTCAAGAGACGTCTCTACTCTTCTCAGCGCTTAGCGTCTAATAGATCCCAGTGGGAAATGTTCTTTTGTTAATGGATAAAACACAGGTTTGCACGACAGCATCTACATCATATTATGGAATTGTTTCATCATGAATGCATCATTTTACTCAACAGCTGACACTGAGAAACTACATACAGCTGTCTAACACATTTGGAATCAAAGTATTTATCTGGCACAAAATCATGCAATCGCACACTTTTTTTTTATTACCATACAAGTATACTTGTACAAAGTACTTACACCACGGTTTTCTGGCTCAGGCCTCTGACCTTGTGGTCGAGGGGGTGTTCTTTCTCTATAAAACAAAACCACATTTTGTAAAAGCCATGATTTAATACATTCATAACAGTTCAGAAAAAATGCTCATTTTAAGTGTGACATATTGTGTGTATTATGATTACATAATACATGAAGTTTAGAGTCAGCCTGAAATGTACTACTACATTAAAGTACACACCTGGGGTCTTGTTGACCTGTACTTCCCCGTCCATACAAGGGGATTACTTTGTCTCGGCTGATGCCAGCTTTACACACCGGACACACTTGTCTGTTGGGTCTGGTCTCCAACCACTGCATAAAGACAGACATACTAATCGGTTATTTACCATCAATAACAATGCATTGTCATTTGATATGTGATTATATATATTATATTGAATAGTGAAGAAGGAGAAAACAAAGATCAGCTTACCTGATGCAAGCAAGGCCAACTGATTGAGAGGAGGAGCAAAGGGAAACAAGAGTTTGATTAGTAAAACATATATGTCCCAGAACAACCTGGCTGTGCAGAATATACAATATTTACTCAAAAAGAAAATGGCATCCATATATCCTGTGTTCACAAATTAAAAAACATTGCATCACTTCATTAGTGAAAGCTAGCAACTAAAGAAGAAAACAGAAGAAAATGGCTTCACGTTAAGAGGATTTAACTTCCCTTTGAAAATGAATAACTAAACTGGCACTGTCACCACTGATAACAGACCACATGCTAAAGACCTGTCCTATCCTGTCCTGGCTACAGAGGCTGGAAAGTTTGTATGGAGTCACCAAGGTGACAAAATCACTGCTTATGCTTACACATACACTCTAAGCTTGTATTTACAGACTATACTTTTATAGTATTAGGCCTATACTTTGACTGATCTGGATCTGGCCTTAAAGGTCCCATATCGTGCTCATTTACAGGTTCATACTTGTGTTTTGGGTTTCTACTAGAACATGTTTATATGCTTTAATGTTTAAAAAAAACTTTATTTTCCTCGTACTGTGTTCTTGAATATGCCTGTATTCACCATCTGTCTAAAACACTCCGTTATAGTGCAATTCAATGGAATTGCAACCGAATTGCGTTGCTAGGCAACAGTTTGGGTCCGTGTTTACTCCCTGTCAGCTCATGTCATTAACATACACTGCAACAGGATATAAACTTGGACACATTTAGAATGTTTACGCGTAAAACCGTGTAATGGTCTAAATATTGTATATTTGTGACATCACAAATGGACAGAAATCCTAACGGCTTGTTTCAAATGTGCAATTTCTGAATACGGGCTGTGTGTAATTCTCCATATATTGAGCGTTTTGATACTTTCACAGTATTTATATAGCACTTAAACCTGCTTTATAAAATAAAAGACACGAAAATTTAACTTTTTACAATATGGGACCTTTAATACTATTATATTAATATAGACTGAGGTGGGTTATAATGTAAACAGGAGTCCCAGACAGTAGCTTAGTTCTTACCAGAAGAGGTGTCCACACAGGCTGATCACTGCATCCTTGGCGGTGTCCAGACAGATGTTACACTCGAAGGTGCTGTCCTGGTTGCCGCCGTCAGCCGCGGTGGAGCTGCTGGATCCGGGACTCGGGTTCTCAGTGGCCGCAGTGGAGCCAGGGGCTGGAGGAGGGGGGGCAGCGGTGGCCATTTAAAGACTCAACAACAAGAGGGTTACAGGTGACTCCGCCGGCACCCAGCGACTCAAAACAAGTACATATGGAGGCCCAGGTGATGGGGGTTATAGCTAACAAAGAGGACAAGACGCGAGACTGAGCTGAAGACAAACAACTCTTTAAAAAGGAGTGAAATCCAGCAACATCCACCGGCTGCTAGCGACCGTTAGCTCCCATCTAGAGAAGGAGTTACTGCCGTTAGAGAGAGGACAGGAAACCGGTTTTACTGTCGGACGGATCTACTAAATACAAAACAACGAACAAACAATACAAGGCCGTTAATCCGCGTGTCGTTCCCAACGTGATTTTCTAACTAAAAATGCTAAAACTTATTGAGAGAAGTTGAGAAATGTCCTGACGTCTGGTTGCATCACACGTCCGTCAGCACAGTGTTAACCGGAAGTACATCCTGGTAGTGATGTGTCGGTTACGAACGAGCCGGTTCAAAGAGCCGGCTCTTTTAAGTGAACATAATGACGTTTTTTATCGCGAGGGGACGCGACGCTTCCCAACATTGGACGCTTGGTGGGCTGTCACAAGACACATGCTGTCCCCACCTGATTGGACGAAGGCTTTCCCTCCATGGGCTGCTGCTCCCAGCTTTCAAACCGGAAACAGTATGGAGGCTCGTTTGGAAACTTTCTTCTCTTATTTCACGAAAATAGTTCACCGAAATGTGTTTCTGAAAACATTTGAGGCGAGAAATAAGCCATGCAGTTGCTGAATCTGTCTTTATTTTGGATCGACAAGGCTTAGTTTAAAAGATTCTCGGTAGTTTCGAGAGGTGGCGAGTTGCGTCGTTGTTACGCTCTGTCTCTCGAATCGCGCCGCCACACTACCAGAATGCAATGCGCGGTTGCTTACATAGACAATGAATGAGGAGCGTGGAAAGGACAGAGCCTGTGGACACGTACCATAAGAGCCGGCTCCCATCCGAGAGACGTTTTTTTCCGTTTATTAATTCAAGGCAGAATGATAGGACGATCTTCTCCGCACCACGGGCACTCCATGCACATACTGTGACTGAATGTTGTGTTAATGACGTCCTTGAGACCAATCAGGTGATGACAGACAAGGATCATACCATCAAGCAGGGAGGGGCGTTGGTGGGCGGCGCACTGACGGTCTACAGGTACAGAGCAGGAGGAAGAGGAGGAGAGAAAGAGAGAGAGGAGTGCGGTGCGCAAATAGCAGAAAAGACGAGTGACAGTCGTAAACGAAGCAGCGTGTAAAATTATGGTATTTTGGAAATTATAGGGTTTAGTATAATTATATTTAATAATTTAAGTGATATATGTGCACACATACTAATCATAGGTGAAAACAGCGCTAAATTTGGCTGAATCATAAAAGGCAGAAGTGGTAAAATGAAGAACCGTTTGGGAGCCGAAAGAGCCAGCTCTTGTTGGTGAGCTGAGCCAAATGATCTGGCTCACTAAAAAGAGACATAATTCCCATCACTAGATCCTGGAGGGGGTTAGGGGGCGTGGCTACGAGTTAGCTGAGTTGTAATGCCCTCAGTCAGGCCTATCAGGTGCCCACAACAAGAGGCTCCTCCAATCAAACGTCAGTATTTATTAATGTTGTAAATCTAAAACTATGAGCTACTTCTTTCACATTTTTCCATTTTGAATCAAGAAATATTAACAAGAGCATGTTTGATATACTTTATTAACTGGAAATAAAACAAAAACAACAATAATATGCAACAGTAGCCTACTGCTTGCTAGTAGTAGAGCTACATTAAACCTGCAGTAGGCAGAATGTTTTTGGCATCATTGGGCAAAATTTAAATAATAACATTTCATCATATTGTAATTCAAGTGTTCAGGGAGAAAACTAGATTTCTGCACCTCCTCATGGCTCTGTTTTCAGGCTTTAAAAAATCCAGACTTTGGCCAATCACAAGTCATTTCAGAGAGAGAGAGCGTTCCTATTGGCTGTGTTCCGGCTGGTGGGCGGTGCTTGATATTTCCTCAATTTATCTCAACATGGCTGCCGGGTCACAAACTTTGAAAATGCAAATATGCATCAATTACTAATTACAAGATTGAGAACAAAGGTATTTGTTTTTTCAAGTGTTTTTTTTCTTTTCTTTTTGTTCCCTTTTTCTCTTTTTTTCAGAGGATTAAATTTACTTTACACATATATGTTTTGATGACCACATGGTTATTTCAATGATGTTTTAGTTTACAGTCAGCTCAACCAAATTATATTTTGTAAAATGCTGAATTTAATATAATTTCATTCAAAATACTTTATTCATCCAACAAGGGGCATTTTGAAGCAAACTGGTTTGCTAACATAACAACACACAAGCTATTCATTCACACTCATAAAAACAATTTAAAAATTAAAAATAATATACAATTTTCTTTTTAAGATGAAAGACACAATAATTAATGTCAGTGGCTAATCCATAGCTGTCCAACACAATCCAAATGACCAAATGTGATCATTGTGTCATGCAAATTGGATATTGTGTAAACATCAATGAAGTTTTATCATCATTATAAATAAATCATTGATACGTCTATGTATATACAGTATACACGGGTAAAACATGCCTATGACATATGATTTTGTCAATATCACCCAGCTCTATAATCATGTTCTGTACTGTGAAATACTCCTTGTCATTGATGACAAAGGTTTCAACTTGATTTTAGATAACTTCCATTGACTTAGACTTTGAGTGATTGAGACCACCTGTACGGAAATCCTCCGCCATTGCCTCCTCTATCCCTGATGTGAAAGACCGCTTTAGGATTCGTTTAAAGTCGTTACCAATGAACACGTAGAGAAGTGGGGATATGAAACTGTTTGCTGCAGCCAGGGTGGCCCCCACCTTCAGGCCAGTTTGAAGTACGTCTACGCTGTGGTTGTGGTTCTTCAGGTCTGACTCTAAAAGAACAAAGGTATGATAGGGGACCCAGCAGAAGAAAAATGACAAGATGAGTGCCGCCATGACTTTGTAAGGCTTTGTTGACCTGATGGTCATACTTCTCAGCTTCACAGTGAGCACCGAGCTGCAGAACACAATCATGAGGAAAGGAATCAGGAACCCGCAGATGAACCGAGTCAGCACCACCGTCTGGTGTCTGGAGGATCCCATGTAACCGTTGTGGCACTGAGTGACTGAGCCGTGGACCGTGGTTTGTCTGAAGATCAGTGAGGGCAACGTTAGGAGTGCAGAGAGGACCCACATGAGGACGACAACTCCAAATGCTTTCCGCACTGTCCGGTGGTTGTGTGACCACACTGGGAATGAAGTCATTAAACAGCGGTCAGCGCTGATCAGGACCAACAGAAACACAGAGCTGTACATGTTGAGAAACAGGGCGGAGGAGGCGAGCTTGCACAAGACCAGTCCGAAAGGCCAGTGTGAGGTGATCACGTAGAAAACCTCCAGGGGCAAAAAGGCACAGAACAAAAAGTCTGAAATGGCCAGACTGATGTACCAGGTGGTGTAGACCGTTCTTTTCATTTTCCATCCACAAATCCATATCACCAATGAATTTCCTCCAAGGCCAATAACAGATATGATGATGTTGACCGCCACTAGAACATGAGTCAAAGAAGACTGAGGACTATTGAAAATCTGTCCAGTTGTTGTAGTGGTGGTGTTGTTCTCGGTTTCATTGTCTGCAGTGTAATCGCCATAATCCACATAATCCACCGCCATGCTGGTTCCTTTTCCTGAAATATGTAGCACAGTGTCTTTATTTATATACATACATATACAAATAGATGATTCTATGAACAGTTCACAATTTTTATCAAGAAAATCTATTTTAGTTTATTATATAAAATGTACTCAAGTACTCACGTTATGTCTCGTCGTAGAAGCAAATCACTTTAAAGTGCTGTATTCCCTTGCTGCTGGATGCAACTTCTCACTTCTGTTTCCTGGGCAGTGATAATGACGAAAGAGGAATCACAGTTGATATGGTATGGAACAAATGAGAGTCTGTCCTCCTCTCACTTACCGTAAACACATCTACGTTTACACATACGTTTGTGGGTGAGACCAGTGTCAGCTGTTTAAGTGGGTTCACTTGGTCACAGAGGTCCAAATAACTGAAAATAAACACTATATATATATATATATAATAAATATTTCAAGTCTTACAACAGCTTTTCAGTAAAGTGTTGCAAAATCACAATGGAGATCCCCTTTACACAACCACATGAACAGACAAAACCACAAGCTGACATTCCCATAAGGGTGTGCCTATCGGCCTACACCATTTAGCCAGAAGGGCAGAGTTTGCAAAAAGTTAGGTCAAGGGTGATTTCCTGTTGCAGTGTTTATTGTAACTCAAAGGGAATTAGTTGATTTTTGACTATAGCTCTGCAGTAAGAAAGATAAAATGTCAAATATAAAAAACATCATACACTCCATCCAAAATACCCATACTAATAAATCAGAATTAAAAGTCAACCACAAATGTTTGTGGTACGCACACCCATAAAATATAGCACACATCTGTGCCCTGCTTTCTTTTTAAAACAAATTGATAATTTGTGAAGATAAAGAGCATTAGGATTATATTTATCACTACTAATAGTAGCACTGGACCTCTTATGTCTTTAATAACAGCATATTAACAGCAGATATAGAGTCTTTTAGATGTTTAAGAAAGCCAGTACAACAAATGGCAGGAAGAGGAAGTTTTTGTCTTCAATCTTCAATTCAACTTTTCATGTCACGTTCTACATTGGCAGTGCTGTTGTAAGTAAGAGCAGTTCCCTAAAAATCATATGACGCAGTTATGTAACAGAAAAAAAGCTGAGTACATTATTTTTCAAGCACAAGCCAACTGACCAACAAATCTGTAGATTCTGCTTTCATAAAAACAGTCAATTTTACCCCTTTAAAGACCCCATCCTGACTTCTATTTGTTTCATAGGGCTTTTTAGCAGCAGTGGGAGAAGTATTCAGATCCTTTACTCAAGTACAAATACCATAATGTAGCCTACAAAACACTAAATTGCAAGTAAAAGTCCTGCATTCTCAGTTTTACTTTAAAGATACATTGTGGGTTTAGTAGCATCTAGTGGTGTGGTTGCAAATTGCAACCAACTGAGTACCCCTCTGCTCACTCCTCCCTTTCAAGACTGCCCATGTACAAAACTGTGGTAATGGTTGGAGAACTACAGTGGCCTTCAGGTAGGCTAACGTAAAAACACGAAAGTCTCTCTAGAGACAGTATTTGGTTTGTCCGTTCTGGGCTACTGTAGCAACATGGAGGAGCAACATGGTGGACTCCGTGAAGAGGACCTGCTCCCTATGTAGATATGAAGGGCTCATTCTAAGCTAACGAAAAGCAACGATTCTTAGTTTCAGGTACACTAACAAAAACATAGTTATGAATATTTCTGCTAATAGATCCACTGAAATGTTACACACTGTTCCTTTACATAAAAGTACAGAATAATTAGCGCTGAAATATACTTAGGCTTTGGTAGCCTATCAAAAATAAAAGTAGCCTAAAAGCAGAATGACCTCTTTTATACCCTGATATTATTGTGTTATATTACTGATGCCTTCTGCCGTCAAGTCTTTTAAGCCACAGTAGTGCAAAGTAACATAGGCTACAGTAGATTTGATCAACTACTGTACTTTGTACTAATTTGAATGTAGCCGCCTACCTACAGTAAATATTTCCACCGTAGCTATACCGCTGTTACATCCCAGCTCAAAGGCTGCTACCAATATGACAGACCAGACGAGTTTTAAAATAGTAAAAGGCATTTATTTAACCAACTAACAATAAATATCTAAATAAATGTGGAAAGTCAGTAATCAGTAGGCATGTGTGGGTGTGCGAAAATGTCTGCAGCAAACAAAACCAAAAGCCCAAGGCTTATTGAAAGGAGGCTGGGTCACGGGCGGACATGGGTCTTGGGGTATGGGGTATAACGCATGCGCAGTGTGACTGAAGCTGCGGTCGTGCGTTGCGATTGGCTCAATTTCGGCGAGTGAAGGCCAGATTGTTCTGCTCATGTGTTGTACCCCCAAAGATATGACGTGTTGATGACGCGTGACCCAGCCTCCTTTCCATAGACCTTGTGCCAGCCAAGGAAGAGATCCTTCTGTGAGAAGGGAGGGAGCTTCCACCCTCCACCCTGCAAGACAAAGAGGAACCAGCAAAAGGACACCGGGACACCTAGTGGAGTGGAGGGGTCGTCAGTCCGAGTGTAACTGGGTCCAACTACCCAGAAACCCTCCAGGCTGTGCAGAACTCTCATAACTGGGTCCAACTACCCGAGCCATCACACCATCAAATAGTGCACAAAAGAGAGAATGTCTTCCAAACTAATGTGGAAGTCTCCTCCTACTTAAACTACCTATCCCAAACTAATCTACCTCACTGAACCCTAGTCTTCATGCAGATTAGTTAAACCAGTAGCCTCGGTTCGGTCCCCAGCAAGCTGGTTAGCCACCTAACAGCTCTGGATGTCTGTCTCTGGAGTCAACTGCTCTGACCACACACCACACAAAAATAACAAACTAAAAAAACAAAGAAACAAGCCCACATGGACCACGTTGCTATGCCTACCCAGGGAAACTCGCCAAAGGTCAAAAGTTACTCACTAGAGGACCCTGCAATCACTGCTGATAGCTCACGCCTGCCAACCTGTGTTAAAACTGGCTGCAGGTCAAACAGAACTCTGTGCCACAAAATCACCAGCATGCACAACTCAACAACATGAACACACCAGAACAAATCAACAACTTGGTATCCAATACATCTGCTTATATTCACTAAAAACAGCAGAACAGCCTACTTACCATACTAGTCCATGTCTCCCAAACAAATAGATTGCACAACTCAATTTACCAAATACAACTGATCTCGTTCATGAAACCAGTCTCCACCAATCAATCATTAACAACCAGCAGAACCAACTACACTGCACTAATCAAAACTGGGTCAAACAAGGTAGGAAGAGCCCCCATTTGTTACATCCCGGCTCAAAGGCTCCAACAAAAATGGGAGACCAGACGAGTTTTAAAATAGTAAAAGGCATTTATTTAACCAACTAACAGTAAATAACTAAATAAACGTGGAAAGTCAGTAATCAGTGATGTAGGCATGTGTGGGTGTGTGAAAAAAATGTTTGCATCAAACAAAACCAAAACCAGCCAAGGAAAAGAGAGCCCTCTGTGGGAAGGGAGGGAGCTATATATATTTTTCATTTTTTAGAAGTGGGTTAATGAATGTTCACCATGGATGTACTATATTATAAAAAGATGTTGTTGTTGTTGTTTTTCTCTCCACCGTATTTAGATTCAAGATTCAAGATTCAAGATGTTTATTGTCACACCGTTTATACGAGTACAATCGTGTGAAATACTTTTTGCTGGGAAGCTCCATCAGGAAAACAGTAAGTTAAGTAGCAAAAAAAATAAAATAAAATAAAAATAAAAATAATAGTGTATTTACAAATAATATACAGTATAATAATAAAGGAAGTACTTGGTATATGGTAACTATAGAAGCAATATATATATATATATATTTTGCAGGAAGCAAAATTTGCAAGAAGCAAATTATATATATATGTATTTTTTTATTTTTTGCTTCTATAGTTACTTCCTTTATTTATATATATATATGTATATATATATTTTGCTTCTATAGTTACCATATACCAAGTACTTCCTTTATTATTATACTGTATATTATTTGTAAATACATTATTATTTTTATTTTGTTATTTTTTATATATATATATATATATATATATTGATATATATATATGGAGATATATGGGAGCAGTAGAGGTTGCATACTATAAAAATATTGCGCAGGCAATTTTTTTTTTTTAGAAAGTAGTAGTAGTAGTACAGTAGTAACATAAACATGTTCAGATTTTTTATTACAAAAAAAATCAGTAGATATATTTCACAGTAAAAAAAATAAAAAAAAAATAAAATAAATTATACAACAAATAAAATGTAAGGAAAGGAAAAGATGAATAAAAAGAAAAAAAAACTGGGATCCTTTAAACATTTGGAATAAATTTGAAATGTCTAAATAATAAATAAATAATAGTCTTTGCCCATTCAAAATTTTTGAGTTTTTAAGTTTTCAATCGTAGTCAAATATGTTATAAAATCAGTCTTATTATAAAAAGATGTTTTACATAAACTGCACATGCGCAGATGTGATGAGTTTGGCCCCGCCCCTAACACTGACGTAGTGTATAAAAGCTCTCCTCTTTCTAACTGCGACATTCTCCTTCACTATCTGTCAACATGGCCGGCACTGTGGCGAACAAGTGTCTCAGTCCTCTGACTTTCCTCACCAGGAGGCTCGCTGCTCCGGAGTTCATCAGCCAGTGCTGCTACCACCAGAAGGTAAAACACCTAGTCTGTTATAGCTTCACTAAAAGGAGGCTGGATCACTGTGTGCTAGCTGCTGTTATGTCTATTGTTTACAAATATTACCATCAGCTTTGAGTAGTTAGATCATAACAATCATAACAATCATCACATGCAAGTGTGTCATCATGAGTAGGTAAGAGTGGTTACATGGATCAGGTAATCAGCTAGTTTTCTATATAGTTGGATGTATAAATACAATATAGGTTACAACAGTCTGCTGTCACTAACTAACATTAGATAACATTATTTTTTTTATTTTTTATGCTTTCTTTATGAACACATGCTCATTTACAGTGGTACAAACAGATACATAGACAACTGAGAAAAAACTAAAATAATTACATAAACATTTCATAATGCCAGAGTTTTTATATATATATATATATATATATCACATGTAGTAATTTAATTATAATAATAATATAATAATAATAATATAATATAAAATAATTTACTTTTTTGTTTTTAACATTGGGTATTATGATGGTGACCAATTTAATTGAATGAATATGGAATTTCCCCCAAAAAAATCTCAATCTTATCCTGATTTAAAATATAGCATTAAATCAAACATATTTATTTCAACATTCATCTTAAAGTTTCTTTTGTAGAAAGTTGGAACATTATTTGTTTCTTTTTTTTTATGCTTTCTTTATTGAACACATGCTCAAGCGGTAGAAACAGATACATAGACAACTGAGAAAAAGACAAAACTTAAATAATTACTTAAACATTTCATAATGCCAGAGTTTATGTTATATACATCACATGTAATAATTTAAAGGTCTTAATGGCTTTTTGTTTTTAACGTTGAGGTATGATGGTTAACCATTTTACTTGACTCAATATGGAATTTTCCAAAAAAAAATAATCTCAATCTTATCCTGATTTAAAATATGGCATTACATCAAACATATTTATTTCAACATTCATCTTTCTTTTGTAGAAAGTTGGAACATTATTTGTTTCATGCCAGCTTGCGAGACGTCACTAATCTGCCTCTCAGGTGGCCACAGCTTAAACACTTGAATCCCATCCGATTAATAAGCTTTTAACAGTGTGCTAGAAACCTGTAAATGTTCTGTTATATACCTGTAATAGAATTGTATCTTCTTGAGGATACAACATCTTTAACACAACATCCTTATTCACATGCGGAGTTTGAGTTTCATTGTGTGATGTGACGTCTGATGCAACATGGAGACATAGGGTCAATGATAATATTAAAATTAAGTTAGTTTATGCAGGTCTGGTAAAAACAGAGATGGTTCTCTCTTAATGTTTGAATGATTTAAAACAGTATACTTTCTTATTGTAGTTTTTTTTTTTTGGGCTGTGACGTAGTAGGCCTACCTGCCTTTAAATCTGGCAAAACAGTTAGGCTTGGATATGTACAGCAAAATGTCCTTAAAAAGCTGTAAGATACAGATATTTCTTTTAGCTAATTGTATTCCACACCATAAAACTTGTTTAAAAAAGCTGAAAGATTATACATATGTGGATAACTAACAGAGAGCAAAACAAACAATTCCAAATTAGTGTATTAAATGTAGTCTTTATAGGATATTTTGTGACACAAGCTCAGCCACTTCATATTGTTTAAGTCAGAGTGACTCGGCAGAAACTATGGGGGAGGGGGCAGGATGCAGGAGTTGATTTAGTTGACAATGATATCCTGTCCTAATCTGTTTATTTCAATGCTTCTTACGTCATGCTGAAAACTTGTTGTGTAACGGTGATGCTCAAGACTTATTGACTCTTTTTCTGATTCTAGCTGAATACAAAAATCCTCCCGGGATGCTACTGTTCTACCTCATCACATTTATTTCAGCGACAACTTGTTAAAACCCACTTCTTTGACGCATTGTTTTCTTCCTAACACAGTGTTTCCTTTCTTTTCTCTCTGAAGGTGGTGGATCATTATGAGAACCCGAGAAATGTGGGCACGTTGGACAAACGCTCCAAGAATGTTGGGACTGGATTGGTGGGCGCTCCAGCCTGTGGAGATGTGATGAAGCTCCAGGTATATGTTGTTGTCACTAAAGCATGGATGGATTACACCCTTTCTTATACACACAGAGCCATTAAAACTGAATGATATTACCACTGTCTGTTACTTATAGTTTAACATTGCCATGAAGCATTTCTCTGGTTATTTTTGCAGTTTCAAGTGGTTATAGATTTTAAGAATTGGAGTTAATTCCCCTTTGGTATTTGAGTATAACCCTAAAACCTCTCATTTTTGACAGATTGAGGTTGATGACATGGGGAAGATTGTGGATGCCAGGTTCAAAACCTTTGGCTGTGGTTCTGCTATTGCCTCCAGCTCTCTGGTCACCGAGTGGGTGAAGGGCAAATCTGTGAGTGAACACATTACAGACATTTCTTTCTCTGAGTGCGTCATGTATTGCTTCTCATATTCTTATTTATTCTGCTCATGTCTTATCATTAACTAGGAAAGGTTTTTGTGGTGACTGGAACTATGTGCTTTTCTTTCCAGGTGGACGAAGCTTTGACAATCAGGAACACTGACATTGCCAAAGAGCTCAGTCTTCCACCAGTTAAACTTCACTGCTCCAGTAAGTTTTCAGTGATGCTCTTCCTTTCCACACTGCTCCACATACTGTATGTATATTTAATATATCGAATTGTTTCTCATCAGTGCTTGCGGAGGATGCCATCAAGGCTGCCCTGGCTGACTATCGCCTCAAGCAGCAGGACGACCAGCAGGAGGCAGTCCGGGCCAGCTTGTAAAACGGAGCGCACTCACTCTGAGCCGGGGCGCCACTGTTGCTTCCTGCTGTCAAGATGAGAAGTAGTCCAGCATCCTCACTTTGTCCTGCAGTATTGATGATTGATGTCACCGTCGTCAACCCTCCGTAGCAGTGTCACACCAGGCATTCCGTATTAGTCTGCGGTCCTCTGTATCTTTTAGCCTGTCACGTAAACGCACAATGTAAGCACTGTCTGGGCTTTGTGGTACAAAGGTGGGCCTTATATTTGAGATTTTAGGATTTTGTGCAGGGGGAGTGTTTAGTTTGAACGGTGTGATGGAGACAATGATTAAAGGCTAAGAGCTGTATCCTATCTGCACCCTAAACACTGACCCTTTTGTTATGCAAAGTGGCTTGAAACAATGAAAGGGTCCATTTGGCTTTAAGTGTAATTTATGATTATTAAGCAATGCTTCCTTGAATAGTTGCAATAAAAGTATCCTGAAACCAAAACTATTCCCAAGCAGTGGTTTTCTATATGTGAATAATCTTGAACATGCAAATACCGATCTGTAAAACATTGTCAACACTTAGCGTTTTGCACAGAATTACAAAGTATTTAGGAACATAACACATAATGTTTACTGAAGTGGCTTATGTGCAGAATATTTTAACGAATTACACATACTGAGTGCGTTCTTAAAGGAACAGTGTGTAACATTTCAAGGGATCGATTAGAAATATAATATTCCTAACTATGTTTTCATTAGTGAATAATCACCAGAACCTAAGAATCGTTGTTTTTTTGTTAGTTTAGAATGAGCCCTTCATATCTACATAGGGAGCAGGTCCTCTTCACGGAGTCTGCCATGATTCTACAGTAGCCCAGAATGGACAAGACTAGAGAGAGGCTTTTGCATGTTTACGTTACCTGAAGACCAACGCAGTTCTCCGACACGCTTGTGAAACGGCGCTAACTAGGGATGTTAATAATGAACCGTTAACCATCATTAAGAATTTTTACAGATTAATGCTATCGGTTAAACGGTTAAAAGAAATAAACTGTACACACTGCACTGCTACATTCACAGCTGTAACGCCACCAACAACCCCACACACACGGTCTGTCGGACATTCGCTGACGTTACGCCGCGCTGACATAGAGTGTGTGACAACGGCGAGCATGAAGCCATCAGCAACGCTACAGGTGCGAACGCAACACACACACACACGGCCTGTCGGACACTCGCTAGTGTTACGCCCGGCTGACAGATTACGCCAGGAAGACACCGCCACGACCTCGCAGCTAAACATGCATGCAGCATCTTGGCTGCTACAGTAACTCTCCCTGATGGGTGAACTGGGGACTCAGTTGTCTGTTTTGCACATACACTGCAGCTGGTGATAAATGACGGATATAACCTGTTTGTGCATCGGCCTATCATTGCAGTAGTGCAGCTTGTAAGGCACTAAAACCACAGCACTGGTTAGAAAAAAAATTAGCATCCCTAGTGGTAACGTGAGCCGCAGGGTGTAGAAGTGTGGTACCGTCTGCCACAGTCTGATTTCCTTTGCTTCTAAAGTAGTGTTATTATGGTGAGGATGGCCTCTGAGCGATGCGAACGGCGTTACCACACTGTACCCTTTAAACAACACAAAACATCCCATAAAAAGAAATATGCTTTGTACCAGATGTTAATGACGTTACTCCATAAGACATGTCTATAATCTGGTATAAAGATGTATCCAGTCAAAGCAAAGCAACAGGCTGCTGCATGCATCTACCCTACACTGAATGAAAAAAATACAGCATTGCAAATAAAAACAACCTGTGATTGGAGTTTAGCAACCTTTCTGCAATTCCCTTGATACCTTTTCGTAAATTCACTGGACAAATAAAATAATACATTCAGGTCACAGTGTTCAGAATGGTTAGAAAGCAGTTTTCTCTCCTGCGATCAGCTGAAGTGTGGCAGAGTCATTGTGAATATGCAGAGAGGAGGGCCTCAGACTCCTGCCAGTTGGAAGCTCTTGTGACTCATCTTCCTCTGGATGAAGCTGCTCTGGAGGATTAAGCTCAGGGCTTCCTGCTGCTGCTGTTGCAGCTGCTTCACTGTCAGAAAGCTCACCCAGCTCCTTTTCCTCAGGGAGAGTCGGGAGCTGCTGGTCCAGGATGCTGCCATCTGGCTGAGAGCTGTCCTCAGGACTGTGGTCTGCTACTTTCTTACTGGGATCACTTCCCTCTGCAGCATCAACACTTTTATTTGGTGTGCGCAGCCTCTTGGCAGCCCTCATGATGTCTGCCTGGAGCTGCTTGTGAGAGTCCACTGGCTCACTTTCTTGCTCAGGAACGGCCTTTTCCGGCACTTCATTAAAGAGTTTAGCACCTCCCGTTTTGTCCCTGTCGTCCACGTACATTTTTGAAGGGAAGGAGGAAGGGTAGTAGGCGTTGACTTTGCGCCTGCGGCTCATTACGATCGCCCCACAGATAATGAGGAAGACGAGGAGGACGAAAGAGCCCGCGACAAGGATGAGGAGCATGTTCTCCTCCAGAAAGTCTACGACTCGATTCAGGAAGTCAGTTTCCACGTGGGTGGGGCCAGCAGGTGTGGTTTGGTACTCAGTGGAAATGTTGCTGGTGGGCAGAGAGGAAGTCAAGATAGTGAGCTCTTCCTCGTCTGTACTTCCTTCTAGAAGACCGTAAAAAGGTCGAGGTGTGGCCGAGCTGCTGCCGATGCAGAACACCACACACAGACCAATCAGATGAAGGGCCATCGGTAGCATGGTTTCCCCTCAGGATCTGTAAAGAACAGGAAACTGAAATGTCAGTGCCATTTGTGAAGATTATCTTGCTGAACAAAACGTGAAAGTATCATAAACGTTTGTTTGCCACAGAGCTTATTTTCTGCAATAATCCAAAACCAATGCTAACTTCCTGGTTGGCCTACAAAAATACGTCATCCCTGCACTCTATTGGCTAACAGATATAAAAAAAAAAGGCAAATAAAACTAAAAGTATATGCATGACTATATACAAGAGAAAATGTTTTTTTTTTTTTTTTTTTAATAAATGTGGGTGATCTGACCCTTTAAACACTGCTTTATTTATTTATTTATTCAGCTCTCTACTCGGTCTGTGTGTCAACTTGCAGCAGCAGCTCCTACACTTTTATCCTTAGTCTGCTCCATCTGTGTGCAAGCTGAGCCACATGAGCTTCTGCTCTCATCTGGAAAAAGGGGGGTGAGATGTCTTTTTTTTTGTTTTTTCCAGAATTAACCACACACACTCACCCCAGACCAAATATACACGGCCACACATGCCTGTGCGACCAGATGCATAAACATACGCACATAAGGCGGTCATGTGCACACATGGAACTAATCTTCACTCGGCAGATTTTTTTTAAATAACAAAAAAAAAAAGTACTATGACCTAGATTCTGTCTTCAGTCCTTCACTTTAACTGACTTTTTAGTGGTCATGCTCTTACTTCCTGATGCTTGATGCTGCTCTGAAGGTATCATGATGCTGTCACATCATCCACTTCAAAACTGACATGTGAACTAACATCAAGAAATTCAAAGAAAAAACAATGAAACGTCAAAACATTTTCCTCACCATCCACTGCCGGCAGAAGAAGTGTCTCTGTTGGAATCGCCTCTGATGGAGGGTGTGTGAAACCAGTCTGGAAAAAGTGAACTAAGAGAGAGAGTGAGAGTACAGCAGAGAGTTGCAAATGCTCGGCGAGGCACGCCACTTCTGCAGTTTCACATTTCAGGCTGGAGGTTTGTCTGGATAGTGCAAAAGGAGAAAAAAAAAAGATGTCATTAACTATGAGGACAAATCCCTCCTTCTGCCTCTCCACTGTTCTCCTCCCCCTCCAGCTTCCCAGAGAGCGTCTGGGCTCTCCGGCCTGCACACAGATTGTTCTTGTTAGGTAGGAGTTTATAATATGCTGTGGGGGCAGGGACCCTCTCCTCCACTCTCCTCCACTCTCCGGTGTGGCTAACTGCATGTGCAAGGCCAACACAAACATAACTCTAAAAACATCAACCCTCAAACATCATCATCTGCAACATGTGTTCTCTTTTAACATATCTCTCTGCAGACGGAGCCTCTGATTGACAGTCTGGCCTTAACTTCAACCTCAGCCTCTGACACTGATGACTAACAGCAGCAAGGCCTGCTGGGACAAAAAAGAGCAGCTTGTTAAGAGTCTCCATGCTAATGCAGGAAGAGGTTAATGTTTCCTGTGCAGACAACAAACACCCGTAACAGTCAGAAAAAGGGGCATTCTGCTCAAGCAATTAAACTCACACGGTATGTGTGTGTGTGTGACCTCTTTAGGGAGAGAGAGTGTGACTGCGTATGAGTGATTGTGTATGTCTGCGAATGCATTTTTGGCAACTCCGCTGTGTTTGTGATCGGTCAAGACAAGTGTAGCTTTATATGGACATCAGGAGCATGAGATGGAGTCCTGCATCTTCCAGGTTTACATTTGTCTCAGCTCTGTTGATATCACCGGTGTCTGTTTCAGTCGCACGAAGCTCAACAACGTGGAGAAAAAAAAAAGCCCTAATAAGCAGTCAGACGTCTGTTTTGTTTTCACTGGAAGGGAAGTGAATATGAAATCCAGTCCAGAGTAGAAGAAAGGCCTTTTATAAAGCCTGTCATGAATAAGGGAACTGACTTAGTCCACAGAGTTTTATTGTGACTGTTTAGAGACACGAAACACCTTTGACATGATAGAAACAGAGCAGACTTGTGTTGAAAGGTTGCACTGTTTTTCCACTCAAGCTGTTATGTTGAACATTTGCAGCACAAAGTTTAACAGAATAACTCAGAACAATGCTATCTGTTTGAAGCAAGAAAAACTTTGGTAAACCCTTATTTCAAGTCTAATCATTTTCAGGGAATTTCCTAGGAAGGCGTTGGCACCAAGTATAGGCAAAAATACAGAATGTGTTCAGCTGGTAAACTACCAAATCATTAATTCCAATTAAAGATGATGTAGCTAAATCTTTTTCTTGGGAGTAGTTCTTTTAAAGGTACAGTGCGTAGGATTTGGCAGCATCTAGCAGTGTGGTTGCAAATTGCAACCAACTGAGTACCCCTCCGCTCACTCCTCCCTTTCCAAGACTGCGGTAACGTGAGCCGCCGAGTGCAAAACCGTGGCAACGCCGTACGCCTGCTCAGAGGAGCATCCTTACCATAATAACACTACTTTAGGAGCAAGTCAGACAGCTGCTGGCGGTACCACAGTTTTGCACTCTGTGAGGCCGTAACTCACAATTGGCAAAACTCTCGCGAGATGGTTGAGTTTAGGATAAGTCGTCAGGCAGCGAGTCTTACGACGTTTTTGGAAGTTTTCCTTCTTTACACGACCACTCTGCCGCTCGTGTTACCGCAGTTTCACAAGCATGTCGGAGAATTACGGTGGCCTTCAGGTAACCTCAACGCGCAAAGCTAGAGCCGGTGTTTGCTAGTAGCTGTAGAAACATTCTAATCTAACGAAAACACAACGATTCTTAGTTTCAGGTGATTATACACTAATGAAAACATAGTTATGAATATTATATTACAAGGCTTTGTTGAATACTCGGTTCTGGTTGGTCAATCACGGCGTTCTGCAGTCTGTTAGACCGTTGCTATGTATAACAGACCGTTGCTATGGACGCAGTTCTGATGTCGGACTGGATGGAGGACCATTTTTGTGTCAAAGTATTGATTTCTTAAGTAAGTAGCCGTGTAATAAAGCGGGATAATGTACAGCTAGCGGCCACCGCTTTCTCAACAGTGACTCGCTGTACGTTATCCCTTACATATCCATTTCTGCTAATAGATCCCCCGAAATGTTACACACTGTTCCTTTAAGGAAATTCCTCTGTAAATCAACAATAGTCTCTGAACTTTGTCTTCATCGTCCCTAAAATTAGTACTAAATAAAAACGATTAGGGCAATTACAGAACCGTAAAATACAGAGTTACCAAAGCGTTAAATAAGACATTAGTTCAATAAATTATCACAATACAGAAGCTGCATCCCTACACCCATATAAACAGAGTCACATACAGTTTACCATTAATCAAATTACAGCGTTCATACAATGAAGCCTCAGTGCTTCCAGAATAGCACTTTGTTGTAAACTGAACAGCGTCTGTGAAGAACCCTAATCCCTTGATAAAACAAGCCTTCCTGTCTCCCGTCGCTAAGTGAAATACCATCGGGGCTCAGCTCAGGATGTTCAAAAAACAAATGTCTTTGATCGCTCTCCTCATCCTGACTTCAAGTCTGTTGTGGAGGGCAAGTGTAAAAGAATGCAAAAAGTCTTGCCTAAAAATACACATTTGATGACCTGACCACACCAAACGCCAGATACAGTTAATGGTACATGAACACGAAACAGTTTTGGTTTTGTTTGTGTTTGTGGTCTCTATGTCTCTTCCTCCACAGAAATAGGGTGTGCAGCGAAGCCAAACCGCCGACATCAAACGGGAAGTCTATTCAAACGGAAACTGTTTCCGCGTCACTGACATCAGACAGATCGGTCCAATCTGATAACAAAAATATTAATCCCCTCTAAACATAGCGGTCGTTTTCTGGAAGGAAGCTGCTGAGAGTGAGGTTATCTTCTCCGTCCTCGTCGCTGTCTGCACCGCCGTGCATCACCAAGACTCCGTTACTGACCGGATTGCGTTGTCTTGAGTAGTAGGCGGTGTGACTCCTTTCGGGCAGCAGGGCCGAGATGCACATCATCTCGGTGGCCGGCTGAGGGTTCCTGACCTTGTACTTCCTTTTTGACAGCTTGGTGCAGAGGACGACGGTGCAGACCATGAAGACGGTGGCCAACGCGGCCAGGGAGGCGATGGCGATGAGGCAGTGCCTCACCACGCCCCGGGTGGAGCAGGGTTGGACCTCAGTGCTGGCTGGGCTCTTTGAGACTCCACCAGGTGCTGTTGTGGTCGCTGGAGTTGATTTGGTGGTTGGCACATCCGGGATCAAGATCACTGCAGGACTGGTGGAGTCATTGGTGGTGGTGGAGACATTGGTGGTGGTGGTGGTGGGGACATTGGTGGTGGAGACATTGGTAGTGGTGGAGGAGACATCGCTGGCGGAGACATCGGTGATGGTGGAGACATTGGTGGTGGTGGTAGGGACATTGGTGGTGGTGGTAGGGACATTGGTGGTGGAGACATTGGTGGTGGTGGAGACATTGGTGGTGGTGGAGACATTGGTGATGGTGAAGACATTGGTGATGGTGGAGACATTGGTGGTGGTAGGGACATTGGTGGTGGAGACATTGGTGGTGGTGATGGGGACATTGGTGGTGGTGATGGGAACATTGGTGGTGGTAGAGACATCGGTGGTGGAGACATTGGTGGTGGTGATGGGGACATTGGTGGTGGTGATGGGAACATTGGTGGTGGTAGGGACATCGGTGGTGGAGACATTGGTGGTGGTTGAGACATTGGTGGTGGTGATGGGAGAATCGGTTGAGAATGAGATGGTGGGGGCCTCAGCAGTGGAGCCTGCTGTGTCAGGAAACTGCGATGTGGAAACGGGGGTTCTAGTCCCAGAAACGGGCTGAGACGGAGACAAAATCTCAGCACTGGTGGTGGATGTCACACTTCTTGTGGAGTCAACCACAGATGCAGCCCCAGAGGTGGGGTTAGCTGTCGTTGCAGTTGTAGTAACAGCTGAGGGACTGCTGGGGGTCGGCATGACGACTGGAGCCGGAGGAGTAGAATTAGCAGGAGAGGTGGTGGAAGATAACCGGGATGTAACTTCAGGCTTAGCGGTGGATGTAGGCTTCGGCGAAGACACGGCCACTGTTGCTGCAGAAGCTGTTGCGGGAGCAGCCGCGCCAGTAGAAGCGGTGGTTGGTTGTTGGTGTATCTGATCCTCTGCGGCTTTTGTCGTGCTGCGGGAAGGATCTGTGCTGCTTGTAGTTGCTGCTACAGTTTTCACGGGAATCAAATCAGAAGTGCCATCGCTTCCGTGAGTGACGACCGCCTTTGCCGTTTCAACTGCGGGTGACACAGTGGTCTCCGCCGGCGCTGCGACACTAATCTCTGCAGGTTTGCGAGGTTCAGCAGTTGAGACGGAAGCACTCATGGACTCCACAGCAAACAAAAGAGATATTCCCCACAGCAGAGCCAGATACGTCTTCACGCTGAGTAGCGCCATTGTTGTTTCTGAAATGACAGAAAAGATTCTTTCTTATAAACCACATTTAAAGTTTTTCCATAATAAAAAGGTGTCACATGCAGCAAAGGTTTCAAAATCAGACGTTCTGTAACTCTTGAAATGTTGTCAAAGTTCAGAATATTTAAGGTATGACGTAGACCATGAAGGACTTTCTCATGAAGAAGGTTGATTTATCTAATAGAACATAGCATTTTTAGAGTGCAGGTAGTAAACGTTATCAAATTAATACATTAAACAATTTCCCTCGTCATAATTTAATTCCTGGATGAGTGGAGAAAAGTCTTTTGGACCATCGTGTAGGGCTGCACAATTTTGAAAAAAATATGTAATTATTATTTTGACTGATTTTGCAATTGCGACATGATTACATCATTATTCTTATTTTCCATTTTATAAACAGATCAAATGATTATGGTGTGATTTTTTGTGGGGATCTGTACCGAACAAAGATGTTTCTTATATCTATAGAGTATGATGTGTATAGGCCAGAACATCTCTAAAGCACCACAATATTTATTATATTTGCAGGATGCAATGCAAGAGGTTGGTTATGGAAACTACTAAACAGCTGTAGTAAAAAAGACACACACACACATGGGGGAAAAAAATCAATGTGTCATGTGTCTGCTAGTGACATCTTATGATGAAACGGTCATGCGTCTTTCACCACACCCATTGCTACATTTACACAAGAAAAAACACACAACGACTGCATTTTAGAGTAAACCTGAAACTGTCTTATAAACCACATTTAAAGTTTTTCCATATGAAAAAAGGTGTCACATGCAGCAATAATTTCAAAATCAGACGTTCTGTATTTCTCTTGAAATGTTGTCAAAGTTCAGACTATTTAAGGTATGACGTAAAGAACAGGATTTTCTCACAAAGGAGGTTGATTTATCTAATAGAAGAGAGCATTTTTAGAGAGCGGGTATAGTAAACTGTATTCAACACCATTACATGAAAGGAAACAGTGGTTCAAAAAGCAGAAACACATATCCAGAACAATGATTTTTAGAGAAACCAGTTGGTGTCTTACCTTGCTGCTGGTGAGACAGAGGGATGGACGTGAGAGGATCAAATCTGATAGAAGTTCAGCTCATTTCAGCCTCTCTGCGAGAACATCCTCGGAGCTCTGACTGTAGCACTGCTTGATAGAAGAAACAGGAAATGTTCACCCTTTTTTTTTTTAAACCGGCTCTATACTACCATTTCAGAAAAGTCAGATACAGACACACTTCCCTTAGAAACGCACAGCTTTGAGCTTGCATCAACAAGGAAGTCAGATGTATCAGAAGCTTGTTTTTATCGCCTCAGCTAACATATTTTATGATCTATCTATTCATTGGAGGAAGATTAGATGTCTTACCTCAAAGTTGGAAGTTGAGAAGAGCTCTGCATGTCCTGATGTTCTGACCACTACTTTATATAAAGTAGCGGGAAGTGCTCAGATCTGTAGATCTGTAGATGTTTCTCGCATGTCATCTCCTGATGACTCGTCTAAGATTAGTGTCATGTGGGTAAAAGGCTCCGGAACTTCAAGGCACAGATAACGAGAAACCATCAACTATGTGAGGGCATCATGTTAAGTGTGATACACGCAGAAGTAAAATACGCAAAAAAATCAGAGAGTCCATGTAATGAATGGATTTGAAGTGTGGTGCCGTGGCTTTAAAGACTAAAATGTAACAACAGTGAAAATACAAGGCTTGCTTAGACTCACACTTGTACCCTGTAAGAAAACGGAAATGATCTGTTAGTGTGGAAATCATAACTGCCACTTCCTGTACTAATGAGTCATACCGAGATGTGGTTGTAAAAAACAAACTGTTGAGGGTTTAGAAAATAAAAAAGTGACACGAAGGTAAACTTCTGCATTTGTGGAACTGTGTGTTGTGACTGGTCATGTGGCCATCCTGGTTGTTGTCCAGTGTCGTGTAAGCTCATGTGGGCTGGTCACCAAATAAACAAATCAATCAATCAATACTCTATGTTTGCTGGTTCAAGTTTTAATGTGATGATGATGATGTCTTTTAATTAAAGTATTTCTTGTACATGTGATGGAGACTATATTATATACGGGACAGTAGCTACTGGTGAAGTTACAGAAGTCATGTCCTCAATATTGTTTTTTGGCAATATGGGGACCTTTAGTGCATTTTTATCTTAAGGAAAATGTCATGTATTTATTTGAACTCAGGGCCTTTAAAGGAGCAGTGTGTAGGGTCTGGCGGCATCTGGTGGTGAGGTTGCAGATTTCCAACTAACTGAACTTCCGGGTGCCGAGCGTGTAGGACAACTATGGCGGCTGAAGCAAAAACGCTAATGGCCCTCTCTAGAGCCAGTGTTTGGTTTGTCCGTTCTGGGCTACTGTAGAAACATGGTGGCCGGCTCTGTAGAGAGGACCCGCTCCCTATGTAGCTATAAACGGCTCATTCTAAGGTAATGGAAACACAATAATACTTATTTTCAGGTAATTATACACTAATGAAAACATAGTTATGAATATTAAATTACAAGGCTTTGTTGAATACTCGATTCTGATTGGTCAATCACGGCGTTCTACGGTCTGTTATTTCTTTTTAACAGACCGTTGCTATGGACGCAGTTCTGATGTTGGACTCTGGCGAACCATTTTTGTGTCAAATGATTGATTTCTTAAGTAAGTATATCATATATCATATCATATTCTATTTCTGCCAATAGATCCCAAGCCAAATTAATACATTAAACAAATTCCCCTCATCATAATTGAATTCCTGGATGAGTGGGGAAAAGTCTTTTAGACCATCGTGCAGGGCTGCACGATTCTGAAAAAAATAATTATTTTGACTGATATTGCAGATCATTTTTACATCATTATTCTTATTTTCATTGAAAAACATGTTAAAATGATTATGATGTGAATTTTTGCAGGGATCTGTACCGATATACAGATATTTTCTTAAGACTGTACAATATGATATGTAGGCCAGGACATCTCTGCAGCACCACAATATTTAATTTAAAATGGTATTTTGACACACGCCCTTAAAAAATATTCATTTCCTACTCATCCTGTGATTTGAAAATTGCAGTAGGCCATATTGTGATTTTGATAAAATTTCGATTAATTGTCCAGCCCTACCATTGTGTAGTGAAGCCCTCTTCTTTTGTTATTGAATAAAACATCTGGGAATGTGAGGTAATGGAAATAAATAATATTAAACTGTCAGAATATCTCATATAGACTGAAATAGACCTCACCCTAAAATAAAAAAATACATTTGTCACAGCAGAGGAGCCAGTGTTTTCCATTTGAATGACCTCATGCAGCTTTAGCACCACCATCAGGCAGGAAAAGAAGCTAACAGTTAACTAAACAGATTGGTAGGCTTTGGGACTGAGGGGTGAGTTAGAGCTGAAACGATTAGTTGATTAATCGATTGACAAAAAATGAATCAACTCCTGCTGACACACAACAAGCCCTACACTAGACCTGCAGGGATAGAGATTGATAAAAGCCAAACAAATATAAAGAAAAGGGGAAAGAAAATCAAGGTTTTCATGTGTAAAATCTTTATTATGTGCACAGAACTGTTTGTCAGGGGTTCAGTGAAACACAAGCTGGGTGAGTGGTCCCTTCCCAACACCGAATATGCACTGGAGAGGGCGACTTCAGTTTGACCCTTAACAGTGACAAGAGGCACCACTACATTTTGCACAACATTTACACCAGAGAGATGCATCCCCCCCCCCCACCCCTCCCCAATAAAACCCAATGTTAAATTTCAAGCCCAGAAGAACAGGAACAAAACGCTTTAAAAGGAATTCTTCCACATTCATAAATCTGATGGTTATCAATGAGCAAACTGACGAGAGGAAAAAGAGTTCAACAGCTATTGTTTAAAAAATATCCAGCTTGACTAAATCAATCTACCAGGTCGTGACCGGAATGTACAACAGGAGAGAAAATAAATGTAAAAGCAGTGCATGAAACCGCACACGACTCATATTTGGCAACACAAAAAAATAACAATGGAAATACTGATGCTACATACAGTTTTTGAGTAGTAAGTACAAACTTCACATGAGAATGTTTTACCACAATTTGAAAAACAAAAAAACAAAAATTAAGACTTTTCCTTCAACAAAAATGTCTTTTCTTCAAACGTGTACATGAGCTGCGAGAGTTTTTTCCTGGTGTGTGTGTGTGTGTGTGTGTGTGTGTCGGGGCGAGACTGGTGTGAAACTGGAGACTTGATGAGGAAAAAAATAAAGTTTGTCTTGGAATGTAGGGCTTGGTCTCATCACGGGGACGATGCCAAGCTCAATGAAGTCGAATCTGGAGAATTTAGCCGTGGCTGACCCCGTCCGTTCCATTCCTCTCCACACACAAAAAAAAAGACGAGCAGTCCCGGGAGGGGGGGGGAGGGAGGCTGCGCCTTACATGGCAACCTTGGAAACCTGGTCTTCCAGTCTGGCGATTCGACGGTCTTGGAGGATGACGCGGTCCCTGAGTGACTTGAACTCTCGGAGTACCTCTTCCAGTTTATCTTCTATCTTCTGGTCCGTTTTCTGGTCAAAAACGGAAAAGAAAGTTAGCTCGGCCGAGTTCTTCAGTCCTCTCACTTGGCTCTTTAGAGTAGGGCTGCATGATTACGGCCAAAATGATAATTATTTTGATCAATATTGAGATCATGATTATTTATCACGATTATTCGTAGCTTTTAGGAACAAAATATTTTTATTGCACTTTCACATTTAACCTCTTCCACTTCTTGAGGGCACTGGCGTCTTCGGCCCACTTTACTTTTTTCAGAGCCTGAAGCGGGGAAAAATCTGTCATGGCCATTTTAAAAAAGGGGTCCCTTGACCTCTGACCTCAAGATATGTGACTGAAAATAGGTTCTAAGGGTACCCACGAGTCTCCCCTTTACAGACATGCCCACTTTATGATAATCACATGAGCTGCATTTCAAATTAATCTTCAGGTTCCCAGCTTTCAGATGATGTATACCACTTCTATGTGACATCTACTGCTGACCTGCTATCTCCTCCTAAAGACCCCCTGTACCCCCCTAAAAAAAGACAAAAACAGGTATATGAAAAAGAGGGTTGGAGTGGAAAAGATTAAATAAACAGACAGCTTTCACGTTGTGCTACATTCCTGCTAATGTACAAATCTTTGCATCCAAATAAGACTTAAAATAAAATTCGTCTTCACCTGAATTTTCGTTCAAAACGAGTAATATACAGTATCACTCTCCTACTCTGGACTGCAACCGCAACAACGTTTTTTTTTTCCGGCTGCTGCTGTAGGGTGTGTGCAGCAGCAGCGGCGGCTGCATGACAGCTCATCAAAAGTGAAGCCAAAACCTCTCTATTGCCCCTCGATGGCTGGCTGTTAGTTTAGGAAGTGCTTGATTTGATATGCATGTTTTCTATGAGCGGAACACGCATTTTAAATGTCAATATCACAGTCAACTATGTTCATTTATATTACAGGAAACCAAAATCGTGATACGATTAATAGTGCAGCTCGACATAAAAGGCTGCTAAAGGTTTCCAGAACTGTTTCCAGAAGATTATGGCGATACCTACTACTGTATCTTATCTACTACAAAACTAGTTTTGCTGGCAGAATGAGCAGGGATTTTACAGGCAATGAAGCCCTCCAAGCAGTTAACATCTTCCCTCACTGCTCCGCTGCATCGTGGCCCAAATACCAAAGTATGTGCTGATCCATGACTTTTGTGAATTGTTCCAACCATAATAATTGGAGTTCAAATGTCAGCAAAAAAATGCTGTGGGAGTTTGAAACATGCAACGCTTTTTATTAGAGGAAACAGTAATAATAATCTGTTTGGAGAACCTAGTCATAAACAAAAATTAAATCTACATAGCTAAGAAATAAGTGGGAAATATGACACTCACTTTTGTGGGCTTTGGAGAAGCGTGCTTCTGGACAGTCGGGATGGTTTCTGCTTTTGTGGCCGGCTTGGTCTCCAGGACGTTCTTCTTGACCACTTTCAGATCCCGGGTCTTTGTGGAGACGTAGCCGTCTTTGAGCGCGATCAGGATGGGACCTCCGTTCTTCCCAGCGAACCACTCCTCCGCCTCCAGGGCGGGATCGGGGCCGGCCGTGTCGGGATACAGGTCGTCCTGGAACAGATCCGACTGGCGGAGAGGACACGGGACACGTCATGACGAGAGGCTAAGACAGGGAACTATAAAGCAGCATATTCATAACCTGATATAAACACAGACGTACCTTACGCGGGACTGTCATGATGATTGGTTCACATTTTCTCTCGTGCAATTTGTAAAACCTACAGAGAGGATTAATATAAATTGATTAATCATACACAGCAAAACAGTTAACGGCAACATATTAACATATTAAAACAGAGACAACAGTAAGAGTAGAAATGATCAGATAGGAATACATTCAGTCAATTATTTTTATTTGTTTAATTTGTCTGTTTATTTTAAATATATTTAAAAACGGTAAAAATGTATTGTTAAAAATCAGATTGTAAAAACTTTGTAGTTTAACCATTTATTGTTTTTAATTGACTTAGATGAGCTCCGTCCCTATTTTCTCTTCTATTGCAGTAAACAAAACTGGTTTACAGAGAACTATGGTGATGTCAAGACCTGAAACAATTAGCTGATTAATTGATTAGACGATTGACAGAATATTAATATGCAACAATTTTGATAGTAGATTAATCGTTTTTCCTTTTTTAAGCAAAAATGCCCAAAACTTCTCCAGTTCCAGCTTATAAAATGTGAATATTTTGCTGCTTTTGATAATCTCCTAGGATACCAAACTGAATGTCTTGGAGTTTTGAATTTAGGTCGCACAAAACAAGACATTTAAATATGTTACTTGGGCTTTTGGAAATTTAGATTTTCACAATTTTCTGACACTGTATAGCCCAAACAATTAACTGGGAAAAACTATCGGTAGATTAATGGATTAAGAAAATAATCCTTAGTTGTGATTCTAGTGATGTCTCCCTTAAAGCAACGTTTGGGTTTAAACAGAAAATCTGGGTATTTTTCAGACAAGTTCTGTAATAATCAAAAATAATGAGCCTTACACCTCTCCCTAACTGGACGCAATTGCAAATGATTGTTTCAGTTTTTCCCAATGAGATGTCCTAACCTGCTCCGTGCCTCAGCGAACAGGCAAAGCGATGTGTCGCTTGTTTGAAAAAACGCTTGCTCTGGCTCTATTTATGCAAAGTTTCGCGCACCTCCAACCTATTTTCACTTGTCAAAATCATCGCTGACAGTAACTGACAGATAATCAATATCACTCTCTATGTAATAAAGGGTAACATCGCTCGTAGTATATCTGGACGATTTTTAATGCTCCATTCGCCAGAGTTTGCTCGATCGCAGTACGTTAGGAAGAGGTGTTATACTAAGTTATATTAACAACAACAACAACAATTTCTGCAATACCTTGCGATTTCACATTTGTTGACATCCAGGCCTCTTTTGGGCATGTATCCCATGCCTCTCTGGGGCTCCTTAGTGGAAAAGGTGTTGAGGTAGTGAACAAACGGCGCCTCATCAGTGATCTCAAAGTACCGAATGCTGCTGTCACCCTGAGGACACACATTCACAGCTCAAAGTCAGCACTTGATTTGAATGATCAGAAATGTGAAAACTGGTATTTCTCTACACGGCCGCTCACCTTCCCACACAGGTAGACTATGCTGGTGTCGGGGTCGTAGAAGGGCAGCAGAATGCCGTTACTGGAGTCCATCTCTTGGACACATATTGGCTCATCCATGTTATCCTGGAAAAAAACACAATTCAGTATTTGAAGCAGCACTAAACTGAGTTGCATGGCACAAATTATACTCTGCAAATACATTACAAAAATGATTGTTAATTAGATCTGGAAAAAGTGAAATTAGTGTTAATGTTACCCTTTGAATTTACCGCCCCCTACTGGAGCTGAGGAGTAATGAAAATGAAAATTTGACAGGAAAAAAAGAATCCTCATTTCACATTCAAGCAGCACAGGAGAAACCACTGACAACATTTGGACTTCTATCACGGGCAGGAAGCCGCACAAAAGCAAGGCTCTACGTAAGACTGTCATATAGAAGGCGGTGTATATTATGTGGCGTATCAGTGTGTTCAGGAATGAATGAGATTTACTGCCATGACATACAGTTTTCCACAGGGCCAGCTGGCGTTCGCTCATGCGGCTGAATCCAGTGGTGAAAATGTTTCCGTCTGCTAAAAAGATCGCCCTCATAGGTCGAGCTCCCTCGTGAGCTTTGTCCTTCTCCTAAAAACAGAAACACACTTGTCAGACTGGGCAGCCATGTTGGTAGGTGCTTTTGAGTCAACAAGTTTAGTGGTGGGCGATTCTGGGAAAGATGATTCCACACAAGAGGCATCCAAATCCCCAAATCCCCTCGCGGCAGTTTCAACTTACCGCAACAATCTTTTTTTTACGGGGGTCGATGACGCGGACCTTCTTGTCCTTGCAGGCGGTGCAGAGCAGGCTGCCGTTGCGGCTCCAGCTGACACTAAAGATAACATCAGGGTGCATGTCCTCCAGGTTGATCATGGCCTCTCCCGTGCCCACGTTCCAAATGACGATCTGGTTGTCGCACCCTAAAATGGACACACGCAGCACAGCCTGACTACACACATACACACACACACCTCTGTGTCCAAGGCTATTTTAAGCTCTTTACATCACACACAAAGCAACATGACAGAAGGCGGCCTGTGAGATAATTGGTCCGATTTGGAGTTCAGCTGTGCACGGTGGGCAAATGGCAGTCAATGATGTAAACGGATATTTCGGTTTGAGGGCACGGAGTGTACCGCAGGCCTCAGTCAAAGGTTACCTGCACTGAGGAGAACGTTGCGAGCGGTTGGATGCCAAGACACGATGCCGACCCTCTTAGAGTGGCCCTCTAACACGACAGCAGGCTCTGAAAGGGGAGTCTCCAGCCCGTTCTCAGGGATCTGCCAAACCTGAGGCAGAAACATAAAACCAGCTACATATCAGACAAAGAAAATCTGTCCACTGAAATGATTGTTACAGTTCTAATACTGAAGAGTGGACTAAAGTGTTAATGCTTACGAAAATATTCATATTCTGTATAAAAAAACACAGACAGCATGACTTTGTATTACTGGACAAGACACGTTTGACAGTGTTATACATGCACAGGAAAACTCCAGCCAAAATTGTATGACAATCTTTGCCAGACACCGGGAAACAGCACGGCAACAAAGCTATAAAACCACACCTTTACCTACACTTACTCAAAGACACTACAAACTCAAGTCTCAAGAAGTACTCAAAATATATTGAATTCAACAAATCTTTAAAAAGGGACTGTGTGTGAGATTTTACATGTATAATCGTTTTTATTGCCAAAGTATGAACAGGTTGTAACAAAACCTAAAAAATTAGACCTTCCGAGACTTTCTGGGTTTCCTCTATCAGCCTGTAGACTGCTTTTAATGTGAAGAATGCGGGAAAATCCAACGGATGTGACGTCATGCACGCTCGCGAGTGCCTTTACTCTCTTCAGCTCCCCTAAAGGGCTAACAGTGTGCAACCATAGCTCATGTTCAGTTAGAAATGGAGTCCGCTAATGCCAACCACCGACCAGACCCCACCACAACTCAGACTCCAGCACAAACTCCACGAAACCACAAAAAAACAAAGTTATATCTAGAGAAGCCCGTCTAGCAAAACAGGAATGTGACCGATGTCGAGGGGGGAAAACTAGGATCAACATCGGCCGGGCCTTTTATTCATGGAGGGACCTTCGTTTGGTTTTGGGTATCAAAACGGACCCCGAGCTGGCAAAATTCCTATTTGACAGGTAAGCGAACATTACTGCCAAGCATGTGAAATATATAGTGATATGTTGATTTTGGCTGTCAAATCACATTCAGTCTTGTGCGTGTTGCCTCACTGTTTTGACCGATGCTCGCTCGCGTCTACGTAGTGCGAGCACAAGCATGAGCGAGGGCAACAGGGTGTTTCGTAGTTGACTTAACGGCAACAGGTGTCACTGTTAACAAGCAATTTCAGATTTTTACATAGAGCCCCTTTAACATCATATGCTTCAAAAAGGTAATAGATTACATTTTATGTAAAAAAAAAACTAACTTTGAAAATGATACAGTAAAAAACAAAAACAAAAAGCCCATCATTTACACCAGGACATTTTTTATTCCACTGGATGTGAGTCTGGACATGTTCTAGAGATGTAAAATCAGACATTGAAGGGTAAAATGTAATTGGTTATATAAATACTTATATTTGCTACTCTGTTAAAACACACATAATATACCAAGAAAAAAACCTCAAAGCTCAGATTAACCACGTCCTTACCATGACCGTGCAGTCCTCCGAGCCGCTAGCGATGACGAGGTCATTATGAGGACACCAGTCGATGTCCAGCACTGGGCCCGTGTGACCACATACTGTAGGGTAGACCTTGTCTATACGGCCAGACTGTTGAGACAGAAGACAAAGAGTGTGAGCTGCGTCCTCCTGTAAGCTGATATATCTGTCAGACAGATATGAAAATGACTAACGGGGCTAATTTAACTATCCTGTAAGTTATATTCAGTCCTTTGCAGGACTACAAGACAATTACTGACTCTTCTATGACCATCACATTGCAACTTTATCACACATCTGTCCTCTGTCCTAGACTAACAACAGAGAGCTAGAATAATAATTGTACATTTTCAAAAAATGACACTCAGAAGTCAACTGAAAGTTATTTATTTAATATCACACAAGACCTGCTAACATGTAAACCAGTATTTCCCAAAGATAGCATTCATTTGTGGTGGTCGACCATGAGAGGAGAGGGAGATACTGAACTGTGAGATTCAGCAGCAAATCCTCACTGAATTCACCAACAGAAGGAGAAGGCTTAGCGTCATGAATACGTTTGATCCTCTGGGCCTTTTATGACCCCAAAGAATCATTGTAATATGAGGACACAGTACCATTTTACTGTTATGACTAGGGGTTGGGAAAAAAAAAATTGATACAGCATAGTATCACGATATTTTGCGTGGTATCGATCCATGGACATCAAGTATTGATCTTTTATCATATAAACTTATTAACATATTAAACTCTTAACAATCCGACGGACGCTATTCTGTTTTTCAGAGGTTGTAGCGGGCTCAGACTGAACATATGATATGATATGAAACTAGAACATAAGGAATCGATTGGTACCAACCATGTCATGTTGTTCTCGGCAAGAACGCTAAAAAACGCTCAAAAGTTAAGCTACATTTTTGCGAGGAAAAACTGGCCTGGCCATTTTCAAAAGGGTCCCTTGACCTCTGACCTCAAGATATGTGAATGAAAACTCTGAGATAGACAGAGGGAAAACTGTATCTTATTAGATAAAACAGATGTTGACCAAACGCATAATTTGCAGTTGAAAAAAAAAGAGTTAATAAATCGCAATATGCAAATACCGCAAAATGTGCCTCTGGTGATTCCCACCCCTAGTTATGACCTCATCCACTGACATCATGGTTGGACATCTGTCTATCTGAATAGCCCAATGTTACAGTAGCTTCTCCAGAGGCAGGACTTTATAATACAGTGAATATAAATCAATTAACCCAGTGGCACAGCACCCGTCCCCTCTGTGAGTATCACGTGTTCAATGAGCCAACAGTAACAGGATACACATTGAATGCCTCTACCAGCAGGCCGATTTAAACATTGATTATCTGTGGTTTTTACTATAGATACGAGCCTCAGGGAACGGCAGGTCAGGGTCACAGCAGCAGTGTGCTGAAGGTCTGCTGACCAACAAGCCTATGGGATTGATTTGCTACGTGCTCTGAATGCTATACTATGACACAGCGTAGTGTTACAGTACAACCCTTGTCTCTCTGGGTATGCTTTTCAACCTCTGTGGCCAATTTTGGTCCTCAGCTGCCAGCGTCGTGCAGCTTTTTATTCCTAACTGACAGTTAAAGCCCCTATGTGTAGGATTTCAAAATGTCACAGCAGAACAAACAAACTGAAAAACACCATCCCTTGAGGTCCGACTATTTAAACCAGGGCTGCCCAAAGTGGGCCCGCAATAGGTTCAATTTGGCCCGCCCGTATGTTTCTAGCAATTTATTTTTTGTTAATTAAAAGACCCACGGGAATGCCGGCGATCTCAATGTCTGAGTCTGCAGCAGGCTGTTTTAGAGCTAGAGTGAAGATGCTGTGATCATTTGAAACAGGAAACCCTAAGGAATCTATTGGTACCAACTATGTCATTTAAATTTTGACGAGGAAAAACAGGCATGGTCATGTTCACAGGTGTCCCCTTGACTTCTGACCTCAAAATGTGTGAATGAAAATGCGTTCTATGGGTACCCACGAGTCTCCCCTTTACAGACATGCCCACTTTATAATAATCACTTGCAGTTTGGGTTGAATGCAGTATAAATGTGTTATTTTAGCCTATTCTAAAAATGGTGTATTTGAATATTTCTGCATAGTGGGGTCCCTAAACAATCTTGGAATTACATAAATTCGGTATGACTGGAAATGAACCCAATTGTATTCAGCAGGTGGGTTTTAAGGGGTTAACAATGCAAAAGCGAAAAGTATATTCAATTGGGTAACTTGGGATCTTAGTACAATTCTGCACCTTAACAATACAATACAATACAATACAATACAACACAACAGGTGTATGCTTTTGGCCTGTGGCCCACCATTAAGTTCCAGTTTTGGCCCTCCAAGTGAAAAAGTTTGGGCACCCCTGATTTAAACGCTCTACTTTTTCGAACACTTGGACCTCACAGCTCATCTGTAATGGACCTTCAAAAGATCTTTTTAAACCCCTTAACTGAAGTGAAAAGGTGCCACTCACCTTTTGTAGAGGAAGTACAAGAAAGGCTCCTCCCCCACTGGCGTCTATGATGATGGCAACAAACTTAGGGTTGACGGCACAGAAGGAGCTATCCCATGTGACCCTGGACACACGGATGTCATCGTAGCACTGGTCGTTCCTCACGGCCTGACCGAAGACATGGCGGAACTTGCTCTGTCGCACAACTCGCCGCAACATATCTGTACAGAAAAACAAGAGAATAATAAGTGGTTGTGCCCAGAAATTTAGTAATTCTAACATAAAATAAAATGTATGAACCCTACAGAAAACCATTTTCAACACAGAAGCTGATCCTATAAAATCTGAAACTGAGCATCCTTCTGTCAGCATTGCCGAGGAAACCTTGGGGTTTGGTTTACTGCCAGCACAGTCTGTCTGATCTGAGATTATGTATATTAACTGGGACTGTGAGTTTGTTCCTGTGCATGCAAAGGAAACAGATCAGCTCTACCTACTGGCAAATATTTGAGGTAAACTATACATGAGACACATTTTTTCTCCAGCTGTGTTTACCTCCTTATCTCAGTGTGTGAGACCGAAAGTTCAGCAAAATGTTGTTGACTAGTAGGCAGGAAGAATTAAATTAAACTACATTAAATGAATTTTTATATAGCGTCAAATCATGACAGAAGTTATCTCAAGACGCAACCGTAAAGCAATGTAAATTGCATTTTTTTGGGTATCAACATATGATGAGAAAAATTTATATCTGTGATTGTACTGTTCTCCCATTAACAAGAACATTATAGAAACACAAGCAGAGATAGTAACCTACAGTAAATCAAGTTAAAAACTGGACATCTGGTTAAATTCATGTACTGTGTATTTCATTATTTCAGTGTGTGGATGTCGTTTAAACTGGAGAGCACTTATGCTCATTTTACTGCGACTACATGACGGCACAAATTTAGTGGTCATTAATATTTCGGCTACCTGATGACGCCTCAGAAAGTTAAATTAGCTCCACTTCTGCAACATACTGCAGAATGCAAATTTGAAGCCCGGCAGTTTCTTATTATACAGCAAAAATCACAATCATGCGACTCTTCTTGGTCTTTAAAAAGCAAGCCACTTCCTTTCTACGGGAAATGTAGGTTAATTAAGAATGGCATAATTTCTTGTGTAACTAACAGAAAATAGAACAAAGTTTAAGTAGTAAGAAGACAGAATTGCTATTTCATGAAATTGGGGGAAGACATAAAGCTACTATTTTAGGGTTTTCTAGTGTGGTTGCAGTAAAAAGGTATGGATTTATGAAAAACGGCCGCAGGGATGATTTATTTTTACCACATGGCCTTTTGCTGCTCCACGATTCTGGAAATGATCTCTACTGTTGATCGGCATTTAATGATCACATTGTGGCTCAGTGCACCCTCAAGCATATTCACCTCTTCCTGTTTCTTCTTTAACTCCCATTTCTGCCTCCAGCTTCATTCATTGAGACTAAACAGTTGTTTTCACAGCAAATTCCACCGTTGGCATTTTGACAACTTTGGAAACGGTTAGATCTGATTGCAACCAAAACCTGAAAACCAAACACGATGGGGATTCTCCTAAAAATTCATTGTCTTATTCCAAAAAACTATCTTTGATACCTGAGGGAGATTTTCCATCAGTTTAGTGGCATGTTTTGCTGTGTAATTATGCGGAAAATATAGTGTCTCAGGGCGGTAATTAAGCTGACAGTCTGAAGCAACATACTGAGCCGTTACACAGGCTGCAGGATTTTTCTCCAGTTATCAAACCACAAGTCTGTCATCACACCAAACCACCTGCTTCTTCACATTCAGTCATGGATTATGAAAATGGAAAAGCTGAATCACAGCCTTTTTGATCTGATAAAGAAACATGGATTTTTCCAAAATCTTCCTCAGCATCACTGAGTCATATTTTACAGCTTTGCAAAGGACTGAACAGATCTTGCATCAGCACAATCAAATCTTATCTCTGATTTAAAACTGTCATATTAAAATAGCTTTGTTGTTTATTTTAAGCAGACCAAAGTACCCATATTTTTAATAAATGTTTTTTTGTATAATTTTGGTGTACTTTTTTGTACTTTAAATGATGATTAGGACAGTTAAAATGTATAAATACAAAAAAATAACCAACAATCTGAAATCAGCAAAATAAGATTAAAGCCTTAAAAGGGCCAGTTTGTTGGATTTGGTGGCATAGCGGTGAGGTAGCAGATTACAACCAACTGAAACCCGTGTGCCAAGCGTGTAGGAGAACCACGGTGGCCAACACAAAAACGTTAAAATTCGAATGTGCCTATCTAGAGTCAGTGTTTGGTTTGTCCGTTCTGGGCTACTGTAGAACATGGCGGCCGATTCCGTGAAGAGGACCCGCTCCGTATGTAGATATAAACAGCTCAATCTAAGGTAACAAAAACACGATTCTTATTTTTAGGTGATTATACACTACAGAAAGCACACTTATTAACATTATATTCCCATTTCTGCATATAGATTCCTCTAATTGCTATGCACTGTTCCTTTAAAGCCCATACACACCAATTATACACCCACACAGGTGTTTTCAATTATTTGGCCTGATTAGATCTCCTCTCAGGACAGGGTGTGTACTGACAGTGATTGATTGACACTACATATTTATTTTTCTTACACAGAGTTGATTTATGATACTTGCATGGTTAATGTCTAGACTATGGAGTCAAATGAGTATTTAGATTAGGGCGGTTATTTTTTATTGAGATTAATCTGTTGATATTCTCTTGATTAATCCATTAGTTGTTTGATCTATAAAATGTCAGAAAATGGTGAAAAATGTCGTTTCCCAAAGCCCAAGATGACGTCCTCCTCAAATGTCTTGTTTTTAGGGATGCACCGATACTGACTCAAATAGCTGGATCGAGTATCGGTGACAATGGGGACGATCTATTAAATGTAATCTTATGATTATATACTATATACATTATATACTGAATTTTTGTCCAATGTGTTTTTGTCCAAAGTTTTGACCAATGTGTTGCTGCATTAATAGAAGTATATATTTGAATTGTAATTCTTGTTAATTTTGAAGATTTTTCACCAAGTTGCTGGTTTACGATTTTATTATTTAAATAATGACTAACAATTAAATAAATGTATATCTATGTATTTATTGGTCACATTTTGTTTTGTTAGTAAAGCGATGTTTAAGTCAAGCCTGATATTGCCTTACACATAAAAGAATGATCCCAGTCTCTTCCACACAGTGAGGCATACAGCTTATTAATTAATCACTGGTATCAGATCGGTACTCGGTATCAGCCAATACCCAAAGCCCAGCTATCGCTATCGGTATCAGTACTGAAAAAGTCTGATCGGTGCATCCCTACTTGTTTTGTCCACAACTCAAAGATATTCAGTTTACTGTCAAAGAGGATTTACAAAACCAGAAAACCTTCACATTTAAGAAGCTGAAATCAGAGAATTTTGACTCTCTTTTCTTAAAGAAATGACTCACACCGATTAATCGATTATCAAAATAGTAGGTGATTAATTTAATAGCTGACAACTAATCGATTAATCGTTGCAGCTCTAAATTAGACAACTTTATGGTGTTTTCAAAATAAACATTAAAAAAAATACTGATGCAAAAAACAGTGTAAAAAAATGGGAACTAACCATAAAACTTCAATCAACATAACTGCCAAATTCTGTGAGAAAACTTCATCTTCTCATATGGACTTCTTCAAATCTTAGACGGCATCCTCTTCCCACATATACAGACAGAGCATACCAGTACTGTACATGTAGCACAAACACATTCATGCAATGTTTCAAGAGTCGCTTAAAGGGTAATTTAATTGCTGTTTTGTAATTGCTTTTCCCCATGTTGTCCATGTATCTGTATTCATGTTTTTTATTTTTTCCCACTCACAATGTTGTTTGGTTACGATTGCCCAGAAGTCATTATAGATATTTAAATCAATATCCTCACAAACACTAACCATACACTTCCACGCAACACACACACACACTTATCTTTTTTTGATATATTTACTGTATTGTATTGTTGTTACTGTATATTATTCATTTATTTTTTGTTATATTGTATCGTCTTAAATTGTGCAAAACAAATAAACAAAACATCTGTAACTTATCATTTATGAGAGAAATTAACAGTTTAAAGGTAGATTACTAGACCCTTTTTATGAATCAATGCCTGGACAGCACATGACTACAGTTTACGGCAAACCAGAACAGCGTGTTCCTTGAGCCAATATTAGAGCTCATTTCAAGGAGCCGCTACACTCACTCCAAATATGCATCTGACTAAATGAGCTGCTTCATTCAGCCCCTGCAGGCTTCAGTTGATGCCACACATCACAACGTGCTGCTCTTTACCACCATATCACCACCCAACCACAGGGTATTACTGGGGATCAGGGTGGTGGACTGCCTTGTTTCAGCAGTTACAGACTAGTGCTGTGATATTATTATTATCCTGGAGTATAAGAATGTATCTGATATAAATAAAGATGTAGCCCTGCAGGAGTCTGGCCTCCCTCTGTCTGGACTAAATGGGTGGACACAACAAAAGACGCTATCTCTATCACTAGAGGTCAATTTTCGATAAGATTTAGGGGAAGCAAATTATGGAGTAGCTTTTCACATCTATCAAAAAACTGTTCATCTGTCAAATGTTTCAAAAGTCGCCTAAAGGGTCATTTAATGCTGTCTTGTAATTGCTGTTCCCCATGTTGTCCATGTATCCGTTTTTATGTTGTTTTTTTCCACTCACAATGTTGTTTGGTTATGATTGCCCAGAAGTCTTTATATATATTTAAATCAATATCCTCCTCACAAACACTAACCATACACTTCCACGCAACACACACACACACTTGTCTTTTTTTATATATTTACTGTATTGTTATTATTATATATGTCTTGTCCTAATTGTTTATCACTATTATGTAGTCATATTATTTCTTTATTTTAATCTTAAGATTAAAATAAAGAAATAATATGATTAAAATAAAGAAATAATATGACTAAAATAAATAAATAATATGAGATAAAATAAATAGAGATAAGAGACAATTGTCTCTTATCTCTATTTATTTTATGTTGTATAGTCTTAAATTGTGCAAAATAAATAAATAAATAAACAAATAAACAAAACACTATCACTTTAACTCAGCCTAAGCTCATAATAATAAAAGCATGTTGCATTTATTAAGACTTAAGCTGAATATAGCACATTAGATCAGTGGAGGTGTGAACAGCTGCACTGTGCTAACCTTAAACAATGGCTGCTAGCTAACGTTAGCCGATGCTACCTACTAAAGCTCGGTGTGTCCCCTCCTCAACCATTAAAACAAGCAGCTATAAACTAAAACATCAACATCATAATGAGACTATGGTTTTAAACTATACTGTCAGTGTTTCTTCAGTGTGTTAACGCTGTGGGGACATTTTTATTCAGAGATAAGTGAAGCTAGCTATGCTAACGCTAGCATCCTCTGAAACAAGGGCAGATGTTAGTGAGCTCCAGATGTTGAGAAGGAAACAAAGCATGTGTGGTTTATGGACACGTGGTGAAAACAGTTTGATATGCAAGATGCACGTTTAAAGGGTAGTGATGGTAACCGTGGAACGTGTTCCGCCGCACTGCCCCGGCAGCGCGGCAGCTGTTACCGGGGTTACTGGTCCCGTCTGAAGAGCCGCGGATACCCGGAGAGACGTTACACCGCAGAGCAGGAGGAGAAGACCCGAGGGGAGTGATTCAATACAGAAATACATCACACAAGTAGCCGTAGCCGTGTGTATTATGTCCATGCAGGGCTGTCCATGTAATGTTAAATGTGTAATTTGTGTTTGACTGCTCCAAGTAGCCTGCACAGTGTGCTCTGCATCCGAACCGTTAGCTGCGGTGGACCGCCCATCAGTTAGCTAGCTAGCATAGCTGCTAACGGTTAGCTACTAGCTGCTAACTGCTAACTGTTGGATGCCAGCTGTTAACTGTTAGCTGTTAACTGCTAACTGTTAGCTTTTAGCTGCTAACTGTTAGCTGCTAACTTTTAGCTACTAACTGTTAGCTGTTAGCTGCTAACTGTTAGCTACTAACTGTTAGCTGCTAACTTTTAGCTACTAACTGTTAGCTGCTAACTGTTAGCTGCTAGCTGCTAACTGTTAGCTGCTAGCTGCTAACTGTTAGCTGCTAGCTGCTAACTGTTAGCTGCTAGCTGTTAGCTGCTAGCTGCTAACTGTTAGCTGCTAGCTGCTAACTGTTAGCTGCTAGCTGTTAGCTGCGGTGGACCGCCGCCAGCTGACGCAAGTGCAGATATTTCCACCCAAGGTTTTTTGGCTGCTCCCATTCTCCAACCCCATCCAGCGAGCTAAATGGATGCTGCACAGCCGCGACCGACATAGATTACATGCAAAATACAACAATGCAAAAGACACTTTTCATGCTTTTCTTACCTCCTAAATCTATGCAAGCTTTTCGTAAGCACGGGGGTAATCAATCACAACACATGAATCTGGTAGTTTAGGCGCGCCCTTATCCTGCAGGACGTTGCTCTCTAGTATCCCTTGTCTCCACACAAAAAAAGCTCTGCCGTTTTGCACTTATTCCCCCTCCTCACTTTGCAGATATGTGGCCTCTGGAGGAAGTGCTTTAAATCTAGAGGTATTTCTGGATGCCAGTGAACAAATAGAGCATCTCCTGTCCGCTTCTTCTCACCTGCGGAAGACTAGCAATCGTCTGCTCTCATCGTTATTAAATTCAATAGGATACGTTGAAGACCCTGCTACGGCACATGCGCAAAACGAAAAGTCAGATTTCATCTCCCAGGGCAGTGAATGGGGATGGGGTCTGCAGGAAAACTGGGTTTCTCTCTGCATCCTCCTCGTGGTTTTATTGAAATAGACCTACTGAATGAATGCATTTTTGTTCAGCTATGCAAAAAAATTTGGATTTTCATCGCCAGCAGCATCTTTTGTGTCATGGTCCCTCCCCTCCCCCCTCTGTCCCATCCCATCCAATCCCACCCCAGCCTGCACCCTCCAAACACAATGAAGAACCCCCCATAGTATATAATGCACCCACACTTCACATATTCGGAGGAATCTTTTTACATTTCTATATTAATGTTGTCACAGAACATATTTGCACTCATTAGGATTGATTAAATGCAGGGTTCTCAAATTAGTTATACTGTTTTTGATAATACAAAGTCTCAAACATCATAATGAATGTCAGTGGAATCTGAATATGTCTGTGAAACGAGCATGAAAGCTCATTCTTGACCTTGGAAATAGTAGTATTACAAATCAATCCCAACTCAAGAGCCACTTACTACCTTTTTCCCCCCCAGGTCTTTCCACCCTATCACCTGGTCTACTTCGTCAAGGTCAAGAAGAGCATTCATAATTTTAATTTATAAACTGACACAGATGAGAAGTCCGAAAGTGGATCCATCTCCACGACAACTGGTAACTGAGAAGACCATGTGATACATATGTTGACGACCTTGTGAGTTGGTCTGCACTTATTGTACGTGTCCACAGGCTCCGTCCTTTCCACGTTTTCCATTCATTGTCTATGTAAGCAGCCGTGCAATGCATTCTGGTAGTGTGACGGCGCGATTCGAGACACGGACCGTCACGCTGGCCGCTCCTCATTTGCATAAAGTTGAGGTCTAGGCTACTTTATGCAAATCCGGCGCGTCCGATGCGACTCGCCGCCTCTGGAAACTCCCGAGAAACTTTTAAACTAACCGTGGTCGATCTAAAATAAAGACAGATTCAGCAACTGCATGATTTATTTCTTGCATAAAATGTTTTCAGAAACACGTTTCGGTGAACTATGTTCATAATATAAGAGAAGAAAGTTTCTAAACGAGCCGCCATGTTGGTTCCTGTTTGAAAGCTGGGAGCAGCAGCCCACCAGTGAGAGCGTTCATCCAATCAGGTGCCTAGTGCCTTCTGTCTAGTGGCAGCCTATCAAGAGTCCAATGCTGGGAAGTGAGACGATCCCTTGTGATAAAAAACGCCCCTGTGGACATGTACTATTACAGTACATCTACTGTAATGATATAAAATAAACAGTTCTGAGTTACTGGATAAATATTGAGTCATCTAATATAATCCTAAATCAGAACTACTTTCGTTATATTCCATTTTAGAAAGATGTCATAACAGCTTGTTTAAATCATGAATGAATGAATTTAAACTAAATGAATGAACGGGAGATGTGGAAAGAAAAGTCATGTATTTGCTTCTGTCTTTATCTGCTTATTTCTAAAAGGTCAAGGAGTTTGGAGCCTATCCCAGACAGTAAGCATTAGCAGAAGGCGGATAAACTCCTGCCATAGACAAAGTTTAACACATTAATACTCTCATTTACACCTAGGGATTAATCTGAGTCTCCACTTCACCCTGAGGGGTGTGGGAGGAACCTGAGGTTAAGATAAGATAAGACTTTATAGTCCCGAAGGAAATTTGTCTTGGACACATAAAGTATCTGCTGTTAAGAAATATAAAATAACAAAGTGCATACATACATATAGTACATACACAGGCTGTCGCCAGTCCACATGCACACAGACACAGTACCTACAGTACATGCATAGACTGCCACCAACCAACAAATGAGACTGGTGAGAGGATGAACTCGATCAACTGATTAACTTAATGACAGGAAGATGAAACGTGGATTTTTGTTTTGTTTGTCTTCAACCATCATGTAAATGCTACGGAATCACAGTTCAGACCATGTGAAAAAGTTGTCTGGGAAAACCCTGCTTTGTTTTATATTGAATCACTCTCCCAACCAGACAAGAAAAACAAGACTCTTGATCGAATTAGGCTTAAAAGTTTAAATGTATATTAAATAACAAGACTTTGATCCTGTTACATGACAGGCAGAGCATGAATACATCAGCTGCTTTGAATAAAACCGTAAAATCAGAACAATGAGCCATAAAAGAGGCAAAAAAAAATCCCCTTATATGGTTTATATAAAATATAAAATAAACAAATATTTCATTTTTTGTATTATTTTATCTAAAATCTGCCAATCTGTTAATTTCAGGTCACAGTAAAGTCAAAACCACAACTTTTAAAAATGTCTTCAAGATGTCAACGTTTCTCTATAAAACTTAATTCCTTTTTTAAATTTCATCAAATTAGTTTTTAATAGGTTTCATATAACAAACAGAGAAGTGTTTTAACTCAGAGTAAACCATGAATCCTTGAAGTTGTACCATGACATTTGAAGTGATGTGTTTTTCACATGACAGTCTGTGGTATGCAGTTTGGAAAGTACCCTCTCCTCCTAATATAACACACAAGTGCTTTTAGTGTATAAAATGCTTTGATAAGAGAATAGAACTGAAGTTTCCAACACTTCACTTACCTTTCTTTGGAGGTGGTGGAACCTCCGGTGGTCTCTCTTTGGATTTCTTTGGGACGTCAAAGGCATTCTTTATTTGGGATACTTTCACACTTGGACCCTCCTCTGCCACCCGAACCGGAGCTTTGGCCCCTTCAGGTTTGACCCGGGTCTGATGTCTCTGCATTTGATTTCTTTCTTTGATCATTTCTGCCACAGGCTTGTACGATTCCGCCTCAGTGCCATATCCTGCATCCCTATCGCTACTGTGGTTGTCTCTACGCTTACCATAGTTACCACGGCTGTCGTTGCTGACTTGGGTGCTGACTCTTTCAGGAAGGAGCTCAGGGTAGACTTCTCTTTTCCCTGAACAAGCAGGTTTTGGTGGTTTGATTTCATTGTGTGATAATGTGACCTCAGGTATGTGAAGAGTCTCTGCGGACGCAAAACGATTTGGGGGCTTTTTCGCAGCAGTAGGAGGCGAGCTTTTAAATCTGGATCGCCTCTCCAAGAACACTCTTCTCTCCAACATGTCCAGGTCTTGCGGCTCTTCCTCTGGAGACAGCTGTGCCATACGTTCACAGTAGTCAAAGTCGACCATGTCTCCGTACCGATCATCCATGCGTCCGAGCGAATCATGTTCCCAAGGGCTGAGGTTGACCGACAGCCGGCGTACGTCGGTCGGCGCCGTGTAAGTGCCCCTTTCGTCCCACAGCAAGCACATGTCCTGATTAGCTGGAGTGTTGCACGGAAGATCCTTGCTAAAATCAATAGTGTGTCTCCTCTTGACCTTCTCCTCAGAGCGCAGATGATCTTTGCCTCTTCTTTGCACATCGGTAGACTTTAATTTTGCAGTTTTGAGCTTTATAAATGGGTTTTTAGGTTTTTTAGGGACAGGCGGAGGTGGACCTTTAACTTTGGGTTTTTCTTTTGGCACAGATTCATCTTTAGAATCACAGAGTTGCGTCGGCATCGATGTGTCTCTCTGAGGCAACAGATGAGTTAAAGGCGGAGGGGTGATGACAGCAGTGAAGCAAACAAGCTTGCTCTCCCTCTTTAAGCTCGCGACCTGTATTTTTCCATCACAGCATTCATTCTCTGGCAGACGACAAGGGATTAAATCGCCCTGTTCCAATGAAAATGGATTGTCTTCAGAGCTAGGGGGCTCAACCTTTGGGGGGTGAGAGTCCTCTTTCTTGGTACCTGCTTTAGCCCTTTTAGAGACAGCGCCAGCAAACCTGCTCTGATGGGACGGATCTGCTCCCACTTGTGTTTTTTGTGCAATAAATCCTGAATCGTGGCTTTCTTTATATTGATTTTCTGATTCTCTTAAAGAAGGATCCACCTTTTCTAAGCATGGTTCCCATTTTGACTCTCTGTCCCTACCCTGTTCAAGCACGCCTTCTAAATCCTCGGTGCTCTTTCTTATTCTTTTCACCGAGTCGCTGTTGTTTTGTGTTGACAGGTGCTCCCTATTAATATTAGTAGAAGCTTTCCCCTCGCAGTGGTCATTCACGTTTTGCTCCCTCTCTGCTCTTCGTCTCCCAGTTGTCTCGGCGTCGGCAGCTCCAACACGCCCGGCTCCTTTTAGCCGACACCTGCTGTCTGTCACTTCAGCCAAATATGGACCCATTTCCCTCTCAAAACAGACTTCGGGCGAACTCCCAGCTTGTGCTTCCACGCTGTCAGTCGTGACTGGAAGTGTGTCAGATCTTCTCCTGCTTTTCTTCTCATTGCCCTTTTCTTGCGGGGCATTCCTGGAAGGTTGTGTTAGGTTATCGCCACTAGCAGAAGAGTCCTCCTCAACTCTTCTTTTAATAGATGATTGAAGATTCTTGGTTTTTATCCTTTTGCCAAAAGTGCTGTCCCTATCTGATGGCATCGAAGTCTCATCCTTCTCAAGCACCACAAAGTCCTCCTCATTGGTGGGATCGTATTTGGTCCTGATTTGAGTGTCAGGACCTAACTTGCTACGACCAAGTTCTGATTTCTTCCCATTTCCCTGCTCCTCCATAGCTGTAGTCCCAGTATAGACCACAGCCTTACTCTCAGAGCCTCGCCTTTTGTTTGAAGTTTGTCTCGTCTCCTTAGGGCTCGGGACAGTTTCTGACTCCTCTGCAGTTCGAGTGACACTCCGGCTCTCCCTGTCTCCACCCACCCACTCTCCCCTTGCGCTAGGAGGGTGCTCTCGCTGACCTAGAGGCCTGATTGGTTGCCCAGTTTGGGGGTCTGTACGTGCAGAAGCGACTGTGAGCTCCCCTGCGTGCCCAGTGGCCGGGCCGCCGCTGATCCCACTAATCCCACCAATACCCTGAGGGGTCGCAAAACTGCCATCGTCCTGATCTCTGCTCTCATCTTGATGTGCCGTCTCTGACTGCTCTGTCTCTTCAGTTTGCCCCGACCAATTTGAACTATCAAGCGACTCTTCATCCTTTTCCGACAACCTCTCCAGCTTCTGGCCCATGATTGTTGTTCTGGAAAAGAGAGAGACAAATGTCAATCTCCCCATCCCAATGAAATTAAATCACACAACATGCATTGGCATCTATTTTTAACCAACTTGAACCTTTCTCTATTTTTGTATATTCTTCTACATGCTTGCCCTCTCATGGCCTCTCTATCCATCTATCTCCCCCTATTCTGTCGGAAAGGAATGCAGTGGTGGCTATAATTAAAGCTGGTCTGACTGCTGCCAGTGAGTCAGGACGCCAAAAAGGAAACAAGACAAGTGAGATAAGAGGTCAGCCGCCAGGTGCCAAGGTCAAATAAAACTCAGAGAAAATGTGATCTAATAAATGCCGCCAAAGACATGAGTTATAAAATAATTTTGATGCTCTCTGAAACCAAATTAATACGTCTTGATTTACAATAAAGCCTTGCTTTTATATGATTTGTAAGTCTAATAACTGTCCCCCGAGAGCCAGCACAATGTGAGACATCATGCACTGTCCATTACTGGTTTGGAGACAAGGCGTGTTTGTGCTTCCCCTTCAATCCATCTGAATGTTTATGGTTGTTTTGGTTACAGGGTCTATAGAAAGGTCACCTGGAATACGTGATTCAAGTCACAAGTGCTTTGACTTCTGATCCGAATTGTTTGCCCGGGACTCGATGAGAACAGAGTTTAACCCCCGACATGTTGGATGACGGTAGAGAGATTATTGCAAAGGGAAAACAGCTCAACAGACTTTAAAGTGGCATGTGGAATCTGAGTATTTTTAGCTTACAAACAACCAACTGAATGTGTTGTTGCATCAGGTATGTTTTCCAGGAGCATACACTTGATGAAATGCTAAGCTAATGTTCTTTTGATTTCATCGGCTGGAAGGTGAGTGAGGAAAGAGAGGTGGCTGAACCTCTTCACCCTGCATCTGCAATCATGCGCTCTGCTGCTTAAGCTATTTCAAGCCCGAGAGGCGCTGAGTGACACTTCATTTTTATTCAGGCCCGTCAATTTAACCAACGGGCTTGTCCAAAGAACATAAATGAAACTATTCCCCTTGAAGCTTTACTCCTGTTTATCTATAAATTATGTTTCTTGTTGTCTACACCAGCGATACCCAACTCAGGGTGCTTGTAGGTGCAGAGATTGTGGATTGGCTGAATTAATTTGATCAAAGATCAAAATTACAATTTGATTATAAAAACATATCCACATATGGTGCCAGCTGAACACCACATGCCCTTACAAAAAATACGTTTATTCAAGTGTGCTATTAGTATACTTCTTTTAAACTTAAAATAAGAGAGTATACTTTCAGTTGACTTTTTATGTACTTATCAGAGATATACTTAACAAAATTATACTTAAATATACTTGGCTTATACTGACAAGTATACAGAAAAGTCTAAGTGTACTTGGCAAGTATACAGAAAAGTCCAAGTATACTTGGCTTATACTGAAAAGAATACAGAAAAGTCTAAGTGTATTTGGCTTATACTGAAAAGTATACAGATAAATATAAGTATATTTGGCTAAGTACTATAAGTGCACTAATAATAATAAAAAATAATACTAGTAATCAAACTAGTAGTTTACTGAGAGTATACTTTAAAGTGTACTTTCATAAACTAAAAAGTGGGCTACAAGTACTGTATATAATAAACTAACAGTATACCTATAAGTTCACTAGTAGTATAGTTATAGTTGCAGTACAAAATACAACTTGGATGTAAACTAGTTGTGTCCTCAAAGTTAACTACTCTTACATTTAAATTATACTTTTATAAACTAAAAAGTGGGCCAATTTAGTCCCAACAAGTATTGAAGTAGTACACTTACAAGTATACTACTAGTACATTGATATTAGTATACTTATTACATAAAGTATACTTGGGTATACTTAAAGGGACTGTTGTAAAGTAGTAGTGCAGTAAAAGTTAATTTATTGGCTTCCAAAATGTAGTGGAGTAGAAGTAGCATAAATTGGAAATATTCAAGTAAAGTACAAGTACCTCATAATTGTACTTCAGTACAGTACTTGAGTCATTGTACTTAGATACATTCCACCACTGGTACTAGCTCTGCTTTGCTGGTATGACGTGGCTCACAACAATCCACGACAGATGCGTGCTCTTGCAGCTTTAGTGTATCTGAAGTGTTATTTTGGGATGGATGTGTTATAGTGGCAGCAGTGGGAAGCATCTGTGACATCAACTCGTGAAACTCCCTCCCTCGTATATCTCTTTCCATCTCCCATTCCTGTGACTCTTCTCATGCACACAGTTTTATAAGAGACTTGTGACTTTGAGTACACAAACTATTAGCCCGGCCTCAGGGTAGGTTTTGGTTTTCCCCATGCAGCAGCATACTGTGCCTTTAAGTGCATCACATGTAATAAGCTCAAATTCAAATAAGCAGTACGACAGGATCATATTCAGACACATAATCTAGTTTGACAGTAAAATTTTCACAGTGTTCTGCAAGGCAGGGTCATAAAACCATAGATGTGCAATGTACCAGCTCATAATAAGCTATTTCTGTGGCTTGAATAACATAGTTCAGTATACATAACCACGGGAGCGTACATATAGAACACAGGCATGGCTCTTTTGGACATGAAGATTCTTCTATAACTGAGGTAGAAAATGTTAACTTTTAACTGACCTTTAACTTATTGTAACTGTAGCATTTACCGTGACAATCAATACAGACTATTCTTCTTCTGATCTAATAAACTGCATGAGATGAAATCATCACAGATATAATAGGTAGATACTCACTGAGGCCGTGTGCTCTGCCTGCCCGTCGTCCTGTAGGACTTTGGTCTTCCAGGAAGATCTTCGCCTCCAGCTGTCACCTGCCTCATGATGTCACACTGACTTCATTTGACTAATTCAATAAGAGCGCTCTCTGCCCTGTCCATTTAAGATCAACACAGTGAAGGCCAGAGGAAGACAGAGGCGATTCATATGATGCAAACATGTACAGTATATTGCAAAAAAAGGCATGTTAAAGTCGTAATATAGATCCCTTTTTTCACCAAAATGTGTACAAACAATGAAAACAGTGTGCTGAGCTTAACCGAATGAACAGATTATGCAGAGGAAATGGTTTATTTCCATGATAAACATTAGACTGGACATCATTTTAACAAAATGTAAAAAAAAGTGCATTACACATGAACATTGGCAATGTACAGTACAGTACACAAAAGTTAACAAAAAACAATTAACGTAACAAAATCTTACTCCCAGGTAGGTTTTTCCATGTTTTTCCACTCGTCTCGACCTCGCATGCTTTGGGGCAGACTTGTGCTCTATAAATACACTCTATAAATGCCTGGATCCCCCTTTTTAAATTACAATATGTCTTAATATCCTTCCACATAGTCCTCGACGTCTGGCTCTTAAGTAGGATTGTCAGTTTGATGCCTGCTGCCTGGGAATAAAAAAATTCAATCGTTGCCATTTTTAATAGAGCCTGAAGATATTTGCCTAAATTAGAGATGGCCCAAAGTTGTTTTTTTTTGCTGTGGTACAAACACGAGAACTTAATTATGAGTACTTCTCAATACACGGTAGCATTATCAGTGCTTTTCTTAATATCGAACCACATCTGCAAGCTAATGTACTCAATAGCAAATTGTAGAGAAAAATATATACAGACTGGTAAATTTCATCCATCCTATCTAATGTTTGAATGTAAATGATAGTTCTCATTCCAGCAAGTAAGGTTCCTCAGCCAGCTATTGAACCAATACAGTGTACCACAAGTTTCAACAATATCAAACAAATACAATATTATTATAGGCTATTAATAAATGGAAGTCCATCAAGTATGCGCGTGTCGGGGGTGGAGGAGGAGGCTGCTGTGCATGAGCTTTATGTGTGTTTGCATACATTATTATTTTGTGCCGTGTTATACATTGCAAGGAGCATGGTTATTATTGGGAGTGAGGAGGGTTAAGTAATGTACAGAAAGCCAGACCATCAACACGCTCACAGAGACTTTTTGCCAACGCCTGTGATGATGTATGATAGAGCTAAGGCCAAGGTTAAGGCACTTAAATACAAACACAAATTCAAAAGATGAAGCAAACGAGCAAAAATGTGGTGCTGTGGTCTGGGAACGCAAACAGAAGGATTTAGTGCTCATAGCACGCTGATCGGGCCCACCTGTCAACATACCGAGAACAACTGGCTTAAATAGAGTGCTACGGGAGTGAGTCCTTAAACCCGGAAGTGAGTTAGCATTTCAGCACTTCTGGTTTCCTCGTCTGGAAGTCAATGTTTTTTTTTAAAATGGGTTTTTATTGATGCATATTCAGGCATATTTACAGATGCCTGAGATAAGGTCTGTGGTTAACGCACGCTTAAGAGATTTTAACGATTTGTTCTACGACATAAAATGCATCGATAAATACATTTTGATGCTTTTATATACGTCTTAAAAAGTGGCTAAATGAGACTACTAAACGTCATCACGCAGACTCGTCCGCCTTTACAGCCTCGTTGTGTTGTGTTCGTTTATAGCCTAACGTTTTACTTCTGGCGATTGCATTAAAAAATCATAAAGTGGTGTTCATTTGTGAAGATTATCTCGCTGAACAAAAGGTGTAAGTATCATAAACGTGTGTTTACCACAGAGCTCATTTTCTGCAATAATCCAAAACCCAATGGAAAAATCCCATTGGGTTTTTGTCGAGGGAACCAGATCGATGCTGACTTCCTGATCGGCCTACAAAAATAAGTCATCCCTGGAGCACTCTAGTAGAATCATATCAATGATATTTTAAAAGAAGAGCTTTCTTGCTGGGAGTTAAATGACAAATTGATACCACACTCACGTCTCTAGGTTGCCACTTTGTAACATTTCTTAACTCTTATAGCTGCAATATTTATTAACAACTTTATGCAACTTTTCTGACATGGTTCCATTTCAAATGTTTGCGGTATCAAATGTTGTCAACAACTTTGTAAGTGCCTTACGTTACATCTTGCTCATGTGAGGGAAAGAAACCAAAGTATTTCAATCTAACTAGCGGAGCAAACCTGCAGCTCCCTGGGGTCCAGTTAAGGGAGGAGAAGGAACAGAGGATGCATTGAAGTTTCTACTGATCTAACTAAAGAAAAGTTAAATCTTCAAAAAAAAATAAAAATTACAATAATTAAAGATGATTAAATCATTTGCATTCATTCTTTGCACAGTTTTCATTTCTTTCTGAAGCACTCAGATCTTTTAAACACAGTAATAACACTCGCTTTTCCCGCATACAAGCAGGCGTCATTCAGTACCGATCTAGCACACCCAGCGTGCCAAAAACAGCAGGAACACAACATCAACTAAACAGAAGAAGTTGTAGAGCAACACCCTGTGGCACAGCAACTTTGGATTGGTGGCACAATTTGAACAAAACATGCCTCAAGCTATGTGAACGTGTACGAAATGGACTAAATAACAGATGAGGAAACGACTCGAAGATAGAGCTGCAACGATTAATCGGTTAGTTGTCAACTATTAAATTAATCGGCAAATATTTTGATGATCGATTAAATCGGTTTGAGTCACTTTTTAGGAAAAAAAAAGTAAAAAATCTCTGATTCCAGCTTGTTAAATATGAATAATTTCTGGTTTCTTTACTCCTCTATCACTGTAAACGGAACATTTTTGATTTGTGGACGAAACAAGACATTTGAGGACGTCATCTTGGACTTTGGGAAACACCAATCGGCATTTTTCACCATTTTCTGACATTTTATAAACCAAACAACTAATCGATTAATTGAGAAAATAATCAACAAATTAATTGACAATGAAAAAGAGGGATAGTTGCAGCCCTACTTGAAGAGTTGAAAAAGTGCTGGGCTTTGCAGTTTTCTTAATAGGTGAATTTTTTTCTGTACTTAAGATAAAGGAAATCTAATATTGTAAATTAAGACTATAATTTTTAATTTTCACACTGTAAATAGAAATATTTTTGGAAAGTCAGAATTATTATAATAATAATCAATAGATCAAATAAGCTACACTCACAAGGATGGACTTTACACTGCAAGCAAAGAATAGAACTCATTCTGATGTCTGTTCCTGCTTTAGTGTTCTCAAACTAATTTGATTAAATGTATCTGAAATGTGCACCGTGTGTGAATGGATACTGGAGTTGTGCCCAAGTGCTAATTCTATACATGATTAGTGTGCCTTCACCAAATGTTTGTGGGTTTAAGGAAAAGGTAGCCTGTTGTTTTTCAAAGTGTGACCAAAACGTTAACTGTGTGAGCCATGTTTTCCTCTTAGAGAAATGACTACCCAGATGCAGACTGGGTGAGAAAGTGATTAACTGGACCTGGCAACGTGATATGGCTTTGGTTACATCAGGAAGTGATCAGACCAAGAGTGGAAAATAAGATTACATTTGAGCTTCTGAATGTTTCCTGACATCTGAATGAATGAATGTAACGAACTTCAGTCGTTTTTATCGTTATTTCAGGCATAAGACGAGGAGTTGGGTTCAAATCAACCAATTTATCCTCCATCTGATGAATGATCGTTGTCAGTTAAACTGAATTATGACAAATTTGAATGCATTTTAATATATATATATATATATATATATATATATATATATATATATATATATATATTAAAAAAAGACAACTTAAATGTTTTATGTCTAAGCATGTTGACGATATGTTTTGTAATACTGCAAAGTCATGCGTGGGGCTAAAATGAGTGCTTTAAGTACATGATTACATTAAATGCAGGAGGTCAGGGTGAACCAGCCACTGAGCGGAGAGACAACAAAAGAGTCTTTGACCAAAACAGTCCGAGAGATGCTTGTGGTCCGAGGTACGACGCTTTACAAAGAGGCATAAAGAGGCTCACATCCTTTTTCAAAATTATTATGCTTCCACGTGAAATGCCCTTTCGTGATGCAAAAGCAGCTGCAGCAGGGAAAAAAAAATATAAGTGGAGGTTAGTGAGGATTCAGCTATCAGTGGTAACACGAGGAGACGCCGAATGCAAACCAAAATGGCTCAACTGCAAACATTCATTGAGCTCCTTCATGGATACTGTTGATGAGTTTGGATTGAAAAACATACAGTACACTGACAGAAGCGTGTTACTTTTTCTCTCCATCAACATCAGAGTGCTAGCTGTAGCTTTCTCAGGAGTTAGAAAGGAACAACAACCACCACTGTCTCCTGTCTTGGGAATATGCCAAACCTGCCTGTTGAGGGTAAAATGGCAGCATAAGGCTCATCTCCACTGGGCTGTGGGGAAGTGTGATGATCCTGTATGTGGTCAGCAGGCTCAGAAGAGACCAGATGGGCCTTTGAGGGACAAGTGGAAGGACACGGGGGGAAAGTCTTCAGTCCTTACCTGGCCAGAAGCGTTCAAGCCTTTAGCGTATAGTCAAAAACAACCAGCCTCATCTGGATCTTTAATGCCGGTAGACAATGACAGGACACTCTCTGGAAATGCAGCTTGTGACAGTGCAGCTATGAGGCCAGGACATGACAGTACAGGTCAAAGCAGAGCTTCGTTTCTGGTACGACACCACAGCGGCAGTCATCTAAAAGGTACCTGCTGGAGGCAGTGGTGAGCCTCCTCCTCCATCTCATCCATGTCCCGGGCCACTGTGTTAAGGCAGAGGCCCTACTGGGAGCTGGCCCTCCATGGCCAAGCTCGGCAGCTTCTCCAGCTGCTCCGCCCTCTGTCGCATCAGCTCCAGACCAAATTCTATCCCCAGTCCTGGCATCTGTAGCTGGGCCAGCGCCTGCTGCTGGAGCTCCGCCGCACCACCCGGTTGTAATTCTAAACCTTCAGCAGGAGCCGCACCGATGGCCCCTGTAACCTCCCTCGAGGTTACAGGGGCTCCCACGTCGTCCCCCATGTCCTCTGCAGTGTCCGCCGAGCTGTGGTCAGGAGGCGTCTCCTCGCAGCTCATGGGTGAGACCGGTTTCTGGCGGTTGGTTAGCGGGACACCGGGGATGCAGGTGGCACAGCGGTACAGATGACTACAGGGCTGGACCAAGCTGGGTGGGACGACTACAGGGGCTTGCAGAGACTGCAGAATTGTGGTGGAGGAGGCAAAATTGGTCCCGGGTGGATCTATGCATATGGTGGGGATAGTGCAGTGGCGGGAGGGGTTAAGGCGGTGAGAACGGCCTCCTGCTGGACGGTCACAGCGCCGCCCTTGTGGTAGACGCAGGCAGTCTTTACAGGACTGATAGGAGGGCTTCACTTTTAAAGGGTTTCCTGTGCTAGCACTGTCCTAAATGGAGTAACATACAAATACGGTATATGGTCAGTGGTATGCAGAATATTTCAAACTTTAAAGCTGCAGTAGGCAGAATGTTTTTGGCATCATACGGCAAAAATGACATAAACTTTCAGCATATTGCAATTCAAGTGCTCTGAGAGATAACTAGACTTCTGCACCTCCTCATGGCTCTGTTTTCAGGCTTTAAAGAATTAAGCCCCGTGACGGGAGACTTTGGCCAATCACAGGTCATTTCAGAGAGAGAGCGTTCCTATTGGCTGTTCATTCAAAGGAGGCAGCTGTCAATCACTTGCAAACTCTGATCAAACGGTTAATCTAGGCAGCGCTGATCAAATTTAACATCTTGTCGTGTACTGTTTAGCTGTAAAATGAGAAAGTTTGCTCTGGCTGGTGGGCGGTGCTTGGGATTTCCTCAATAGATTTCAACGTGGCTACCGGGTCACAAACATTTGAGGCGAGAAATAGGCATTACAGTAACAGAATACTGATTCATATTCAGTCAGCGCTGACTAGTTTGACTGTTTGATCGGAGTTTGCGAGTGATTGACAGCTGCTCAGAGACGGCAAGGCTCCAGCTCGTGCACTACTGTCAGGATAAAGTGACTTTTTTTTATCATATTTGCTCCATTTCTACCCGCTGCAGCTTTAAGTTACATATGCTTCTGACATGAAAGCAGTTGTTAAACACAAAACATGACTTTAACCACAATTAAAAGCTATATTTTCTTAACTCACGTCAAAAGCTGCGGGGCAGCTGCGCTTGGCGGCGAGGCGGTTGCTGTTGTTGGTGTTCAGGTTGGCCAGGCCTAACCGGCTTTCCTCCGTCCTCTCGGCGTCCTCCCCTGCCCTCTTCCCATCTGAATTTCCAGGCGTTGCAGCCAAGGCTGCCATCTCAGCTTCCTCTTTCTTGGCCTCCTCCTCGTCCTCTTCCTCCAAAGTGCTGATCTCGAGCCTATGCCTCATGTCCTCCAGGGGGTCGAGGCGGCCGCACGTCTGAGCCGCCGTTCCCTCGCCAGGCAGGGCTAAATGGGCCATGGGGAAGCCCTCGTCCTCCAATAGGGCGTCCCTCTCCACGTCTTCGATCTCGATGAAAACTCTTTCCATGCCTAGCAGAGGGGGACCCCGCACCGGGGTGGAGGGCTCGCTGTCTAGCGCAGAGTCCGACAAACGTCTGAAGTAATAATTATAGTTCAGAGAGTCAAGGGGCTCCATCTCCAGGCCCGGAGCCCTGCACGGAGACGCCCCGCAGCCTCCCCACGCTTCATCCCCTCTGGACACTGGCGTCTCCTCCCCACCAGTACTGTGGCCAGAGGCTTGCAAATCATCTGATCCTTCCTCATCCGTTCCAGGCCTCCACAGCTTGTTGTGGCGATGTTTACTGTGAAGGGCAAAGGAGCTATTAGCTTCATAAAAATCAGCTATGTTTAATTTAGTATCAGCCCTGGAGATGAAACCTCATGGCTGCACTAAAGTAAAAAAAAAACACCCAGGTGACTGCAGCGAAGTGCAAACCCGAGTGAAACTAAAGACCTGCTTACCTTGCGTCCAGGATTCCCTCGTACTCTGCCAGCTGTCTCATGAAACCGGCGTTTGGCTGAGCTATACTCCGTTTCTGCTTGACAAAGTTGTAGGCTCTCTCCAGGGACCAGCCATACTCCTTCATTGCATAGGCAATAACTGTAGAGGCGGACCGGCTCACCCCCATCTTACAGTGCACCAGGCACTTGGAATTGTTCTTCCTATTAGACAGAAAATAATTACTTTGCATCCCCATTATGTGGATCTAGTTGGTGATAGTTAGGACAGTGTAGTAGTAGTAGTTAAAATATTCTGTTTACGTTTGGATCTGATGGTTTTCAGGATGAGCTTCTCCATTTTTATTTTTTACAAAAATCCTTTTTTACTTCAGGTTAACATGCTTAGACAGTTGCATAGCAACCAGACTGAATGCACCATTTCTCTCTCTCTATGTTACTCACAGCCGTGTCGTGCATTCTGGCGGGAGAAAAAATGTGTCCGGTGTGGTCACGGCTCCGGTGCTCGGGGAGAATACATGATGGGAGCCAGTCAAGCTGTGATGACTTTAAAATGATGACTAAAACCCACATCTATTAATACCAAAGTGCCGTGGGGGCACAGTTCTGTCCACTGTTGTTTTCTACACTTGTTGGATAACAGCCTGGTTTTACATTTTATAATCTGAAGAATTTTCTGTTTCTTCCCTCAGGCCATCACTCTGATGAACACTTAATCAGTCATACACTGTCAATAACCCTGTAACACCAAATATCCACTGCTGCCGTTACAGATTATAATTTTAACAGTCTTCAATGCACATTTTTTAGATTATAATTTACAGTCTTTAATGCACATTTTTTAGATTATAATTTAGTCTTTAATGCACATTTTTAGATTAGAATTTACAGTCTTTAATGCAAATTTTTTTGTAATATGTACATATCATGTCACTTTGTCACTTCATGTAAATATTGTAATACGTACATAGCTGTTGTCCTACTCACTGTATATACAGTATATAGACACCTCCACATGTACATGCTGTACATGATCATCCAGTTCATGTATAACCATCCAGTATTTATTTCTTTGCACTATGTGTATTGTTTACAACTCCCGAACACTTGACTCGTATATAGACATTTTATTTTAGTATTCTTTTATTCTGTCATTTCTATTCTGTGTAAGTACAATGAGAGAGCTGCATAGAATAGAGTCAGATTCCATGTATGTATATACTTGGTGAGATAAACCTGATTCTGCCTTTTACCCAGCCCACTGGTTTATTTTTACATGTGAAGACTTACTTGGCTTTGACAATAAAGTTGTAGGTGTCGTTCCAGTGGGCCAGCAGGTCGGTGGCGTCCTCATCGTATACGCGGATGTTGTTATAAGAAAACATCCCCGGGAAGAAGTTGTCAATCTCTCTGGTAACATTCAGGATGTGACCCACGCTGCAATCAAAACAACAAGATGTTAGTCTTCACCTGAATGCAGTAATATACAGAGCAATGCAAGAATGGAATTCACTCCCAAATCATATTACATAACAAAATACTATATATGGTTTTGAAAATATACTAAAAGAGCATTACTTAAGTAACTACCAACACTGCTGCACTGACTAAATAATAACTGAAAGACATACAGCGACATGTGCCTGTGTTTTGTGGTAACATGGTATGTTAGTGTGAACCTTTTCCACTTCACCCCTCTTTACCTAGGTCTCTAGCTTGTGGCTGTAAAGTTTCATGAGGCCGTGATTATCCTAGAGGTCACCACAGGTCATTCTCTACAGTAGAGTCTACAGTGAGGTCAAGTTTAAAAAAAATGGTCTCACTACAATGAAATGGCTACTATGGGGACTAACATCATCACACATGAATACTATTGGGCTCATTGGATCCACAAGAGTCTCAGCTTTACAATCATACCCAATTTATGTGATTCCATGACTGTTTAGGGACCCCAGTATACAGAAAATGGGGGTGTCTGTAAAGGGGAGACTCATGGGTACCCATAGAACCCATTTTCATTCACATATCTTGAGGTCAAAGGTCAAGGGACGCCAAAATTTAGCCTAACTTTGGAGCGTTATTTAGCCTCCTTCCTGACATGCTAGCATGACATGGTTGGTACCAATGGATTCCTTAGATTTTCTAGGAGCCTGCTTCAGAGACTGAAAGACAGTAAAGTTGGCCGAGGTTGGAAGAGGTTAAACTATCAGCTCACCCGCATTCACGTAGTTCTTCCAGGTTGGAAGCGTTCCACTCAGAGCCCTACAGAGACAGAAAGTTATTGAGAATAATTGCTAAAAATTAGGTAAGTATAAATCGACAGTATGTGGGTATCAGCGTGGAGGAAAAGTTATAGAATAATTTAAAAATAGGATATAAAATATGATCTAAAAACAGGTAAAGGTAGCATAAAATTAAGGTTGAAAAACTCACCAAGTACACATGGTCGAAGATAAGCGTGGGCTTGTCCATCTGACCCAGGATCAAAAGCATCTCGTTGTCTATAAACTCTTTGTACTCTGTGAGGTTACAGCTCATATGCTGCTCCAGCTCGTTACGGATCTGTGGACGAAGATCGAACAAGAAACACTTTACTCTCCAAAAACAACAGCGATACACAGAGAAGCACTAAAACACTCTGAAAGGACTAAAACGTCTTTATGACAGAACAACACTCTACTTGAACTTACAGGATTTTCAGTGTACAGTAAAGGACTGTTATTAATAAAAAAAAATAGATAAAAATAATACAGTTTAAAAAAAAGATCTGGACCAATCACACACATTGATGATGTTGATTTGGCACATACCTCCTTGGAGGTGATGTTCTCCAGGTCTTGAAACGTCATGATGCTGCGTAGCTTGGCTTTAATGAGACACTCGGTTCTCTCTCGCTCAGTCGGCCTGCACATAATGAGTCAACACATCAGTGCTGCTGTCTGAATGAAAATTAGCATGACAGTGTAACATGTTCCCACAGCTGAAGACAAAAGGGACAACAGCTGGTGTCCAAAGCATTGAAATCTATCCATGACTAAGGACGTACACTACACACACACACCAGACATGTTAGAAATCAGCAGCAGTTGGCCTGTTTGGCCACATTTAGAGCTGCAACGATTAGTCGACTAATCAACAGAAAGATATTTGCCAACAATTTTGATAATTGATTAACCGTTTAAAGTAATTTTTCATGAAAAAAAAGGCAGAATATGCTGGTTTTAGCCTCTCAAATATGGAGATTTTCTGCTTTTCTCTGTTTTATGTCATATTAAACTGAATATATTTGGGTAAGAAGACATTTAAAGACATCCCCCAGGCCTTTGAGACACCTGGATAGCCATTTTTGACTATTTTCTGACATTTTTTAAGACCAAGCAATTCATCGATTCATCTATAAAATAATGTGTAGATTAATTGATAATGAAAATAATCGTTAGTTGCTCACCACGTGAGACTAATACTGTTTGAAATCCACTTCTAGCATAAGGGATAGTTATATCAGGTTGTGAGTATTGTGAATTCATTTTTCTCACTAAAACAGTAGTGTCACATGAAGCGGCCTGTCGGGTCTCACCGGTCGACGAACATGGTGGGCGAGTCGGGCCGGGTGGTCTCCAGGTCGGTCATAGCGTTCCACTCGTTGATGCAACTCTGCTCCGAGGTGATGCAGCTCTCGTAGAAGGCCATCCAGGTGAGAGGGATGCCTCCTTGGAAGTAGTTGAACCGGCGCGACACCTCGCATGCCTTGTGGAGGACCTGCAGGGCAGACCTGCAGAGACACAGAGCAGACTTGTTTAATTGGTCATTCTGATAAGTGACCAGCAGGTGGCATGTTGTTAGAGCAAGACAGAGTCACAAGTCTTTGAACACACAATGGTGACAATAGTGAAGGACAGTTTAAATGGTCCTGTCAGGAGAAAATAGTGGAAAATTATAATAAAATGTTCTATAGTTGTTTGTTATTTTACAAAAATAATTTAAGTAGATTTTAATTTAATTTTGTGAGGTTTAACGCGTCTACAGGTAATGGTACTTTTAACCAATGCTGCATGTCTATGTGATAAAAAGCACAAAGTAGCAAAACATAAAACTGATATTGCAATGTTCTTTATAATTATAATTATTTTGCTATTTTCATTCTTTAAAAGTCACCAAAATGCAGGAAACAAAGTCTCTGAAACTTTCTGTTGAGGATCCCCAAACCTCTCCCCCCCCGCTTTGGTTTCAAAATCCTCCTTATTTTTGAGATCTCAAGATTGGCAAGTATGTACTGTACTTCTATTTGGATTTTGTACGCTCAGGTTTCTTTACTGTATTATATGTTTTTTTTTACCACAATGTAGTGTGTTCTTCACTATTGTGCATATTGTATTATTTTTATTATTCTAGGATGTCTAACAACATCAGGCAAAGGGACTGCCGATGAAAACTCGCCTCTCAGCCAACTCGGGCACATTTACATTTGTTTGAATGTTGATAATGTACGTTGTCCTTTTTCCAAATAAAAATGTAAATCTAAATATGAATTCAATTCAATTCATATGTTGTCGTGTTCGTGTTTCAGGCAGGAAGAAATTCTTTGAAACAGAGGTCAACATGTCACAGGACTCACAGGATCTGTTTACGGATTGGCTGCGGGTCCTCTGTGGTCGCACTTTGATGCTAAAAGTTAAACTTTTCCCCAACTTTTGTTTGGCTTCCTACATTTCATGGCAGCTCGCTGCGGGACGCATTGCGACGCTGCTCTGGTGTGAATTCAGTGTTACATATACGTAAAGTAGATGACAGAAATAGTAGATCCAAACAATAATCTAACATCTCATTATGCTTTATGTTTATTCTTATATGGACATGATTAGAACGAAGTAATTGGTGGCGTTTTGTACGTATGTTCGTTAAGAAAAGCGTTGGGCTAAGGAGTACAAAGCCTCAGTGTTGGACAACAGTTATTTATTACCTTTTTGTGGAGCTGCTACTTGATCCCATAATTGAGCTAACTAGGCTAATCTCACCCTTCAGCATTGTGTACCTTCACGCTGCACACAGGCATGAAAAGAGGCAGACAAAATCGGAAAACTCAAGTTAACTTGAACATTGCCTTGAGGTCTGGTACACATGTTTCGATCTAATGTAAAAGTCTAAAACAACATTCATCCTGCACGGTCGATGCGTTTTTCCTCCTGTCCATGCACACGCCACAAACACACCACAACAACAACAACAACAACAACAACAGTAATCGCAGGTAAACAGGAAGGGTTCACTCACCACATGGCCTGCACAGACACAGGCTTGAAGACATGTGACCGCCCCGCCGTGTTCACGCTGAAGCCTCTGGTGAGGAAGAGGAGGAGGAGAGAAGGAAGATCAGTTTGAGTGTGGGTGGAGATGAAGATCAGGGGGATGTAAACACAGACTGGACACGGCTCGTTCATGGGGACTATTCAGGACACCAACCGGTGGAACATTCCTCCGGCATACAGAGACAATGTTAACAGGTCAGCAAGAACTGTTCTCACACACAGACACAGAGAGAGAGAGAAAAATGCTTGTAATTCACGCCTCTGCCACTGGTGGGCAGTAAAACCTAAAAAGGCAGGGAACAACCAAAACGTGCAGCCGGTGGAATACCAGCAGAAATATTCAGCCGGCTGATTTAGGTATTCCATCTTTTATGAAAGGACAAACTGAAACTCACCCATCTCCATCTAAATGTATGTTGGTATCACTCCACAGTGGCAGCACCATCCCAATAGAGCAATTTTTACTGTAAATCACAAAGATTTAAGAATAACATTTTAACAGATCTAATAATGAGATTAGACTGCACTAAATGTAAAGCTGCAGAGGGGTTGATTACCTGTCCTTGTCTGTGAAGTCCATACCCACGACGATGTTTTCCTCCGTATCCTGATGGCCGTTGGTGTAGATGACGACCATGTAGCGCACGCGGTCTGACCATCCGCTCTCTAACCGGACAGCCTGTGGAACAAAAGGAAAGCATGCAAGACATATACTGGATTTACTGGTGTTGTACGAAAGCGTGTGTGACTGCACGATAACCATCAGTCACTCAGTAAATAATGCTTTTCTAAAATGGTTTTAACGTTAAAATGAGTAAGAGAGTGAAGACTTGTGCTGTAACTTTCTATATATTGAATTAACCCATTTGTGCCCAAACTTTATATTTAGTATGATAAGGAACAATGCCACAACATTTGTTATGATTGGTCAAAAGTCTTGACATTATTACTTAATAATTATCCACTTTAACATTTTTAGATCAATGAATAATCACACTTTAATTAATAGTCAGTTTTGAAAAATGAGGAAAAACGCTAACATTGTGTTTATTAAATGTTTTCCATATTAGATTTTTTTTTTTTTACATTGCATATATGTGTATTAGGGATGTCAATCAATTCCAATATTTAATCGCAATCAATTATATGATTGTCCATGATTAATTGCGATTAATTGCAAATTAACACATTTTTAATCTGTTCAAAATGTACGAATTTGCATTATAATCACGATAACTTTGACAGCCCTAGTGTGCACATCTTTAATATTGTATCTGTAAATACTTGATTGTGCTCCTTGTAGTTTCTGAGATACAGACATTAAAATATAATGGAGTCTATTGTAAAAACAGTTAGTACCATGTGCCCAAAGACTAGATACAGTATGATAAGAAAAACTCACTTTTCAGTCAAACAGTTTGACCAATTTTGAAACCACATTTGTGCTTTAGGCAACACTTCCACCAAAAGGAAATGAAACATTTCAGTTGCAGTCACAAATGGGTTAAATAAAACAACTTCAAGTGTACAGCACCCACACACACACACAACACATATCCAAATACTTTTGAAAATCAATAAATGTGAGTGATGGAGTGGGTGTATGGAAGTATTATACTGACCAGCTTAATGCGATCTTCAGACCGGAGGATCTTAAACATGACCTGCAGGTGTTGAGGTAAATCACCTGAAAGTGAAACACACTTTCAGACTTATTAGGAAACTGAATGAGTCTACTGCGATTCAATGAGAACTAGTTTAGCTCAGTCTTTTACTCATGTTTGATAAGACCAGGGGTCTGCAACCTGTGGCTCCGGAGCTACATTAGCCTCTTTAGCCCCTCTCCAGTGGCTCCCTTTGTTTAGATTTTCATTTTTATTTATCATTGTTGTAGGTCTATAGTACGACGGAGTATTAGGGCCACATTGAGGAAAAAAAATAAATCTGAGATTTTGAAAATAAAGTCATAATATTACGAGACTAAAGTCATAATATTATAAAGTAGTAATTTTACTTGTTATTTTCTTTTTTTCTCGTAAAGTTATGACTTTATTCTCGTCATATTACAACTTTTTTCTCATAATCTCATATGTTTTTTCCCTCAATGTGGCTCTAATACTCCGTAATACATTTGCTCTTTGACCGTCACTGCATTAGACTTATATACTATATACTTAGACTATAAACTGTGTTACCTTCATCACAAAGCTCAAATGTTTTGTGGCTCCAGACAGATTTATTTTTTTTTTTGTGCCAAAAATGGCTCTTTTGATAGTAAAGGTTGCTGACCCCTGGATTAGACAAATGAAGGTCATTATCACAGTCTGGATGTCTAAACTGAACTCATCTCACAAAAAGTCCTGACAGAGAAAATTATTTTTCACCGCTGCAATAACAACTAAAACTGCCTTTAACAAGCTGAAGAATATTACCAAGTTCAGACTTAAAGGGGAGACACCCCAGGCAAAAACATTGTTTTTCATACACTGGTCAATTTTGAGATTTGGGGTTATTTGGCTTCCATAATGTATCTTCTTTCAGACTAGTGGAAAGAAACCGTTGAAAATGAAGTGTTTATTTTACTACACTTTGTCTATTTGCGGCTGTAGATTTCACCTAAATTCACCATAACTTAGCATTAGATAATGCCTCATGTGCATATTTATACGTAACATTCCAGAAAACTTGTAATACAAAAATAATTGTCTGAATGTCAGTAATCAACTGAGGAAGTCTCATGGTGATATCTATTAGTTAATATGTTTTACCCTATTCCCCTGTGGTGTTTTTAAAGGCTGTTTCCTCAAAATGAATTTTTGTCAGACTCTTACATCCACCAAACTTTCCAGTTTCACTCCTATCTATATTCTGAAGGTTTTTACACAGTTGTTTGTTCATATATCATTCATAGCCTGAACATTTTATCTCTAAAAACATGGCGAAAGTTTTCTTTAATGGCTGTAGTGTTTACAGTATATTTCTGATTTATGGAGTGATAAAAAGATATCCAAAATTCCCTCTGTACATTTGACTCTAATGTGTCAACAAAATGAAACAAGAATTTTGTACCTGGCTTTAACCAAAGTTCAGATTTCTGTTCTGAATGTATGCAAATCAGCACATACAGTATTTAATAAGATAATGCCTCATTTGTATATTCAAACATACATTTTCAGAAAACCTGTAATACAAAAAAAAATTGTCTTATTGTAAGTAATTAACTGGGGAAGTTTCATGGTAATAACTATTTGTTGTTTTTCCCTATTCACCTGGAGTAGAAAACAATGCACACTTTAATCCCTGACAGGCTTCACTGCAGAGACACTCTTTCTGGAATTTCTAACAAAAAAAATCTAAAGGTCAACTACAAACTGACCATTCAGCTTCTTCTATTGTACATTCATTGTTGTTTTTTGTCTCAAGTGGGAGGAAATATGCTCGAGGACTTGTCTCAATGAAGACAACTCTAAACCCTGAGACCTTCCAGCCGTGCTAAGCTAAAGTGTTAGGGAGTAACTCCTGAGTCACGTGCAAACAGACTTCCGACTTGTCCCGCGTTTGTCCTCAAATGACTTCAGGCTCAACAAGGACGTCAGATTAGAAACTTGTAAACAGGGAGCATCTATTAAAGAACCCCATCACTTATTTTTAGATTGGGCATGATTATGCCGCATTTTAAGTGCAGACAAACATCATCAGCAGCAGCGTGATTATGTAATAAATAAAGTCCCAGTATTCAAAAGGTTAAAGAACAGATACAGTCTTTAACTGCTTGAGATTTGATCTTGTTTGAACTGATTTGTGAGCATCCCTTGTGTTAAACTGCAGGTCACTTCAGGTCGGACCCGGCCAGGTAACGCCTCCTGACACAGTTCAGAATAAACACAGACAAACCCACGAAGAGAAAAGCCACCTCAGCAAATACACTATCCTGTTGTTTGGAGCTTATTTGTGCAGAGGATATCAGCAAAAGAACAAGAAACAAAGCTTCTTCTGTGCATGTTTGTTCCTACCTGCGTGTTTGTGGTGGGTCGGGGTCTTTGGTCCTTGTGCGCTGCCGCCCTGCTGGAGGAAGAGGGCGGCTCCTTTGACCATGAAGAAGCTCTCACTGAGGCTGGAAAAAGCAGAGGTGGAAAATACATTCAGGGCTATTGAAATGTTAACAACTGCCATCAAAGAACGGCCTTCTTTTACAGTACAGTGAACTCTATAGCTGCACTACACTACACTCCCAGGAAACCCTGAACTTGAGCTTAAAATGTTGAGCACCAACTTTCACCAAGTCAGTGATTAATCTATTGTTTCCTACGACGGAGTATTTGGGCCACATTGAGGGGAAAAAAAAAAAATCGGAGATTTCGAGAATAGTCATAAATTTACGAGAAAAAAGGTCTTAATTTTACGAGAATAAAGTCATAACTTTCCGGGAAAAAAGTAATTTCCTCCTCCACAAAAGAGGCAATCTCCCCCAGGTCCTTGTGGTTCTTTCTTCGGAATAAATGCAGTTTCTTGCACAATCTTTTCAAGGTCCTGATACTGATGATAATGTGGTGCTGAAGCGCCAAAAGATTAAGTATTTTGTTATTTGTGAAACCTATACTGAAGTATAACTTCACAAGATGCTCCACGTTCCTCATTTTCACACACTGCTCTATTTTTCCCACTAAAATAACACATAAAATTACTACTATATAATATTATGACTTTATTCTCATAATATAACGACTTTTTTTCTCGTAAACCTATGACTTTATTCTCGAAATCTCAGATTTATTTATTTTTCCTGAATGTGACTCTAATACTCCGTCGTACTTTCCCCTCTTTTCTTTAAAAAAAAAAAAAAAAAAAAAAGGGTGATTTGATATCTACTACTGGCACAACCGGCTGTCACAGGTACAGTCGTAGTTAAACACATTGTGTTCAGACTCCCTTTATCATACAGCTCTGATATCTCCAGATTCCAGTCATAAAAATCAAACTGACTAGTTAAGAAATCAGTCAGGACGCAAGAAATTGTAGATAACTGTCATAAAACATCATCTGGGTGGGTGTTCAGAGTAACTGGCTGTACCTGAGAGGGTACAAAAGGTCTGCTCTCCATAACCACTGCTTCTCTTGCTGGGCAGCCTTACTTATGCACCTTTAAACAACACTCACACACATACTTTCCCTTATCCATACATGCCTTACACCACTGAGCCTTCCTCATCTCCACAACCCAACTCAGCTCATCTGAGTCAACGGTCAACCCATAAAAATAGAACGAGAGTATAGACAGTGAACTGTTTGCTGTGGTCATTTGACTAGTTCAGAAGAAAATGGCACTCAGCAGTCAGTGCATAGAAATGGAATGAGTTAGGCAGCTACAACGGCCACAGTTCTTTGCAATGGTAACGGTATACATATAAAAATGTCCGCGGCTCTGACCATCCTGCTGTGTTGATTTGAATGGGAATTTCGGTTCTACTCTCATTCTATTTCTATGGGTCAACCTCTTTCTTTCCTATTCCCTCATTAGCAAAACAATTTATTCTCACATACTGGAAGAAAACTACTGTCCCAACTATTAAAATGTCTGGATGACTTGATTAATAACCTTCATTTAGAGAGGTTATGAAATGCTTTAACAAAAAAACAAAAAAAAAAAACCTTCCTTTGGCTTTATAACTGTTGAACTGAGCAACAATAGAACCACTGTTATCGTATGTGACCTAAACTGCTAAATAAAAATGTTTGGAAAGAAATATATCGTTTGGTCTGTCTCAATTTCCAAGAACTCAGGTGACATCTTCAACTAGAGGTGAAGGCCCGCCCCTTCCGATGGACCACAATGGGACCTTCTTTTGGCAAAATATATAAATGGTAGTCAACAGTGAGAAAATATTTTTAGGATCCCGTTTGAATTGTTGCATGAATCACACATATGATGTTTGTCAATTTAAAAGATCATTTTGCAAGTCAAGAAAGTCACAGTTTGTTGTAAAACTGTTGAAGTATAAAAGACTCTGAAAATATGTAATTAGAAAGACGTCTCTCTCTCTGAAGCTACGATGTCTGTGTGTTTCATACTGGGATGTACTCACACCAGCAACGGGTCGGACTCGTTCTTTCTCTCCCCGGCTGATTAAAAGACCAGGAGTCGCTGGATAAAACACATCTGGTAAGATAACGTTGTGCGTGGAACATAGCTAAGTTAGCTAGCGAGTGTTGGTGGCGTATGTTGCGCAAGACGAGTGATGTAGTTCACTGAGCGGTATCGCACAAAACTAAATGACACTACGACAAACATTTATTCACTTGCAAAATTATCTTTTAAATTGACAAATATCATGTGTGGAATAAATCCCACATCTCAAATGGGATGACTACTGTACATATTTTTTTCCAAAATAAGGTCTCATGGGAGACAGAGGAAGGGGAGGGACTAAAACCAATAGATGTTTGGCAAAGACTTTAACAATGACTCAATCATCAAAATTTCCCTAATCATTTTCTGTCATTGTGGCCATATTGGAGTTGAAATCCTGCTTTAAATCACGTGGTGTGTTCAAGAATTGCGATGAACAAAGTTGCCACGGGGACGTGAAATGTCTGCAGTCAGGATACTGTACGTACAGTGAGCAGCCAGGTGTAGGCTGCATACTTATTAAGTCCTCATTGGTCCAGCGAGCAGGACAGAGGACTCATCGCTGGCTGAAAGTCAGCAGAGTCCTGATGCAGTGACTTTTACAGCCTTGTGTTTTTACAGCATGATTAACAGACGTGGGCTCGCTGACCTACGGTGAATCAAGCGTTACACCACGACTATCCATATGTGCTCGGGCTTTAAAACTTCCTCTCCTCTCCGACCGGCGTTTGGATGCAGCACTTCTGGGTCATGACTTTGTTATGAGGGCTGCAGTGAAGCAGGAGAGGAGCTTTAGCTTTTAGTCTTTTCTCACACAGAACAGAGTGCAGCTTTGTTTAACCGCAGTCTCATTCCCCCTGCTCGACCAACACACACAAAGCCTGGTATGACTGAGTGGGACCATCACAAGGCCTTTTGTTTCAGCTCCCCCTGCTACGTGGTATCACCGTTTCATTTCAAATGGATGTGGAAGACGTGCGACTTGGAGACAACAGTACAATAATCACAAGGCGAGATGTCAATTAATAAATACACTTGAGAAAGGTTTGTTGATTTCAAGGTAACAACTTCAAACTCTTGACAAAGCTCGATCACAAAAGTCTTTAAAATGTGGATGACGTGCAGCTATATTAAACTAATCACACTGTGACATCATCACAACTCAACTCTAAACATCCCATACTACCATTAAATGTCGAGTTACTCTCATAAGTGTCTACTATCACGTCCACTATTAACTTTTTGTTTGTGTCGCTGCGAGAACTTACATGCGACAGATCTCCCTCCGAGTCAGAGCAGCTTTCTCCACAAAGTGAGGCAGCACGGTGAGCATGGCTTTATGTGAAGGTTTCACAACCAGATGCATCCTGCTAGTATAGTTACTGGACTATTTACAGTCTCAGAAAAAAAACCTCCAATTTAGCTGACATCCTCCCATCCATCTTATACACCTGCGTATCCCTGTCTGCGGTCAGGACACTGCAGCCTCTCCAAGCAGTTTAACTTCTCTAGTCTTGGGTCTTCCTCTTTTTTCCTCCCACAGCTCTCTGTCCTCGTCTGCGCTGCCCTGTCCTCTCTCTCAGTCTCCGCTCACTATCTCCTCTTCGCAGCACGTGCTTCGACAATCAGCTCTCCCTACGCAACCCTCTGCCACAATACCATCATTCATGCGAGCGCTGGGGAGGCGGTGGAAATGTTACTTGGCGTCGATCTCAAGTCTGACATGCAGAATCCTAAATGAAGACTCTCCATGCTGATGAATTACTGAGCCACAGAAACATGTTACTCATCATGTCGACACTCAAGACGAGGCATGACACGACTGTTTCAACTACTGTGAATGACCGCCCCCCCCCCCCCCCCCCCCCCCACACACACACACAAACACTCACATGCGCACAAAGACAGAGTCTGTGCCAAAGCTCTGCTGACACAAATCATGACATTTATGACGTTGGGTTGATTAAAGAAAAGCTTTGTGACCGAGCGGGAACAACAGTTTATGTAGGCCTACTCACTGGTATGTAGCTAAACAGAGGAAACATTTTAAACACCTGTCATGTTAAAGGGATGGTTCAGGTGTTTCGAAGAGGGGTTGTATGAGGTGCTTATCCATTATAGGTGTATTACTTACAGTAGATGACGGTCGGCACGCCCCCTGCTTGGAGAAACAGACAGGAGTACCGGCACCGGAGCAAAGCAATACAGTGATGTGGACAGGGAGGCAGAAAAACACATTTTAGCCACCTAAAAGAAAGGCGTGCCTAAAAAATGTATATTCATGTAAGTGTACGCTATATTTCGAATATTTTCCGACGGGGAACTGAACTGAAAGTGAAACGTATCTATACTGTTTTTGTCATCTGAGCCTGCTGGCTTTGGAGTGGGTACAGATAAGTTTCACTTTCAGTTCAGTTCTCTGTCGAAAAGGAGAAGGAAAGGGCTATCTGAAGGCAAGATAAAGCCGTGACAATATTCTAAGTATAGCATACACTTAAACAGATTTTGGTCATTTTTTAGGTTAGCCTTTCTTTTCGATAGCTAAAATAAGTTTTTCTGCCGGCCTCGTCCACAGCAGTATATCGCTTTGCTACCGTGCTGGTACTCCTGTCTGTTTCTCGATGCTGGGGGTGTGCCGACCGTCATCTACTGTAGGTAATACACTGACCGTGGATAAGAACCTCATACAACCCCACTTCAAAACACCCAAACTATCCCTTTAAATCAACTGTACTTCCAGCAGGTTTTTCTCTTCGACAACCGTGAGAAACTTTACAGAAAATAAACTGCCACTGATATTTCTGAATCTTCGGGACTGAGGACAAGACAAGCAGCTCATCACCTGCCAAAGTAGTTCTTAATAATCAAGGCAGCATGATACTTTGACATTAGGGCTGCCCTCAACCAAAGACATTCTTAGCCGGCTAACACTCATACGTTTTTGTCGACCGATTGATTATACAGTAGATCTGTGAGTGAGTTTCTCCACAAGGAATCACACAAAAGCACCACTTCAAATCCTGTGTTTACCAGAGTCGTGCTCATAAGTTTCTTAGAAATAAGTCATTCAGCATGAAAAAAATTATTAATCAACTAAAGAAATCTTACTGGACTAAGACCAAAACCGATTATTCGACTAATCGACTAAGAGGGGGCAGCCCAGCCATACATAACATACAATAAGTCATTTGAAGTGTAACTGTCCTTGCCAAATTGTGTGTTGTTTAAACCCTTTTTCCAATTATAGAACCGTTACATCCATTATAGAATCAATTGTGCAACAAGCATTTGGCAGAAACACAACCAAACTAGAGACCTGCTGGCGATGGGATTACACCAGCCACAATGCCAAATCAGGCCAGGGGTAAAAAGTTCCCCACCAGCACCCTTTACCCGGACCCCACCCATCTTCAGCCTTCATTTTGATCTCAACTACACACCTGTAAAGTTTTGTGACCGCATCTTGCACGGTTGTGACGCTATCACATTGACAAAATCTGTCCACAAACACACACGGACGCACAAGGTGAAAACAATAGCAGCCACTGGCTGTCGCGGCTGGTATAAATATACATCAGCAAAAGCCTATAGATGGAAAATCTAATCTAGAAACTAAGTGAAAATTTAAAGTATTGTATTTCATGATGTCATCCTTTTATTAACTAAGCAACTGCTTTCATCTGTAGCCTACTTCTACTGTACTCCCAGCTTTCCAAATGCAATTTCATTTTGCATAACACTTTTTAAAAGTCTCATAAAGTGTTTTACAAATAATTAAAAGCCAGATTAATATGCTATTAGGAAAAATATTAACTGAACATTGGGGGGTTTCAGCTCTGTTGCAGCCTGAAATGTTCAAGACAATAAACTCTGTTGTTAAGATGAGACTGGTTAAAATCATGTTGTGTAGTGATACTACCATCTCAAATACAATCAAAACGAAAATAACATCAGACATCACTGTCTGCTGGTATCTCCCCTTGTTGCTCATTCACTGACCACAAGGACAGCACACAAAATACATTCCACAAATCAGAAATACAATACATTTGTTTGACATCTCTCTGCAAGAACTTCAAATACACGACTTTTTAAACAGAAAGATCTTACCTCTGATTATTTTTCCGCTCATCATCACTTCCAAAATCCTGAAAGACAAAAACAAGGCAGAGGATATAAAGACTGCAACAGTGTGACTGTCGTGTGACGGCAGTGTCAAACGAATATCGGGGAAAAACTGGAGGAGAGGATTTTTTACATCGTCTTCCTGTTCTTAAAAACAGACATCTTTGTGAATCTAATATTTGTAGCTGAACAGAACCAGAGAGTTGTTTTTGTGTGAAGTCCCAGACAGGATTAGTGAACAGAGATACTGCACTGAGCACAGGCAAATGTTGTTTGGGTCATCTGGAGGCCGACATTCGTTGTGAGCATCATTACTGGGGCAAAAAAATATCTGTTTGCTGGATTTATGGATTTACGGATTTATGTCCCGTTAAATCTTTAAGATGTGAGGTGGTACAGTGGCGTAAATGGATGTTGAGGACCATGAGATTGGAATAAAGCGTGCCAGCGCCAACTGCTGGTCCTCCCCTGTCAGTGTTGTGATCTCTTCTGCTACAGAGGGACAGTTGAATCATTAGGAGTAGGGATGCTCTGATACCAATACCGGATCGTATATCGGGCTGATACTGACTCAAATAGCTGGATCGAGTATCAGAGACAATGAGGCTGATCTATTTAATTGAATTTTATATTTATATACTACAGTATATACATTATGCATTATAATTCCTGTTGACCAATTTGTTGCTGCATTAAAAAGGTTTACACCTGAATTGTAATTCCTGTTAATTTTGCCAAGTTGCTGGAGTATAATTTATTATTTTAATATTAAAGAATAATTAAATACATTTATATCTATGTATTTATTAGTTATATTTTGTTTTACAAAGTTAGAAAAAGCAATGTTTAAGTCAGGCCTGATGCTTCCTTACACATAAAATAATGATCCCGGTCACTTCTACACAGTGAGGCATACAGCTTATTAATCTGGTATCGGATCAATCGGTACTCGGTATCGGCCGATACCCAAAGCCCAGGTATCGCTATCTGGACTGAGAAAGCCGGATCGTGCATCCTTAAGTAGGAGGCCTTCAAACAGCACAAGTTCAGCATAAAAACGCATCACACCCCTCCACTTTTCCTTCTCGCTGGCTGACTCTTGCAGAATAGTAGAGCTGTAATGCAGAAAGTGATATTTAAAACCCAACTTCTAATCAGAGGAAGAATGTCGCTGCTTGTTTTTGTGTCTCAGTTCAGTCAGCCTACTTCAGAGCACGTAATCCACTTTCCTAAAACTAGAAACTGGAGCACCAAACGCTGATGTTATGATTTCACTGGGACGTTCACATCTGGCACTGCAGCTCCACATTTGAATGTTGACTTTTGCCGCTAATATTTTTGTTTTGCACATGGGATTTAAAGCTGCAGTGGGTAGAATTGGAGCAAAATATGATTAAAAAAGTTATTTTTATAAAACGGTCACTATATCCTGACAGTAGTGAACGAGACAGGTAATCTGAAAAAAGTCATGTGCCTCTGTGTCCTCCGGTGCTCCTAATGGCATCTGCAAGATTTCACAGACCGGAGGATAAAACAACCAATCAGAGCCGAGCTGGAGGCTGGTCGTCTCTGAGCAGCTGTCAATCACTCACAAACTCTGATCAAACGGTCAAACTAGGCAGCGCTGATCAAATATGAACCAATATTCTGTTACTGTAATGCCTATTTCTCGCCTCAAATGTTTTCAGAAACATCTCGTAGTGTACTGTTTAGCTGTAAAATGTGAAAGTTTGCAGCCATGTTGAGATCAGTTGAGGAATTACTAAACACCGCCCACCAGCCGGAGCACACTTTCTCCTTTTACAGCTAAACAGTACACTACAAGATGTTATGAGAAATAGGCATTACAGTAACAGAACATTGATTCATATTTGATCAGCGCTCCCTAGTTAGACCGTTTGATCGGCGTTTGTGAGCGATTGAAACCTCCGCTGAGTGAACAGCCAATATGAACGCTCTCTCTCTCTGAAATGACCTGTGATTGGCCAAAGTCTCCCGCCATGGGCTAGATTTGTTTAAAGCCTGAAAACAGAGCCATGAGGAGGTGCAGAAGTCTAGTTTTCTCTCAGAGCACTTGAATTACAATATGCTGAAAGCGTATTATGTTTTTTTGTTGCCCAATGATGCCAAAAACATTCTGCCTACTGCAGCTTTAATGTCTGATCCTCAAACTCAATGTTATACTTCTCGTTGTCAGGAATCTGACTGCAGTTGTCTAAAGCTAGAAAATAACATCTCTTTTTTTTACATTGTGATTTTTGTGTGAGGCGTTGCAGATATCTCACATCCCTGGGTTGTATACCTCAGTGTTGCATCACTCATTAAGTGAAAGTTCATGAACACTTGACTACTGAAGTGTCCTGGGGCACACACACACTGAACATTAATGTTAAAAATGTATGTCATGATGGAATGATGGAATACATGACAGCCAAGGTACAACTGAAATTGCCTATTTTTAAAAGGAGATGGATGTTAGTTATAGAATACTTTAGTCAGGAATCCTCTACTTAATTGTCTTTGATGTACAGTTTTTATAGATATATATGTGGGTGGATGAGTGTGCACTCCATCCATTACTTTGTTTTGTGTACATGTATGTCAGGTGAGGCCCAGTCTCAAGGTTGGTTTTGTTTTCTGATGATTAATTGTCTGTTAATTTGTATTAATGGCAATAAAGTAAAAAAACAAAATTGATGTCATTCCCCTTTAAAGATCTCCTCCCCAACATTGAGGCTTGCATGCATTACTACACATAAAAAGGCCAATAACAAGGAAGGAGGGAGAACAACCTGAGTGTGCAACGCAGCAAATGTTTGTGCAAGCAGCAAAATGACCACTTTGTTCTGACAGCTAAACCCAGCAGCCTCCCCACCCCCCCACCCTGCAGGATTGTGTTTACAAATCCTGCTTCCACAGTATAGCCACACAAACAACAACTCTGCATGCTAACAATGACACAATATATCAAGTTTACAACACACACACAGTAGGTTAACCCTTCCTAGCCGGGATATTGGGTATTGGGTAGGGTATTGCTCCTGCAGGGTGCATTTCTCGTCGTTTCCCTCACACAAAGACCGAGCCCCGGCGTTTCCCACTCACCTCCCCCGCACTGCTGTTGGTCGTGCTGGCCGAGGATGCTGCACTGGGAGTGGGGGAGCGCTGCAGAGTCACCAGGGCCATGGTCGGTGGGGCTGCAGCCTTGGAGGGCAGCGGTGGAGGTGGTGGTGGAGGAGGAGGAGAGGAGAGAGGAAGAGGGAGGAGGAGGAGGAGGATGTGGGAAGATGCGCCGCTGAGATTGTCTCTTGTCACCGGGGAGAAAATGCCTAGTCAGACTCTCTCCTCTCTCATCCAGCAGCAGCAGCAGCAGCAGCTGAGTCCAGAGCCCAGCCGGCGGTGGTGCGCTCCCGTTCGGTCCTGCTCCGTGCGTCCTCTGCGGTTATTACCGGAGTCCTCATGAGCGGGAAAAGTCACGAGAAGGGAAGAAGAGGTTTCCTCCGTTTGTACCGAGCCAGCAGCAGCAGCGGCAGCAAGGGAGCCCGCGGTCTCATCACTGCTGCTGCGCAGACAAGACAAACAAAACACGGTTTGCAGGTTGCAAAGCGGAGCAGAAGCAGAAATGACATGCAGCTAGCGACGGACGCCTGCGATTGGCTGGCCTAGTTCGCGTGCGCGCTGTCATTGGGCCAATGTTGTCAAGGTGACTGGCCAGACTAGGAACTCCCAAATACAAATGTGGAAGATAATAATATATAATGTAATAATGCGATGCTGCTCGTGTTATGAAAGCACTGAGGTTGACATAATGTGTCCAGGAGGGCAACCAAGCAACGATTATTTTCATAATCGATTAATCTGCTCATCATTACACTAGTGACACCATAAACACCAGAACACAGTTAACATGCCCCTCACACATCTCCTCCAGTCTGAGGTGATGTCACCAAATGGCTTGTTTTGTTACACCAAATCAAAAATAAAAAAAAATAAAAAAGATATATATATATCAAAAATAAAAAAAAATAAAAATAAAAAAAATATCAAAAATAAAAAATATTAAAGAGGACCTAGTATGCTTATTTTCAGGTGCATACTTTTATTTTGGATTTCTACTAGAACACTTTAATTGGCTACTCAATCAAAAAGTAAGTACAAGTAGGCCTATACGCCAAGTATACTTAGACTTTTCTGTATACTTGTCAGTATGAGCCAAGTAAAAAATAACCTATGCTATAAGAGGTAGCCCACAGCTTTTCTATAGGATATGGGATCCATGGATCACTTATATAGGATCTTCTTAACCTTTCTAGGGTATTTACTTAATTATGAATTATTATTTTCTGCTTGGTTTTTCTTTTTTTTTTCTCTTCATTTATTTAATTAATTATTTTATTTATTTATTTAAGGTTTCTATCTTACCAACATGAACTACACTACTGTAGTACGTATTACTTTTAATTCTAACTAACTAATTAAATTATTTAAAAAAATATTTTTATGTTATTTTTTCTGTAACTTTATCTCCAGGGGTGGGAAGAAGGCTGGACCTGTCTTTGTGTGGGAGTGTGAGGCGATGTGTGTGTGTTTTTATGTATGTACACATTAAATGTTAAATGTAAGATATAATTTTTTTTGTATTATGGCACCGTTGTTATGTTTTGTTATGTTTGTTATGCTATGTTTGGAAAAAAAAATTAAAAAAAGAATTGCGCCAAGTATACTTAGACTTTTCTGTATACTTGTCAGTATGAGCCAAGTATACTTATGTATACTTTTGTAAAGTATATCTCTGATAAATACATACAAAGTAAACCGAAAGTACGCTCTTATTTAATGTTCAAAAGAAGTATACTAATAGCACACTTGAATAAACTTCTTTTTGGTAAGGGTACATGCTTTAATGTAAAAAAACAACAACTTTATTTTTCTAATACCGGCTTTGTCGCAGCACCTCTTTTCACCCTCTGGTTGAGCCCCTAAAATAAATACAATAAGTCATTTTTATCCAAAATGTGAGGGGAAGGCTTGAAATGTGTAGCTCTAAGCAGAGCCCCTACAATGAATCAGCATTGTCCATAAATGTCCCTCTGTTGCTTCTCGTGGCCTAGATGGAAGAGAGAAAGTAAACAAACCAGTCCAAGCACAAGTGTGCTCCCGCTCTCATTAGACATGGGAAGTAGGCCTACCCTCAATTATCACTCCCTGCCTGTAATGAGATTGTCCCGTTGGTCTTCACCCATGGTCGCTCACAGGATTCAATCCACAGTTAAACCGGCTACTGTGGCATCTCCCTCTGGTTCACATTCCTGTTTGCCATTTGACTGGCTGGTTGTGGTGGTCGTCTGCCCTCCGGCCTCCTGATCAAGACTGGCCTCCTGATCAAGACTGGACTCCTGCAGACCCCTGCCCAACGTCTCAAAGGGCAGCATCAAGGATGCAACGCCACCCAGCAGACTTATGACACAGTACAACGACAGGGTCCCGTACACTGATGTCCTGATTAACACCTAGAACCAAAACACAAGATGTGAGGAGCCAGGCCGATAAAAAACACACAGCCTGAAGGAGTCTCATATCAGACTGGTGCTGGAACTCATTTCGAACTAGTTTCTTTGGAAAGTGCCAACAGAGATGGTCACTTCTACATACCTGCGCCACAAAGGAGGTCAACAGGGCACCCACCCTGCTTATCGCACTTGCAGTCCCCATTGCTAAGGCTCTGTTTTCTGTAGGGAAAACCTAATGAGAGGAGAGAGATTTTGTTCCGTTCAAATGATCTAAAAACAAAAGTTAATGTCGTGAAATGGTATGTGTATCTACCTCTGGTGTGTAAACATAGGCAACTTGGAATCCTCCAGCGATGAAGGCTCTGGCAACAAAGATGCAGATTGTAATAGCTATCCTGCATGGACAGAAAGACAGACAGTTGAGATCTCAGCCGTGATGTTTTCATATATTGCTGTTGTTCCAGTATTACACATTGGGCCTCATGCAGCAACATTCTCTCAAATTTCTCTTAACTTTCTGTTAAGAGAAAAAATAAGAGAAGTTAACTCCAGATGCACCAAACGTTCACATATTTACTTTGTTTAAGTTTATTTAACAGTAGCTCAATTTCACTACTAGTGTTCCAGATTTTTTTTATTTGGGATCAATAAAACCCACCTACCAATCTGCTGAAGTTCTTCTTCTTACAGAATTTTTTGGTGGCATCTCTCCAATTATTGGGCATGTGCCAGAGTATTTGCACACGGCACAACACCTGCCCTTATATAGTGTTCTAGGGGTGTTACCTATGCTAATACCTGCCCTTATATAGTGTTCTAGGGGTGTTACCTATGCTAATACCTGCCCTTATATAGTGTTCTAGGGGCACACCTGGGTAAGAGCAGATCTGGATGGTGAAGAATGTTTCGTGCATTTGCGAGTTGACTTCTCTTTTTTTCTCTTAACAGAAAAATATAAGAGAAATTTAAGAGAATGTTGCTGCATGAGGCCCAATAACACACAGACACAATCTTACCTCCCAATACAACCATATACGGGCAGAAGTAACAAAAAAAACATGAAGAAACACAGAGCCAGGCACTTCTTCCTGCCAATACGGTCAATTGCCACAAGGACAAGTAAAATACCTGAAACAAACAAGGAAAACAACAGCAAACATATGTTTTAAATGTGGCAGTCAAGAATTGTAAAGACACAGTGTGAATGATTATAATTAAATATATATATGTATATATATATATAAATATAAATGTAAAGATATACCACAGCTTTGAGAAAATACTAAAAGGGAGCATTTTACCTGGGAATTCAGCCAAGGTCGTCCATAAAAGGTCTTTGTAGTCAACTGATGTCAAATATTTGCATTGCAGACTACAGCTTGGTTCAATCTTGGCCCCTTGTATCGCTATAAGGAAGAAGGACAGTTTTATTTTGGTGTTTGTTCCAATTTAAGACACAACATGACAAATGTTAAAAGCTGATCCACATGGAGGTGTTACTTACTCGCACATGAATGTCCAGCTTGGAACAGCTCAGTTGTCAACAGGACTATCCCGTAATAGGTGAAGGTATATGCAAACCTTTTGTAAAATAACAATACAGTGTTCTAAGTTGCGTACAAGTAGTTGAAAATAAAGCATTAAACACATGGCTCGATTAACCCATTAGTGCACAAAAAATAGCTATGGTGCATTGTGTATGTACACATGCCCTTTGATTGGCCATCATAAGCAGTGCACACAGCAGACCACACAAGGCAATCTCAGCCTTGATTAGATAATTAGCTTTGATCAAAATACCCGATTAAGGAAATTTGATAGAAAGGAGAAAAATAGAAAATGTGTTACTCAAGCTAACCATATAAACCACAGAAGAAGAGTAGTCCTCCGGTACTGAGGACTGAAGAGATCTTGGATCCGTCCACGGTCATTCTGTGAAATTAAAAAAAGATAAGATAAAACTTTACTTGTCTTGCATCACACGCTCCAAACAATCAACGGAATAACATAAAATCATAAATATAAAATGGCACAAAAAACATCGGCAAGGTCAACCTCCAGCAACCATCAGAAGACACGAAACAACATAGCAGCATCTGAGAAAAACACACAATCATACACACACATGTGGCGGCGTACGGTCCAAGTATGGTGAGTGTATGTGTGTGTGTGTGTGTGTGGGGTGGGTGGTGATCACCTCCCTGCACTCCTCTTTAGTTGGTTGAGTAGTGTTATAGAGTAAGGAAGAAAGAAAACAGTGCTTGTACTGATTCTTCCTGCAGCCTGGCACCCTAAAGCGCCTCCCAGAGGCCAGAAGTTGGTACTCCTTATGTAGGACATGAGAAGGATCCACATTGATTTTGTTGGCCAGTCTGACCCACCAGCTTGGAGCAGATCCCAAGGAGCCGTAGTATCCTGGATTCAGTTGGACTGAGAACCAGACTGAGCCTCCGTACTGCCGGACGCTTTGTATGGTGGTGCAGAAGAATAGATTGAGGATTTCCTTACTGGCTCCAAATGACCAAATGAGTCTCCTTCAAAAGGAGATCCTCTGTTGTGCCTTATAGCAGATGAAGTCAACATGGTAGGTCCATGACAGCGTACTGTCTACATGCACCCTCTTTTTTGCAGCTCCAAAGTGTTCTTTGTTTTTAAAAGCTAATTTCCTTACTGTAGGTCCATTGTGTGCTTAATGTCTTTTGTTATGTAGGTTTTGTTATTGGGGTACACTTTTACTGTTTTTGTGGGTATGATAGACTGTACACAGAAGTTAATGTAATCTGTTGTCACTGTGCATTTTGCATCCAAAGTGCCCTCTCTCAGCACCTCCCAGTCAGTGTAGTCCAAGCAGGCTCCTAGCTCATCGTTGTTTCTCTGAGTCCACTGTCATACCACCTTGGTCTCAGTTTTTTTTTGCTTTTCACCTTGGTTGGAATAAGATGCACCCCCATTGTGGTCAGAGTTGGATATTGGTGGTTTGCTCCTGGATTGATAGGCATTGGTATGTAACATCTGTCCAGTGTATTTTCCTTCCTTCGGTCAGAATCCTGGCAAACTTGTCTCCAGGCTGCAGTTGTTCAGATCTCACAGAACAACGGCAGGGGCTTCAAGGAATTACTGTTGCAGATTGTGCACACATTCTGCTATCGAAGCGGTGGCAACGTGTACTTTGCAGCTTGGGGAAACATAAACAACAAATAGTAAAATGCAGCCAAATTCTCGAGGGAGATAAAATTGTCTCAAACCGATGCACAGAAGTTCAAAGTCACTGTTACATATTATATCTTTAATTGTGTATTGGCGACACCACCGCACATTTATGCAAACACAAATCCCTCCACAGTTTTTCCCTGAGTTTTCCTTCCTGTCCGCCCGTATGAGTGAAAAAGCATTTATTCCATAGAGTGAGTCCAGATTAGCGGCATGTAGCCCCGATTCAGTAAAGCATTGCAGGTGTATTTATTGATGTCAGTAATTAAGCATTGTATTTTACACTCATCTCCTTTATCTAAAAAAAAAAAATGCCAGAAGCTATTTATATCTTTAGCCTCACCTGTTTATAGGCGGTAAGCTTCCCTCGAGGCATTTCCTTGCCATTCTCTTTGGCGATGCGTCTTAAAGTTGCCATAGCCTTCTCTGGTTTCCCCGTCAGCACATTAAAACGAGCGCTTTCAGGCAGCCACTGTGTAACACAGAAAGTTCAGTTGACAGCTTGACTCTCAGCTGGTTTTATTTTATAACCGCCATACTTACGAAGGTGAAGCAAATAAAGATTGCCATTGGTATAGCGGAGAAGCCGAGCAGCCACCTCCAGCCGAGCGTGGGCATTACAAACAACGCCAAGAGGACCTCAAACACAGAACCAAGAGCCCAGAATGCCTGATACACATCAATCAGGAGAGAATTAATGAGCAGTATACTTAATCAGATCAACGATTCAACACTGGAATACAGTAAAAGTCATGCAGTAATAACAAAACCATCACAGTACCGCAATCAGCATAATGGAGATGCCTCTTGACTTCACTGGGAGGAATTCTGAGTACAGTGTAACCCTAAAAAGAGACCAAAGGTTTGTTGTAAAATGTGTTGTTGTGTCTGTTCAGTGCAAGCTTCATCTCCTCACGAGCAGAGCAAGTATGGAAGTTTTTCCTGGACTTTATTGAAGCAGTCGAACTTACGACTGAGGAGTTCCTCCGATGCCAAAGCCTACGAGGCCCCTCAGGACCAAGAGCCAGCCGTACACTGGAGCGAAGGCACTCAACAGGCCGTAGAACAGAGTCCAGCACATACAAATCGTCAGACCCTGTTCACCACAGAGACATATACAGAAAACACACAAGTTAAACATCAAAGCATGTACAAAAAAAAAAAAATCATGAAAAAACCCAGATATCAGACTTACTACTTTTCTGCCGTACTGGTCAGACACGTTCCCTATTATAGGTGAACCGATCCCCATTCCGACAAACACCACCTGAGGCAAAAAAAAACTAGAATTACCTGCCTCTAATAGGAGCAAACTCACACGCATCACACAATAAGCCTCCAAAATGACTGGCTTCCCCAACCGCTCCGACCTCAACAGCAAAGCCATTACACGCAGAGCTCACACCATAGCACATGACCCCAGGCAACCCCTCAACCCATTCAGTCTTCCCTCTACCATAGTATCACTAGGTATGTGTATATGAATGTGGATGTATCTGATGTCTTTCGTGTAGTTATGTTGTGGTGTATAATGCACCTATGTATTTATGTGAGGCTCTGTACAGACTGACAACATCTATCTATCTATCTATCTATGTGAGGTCACAGTGACCTTTGACCACCAAAATCTTGTCTTCTAAAACCATTGTAGGCCTCATCTCCAATAATGGCGAAACCCAGTATCGCACTGAGGTGGCCCAAGCTGTCACTTAGTGTGAAAACAAGGACCTAATGCTCAACACAGCCAAAACCCAAGAACTCATTGACTTCTGTTACATGCCAAACAGAAATATAAATAAAAAAAAACATTTTTCTGACAATACCTAAAGGGATTTTACCGATGTCATGAGAGCCACCTGGTAGCTGGGCAGCCTCCACTCACAGTGCAGCTGAGGGCCCAAGATACTAAGGATCATCATCTCCATGGCGTCTCCTATCTGCTCTCAGAGAGGCAGAGTGCTACATGAGAGACATACAGTATCTGGAAGTCAGAGTGAGGACATTTCTGCATGTTTTAGGACTCTTACCCATGACAGTCCGGTGAGGACAGACATTTTCCATTGGAACTTTCCAAAGCCGATGGCATCAAGTGCATCGTCTATTGTAAAGGTTTCTGTAAAAGGGACAAGACAGTCACTGCAAGTTCACTGTCCCCATGTAAAGAAATGCATGCAGAATCACTCAAGAATCACAACAAGCACAACATGATGCATAACTAATATGTTAAAATATGACACATCTCAAAACTGTGTTGAATAATGATGTTAAAAATAATACTTTAGCTAGGAGCTGATAACTTTCAGAGCAACAGAAGCTGATTAGACTTAATCATGTGAATGTGTTGCCAACAGCACACAAACGTTTTGTTGCTTGTAAATTGGGTACAAATTAAAGGATGTTTTTGAAACCTCAGGGCACACGCTGAGGACCGGTAGTCAGCGGGGGGAAGATTGAAGATTTAAGACCTCAGGGACGCCTACTTTCATATTCCTATTCATTCAGGACACAGAAAGATCGTTTGCTTTGCCTTTCAAGGTCAAGTATATCAGTTTGCCATCCTGCCGTTCGGCCTGTCCACTTGGGATGGATGCTCTTGCCAACGCCGGGCCGAGTGGTTTCTCTATGCATTCCCTCCGATCCCCCTGATAACGCTCACGCTTCACAGAGTGAGGTTGTCAAATCACAGGGTCCTCCTTGTGGCCCTCAGGTGGCCATTGAGGATATGGTTCTACACACTCCTCAGCCTGTTGGACGGGGACCCTTGGCCGCTTCCAATAAGGATGGACCTCCTGTTCCAGCTGGACGGGAAGGTTTGGCATCCGTCCCCGAGTCTCTTTCAACTCTGGGTATGGTCACTCCTAACTGACCTTGAACCCTCAGTTTGTGAGACCTTGCAGAGTGCAAAGGCTCCTTCCACAAGAATGGTGTATAAAAACTGTTCTGTTTTTCTTTATGGTGCAGGGACAGGAGGGTCAGACCCTGTCTCGTTCCCTTTGCAGGACACACTGCGGTACTTGCAGTATCTTTTTGAAGCTGGCCGGGCTGTTTCAACCTTGAAGGTTCATGTGGCAGCTATATCTGTAAACCATGGCCACATTGATGGAAGGTCAGTTAGTGCGCAGGAGGCAAGACAGGGTATGTGCACTCTCTAAACACAGGCTCTCCCACTGGGCTGTTGAGACAATCAAACGGGCTTATGAGGTAGCAGGTAAACCTGCCCCCTTTGTTTACTGCCACTGACAGTCAGGAAGGAATGAAACAGAACAGTTTACAAATGCAACGATGGTTCTCTAAATTCCTGGATGACTGCCAGTCACGCCGGTCCCTCTGAACCTTTTTTAGGGCGGGTAGATTCTGAGAGGCTGGGTGTAGGCTACCACGTGGTATTTATAGCTGTGACGCGCAGGTAGCCTGCTCGTAACACATGTGACTTCGTTCACATTGGTCACAACCTGCGCAGAGCGTGAGGAGACATATCCACTTGATTATTACCGCTGGCTGTCAGCCAGGAATTCACCGAACCGGAGTTCCATTCATAACTTCATGTCTGTTCGCTCCGTCTGTGGTTGTCTGGGCGTGGCACTCCATTACTCTCCTGCTGCCAATCCACCAGCACACCTGAGACCCATCCACCCTTCAAGCTCCTGCAGTATATCCTTCGTTGGAGGTCACATTAGGTCGTGAGCCTGAGCCAAGTGGGCTAGTCCTTCATCGCCCCCCTCCTCTCTCAATTGATGGCTTATGGGTAGAAAAGGGCAAAAGCCCTGAGCTATCTTCCAGGCTGACGACATAATCTAACCTACAATTTTCTCCTGATTATTCAGTTTGCCAATGTGCTACTAACACCTCGGCCAAAATGAACACGCCTGAATCTTGTTTCTACCTGTGCATCAGGCTCATTTCCTGCCTGGGACCCGTGCCTGTCTGCCTCGCACAGTGCCTCGTCAATCTGCTTCCCAGCCATCGGCCCTGCTCTCTCCGCATGCTCTGCTCTGGCGCGACTCACTAAAGCCTCCAGTCCAACTAGTTTGAATAAACTGTTATCTAATCTCATCTGAGTTTTGGATCCAAAGATATCAACTGAGCATACCGATAGTTATTTGATACTTTTCAAAATAAAATATAACAAACAAAACATGACATTAATTTATCAAATATGACTCATTGTTATAGATTAAACTACCAAAAAGTATATGAAGCAATTAAAATGCTCTCTACACAGACCAACTACAACATAAGTAGTAAATTAAAGTCACATGTCAATGAGTCATCAATAATGATCCAATAACATGATGATGAAACTCCGACAGGGGCCATTCTGCTGCATAATGAATATGTTTACTTCTGAAACTTCAAGTTGTTACCAATACATTTGTACTTTTAGTACAATTTTGAATGCAGAACTTTTGTGGTATTGCTACTTTTACTTCAGTAAATTATCGAAATACTTCCTCCAACACTGATGGTAGGTCAGCCGATCTACACTGCTACAATGTAGGCCAATATCTTTTCCTCAGTTTATATGCAAATTGTCCTTGAAATTGACCTTTTCCCAACAAAACAAGCATATTAGCCAGGGTAGACTGATTTTCAGTTTGCAAAACTTATACACTTTTATTTTGAAAAGCCACCTTGATGATATGTACTTTTCACATTTCCAAAAATGGCAGACAAGATCAAAATGTGTACAACTAACAGTGTTCTACAAACCCTCAGTTTGATCAAATCCAGATCTGAATGCAGACTTTATTCCCTCCGAGTTGTCTCCTGCTGAGGCTACAGTGTAGATCTCATTTTCTGTGTCGTCCTCATCGCTGTGACCCGCTGCATTTTCCTCAACACTAAATGAAAGCACACCAAAAGGAGAAATTCAGGAATTTTTAAGCACAAAAGGTTGAGTTTCAAGTGCAATATATTACTTTTTATCATAAAATATGTTTGCCTAAACCTGGGTATACATAGTCTTGTGGCAACACTCATGTGCACAGCAGGGCAGGTTTTGCCTCAGAGTGCACTCCCTATAAGTACATACTGTATGAGGAAATATTAAAGTAGAATCATATGGTTGTTTTACCTGTCTTCAGGATTTCTCCACCGCTTGTAAACAACCTTAGCTTCTCTGCTCCAGTTGTCCATTTCAGTGTGAAGTGTGAGAGAGCTGTGACTGTCACCAAACAACACACTGGTGTTTTGGTCGAACCTGCTGGTGCAGTCTGACACCTAATCAGGGAACAATAGAGACAAGAGAAAAGGGAGGTGGTTACACCAAGAAACAAAATAATGCTTTTGTCACGAGTGAATGGACTTGAGTTTCGTAGGTTAGTTTCTGACTTTGGCAAAATGGGTCAGTTGTGATCATTTAAACATTCTCTTTAGAGGGCTAATTTCATTAAAACAATGAGTAGGGATGATAACACTTTGCATATTTCAGCTTCATCACTTGGTGTTTAATTGGGGGTTTAGATGTCAAAGTAAAAATGTAAATACAAAACAGCAGTTTTGGAATATTCTTTTTAGGGCCTGAGCACAAAAGTACCAACAACCTATTATCTTTGTAGAGATCATTTTTTTTGCTGCGCAATCGCATTTTTGAGGGGTTTGGGATGCTCGAAAACTCACAAAAATTGAAGAAAAAACTTCAGAACACTCCATAACACCCCCAAACGTATGACAGGGTACCTTTGATGTTTGCAAAATTTGGTGGGAGCATTACTCTCATTTTAAAGAACATATATAAAAAATTCGAATTTTTTTTCACCCGTCATGAAGACATTGGATTTTGTGCATTAACGGTCATTTTACGAACACGTTTAATGACTTTAGAATGCACAAAAACTCACAAAAATTCCTCCTGGAGGGTTTATTGTATTATTTTCAAATTTGGTTGGTATAGCCCTCTGACTAAAGTGACGCTAAATTGTGAAGGAATAGTCGATACCTCGAACGATGATGTCATAGGTCATGTGACAATACGCCACTTTAGGTACTTTACAGGTAAGGAACATTTTGAAACTCCTAGACGATTCCACAGATCAATCTCAAATTTGGTCAGCAGAATCTCAAGACTGTCACAATACCAATTTGAGAAGCTTTTGTGTTTACGTGGAATGGAGTTGCCGTGGTGAGGAAAGCAATTTGCATGTTCGCCATGACACAGGAAGGTGTTGTAACTTGACCAATCTGTCCCAAATTTGACTTGCTGGATAAGAGTGCTGGCCTGAAGACATCTATGTACCCATATTATAGTCAAGAGTGCCACCTACTGACGACAGGAAGTCAGCCTTAAGTGACGAAGATCATCTGAGTTACATGAAATTTACATGGTGTGGTCTACACATTTTATACAGCAACATGTTGTATATATTAATGTGTGATCTCCAGCGCCACATAATGGACACAGGAAGTGGTACAAAATTTGCAATACATCATTTCCAGTGACACACACTCCACGCAGGAATCACTGCTACCAATGGACATGGAAATGCACAGCTGTGTCTACCGGTGTCCCGCCAGTGCCCCTGATGTGCGCAGATGTGCAAGGGCCCGTTCATCGCTGCTTGCAGCTTTAATTTTATTATTGCCAGTAATTAAATTACTAACAAAAATCTAACCAGTAGAGGTAAATCAAACTGTATTCATCTTTTCTTGTCCCTTTAATAAAGGCTCTTAGGTTATATTCTTATGTTCTCATCCAGTGGGACTTACAATACGTACAACAGTGAGGTGTGATTCACCAATGGGAGGGTGACATGAGGTACAGCTTACGACTACAGCACTGTGGTTCACTAGCTGATCAACTGTTATAGCCAGCAGCCAACAGCAGGTTGTGCTCTCATCCTTCTGTTGTTCACTTCTTGGGTTCATAGCTGTATGTAGGTTCATTTTCACACACACACACAACAACCATAGTGGTATTTACACTTTCTAAAGCCTATTGTATCTCTTCCCAGAAGCCTCATGAGAGGAAGGGATTTATTCAAGACATGGTACTCTATCTAAAAAGCATCACTTCCTGTAGCATGTCTACAAGAACACCACACTCACACAGACACTTTATGAGGCTTTGACTTCAGTAGTCCATTACAAGTAAAGGTCATGAATTTGACATCCTACCTAAGTAAAAGTACAGACGTATTATCAGCACATTCATATTCATTGTTTGGACTTTTCTCATTTTTTTAATTATTTTTTTTTATAATTGCATAATCTTGTTTTTGGGGGACTCTAGCATTACTCTAAATGAAATAATCTGAGATGTTAAGAAAGGGAAATCTCTCTTTTCAACTCATAGACAACATGACAAGGAGCTCCAAGGCACTGCCTTTCGTAAGGTTCCACAAGCCAACTGGTTTACTCTTAAAGTTATATATTATACCTTTAATTTATACTTACCATGTATTTTTTTGTTTCTGAAAAGTAACTATTGCTGTCAGATAAAAGTAGTGGAGTAAAAAGTACAATATTATAGAAGTATAGAGTAACATAAATAGGAAATACTCAGGTAGAGTACGGAAGTACATTACTTGAGCAAATGGAAATTTACTTGCAGATGCAGCATGTTGCATGGACATAAGCCTGTTCAAAACTCATTACCGGCAGTGTGATGTGCTGGTAAGCATACTATATACCATCAAAAAATATATAGAGAGTATATACCACCGCAGGAGGACATCTCGTCTGTGACTGTCTGACGCTTTCAGTCCTCTGCAGCCCTGCAAGTGAATAAGGCCAACCTGAAGATAAACGCTGTAGAAAAGTAAAACATTGTGAGGACATGCTGAGTCTGCTGCATTATGGGACGATCATAAATACAGGTAGAATATACAATACATCCCTCTGTCCCCACATCCTCTGATCACATCAGCTGCTGGGCCACACACACACAGAACAACACAGAACCTCAGCAGAGCTTTTCTGATTTGCACAGAGAACGAAGACATGGATTCAAAGGTAAGATTTGATATCTACTGTACATGTTAAATATTGTAGTCATTTAAAAAAAAATATATATTTTAGCATGTTAATGATCTATCCTGCTAACAGACATTCAATCTGTTAAAATCCCATTTGCATGCACAAATCACTAAAACAGCTGGTTTTGTGATACTGTACTTTAATTATTGTGCGATTTGTTCACTGAATGCTTTACTTCTGAAACCAATACCCTCACAGCTCGTTTTGGCCTTCAGAGTCCTGCCCTGTCGACAGCAATCCGTTTGCTCACATGAATAAAGGATTAGTTGTAAGTTTAGTTGTTTGGGCCTGTGAATATTTATTTGTGGTGGATCGAGGACACCTTGTGATCAAACCTGTCCTTCACTCTTTAGAAACAATATCGCAATAGCCCGTATTATTTACCTTTTATTACTTCTCTTCTCAGGTGTTGAGATTTTAAAGTGTGTGAGATTTAATACTGTACAGTGTGTGGTTTGAAGTCTAAAATATCAAGCTTTTTTAATTACTGAGGTTGAACCCTCAGTGCAGGAGTGAGGCTAAAAAAAATAATGCAAAGGTGGAGGAGATACTGTACGAACCAGATTTTATGGCTGGATGAGGATTGACCTTGTGTCCATAGTATTGAATACTGAAAGTACTGCAAATTGACAGCTAATTCTCAGATTCTTAGTCTTACTGACTTTCTATACTTTTTATGATAATTAAAGATTTGTTTAATCGAGTAATTGTTACAGCTCTAATGTAATAGAACCATGCATCTTTTATTGTGCAAATTACACCAAGATGCGCTGACACAATAAAATAGAGCCTAAAGCATATTGAACAACTTTAATTGGCAAAAGGCAACCTGGCTTATAAATAAACACAAGAAGTCATTTTTATCCAAAATGTGAGGGCAAGGCTTGAAATGTGTAGCTCTAAGCAGAGCCCCTACAATGAATCAGCATTGTCCATAAATGTCCCTCTGTTGCTTCTCGTGGCCTAGATGGAAGAGAGAAAGTAAACAAACCAGTCCAAGCACAAGTGTGCTTCCGCTCTCATTAGACATGGGAAGTAGGCCTACCCTCAATTATCACTCCCTGCCTGTAATGAGATTGTCCCGTTGGTCTTCACCCATGGTCGCTCACAGGATTCAATCCACAGTTAAACCGGCTACTGTGGCATCTCCCTCTGGTTCACACTCCTGTTTGCCATTTGACTGGCTGGTTGTGGTGGTCGTCTGCCCTCCAGCCTCCTGATCGAGACTGGACTCCTGCAGACCCCTGCCCAACGTCTCAAAGGGCAGCATCAAGGATGCAACGCCACCCAGCAGACTTATGACACAGTACAACGACAGGGTCCCATACACTGATGTCCTGATTAACACCTAGAACCAAAAACACAAGATGTGAGGAGCCAGGCGGAGAAACAGACAGCCTGAAGGAGTCTCATATCAGACTGGTGCTGGAACTCATTTTGAACTATAGTTTCTTTGGAAAGTGCCAACAGAGATGGTCACTTCTGCATACCTGTGCCACGAAGGAGGTAATCAGGGCACCCACCCTGCTTATCGCATTTGCAGTCCCCATTGCTAAGGCTCTGTTTTCTGTAGGGAAAACCTAATGAGAGGAGAGAGATTTTGTTCCGTTCAAATGATCTAAAAACAAAAGTTAATGTCGTGAAATGGTATGTATATCTACCTCTGGTGTGTAAACATAGGCAACTTGGAATCCTCCAGCGATGAAGGCTCTGGCAACAAAGATGCAGATTGTGACAGCTGTCCTGCATGGACAGAAAGACAGACAGTTAAGAGGTCAGCCGTGATGTTTTCATATATTGCTGTTGTTCCAATATTACACAATAACACACAATCTTACCTCCCAATACAACCAAATATGGGCAGCATGAACAAAGAAAACATGAAGAAACACAGAGCCATGCTCTTCTTCCTGCCAATACGGTCAATCGCCACAGTGTTAATTAAAATACCTGAAACAAACAGCAAACATATCTTTAAAATGCGGCAGTCAAGAGTTGTAAAGACACAGCCTAAGCCACTCATAAAACACATTTGTGTATCGCACTTTCCTGAGGGGTGACAGAGGTGTGCCGACTGTATATCAACAAAACCTAAAAGACATGTTTTTTCAAGAAAGTCGCAATGTAAAAGTATGCAAATATAAATGTAAAGACAGCTTTATATGTGCACCAAATGTCATGCCATTGATGTGTTTAAAACTTTTTTATATTTGACCTGAACTTTTGGTTCCTCAGTGAGACATTTAGAGAAATTCTATAAATATAGAGATGCATTTACAAAATCCATCAGCTCTTGAATTTGATCAGTATCGTATCCGTGTTGTCTCAGATTTTTGTTATGGATGGATAATGAAGAAATATGGAGGAACCTCTGTATATGGGCTTAACACTGTTGTTGTAAGAGCAATCATGAAGGTCTTCTTCACCTTACAGTTTCAATTACATACAGTAACACAGCTCTGAGAAAATGCTAATAGGGAGCATTTTACCTGGAAATTCAGCCAAGGTCGTCCATAAAAGGTCTTTGTAGTCAGCTGATGTCAAATATTTGCATTGCAGACTACAGCTTGGTTCAATCTTGGCCCCTTGTATCGCTATAAGGAAGAAGGACACATTTTGGTGTTTGTTCTAATTTAAGACACAACATGACAAATGTTAAAAGCTGGTACACATGGAGGTGTTACTTACTCACACATGAATGTCCAGCTTGGAGCAGCTCAGTTGTCAACAACACTATCCCGTAATAGGAGAAGGTATTTGCAAACCTTTGGATGAAATAACAATACAGGGTTCTAAATTGTGAACAAGTAGTTGAAAATAAAGCCATAAACACATGGCTGGATTAACCCATTAGTGGACACTGGGGCAAAAATCAGCTATGGTCCCCTGTTGCTCCCACTCTCTGTGCAATCTGTATGTATACAGGCCTTTAATTGGCCATCATGTACAGTGCACAAAGCAGGGCAATCTCAGCATTATGTTTCCTGGTGCCCTATAGATACCCATCACTACTTGGTAATCCAGCCTTGACTAAATAATTACCTTTGATCAACAAACCCAATTAAAATAGAAAATGTGTTACTCAAGCTAACCATATAAACCACAGAAGAAGAGTAGTCCTCCAATACGGAGGACTGAAGAGATCTTTGATCCGTCCACGGTCAATCTGTGAAATTAAAATGACAAAAATAGAAGGCGTATTTATTAATATCAATAATTAAGCATTGTATTGGACACTGATATCCTTTATCTGAAAAAAAAATGCAAAATATATACAGTATATACATATATATATATACATACATATATATATATACATATATATACATATATATATGTATATCTTTAACCTCACCTGTTTATAGGCGGTAAGCTTCCCTCGAGGCATTTCCTTGCCATTCTCTTTGGCGATGCGTCTTAAAGTTGCCATAGCCTTCTCTGGTTTCCCCGTCAGCACATTAAAACGAGCGCTTTCAGGCAGCCACTGTGTAACACAGAAAGTTCAGTTGACAGCTTGACTCTCAGCTGGTTTTATTTTATAACAAGCATACTTACAAATGTGAAGCAAACAAAGATTGCCATCGGTATAGTGGAGAAGCCGAGCAGCCACCTCCAGCCGAGCGTGGGCATTACCAACAACGCCAAGAGGACCTCGAACACAGAACCAAGAGCATAGAATACCTGATGCACACAAACACATCAATCAGGAGGGAATCAATGAGCGGTATACTTAATCAGATCAACGATTCAACACTGGAATACAGTAAAAGTCATGCAGTTATAACAAAACCATCACGGTACCGCAATCAGCATGATGCAGATGCCTCTTGACTTCACTGGGAGGAATTCTGAGTACAGTGTCACCCTTAAAAGAGACCAAATGTTTGTTGCAAATCATTTCATGGCTATTAAATTGTGCTAGTCTTTTCAGTCTCTTCATCTCCTCACGAGCAGAGGAAGCAGTCGAACTTACGACTGAGGAGCTCCTCCGATGCCAAAGCCTACGAGGCCCCGCAGGACCAAGAGCCAGCCGTACACCGGAGCGAAGGCACTCAACAGGCCGTAGAACAGAGTCCAGCACATACAAATCGTCAGACCCTGTTCACCACAGAGACATATACCAAAACACACAAGTTAAACATCAAAGCAAGTCCAAAAAACACTAAATCATGAAAATCCCAGATATCAGACTTACTGCTTTTCGGCCGTACTGGTCGGACACATTCCCCATTATAGGTGAACCGATTCCCACTCCGACAAACACCACCTGAGGCAAAAAAAAGAACTAGAATTACCGCCTTGCGGTTATATGCCTCTGCCAATCAGTCTAGTTGTCTGTCCAAAATGTCATCACTTCATCATTTTATCCTGTTAGACATTTGTGTGAAATTGTCATAATTAGCAAATGAATTCTTGAGTTATGGCCCAAAAAAACGTGTTTCGTGGAGTCACGGTGACCTTGACCTTTGACTACCGAAATCTAATAATTTCATCCTCAAGTCCAAGTGGACGTTTGTGCTAAATTGGAAGAAATTCCCTCAAAGTGTTCCTGAGATAGGGCTATCGTATTCACGAGAATAGGACAGATTACCAGTTGATGCTGCAACAAAGACTCTGTCATCCGCAAACTCAAAGCACTTTTTGTTACCCCCCACCTTCTGTTGCTGCTCTACAAAAGTAAATTCAACCAATTCTCCTCTATTGTGCCCCCGGTTTCTTCAGGGTTACAATATTGTAATCCTAGTTCTAAAAGCTATGCGGAGCCCTCTACTGGACTCTATGGGCAATACTCCTGTCCAATCACGAGCATGCATTCCCACACTGAAAATTTGTATAAGCATAGCCGGCCAATCAGGACATCCCTATCCGAATATGTGCGAAACCCCAAAGAATTAGAACCTTTGTTTCTAACTCACACAGGCTCCGCCCTCTACTGGACTCTATGCGTTCATTGGGTGGAGCCCAATGAACGCACACCCTGCCACGACATAACATAGAAGTAGGGGGCCCCAGCCAAGTACGCAACAGAACTAGGTAGAGCCATGCCTAACCCTGTAGGGTTCAAAAAGACAAGCAGTCGACACCCTGCACACCACATTCCCCAGGTCATGAAGGAGCACGGGAACATGTAGACACACATCGCACCCCTTTCACCAGTCCTGTGTCACAGACCCTGAAAAGGAGGCCGGGACATGATGGGCACTGACAAGGTTCTTGAAGCGGCGACTCCATCTGTGGAGATGACCAGTCAGTAGGCAAATTGGCGTTCGTTGAGGAGAAAAGAATGACAGACAGCTATGTGCGCTGCATTATATACTCTGGGGTTCCGCGCGTATTCGGGTGGGCACGTCCTGATTGGCCGGCTACGCTTATGCAAATTTTCATGGAGGCATTAAAAAAGATCTTGAGAACGAACATTTTCACACATTTATAAATCAACATGCTGTAGAATAACACTTTTCTGACAATACCTAAAGAGACTTTACCGATGTAATGAGAGCCACCTGGTAGCTGGGCAGCCTCCACTCACAGTGCAGCTGAGGGCTCAAGATACTGAGGATCGTCATCTCCATGGCGTCTCCTATCTGCTCTCAGAGAGGCAGAGTGCTACATGAGAGACATACAGTATCTGGAAGTCAGAGTGAGGACATTTCTGCATGTTTTAGGATTCTTACCCATGACAGTCCGGTGAGGACAGACATTTTCCACTGGAACTTTCCAAAGCCGATGGCATCAAGAGCATCGTCTATTGTAAAGGTTTCTGTAAAAGGGACAAGACAGTCACTGCAAGTTCACTGTCCCCATGTAAAGAAATGCATGCAGAATCACTCAAGAATAAACAACATGATGCATAACTAATATTTTAAAATAATTTATTACACATCTCAAAACTGTGTTGAATAATGATGTTAAAAATAATACTTTAGCTGATAACTTTCAGAGCAACAGAAGCTGATAGACTTAATCGCGTGAATCACACCAACAGTCCTCAGATCAGCACACAAACTCTGACTTTGTGTATTAGCAAAAGTACATCTTTGAGGTATTTAAACTTCTGTTTAATGCTACTTTGTACTTCTATTCCACCATTCCATTTTTTTCCACAGCTATAGTTACTTTTCAAATCAAAATGTAACAAAACAAACATTACATTAATTTATCGTATATGACTCATTGTTATAAATGAAACTACAAAAGTATATAAAGCAATCAAAATTATTTCTACGCTGACCAAACTACAACATTAAAGTAAATTAAAGTCACATGTCAATACGTCAACAATAATGATCCAATAACATGATGATGAAACCCTGACAGTGGCCATTCTGCTGAAGAATGGATATATTTACTTTTGTAGAGAGAGAGAGAGAGAGAGAGAGAGACCACCTTGATGATACTGTATTTTTCACATTTCCAAACATGGCAGACAGACAAGATCAAAATGTGTACAACAGTGTTCTACAAACCCTCAGTGTTATCAAATCCAGATCTGGATGCAGACTTTATTCCCTCTGAGTTGACTCCTGCTGAGGCTATAGTGCAGATCTCATTGTCTGTTTCGTCCTCATCGCTGTGATCCGCTGCATTTGCCTCACCCCTAAATGTCAGCACACCAAAAGGAGAAATTCAGGAATTATTGAGCACAAAAGGTTGAGTTTCAATTGCAATATATTACCTTTTATCTTAAAATGGGTTCGCCTAAGCCTGGATATACATAGCCCATATACTGTATATGAGGAAATAATAAAGTAGAATCATGTGGTTGTTTTACTTCTGTTCAGGATTTCTCCATCGCTTGTAAGCGATCTTGGCTCCTCTCCAGTTGTCCATTTCAGTGTGAAGTGTTAGAGAGCTCCGACTGTCACCAAACAACACACCTGTGTTCTAATCAAACCTGCTGGTGCAGTCTGACACCCAATCAGACAACAAGAGAAGAAAGGGGAGGGGGCTTCACCAGGATCCAAAAAGGTGCTACTGTGCAGGAGTGAATGGACTTAAACTTTGTAGGTTAATTTCTGACTTGTGCAAAATGGTTCATCCATATTTATTTAAACGTTCTCTTTAGAGGGCTAGATTCATTCAAATAATAGGTAGAGATGATAGGATTGAAAATGGTGAACACTTTGCATATTTCAGATTCAACACTTCTACAGCTTCAAACTTCAACACTTGGTGTTTCGTTGGGGGGTTTAGATGTCAAAGTAAAAATCAAAAACAAGACACAAACTACGACACTAGTTATTGAATATTCTTTTTTTTGTATTTTATTATCGCCAGTAACTAAATTACAAACAAAAATCTAACCAGTAGAGATAAATCAAACTGTATTAACCACCCATTGTCCCCTTAATAAAGGCTCTTAGCTTATGTTCTTATCCAGCAGGACTTACAATAAGTACAACAGTGAGCTAAGCTTAAGCTCAATTAACTGATCAGCAAAAGTTAAAGCAAACACAGAGAAGGTATGTTACAGAGCCCTTACACTATTCCTGTGGACACAGGGGGATGAGTGAAGAAATGTTGACATAAGTAAAGTGAACAAATATGTGAAGGGAGGGTGACATATATCTTACATAAGTAAAGTTAACAAATATGTGATGGGAGGGTGACATATGGTACATCTTACAGTACGCCTACAGCTCCGTGGTTCTTTAGCTGATTAACTGGTATAGCCTGCAGCCAACAGCAAGTTGTGCTCTCTTCCTTCATGTTGTTCTGGATCAAATGGCCAGAAGGCTTTCTCTGTAAAGGTTGCTATTGTCAGAGGTTGCACTTCTTGAGTTCATAGCTGTGTGTGGGTTCATATTCGCACAAACATGCAACAATCAAAGCCTACTGTATCTCTTCACAGAGGCCCCTTGCCTCCTCTACCTCTTTTCCTCCCTCCTCTTTTCTCAATTTTCTTCCTTGTGCACCTGAAGGCTTGGACCTTTTCATTATGAAGAAATAAAATGTGAAAATACTACATATCTACGCCTCTTGACATCTTACGTCCTGACCCATGCTCGGGCTGTTTTGATGCTCATGGCATGGTGCTCCCCCAAACTCCACCGCCCCCCAACCCGGGCCCCCAGTGCGCACAGCCATAGTGTGCCGTTCAAGTGTGAGAAAGACAGTTACAGAGGTGAAAAGTGTATTTCTTTCTTTCTTTATTGGTTCATGTGTTACCTCAATGCAGAAAATGAGGAAGGGCGCCCACCGGCATTTTCTTTTTACATTTTTTTCTTATTTATTTACTTTGTTCTAGAGGGCGACCATTGCCCCCCAGAAGGTGGTGCCTTAGGCAACCGCCTATATGACCTAGGGCCTTAAGCCGGCCCTGCTTTGACTTCAGTATGCAGTTCAGGCCTGCTGCTCCTCCGACACTGGGCTCTGGGTTACCTTGTCTCTCGAACAAGTTTCTACTTACTGCAAACTAAAATGAAAAGATACCACTGGCTACATAGAACAAAAACATACTTAAAAATATAAAACATGATGCTATGCTTAGGAAAAGTAAAATGCAGTAAAGTGAAAAGTATATCAGATTTCTTGTAAATGAGTAGCATCATCATTGAGATCGTTTGCCTCGGTAAAAGCACCAATAGGCCCTTTTCACATCAGCCATTTTAACATGTCATTGCAGGGTGAACACAGATGTAATTAATAACATTAATTATGGCATTGTTGCATTTAGTGTGCCAGTGCCCTGGTATTGTGCATGCTGACTCACTGGAATGGCTGTGAAACACAAAATAGAACGGGACCATAATTCATTTTATCAATTACACCTGTGTTTGCCCTGCCATGACGTCACAATGGCTGCTGTGAAAAGGGCCATACAACGATGTAAAAATACTCCACTACAAGTAAAAGTCATGATATCGACATGCTACTTAAGTAAAAGTACAGCTGTTTTATCAGCACATTCATATTTGGACTTTTTTTTTTTTTAATATTGCACAATCTTACTTTTTTTGGGGGAGCTTTAGCATTAATCTAAATGAAACACTCTGAGGAGTTTAGAAGGGAAATCTCTCTTTTCAACTCATAGACAACGTGACAAGGAGCTCCGAGACACTGCCTTTAGTAAGGTGCCACAAGCTAAAAAATAAATTACAGAGTATTTACCGCCACAGGAGGACATCTCGTCTGTGACTGTTGGACGCTTTCAGTCCTCTGCACGTCTCCAAGTGAATAAGGCCAACCTGAAAATAAACGCTGTAGAAAAAGTAGGACACTGTGAGGACATGCTGAGTCTGCTGCATTATGGGACGGTCATAAATACAGGTAGAATATACAATACATCCCTCTGTCCCCACAAATCCTCTGGTCACATCAGCTGCTGGGCCACACTCACACAGAACAACACAGAACCTCAGCAGAGCTTTTCTGATTTGCACAGAGAACGAAGACATGGATACAAAGGTAAGATTTGATATCTACTGTACATGCTTAAAAGTCAAAATATTGTAGTTGAGTGTAGTTTATATTTTGACCTATCCTGCTAACAGATATTCAATCTGTTAAAATCCAATTTGCATGCACAAATCACTAAAACAGCTGGTTTTGTGATGCTGTACTTTAATTATTGTGCGATTTGTTCACTAAATGCTTTACTTCTGAAACCAATAGCCTCCCAGCTCGTTCTGGCCCTCAGAGTCCTGCCCTGTCGACAGCAATCCGTTTGCTCACATGAATAAAGGATTAGTTGAAAGTTTAGTTGTTTGGGCCTGTGAATATTTATTTGGACAAGTGGTGGATCGAGGACACCTTGTGATCCGACTTGTCATTCACTCTTTAGGAACAAGATAGCAATAGCCCGTATTATTTACCTCTTATTACTTCTCTTCTCAAGTGTTTTTTAAGTGTGTGTTCTTGCGTGTGTGAGAGTTAATACTGTACAGTGTGTGGTTTGAAGGTTGAACCCTCAGTGCAGGAGTAAGGCTATGAAAAGAAATGAAGGAGATACTGTAGGAGCCAGATTTTATGGCTGGCTAACTAACCATAATAGTTTTTGAAGATTGACCAAAATGTGTCCATAGTACTGAATACTTAAAGTACTGCAAATTGACAGCTAATTCTCAGATTCTTCTTGACTCTATATATACGATTTAAAATATTGTTTATTATTTTCTGGAGTTAATACAGCATTGAACACTGATGCATTTCAGAACTTTGAGGCTCATTTGTTCAATGAAAAAAGTGTGTTTATAGTCACAATAGAGAGGTTTTGAAAAAGCTTTTTTGTATTGGTACCATAGCTCAGATATCACATTGGCACCGATTTGCTGTAAAAAAATAGTTCAAATAATATGAAGCTGTTTAGCGCTGTTTTGATTTAATTTAGTTTTGAGTTCTCTTTTGAGCCATCATGTAAAACATATAACTTCCAAATAGTAGGTATCTAATTTAATGTCAAACTTTCAGTTAGAAATATTCAGTCCATCATAGATGGATGGTAAACACATGATTTAAATATGTTTTCAAGCAGAAGTTGCCACTGCATTTATAATGTAATTATACAATGAATGGATTAAATGTGCCAAACACGTAGGATTGGTGTGTAGAGATATGTGGTGCTTGCATCAAATGATAACAGACAAACTGGGTTTTCAATGAGTGCACTGTAAATCATTAAGATGTGGCCACCACAGCTCATCTTTGGTGAGCATGGTGTGTGTGTGTGAGTGTGTGTGTGTGTTTTATTGGGCGCTGATTAAAACAGTGGTCTTCTTTAAGATTGAGTAGAATCTAGAAACCCCTCAGTATTTGCATAATGGATTACATTATGTTAATGATTATGTTTTTTCCGGCATGCTCTCTTATGTCACCGTGTGTTTTTGGCCGATCTTTAGGCAGTAACGTAAGATGCCTTTGTTGATTCTTACAGGAAGCGCAATGTTAAATTTTAAACAGACGGAATGAGAGGGCAACGTTACGCTGTCCGCAGGCCGGTCACAACTGAACCACTAGACAAAGATACAAGAGAAAAAAGCACCAGGGTGCATTGTTGTATTATTGTGATGTCAATTTTAAAAATATTTAAAAACATAGCATAATGTTTCATCTTCATCTGTTCTCTCTCTCCCCACATTTCCTGATGACGCTCCATTGCACTTTTTAAAATAAAGGCAGACATTCTTAAAAAAAATAAGATTTTGTGCTACTTATATATGATTTTTTTTATACGATACACAGTATATAATCAGTTCCACCAAGTTGCAGATTAATCATTTGAGGTTTCATTTAAAAGCTTCTCAATGTTGAAGATGGCACCAACAGGATGCATAACAATTATAGTTACACATTACTGTAGATCTGAAATTAAATCTGTGACTTTGACAGCTGGTATCACAGAATCTGCAATAGTCTAATCCCAAACCGGTCTGGTCGTCTTGGCTCTAATGAGCAGTTAGTAATTAGTTTGAAATGCATCTGCCTAATCAAAGATCAGTAATCGAATACCTGTGCTGTAATTTTGTGGGGAGGAGGGTGAGGACGGGTCTCTGGGAGGATAGAGTTACTGCATCCTTGTAATACATACCTGCATGCACACACACACACACGCACATATACACACACTCTTCCTTAAACACATGGAGTAGCTGTTGAACACTCAGGTGAAGCGCTGAATGGATGTTTGCGGCCTGGGCTCCATCAATGTTTAAGCAGCCCAGTTGCTTCCAGAGCCAGGTAGCTCATTACTGCCTTATTACCTACAATGCAGGGACGCCAGCCCGGCAGGAAGCAGCAGCGCCAGACTCCTCCTCCTCCTCCTCTTCTTCAGCCTCTCCGTCCCAGGCCGTGGTAAAGTAAAGTCTCCGAGCCAGTATACTTGAATCAGGGGCCGATGCAAACCTGAGCAGCAGAGGAGACAGTAGATTCTTGGTGAAATACCTGTGCTGACTTAAGAGGCTCCACTATGGGAGAACTCATCGGCTACTAAAACAGCCATTGTAGGCTGTGTCTGTCTGAGTTCAAAGTAATCTGGATTTCTTGGGTTCATCACACAGATTCAACAATGATGCACCCGGCTTTGGAAGTAAAGGAGGTAATTACATGAACATGGCTTGTGTATGCAGTTGTGCTGTTGTACTTAAAGACACTTTTTGTAGATTATTTTAAGTGATTGCAGCATCACAGGTGAATATTTTTGTATTTGTAGAAAAGACAATACAGGTAGAAAATGGTCCCTGTCAGATCCAGATATTTGGATATAGGTGTGTGTTGCTGTCTGCCTCAGAGTCTTTTCTGATACTGGATGAGTAGTGTACCTCTGGGGGGGTGCAGCAGTCAGATATGTTCAAATTCAAATGAATCAATGGCTTTAAAGCTACGCAAATCAATATTTCTATATCCTCAATTAATCAAATGACTATCCGTAACGTGAAAGGGGTTGCTCCACCTGACTCTGCAGTTCAGCTCTATGGAGCGTTTTAGCATCTTTCAGCCAATTGTTTTGGTTTTACATCCCACAACCAAGTAGCAACATCTGGTTCTGAAAAGTGAAGCCAATACAGAAGTGCCTTAAACTTGCATTCTTTCTAAGACCAGCAGGGGGCGACTCCTCTGGTTGCTAAAAGAAGTCTGATTGTATAGAAGTCTATGAGAAAATGAGCCTACTTCTCACTTGATTTACTACCTCAGTAAACATTGTAAACATGATTTTATGGTCTCAGTTGCTAGTTTCAAGTCTTCTTCAATACAGCATGATGTTCATTTAGTAAATGATGGTCCCATTTATAGTCAAATAGACCATAAAGCAGGGGATGCTTTAGGGCGTGGCTAGCTTGTGATTGACAGGTCACTACCACGGCGTTGTCCGGTCTGGGTGATGTCCTTGTTTTGTTTTAGAACTTTAACCCTTTCACATTGTGTTTTCAGGTCATGGAAGTTAACTATAACAATTTGATCGCCTAAAGATCATTAATCAGTGTTGGCTCCACCCTCTTGTGTCACTTCTGGTTGTAAAATATCCAAGATGGCAACGGCTAAAAACAAAGGGGGCGACGGCCAAGATGCCGAACTCGAGGCTTCAAAACAGCAGTGCACAAAACAATGGGTGACGTCACAGTGATGCTGCCATTTCTCATATACAGTACAGTCTATGCCCACAACTTTACTGTTTAGGATGGTTCACTCTGCCGCAGAAGCAATTTTCAATGAATACCTCTCAGGAACCCATTGTATGCTACCAGCTCAGCACCAAACGACAGACAGACAAAGTTAGTGACTTGCTTGTGAACATAGCGGAGCACTTAGCAGTTAAAGACACATATTTCCCTCAGCAATTGGTGGCGACCAAAAACGGAGCTAAAATAGAGTAAAAATTGGATGTCAGGTGACCAGAAACACAACTCTAACTGAATACTAATGTTGCTCTGTGTACGGGATGAGGAAATAGACAACTTTTTGCTAATATGTTCACAACAACGACTTTCTAAAGTAAAAAAAGGTTAAAAAAAAAAAAAAAATGTTGCGAAAAAGAAATTAATGCTGCTTTAAATAAAAGTTAACTACATTTTACTGTCTAGAAGTAACACGTTTAATCAATTTAGCGACGCAACATGTACCCAAACTGGGTAATCGGGTCATAGCATGTCACCGACTCACTGTATGCTTGTGGAAACAGTAGCAACAGTGGAGGTACTGTACTTGACTGGTGTGATGGAGGCCTGTGACGGTCAGGTTTCTCTAAACACCTGGAGCCCCTAAATGTGTGTTGCCCTGGGTGATGTGTGGTGTCAGTCAATGGCCCACGAGGAGCGCTATCTCTTTCAGGAGCCTAACTGCCACTTTGTGGCTGCGTAACAGGATCCTGCACCATACTGGATAGACAGGGACAATGGAGCACCCTCTCAGGTGATGGTCTCCGGGTCAGATAGACTTTCCTGTTCCGCTGTAGCCTGACATCAAAATTTGATGTTTATCTTAGTTGTTCATTTTGGATTTTTTTGTGTGTTACCTTATACACTTGACTGTGTTTCGTTCATCTCTGTTCATATCTTAAACGTCAGGGACACTGTCCAGTTTACATCAGATGACAATGTTGCCAAAAAAAAGCCACATCTTATCTTGTTGCTCTCTATCTTTAGCAAAACTGTCCATCCTCTTACAGCATACTGTTGTTTTACCATCTGCCACGTGTCCAAGCAGAGGTCACGTTTCCTCTGAATGGCAGAAAATCTCGGCCCTCTACTCGGTGCCCGGCCAAAAGCCTGCTCACACAGACGCCCACACAGAGCCAACAACAGGGCAGAGTGTCTGAGGCAGACCTAGCGGCTCGCTGCTTTACCTCTTTTTGTTTACTTTGCATTTGATGCAAGACATTTAGAGCCTTGACAGCAAAAGCCAACTTATCAAAGAACAGTTGGAGTGTCAGAAGGATTTTTTCAGGTGTTATTCACAGACACACAAAGAAATTCCCATCTAGAAATGTTAAAAGTTTGGGAGAGGACACCTCGGTGATTAAATTGGAAAAGGCATTTGGTATCTAGTTTTATTTATATGTACTGCTATTCTTTTTTGGGGTTTCAACCTTAAACTCAGTGCGTAACATTTCAGGGGAACTATTAGCCGAAATGGAATATAATATTCATAACCATGTTTTTATTAGTGTGTATAATCACCTGAAATTAAGAATCTTTGTTATTTTGTTAGCTTAGAATGAGCCTTCATATCTATATAGGGAGCAAGTCCTCTTCACAGTCCGCCATGTTACTTCAACATGTTTCTACAGTAGCCCAGAAAGGTCAAACCAAACACTGACTCTAGTTAGAGCCTTTCACGATTTGCGTTGCCTGAAGGCCACCCTAGGTCTCCGACACGTTGGGGAAATGTGATAATGTGAGCTGCAGAATGCAAAACCGTGGTACCGCCAGCCGCCGTCTGACTTCTGTTGCTCCTAAAGTAGTGTTATTATGGTATGGATCGCCTCTGAGCTCACGTTACCACAGTCTTGGAAAGGAAGGAGTGAGCGGAAGGGTACTCAGCTCGTTGCAATCTGCAACCACACCACTAGATGTGCCAAATCCTACACACTGCACCTTTAAGCCAGTATTTAAAGCGACAATCCTTAAGATTTCAGTCCTGGTTGATTTAAAATTCCTATTTGAGTGAAAAAATTGGAATTGTGCGTCGAAATTAGCAGTTTTCGAGTTTAGTCTGGAGTCTTTTTCTTGATACATGAACATAGAAATAGAATAGAAAAAAAATCTAGTTTCAGGAATTGTGTGCATTGTTCCATCTTTTGTGTCTACAACAGCATTTTTCCATGAATGTCACCACAGACATCCATTTCATAATACTGCAGTTATATAGATATTGCAATATTTTCATCAGTGGGCTATAGGCTCAATCACCATTGTGTTACCTCATTTGGCAATAGTGACTTAACAGACATTTATTGAAATGAAGATGTTTGAGATTGCCACTTTAAGGTATGATATTTACAAGCATGTTTCAAAATGCTTTCAATTTCTCATAATATAGTTCTGCGACCAGTTGTTGGACTTGTGTTTGGGCCACTGAGGGAAAACTGACAGGGCCATTTAATGTGTACTGTATTTAAAGTATTATCAAATTTTCTGTATTAATCAGCTTTTTTTTGTCTTTTATGCTGTCAAACACTTAAACACAACAAGAAAGGTGCTTTAAAAACAACAGTGCTGTATAAAAAGGACACAATTAATATTTAAAGTTCACAAATACATATTTTGAATGAGATTTGCTTCCTTTGTTGCACACTCACTGCATTATTGATGGTTTCCTATTGAGGGAAGTAGAGACTGTAATCTATCAGTGTTTCCTGTCATACTACTGTCCTTTCCCTTCGATAAAACCAGATGTTCAGTTCAGAAAAGGTACAGAGGCACACATACATTTGGGACCTTCGGGGTAGGTAACATTTTGCACTTATCCCTGCAAAGCATTTTTTTGATCACATCTGGTTTTCAGGATATGACTTATTGTGACATTTTGCTGTACGTTTCTGCTGGGTCAGTAGAACATCAGCTTGTTTTACTAGACAATGATCTGTGAGTGTCAATTACTCCGACTTGGTGACGGGTCAACTTGGCAGTGATGAGAGCCAAACTACTGAAGCGTAATACTGGGTGGCTCTTTCATAGCACCGTAATTAAAGTGCATTGTGTTGGCTGATTATTTTACCTGGCACTTCTTCTTAAGTTGTGTATCTTTAAGTGGCAGAACATATCCTGTGTTTATACATAATATAATCACTGTAATTACTTCTAGATTTCACTTGATTAAGTTTGTACTTGTGTCAGTTATTGTGTTAATCTTGAATCAAACTGTGGACTATATGAAGCTTCTATAGTGCAGGCCGAGTATTACGTGTTCGTCCTGTCCTTGCCGTGAACAAGACTGATGACTCTTTAGAGAGCACAGAAGCAGATTAGATAGTGGTGGCTGGATTTAGATTTGTCATGAGCATAGAGGATGTAGCCAAGGCCGCTATAACGGCTCTGACTGGAAGTCAGAGATATAGGGACAAACAGGCAGGACATGAGACGCCCACTGGGAAATATATATCTTAGATTGTCCATGATTGTGAGCATGTATGTGTATGTGTTCTTGAGCGGTGACAACCTCAACAAAAACAGATAAGTTTTAGGGAAAACAGGACACAAAGGAAAAGGATGGGACACATAAGCCTGGTCTTGACAGAAGGAATGACAACTGGGGCCAAAAATAACATAATATCTGTAGAGAGCAATGCATTGTATCAATCAAGGTCTCATTAAATACATAATACAGTTTTGACATTTCACTTAGTTGTGTTGTGATACCTCGTTTCCTTGTCATGTCACTGATGTGTTCCTGCTCGGGCACAGAGCCTGGAGGTGCGCTGTAACCAGATCCTGAGGAACATGGAGGCCTCCCTGACAGCCCGGGATCGCGTGGGCATCCAGGATTTTGTTCTCCTGGACGCCTACACGAGCGAGAGTGCCTTCCTGGACAACCTGAGGAAACGTTTCCATGAGAATCTCATTTACGTGAGTCTTCCTGCGTGGTGTTAATGTTGGATAACACGGCTCTTTCTCTTACTCTGATTAAACCTCGACCTTCAACCCAACAAGGTCCTATAATGCTGCTTCTGCTGAACCCGGCACCTTGTGTTGCTGAAGCAGCAGCTCCTGTTCTTTCCATTTGCGGAGTGAGCAATCTAAAAGTCACCGCTGTCCGGGAGGTCACGACAAATGATTAACCAAACTTATTGCTTTTGATAAGAGGAACAAAATGACTTATCAGCAGAGTGATGCATGCACACCACACTGCTTTCCTTTAATGTCATGTAATGTTTTAAAAAAAACAATTTCCTGTATTATGAAATGTGCAAGAGTTGCAGAACATGACTTCCTGTCCTTGTCTTTCTCTGCAGACCTACATTGGAACTCTCTTGGTGTCGGTCAACCCATATAAAGAGTTCGATATCTACAGCAAGAAGCAAATGGATACCTACATGGGTGTGAACTTCTTTGAGCTGCCACCTCATATGTACGATTTTTTAAATTTATTTTTACTGTGTATTGGTATACAGTGGAATGGATGGATTGTCATACTGAGTTTGGTAATCCCCAAACTTTTCATCTAGCGCCATCATCAGGTCAAAATTATAATTTCTCACAAAACTTTGGTTTAATAGCAAAACCTGCAAAACTAAAGACATTCCTATTCCTATCAGACTCGGTTGTACTTTACTTGTTTTTCTTTGCAAACTGAGATGTGAACATGTTAACCTAAAGGTACCGCTGTATAGCCTCAGAGCCAGTAGTGTGGCTGTAGGCTCATACTCTTGTTATAAACACATAAATTAAACATTCAATTGAATGAAACATTATTACATTAGAGGGAAAAAAAGACAGGATGTCAATGTGACATAAGAGTTTATGTCTGATGTCATGAGGGGTTAAGGTGCCATCCATGAACCGCAACGACCTTTGAGACCTTTGTTGCAGGTCATGCTTCATCTCCTCTCCTCTCATTTCCTTTCATCTGTCAACTGTCAGCTAGCTATCTAATAAAGAAATAACGACGATATGGAGCTTTGTTTTTTAACTTTTGTTGTAAATGGAGAGAGAAATGTAACTTATACGGGAGTGTTGAAAGCTACATTGTGTTCAGGACAAAAAAGTAGACACTAGTTTTCTGATGCAAAAAAAAAAAATCTATGCCGAGTCTGAATTGTTAAAGGGATGCTGACCTTGACCTATTACTGTACTTCCAGTTATGCGCTGGCGGACAACGTCTTCCGCACCATGCAGTCTGAGTTCAACAACCACTTCATCCTGATCTCAGGGGAGAGCGGGGCCGGCAAGACCGAGGCGTCCAAGAAAATCCTGCAATTCTACGCTGTCAGCTGTCCAAGTACCAAACTCCTGAACAATGTCCGGGACAGGCTGCTTCTCTCCAACCCAGTGCTTGAGGTCAGTGACGTGGATGTGTGTGCCAACACGACACCTGCGTTGTTAAAACTATTTTAGAGGAAAACATAATGTTAAAGGACCAGTGCGTAACAAATAGAGGGATCTATTGGCAGAAATTGAATATAATGTTCATAACTATGTTTTCATTAGTGTATAATCACCTGATAATTAGAATCATTGTGTTTTCATTAGCTTAGAATGAGCCGTTTATATCTAAATAGGGAGCGGGTCCTCTTCATGGAGTCCACCATGTTGCACCGCCATGCTTCTAAACCAAACTCTGATAACTTTTCCTGCTTGGGCCGGAGTCGATAACGTTTCTTGCTGCCGTCGCCGCCACTCTCTCTTGCTTCACCGCACACTTCCCATGTCCACACATACTCCACGCACTGGCTTTGCTCCAAATGACCTACAACAGCTCTAGAGAGGGCCACACACGTATTTGTGTCGGCCACCGTAGTTCTCCTGTACGCTTGGCACACGGGAGAGGCTTCAGTTGGTTGCAATCTGCAAACTCACCGCTAGATACCGCCAGATCATACACACTGCTCCTTTAAATTAGGCATTTATCGCCTTTTTTGTTTTTTATCATCCAGGCTTTCGGAAATGCCAAAACCCTGAAGAATGACAACTCAAGCCGCTTTGGGAAATACATGGACATCCAGTTCGACCACCAGGTGGACTGAAATATCTTCATTACATTACAGTGCAAATTACAATATCAGGATAATATAACAAAGCAAAGATTCACACCAAGCACTGACTAGGGGTTAAGGATTACCTTCTTCCCTCAGGGTGGCGCAGTTGGGGGTCACATCCTGAGTTATCTGCTGGAGAAGTCCCGTGTGGTCCACCAGAACCACGGAGAGAGAAACTTCCATATCTTCTACCAGCTGGTGGAGGGAGGAGAGGAAGATCTGCTCCGCTGGCTCGGCCTGGAGAGAAACTGCCAGCACTACAGTTACCTGGTGCAGGTCAGTGGAAAACAAACAAACACTTAATTTATCTGGTGCAACAAAAACCTCTTGCCTCAGACTTCTTATACTTACTTTATCTCCTCCAGGGTGATTGTGCCAAAGTTAGCTCTATCAATGATAAAAGTGACTGGAGGATGGTGCGGAAAGCCCTCTCCGTCATAGAGTTCAGCGAGAGTGATATTGAGGTGAGGTGGTACAGTAAATCTGGACAAAACTTTATTTAAATGCATGATACATTTTGCTGGTTATTTATCAGGTATTTCTCTCTGGGTGTAAATGCAGCACCTGTTTGGAATAATCGCTAGTGTGCTTCATCTGGGAAATATCAAGTTTGAATCAGATGCTCGAGGATACGCCACTCTCAACAACAACCATGAGATGCACTGGGTGTCAAAGGTGAGCCCCAGACAACCTGCAGATAGTTAAAACCTGTATCTATCTTCAAGCAGCTTTCTGATTGAGACCAAGAAGAGCTGTGGTGCTACATGTTTTTTTTTTTTTTTTGCTTTTCTGTGCAGTTGTTGGGGATTCCTGCTCAGGTGCTACAACAGGGCTTAACCCACAGGAAGATTGAAGCCAAAACAGAGGAGGTGACTTGACTTCTTTTATTTCATTTAAGGGATGCACCGATCTGACTTTTTAGTCCCGATGCTTTGAGTATCGATCCAGTGTTTAATTAATAAGCTGTATGCCTCACTGTGTGGAAGTGACTGGGATCATTCTTTTATGTGTAAGGCAACATCAGGCTAAACATTGCTTTCCGAACTTTGTGAAGCAAAATTTCACAAATAAATATATAAATATATATTTTCTGAATTGTTATTTATTATTAAAATAATAAATCATGCACCAGCAATGTGGAAAGAAAATCTTCAAATTTGGTTAAAACTTACACAGGAATTAAAAGTATATAGTATATAAACATTGAAGTGAATTGAATAGATCGGCCTTGTTGTCAACGATATCCGATGCAGCTATTTGAGTCTGTATCGACCTGATATCCGATATCGGTGCATCCCTATTGAATTTATGGTACAAAACATGTTTAACTTGTTTGTAGTGTTTCATTTTAATCATCTACATTATTCTGATGTCAAAGGTGTTCAGTCCCTTCTCCGTGGACCATGCATTATACGCCAGGGACGCCCTTGCCAAAGCCATCTATGGCCGCACTTTCAACTGGCTGGTCAACAAGATCAATGAATCTTTAGTTAACAAGGTGAGGAAAAAAAAGCAATCTACTCTCTTTCTAATCTTGCCTAGCCAAACCTGTCTCATAAAGATCACGGAAATGAGGAGAAAATTGGGGAAACAAGATTTTAGCCAGCCTGAGGCAGCCATTTGATTGGTTGTGTGTCTGAAAACACCCAATTCCAGAAACAGCACATCTGGAACATTTTTCTTTGGGCTGATTTTTTCCCCCTAGAATGTAATTTATTGGTTTAAAGTAACACCAACATATGAGGTTGCATTTCTCCTAGCTTCACAATACCATGAACAGCAGATTTTCCATGTGCAGAAATTATATCTGTGTAAATCCTCTGCAGGATTCCTCCAGGAAAACAATAATCGGTCTGTTGGACATCTACGGTTTCGAGGTTTTCAACGTGAACAGGTGAGGTCATGCACATATGAGCTGATTCAGTGTGAAATGAAGAATCCGATACTGACGGCGCCTATGATTTATTTTAGCTTTGAGCAGTTTTGCATCAACTACTGCAACGAGAAGCTGCAGCAGCTTTTCATCCAGCTGACCCTCAAGTCAGAGCAGGAGGAGTACGAGATGGAAGGGATTGAAGTAATAACGCTATTAATCCTTATGTTATGTTGTCATTTGTGGCTCACGGTGCAAAAAATAAACTCACATACAATAAAAACTGATTCTCAACCACTAACGCTTTTCTCGTTTGTTTATGCACACCAGTGGGAATCAGTGCCATTTTTCAACAACAAGATAATCTGTGATCTTGTGGAGGAGAAGCACAGAGGAATCATCTCTTTATTGGTAAAGATCTGATTAAGTTATGGTCCTATGCTTGCCCACAAAACCAAACCATGGCTGAATTATTGATGCTTGTCCTCTCATATATAGGACGAAGAATGTTTACGTCCTGGAGAGGCCACAGATCTCACCTTCCTGGAGAAGATGGAGGAAAAGATTGGTGGTCACCCTCATTTTGTCACGTGAGCTCTACACTATCGCTTTACAGAAAGTGCACGTTGTCTACACATGGTCAGACCAGCATATTCTAATAACGTACACTAACTTTCCCCTTCCTGCAGACACAAAATTGCAGACCAAAAGACGAGGAAAACACTGGACAGAGGAGACTTCCGCCTCTTGCACTACGCTGGGGAGGTTACATACTGTGTTGTTGGTAAGAGATGAAATACCTCTGTATGTTAAATAATGTGTCTCTCTATTACAGCACCATTAACTGAGCCTATGCAACATCGGCCTTTTGCTAAAATGTAGTGCAACATTAGCACGAGTAGAGAAGAGTCATCAAGTCAGCAAACAACTGCTCTCACCATTTATCTGCCATTACAAACGTCCCATTCTTAGTTCTCAATATATGCATACAAATACATCACTTTCAAATAGTATTGTAGTCAGTTTTAACTAATTTTGACAACAAAATGCCTTCAATTTCTTATATTCTATAATGAATAAAATCTAATATTAACCCTAAACATGAGCCTTCCCATGATACAATTAGTTGTAAAAACACAAAATTGCTAACCAAACAAATATTTTTAACAAAAGAACTAAAGACATAATGCAGGAGCCCACACACGTGGATAAACGACGGCAGACCGCATGAGAAACCACCTGCATGCTCTAGCTAGTAGCTTGAGATCAGTAAACTAGCATGTTAGTGGTGCTGTAAGGACAAGTTAAACTACTATACTAGGTCTGTGATTCATAGAAAGGAAGATTTGCATCACTGTTTAGCGTTTTTATCACGTTTTAAATCACCATTGATTGACAGAAGCACTGCTATAGACTCGCCTCTCCTCAGCCTCTCTGGCAAACTGGAGGTGACATTGCTGACAGGGTCAAAGGTCACACAACGAAAATAAAATTGACAAAATAAAAGCTCCCCAAAATATATATATATATATATATATAGAGAGACACATACTGTATATACATGAAAACAAAATGTCCATAGTTAAAATAGGTATTTTTGGTGAAATGTATATATTTTATTAGATCTAATTTTATTGCTTATGAATTCAACTTTTAATTTGTAAGAGGAAGTATGTGTTAAAAATACTATATTACTTGCTATTTTACAGTTTCTCATTGTTCTTTATACTTTCAGGATTCTTGGACAAAAACAATGATCTCCTGTATCGAAATGGGAAAGAGGTAATTTCATTTAATTTCTTTAGTATGAAACCAGGTGATAAGCAAATGTATTTGATTCATTGTATTACACAAATACAATATGTGCTCTGAATCTACCGTATGCGGGGCTGTAGTACTCGAGTCCGCTTTTTTGAAGTCTTGCACTTGTCTTGGGCTCGTGCCTTGTTGGACTCGGACTTGACTTGCGCTCGATTAAGTTGGACTTGATTACAGACCTGACTGTATCACTTCTGATATCCTCCACTGCTACCAAAAAGCACCAAAATGGAACTGAATATAACATTTAAGGAGCATAACTATTACATTACATTATGATTTAAGGTATACTGTATCTCACATGTGTTTCCTCTCCTTAAGGTCATGCGACAGTCCAAGAATGCAATTATCAAACACTGTTTTCCTTCTACTGAACCGGACAGCAAGAGGAGACCTGAAACTGTAAGAAACAAATCAGATGACAATTTACTCAACTACTTTAAACAAACCATTGACACTTGTATACCTGCCATTTTCCTGTGACTCCTCAGGTGGTGACTCAGTTTAAGAGCAGCCTGGTGGGCTTGACGGAGATTTTAATGTCTAAAGAGCCCTGGTATGTCCGCTGCATCAAACCCAATGAAGCCAAGCAGCCAGGTGAGACCCGAAAAACCTCCACTTCTGAAAAGACCTTAGAGCCCTAGCCAAGCTTATACTGTTTACTGTATGTTCAACGTGCAGTCAGCCAGCGCATGAAGTTAGACCAGACAAGTTTTGACCCCTGAACTCTTTAGATGACCTTTGGCGTCCCCTGCAGGGCGCTTTGATGATGTGTTAGTGAGACATCAGGTTAAGTACCTGGGGCTGATGGAGCACCTGAGGGTCAGGCGCGCTGGGTTTGCTTACCGACGCAAATACGAGATCTTTCTCCAGAGGTAGCTAAGCACACTTTCACTCTTGTTTGCATCCAAAAATGCACATAAAGTTTCTCTTTTTTCTTGCAGAAGACATTTGGCATGTTTTCATTTTAGCTGTGTGTGACTCTTCTGCTATGCTATTTAGGTATAAGGCTCTGTGTCCCGAAACCTGGCCCAACTGGAAAGGTACGGCAGCAGAAGGTGTGCACTGCCTGATCAAACACCTGGGCTACAAATCAGATGAGTACAAGATGGGCAGGTAGGCAGACATTAATGTGTGGGTGCCATATAGACTATAGTCTATGAAGAGATACAGGAACTTCTCACTGTTTGTCTCTTTCCCTAAAGGACAAAAATTTTCATCCGGCACCCTAGAACTCTGTTCGCAACAGAAGACGCCTTTCAGGTCTGCAAACATAAGCTAGGTGAGATGTTGTTTTTGTACATTTACTTGTAAAGCTACTGACCGTCATAACACTGCTGAGGGTGAAACTGGAACTGTCATTGTTGCAGCAACAAGGATTCAGGCCAAGTACAAAGGCTACAGAGTGAAAGGAGACTACATGAAACAGAGAGAGGCTGGTGAGTGTTAAAATGCCCACGGATGTATTTATAAGCACAAACTAAAAGCTTTTCCTTCACTGAATGTCTGTGAATTGCCCACATGACATTTTATTACCTTGTCTTATCTAAATAGCCACTAAGATTGAGACCTGCTGGAGAGGTCTGCTGGCCAGAAAAGAGCGTGATAAGAGAGCGTGGGCTGTCAAGGTCATCCAGAAGTAAGTTCACACAATGACATCTATTTGAAGGTTTAATGAAATGAGATGGCCATGCGGTCTAATATGTCGTTTGTTCTAGGTTCATTAAAGGTTTCATAACTAGAAATCAGCCGGCCTGCGTCGACAACAGCGAGTACCTGGCGTACGTGAGGCAGAACTACCTCACGCGACTGAAGGACAACCTTCCCAAAACAGTCGTGGAAAAAGACTCTTGGCTCACCCCTCCGCCTATAATGCAGGAGGTGGGTGATATGTTTTTTTACGCCAACTGTGTCTAGGTGTAAGGCTGGATGCATGAGGGCACAGGTTGGTGATTTAGGTGGTGTCAAAGGTGTCAAACTGTATTTTTTTCTAGGTTTCCCAGCTGTTGAAGAAACTCTACATTCGCCTAATGGTTCGGAAGTACGTTCGAGGAATCACTCCACAGAGGAAAGCACAGGTACAATCCACCCTCTGTCACAGTTTTAAAACACATTTGTGTAAGAAACCACAATACATTCACTCACAATGCATCCATTCTACATTTAAACTAAAAATAAGAAAAAAAAACGTTTGTGGGCAACACTTGAGTCCAAGACAAATTCACTTCAGGAAATATCTTAACTTACTTTCTTTCTGTTTCCAGCTTCTGTTAAAAGTACAGACAAGCTCCATGTTCAAAGGCAAAAAAGAAAACTACCCCTTCAGTGTGTGCAGACCGTTCGTGGACACCAGGATCGGTAAGACTGCCAAGTTATTTTCTTTTCATTGAACGGGAATATACAATTTAAGGGCCGCAACTAACGATTATTTTCACCGGCGATTAATCTGTCAATTATTTTATCAATTAATCAATATGTTGTTTGATCTATAAAATGCCAGAAAATGGTGAAAAATGACGATCAGTGTTTCCAAAAGGCCAAGATCACTGCAGCTCTATTATTACTTTTAAGTAGAGAATACATACAACATGATAAAACAGAATAGTTATAATAGCCTGTGGTGACTGCAGATGCCAGCAGTACTGTACATTAGACGTATGCATGCTCTATTTATTTTCTTTGAGTTTTGCTTTTTAAATTTAGAATACGTCTTTCCAGATTGTAAAAAAAAATAGCAACAGTATATTTTCATTTACAAATGAAATAAAATCTGATTGTACATGCTGAGATATTTTTTGAGCCTGGGAGTTAAAGGACTATTTTGCACATTGATAAGCAAGTTATGATGGAATTACTGAGACAGTATCGTATTAATGTACTCGATCTGTGTGTGAAATCCTCTCTCATGTGTCCTCTTATTTTATTAAGTTGCAGAAGACATAAGCATCAAAGTGCTACAGATGATTCGACATGAGCACATCAAGGTGAGCTAACATTGGATTTTATTTTGCATCTTTGTCCTTTCTGTTATCCACTCTTACCTTGTACGTGTGTCCCTCCTACAGTACAGCGTGCCGGTGGTGAAATATGACAGGAACGGGTTCAGGCCTCGTCTCCGGCAGCTCATCTTAACCCAGGAAGCCGCCTACCTGGTTGAGGAGGCCAAGATCAAGCAGCGGATCGATTACATCTCTCTGAAAGGTAACGAATGAGACAAGATAAGCATCATTATCTGAGGGGAGAGCTACAGGGAGAGAGTAACAGCGAGCTGTTACATACATGTTTATCTTTTTATAGGTGTGTCGGTCAGCAACCTGAGTGACAACTTCCTGATTCTTCATGTTACATGTGATGACATCAAGAAAAAGGTAGACCTATCAACAGATGGTGTCTATAGATATCTAAAACAATGTTTTAATCGTCTCTTTAAATGTGAAAACTACCCACGTCTATCTTACTTTAAAAACAGATAACGCAATCTGTAAGTCATGTTTATAATATGCACGTATCGTTGTTCAATTGCTCGAGCCTGTAAAGGCAATAAAGTCAATCCTCAGACTCAAAACCACTCATTTAAATTGTCTTTCAATGTATTGTTCAGAAGAAGTTTAGAGACAATATGAAGAACAAGACCAGATCAGAAACATTACTTTATGAATCTGTGCATTCAAGGCTCAGGGATTATAAAAATCACCACGCCTTCTTCCGAAATCACATACTATGCACTGCTTACCAAATTGTGTACTATCAATTGACATACTTCCTAGAGAGCCTCCTTGCCGGTTGAAGACGTATAACCATGGTAACCCGTGCCCACCTCATGTGACCAAAACAACAGTTTGTGAGAATCAAAGTCTGAATTAATTTAAAATATATATTACGCCCAGCAAAGTGAAATATTACACTTAAATTGAAGCGTTATCAGTGTTGCAGAGCGGTCTGTCAATGTCTGACATGAACATTGTCGTCTCTACCACATTGCATTGTGGGATATTTATGTCCAGCGTTGCATACTGTAATATTTCACCGGAAATAGTATGCAATTCACGTATTATTGGTTTCCTACTAAGGTTTCAGACATACTAAAGTATCTCACATACTGTTTTAACGTACCAAATAGCATGTTAGTGTGGAATTTTGGACGGAACCCACTAGTTGAAGGACTGATGCCATTTGTTCTTTTAGGGGGATCTGGTTCTGCAGTGTGACTACCTGTTTGAGGCCCTGACTAAGCTGAATCTCATTGCCAACAAGCAGAACTCCATTAAAGTGGTCCAGGGCAGGTATAGTAATATAGTAATATTAATCTGAAAGCTAGAAATCTAAATGGTAAAAAAAACAATGGATGAGCCTAATCCAATGTGAAATTGTTACAGTGTGCGATTTGACATCCAGCCTGGCAGAGAGGGCTTTGTGGACTTCAAGAGTGGTCAGGAGTCCATGGTCTACAGGGCGAAGAATGGCCATTTGATGGTGGTGAGCGTGGACTTCATCATGTTAAGACATTGTGACTATTTGTATAAACAATAAACCAAACTCTTTACTTTCTTCTTTAGGAATCTACGAGAACCAAATCCAGATGATGAGTCCAGTGATTTGGGGTGTTGCAAATTTTAGTAACAGCCGTGTTTGTTCTGTAATCCTGCTCCATGGTTGTTGCCAATTGTGTGTCATTTCAGCTGTTTTTTTATTTTTTGCATCTTTATGACAACATTATCCAGTCATGTTGAATGCAAATATTACACTGCCAATATTCTAGTTGTAAAGCAGACAACAAACTAACAGTAGCCAGAACATCATTGGGTCTGCTTGTTCCTACAGTCTGGACTGGAGTTTAATTCATCTCTAAGTGAAGAAACTGATCCCGGGTCAGATTCATGGAAATCAACTCATCCTTAATGAATAGAAGCACTTGTAATCTTTTTTTTTGTATTAAATGTATTCTGTCTAGATGATAACAGTAGCGAAAATATCACGTATGTGTGCAGCCATGAATGTTTATAATACCTCACCCATGTCGTACTGTTACATTAAAACATGTTAAATCACAATGCACTGCAAGGTAAAAAGCACATGCATTTTTTTTTTGTGAGTAAATTACTTTAGTACAGAGCAAAATACACCAAATGCATGCTTGACAATCTATACACAAGTATAAGTAACTGAGATGATTCCTGAGGTGGCAGCTCCCCCTACTGGCCTACTGCTGGCCTTACATGTCCCCTCCTCCAGGATTGTTTTCATGTTGGGTAATAAAACCTCTGAGGGAAATCAACACACTTTTTGCGATGAAGTCAGGTAAAGAATTAGATCTACCCTCAACTTTAAGGTGATGCCGAATGGGTGGCCAGGAAACAAATGAGGACGTGGGGCATAAAAGTGTAACTTGTTGTCTTCTGAATTATTAAATTTTGTCTCAGTGAAGGCAGCATTGAATTGTGCAGTATAATTTAATCTGCAGCACACTCTGCTGGACAACACAAAGACCAACATGAAAAGAAAATGACAGAAGTCTTACAGCTCTGCCAGTAAACTGTTCAGAAAAAATTCTCAAATCCTCATATTCCCCCCCCAAAAAAGTAAAGCTTTCATCAGTCTGTATACAGTGCATCCGGAAAGTATTCACAGCGCTTCACTTTTTCCACATTTTGTTATGTTACAGCCTTATTCCAAAATGGATTCAATTAATTTTTTCCTCAGAATTCTACACTCAATACCCCATAATGATAATGTGAAAAAAGTTTTTTTGAATTTTTTTTGCAAATTTATTAAAAATAAAAAACGAAAAAATCACATGTACATAAGTATTCACAGTAGTATTTGTCCTTCTGGTTTCATGTATCTGCATGACATTAGGTAAGTAGTACACACTCAAACTAAATTGTAATATATATTGAATTTCGTCTCTGACAGTTGGAAAAAATACTATAACCATAAATTGCTTTTAGATTCATAAATTTCAAAATGAAACCTGTGGCACACTCTAGACTCTGTACTTAAGCCCTATTCCTCTTTATTTTGTACAGGACAGACATGTGAAAGACTGTGTGGGGAAAATTCTGGGTCATGTTCATGCCACTCGACATGCACGTCTCTCAAGACCTGCTGCACAGACTATAAAGAGTACTGTGTGGAAATCTTTCCATATTCCGGGGTCATTTTGGGCGGGACAGATTTTATTGTCCCTGATGTGAGTTTCAGTAACAGTTCAGAGATTGTATGCAGGTAAGACTTTCTTTTACACCTCGATGTTTACAAATTCCTTTCGATTATGGTTAAGATAAATTATAATATTATACAGTACAGTATAGAAACACGCTGATTATTCTTTTATAATGGCAGGTTCAAGGACAATATCGATACTGTAGGGTATGTGGATGAAAACAGTAGAGGCCATTGTATCTCCCCACTATTGTATGAAACAGGATGGGTTCCCTTGCGCATCTCCTCTGATAATGGCACTACATTCAATAGAGATGCAACCTGGCTCTCAGGTACAGTAACTGTCTATATATTCTTGAGAGGATGACCTCAAAACTCTTCCACACAACGCATTCTTTACAATTTAGTGTCAAACTGACCTTGATATATGATTTATTTGATTCAAATGTGTTGCTACAGTACATACTGGCAAGTTAGATGCCCACTTTAAGGCGACTCTGGTCAACTCGACAAAATGGCAGTACTATGGTACACCGGGAGTTGGAGGCACTCTTGAGATGACATGGAATACCTCTTTGGTCAGAGCAGAGAGGGTCAATATAGAGCTCTGGGGATACAAGGAGACAGGTGAGTACGCCTATTTATACACTGCGTTTACACTTTGTAGATCACATGATTATTAATTGGGTAAAAACGCTGAATTCTGTAAAATGTTTCTCTCAAGGAAAACCCTATACATCCGACTGGAAGGGTGAGTGGGAGTACCTGTACTCACTTGCAAAGGATCAGCTCAACAATGGTTCCTTTAGCTTTTTGCCCAAACCAGCAGAGAACGGCTTTGCAAGTTGGGAGCTTGGCTCTCTACGTATCAGCCTCAGTACCAACCCTGATGGCATGTGGTATGTATGAACACTTCCTATAATACAGATCAGTGGTTCCCAACCTATTGTCCTTGAAACCTCCCCTACTTGTATCTAAGAAAAGCTGAACGTCATCACCCTAAAAAAAATGACAAATCCTCAAACAAAATAATCAATTTGAATAAAGTGATGCAACTTTCTTTAATGAATAGAACTCGTCAGTTTCATCCACATAAATAAAGTTATGACGTCTTGATGGATTCAAAGAAAGGAGGTTAAACGTGCTTCAATCGTTTCACAAGGAATAGTAAGCCTGTCCGGTGCTCACAAAACAGGGCATTTTGTAACAGGAGAGACTTCAGAGAGCAGGTCCAAAGCACACTGGAGCACACGGATTTAAGGTAATCAACTTTATTAGAAGACGTTTAGAAAACGTTTCAACGCCAACTATGTCTTCATCAGAGTCAAAAAACAAAAACAAAAACAAAAAAAAACTCAGATGAAGACGCAGTTGGCGTCGAAACGTTAGTCTTCTAATAAGACTTGATTGCCTGAAGTCTTTCCTGTCTTGATGGATTCGCTCAGTGAATGCAACTGCAAATACATAGTATGAGCTTTTTTTGGTAACGACTTCATTCACTATAATAGTGTTAGAGCCAAAAATAGACTTTTAGTTATTGTGGTTAAATAAATGTAAGTTATGGCGTTGCTAGATTGCTGCTAAACCGTCCCATGAATTCAGGTGTGGGCCTCCCTGTGTGTGCGTCAAGTGGGAGAGTAAATAGGTTTTTGACCCCAGTGAAAATGTTGTCCTTGAAAGGCTAAACGCCAACAAATATGGATCGAAGCAAAATATTATGTTAGATTTTGCAATCAAGCAGCAAAAAATATACCTTTTTAAATAGTTTCAAATACAGACTTTTGTATAAATTATCCAGTAAGTGTGTTTTTAAGATTTTAGTTATACATGAGCAAATCTAATTTTGAAAAACAGCAGAGCAGACAAATTCTGGTGCGCCCTAAGTGGGGCCCAGACCCCAGGTTGGGAACCACTGATATAGATGACTGTCATAAAAAAACAGTATTTGAGTTGTTAGCTGTACAATACTTGTCATGTGTTTCATTTAGGAATGTACAAGCCGTATGGACTGAGGATCACGCTCTGGCCTGGCATCTGGAAGAGAAGTTCAGGTGGAACTCAACAGCTTGGGCCCTGGAGAAATGTGTAGCATGGGACCAGCTGGAAAATCAGCTGCCCAACTTCCTCAGTGAGATCATAGACTGTCCCTGCACTCTGGCTCAAGCGAGAGCAGACACTGGGAGGTTTCATGTAAGTGTGAAGAATAGTGGCAAGTTTAGATTTGGCTGTCTATCTATCTATCTATCTTTGGACACACAGGCATAAGCAGACAATCAGTACGTCATTGAAAGATAAACCATAAAACACACATGCAAGCTAATACATCTCAGATTACCTGAATGACATCATCACAGTACAGGCATTTCCTTTTATGAGCTGGGATCTAGCTAGATAAAAGTATGTCGTTACTCAATGTATTTATGGTGATTGTCGTTGGCCGTACCCTTTCACTAATGCTCACTGCTTATCAGTTAAAAGTCAAGGGGAGGTCTCCCCTAACTGTTGCATTTACAAGCATTCTCTGCAAGCTGAACACGTTTCAGCATCGATCTTATGCCTTTTATCTTATTTACAGTTAGGGTTAGGCAAAGCCATTAGTCTTCCAATGGCAGGTGAGTGACATATAGAGTGTTGAAACTGCATGTGTGCAGCTAGTGACGGAGTGTATTGATGAGGACTATTCTGAACTGCAGTATATACATGAACACAGTGAAATGCACATTTGGCGGCCTGGTTACAGACGCTGTGTCTCTCTCTCCTCAGACTGACTATGGCTGTGATATAGAGAAGGGGAGCGTGTGCACCTACCACCCTGGGAGTGTTCACTGTGTGAGGGCTATACAAGCTAGGTGAGTCCTTCACTCACAACTGTATACTTGTCCTCACGGTCGGGTGTCAAGATTATATTCTAAGTAGCACAAATGCATTTACATCATTAGCAATGCATCCTATATAGGGCGTTTGCCATTTTGTAGTGCTGTCCGAACGTTTAGTGAGAATTATTATACCCTATGTAGTGGACTCAAAGTGCCCCACAATGTATCGTAAAAAGTAGTGGACAACGATGGTCACGAACCGAACACTATATACCTTCATGCATTGCGCTGATTGAAAAATGGCAGATGGACGAGACAAAATCCATTTAGTTGTGGCGCAAAAATAATGTATTTAATATGAGCAGAGCAGCGCATCACTACACAAACGGCCACAAAGTACTTTGTATTTATCAATTTGGGAAAATACGCTTATTGAAACAGTCACAATTAATTCTTACCTTTCACAATAAAAGCCCTAGTCTCATACACTGCATCACTGCTTACCAAGGGGAACTTAAATTAAGTCAGAGCAGTTCGCTAAGAGACAACTCAATAAAATAGTTTACATACAGTATGGATCCCAGCAGACGTTGATCTGGCTTGTTTTAATTGTGCGACAGCAATGACGTAATAAAAGGCGCAGAGAACATGACCTGAGTAGTGTCCAAAAGTGTCTTATTTTGCAGATGAGCTCACTATATAGTCCTCTACATAGAACTCCCTGGATAGTGAGTAGGGAGAAGTGAATGACTGAATGATTTTGGACACAGCCCCAGTATTTACATGTATATAATTTGCATGGTAAACTCTCTAATTTTGCGACGAAATTGCAACAGAATTGCGTTGCTATGAAACAGCTTGGGTCCATGTGTACTTCCTATCAGCTGATGACATTCACATACACTGCAACCAAGAATAAACTGGGACACATTTCGAATTTTTACGTTTAAATCTGTGTAAAGGGTCTAAATATTGTATATTTGTGACATCACAAATGGACAGAAATCCTCACAGCTTGTTTCAAATGCAGAGTTTCTGAATACGGGGTGTGTCTATTTCCCTGTGGATTGAGCGTTTCGATACTTTCACAGTATTTATATAAGACTTAAAGCTGCAGTGCGTAGAAATCCGGAAAACGCAAAATCCTGCATCCCCTCGAGCTGCTCTCTCCTCTCTCTCCTCTCTCCGCTCTCCCCTCTCCCCCCGAAGCCCCTCACCATGTCCTATTGTGAACCTACTTTTATGTATGAGCTGTGTGAGCTATATACCCAACAAAACCTCTTGAAATGTAGTTAAATAGGCGTGGAATTTGATGTGAATTAAGAGTATGTTCTTTCAGCAATACTCGAGAGAGATGAGATGTCACCCACATAATGACAAACACATTCATAATGTAAATATGTGAATTGGTAGAGTAGGTAATGATTAGTTCGATCGATAAGTAAAACAAATTTAGTTAAGGCTAATGTAGTATCTTGCCTGCGACAGTGCTGTTGAAGTGATGAGAAAGGATGCTCCGCGGACACTGTTCTTGCTGGTATAATAGAGTTTATTACAAACAAGCAACAAATGTCATAACGAACGTCTAGAGCGTCCGGAGGTCTCAAGTCAAATCTGAAAGTCCTGCACTTCGGGGCTCTCGCACCTCCTTATAACGGGGTCATATCATGCAGCATCTGCTCTGAGGATATGACCCTGTATGGCTCCTTTGTCCTAAATGTTTATCTTTCAGCCCCTGGACATATCCTGTGACCCTAGGTCTCCACGTATGCTTCTTACACATCTGTTTACAATTAGGGGCCCCACTATCCGGTGCAAGACCTGAGAATATACCACATATTCCCCCCTTCGGGACTTACAAAGTCTCGAAAAAATAAAAGAAGAGACATACAGGTGTATTAACATGACAAATTTAACAACCTGCCCTTTTTACCATTGAAACTACTGTATGGAGTATAAAAGTGAGAGTGAAAAACCTGTCAGGCAGCTAATCTTTCTTGAAATATCCATTAAACAATGTAGACAGGAAAATTCTCTCACGGTCCCTCTGCCAAGGCGACCATACGTAGTACTCCATAATACTGAAATGAGGAAATTTAGCAATTTGTGTATGGAAATGACTTTAAGCAAATACATATGGAACTCTCAGCAAATTAAAACAAAACAATGTCCAAAGTCAGGCTGGTCAACCCATCGCACCTTTCTATGGACCTTTTCCTGCCTACCCCACTGTCCCTAAACATCGAGAAAAAGAAAACATCTGAGGTCCCATTATATTTAGAAACCATCATTTGCCAAGCATGTAATACACAAAAAACAATTCATTTTTAAGAATACTAATGTAACATCTTAAGAGAAGACATAAGACTGTATAACGCTGCAGTTTCTCAGCAGCCTTGACTCCGGTGTAGTATCGATGGCGTCTTGACTCTGGATGTTATATCGCCAGTCCACGTTCAAAGTTTTTCAGACCATTCGTATTTTCATGTTTGACGTGTCTGACCCCATTCAGCCCATCGGAGTCCCCGACAATCCATCACCCTCACAGTGGTCTTCCCCCAATATGTTCTAGAATGAAAGACAAGAAAACCAGTATCTTTTGCATACAGAACAGATACAAATTAAAACATCAAACACAGAATAAGAACACTTCTATATGTAAAATTAGAAATCATATTGTCCATTAATCATATTGTTCATTTGTTGCCATACCCCCCTTTTGAGACTAAACAAAGTCTCGAAAAAATAACAAATCAACACTACAAACTACGCAAGCAAAAACAGAGGTAAATAATATGATTATAATCATATGAGATATTTAAAATGGAAGGATACTTTATCAAGTGTCTGTGTCACCTTCTCCAATTTCCTAGGCGTTAATGTTGTCACCAAGGTAGTACTCTGATTGAACGCATTATCATTATTTATTGATTTCAAATTTAAAGTAGCAGTCCCTATCCGTGTGTTATTTACCTTTGCAGTGGTTACTTCAACAGGTCTTAGGTTTGTTATCATAAGTCTCACCTTACGACTTACGTAACTTTCAATCCAAGAGTGGCTAGATGGAACAAATTTAAACTCTGGCTCTCGATATGTACACATATATTCCCCTTCATCTTCCCATGCAAGGTTGCGCACAGCAAGCGAACAATCATCCACAACTTTCTTATACCTTATATCATTGTACAATAAGTACTTCCTTTGATTATAAGGCGGACCGTAGTTTCCAGGAGGTATCAACTCCACATCCTCTCCACGACTATTTTCCCACTTGGGAAAATAGTTAATACGGCTATTTCCTATTCCACATTTACAAGGAAGAATAACGCCAATGGAAGCGCTGCTATCCAATTTAACCCCGTGTGCTGGCATATTTTGACAATACGATTTTTCAGAACCCCATTCATTCTCTCGCATATCCCTTGACTTTCCGGATGATAGACTGCCCCAAGACGCTGTTTACTTCCTAGTTTTTGCAAAATCAATTTCACCGTCTTATCCACAAACTCTTTCCCATTGTCTGAGGATATTCGATCTGGAAGTCCCCACCTGCTTATGACCTCTCTGCATAAGAACTTAGCAACCGATTGAGCATCTTTTCGTTTTGTTGGACAAGCCTCAGGCCATCGTGAAAATCTGTCCACCACGACTAGCATATACCTTTTCCCCTCAATCGGTTTTATCATGTCAACATAGTCCACAACTAGTTCACGCATAGGACCTCTTGGAGTTGGGATGTGGCCCGGAGGAACCGTCACTCCCCTCCGAACATTGTTTTTCAGACAGATAGTACACCTGCCTATGACATAGTCAATCTGTTCAAGCAAACATGGTGCCCAAAAACCATACTCTTTTGTGATCTTTCTTTTAACTTCCCCCCTTGCAACGTGAGCTAGGCCATGCGCCTCCTGAATCATCAGACCCAACAGGTCTGGAGGTGATAGTATCAGCCCCTCATGATTTCTCCAAAGTCCAGTAGAATCTCGGGTGGCACCTCGGTCTAGCCACAACTGTTTGTCCATTTCAGGAGCAGCTTCCTGCATTAAAATCACATCTTTGAGTGTAATTTTGTCTTCCAAGTTCACTTCATGCGTGACGAGAAGAACTTTGCCCAATTTATCTGCTCCTGTGACTGCTTTTGCAGCTTCATCAGCCGCTCTGTTCCCTTGTGAAACCCTTGATGCATCCTTCTTATGTGCCGCACATTTAGCTATTGCTATTTCTTTAGGCTTCATCATAGCATGCAACAATTTCATGATCTGGGCGTGATGCTGTATCGGCGAACCATCCGTTTTCTTAAACCCTCGGTTCTTCCACACTGCTCCAAACAAGTGGCACACATTATGTGCATATGCAGAGTCAGTATATATCGTCACTCGCTTCCCTTCTGCCAACAAACACGCTTCAGTTAGCCCCACCAGCTCAGCAAGTTGTGCAGATGCAGGCTGTGGTATCTCTTCAGCCTTCTCAACTGCAAATCCAGTTCCTTGGGCTTTTACTATTGCATAGCCGGCCCTTAATTTATCACCCACACGATAACAAGACCCATCAGTCCAATACTCCAGGTCCACCACATGCAATGGGAGAGCTTGTAAATCTGATCTAAGCCTTGAGTATTTCTCTGCTTCTTGAACACAATCGTGTGGCTCACCGTCTTCTAGAGTTGGCAAATTCTCCGCTGGATTTACCGTAACACACCTTGCTAGGGTAACATCTTCCTGCTCTAAGAGCCTGTGATAGTCTCTAAGCCTAGACAGGGTCAAGTTGTTCTTACCATAATTCAAAAGATTTCTGAGACTATGATGTGTAAGAATTGTCACTGGATAACCCATTGTTACAGATGATGCTTTATCGTACATTAGAGAAACTCCCACCATAGCTCTGTAACACAGTGGTAACCCTAACTCTACTTCTGAATAAGCCGTAGAGTAGTACGAAATAGGTTGAGGACTCGTCCCCGTACCCGTTGGTTGACAAAGAACTGCGCATGCATATTTACCCCCAATAGAAGTAGATACATATAACACAAAATTCTTAGAGTAGTCTGGAATTGCTAGCGCCGGAGCCTCTTGCAACTTCTTTTTTGTCGTTTCAAATGCCAAAAGGCCATCCTGTGTCCAGGACAGATTACAGTGTAGCTTAGCATTCCCAGTTTCTTTGATCATAGCTCTCAAAGGCCCCGTCAAGCTAGCATAATCCTCAACCCATGCTGAGGAATATCCTGCAATACCAAGGAATGTCATCATCTCTCGGACTGTTCTGGGTTTTGGAGCCTTACGAATAGCCTCCACATGACTATCAGAGATGCTTCTGCGTCCCTGCGTTATTGTTTGACCCAAGTAAATTACCTTCTCCTGACAATACTGCAGTTTCTTCAGAGAGGCCTTGTGACCCTTCTCTGCCAGTATTTGTAGCAATTTAATTGAGTCCTTATGACATGTCTCCTCATCTGGTGAACAAATGATGACGTCGTCCACATATTGAATTACAGTGCTTTTTAGTACCTGCTCTATCCCCTCCAAATCGTCTTTCACTATTTTATTGAAAATGTGAGGACTATGTTTGAATCCTTGTGGCAGTCTCTCATACTCATAAGATTGTCCATTGTACGTGAACCCAAATAAACTTTGGCTTTCCCTACTCAGTGGAACACTGAAAAACGCACCACATAAATCTAACACTGTGAAATGTGTCGCTTTTGGCGGAAGTTGGGCTAGCAAAGTATGTGGATCCGGCACTTCTGCTGGAAAATCAACCACCACTTCATTGACCGCTCTTAAATCATGTGTTAGGCGATATGAATCATCTGGCTTCTTTATCGGCAACAAAGGCGTGTTGCTCTGGGGGTCCTGTGTTATCCTTAAAACACCTGCCTTAAGAAGTCCTTCAATCTGTGGTTCAATTCCTCGGATTGCCTCTTCACTCAGTGGATACTGGTTCTTCCAAGGTGGTTTGACTCCTGGTCGGAGTTCAACTCTTACTGGTTGAGCTGACTTCACAAGTCCAATATCCGTACTATGTCGAGCCCACAAACATTCTGGAACTTGTTGTAGCATCTCTTCTCTCATTGAGTCTGAGTCCATCTTAGCACTGTAGATGGATTCATGTGTCATTCGCACCGTTTGTGGCTGTCCTAATCCTTGAGCCGAGATCATAATCTTAATGAATCTCTGATCCTCACTCTCCCAGATGGCAAGATTTTTTGTTACTGGTGTAAAAACAGCTTCTTCTGCCTCCGCCATCATTTCTCCCACTTGCTTCGGTGTATGTTCTTCACGCAACCACAAAGTCACATGGGGCACACTCTTCTCGATATCAAACTCTTTGTCCAAATAGTCATCTTTGTGTATCTTCATAGCTGCTCCTTGTGGTCCCAAAATTATACAGCCTGAATTTAGTTGAACTTGTTTTGGTTGTCGACTCAACCATTCTTCTGCGTTTATTTGAGCATCATCATTGAAATACTTGAGCGTGCAGTGAAATGGATACTCTGGAAGCTTCGCGTCGGGCATATTTACGATGATAAACTTTTCCCACAACTTAGCTGGCTCAAAAAAATCTTCATTAAGATTTCCGATCCACCATACTGCAGAAGCTCCAGTCTCTGTTGTCATCAATGATTGGTGAACTCTCTCGTTTGGCATTTCAACCTGACAGCCGTCTGGTTTACACTTTATTGTACACCCCAATTTACACATAGCATCTCTTCCCAAAAGTGCAATAGGTGTATGTTTTGATACCAATATGGGTAACGTAATCTTCTTCCTTTTATAGCTGAGCTCAATTGGTTTAGTGAGAGGAACTAGCTGTTTCACTCCCTCGAACCCGATTGTCCGAATCAATTGATCAGACATGGGGAGATGTATAGCATCTTCAGGCCGAATACAGGTAAAAGCAGCTCCGCTGTCCGCCATCACTTCTACTGGACGATTATTTACTTTCACCTCTATTATTGGATCTTCCTCCGGCCCTGATACTACCAGCTGACATACCCCTCTCGAGTCTTCCGGGCACCCCTAGTAACTAGGTTCCGGGCCCCTGTAAGGGTTCACCGGTCCTCTGGGTGACCTTGATTGGCCCCTGAATCCTCCTCTGAATCCTCCTCTGAAGTTTCCTCCTCTGAAGTTTCCTCCACTGAAGTTTCCTCCAGACCGGTTGCACTCGCGAGCAAAATGGCCTTGTTGTCCACAATTATAACATTCGTTTGATTGCTGTTGAAAGTTTGGATTAAACCTTCCTCCTCTTCCGAAATTTCTTTGATCTCTTCCTCTCCAGGGCTGCGCTTGATCAAAAGCTGGCTGTGGGTAGGAGACAACTGGAACCATCGGCGGTGGCTGGAACGATTGGAGCTGAACCTGGTTCGGCTGTGGTTGTGGTACTTGTTGATTTAGTGGAGCCTGATTCTGCATAACCAGAGCCTGCTTCTTCTCCATCCTCTTGTTATCCATCAGTTGTATTTGATTAAGTTTCCTGAGGGTCTCTTGGTCCTGGTCTTTTTGATCGTGTTCCTTTTTCCTATACAGCTCCACTTGGTGGGCTATATGATCCGTATAAACACCCTTTGCCATGCTTCCAAGACCAACCACCTCTGCCAATTTGCTTCTCACTGGCAGGGGCAACCCCTTCTGTATTCTTGTTCGCAAAATCGACTGCTCCATTTGATTCAAATTCGGGTCATTTCCTGTGACATTTCTCCACACTTGATGAACTCTCGACACATAGGCCCTCGGGTTTTCCTCTTGTCCCAGTGGTTCAATGAAAATATTGTCAGGATGTACATTTGTCGGAAATGTATCTTTCAGCGCCCTGCACACTTGGCCTCTACTTGCAGCAAACAGCTCTGAATCATTCGCAGCAGTTCCCACATATCGATTAAGTCCAGCTTTCTGTAGAATTTCATCCATACCTGTGATCCCAAGAAGGTTAGCCAACAGTCTCTTGACGTCTCCCATGGCCAGATGTGTTCCTACTGTGATTTCTTCCAGCTTTGAAATCCAAGGATATGCTCCATCTTGAAGAGTAGGTAACTTTTCAAGTATGTTTGACATATCTGTACTCTGCCAGGGTTTATACTCCAAATTCTGTCCTCGGATGACCACTGGACCCATCTTGCTAGGATTCGACTGTTTTCTAGAGCGAGCTCTAGTTGTCGTGGCAGATTGTTCGAAGTTTTCATTCTCTAACTCTTCCTTCCGAAGCCACAATTCCTCTAGCTGGTACTGTAGGTCTTTTAGTTCTTCTGGACTATCAGTTTGTTGTCGTTCGCGGCGGCATCGGTCCATGCCTATTTCGATCTTTCTTAAAGTCTTCCGGGTTTCCTCTTCATGGCTCTCTTCATCCTCACTGTCATTGGAGCTATCGTTTCCTCTTATTTCCGCTCTTGCCAACATCCGCCTGACTCCGGGGTCATATCCTCCCCTGCTCCCTTCCTGATCGCTTTGGTCGCTCTCGTTTCCATGGTCCGGCTTTTGCCTCCCAGACCCAAACCTTGTTTTATTCTTTCTTTTGGATCTTGGATACATCGTTATAGTTGTCTCCGCTCGTCCTGTTTCTATTATTCTGTCCTCCTCATTTCTGATACGGTAGTCACCCTCCTGACTGATCACCGGGATTTGAGGATAGATTTTCTTAGACTTTGTCCCTACCTCATAAGGTGGTGGTCCCTTCACTGGGTTCATATGTGAGAACAATGAAGTGGTGTCTTTCTTCAGTTTTTCTGTTTTTTCTGTATTTTGTTTTATTTCTTCTGCAACTTTATCCCTTTTATCATTTGCAGCTTTGATCAGTTTCTGTCCCTCATCATCAAACAACTGGAGAATGCCAAGCTCCACTTGCCTCTTCTCCTTGCGTTTTCTCCCCTTTTTTTCCCTTCTTTTGCTCTGCCTTGTATGTGGATACAAGTACCAGCATTATTTTAATTACATCTGGGTTAAGAGTCCCCTCTATTGGCCATGGTTGGTCAATTTCAGGCCAGCGTTTGTGCCATTTTTCCGATATTTTTGCAATGTTTGCGATGCCCTTAATTAAAGGATTATTCTTCTGTACTATCTCAACAGGAGTGATTACTTTTGGATTTTTAGTGTTCTTTTTTCCCATTGTAACGGCTTCCTTATGTTCCGTTATTGTACTTTAAGAAGTACTTTTTTAAAATTAAAACTACTCAAGGCTATTTAGATTACTTCCCCCTTTTTTTTTTTTTTTTTTTTTTTTTTTTTTTTAACCCAATTACCCAATTAATCAATTAACCAAATATCCAATTATCCAATTATCCAATTAATCAATTATCCAAATATCCAATTATCCAATTATCCAATTAATCAAACAATCAAGTATCCAATCAATCAAATATCCAATTATCCAATTAATCAAACAATCCAGTATCCAACTATCCAATCAATCAAATAATCAAGTATCCAATCAATCAAACACCCAACTATCCAATTAATCAAACATCCACTTATCCAATTAATCAAATGATCAATTATCCAATTAATCAAATATTCAGCTCAAATCGTCAAACAATCACCACATTGAATGTCCACCACATCACAGATCAGACAAACCACGCGCAATAACATAAATGAACATCTGCAATTGTCAGCAGAGGTTAGACTAAACAATCAGATGCCATTAATTAATCAAATGCATTAGCTGATCAATCGGTTGCCAAGTTTTCTATTTATTCATTTATTTATTTCTCTCAACTGCCTAGAGCATGTACTCTTTCATGTGTATAGGAGCAGGTCAGTATTCTCTTATGGTTTATAAATGAAAGCAGGTTTATATGTATACCATCAATATCGCTTACGACTGAGAACATATACAAATATGGAAATGCAGGTTTTGTTTTTTTGTTAAAGAGTCTGTGGATAAATTTGTACCGGCCTTTAGTAGATTGAAACGGAAGCCCCCCTTGAACGTCAGCAAGCCACCCTCCGTGATGCGCCGGAGCCTCTGTCTTTCCTCCCGTCTCAATTCTCATTCACCATAAATGACATAACAGACAAAAAACAAGCAATGGTTTAGTCTCTTGTGAACCCATTAGGTCCCTTTTAACAGCATCATAAATTTTATTCCTAACTTAAACCCCTACCTAAACATTAAAGCACTTAGTGAACCCCACTGGACCAAACAGTTCAAATGGCAAAGGAATTTTCTGTATCTCCCAAGAAAGGGTCATCGAAAGGAATTTTGAGAAGAGAGAGAGGGGGGGGGGGTTTCAAACACTACCCTTCTTAGAGAAGTTCATTTTGCATTTAACAGTTTATTTATTATATAACGTCCCTTTTAAGAAGAGCTCATGTTTTAATTACTAACTCGTTCAATTCATTAGTATTTTATAAGAAGCTCATGGTTTTATACACTCCATTATTCAATTCATTAGTCTTCTTAGAAAAAGGCAAGAAGCTCATTGTTTTATACAATATATCATTCAATTCATTAGTCTTCTTAGAAAAAAGCAAGAAGCTCATTGTTTTATACAATATATCATTCAATTCATTAGTCTTCTTTAGAAAAAAGCAAGAAGCTCATTGTTTTATACAATATATCGGGCCACGTATCTATCTTTACAAATTATTACATGTTCTGTTCTCAAATCCCCACCTATATATGGTTATTCAATCCTAATGTGTTCTTTCTTACTTTTAACTTTACGCACACACTTATTCTCTTCCTAACCATTTTATGGCACACATCTTGAACACATCAGCAGCCAAGTATCACACACACACATTTCAGCACTCCAACTCCAACGCACACACATCTTCCCTTTTACGCACACACATTTTTCCCAGCTGCATCTCATCCCAAAGTAAACACGCACACACATTTTTTTTTTTTTTTTCACTCCAACTTTAGATACCTTCATTCGTACAGCATGCTTTCTGCCGCTATTTCCTTACTTTTTCTCGTAAAATTTCTGCTACCTATGAGGTGTAAAATCTCCGATGAGAGGCTGCTTCTTGAACACCGTTCGTCAACAAGCGTCAGAGTGGTAACGGTCAATCGAATTGTGATTCTACACTCTCCAGTTATTAAACTGACCATAAGATGTTGTTTCAGGTTTTAATCGGCCCGTACTACAATGCTCCTCCACTAGAGGGCTACTAACCTATCCGATTTGCGGCTGTCATATGATCATTTCCTTTATTTCCTTTATTTCCTTTATTTCCTTTTCTGTCTCTTAACACTCTTTACATTTATTTATTCAAATTACCTGGATCCAGGTTTCCCAATTTTGTCTTTCTAACTTAATTCCAGACTATGTCAGAGCTTATCGTTACACAGTGACTAATATGCATGTGTCTTACTGTTAAGAAGTTGAGGGCCCCTCTTCATTAATCTTGCACAAATACTATTTAGCCCACCTTATCGTTACCATGAAGCTATTCTAAACTATTCCTTGTATTTCTCATACTTCTTTTCTTCACTTTATATCTTTTCTCTATTCATTCCCCCTTTTTCCATTAAATTTAGCACGGAGTCTCACTTTAAACATCAAATCAACAGCACATGTCCATAACAAGAAGGTTCTTAATTTACGGTGTGGCCAAACAACTCCACATAACAGCCCCAATTTACGACCAGCATTCAATCGGGTGCACTCACCGTTTGTGAAGTTGCAGCAGTAAACCGCTGAGGCCACCTCCGATCCTGTTCGTGACGCCAAGGTTTGTAGTATCTTGCCTGCGACAGTGCTGTTGAAGTGATGAGAAAGGATGCTCCGCGGACACTGTTCTTGCTGGTATAATAGAGTTTATTACAAACAAGCAACAAATGTCATAACGAACGTCTAGAGCGTCCGGAGGTCTCAAGTCAAATCTGAAAGTCCTGCACTTCGGGGCTCTCGCACCTCCTTATAACGGGGTCATATCATGCAGCATCTGCTCTGAGGATATGACCCTGTATGGCTCCTTTGTCCTAAATGTTTATCTTTCAGCCCCTGGACATATCCTGTGACCCTAGGTCTCCACGTATGCTTCTTACACATCTGTTTACAATTAGGGGCCCCACTATCCGGTGCAAGACCTGAGAATATACCACACTAACATTAGGCAACTACGAGAGTAAGATCAGGACTTTGGCCAGGTTGTTTGTGTTCCTGTCTCACAGTAGAGATTATTTGGGATATTAGTCAGGAAGAATTAAACGCAGGTCACCAAAGTTTAAGGTCTTTTCGCCACTCCATTTCTTGTCACACTGTTTCCAGTTTGGGGTCATGTCCCCTTCAAGTTACCCTTTCATAGTGGGAATACATACTTCTCTTTTTTGTCTTTTCATGCATAGATCAGGCATTTGCATTCTAGGAAATCACTCATTTTATGAAACATCAGCAGATAATGTTGCAAAGGTTCCACTTAAATTTCCGTACTTTTAATGCTGTGTATCTTTCTTTTTGTCTTACAGGGGCCGTCAACAACGAGTCTGCCTTGTTCACATATGATTCAGAATATCTTCTGGACGCATATAACTACGCTCCCAGACATGACGTTAGTTTTATTCCAGTGTTTTCTGTCCCTGAGAATCCAGATGATCCATTAGCCAATCAGGCATCTGAGTTATGCTCTGGAGAGGGCGCTCAGTTCTGTAGGTATGACAAGAAGACTTTTATCTACTTTTTATCTACTTTTATTCATTATAATAATAATGAACGTTGGCCATCTCAGTAAGAATGAACTCAATTCTCTTAAAGGGGCAATCTGCCAATTTTACTCATGAAGTTCAGTTTACTCGTCATAACGCCAAATTCCCAACAGGCAGCGGCTCGTCGCAATAATTACAGTTTTCTGCGGCTGAGAGGCATATTCATGTGTTTCAGGCCGGAAGAAATTCTTTGTAGCGTAGGTCAACATGTCACAGGAGTCACATGATCTGTTTACTGATTGGCTGTAGGCATTCTCTGGCTGCATTTCGCCACTAAAAGTTAAACTTTTCCCAACTTTTGTTTGGCCGCACTTCGCCGCAGAATCAAACGGCCGCAGCTTTTCATAGACACTGCATGGCAGCTCGCTGCAGGCCGCACTTCGCCACTGCTCTCGTGTGAATTCGCCGTAAAACTGTGTCTTTTGTGGCTCAGAAGGGAGCTTTCTAAAGTCTTACAAAATAACCCTGATGATGTCACAGTGATGTCATCAGGTTATCTCGGCTGAGGCTTGCGTAGAGTACGAAAAGCCTTCATTGCAAACTAGAGTTATGGGTTTGAAAAACATGGGCATTGACCAGGCAAGGAGATCCCACAAAAGACCAGTTGCATTATGGGAAATGTAGGACGAGGTGCTTTCAGCGTTTGACCCATAGAAATAGAATGGACATTCCCAAATCAGCGTAGCAGGAAGGTCAGAGCGACGTCAATTTTTATGTGTATTGTTGCCATAGCGGCTGACTTCCACATAAACTAAGCCATCTTCACGGACTCACTGAGGTGAAGTTTTGCAGTAACGATGACAAGCTGGTTAGCTCTTGGGCAGGTTCCGCCAGGCTTTGGTGCTGCACTGATAACAGAAAATGAGTTGAACTGTCTCCAGAAGCTGCGTCCGTTCTCTTCCTGGCGAGCTGCGACCACACACTTTACAGCGCCACTAACGTGGGTTCTGTTGTCACCATAACAATTAACAACTATCGCCATTTTCTTTTGTACTAGTCAAATAACACAGCAAACTGTTCAATGACCCTCCTACTCCTATTTTTTTCTATGGTTTGACCCATAAAGGGGTTAAAAGTAACGACATCCTGACTTCTAATAATTCAATTTTCAACTTTATCTAAATGCAAGCCATTTCTATTGCAGCAAATTCATTTTCTTAACTACAGCAGCTCTTTTTCTGATCCGTACCTCTGTCCTGTAGGTATGACATCCTGGTAGGTCGTAGTCCAAGAATGGGAAACGCTTCCAAGGAGTCTTTCCAGAGTCACGTTTCTCTTGTGGAGGATCTAAAGCGAGGTGAGAGTATAAAATCATATAATGAAAAAGTGATTATAATGTACATTTAGATGGTTTCGCTGATAGTTATTGTTATACTGTGCAGTGATATCTTGTGGATGGCTTTCACCTCCGGCTAATGGAGAGAAGAATGGGACCACATATTTGCAAGGAGCTAAGGTGCAGCTTTCCTGCGATGACGGCTACACTCTCAAAGGATCGGCAGAGCGCGTATGCCAGGAGAACGGCCTGTGGTCTGGAGAAGACACGAGCTGCGTGGTTCCCAGTATGAATAAATAATGAAATCAGTCCTGTCCAATGATTCTGATCTTCTGATTTGAGCATGCATGTGTGTGTGTGTGTGTCCTTGTATGCATCATTTGATCCATCCAATCAGCTCTGAAGTGTTGAAATGCACAAAATTGAAATCACTCTCATGACCTTTTTACACAAATATTTCTGTAAGTGAGAATTACTTATAAGACCTTTGATTGATAAAAATGCACGCATCAAGAACTTAGCAATGCAACTATGGCCCCTTCCTTCACCATATTTTAGGCCTATCTTATACCCATAATTCAGAAAATGTCTGAATAAAAGCAAACACCTTCCTTCTATGGGCCGTGCCCCTTGCTGTGGACCCCATATGAACATTACTTTTTCACAAACATACACAACGACATATTGACCTGGAAAGTGTTAAGTGGTGCCTTTCTGACTGGTTTGTAAATCTGGATTGTTATAGCGGCCATTTCAGTCTAATTAGGACCGCATCCTATTACCAACAAGTTTGGCTGTTCGGTCGAAATTAGGCTAAAGAGCTCTGCTGTCGCGCCGAAAGTAATTCACTCACACTTGCCCTGTGACTGCACGAGGCTTTTTCCTGTCATGATATATATATAACTAACGTTCAGGCTGAAAATTGGACCCTCATGACTCATATGCGATCTTTGTATTCTTTATTCTATGAATCAGTTTCAGCAAACATTAGCTTTTTTAGAATAACAAGGAAAATGCTGATGCAGGATAAAAAAAGAGATAAAAAATAGATAAATAAAAAAATAAATAAAGATTGCATCTAAATTATGAGTGTTCTTCTCCTCTCATGTAAAAAAAAAAAACAACAACTTCAGTTCGACATGCTCAAAGTTAGCATTTTAACATACTAATGTACATTCTTGCCTTGAAAGAAAGCCAATTTTGGACTGAAGGCCCTGCTGTGATACATAATATTAATAAATAATTAAATACACAGTATGTCACGTACTGTATTTCACATCATTGTACTATTGAATAGGACTGCTATTATATAATATTCTCTTCACATGATAGCATGTTTTATTTAGCTATTATCCTCATAACTGTTTCTTGATTAGTTGTATCTAAATATGATAATAAGTAAGAGCCAAGGTGAGTTACTGCGGGTCCAACATACAATCTGAAATCTATTAAGCAGGTAATAAATCTGATTGGCACGGAAGTGAGAGATGGTCAAAGGTAGTCGTGTGAGGTCATAAAGTCAGAATTGCTACCTTAATGACCTCTGGTTGATGATTAAACCAGATGTTTGTAAATGCCTGTGATGAAAAGGGCCAAGGTTTAGAAAAATGCTGAGTGTATATATAGCTGGGACTAAATCATAGAAGCAGCCTAGAGAGCAGCAGAAACTTCAGTCATGACGGAAAGATTCACAGCAGTAGTATTTGTCCTTCTGGTTTCATGTATCTGCATGACATTAGGTAAGTAGTACACACTCAAACTAAATTGTAATATATATTGAATTTCGTCTCTGACAGTTGGAAAAAATACTATAACCATAAATTGCTTTTAGATTCATAAATTTCAAAATGAAACCTGTGGCACACTCTAGACTCTGTACTTAAGCCCTATTCCTCTTTATTTTGTACAGGACAGACATGTGAAAGACTGTGTGGGGAAAATTCTGGGTCATGTTCATGCCACTCGACATGCACGTCTCTCAAGACCTGCTGCACAGACTATAAAGAGTACTGTGTGGAAATCTTTCCATATTCCGGGGTCATTTTGGGCGGGACAGATTTTATTGTCCCTGACGTGAGTTTCAGTAACAGTTCAGAGATTGTATGCAGGTAAGACTTTCTTTTACACCTCGATGTTTACAAATTCCTTTCGATTATGGTTAAGATAAATTATAATATTATACAGTACAGTATAGAAACACGCTGATTATTCTTTTATAATGGCAGGTTCAAGGACAATATCGATACTGTAGGGTATGTGGATGAAAACAGTAGAGGCCATTGTATCTCCCCACTATTGTATGAAACAGGATGGGTTCCCTTGCGCATCTCCTCTGATAATGGCACTACATTCAATAGAGATGCAACCTGGCTCTCAGGTACAGTAACTGTCTATATATTCTTGAGAGGATGACCTCAAAACTCTTCCATACAACGCATTCTTTACAATTTAGTGTCAAACTGACCTTGATATATGATTTATTTGATTCAAATGTGTTGCTACAGTACATACTGGCAAGTTAGATGCCCACTTTAAGGCGACTCTGGTCAACTCGACAAAATGGCAGTACTATGGTACACCGGGAGTTGGAGGCACTCTTGAGATGACATGGAATACCTCTTTGGTCAGAGCAGAGAGGGTCAATATAGAGCTCTGGGGATACAGGGAGACAGGTGAGTACGCCTATTTATACACTGCGTTTACACTTTGTAGATCACATGATTATTAATTGGGTAAAAACGCTGAATTCTGTAAAATGTTTCTCTCAAGGAAAACCCTATACATCCGACTGGAAGGGTGAGTGGGAGTACCTGTACTCACTTGCAAAGGATCAGCTCAACAATGGTTCCTTTAGCTTTTTGCCCAAACCAGCAGAGAACGGCTTTGCAAGTTGGGAGCTTGGCTCTCTACGTATCAGCCTCAGCACCAACCCTGATGGCATGTGGTATGTATGAACACTTCCTATAATACAGATCAGTGGTTCCCAACCTATTGTCCTTGAAACCTCCCCTACTTGTATCTAAGAAAAGCTGAACGTCATCACCCTAAAAAAAATGACAAATCCTCAAACAAAATAATCAATTTGAATAAAGTGATGCAACTTTCTTTCATGAATAGAACTCGTCAGTTTCATCCACATAAATAAAGTTATGACGTCTTGATGGATTCAAAGAAAGGAGGTTAAACGTGCTTCAATCGTTTCACAAGGAATAGTAAGCCTGTCCGGTGCTCACAAAACAGGGCATTTTGTAACAGGAGAGACTTCAGAGAGCAGGTCCAAAGCACACTGGAGCACACGGATTTAAGGTAATCAACTTTATTAGAAGACGTTTAGAAAACGTTTCAACGCCAACTATGTCTTCATCAGAGTCAAAAAACAAAAACAAAAACAAAAAAAACTCAGATGAAGACGCAGTTGGCGTCGAAACGTTAGTCTTCTAATAAGACTTGATTGCCTGAAGTCTTTCCTGTCTTGATGGATTCGCTCAGTGAATGCAACTGCAAATACATAGTATGAGCTTTTTTTGGTAACGACTTCATTCACTATAATAGTGTTAGAGCCAAAAATAGACTTTTAGTTATTGTGGTTAAATAAATGTAAGTTATGGCGTTGCTAGATTGCTGCTAAACCGTCCCATGAATTCAGGTGTGGGCCTCCCTGTGTGTGCGTCAAGTGGGAGAGTAAATAGGTTTTTGACCGCAGTGAAAATGTTGTCCTTGAAAGGCTAAACACCAACAAATATGGATCGAAGCAAAATATTATGTTAGATTTTGCAATCAAGCAGCAAAAAATATACCTTTTTAAATAGTTTCAAATACAGACTTTTGTATAAATTATCCAGTAAGTGTGTTTTTAAGATTTTAGTTATACATGAGCAAATCTAATTTTGAAAAACAGCAGAGCAGACAAATTCTGGTGCGCCCTAAGTGGGGCCCAGACCCCAGGTTGGGAACCACTGATATAGATGACTGTCATAAAAAAACAGTATTTGAGTTGTTAGCTGTACAATACTTGTCATGTGTTTCATTTAGGAATGTACAAGCCGTATGGACTGAGGATCACGCTCTGGCCTGGCATCTGGAAGAGAAGTTCAGGTGGAACTCAACAGCTTGGGCCCTGGAGAAATGTGTAGCATGGGACCAGCTGGAAAATCAGCTGCCCAACTTCCTCAGTGAGATCATAGACTGTCCCTGCACTCTGGCTCAAGCGAGAGCAGACACTGGGAGGTTTCATGTAAGTGTGAAGAATAGTGGCAAGTTTAGATTTGGCTGTCTATCTATCTATCTATCTTTGGACACACAGGCATAAGCAGACAATCAGTACGTCATTGAAAGATAAACCATAAAACACACATGCAAGCTAATACATCTCAGATTACCTGAATGACATCATCACAGTACAGGCATTTCCCTTTATGAGCTGGGATCTAGCTAGATAAAAGTATGTCGTTACTCAATGTATTTATGGTGATTGTCGTTGGCCGTACCCTTTCACTAATGCTCACTGCTTATCAGTTAAAAGTCAAGGGGAGGTCTCCCCTAACTGTTGCATTTACAAGCATTCTCTGCAAGCTGAACACGTTTCAGCATCGATCTTATGCCTTTTATCTTATTTACAGTTAGGGTTAGGCAAAGCCATTAGTCTTCCAATGGCAGGTGAGTGACATATAGAGTGTTGAAACTGCATGTGTGCAGCTAGTGACGGAGTGTATTGATGAGGACTATTCTGAACTGCAGTATATACATGAACACAGTGAAATGCACATTTGGCGGCCTGGTTACAGACGCTGTGTCTCTCTCTCCTCAGACTGACTATGGCTGTGATATAGAGAAGGGGAGCGTGTGCACCTACCACCCTGGGAGTGTTCACTGTGTGAGGGCTATACAAGCCAGGTGAGTCCTTCACTCACAACTGTATACTTGTCCTCACGGTCGGGTGTCAAGATTATATTCTAAGTAGCACAAATGCATTTACATCATTAGCAATGCATCCTATATAGGGCGTTTGCCATTTTGTAGTGCTGTCCGAACGTTTAGTGAGAATTATTATACCCTATGTAGTGGACTCAAAGTGCCCCATAATGTATCGTAAAAAGTAGTGGACAACGATGGTCACGAACTGAACACTATATACCTTCATGCATTGCGCTGATTGAAAAATGGCAGATGGACGAGACAAAATCCATTTAGTTGTGGCGCAAAAATAATGTATTTAATATGAGCAGAGCAGCGCATCACTACACAAACGGCCACAAAGTACTTTGTATTTATCAATTTGGGAAAATACGCTTATTGAAACAGTCACAATTAATTCTTACCTTTCACAATAAAAGCCCTAGTCTCATACACTGCATCACTGCTTACCAAGGGGAACTTAAATTAAGTCAGAGCAGTTCGCTAAGAGACAACTCAATAAAATAGTTTACATACAGTATGGATCCCAGCAGATGTTGATCTGGCTTGTTTTAATTGTGCGACAGCAATGACGTAATAAAAGGCGCAGAGAACATGACTTGAGTAGTGTCCAAAAGTGTCTTATTTTGCAGATGAGCTCACTATATAGTCCTCTACATAGAACTCCCTGGATAGTGAGTAGGGAGAAGTGAATGACTGAATGATTTTGGACACAGCCCCAGTATTTACATGTATATAATTTGCATGGTAAACTCTCTAATTTTGCGACGAAATTGCAACAGAATTGCGTTGCTATGAAACAGCTTGGGTCCATGTGTACTTCCTATCAGCTGATGACATTCACATACACTGCAACCAAGAATAAACTGGGACACATTTCGAATTTTTACGTTTAAATCTGTGTAAAGGGTCTAAATATTGTATATTTGTGACATCACAAATGGACAGAAATCCTCACAGCTTGTTTCAAATGCAGAGTTTCTGAATACGGGGTGTGTCTATTTCCCTGTGGATTGAGCGTTTCGATACTTTCACAGTATTTATATAAGACTTAAGCCGGCTTTATAATAAGAAAACATGAAAATCTCACTTTTTTATAATATGGGACCTTTAAGATGGTAAAAATGGTAAGCATTACTTAACATCTGCAAGTTAGCATTGTCATTGTGCGCTCAAGTTAGCATTTAGCTCAAAGCCCCACTGTGCCTATAGAGCCTATAGTGTAGCTGTAGACTCTTGTTTAAGGTTTTGGTTGCAGTAGAATTCATTATTTTAATTGACAATGTTTTTGGAAATGTATCAACAGTCCTAAATATGGAGCGGGACAACAGTGCTGCTATGACAGCACGGGCGCTCAGATGCTGACAGGAGACTCGAGTGGGGGAAGCACTCCAGACCGAGCACACGACTGGGGCTCACCCCCATTCAATAATCCCCCTCGCGTTCCTGGGGAGTCCCACTGGGTCTATGACGTCCTCAGCTTCTACTACTGCTGCCTGTGGTCTGACAACTGCCACGTCTACTTCAAACACCGGCCCTCCAGTGACTGCAGGCGTTACCAGTCACCCAGCTCAGGTGAGTGAATCGTTATTACGATTTATGTGTTTTTATGTGATTATTGTTAAATATGAAATCTTAATTTTTTTGTGTGTAATGACAGCTGTGGTGTTTGGAGATCCCCACTTCATAACATTTGATGGTGTCCGCTACTCCTTCAATGGCCTCGGGGAGTACACTTTGGTGACCTCGTCAAGGAAACGCCTGACAATACAAGGCAGAACAGAGCGTGTGAATGGTGAGTTTTTAAAAGTTTCTGTCTATCTCAACAACGATCAGTAAATGCTACCACTAAATAATAATAACAAACATTTTAATAAAATGCACATGAACCATTCATTGATCTGTTTCTCTCACCAGAAACGATAAAAGCCACAACGTTGACGGCCGTAGCCATGAAAGAAAGAGCATCGGATGTTGTTGAGGTGCGGCTGGTCGCCGGTCACAATGGCCTTGAAGTACTGCAGAACCAGAAAACCCTCTCCTTTTCTGAGCAGAGGTGGATGGACCTGCATGGTGAGACCCTGATTCGCCTTTCTGCTTATGATGGGAGTCAATGATTTTACTAACCCTGATCATGGACGGATTGGGCCCCAGGGCATAGACATGTAAAGGGCCCCACCCCTCGTACATAAGAACAAGAGCCACTGATTCAAAGAGACATATTTTTGGTCATTTTGCATCTCTTTGTAGACGTTTTGCTTATCTTTGTTGTCATATCCTGTCACTTTTGGGTTGTTTTGCGTCCGTTTGTAGACATTTTGTGTCCCTTTGTTGTCATATCCTGTCTCTTTTTAGTTGTTTTGTGTTTCTTTTTGGTTATTTTGTGTCTCTTATTGGCTTCCCAACAAGAAATATTAGCAGTAACTTCAAACAGAGGCTCTGGCCCAGTGGCCCCCCTTAACCTGTTGGGCCTGTGCCCAGTAGGCCCATTGAGTAATGCGTCCATGCCCCTGATGAAATCTTGAATAAAATGTATTCCCATTTGTTAGTTTTATTTGACAGTAAGTAGAAATTTAGACACAGTCCTCACATTTATGACACTGTGATAAAAACAAAGAATAACCTCGACTTTGACCAGCTACAACAGTAAAATGCTGCTTACACATGCAGAGATGTGAAATGACAAACTGTTCCAAATTTGGCAGAAAGTTGTCTTACTATGACTCACATAGTAAGAAGCTGATTGAGAGGAAATATACTTTCAGGGTCTTCAAAGTGAGGTCTTGATATCATCTTGTTAAAACTACAACAACTGCCTTTATTCTGACCAAATCTCCCTTCTAGGTGTGTTTGTGTTTTCTCCTACCTCTACGAATGTGACCGTGATGTTCCCGAGTGGAGCCGGGGTGGAAGTGCGACTGAGAGAGGGAACCATGACGACCACCGTGCTCCTGCCAGAGGACTTCAAAGACGCCACTCTCGGACTGCTGGGAAAGATGAACGGTTACGCCAGTGACGACCTCGCTCTCAGCAACGGTGAACTTGTGCGGGACCCCAACAATCCAGAGGAGGTGTTCAGCTTCGGGGCAAGCTGTAAGAAATGATTCACAATGCAGATTAGGTGCTGTTGTTCCAAATTCACGTGGTGTTTATGTCCTATTGTGAACCTACTTTTATGTATGAGCTGTGTGAGCTATATACCCAACAAAACCTCTTGAAATGTAGTTAAATAGGCGTGGAATTTGATGTGAATTAAGAGTATGTTCTTTCAGCAATACTCGAGAGAGATGAGATGTCACCCACATAATGACAAACACATTCATAATGTAAATATGTGAATTGGTAGAGTAGGTAATGATTAGTTCGATCGATAAGTAAAACAAATTTAGTTAAGGCTAACATTAGGCAACTATGAGAGTAAGATCAGGACTTTGGCCAGGTTGTTTGTGTTCCTGTCTCACAGTAGAGATTATTTGGGATATTAGTCAGGAAGAATTAAACGCAGGTCACCAAGGTTTAAGGTCTTTTCGCCACTCCATTTCTTGTCACACTGTTTCCAGTTTGGGGTCATGTCCCCTTCAAGTTACCCTATCATAGTGGGAATACATACTTCTCTTTTTTGTCTTTTCATGCATAGATCAGGCATTTGCATTCTAGGAAATCACTCATTTTATGAAACATCAGCAGATAATGTTGCAAAGGTTCCACTTAAATTTCAGTACTTTTAATGCTGTGTATCTTTCTTTTTGTCTTACAGGGGCCGTCAACAACGAGTCTGCCTTGTTCACATATGATTCAGAATATCTTCTGGACGCATATAACTACGCTCCCAGACATGACGTTAGTTTTATTCCAGTGTTTTCTGTCCCTGAGAATCCAGATGATCCATTAGCCAATCAGGCATCTGAGTTATGCTCTGGAGAGGGCGCTCAGTTCTGTAGGTATGACAAGAAGACTTTTATCTACTTTTTATCTACTTTTATTCATTATAATAATAATGAATGTTGGCCATCTCAGTAAGAATGAACTCAATTCTCTTAAAGGGGCAATCTGCCAATTTTACTCATGAAGTTCAGTTTACTCGTCATAACGCCAAATTCCCAACAGGCAGCGGCTCGTCGCAATAATTACAGTTTTCTGCGGCTGAGAGGCATATTCATGTGTTTCAGGCCGGAAGAAATTCTTTGTAGCATAGGTCAACATGTCACAGGAGTCACATGATCTGTTTACTGATTGGCTGTAGGCATTCTCTGGCTGCATTTCGCCACTAAAAGTTAAACTTTTCCCAACTTTTGTTTGGCCGCACTTCGCCGCAGAATCAAACGGCCGCAGCTTTTCATAGACACTGCATGGCAGCTCGCTGCAGGCCGCACTTCGCCACTGCTCTCGTGTGAATTCGCCGAAAAACTGTGTCTTTTGTGGCTCAGAAGGGAGCTTTCTAAAGTCTTACAAAATAACCCTGATGATGTCACAGTGATGTCATCAGGTTATCTCGGCTGAGGCTTGTGTAGAGTACGAAAAGCCTTCATTGCAAACTAGAGTTATGGGTTTGAAAAACATGGGCATTGACCAGGCAAGGAGATCCCACAAAAGACCAGTTGCATTATGGGAAATGTAGGACGAGGTGCTTTCAGCGTTTGACCCATAGAAATAGAATGGACATTCCCAAATCAGCGTAGCAGGAAGGTCAGAGCGACGTCAATTTTTATGTGTATTGTTGCCATAGCGGCTGACTTCCACATAAACTAAGCCATCTTCACGGACTCACTGAGGTGAAGTTTTGCAGTAACGATGACAAGCTGGTTAGCTCTTGGGCAGGTTCCGCCAGGCTTTGGTGCTGCACTGATAACAGAAAATGAGTTGAACTGTCTCCAGAAGCTGCGTCCGTTCTCTTCCTGGCGAGCTGCGACCACACACTTTACAGCGCCACTAACGTGGGTTCTGTTGTCACCATAACAATTAACAACTATCGCCATTTTCTTTTGTACTAGTCAAATAACACAGCAAACTGTTCAATGACCCTCCTCCTCCTATTTTTTTCTATGGTTTGACCCATAAAGGGGTTAAAAGTAACGACATCCTGACTTCTAATAATTCAATTTTCAACTTTATGTAAATGCAAGCCATTTCTATTGCAGCAAATTAATTTTCTTAACTACAGCAGCTCTTTTTCTGATCCGTACCTCTGTCCTGTAGGTATGACATCCTGGTAGGTCGTAGTCCAAGAATGGGAAACGCTTCCAAGGAGTCTTTCCAGAGTCACGTTTCTCTTGTGGAGGATCTAAAGCGAGGTGAGAGTATAAAATCATATAATGAAAAAGTGATTATAATGTACATTTAGATGGTTTCGCTGATAGTTATTGTTATACTGTGCAGTGATATCTTGTGGATGGCTTTCACCTCCGGCTAATGGAGAGAAGAATGGGACCACATATTTGCAAGGAGCTAAGGTGCAGTTTTCCTGCGATGACGGCTACACTCTCAAAGGATCGGCAGAGCGCGTATGCCAGGAGAACAGCCTGTGGTCTGGAGAAGACACGAGCTGCGTGGTTCCCAGTATGAATAAATAATGAAATCAGTCCTGTCCAATGATTCTGATCTTCTGATTTGAGCATGCATGTGTGTGTGTGTGTGTCCTTGTATGCATCATTTGATCCATCCAATCAGCTCTGAAGTGTTGAAATGCACAAAATTGAAATCACTCTCATGACCTTTTTACACAAATATTTCTGTAAGTGAGAATTACTTATAAGACCTTTGATTGATAAAAATGCACGCATCAAGAACTTAGCAATGCAACTATGGTCCCTTCCTTCACCATAATATAGGCCTATCTTATACCCATAATTCAGAAAATGTCTGAATAAAAGCAAACACCTTCCTTCTATGGGCCGTGCCCCTTGCTGTGGACCCCGTATGAACATTACTTTTTCACAAACATACACAACGACATATTGACCTGGAAAGTGTTAAGTGGTGCCTTTCTGACTGGTTTGTAAATCTGGATTGTTATAGCGGCCATTTCAGTCTAATTAGGACCGCATCCTATTACCAACAAGTTTGGCTGTTCGGTCGAAATTAGGCTAAAGAGCTCTGCTGTCGCGCCGAAAGTAATTCACTCACACTTGCCCTGTGACTGCACGAGGCTTTTTCCTGTCATGATCATGGCCTTCATAGGCTCATCCACTTTTTCCCGTACTACACTTGAGCAGACATTAATGTTTGCCAGTGTGCAGTTCATCCAAGAAACAGTGGGGCAAGTGAGTAATGTTGCCATTTATCCCAGTCCTATGAGAAACATACAGCTTCACAGAAGGGCAGAGTTGTAGCGGAAGTAGTCACAGAGCCTAGCTGATGTCTATATGCACACGCACGCTAGACACCGATGCTTTTGTGCTTTACGTCACGCACTTTTTGCTTTGCGATGCCGACGTGCTATGTAAAAGCATACACCGGGGCGGCATTATGACGCCGTTGTTTCGTTAAATGTGAAAAAGCAAAGCTGGCGTAACGGCGGCTAACCCTCCTTTACGGCAGTATTGCATAATATCTGTATGAAAGGGGCTTATGTTTACAGTAGTAGCAGCATATAAACCAGTGTAGGCATGCTAAACTCAAAGCTGAGCCCTTGATAGTGCTAGAAGAAAAGTTCAGGGATCATCAGTGTTTACAATTCATCCTCTGGGGACAATGATTGTCTACGCACATTTTTGTGACAGTAGCTGAGAAGAGATTTCATTCAAAACTACAAATGTTACCCTCATGTGTAGCTAGAAGGTCAGAGTATCACCAAAGTCATTAGGATTCATCCTCTGGGAGCCATGAGTGTCTGTACAAGATTGTGTGCCAATCTGTCCAGTAGATCAGTCTAGACCAAAATGGTGAACCAACCGACTGACCAACAGACATTGCCATACCTAGAACTACACCTCAAGTGTGACTATAGACATACAGTAGGTAGTTTAAGCTACCTGCATAGCCTGCAAGTATACTGTAGCATAGTCACAAATGGCTGAGGATGAACTTTTGTTCCTCTCTACTGAAACAAATACATGCACTCAAAGGCTATACTAACCATATATTTAAATCAATAAAGTCCTTCATAAGAAATGTTCAGTGTGTTCACCAGCAACACAAAAAAATACTTTCCATTAGAGACGGAAGTACAACATGTATCCAATGTGTGTCAATAAATTGGACAAGAAAAAAATCGGAATTAAAACAGAAACAGAAACACCTTTAGGAAGCAAAGCAATGAAAAATTGTGGTTGATTTGGGAGCTTTGTTGCATGTACTGTACTCTCTCTTCCTGTCTGAATCAATACAGTTAACTCTGGTTAAGGTAAAAATAAAAAAAAGAATCAAACAAACTAATGTAAATACTTGTCAATTGCCCTGGAGCCTCTGGTTTTAAAAAAAACATTTTTGTCATTTTTCAGGTAACATCGCAGGAATTGTTGCCGGTTCAGTCATTGGAGCGTTAGCACTGATTGTAATTATAACAACAATCGTACTCATGTCCCGGAAACGAAAAAGGTGCGGTACAGTATCTTCAGTTAATGTATTATGACTCTGTAACATAACATTTCTAAAATGCATTAATTATACTTACAATACTTGATATGGAAAAAGTGTGTCAGAGCTTCCTGCTCCTTCACTGTTTTTATTCTTTTTTTTCTTTTATTTCAGAAAAGCTGCACGGTCAAAAGAAGCCGTGACAAGTGAGGGCTCCTAACCACTTAACTCTTCATCTACTGAAAAATTAAAAATGAATGCAAGCATAAATACATGCTTAGGCTACATAAAATTACACATAACACAAAAGAGATATCTAATTCTGGTCACAAATCTTGTAAACCACAGCCAGGATCCAGACTAAACTATGTCATTGAGTAAAGGTCACTGCAGAGTTAAAGAGTAACTACACAATACATATTTTACACACTGCATCTTCCACGGCAGAAAAGTATTGTTGCACTGTTGAAATTTGAACCTGTATTGCACACTTTTGTCACACCCATAACGGTAAAGCGTTCTGTGCTATAAGTCATTAAGTTGGATATTCTAAGTAAAAATGATGATCCTAAATCAATAAGTTACTGTGAGTCTGTTCAATAGGACAATAACACTAGACAATAATTGATTAAACTCTCTTCAAAGGTGTAACATGAATGATGCAACCTGCTACTGTCGACACACTCCATTATTGTTCATGTCATACAGCGTTGGTGTTCATTAAATGAACTCTGCACTGTGTACGTGTACGTATGCGTTTGTACTGTCACCAAATGCTGATGAACATTGTTATACAGTTTACAACTTTCCAATTTGTTGGACAATAAAGTTTTTAAAATACAGTGTATTCTGTAGCTTCAATTCAGACTCAATGTGAATGATGATTTTCTTCTTTTACTGTGCATGCTGCCAAACTACACAGACATAACAACACGTTGTTGTTATGGCGTTTCTGACCAGCCATTGCATTGCAATGTGTGTGTAAATGTTAACAGTTATCTTTTCCCACTATATAAAACATAAAACAAAATACAACTGTTACTCCCGATTTTTACTGTTATTAGAAAGCCAATACAAGCAGACTTATCAAAATGTACCACCACAAACACACATAGGCTAAAGCAAAAGTTAGCTTTAACGGCTAAATTGACATGGCTAACAAAAACATCATACTCACTTATGCGAAAGCGGACGTAAAGGGAAAATTTGCCACCTCTTATGTGGATGTCCAGTCAGTGCTGATGGTAAATGTGGTCCACTGTAGAAATAAATTTCCCTAGTGTGTGCTATGTAGGCCCCTTTCACAGCAGCCATTGTGACATGTCATAGCAGCGTAAACACAGGTGTAAATAACAAAAACGAATTATGGTCCCGTTCTATTTAGTGTTTCACAGCCATTCCAGTGAGCCAGCATGCGCAATACCAGGGCACTGGCACACCTAAATGCAACAGGGCCATAATGAATGTTATTAATTACACCTGTGTTTACCCTGCAATGACATGTCAAAAGGGCATCACAGCCTGTTGAACGAGAAAGCTGTTTTCTCCTGCTGTGGAGCTGTGCTGGTGTTATGTCGAAGTCTGTTCCCTGTGTTAGCGCCTCCCCTCTATGGTTAGGGTTAGGGATAAGTGTTGGTTCAGGTTTATGGTGCCTTCAAATGGGGTCGTGTTTACCGTGCTCACGAGACGAGTCCATATGAACGCCTCCCTCTTGTGGTATTCACAACCTTTAACCTTTAATTATGCATTATGATGTTACCCACTTGCTAGCTTGCTAAATTGTTAGCCTGTATGGCTTCTAGAGACGACGACTGTAACGTTAATATAGGCACCATAAGGGTTGGTTTAGGTTTAGGTAGGGGGAAACACATATCAACAGGGAAACAATAGTCGACACAACACCATCTGTGCCTTCATGTACCAGGATGCATTGCACACAAGCTACGTTTGACAAATAAACTAATTAAACTCACAAAATGTAAATGAAGGGAATATTCTTACATCCAAACAGAAGAAGATTGTGGAGTGAATAAGTCCTCTTGACTGATGATACGCTCTTCTACCCACCTGCTGTGTGCGTCGTCGGCTCTTCTGTCTTATGTACATCGTGGATTTGACCACCGAACAGTCTCTTTCTCTCACAAATTACCTGGCGCAAAAAAACAAAAAAACAAAAAAACAAAAAATCAAAATTACCAGGTCTGGAACTAATATCACTCAAAAAATTCTAGTTAATGAATTTACACAGTACCTTCAAGATTACTACACATTCAATCTTCTTAGCTGCTGCACATGTAACATCAGCATTAGGCTATATGTATTTACTTACTTCAACTACTTGGTGACACTATTTCTACCATGTATGCTCAATATTGATCTAGTGAATACCTTGGACTAATGCTTTGGATGAGTGCAGATGGAGAGGCTACAGATATTGCCTCATTAATAAATACCATCCCTCTCTGATGGCTTGATTTATTTCTCTAAAGCTCGGTTCATTATTCGTATAACATAACACCCATGAAGACGTAGCTCTAGATGTGAAATTCCTCCCCAACACTCCACTGCGTCAATACCTCAGTCCATCACTTTGTCCTGGATGTAAACACGTCTTTAACGTTGTAATTTACCCTACATGCTCATCACGTGATGTTTGTTTAGTCTTGAGTTTTTTTTTTCTTCAGTCTTGTGTCCAGAAACTGGAAGTTGTTTACCGTGTGACTCTGAATGTACGCGCTGTTCCCTCACATAACACAAGGCTGTGGACAAAGAGCACCAGTATGTGACAAGACTGCAGAGGCCACCGCTGAATAAGCTGTCTGCTTGCTGCTTCCAGAGTCATTCACCAACAACTTGCCACAGACACTCCAGAGATATAAATACAAAATAGTTAGCATTATCCTCTCCAGGTCCCGGGGCAACGGAGGAGTAACACCCCAGCTCATGACATACCAAGTCATTGTCATCTCTTAGATCACACTAAATGCTGGACAAGTGTTAAAATGAATCATCCGGGTATATATGTGTGTGAGTAGAGCATTACAGATGCCAAAGCAGTCTTTCGTCAGACCTCCTGCTCACTTTCTGTTGAGAACAAAACTACAGCTGCCCCTTGTTTAGTGTCCAGGTCATCAATCCAGACTTGTTTGTTAGGGTGGAGCTACAGGCTTTTGCAGTTTCAACATCCTTTCCCTTCATTCTGAGCTTATTTTCTAAGATATGGGGGAACAAAATAAAATATTACCCCGTCCCATTTTCCGCCGAGATGTGAGCTGGGAACCTTTCCCAAACTGGACGCAGCCAAGCCGAATCTTTGCGCAGGATTTTGGCCTCCCTCCTTTCCTGGACCCTAGTGATCTGGACTGGATAGACTGGTCGAAGAGGAGACTGGCAGCTTTCTCGTGGCCTGGGTACGCACAAACTCCCCTTCTGCCTCCATTCAGCGGTCAGCGCTCTGCGGCGTCGAACCAAAAGGGTCTGGGACAACTGACGAGTGGAGTGTCAGAGATCCGAACAGGGACGGACAGCTGGAAGATCAACCTGGACGTCAATCACTTCTCGCCTGAGGAAATTACGATCACAACCAAGGAGGGTTATTTGCAAATATCAGGTATTATCTGATTCCAAGCTATTTGTGAGATGCGACAAAACTTTAAAGGGGACATATCGTGCTCATTTCTAGGTTCATACTTGTGTTTTGGGCTTCTACTTGAACATGATTATATTCTTTAATGTTCAAAAAACACAATCTTTTTCTCATACTGTCTGTCTGAATATACCTGTATTCACCTTCCGTCTGAAATGTTCTGTTTTAGCACCTGTCTCTTTGAGACCCCTCCTCCCGAAATAGCCCAGTCTGCTCTAATTGGCTTGAGAGATAAATATGGTGAGCCTGAATGTGACATAGGAAGGGGAGCCAAATCTGAATGGCTTGTTGAATCACATGTTTTCTAATCTAGATAGCCCAAAAAAACTGACTGGGTTGTCTTATTTCACTGTTTGTGGGTTGGTAGGCCCTTCAGATACCCAAATGTATGTGCACAAGCACTGAAAAAGTGAGTATTTCATGACATGTCTCCTTTAAAGTAAAAGCATCGTAATTAGTTATAAACGCACTACATAGACAGACCTTGATCCAATCAATTTGTGCTTAATCATTAACATTATTTTCTTGGCACGGTTTTATTATGTCTGTTTTTCATTACAAGGAAATCATGAAGAAAGGCAGGATGAGCATGGAGCGGTTTCAAGGTGCTTCACCCGGAAATACAAGTAAGTTGTCTCCGAGCAGTGGTGGAAAGTAACTAAGTACATTTACTAAGTACTGTAAGTACAATTTTGAGGTACTTGTGTTTTCTATTTTTTACTTTGTATTTCTATTTTATGCTACTTTATACTTTTACTCCACAACATCTCAGAAGGAAATATTGTACTTTTTACTCCACTACATTTATCTAATAACTTTAGTTACTTTACAGATTCAGATTAATAATACAAAATATAATCAACTATTAAATAATGTTGTCATATTAGATTGAGATGGAGCTTTATTGTTCCCCAGGCTAAATTAACCAGAAGTGTATAAAGTAATTAAAATGAGCGCCACCTTTACCAGCTGCAACATTAAAGTGTTGAACCAAAAAAATATTATTAAAATATCCCCAAAACATAACTAAAAGAGCAGAAAAACATTAGTAAAGTATGAGGCATACATTTATAAAATATCCAAAATAATATCAGTAAAATATCCCAAACAATATTAGTAAAATATCAGACAAAAAAATCATAAAATATCCAAAAGTGATGAACACATTTATGCATCAATAAGTATAATACAATAATATGATATATATTATTCTACATAATAAGTACTTTTATTTTTGGTACTTTAAATACATTTTGATGCTGACACTTTTGTAATTAAGTAAGATTTTGAATGCAGGACTTTTACTTTAACAGAGTATTTCTACACTGTGGTATTGTTACTTTTACTGAAGTACAAGATGTGAGTACTTCTTCCACCTATGTCTCTGAGAATGTGAGGAAATTTGAAAAATGATCTGGCTGTGATTCAATATAATTGCTGTGTACTGTATTAACAGTCTTAGTAATGCAATCAAATGGTTAAATGTTTAGAGGGCAAGAGGTCAACATAAACTTATTCTTCGTTTCTTCAAGGCTGCCACAGGGGGTGGACGCACAGCACATTAGTTCTTCACTGTCTGGTGATGGAGTTCTGTCCGTAGAGGCCCCCGCCCCTGGGACATCCATCATCAGCAACAACCCAACCAATGAGATCGTCATACCGGTTCAGATCAGACAGACGCAAGACGGTGAAAAGGGAAACCAGTAAGCAAGAATTTGAAACTACAATCAGATGTAGTCCAAGTTGTGTGTAGCAACCTTTATAGCACTGGCATGAAAAAGACAAAGCTAGTCTGTTATTTACTGTAAGAACAAGCTTGTTTTCCTGCTGTAATGCATTGTTACCAGTACAATATCATATCACAATTACTTTAAAATCAAATGCAGACTCATCAGTATAACAGAATGCTTATAAAAGGATTATTATGACCTTGTATTCCTTATAACATGCCATCATTGTTTTATGAGCTTGTAATATCTTCATTATATGAAAAAATACATGTTAGCAGCTGTAGTTGTGACCTTACATGACCTATAGGGATAGTGGATTATGGGTGACAATACTGGCCAAGAATGGACAGTGGAAATGACTATTTATATTCAAACAGCTTATTTTTTATGAAAAAAAGGTATGTATGTCAAATTGTGCTTCTGTGTAACATGCAGGCAATATAATTAATAATTAATTTGATTTCGCTTTTGAGGAAGAGAAACACTGTAAAAGCTGTAGCATAGATTCATTTTGTGTTTGTCCTGAAAGTTGTACATCGATGTATTGAATAACTTTAGCCTAATAAAGCTATCCTGATATATAATCTTCCACCAATGTATTACTGCTATATAAATAAAAAAATTTATTATTTTTTCTCATTTAGTGTCCTTCATTACTGAAGCATTTGTTAGCAGATTATAGGACTAATAGAAACCAGTTTAATCTGTATTGATTATTCATCCATTGCTCTATATCTCATGGCTTCCCTATAAAAATGATTGTCAACTGTGCCACAAGAGGGCACCGAAGTCCTCCATTCTTCCATACCATCATAATACTTAAATAGTATTTATTTCATAGTATTTACAATTAATTGTATTTATTTATTCATGCAGACCTTCATCAACAGTTTCTCTCAAAGACCTTGACAAACAGAGGCCTATCTTCATAATTAGCTGTTTTGAGTTTGTTACACCTAATTCATTTCCTAAAAGATCTTCTACAAACACATTTTCTAAATCATATATCCCACCACAAAAAAACCCAATATATATATATATATATATTAACAGTGGTCAGCTTCTTTCCTGCAATAGAGGTTAAGGGGGTCAAGAGTAAAAGTCAGCAGGTGCTCAGCTGATCTGATGAAGGCCACTCTGAAGTAAACAGTGACATCTACTGGTTGAACGAGGTATTACATGTTGACGTAACTGAGTTACTGTATTTGTACTGTATGTCAACACATGGATTAATGCAATGTTGGAAGTAATTGTTGAAAATACAGAATATATAGTGACGAGAGGATTTTGTTTTTCTGACATGTGTTAAAGAATCCCTTAAGAGCATTTGATGAAGTAACAAAGTGGTTTCATTTAATTTTAGTATAGAGTAAAGGATGGCAAGTTAAATACAAATAGAAAACAGAAGAGTATCAGTCTACCATCTTCTTTGTGTATTTAGAAATGGAAAACAACTATGAGATGGAGGTGTTAATCTAGAAGCAGAGAAGTAACTCTGACCAAATATAAATGCATCTTCAAACTGACACTGTAGAGAAAATGTACAGATTATTTAGGTGATTCTACCAAATTTTTTACAGTTATCTTTGGAGGATTATTGTATTAATTATCATATTATATCCGAATCTGTCCTTTTAAGGAATTCAAGCCCGCAGTGATGACATGTCCCTGCCCTTGCTTTGGTTTGTTGTCTTGATCAAGATGAGAGCAAGCAGGGTGGAAAAGTCAATTAAGATGAATTTGGGATTCAAGATTTGCTAAACAAAAGTGCTTTGAAATCCTCCCAGAAAATAACAATAAGGTAAACTTTGGTCAACAGACTCTTAACATGCATTAATGTTGTGCCTGTCGTGACACGATGCTTACTCTCTGGCAGTCTCATGAGAATCTTTAATTCACTTAAACAATATTAACAGTGACATAAATTCTTATAATTTATAATGCTTTGCATTTATGTGCATCTTTGTTTTCACACTAGATCAAATTAACAGTATCATTTTCTTCTATTACTTAACATTTCTTTAGATAAACAAACAAATTCACAAATTCACATTTGTCACTTTCTACCAAACAAGATAAATATTACTGCAAACAAGTCAATAAATCAATAAACATTAAATATCTAAGCAAAAATAATTAAACAAAAATATCCTATAAGCCATAAATTACTCTAAATTTCCTCTGTCAATTTCTTGTCTTAAACAATCACTTTATAATCAACACACAAATGCATCATCTTTACGTTTAAACACACATATACACTTCACTGGCTCATACTATGTCCTCACACATACACACGCGATGAGTCGCGCGGCACTGCCATCGTGTGGCGCTATTAAAGCGGCAGATCAAACAGAGCTATCTAGCTTGAACCAGTGTTTGACTTCACGCTCGAACAATGCCAATAAAACGTAAAAAACACTCGACATTAGGTTAGCATATTAATAAAACAGAATGGAACAACTTAGTAAACATATCTGAAAGTTTGAGTATGAAATACGTATTTCTGTACCTGAATAGAGGAATATTTGTAGTGAGACTCGTGACACGATGCCTACTCTCTGGCAGTCTCGTGAGGATGAGGCACCGTAGTCGCGAGCTTCCCCTTCAGGCCTCGGCAGGTATCACTAATCAATCTCAGAACAGACTTAACAGGTGGATCCCAGATGAGCTACTGACAGGAGATATTCTGACATTTAGAGAGGTTTTAACCAAAATAATGTATTTAAAGTGTTTTTAATCTTTTGAAAAAGACTTAGTTTTCAACACTTAAAACCTTTTAAATGTTTTTAACCCTTCATGGATTTCAGTTGTTTTTATGACCCATTTAACAATGAATTAAGCTTTTATGTCAATACAACTGCTTTTATTACTAGAAGTTTATTTATAGCTGATCAGCTTTCTTCAATCAAATTCTACCTATCACATTAACACATCCAGCAGAGGAGGGGAGGGGGGGAGCTCCAAAAACTCAGGAAAATCAGGGCTAAAGTTGTGTAGTGTGAACTATAGGCATTAAGTGTGGTTCATGCTTGCCGCATCCACGAGGGTCGCGAGCGTCCACGCGGCCAAAATGACGTCACACCATTACGTGGGTTCTGTGCAGCAGGTTTTCGCCTGTCTGTGCACATCCAAATTTGTCTAACTATGCGGACGGGCAGAATTTTTTTCAATATCTGCAACAACTAAAGCTTTAGCTTTGCTTTCTGTTGCTTCAGTTATGTATTGGAACAAATTGTCATGCTATATATTGGAAACAAATGCGTTATCTAACTTTAAAACTACTTAATGGGATTGTTGGTAAAATCTGGGTGTTTCAGTTCAAATGAGTCCAGAAAAATGGTCAGTCGTGAGTTGATGCAGGTCTTTGTGGTTGTGTTTCCTTACGTCCGCAGTTACAAGGAAATGTTAACACTAGAAAAATAGTAGAATGATAATGATAATGAGTCTCAACGGCTAAACAGGCTTGCGAGGAGTATCCAAACGTTTCCTCATCACGATTCCACGTCGGCTCATGTCCGGGCGACTATCCATACATTGTGGAAAGTATAATTTCGCTTAAGGAGGTTAGAATAGTCTGGTTGTCAGGGCATTTCCAGGTATAGCTAGTTGGTTGCTAGGGTGTTCTGCAGGGGTGCTACCAGGTGGTTGTTAAGTGGTTGCTAAGGTGGTCTCTAGGAGGTTGGTAGGGCATATGAGGTGGTTTCCATAGTAATTCCTGGTGGTTGCCGGGGGTACTGCATGTTTGCTAAGGTGTACTTGGAAGAAGTATTAATAGCGCTACTAGTGGCAGCTGTGATGACAGCACATGTAATATATTGGGGGTCTATTCAGCACCATGGAGAGACACACACAGCATTTAAATGTTTGTCTCTGTCACCCTCTAGTGGCCACATGAAGTAATAACAGGAATAATGGCAAAAGTATAAAAATATAAAAGTCTCTTTGCTTCATTATTACTCCAGTATATGTTCACAGTCTACAGAGAAAAATACGAGTCTCTCTGATAAAAAAAGATGAGCGTTGGAAAAAAATAAATAATTTTCCTCAAAAAGTATGAAAGGTATCGTGAAGGAGACTTGCATTTTATATCTATATTTTTGAGAGCATATTCACCCCCCTATGCAATGAGTCCTTCACATACATATGATGATGCTGCAGGATTTCAAAAAGGAGTGGATTTTGTGAAACTGTACAATAATAATAATAATAATAACATAATAATGCAATTTGAATTATTTTCTCTTTTAAACAAACACTGACTTACAGGTGTGCTATCTCTCTATCTAAGGCGACATTGTTCTTACCATATTAGTGTTTATTTCTAAGAATACTAATCTTGTGGTGTGTGAGAGAAGTTGCTGAGGAGAGAGGCTGTAGTATTGCGGTGTCTCTTTAAAGGAAGGGGGAGTGTAGAAGAGGGACAGAGGAAAGAGATGAATAGAAGGCACCAGAACCACCTACCATGACCAAGTGCGCTGTAAATGTAGGACAGAAATTCGAGTGGAATACAAACGGATCGTCCAGCGACATATTCGAGGGAAAACCATGTTTGGATGTGCCTTACTATCTGACTCCAACCTTCTCAAATATGCTGCCACCACATGCGATCACTGGAACACAGGGAAAGTGGTTCTCCTCCCAAACATTTCTTGCGTTTTGAAACGGAAAAGAAGAGTGGCAGTAACAACACACATCATCCCTGTGCTATCTGTCTCCGATTATCAATGGTAGGCATTGCATAATTCAACCCTTTATCCACCACCACCACCGGAGCCATTTGGTTCCTCCTCTCTCTTTGAGAGAAGAGGGGGAGAAAAGAAAAAGCAGAAAGAAAAAAAAACCCTCGACTACATCCATCCATCCATCCAGTGGCTCTGCATCCTCTGGTTGCCTGCAGATTGTTTGGCAATGCCCTTTTCTCTCCTAGGAAGAACTTGCAGCCAGTAAAGCGGTGGGGAACACGCAGGGTGAAGGATGCATTTAAAGCTGGATGTGTGCTGCATTCAGGGAGATTCGGCAATAATAGCAGCTCTAGCAGCAGAAACGGTGTGTGCGGAGGGCCTGGGAAGCACCCAGCCCCACTATCTGCTCCTTTTCCTCCCCCCCTGCAGGACCATGCTTGCGTGAGGGATGAGGCTGTGCACAGGGACACCAGGCCAGAGCTGCGGCCTACTTCTCACAAGAGCCGGTCTCTCGACTGCAAGATCTGCTGTGAACACATTGCCACCATCAAATCAGCATCTTTGGTACGCAGCAGCTCCAACCCCCCCCCTCCTCCTCCTCCTCTCCTCTCTCTCCATCCCTCTCCCCTCTCTCTCTCTCTCTCTCTGCGTTTGCATAAAAAAAAACGCGTGTGTGTTAGTGTGTGCGCGTGCGTGTGTGCGTGCTGGCGGTGAGGAGGGGGTGAGGATGGGTGGGGGGGGGGGGGGGGGTGTCTGTGTTCTCAGCTGTACATCTGTAGTCATGGCAACCACATCCTGTTAATGGATGTCATTTTTTTTTTCCTCCATCCTCAGCTTCCCCTCTCTTCTGCCTCTGCTTTTATGTGTGTGTGTGTGTGTGTGTGTGTGTGCATTGCATTTATATATATATATATATATATATATATATATATATATATAAATATTCCATATAAATCTCTGATGTCTGTTATACCAATGAGATTTGTTGTTAGATTGTTATTGGTGCATCTTCTCTGATCTTATAGAGATTGGTCTTGAGCCTATAACTGTGGCATCATATAAATGGTACCTTTGGTGCTGAAGTGTTTGTTTGTTTGTTTGTTTACACATATACAAAAAAACCCGAAAAATTTAAATACAATATATAATTTGCAAGGGGATGTGAAGGAGGATTTGCTTAAAAAAAACCTCCAGGCGTTTTGAAAAGTGGCATTTTCCAGGCAGCATATTACATGAAATAATTACAGTATGGAAAATGCATCATTTGTATGTATCTATCAATAATTTTAGACATAATAAACATATAATAAAAAAAAGACATAGTTTAGGAAAGTACTTAACAATGCATCCCCAAAAACACCCGTCGGATATGGAAATATCAAGCAGGCTCATTCATAACTCACTGTCAAAGACTAACTTTACAAAATAAGAGCATACGCTCGTGTGTTATGGCATATAGTTTTCATAAGACAAGAGAGATAAACAGAAAATAGAGAAAAAATAAACACAAATAATTGTAGACAAAGGAAGATATTGGTTGGACCCGAGTGATTGATGGATTCATTCATTCTAGTATTAAGAGGTGGTCTACCTTTAGAGTATGAATGGGATTAAACAGCAGTATATTGATGAACTTCACCTCTTTTGTGCAACACTTCTGCTAAAAGGCATTGATACTCCCTTTAGGATTGTCAGACTGTATCAACCCTTGTTAAGGTCTTAGGTTATTTTGGATGTGCAGTAATCTGCAAACTGATTGCTTTCCAGTTTGCACTATTCTGTTTGTGGTCTGTTTTTAGGCCATAGCCTCTGACTTACCAGCTGTCTGTCTTCCTTTTCTTCCCCCCCTTTGTCTCCACCATGGCAGTGGTTTCTCTCTGCCCGCTCCTCCGTCTCTTTTACTTCCTGCTTCCTGTGTTCCTGTGTCTAGGTCATCAGGTAGATCCAGGAGCATGAGCAGGACTTTGAGCTGCGGGAGCAGATGTCTGGGTATAAGCGCATGCGGCGGCAGCACCAGAAGCAGCTGATCGCCCTGGAGAACAGGCTAAAGGCCGAGATGGATGAGCATAGGCTCCGGCTGCAGAAGGAATTAGAGACACATGCGAACAACACTTACATTGAGCTGGAAAGACTGGCCAAACGGCACGCTGCTCAAACAGACAAAGAGGTACAGCCTCAACAGCAGGCGCTATTTATGAATATGGAAACTTTATGCCAGAACTTGTGTGGCATTTTTGACAGTTCAGAGGTCAATAAAGGATGTTAATCTGAATCTCTTCACAGATGAAATCAGTTGCAGCTGAAGAGAGGAGGATCCAGCAACAGATTGTTGCTCAGCAAAAGAAGGAGCTGACTACTTTCTTAGAGAATCAGAAAAAAGAGTACAGGCTTTGCAAAGACAAGATCAAAGAAGTAAATATCACAAATAGATACAAGGCAAAAGTTCATTTTCTATGAGATTGTCTTCAGATAATTCACACTCCTTTTTATTGTGTCTGTGTTATAGGAGATGGGCGAAGACCCATGTACACCCAAGGAGGAGAAGCAGGAGCGTCTGTCCAGGCACAAAGAAACAATACAGCGCTCTCAGGCTGAGGAGGAAGCTCACCTGCTGGCCCAGCAGAGGCTGGTCTACGACCGGAGCTGCAGGGCCCTCAAACGCCGGAGTCTGGTCAGGAAGCACGACTTTGAACAGGAGCAACTGAGAGAGGTAATGTGACTTCCTTGACCATCACAGAAAACACACATGAAACTGTGCAGACAAATCTCAAAATGAAATATCACAATTTTGGATACGACTACCGGTGTTTTCAGAAGATGTTTTAACACAAGAATATTTTGTGAAATGATCGTTGTCAATGATGACCAAATCTATACTGCATTCCACAGAAAAAATAGTTTCTTTATATGGATGACTTTTCATTGATTCAAATGTCAGGGATAAGGCTACAAGCGAATTGTTTTCATTATGAATCACTTGTTGATTACTGTTTGATTAATCAATTAATTACTTATTCACCCGTACTGCTACTCTGACCAACTTTCCCGAAATCCAATGGTATTCAATTTACATTTTTATGACATGAAACAAAAAAAACAGTAAATCCTCACATTGGTAACCTGGAACCAACAGCATTTGGGGATTTTTTACTTTGCAAAACTACATTTCCACAGTGGGAACGTGTCTTAACAAGACGGTAAACTCGGTGGCCGAATGCTGAATAAATTAGCTCATTCCCAACCAATAATTTGACTTGTCTACTGCAGAAGTCTGTGTTTTAACAGTGTGTTTGACAGCAGCCATCACTAAAATCATAAAAATGAAGCCACTTTTATGAAAGCATTAACCTACAGGTAAAAAGAGCAGAGTCACCAAGTTACATGCTAAAATTATCGTATTTAGTGTGGCTATTGTTTAGGCCGTCATTTCCAAATTGAATTGATCACAAGACGAGTCACGGTCTGGGTGACTTACCACCTCGGATAAACACTTTCTTTGGGAAACCCTGTAATTGTCACTTACAGTATTGTAAAGGAACAGTGTGTAACATTTCGGGGATCTATTGGCAGAAATGGAATATAATATTAATAAGAATGAAACGTAAGAATCGTTGTGTTTTCGTTACCTTAGAATGAGACGTTTATATCTACATACAGAGCGGGTCCTCTGCACGGAGTCGGCCACCATGTTTCTACTGTGGCCCAGAACGGACAAACCAAACACTGGCTCTAGATAGGGCCATTTGCCTTTTTCACGTTTTCACGTTTATGCGTCAGCCACTGTAGTTCTCTTATCCACTTGGCACACAGGAGAAGTTTAAGTTGGTTGCGATGTGAAACTTCACCTCTAAATGCCGTCAGATCCTACACACTGCACTTTTTGTTGGAGTTGGCATCATCGACATAAGTATATAAAAGAAAACACTACATTTAAGAAATATATCTGAAAAAAGAAGTATAAAAGAAGAGGACCGAACACTGAATATCGAGGGGACACCAAAATGAACAAGTGGAAGCAGTCAAGTGCTGTTCTTCCATGAGAAGCGATGCAGTGCTCATATGTAGAAAAATAGTGCTAAGACACACAGCTCTGGTCATTCATGTTCAACCAGCCTTACAAAATGTTTGGAAAGCTGATTTTGCGCATGTTGTCATAAAAAAAAATGACATTACAATCCAACTTGTTGTCCCAGGAGCTGAACAAGAAGAGGACCCAGAAGGAGATGGAACACGCCTTGATGATCCGGCAGGACGAGTCCACGCAGGACATGGAGCGCAGGCAGCTGCAGATGCTGCAGAAGCTGCGCATTGAACTCATGCGGCTGCAGCACCAGACGGAGCTGGAGAACCAGGAGGAGTACAACGGCCGGCGGCAGAGAGAACTACACAGGAAACACACTCTGGAGCAGCGGCAGCAGCCCAGAAACCTCAAGGTGCCCTGAACTTTCTCTTTGCCACTATGTGGTTATTTAGTGAGTTGATATCCAGAAAATGTTTTGGGGGGACGTAACATGTTTCATGATTACATTATGGGTTTGATATGAAAGCTCTGCAGGTATACTGTACATCTGTCCCCTCTACTACTCTGACCTTCTGACCTTCGGCTTGCCTAAAATGTGCCTTGTATTCTTATTCTAATGGCGCCTTTGACTGGGGTCGTGTTTACCGTGTTCACGAGAAGAGTCCATATGAACGCCCCCCTCTTGTGTTCAGGACCTCGTAAGTTGAAAGTTTCTGAAAGCTCAGAGTTTACGAGTTGTGACGTGTTTGTTGACGTTGTCAGAAATGGCGGAGGCCATGGAAGTACATTTTTCGGTACATAATAAGTTTATATATTGTAATTTTAGTCGTATATTGTTTTTCTTCCTAATTTTATAATTTGTCTGAGGAAGATGTTAACCACTTGAACGCCAAGCATATGTGTACATAACTTCCCATGTTGTAGACACGAGCTCCCGAGTTTCATTTGAAGGCACCATAAATTTCCCATCAGAAATCTGTAGAACAAAAAAAACATTAATAATGTTGCCATGACAACTGCTTCCTCCAAAACATTTCTATGATATCTTTCACTAATTTAAATCTTTTCTATTATCTATTGACACTTTTTTTTTGTTTTGTTTTAGCTACAATGTTGAGAAAAAAAAGCTCACTTTCTGTGTGCAAACTGAAATGATCAAGGGCATCGCAAAAAAATAAAATAAATGAATTAACAATTGAATTATTTATACCATGTAATCCACTTCAAAATGATTTACTCTACATTGGTACAGTAGCTTGAAAACAAGGTGAAATTAAATACATGCAAGCTGTTTGCATTTCCATCAAATTAAAAGATATTTTTTATTGTTAAGTATAATTATTTTGCATCCATGCTAAAGTCAAAACCAGTAACAAAAACTGCTCTATGTCATACCTGTAATTGCCTTTTGATTGTGTTTCTCTTTCAACCCTCTGTAGATGCTGGAGATGCAGATCAAGAAACAGTTCCAGGACACTTGCAAGGTGCAGAACAAGCAGTACAAAGCTCTTAGGAACCACCAGCTGGAGGTCTCTCCCAAAGGCGACCACAAGAACATCCTGAAGAGCCTGAAAGAGGAGCAGACACGCAAGCTGGCCATACTGGCCGAGCAGTACGAGCAGAGCATCAACGAGATGATGGCCTCACAAGCGGTACGAGGATCCCGAAGCATCTTGTCATGAATAGCACAAGTGCGCCTCATTCATCATTTGTATGTTGTATATTTACACATTTGCTCTTCACCCTCAGACTAATGGCAACAACTATATGTGCATCAACATTTTACAAACTCATCACACATTTGAATATTTAGAGCACTGTTAATCTTTTTTCAAAAATTGTTGGCCTTTTAGTTTGATCAATGAGGCCCAACCTATGCTTGCGTGTTAATGTGTGTGTGTAACTACCTCCGTCTCGTCGGGGTCTCTAGATGCGGTTAGACGCAGAGCAGGAAATTGAGTGCCAAGCTCTGAAGCAGCAGCTGAAGCAAGAGATGGAGCTCCTGGACGCCTACCAGAGAAAAACCAAGTCACAGATGGAGACCCAACACGAGCGAGAGCAGCAGAAACTGGAGCAGAAGGTCTCCATACGCAGAGCGCACCTTGAACAGAAGGTAAGATCAAATGATCCATTATAAAATACCTTAAGTGAATGTAGAATGATACTGTAGTCTATAAAGAAATTACCTCAGGATAGATACATGTCCGGAGAAACACCTGTTGACAGCAGCAGTTTCCAATTTAGTACACTGCTAGTGACTACAAATACAAGCGTGTTAAGAGGAAGATGTCGGGTTCAGTTGCCTCTGGCCCGGACATGCGTTCCTGGACATGCACGTTAGCAGTCGGGGGTTCCACCAACTCCTAATGGTTGGTTGGAATTGCACAGTTGGGGGTGATGTGTCACACCCTCATCCTACTGTTGAAGGTCATCGCTGGCTGGTGACTCTAGAGCTCTGCAGCCTTCCTGCAGTAGAGGAAGTGAAAAGGGCTGAAGTGCAGCAGATAACTGGGCAAAAAAAGTAAATAAAAATAGAAAAAAATTGACTGTCCAGCTTACTTCATCATCGTCATGTGATCTGAGTCACGTGACTCCCATGAGCGTGCTACCCTCTTAAAAGTAAATTGTTTGCTGTAAAACGTTTGTTCGTGGGGGCGTTGCTCGAGGAAAAGCCATGGGGTCATTTGAAAGGTTAAAAGGCCTTTTATTATTCAAAGGCCTTTTTTTTTGTTTTGCTGACATTGGCTTTACTTCCTCATTGTAAGGTGTCCCACAAGATATCATGATTATTGCAAAATCAAGTTTTTTGTTCAAATATTTTTAGCGCTCTGGGGATGACAATGTCGGTCGGTCGCATGGATGTATTAAGAGAACTGGATACAGCGTTGGAGGCGGGGCCCCGTTCATTCCTATGAGAGTTGCTTAGTGGTGCATGATGCCAAAATGGCTCGACTTCCGACTGGAAAAGTAGCCGGATCTTCCAGTGATCTTGCACATCCATTCGGTCCATGGAGCAGGCACAGTAGTATGTCTCGGTCACGGGGTCACAGCCGAAGGGAAATTACTCTGGATTTGGCTATTAGTGCATTTTACAACATTTAGGACCTAATGATTTAAATAAGGGCTGTTCAAGTGTTCATACTGGGTAGTACATTTACCTCAAAAAAGTATTTTTGGGCCCAATGGCATCACTTGACAAACACGGAAGTTGTAGTACCACCGTATGGCCACTACGAGAATTGGCAATCAACGACTGGCGCTCTTCCTGGGGGCTTGGTCGGTCGGTCCAGACTGAAAAATCTCAACAACTATGAGATGGATTGTCACAAAATTTGGTACATAATATATTCATGTCTCTCTCAGGATTAGGGGGTCATCATCAGGTCAACATTTGTATTTGTCCAATACTTTGCCTCCTCAGCTGTACTAAGTGTTTAGTGCTAATAATCAAATGTTACCATGTTAACAAGCTAAACTAAGATGTTGATCATGGTAAGCATTATACCTGGTTAGCATCAGCGTATTTACAGTGACACTCAGTGACAAGAAATGTATCGAAAAGGCGCTTGAATAACACAATAATGCGCAACTGTTCTTTCTTTTAGGCGTGTCATTTTCACGCCATGTAGTCTGTACTGACTGCAATGTAAATGCGTGAATATGCTACACTCAGAGCTAGTGATGCAGAATAAACTGAGAAAAACGGCTTATGGCGGGGAAGAGGGGAGGTGAATGTGTCCAACAAACACAGGACTTTCAACCAGGAAACCGGAGCTCGAGACGGGAGTTTTGTCATGTTTTGTAGTGACGTGTTTTCCATTCCGATGTCACGTTGTTTTCATATGTATTTTACTTAGCTTACGTGGTTTTCCTAAACCTAACTGAGTGGTTTTGTTGCCCCCTGCTGGTAGGCTACTGCACCTTCATACACGTGTGTAATATTCACACCTTGGTGAGGCAAAATGTGACACGCTATCCTCTGGTGGACAGGTCTATTACACGCTTTGATACAGTACAGTATTCATTATATGAGTAAGCAATCTGCAACTTGGACTTTAAAAAAATATGTCTGTATTACAAGTGATACATTTTATTATAGATTAATGTGACGATCAACCTAGTGAGTGTGCTTTGTAACGTCTTACTGCGACGACAAATACTGACAACAAGGCGCCATCTCTAGCAGGGCAAAACACAAATATGGAAGTTAAAGTCCAATAATGAAATAACTACCATCAAGTTTTTCCGATTACAGATTGAAGAGGAACTGGCCGCTCTTCAGAAGGAGCGCACAGAAAAGATCAAGCACTTGTTGGAACGTCAGGACAGAGAAATGAACACTTTTGACACAGAAAGTCGAAGCCTCGGCTTTGGGAGCCTGGGTTCTCTGGACTTCCCCAAAGAAGACAACAGATGAAAGTGGATTTATCTTTAGAGGACAACATATCCGTGCCCTTTTCGCGTCCACTTGACCGTTTTTGTCACGTCCACGGTGACGAAGCTGGATAACTTTCTCCATTGCTTTTCTTCTCTCTTAGATATCGCATCTTTGAATCGAGGTGTTAACGTGCAATGAGAACTTCTTTTGTGAAACTTGAAAGGGGGGAAAGTAAAACAAAAGAATCTACAACAAACATGTCAATAAAAATCAAACCTAGTCAGTGTAAACTCAAAACTTATGTGTTGAAAATAACAGACTCTTTCCTCCATGCCATTTCCTCCTTTTGGTATGAATTGAATAAATCAGGAAATTTTAGTAAAATTGGCACTTTGATATGTTTAAGTAGAAACCCATCATGTTCGTATGATGCTTAATGTGTGTGTTACATGGAGGGACATTGTGGAATGTGAGCTGCGGACTCCCCCGTGGTGTTAAGCTGCTTTGTCTTTTTTTATTGGTTTTATTTATTTTGTTCTTTTTTTATTTTATGCTCTGAATGTGAATATTACTGTATGGGGTCACTGGATAAAGTCAGAGTTTATTCATTTATTTATTTATTTTTTTGTTCATACTTCCATATTGTGCTTATGCATACAGTATACTGTGGTCCCTCACTTTTCTAGGCAACAGTTCTTACCTTTTCTTTTATTTGATATGTAGGATCAATTGGCGTTAGCTTGATCAACCCATTTATCTTATCACAACTCAAGATCCCACTCGGTAAAACTGCTTATTATTGCATGCACTTTAAGGACAAATTCAGGTTGTGAAGTGAAGCATGAATCTGTCAAGAGATTTTAGCTGTTTGTAAATAAAAGCATTTTTTTTGTTTTTTTGTTTTAAGCCTATGGATACTGGACATAAGCGGCATATTTGATATGATAATTTCACAAATGCCTTTATTTAAGTTGTGCCTGAAGCAGATTTTAGTTCCGTGTTTGTTATATCTATATTTTATTTAACTGAGGCCGGCACCATTTTTGTTTTGGTTTCATCTAAACTTGTGAATCATTTAATGTTCACTAATCAGAGTTCTTGTAAAGGAAAAATGGTGAGAATTGTGCTGTATAACTTTTGATATGAATATTTGTACATGAGAATATAGCTAGAACATACAGAGACACTGGTCTATTACTGATAACAGAGCTTAAAGACTTTGCTTCGTTTTTGTTTTATAATATAGAGATATGGTCATACGATAGCTCAATATATTGCTAAGTCAAATCACTAGACTCTCAGATTGTATAAATGCTGGTGGATGGAACCACAGACTTCTTATAATATCAGTACCACGATCTTTTATGGATCAAACACAACACGTGGGTCCAGATTGCATTTGAGTAATTAGTGTCTAATGATCAGATTTACATATTTTTTGCCATGTTCATTATGGTCATTGAACAGGTTGCACAATGTTTCCATTTGTACTGAATGGAAAGGTAATTGTTTGGTGCTTAATTTCTAATACCACCTTTAGCCTTGTAGTTTTTTGTCTTGGAGAGACGATTGATTTTTACAAAATGTAAACGTGAAGCATTTTGAAACCCCCTCTGAGTCAAAACACTACTAAGTTTTTCAAACACTCATGACATATTTAGAGTACCCCATGCAGTGAAACCCTCTAAAAATGAAGTATATGTATGGAAAAAATAAATACTATTTTATCACGGGTCAGTTTTTGAAACATTGTTTAATGTGGTGGTCTTGAATGCAACCCTGTTATGTTTAGCAGGTATTTCTTCACCTGTTTTTTCTTTTCATTTCAGAGCCACGACATGTATTAATGTTCGGTCATGTTCCTCACAGGGCTGAAAGGTGGAAGATGTCCCCCGAATTAACAAAGTATTTTAAACGGAGGAATATACTGACTATTCTATTTCTGATGGCTATAGAACTTAAATGCTCTTGTTTTACACGTAGAAACCTACAAATCTGAATTTGTTATGTTTGACCAGAGTGTGTTCTGAAGTTGAATGGCTCCTCTCGATTTTTCAGCCTTTTACATTTTCACAAACTTTCTGAAATTTGATGAAAAAAGTTTCTCATATGCAGTAAGGCCTTTTGTCTGGTCACATTATAACTGAAGCCTTGCGGACAAATGGTTCCATAAAAAAAAGTGCTATTGGGGTGCTTGAATAAGGTTTGCCTGAGAGCTTCGGGAACGATTATGAACCTTACAATTTGTGTGAATTTTAAGTTACTAGAAAAATGTATTTAGTTAGAATAAAGGGGACTTTCCTAAACAACCTTATTCACCATTTCCTGTGCAGTTCAAAGACAAAATAAAAGAGATTCTGTTGAAAAGTCTCAATCGACATCCTGCATCTTATGACAGTGCGTTTCTCTTTGTTTGTGGTTGTATTTCCTTGTAACGCTCGCTTGTGTTGACAGGGACTTCTTACTTTTGCTTTTCTTTGGTGTGATGTGACCGCTGTGACCTACATTATATCAAATGCTGTTTATTGTAAATTTACTGCAATGTACACATGCAGGTCAAAGTTAACTTGTGAAAACCAGAACTTTGAAATGGGAACAGGAAGTGAGAGGGAAGCTACACTTTAGAGCATCCAGTGTTTGCTAGGTTTCCTTACATTTCTTGCTTGATTTAGGGTGTCGATTGGGGGCTTTTTTTTTAGCATGCCTGTACTGGATATGCTGGCAGGAATCCGAATGTAGTTATCTTGAATTGTCAACATCTGCGGCGGCATCTGCAGCCGTTGCCCGCCTCACCACAACCCCTCTTTTTCCCCTGGGGCAACTGGAAAGCCCCGAGGATGGCAGCAGAGTGGTTAGCCTTTACCTGCAGTAGTGCTGACGGTGTTGTGGTGCGTCGAGTTCCCCCTGCCCTTTCTCAAGTAGTCAGTGGTTTGACAGCAATGCCGCATCTAGTGTGGATGATTAAAACAAAGACGACCGTCAAAACACTCAGTGAGCTGTAGTCTGACCTCTTGTTAACCCTGTGATGCAGAGAGCTTAACACCTCATAGTGTGTCTACAAGCGGGCGGAAGTGACCATCATTCCTAGAAATTAGTGGTGGTGGTGGTGACGAAGATGAGTTTACATCAGTTTGTGTTATTTTCACATTTTACACAATCCTCCTAGTCCCTTCCTTACATAACTGCCAAAACAAATCCCTGGAGGATGCAATATGTCACGATGAAATCATCCTCGGATAGCGTGAGCACAGCCCATCAGAAGCCTAAACTTGCGGTCTGATGACAGTGACACATTGCCTACTTCAGCTAAAGCAGACCCTCCCCTTTACGCACTTGTACAAGTTTCTGATTGAGAAATGCATTTCCTGTGACTCTGCCAGCTTCCTGCGCAAATCTGCCCTCATGAAAATATTGCTGCAAAAAAGACACGCATGGCCTGAGGAGCAGTTTTTGACAGTTATAATGACAAAATTCTGCATAAAATTCAAGAGAAGGTGGCTAAAACAGTTAAGACTACTTCTCAGGGATTGTTTTATGACACTTCTCATTTATTTCAGACCCAATTCTTGTCTGAAATACATGTTGCATCTGGGGCACCAATAACTGCATGAGTGTGGCTTTGTTGTTGAAATATTCAAGTCATATTTAAGCCAGTTAAGCCATGGGAAGAACCACACAAATCCCTTTTTGGTAATAGATTGTTACAGTATGGTTTTCTCAAAGGACATATACATGCTTTCACTTGAATTTAAGAAACTTTACACGTCCCCCAAGGTGCTCTTATCATGTAGTACAGTGCACAAGTAACATCATCTATAGTAGATGTGAAAAAAGTTCTCACCTTCACACCCACACGCTCTATAAAAAGCCTGTCAGTGAACTGTGTCAAAGGGCTGACCTCAGAACTTAAATTATTTTCACACATGCCTGACGTGGTTTTCTAAATAAAGCAGATTAATGTTCCACAAGCAATTTAAATATATCACATTTCTAGTATATTTTTCCGAGTTCCAAATAAAAAGGAAGTGCTATTAAAAATACCTGCATAAGGTCACACATATTAGTAATAATAATCAGACATTATTAACGTCCCAACATGCCTGCTCTGTGTCCAGGCATGTTGGGACGTTAACCTCCTGTTTGGTTCAGAGGAAAGAGAGAAAAAAAATGCACATCTGAAAAAAAAGGACATTCTGGGAAATTTGGTTGCCTCACAAAGTGCACGTCATTTCCTCCTATGACAAATGTGTGGTTTCTGTCTTTTAAAAAAGTTTGAAAGCAGTGTGATTATGACGAGTCCGTGCAATTGGCCTGTGACACCGAGTGGAGAATGAATGGTCATGTAAAGAGTATGCATTTTAAACAGTTTATGGAACCAGCAACAAGTAAGTTTGATTTATTTATCTACTTTTCTATTAAAATACAAAACAATAATGCATCTTTACTTTCCATTGTGGTTATTTTCGGTGCCTTACAGCAATTGTGAAACTGACTGAAGTTTCAGATTCAACCGTTTTTTGAACACATGTCGTTTTCTAGTTATAGTAAATTAGTTTTGGAGAATCTGGCCAATATTTAAAGAGACTGATAATATTTGTTGGCATCTAAACATACTTTAACTACAGTATATGGTTCTATAAAATGTCTGAACTGATAATATAGCAGACTTCTGGTGTCCTTTTTTTGCTGAATATTTCTATTCAAGTCTATTTTTATCACTCCTGCCTTCCTACTTGTGGCTTTTAAGTTCCCCTCACCGCTAGGATGCAGGATAACCTTAACTGACCAGCTTCCTTTCTCCGCAGCATTACTCTCTCTCCTGCTGGTTATGGCTGTTGATTCAACACGATTTGTGGCAGCAAGCAGAAACCAGCAGTGTGGGAATTCTCTGCAGCAGACCTTGAAGCTTACCAGACTCATACATAAGCAATCTGGCGACCTAATCAAAACATATGTGAGTACAGACATAAAAGTGCTGCATTTTTATTTTGCTGTGTTAAATCTCCACCCTGTTTTAAAAACACAATATGCCAACTATTCATGTTCCTCTTTAACTTAGTCTGATATTTTTTTTTTTGCAGAAAGCCGCTCAGGGAGAAATGTCAGAGCTCTTCTGCAAGGTGTCAGTCAACGACGTCCCCGACCCCAACATCTCCGGCCTGGAGCCCTCAGAGACGATAGTGAGCATCTACACGCACCTCCAAGATTTCTTCCCACATTTAAAACGAGTGTACGAGCAGCAGACGGACTTGCAGTTACCCGCGAGCCCGCTGCTGACAGACCTGAACCGAGTCAGGGCCAGCAGCAGGAGCCTGGCCGCTCTCGTAAACAGCTTCTATCAGAGCCTCTTCCCAAACCTGCCCATGCCAGAGCCAGCAGGAGGGCCGACGACACTACCGCCGCCTCAGAACGTCTTCCAGCAGAAGGTCTACGGCTGTGTGGTCCTGAAGACCTACCTGAAGCTGCTGTCAAACGTTACTCGAGAACTGAGGACTCTAAAAAACAAAGTGTGCAGGAGGAGGATACAAATTAACTCACTCTTCTGAGGATGACCTAAGGCTGGCCTTAGTCAGTTTTCAACAGCACTTATCCTCAATGGGTTGATGAAGACTATAAAAGATATAAGTGAGTAGTATGAAGGTGGCGGGTACATCAGTGTAATGAAGCCTATTTATGGTATTTATTATTTATTTTCTTATTTCTGATAAGAGGGATGCTGTTAAAGAACAAGAGTGTGAAAGTATCTATGCAAGCTATGTATATTTAATATGTCTAATATGTTATGTAAGGTTCTACTTTGCTGATGTAAACTTATTTGCTGTGTACAGAATTATTAAAGGATACTTTGCAGCTGTACTTCTTTATGATCTTTCATTTCTCAGTGTGGTTGCATCAATAATGTACAATTTCAGCAACACGGGAGTGTCTGGAAAATCTCAAAAATAGATTTTCATGCACTACATGCGTCTTCGTCTTTGCTGGACTCAGCTTGTATAACAATATATCTGTTTCTACACTGCTTAACAAAGATTGTCTCTGCAAAAAAGTGTAAATAAAACTAACTAAAATAGTATAATTTGTGCTGGAAGCATCATGTGCAGAATACGTCCATCAAGAGGGGTTAAAAGAAAATCAGGAAGCTGCTGAGACGCTGACTGTGGGATATCAGCTCAGAATGACGCATGTGTTCAACACAAGGCAGTATCGGATAGGAAAGATTTCATGAAACTGGCGGACTGTCTGGCCAGTCACAAGGTGTGGGTGTGCGTGGGTCAGATCACTGTATGTGTTGTTTGCACCCTCATATAGATGGAGACGCAAGTGTGTGAAGGGTGAGATGGGGAAAACAAAAGAGGAGTCTGCAGAAAACCCCTAATTTTAAAATAGATGAATAACAGACGCTGCACGCAAACTTGTCATCTACATATATGTATATATAACAAAGATACCAAATATTGCTGCTGGAATGAAGTAATGCTTAACTAAACTTTCCTCAGATCACAAGCTCTCGGGAAACTGGAAGTAGATGGGGGATTCACTCTGGGTCATGAATCAAGTTCCCTGTTATAACTCTGCTTTATTTAAAGCACAAACGCAGAGGCTACCTCAGGACAACAGCCATTCTTCAGTCTACATTATTCATTTATTTTCACCACTTAATGCTTTACACGACCACAGAGAGCAATGATGAAGTACACCCCAGCAGACAGGCTACAGTACTGTATGTGTTGGACTATAGTCACAAATCCTCCAAGTAAAACACTCCCTAATCCACCTGACTCTGGAGAAACGCCAGATAATCTGCACAAGGAAGAACATGCAAACCTGAACACAACAGGAGGGGCCTTTTGCTGTAACAACCGATCCACCTGTCATCAGCACATCACTATGAACATGTGTCAACTTCTGCACAACTGCAATATACTATACACATTTGGTCAAACTATAGTACTGTTTCCAAGGTCAAGAAAAATACCCACTCTCAACTGCATTATAGTTTTCTGTAGGGTATTCCCATGTAAACATGAGATTAAACACAAGGAAATTAGTCTACAGCCATGCTAGCTGTGAGCCTGCGTGCTTCAGCTTAATGCTCACATCATGATGCTAATAATGCTCAAAGTGACAATGCTAACATGCTAATGTTTAGCAGGTATTATGTTTGCCATGTTCACCATATTGGTTTAGCGTGTTAGCATGCTAACAAACACAAAGGCCAGCTGAAGTTAGGGCCGGCCACTGGCATAAACACTCTATGTGGTGCATTATGTTCAAATAACGGACTAATTTTACTCTGAAACGGTAATAGAAATATGTTTACTTACAGTGGATTCATATTCCTTAGCTTCTTACCTTTCAAAGGAGACCAGAAATATGCATATAAGCCTTATGGTTGAGGAGCTATTCCAGATTCATTTTGGGTATGCTATTTTAGGCGTTTCTTCCTAAGGCTAGGGCTTAGGTTATTAGAAAGTAAGAGATTTGTTTTACTTCAATTGTCCATCTCTATTGTGTGTATGTGTGTGTGTGTGTGTGTGTGTGTGTGTTTTGCATGTATTTGGTCATAAAACAATATATTGGACCAAATTGAAATTGTGACCTGATGATGGCGCTACATGTTAAGGGATAACCAAAGTTATTACAATTCAGGGTCACCAATATTTGTACCCAATTTTTATGGCAACCCATCTAATATTTGATGAGAAATTTAAATAAAAAAACTAATTTCAACCTGATGGTGGCGCTAGAGAATAAGTCAGAGGTTTTAATCAAAATCATGAGGATACATCATCTGGTAATGTCTCTGCAAAATGTTTGTGCCAATCCATCTGGTATAGCTATATACATATATATATATTTCACTGAATAAGTGAAAACTTCAGCAACATTTCTCTACAGAACCAAAGAGAGATAAAACAGAATGATATTCAATGTGACTGTCCACTAATGAACACAAGTAGTCAATTAGAAATCTGAAACACAATTACATACTGTATGTCATATTTTATTGCAAAAATATGGACAGCTTTACAAAGTAAAAGCTTTAATGTTACAATGACACAGACAGTAAAAGTGACAAATCTAATCATTCAATTGACGAGCACCTGCAAATCGATGACCCAACATGTACCATGTTGAAAAGCACTAGATCATACAGAACCTACTGAAAAAAAAACATACTACAGAAAGGACATAAATATCAGGTGCAGGTTCATTATCATTTAACATGCTTTACATGTTTTAACCCATGGAGGGCAGCATACACCCATGACTGAATACATTGAAGTGCATCAGAAGTGCTGATGGGTATCTTTGGGCATTCTAGACAGTCTATCATTTGGCTTTCACAGGACATATTTAAAAAAATGAAGTGTTAGTATTATCTGACACACAACACAAAGCCACAATACCTGTCTGCACAGCAACACCAAAAGATGGGGACATAATAAACAGGTATTGATTTTTTCTTTTTTAACCGATAGTGACAGTAGTATGAGCTTGAAGATATTTTGAACCTTTTTGAAAAGGCTTATATGAGATTACTGTTCTTGGTTGTTGTTGCTAATAAATGTGTGTATTTTCCCACAAAAGTCACACCAAAAGATTGGAGTAATAGTGTGAATGATAATGAAACAAGCATTAGGAGAGCTTAAGTCTGGTTTAACATTTTAAATGCTGGTATAGTTATTTAAACTTCTGACACGATGAAGCTGCAAACGTTTTGTTCACATGTTGGATTATAAATTGGAATACAGAGGGTTTTAAGGGTAATTAAGACAAAACGTTTCACCATCAAGCACGACAGTCTCTTGAGATTTTATGATACTTGAGAGACTTTTCATGCACAGTCTGTATTAAAATATCTCTATGACTAATTATCATGTGTGAATCAGTCAGTCTTCCGTAAATAAGGACTGATAAGATACTGCTTTTCAGCGTTTAATCTTGCATGACAGCACTCCCCGTTTCCTTTTTATCAGAAACACACATCATGAACTGAAGTCAGATCTGTTTCATGGGGTATTATTGTGCAAATGTAAATGTGTGCAGAGCATGCACCAAGTGTCATATTTGCAATAATAAATAAAAGGCATTTCAAATGATTGCATTGCTATTATTAGACACACCTAGATATATTTAAAGACAAACCTTTATATCCCTGATAATTACTGATTTATGGCATTAACATTTTTAAAGGTTCTTCAAGCATCAACATGTGCATGCATAGAGTCATACTGTCTGCTACTCCAGACATGGATATCTGATTATTGCTTAGTCCAACTACTAATAGGCTGGTTGTTATTGGACTGATTATCTCATATTATTGCTCACAATCAAATAAACTACTTCTATTAAATCTGCATGTTTTCATCGAATTTGCATAGTTATTCAAACATCAGTAAGGCATATTATTCAATGCAAGCGACAAACAGATAGTGAAACCGTAATTATGCGCCTTCGGGGTTTTCCCAAAGTCACTGCATAGTTTAGTGTACCAACCTCACTTACAAAAGGTTGTCGTGTCCATATTCAAAAAGCGAACGTTCATTCTTGATTCAACCTCAATGCCAGTCAGCAACTAAAAAACAAAGTTTTAAGTTGTTTAAAATGTATTTTGCTGATAATGTCACCATCCTTGAAAGTGGTATGGTTGACTTATTATTTGACTTTTGCAAAAACTACAAATTTGCACTTTCAAAGTGTGGTAATTAATTAAGAAAGTAGTTTTTGCAAACTTTGTATTATGGTGTGTATTCTGTGTACCAACCTTGAGGAAATGCTCAAACGTGATTCCCTCATAGAATTCATCAGGTTCCTGCGCGAGAAAAAGTTACAAACAAACAATGAATCCAGCATAAAAGGATAGTTTGGGTATTTTGAAGTGGGGTTGTATGAGGTACTTATCTATAGTAGGTGTATTACCTACAGTAGATAACGGTCGGCACGCCCCCAGATTGGAGAAGCAGACAGGAGTACCGACATGGGAGCAAAGCAATGCACTGCTGTGGATAGGGCCGGCAGCAATACGTATTTTAGTCACCTAAAAGAAAGGCTCACTTAAAAAAATCAATAATGGTTTAAGTGTAAACTATATTTAGAATATTGTCACCGGTTTACCTCGCCGTCAGACAGCCCTTTACGACAGGGAACTGAAGCCGTTGTATCCATCAATGCTCTTGCCTAAGCAACTGGACAACATTGAAAAAAAAAAATGTAATTTGACCTTGCAGAACACGGGAGTTGTCCAGTGTTCTGCGATGTAAAATGACTGTATTAAACGCTGTCTCTGAGTGACTGACTGACTGAGTGATGAAGTTACACGATTGGTCGGCCAAGTGTTGGAGTTTCCTCATTGGCCATTGCTCCTTCAAAATAAAAAGGCGGGGAACAGTCCTTTATCCAAATGAGCCCGTCCAGCGCGCCGCATCCGGCTCACAAAAGTTGGACCCAGCTGTCAAACTACGCGATCTAGCTCTAAAACGAGATTCAGCAATGGCATAGCCTATTATTCGCTTAAAACCTTTTCAGAAGTAGATTTTGGTGGATTGTTTAGACGGAAGAACGGAAATTTTACTAGCAGACTGCCATGTTGTTTCCTGTTTGAAACGGCAAGCAGAAAACCTGCAGGGACCAATCACATGCATTCCACGTTAGGGTACGTCACCGCTTGAACGGCCAGTTGAGTAGAGCAGCGCGTCCTTCTAGTGTCCTCGCCGGACATGATGGACATGTAACGCTGGCTTTAACATTATAGACATGACCACTGACCATTTGTATAACAAAATAACCACAAGATTCACAGACTGACCATACACGGTCCGGCCATATACTCGGTTTTGACCGAGTCCTGTTTTCAAAGGAGTCCGACTGCTTTGGCGAGAGCATAGATAACGGCTTCAGCTCCCCGTCGGAAACATAGACTGTATAGCTGTCTCATGGCAAGGTAAATCAGTGAAACATTTTTAATTCACCTTTCTTTTAGGTGGCTAAAATACGTTTTGCTGTTAGCCCCCTTCCACAGCGGTACTTTGCTTTGCTTTCGTGCATCAAACTCCTGTCTGCTTCTCCAAACTGGGGGTGTGCCGACCGTCATCTACTGTAAGTAATACACTGACTATGGATAAGTACCTCATACAACTCCACTTCAAAACACCCAAACTATCCCTTTAATGTTATCTTTAGCTATACTACAGCTCACATACCATGTGACCCATTGAGATACTGGCCACCTCCAACATGGCTGCATCCGCAATGCTTTTGGCTGTGTTCTTCTCCATGGTCTCGCTGAGAGATAACAGCTCCTCCACCACCTGGACAACAAGTTGAAATAAAATAGAGAATCTGCATCTTCTGATCACCTTCAAATTTCAGCTGAAAATGTCCAAATGATGCTGATTAAAACAGACACAGGTGACACAGTCAAATCCACATTATTTCCTCAAACTGTGAGTAGAGATTGTTGCAATCTTCACTGGTTATATGACGACTAAAGTTCATTAAAAAGGTGCACAAGATTTGGTCAACAGAAGTGAGCAGAGGCTTACGTGTCTGTACTCCTCGAGGGTTATCGTGCCGTCGTTGTCGGTGTCATGCATGTTGAATAAAACTGCATGCAGAGAAAAACAGAGCCGTCAGTTGTGTGTCAGCCACAGATAACGTCAAGCATGTGATCGCGTGATTTGAAGACACACACATCTCAGTTTATCCCTCCTGACATCCTCACGCTGTTCCGCCATCATGTGCAGTGACGGGGGCCTGAAATGGGACATGACCAACAGAAACTCCTCGAAGCCGATCTCCTCGACGTTGCCCTCGCCATTCTGACGAAAGTTTCTAAAGAAAATATAGATGGAGCGATTGAGTACGTACGGATCCCTGCACTTCAGCAAATTCTTGAATCTTATCTCACCCAATACTACAAGTTCAGGCATTACTGTACCTTCTGTCAAAGAAGGCCTCTATTATCTGCGTACGGATGGGGTTGCATGCTAGATCTGGGATTTGGCTGAAGTGATCTCTCCTGAGGGTGTAAAGAGCATTTTTAAGGAGTGGCTTTTATGGTGTCACATACTGCAATATATAATCACCGCCACAAGTTGCAAGCTGTGGGTGCTAAACATAAAGCCTGTTAGGCGGGTTTCCACTTCCAAAGAAAGCTGGTCAGCTGCCAGGCTGATTTGCTTAAAGGGCCAGTGTGTAGGATTAGATTATAACATTTGTAATATAATCACCTGAAACTAAGAATCATTGTGTTTTTGTTTGAGCCCCTCATATCTACATAGGGAGCGGATCCTCTTCATGTTGCTCCGCCATGTTTCTACAGTAGCTCAGAACGGACAAACCAAACAGTGACCCTATTTGAACTTTTACGCTACTTTTACTTTTAAGGCCACCGTATAGTTCTCCGGCACACTTACAAAACCGAGGTAACGTGAGCCGCACGCAGAGTGTAATACCGTGGTACTGCCAGCCGCCATCTGACTTTGCTCCCGAAGTAGTGCGAGGCAAAGGTCCTGAACTATACCACGGTGTTACCGCAGTTTTGCCCTCGGTTGCTCACGTTATACCGCAGTTTTGGAAAAGGTGGAGTGAGTGGAAGGGCACTCAATTGGTTGCAACCTCACATGACACTAAATCCCACACACTGGTCCTTTAAAGAAACAAATCAAATGATAACGAAACGAAAATCTGAAGGTAGCACTTAAAAAAAACAAAAACATTACACCACATAATGCTTAAAAAAATCATAAAACTTACAGCAGCGTATCTTCATTGTGGCTCAACTGCTTGAATCTTTTATGTAGGACTGCAATCTGCTCAAATGAAACTGAAAACAGAAAAGTTCATTTTTGTGCATGCATAAATAGCCTAAATGATAAAAAAAAAAAAAAAAACTCTTCAAAACCTATAAGATATTAATCATTTTGACATTTAAATAAGTTCTTTATTCCCTCACACATTTTTACTGGAGGCGTTCAAGGCAGCACATTTGGATATTCATATTCTATGTAAAACACTTTGGTTTGCTGTCTGCTGTCACCTGCACATTACACATCTCTTTCATATGAGGCTACAGGTGAATTAAAGTAGCTATTGTTGCATAATAGCTAAAAGTCACAATAGATTTACCCTCTTTCTCTTAAACTGTTGTGTCAACGCTTTCAATACAGTGTCTAATCTATTATTAACTGCACCTCTCTCTCTGTAAACTGGGTAAAGTTACACTTCCATTAACTTGCGATGTAAATAATTGATTACTGCTTGCACCACACAGACTGGTTTTCCTTTAGAGATGCTGGAAACTATAAAGGCAAATAATGATCATCTCTTTTTACTGTGAAATGGTCGGATTTCCCCTTTAAGATGAGAAATGAGTGAGGATGAAATCATATTTCCGGTGCGGTGAGATCATGTTTGCACACATCCTACACGTCTGACTGATGCCTTAACACTGAAGCAAAACAATAATAACGATGATGATTACTCACAGCCAGTCTTTTCCGCCAGATCAACGTATTGTGGTTGACCAGGTAAGGACTGCAGAGCACCCATACCTCGACAAGGATCTCCCACCGGACGCAATGAGCAGAAATGAACCGAAAGTGTTGTTATTGTTCACGGATCTCTGAGGATCATGTAGTCTCACACTCATCCATCTCCACCTTTAGTGTTTGTATGACAGATCACGAGCTCACACTTCTTGTCCCTGTGCGGTCGCGAGGCAGGTCTCATCCTCTCGAGCTACTTCCGCGACTATACCGTCCTGATGACGACACAACAGGCTGCAGTTTCAATTATTCATCCGGACTAGTTGATTTATTCAGAGGCTGCAGCGACCATTCACTGTTTGTTTATATAGTAGTAATGTACCAGGAGGGGAAGATGGAGAGTATAAGAGCAAGTAGAGTTCTCAGATATCAGAATACAGGCTCAAGTGACTGAAAGATGAGAGATAACGTTTCAAACTGCACAGAAATTTGAAGTATTTTGTATAGTACAGTATATTATGTCTAAAAGAAAGTCATAGTAGGCTATAGTATGCTGAAAAAAGTTAAAAAAAGTCATGTTTTCATGTTGAAAAAAAGTCACAAAAAGTAGAAAGTCATAAAAAAGTCATAGTACAACCTATTATTTTGCAAAAGCAAAAAAAAAAAAAAAAGTTATAGTACACCCACTATGTCAAAAACTCATAAAAAGTCATTGTATAGTATGCTGAAAAAAAATAAAACAAATAGTAGTAGTAATGTACCAAGCTGGGAAGATGGAGAGTAAGAACAAGTAGTTCTCAGATATCAGAATACAGACTCAAATGACTGAAAGATGAGAGATAATAACGTTTCAAACTGCACAGAAATTTGAAGTATTTTGTATAGTACAGTATATTAAGTCTAAAAAAAAGTCATAGTATAGTATGCTGAAAAAAGTTTTAAAAAAGTCATAGTATACTATGTCGAAAAAAAGTCACAAAAAGTCACTGTATAGTATATCGAAAAAGTCATAAAACAATTATAGTACACCCACTATGTCAAAAAATCATAAGAGGTCATTGTGTAGTATGTAGAGAGAAAAAAAATCATACGATGGTAGGTCGAAAAAAGTCATAAAAAAAGTCACAGTAGGGCCTATCGTATGTCGGAAACAGTCATAGTGTAGTCTGTCGAAAAAAGTTAAAAAAAAGTCATAGTACACCTGCTATGTCGAAAAAGTCATAAAAAGTCATTGTATAGTGTTTTAAAAAAGTCATGAAAGGAATTGTATAGTATATTGAAAAAGTCATAAAAATGTCATAGTACAACCTATTATTTTGAAAATAAAAAAGTTACAGTACACCCAGTATGTAGAAAAAAAGTTAAAAAAAATCATACTATAATATGTCGAAAAAAGTCATAAAAAGTCATAGTAGGGCCTATTGTGTTGAAAAAGTCATAAAAAGTAATTTTATAGTATGTTGAAAAAGTCATTAAAAGTAATTGTATAGTATATCGAAAAAGTCATAAAAAATCATATCGTATAGTTTGTCGAAAAAAGTAAAAAAAAAAATGTGAATGTGTAGTAGTTTGTCTCACCATGAATTATGATCAGCCCAACTTATTTCTTTCATTCATTTAACTCTGCCAGTTCCACAGGTGCTCCCACCCACCTGTTTTAACTCCTATTTTGCAGCAAAAACTGTGTTGAAAACTTAGACTATAAACCCACAAAATGTTATTTAAAAATCTGGACATTTCAAAGATTCTTCCAAAAATAACAAATATGTCCAGCTGCGCTAAAGGAAAATACAATATTTCTATTTGATGTAATTGTGTAGCCATAAAAACATGGCATTGATAGATCATAGAATATTTATATATTCATAATAATTTTGCTGAGCACTTCAAAGACTTTCTCATCCCTGCTGGCTTTAAAGTTGGGGCTCAAAGTTCAATCTAGACCTCGATACAATCGAAAGCTCCAAAAGAGCTACTAAAATGGACCTTGAGGTGAGACTGTTTTGTCAACTGCTGTTTCAAAAGTCAAGAATGAAACTTTGAATCTTAATGGTAGAAGGAGGTTGAATGTCATGTAGCTGCCAGACTGATATGACAACTTCCTGAACTAAATTTGACCATCTGCATCCACCATCAGACATAAATGACTCCCTCTATCTCAGACTGGCTCAGACTACACTAATACTTTCTCCACACACTCTTTTAAATCAGCACTTGACACAGAAAGAAATACAGCAGTAATTATTAAAGATTAAACCATCAGGAGTATTGCAGGCCAATGTGGAAAAAGGCTTGTTGTGACATTGCTTATTGGGGTGTGGCCCTCAAGTTCAACAAGTTTGAATGCTTCAAACCACAGAGGAGTCAGCAGTTGACAACAGGTTTCTCTGTTGTGAGACGCAACATGAAGGGAGTCTCATTAACCACAATGCCCTTGCATGAGGAATTTGCTTTAGCTCCAGGGTTTTTCAAATGCCATCGAAGATAACATAAAAACCGGTTAATCCGTTTCATCTTGAAGATCTCAGTCAGTATTTGTGCGAACAAAAAAAGAAATATCCAGCTGGTGTATCCAAAGTTTATTCTATTTCTGATCTCGTTCCGATTTTGTATTCCTTACGCTTACGTGAAAATGTGCACTGAGAGACACAAAATGTGTCTGAAACATTTCAATAAATGATCACAAGTGAAACAAGTTGCATGCTAAATATATTATTGATTAAAACTATGTAGTGCTAAAGTACACCACATGGTGGGAGCATTGTGTCAACTATGTAATGTAACACCAGTTTCTGGCTGGAGAGAAAGGTCAATTATCCCTGATGTCAGTTATGGTTTCATCAGAGCAGGGGTAAAATATATAGGGTTTGTGTGTGCCTGGGTGCATTAAAATACCTTTATTTCATAATGTTTCATCTCAGTCACTTAAGGGTAGCATCTGTGGTTCCATATCATGTCATTCTCTTTATATTAATTGTATTGAATGTATTGTTAAACCATAGGATAGATACCCCTTTTCAGTATTCAGTGTCAACAAATTTAACTTCCGCCAATTTTCTTTCACCATCATTCGCAAGGCATTGTGGTCTTTATTAAACTATAATAAGCTGATCCCAACCTGTCTCACTCTGCAGCTGTTTCCAAAGCTGTCGAGCCTCACCGTCTGCAACTGCTGCATCCTCCGGTCATGAGCAATTAGCTGTCACTGCTAATATCGAATCAACAGGCATCGTAAGGACAATAGCAACACGAGTGAACTGCTTGAAAAAGAATCATCTTATCCTTTTATTGTATCCTACTAATCTCCCTTTGTTTACATTTCTCTTAAAATCTGAGTATTATCCTGCACAATACTGTATTCACACCTGAGGATTGTTGAGAAATTGTCACTTTTTAAGCTTAAGCATAAACTTATAAAACAGTCCATTAGGTAAATCTGAAAGCCCCATGATGACACTAATCAAATATTAAGTAAATAAAAGGTGCAGTAATAGTGGCACTTTATCGTGAGCACTCTGTATACTTGCTATGATACAACTTGGTTAATCAGAGTCCCCCCTCAAGATACAATTATCTCCTGGGAGAGCTCGTTATGCTCCCTGTGCCAAATTATGACTGTGATAAAATGCAAACTGTGTCATAACATTTGTCCTTGCGCTATATAGCGAGTTAACTTGTCAGGGGGGCAATAATTTGTTCATGGGCTCTTATTGTCCACACTCTCCTACCCAGAGACCCAGAAAGCCAACCATTACTGCTGTGCTGGAACACTTTTTGGCCCCCTGTTTTCTGTGTGCCATTCAGCAAATTGATTAAACATGACTTTATTTGGGAATGTGCAAAATGTACACTAAAATAATGGCCTGTTTGCAGGAAAAGGTGTATGAATTCCGCGATAATGTGCAAGGTACTTAGCGTGCAATAAGAACACCTTCTTGATTTTGGAATTACATTTCTACGCAATATAGTATGTACTGCTATGTAAACGCATTTGCGAAAAAAATTTGCTACGCTCAGAGCTAGTGACGTAGAATAAAAAGTGAAAATGGATGGGTCCAACAAACACAGGACTTTCAACCAGGAGGCCGGTATTCGAGACCGGTGTTTCGATTTGCGAGTTTAGTTAGTGATATTTTTCACTTGTTTTTAGTGATGTTTGTGACGTGTTTACTGTACTTATGTTACGTGGTTACCGTACGTATTTTAATTAGTTTGCGTACTTATTTCAACCATGACATTTTTCCCCTAAACCTAACCAAGTGGTTTTGTTGCCTAAACCTAACTGCGGACGTTACCGTAGATTGGCTGCGTGGGGTACAAATGACAGCAAAATGCGGCGTACAAATGACACGTGAAAAGCCTAAAATGCGTTCCCATGACATGTGGAATGTTGTTCTGTCTCATGCCATTTATATGCCTTCCCGTGAGACCAGGCTGTCCTACATTTTGACACAGGGCCTCTCTACAAGACAGGCTCAAGATTAATTGATAAAGCATGACTCGCCTTAGTTGATATTGTACTTTGGTGGTGCAAATTCCTACACAGATTTGAACTTAAGCAAATTATGTACAACCAATAGGGCTTTTGGAGCGCCTATAGGGGTCTGGGACCTTGGGTAAGTTGACCACTTTGTCAATCTGGTTGATCCAGCCTCGCCTTGCACAATAAAATAACTATTAACAGCTTTTAAATGGGCTAAACCAAAAATAACTATTCAGTAGATTATATCTTTGAACACAGATAAAAAAAACGGGGGAATGCACAAGGTCAAAGATCATATTCTGTATAGCACGTATATTGTGGATTTAGATTTGGTCTGTTTTGTTAACACAGTGCCACTTACATGAGCAACCCATCAATGAAAAGTAATGCTTTAAATATCTGTAAGCCATTGGCCTCTGACAGCTGAGAGTACAGGAGGATGGATTGTGGTAGAAAGAGGTCGACCGAATCAGAACGTGTTCAAATATTTTCCCCGTGCGGGGTAATTTATGCATCTAGTAGTACACAATCAATCTGGTCCTGAAAAAAACCCAATACATTTTCTATTCTCTATCGGTCTCTGCCCTTGAAATGTTCCTTACCATAAAATTGTCTCACTTGCAGCGTATTGTGTTTGCGCGCGTTGTAACTATTACCGAGCGCACTACGCCTGACGGCTTGAAATTGATTTGAATGAAGACTCTGCTTCAGAGAAAAGAGAGAGAGGGGGGGGCAGCGGGGGGGAGAAAATAAGGAGGTGTCTGTTATATACGGAGACAAAAAGGGGCGGAAAAAGCGTGGCCAAGGAGAGAGGGCGGCCTGAGCCTGTTTTGCATGCACGGGGGCTTCTGTTGGGAGAAGGAGTTGACAGGGCGCCGCAGTGCTGCCTCCAGCTCTCAGACAACAGCTGCTCATAGAGAGGAGACGTCCTGAGGGTGCTGCGACATGTCTCGCTCTTTCTCCATCTCTCTTTTCACCTGTCTGCCTCTTCCTTTCACCGAACAGACGTACGTTAGACACACTGCCATCGCCACATTCACACACACACATCTCTTTTTGTCAATGACACACAGACGCACACACATCGGTGCATGAGATTCATAAGATATTGGCAGGCTGCCTGTGCTCAAACAAAACACTCAAAATAAACCAGGTGAAGCTGACTTTCTGATGGAATCTGTTGTTTGTACTTAGAAGGATGTTTATGAAGAATAATTATCAGCAGTTAAATGGAAATTAAATGTTCTCCCTCTGCTGTTTTTTTCCGAGCCGCTGATGACAGCAATTCAAGTAGACGAGCCTTTGTATTAACATCAAAAACACATTTCTTGATATTTGCATCGGTGAAATTTGGTTACTTATGAAGTTTGTGCGATAGCTTTTGATCCATTTCCTCAAGCGAAAGAATAGAAAGACAATTTCTGCTGAGTGATTTTTATCCACATCCTGAAGAACCACGCGCAGCAATATTATTTCTATTGTCATCACATCTCATTGTGTGAGTGTGATGTCTTTATATCTCACAATGACATTGTAAGATTGTTTGATGTGATAGCTCACAATTTAAGATTGATGAAACCTTTTTTTTCTTTCACAGACAAAAGCTCATTAAAGAAAGAATCTAAGTCCCTGTCTATTTAGCATTCATACACAGTATATCAACATTTAGTAAATGGTTAACATCACACTATGATGTAGTTGTAAGCAGATGTGTATTAATGTATTTGTCAACATAACTCCTCCTGTGTGTGGTGTAAAAAAAGATAATGTAGCACAGTTATTATAATAATATCAAATATATATGGAGGAATATAGGTGTTATAGTTGCTGATAAACTAATAAATAAACTAATAAGCACGTAAACATGTCCTTATAGCTGCATACAACTACATTATAGTGTGTTATAAACCATTAATTACATGTTTTTATATGCTAAATAGGCGGACTTCAAAGTAAAAGTAAGATAAGCATCAATCTGTGTTGCCTCCGATTTTTTGTCTCATAAAAGCTTCAGAAAACCATTAATTTCACATTAAACCTGCAGTAGGCAGAGTGTTTTTGGCATCATTGGGCAAAAAATCCATAATAACCTTTCAGCATATTGTAATTCAAGTGTTCTGAGAGAAAACTATGGCTCTGTTTTCAGGCTTTAGAAAATCTAGCCTGTGACGCCAATCACGGGTCATTTCAGTGAGAGCGTTCCTATTGGCTGTGCTCCAGCTGGTGGGCAGTACTTGGTATTTCTTCAACTGATGTCAACATGGCTGACGGGTCACAAACTTTCTCATTTTACAGTTAAACAGTACACTACAAGACGTTTCTGGAAACATTTGAGGCGAGGAATAGGTATTACAGTAACAGTAAGAATATTGATTCATATTTGATCAGCGCTGCCTAGTTTGACCATTTGGTCGGAGTTTGCGAATGACCATTTTACAAAAATAACTTTTTTTAATCACATTTGCTCCAACTCTGCGTACTGCTGCTTTAATACAAATAAATCAATACAAATGAGTGGATGGCAGATTTCTGAATGGTCACCCCATATTTACATAAAAATGCTATACATTAATATAAATGGATCTGAAATAAGTTTAGAAGCCAGCTTTTGTTTGTGTACTATTAATTATTTTCTTCACTTTAAAAGGTGACCCAGTTCCAATATCAAAACATCCACAGACAGGGTGCTGAGAATTGAGTTGGAGATAATTACCGTACCTCATGAGAAGGATAAGCTGAAAAACATCTTCTGTCTATGTGGCTAAAAAGAAAAAATGATTTCACAAAGCAAGACTTCGTGTCCAACTGTGAGTAGGAATGACAGTGCTTGTACTGTCACCTTAATCTTATTACTCAGTCTAGTGAAGTAAATCACTAAGGTGATTTCACAGCTTTTTTTTTTTGCTTTTGAATTGATGGCACATAAAAGGATATAAAGGTGTGTCTTTTTTACTTTTTGCCCTTGGTTTGTCAAAATAAAAAAGGAGCAGGGATTGCAGAGGCGTGGACGGGGCATGCTCTGATCTCCAGACAGAAAGAAATCAATTTCAGAGTACATGCAGTTTAGAGACAGCCAAAGTCGAAACTAAGTAATGGTGTAAGACAGTAAGGTTGTAGAAAGGTCAGTGGAGTTTTAGAAATATAAAAGCCATTATAGAACATAAATCCATCAAAACTATACAGTTTCAGGTGAAGACAAAATGGTCTTTTTCCCCCAACAACTTGCTCCAGCTCCCCTGGGGAGAGAACCCTCATCCCTCCCAGGCCAGGTGGGAGATTTAATCTCTCTAGTGTGTCGTGGGTCTTTTCTGGGGTGTCTTCCCAGTCGGTCATGCCTGAGCGACACCTCTCAACAGAGCCCGACACTTTCATGAGATGCCCAGACCACTTAAGCTGCTCCTCACAATGCAAAAGGAGCAGTTGTTCAATGTCGAGTCATCGGTCTGACTGATAAATTGAGAGTTTTACTTTATAGCTCAGCTCTCACTTCACCGCCACATGCTCATACGAAGCCTGCCAGCCTAACAACTTAATGCTCCTATCAATCTCACAAACATCACTCTACAATACCTCACCTGAACTCCTCCACTTGAGACAGCTGCTCCCCTCCTCACCCAGATTGAGCAATCAACATTTTTCCTGCGTCACATTCAGCTTCAAACCAAAGGTCGCAATCCTTTGAAGCAAAAAGGAGAGCGTCATCCGCAAAACGCAGAAAATGCCATCAGAGTGTCACCACATTTTAAAGTGTCCAACATTTGCATTCAATCCTATTTGTTCTCAGCATTATTATAATTTTAAGTATTTAGCCACACTGAATCAACTTATTCAAATTGAGGATTTTGTTCAAGGACTTGAACGCACATTTTTTTAAGGCTGATTAAATCAGAAAATATGGGGGCTGGGGTGCTCAACTTTTCTTATATACAAGAAGGGGGGGGGGGCTTCAAGGAAAATAATTTGGCAACCACTGCATTAGAGCTGATAAACACTGTTTAATCCATTCCTTACACTTTTGTTCTTGTGTTTTTAGTTTTGGAAAGGCTGATAAGAAGACACCACCATCCGTTTTCTTTAAATGCAGAGTGTCACCCTCACTACAGCTCCATGCACACATAAATTCAGAGTGTAACAGACCTGCCATGCCTAGTTAAGATGGCTAAGGTACAATTTGTCCTACAGCGTTTCCCTGAGGCTACAGTGAGCCAGAGAGGAAACTGAGCTGGGTTTCTTCTGCTACTAACTGTATAAAATTTGCAGTTTTCCTTCTCCTCCTGGTTAATAAGTGTGCTGGTCGGCTGGGGCATAGTGCTTACAGCATGTACTTAAGATGGATCACCTTACTTGCCGCTATTTAAAATAAAATGTTTATCGGTAAAGGGTATGTTGGCCTTATTGTTAAGCAGGCAGCTCATAGTCGGTGTGTGAAAGTTATGCTCAGCTTTAACCTATAATACACAGTAATGTCTTTTAATGATTATCTAAATATCAAGTTCATGCATTGAATGTTTTATGCCCTATAATGTTGTATTAGTGGCACAAAATTGAGTGTTTCCAGTGATTTCATGGTGAAGGAATAATCATATGCAAAGGTCATAATGTGGAAATACTGATAATAGTATCTATATTGTTCCATTAGAGTCGCCAATCTCAAGGATTCAGTCCCATTGCTCTGACCTTAAGTGTAATCAAAGTTTATAACAGAAGTGTTTATGGACTCACGGCTCTGAATGCCAACATGTTAACTGGTTTGCTTAGACGTTAATTTAGGATTAAGTGATGCTTTAACCTCACAGACCCTTCGGTGGGTTCATCATTAGAAATTCAAATCATGAACTTTATGCAAGTCTATTGAGCCTAAATGTAAATTGATGTGGAATATGCTAAATTACAGGAAAATATGCATAAAATTATACATTTTGCTATCAAAAGCAAGGACAGCTGTTGAAACCTTAAGAGAGAGAATATTAAGAAGATGAGGGGCGTCACAGAGGTGGCAGACTGTCCTGTACTCAGATGAATATGTGATGATTGGACGGAGCACAGAAACCTGTGATTATAATCGACCCTTCTGGGCGAGGTTCTGTCCCTATGTGCTGTGATTTGATTACTAAATGAAACCAAGTCAATATATTCTGGTCTGATATGACCCCCTCAAGCCAACAGGGTGAAAATGAAACACTAGAAATCCCTCGACACGGTGCATGAACAGTCATGACTGCTCCATGTTGTTCCCATTGACAACTGTGCAACGAGTACTCCTATGCTGGAATAAATACTAAAAGTGTGTTAGATCGTGGTAACTTCATTAAAAAGATTAAGATTCAATATGATTGTACCAAATTCAGGGTCAATTCATCCAACAGTTTTGAAGACAATTCACTTAAAACAACAAATATTAACCTTGTGGTGGTGCTAGAGGAAAAATCAGGGGATCACCAAATCAGACTCATCGTCCAGGAATGTCTTTTCAAAAGCATAAAAACATAGTGAATACAAGTTAAAACTTTGACCTGCTGGAGCACTAGATGAAAAGGTCTACATCCAATGGTAATATACAGTATTTCAGAGATGGTGAGCTCGCCGACAGACTGACTTTACCTACCATAGGGCCATGCCGCTAGCCTAAAAACAACTTAATTAGGAATATGTATCCTGAGCACAATATGAACAAAAATAATAACGCTCTAGATTTTGACACAGGGCCCTTATAAAACAGAGGATTTTAAATTAGCTAATAAAGTAGGGCCCACTTTAGTTGATATTGTACCTCAGTGGTGCACACTCTAATTAATCAAATAGCCCAAACCAGTTGACATGCAGTAAACCTGGGAGAGTTGCCCACTTTGTTGAGTTGGCAATCCAGCCTTGTGGACATTGTAACAAAATATTTACCTGGATATTAAAAAAACAACTATAAAGCTGCAAAACAATTATTGTTGTAGGTTAATCTACAGCAGGAACTACGCAAATTGTTAATATGCTGCCGGTCCCCAGCAGATTAAATCTAATGTTGATGAGACCCCCTGACCTTCCATATATATCCAAGCTGTGCTATCATGTAGTTGGCAGATTGCTATTAAATTTGTTTTTCAAAGTACACATAATTGTCTTGCAGTGTACAGATATGAGGCTTTAATGCCATTATCTTTTATGTTACTTTGAAAATGAGGTGTCATACAGTCAGGCTGTTCTCATACACCGTCTGTAGCTATACCTGCGAAAAGTAATGCACTGTAATTCATATATATCCTACAATATCAATTTGTATGTAATCCATGTAATCATGAAGCAGGATGTGTAAAGAGAGACAAAAAGCCCAAAACATCGGACTTTTGCCCAGGAGACCGGTGTTCGTACCCCGTGTGAAACCAGACAATAATGTTGACTTATTTGTCACGTAACTTCCGTAATTAAGTAATGCCACTTCGGGAGCTATTTTATCCCAAACCAAGATCTCTTTCTCAACCTAACTAAGTCGTTTTGTTGCCTAAACCTAACCTAGCTGTTTCCTGTGAAGACAGAAGTTTATTTTGAAAAGACTGTATGCATGTAATGAGCGGAAATTGACATTGGTCACGTGTTGCTACACATTTGTAGGAAAACACACAAAAAATGAAGAATAACTTTACGTAAGATCTCATACGAACCGTTGTAGGAGGATTCGCTGCTACAGTATATAGTAGTATGGTAAAGTAAGTCAGAGTCCGTTTGGTCAATCTTTGATACACTAACAAAGCTAACAGAATTTGTTAGAAAACGTAACGTCCTATTCAATGAATTTCAATATACTACTGAAGGTTAAGGCTGTATCTGTGTAAGCCATGCAATATCCCATTTTGAAAAGCTTGTCTTAAAAAACACCTATTCCTCCTGGTCTGACAACACAGCAGTTCTTTGTATTCGACCTACGAAAGTAAACACACACTGATGTAAGCTTACATAAAAATGCATTGTCATGAGCCAAGGTCAGTGCTATGGTAGTAAACACACAGTTCCTCAGCCATACCTGCCAAGAAATAGACACTATTTACTTGTATTTCTACAGACACGCAGTATTGAAGATTAGGTTTTTAATATCTGGGATTCTTATTTTAGACAACAAAAAGATTATCATACCAAACAATGCTGAGTCATTGGGTTATTTTTCAAACAGAACCTAGAAAATTCTGCAACTGAGCAAACCTAAAACATGTCGCTGTTTATTGTTTCTAAAAGTGATGGGTGTTGAAGACATTGCTGATGATGAATCATCACTTTATTTTATTAAGTGACCCAAAGTATCGCTGTCTGTCTTCATCTTGAACGATTCCATGTGTCTTGTGCAGCTTCCTGAAGGCAGTCAGGGGAGCTTCAAAAGACTTTTGGCCATCAAGGGAGTTTCAACCGGTTTCATCCTCGTCTTCCTGTTGCTCTTTCTTTTTTTGCATGGGGGACAGGAAGAATTCCACAGAGACATCAGCTTTGTAGTTTGAAGGGACGCTGGTTAATATTTAAATCAAACAAGAAATATTCTGAAGAAAATATATTTTTTATGGGCAGTGTACTGATTTGTGAATAGGTATAGACCAAGGCTTTAAAAGTTTTGAAAAGTAAAATCAGTTTTTATTTTATTTTTGACTTTTCAATTTCATTTTAGTTAAGTTTCAGTTTTTCAGAAAGGTTTAGTTTTAGGTTTTATTAATTTAGTTTTACATTTACAGCAGTTTGTTTTGTATGTAATGTCTCAGAAGTAGATACATGTACATACAAAATACATGGTTGGAGAACTGTATGGATGTGGTCATAATGTTTAATCTTTGTGCTACTTTATGGTACTTGTCCACAGGTGCATTTTTATTTTTTATTTTTATTGCAATACATTAACAAAACAATTTGATTTGTATGTGAAAAAAGGACAGAGTTGACCCATCCCTCCTTCCTCCTGCCGCACAAGGACGTTTTTTATCGCGAGGGATCGCCTCGCTTCCCAGCATTGGACGCTTGATGGGCTGCCATTAGACACAAGGCACTCAGCACCTGATAAGACAAACGCTCTCATTCGTAGGCTGCTGCTCCCAGCTTTCAAACCGGAACCAAACGAGCTGTTTCCAAACAGCTCGTTTGGTTCCGAAATTTTCTTCTGTTATATCACAAAAATATTTCACCAAAATGTGTTTCTGAAAACATTTCATGCGAGAAATAATCCATGCAGTTACTGAATCCGTCTTTATTTTGGATCGACAACGGTTAGTTTAAAAGTTTCTCGGGGGTTTCCAGAGGCAGCGTGATTGCATAAAGTAGCCTAGACTTAACTCAACCTTATACAAATGAGGAGCGGCCAATGCACGACTGCTTACAAGCGAATGAAGGACGAAGGCTGTGGTCATGTACCATTAGAGTACGATGTGAAGCATCACACATAGCTCCTGGAAGGGCAAGTCAGTTCAATATCTGTGGTTCAATGTCACGAGAATTGACAGAAATTCATGCTGTCTCCTTTTTTTTAAATTAAATAGTTTATTTTTATTTAATTTTTTTTTTTACTTAGGCAATATTGTTTCAGTTTAGTTTTTCTTAAAGGATATAGTTTTAGTATACTAAAAATATTTTTCACTGCTTATTTTAATTTTAGTTTCAGTTTTAGTTTACTATAATAATCCTGGTTAAATACTATAAAAGTAACACCTGTAGAAATTCAGATGCTTTGTGAAAAAGGGCAGTGTTTGTGGTTCAAGTAAAAGAAAATGGCTATATCCTGGTGCATATAAAAATGATAGAGCCACCCTTGATCTATGCTGTCTTTTGTATGCTGACCTTGAAGAAATTCTTGGAATCGGTTCAGTCTGGGAAATGGTGCACCCGAAAGATGCTGACTCTCACTTTAAAGTTGAGAAGAATCCCCATCCCTGCTGCTCGGCGCTGCGGTCGCTCACTGCATCAGTGCGGTATTGTTTGTGACCTGCGTCTCCTCCTCCATCCTTCTATTCACTTTCCTGCACTGTGTGAAAAGCTTGACGTGCAGTGCTTCAGCAGGAAGGATGGGCACTCGAGCAGCTATATCATATACAGTATATCATATATCCGAGGCTCAGGCGCTCCGCGGGTCCCGGCTTAGCGTTCAGAAAAGACCTGTTGTGTCGAGATACCGGCCTGTGTCACGCTGTGCTGAGGCACGGCGGTGATCAGCTGTAATGTTTACCTGCTGCATTGCAGTCAAGGTCAGGGGATTGTGATGGCTGTTGCCCAATTTATGGGTATCACTTGAGACCTATGTGAGTCAAAGAGCTTTTGAAGAGCTTTTTTTTTCGTTTAGCATACACACAGACTGACTTGTGTCTGCTATTTCACCCACCACCTTTTTGAACTACAGGCTAAGATGGATGGGGATTTAATGGTAGGTCTTCTGTAAGTGATTCTCCTTAAGCTTGACAGGAAAGGAGGATGTCTGGGTTAAATGCACACAACACATCTACAGGGCTCATCTATGGTTGGCTGAACATGTCCATGCAAGCTGTTGGATGGAGTCCCTTTAGAGACTTCACCTGAGTTTTAACACCCAGGCTAACCTTCGCTGTCATTGCCGTCTGACGTCTGTTGTGTTCTTGCTGCAAATACAGATTTTAATTGTTTATCAGGGTCATTATTATTCAGTCACAGTCTGTGATGCCGGCAGTGGATCCATAATAGGGGAGCAGTAGGGTAATCAATCACAGAGCGTCGGGCAGCAACACTCGACACGTGGCATCTAAAATTCAAAACTAGTCAGCCATATACGTAGCTCGATGGTGCTTTGAAGCTTTTCCAAATTAGTTTCGGGAAGAAACTTCAAGGAGAAATTTGCAGTGATCTCCAAATCACGGCCCTCCTTCAGACAGTATTACATCTGGTCAATCAGATTTGGGCAGCAGGAACATTCAGCCGATCCAGAGGGAAACTTTTATGAACCGTCTCACTCTCCAAAAGAGGCCTTTCCAAAAAGGTCTTAAAGTAGGAGAGTTTTATCCTGACCTGCCAGATGGTTTGATGCACAGAACCATCTGAGAAGCCGTCCATGGAAACAGTTTGGAAAAGGGTAAAAAAATAAACTTGGCAGGTGATTAAATGAACCATATGTCATTCAAACTCTTCGTGAAACCAGTCGGGAGAAAAGCGAAAACATCTTTTCCTTCGAGAAAAGACTTCAGGGTCGTTCTCTGCTCCTCTTTCAATGAAGAAATACTCTCCAGTTCTGATATAACTGATGCCATTGCAGCATCTACGCTCACCTCTTCAGGAGCCACCATTGTTGTTCCTCCGTGTTGCGGAAAAATCTAATTATATCAGGATTCTTCATGTATTAAAATTCACGGACTAAAAACATCTTGACTTTACCAAACTGTGCTTTTAAACTGAAAGGATCGCCTATTTAGAAATCAGGCCACGATTTAACCTGCACACATTTATGTCTTCAATAATTCTGTCTGATTAGACGTCTGCTCAGGTTCAAGTTGGGTGGAGCTATAATGAGATTTACATGAGGGCACCAATGTGCCAATATGAATGTCAAAAGAGGAATTACTTTTGAACTTTAGCTCATTTGTCATTCTGTGGATCAAATTATGGTGTTATATAATATTGAGTTATACCATACAGAAGTGTATGATTTTGTATCATCTTATTGTACTGTTGTCTGGAATCAAATTACACATTACTCTACTAAAATTGCATTATATAATGCTGTGTTACAATATCGTGTCAAGTTGTATTGTATTATAATGTAATGCATTATTTTAAAAAATGATAAAAGAGGATGGTCTGAACAGGTGTAACAAGCATGGGGTAAAAATAGATGTAAATCAATGTCTGTACATGCACACTCAGGCTCTGCAATCATTCATGATGTGGTCCGCTAGATAGTGTGTTCAACACTTTATAGTGTTGTCCCAGTGTTCAATGATTTTTGATGGCTGCCACATGAGAGGAAGGACCTGAGTAGTGTTTGACATTGTTTTGATCTTGCCAACTGAAATACTATATCGTATCTATATAGAATTTCCTCTATAGTGTTGCAACCACGGTAGGGCGTATAAATAGAACGAGATTAAAAGGACATTCTGCGTGTCATGAGGAAGCATTTTAGGCTTTTTGCGTGTCATTTGTACGTCACAATAAAAAACTACATTGACGTCCGCATGTAGGTTGAGGCAACAAAACCACTTAGTTAGGTTTAGGAAAAACATAATGGTTGGGCTTAAAATAAGTAGGTAAACTAAATAAAATACTTACAACAACAACTTAAAACAACGTTAATAAGGAAAACACGCCACAAACGTCACTAACGTAACTTACAAAACACCGGCCTCCTGGTTGAAAGTCCTGGGTTTGTTGGACCAATCCACCTCCCTCACTTTTCATTCTAGCTCTGAGCGTAGTGTATTTACGCAGACACGTTTATCTAGCAGTCAGTACAAACTACATGGCGTACAAATGACACGCCTAAAGCAAGAACGGCATTCTTATTGCACGCTAAATGCCTTGTGAATTATCGCGTCATTCATTTTGCCTTTTCGTGCGACTGGGCTGAGTGAATAGGTGAATAATTTTGGACAAAGCCGTGGTTCTGAGAAGAGGTCTAGTCAGGTAAAATAAGAACACCTGTGTGCTGGCGATATATAGGGCCAACAACTGCATGTCTATATTGACAGACCAAGGGAGAAATTAAGTAAATAAATAAAGCTAGGCTGTAGTATTTTGTGAGTGAGTAGGTTGACAATCTGTGTTTAAGCACAATTTATATGATATTCAGCTGCAAAAGATCTACTGTCTGTTATCTGTAGGCAACAGCTTCAAAGTTCCCTGTGATACTCTGTCACATCAAAAGGAAGTGAATAAAGGGAAATCACGGCTGGCGGGTTATTGAGTCGACATGTTGTTCTGCTGTGTTTGCTGCTCAGTCAAACAGGTGACAGAGAAGGATTTCTTCCATAGTGACAGGCATGTTCTAAAAACTGTTTCTGTTTTTAGCTTTCCCAAGAAAAGCCAAGAGAATGGCCCTGCAAAGTGTGCAGCTCGAGAGAAACCTCTGTGCGCGCGTAGGCTGAGTCACAGCAGGTTGTTTTTATACGTCAGGTTTCAATCTGGATTAACACCCCCTGCTGAATAAGATAGGTCTCTTTGTGGCATAATTAATGTGCAGTCATGAATAATTTGTCATTTTTCTCAAGGTGAGGAGGATTTTTTCAGTTAAAAGACAGACCCGCAGAAGCATCAGGGAGAAAAATACGACAATCATTTCTAGACAAGGATTTCCTTCAAGTATCATGAGATCAGTTAGAGGGATATCATTTCTCACAATAAGCACACACACCGGGCTGCACCGCATCAACAAACGATTTGCCATTTCACTTTGAAACGTTTGCCGACTGCATTTAAATGCAGGATATAGTGAACCATCTCTGAAGTCTATATCAAAAAGAATTATACATTCAAAAACCCTGTGAGAAGAGCTGAAAGTTTTATGCAACTAATGCAGACATTTCCTCCCTGTTAACCTCCTTCTTGTTGGTTAATTAACTAAATAACCAACAGCTAATGCCAAGAACAAGGTACTGTTCTGTTCTCCCCAATTAGTGAACAGGAAAGGATGAGGGCTAGGAAGAAAACATATCCACATGTTGGTCTCAGACATCTGTGGGCACGTATTTAGTAAAATGTAATAACATTTGTTTGAATAAAAATGTCAAATGCTTTTGTCCACAAGCCAATATGTGGTTGTTGTAATAAATGGAGAAAGCTGTAGGGAAACACATTGTATTTATATAATATTTGATATGGTTGAAGACCAGTTTATGTCTGCACACTTTTTATCACTGTATCAATTTCTAATGCTGGTTTTGGTCCTTTTCTGTTGCCTAGATAGAAACACACAAACATCAAGTCAAGTAGGCCCAGTCATTTTTCTGGAAAAATAGCTCCACAAACTTGACTTGATGCTGCTGAGACTGGTCTTGCAACCCAGTATCACAGGAAGGCGTTTAAATACCATGACATTACATGGACATTCTGCGTATCATGAGTACACATTTCAGCCTTTTTGCATTTGTACTCCGCTTTTTGCATGTCATTTTGTACGCCATGCAAGTGTCTGCTGTTAGGGGGGGTTTAGGGCAGTAAAAAAACACTAATTTGGGTTAAGGCAAAACAAAAAAACACTTAGTTAGGGTTAGAAAAAAAAAACGCCATGGTTGGGCTTAAAATAAACAAGTAACCGAAGTAACATATGTATGGAAACAACATAACTCAACTACGAAAATACGTTACAAACGTCAATAAAAAAACACGTGACAATCGTCACATGACAAAACAAAACCCGTCCACCTCCCCAACCGCCCATCATAAGTGGTCTTTCTCGTTTTTGATACTATGTCGCAAACTCTTACCGTAGCATTGCAGTCGGTACAGGATAGATGACGTACAAATGGCGGAAATCAAGAAAGGTGTACTTATTGCACGCTAAACGCCTTTGCGCATTATCATGGCATTTATACGAATTTTCGTGGGAACGGGCTGGGTCTTGCCTTTACATCTTGAACCCCATTACAGCATGCCATTTTTCTAAAAGCAATTGGAACTTGATGGAGGAGCAGAAAGTAGTCAATCCACATTTGATTGTGTGGCAAAACACTTTCCATGACAATCCATGAAATAGATTCACAAAACAACCACAGAAAAGTGTGATTTATGTGAACTGTTGAAATACATTTGCAAATGTGAGCTTCGCTCAACTCTGCAGCGAAGCAGAGGCTGGCCAGAGACAGCCACATAAAATGTGCAAGTTGACAAATAATCTGCATTCTGTCACAACCACAATGACATAAAGGTGCCACAGGTAGAGTTTGAAGCTTTTTGAATCTCTCATTGTTATTGTTTTTCGTGGTTTTTGCAAATATGAGTGATACCCAATTTTGTGGCCCCCATGTCTACATGATATATATAAACCAGCCAGAGTGGGCTATTCCATAATAATCAAGTGTGTAAATAGGCTGTGGTGGCAGCATATCAACCCTACCTGTAAACAAGACAGATGGACCGAGAGGAGAGGCAGCGACCCCCTCGCTTGCTTGGAGGGAAACCACACGGATGTGACAGAAAGCAGAAATTCTGAAAGACAGAATTGTGATTAAATTAGTGGGCAGGGGAGAGGTATAGAAACGCTGGCTGGTTTTTGCTCATCCTACCAGACTTTCTCCATTTTATCCTTGTTTTTGTGTAATCCTCTGATGACACCTTGTAGTTAGTCTCAACTTTTTCCCCAGCACATTTAATTAGCTAAACAAATGTTGATGAATCCATCTAGTCGGAAAAAGTGCAGGTGGTTTTGAACTCTTCAGTCTGAAAAAGACAGCAATGTCATCTGCTTTACAGCCCTCAACGAAATGAATGAAAACGTTTCAAGGAGAATTTATGTATTTATTGTTGGACCATTTCCTATGTAGATGACAGCATTTCATTATTTCATTTTAGATTGCTTTATCGTCGATGGTCTTATCATTCATGAGTCTAAAGCCCTTGACTTTGGGGAGAGGATAGTTATCTGAAGGCTCAAAATGATATTGCTTCAAAAAAGACAATGCTTTCTCTTTGGACAGACTCTCTTGAACCTTCGGCGTCTTTGTTTCATATCACTTTCACATATTAAAAAATTGCCCTCAAGTAGCAGTAGCATCTGGGTGTCCTGATTCAGAAGCACAATACAAAATGAATCCCGCTACACAAATGCAATCTGCATGATTACAAGAGCAGTCCACTCCTGGAAACTGATCTGTGATGTCAGAGCTCATGTGCATATGAGGAGATTAATATGGGAACTGCGTTGAAAGACCAGGCTATTCACAAGTGTTTTTAATCGCGTGGATATATCTAAATCAGACAGCTGCTGTCCACACATAAATCTTCCTGCTTCGATTGAACATTGCCTCGTCTTAATTAGCAGAGCAGTCCGGGGAGATTATAATCACCTCCAGGTTGCATAATAAAAACCACGCATTGTTTGCATTCCTGAGATGTGACTGAGCGAACCGTTTAGGGATTTACATTTTTAAATTAAAGATAAATATGGAGATAAGGGAAGAGCATGTATGGGAGCAGATGGGACGCTGTTGGAGAAGAATACATGAAAACCAAAAAAGGAAAATAAAACGAAATATAGAGACAGAGAGACAGATGTAATGGCTTATCCAGAATGGAGTTTCGCCATTGTTATTCATAGAATTTCATGCTTGGATTAGATAGAGGTTTCTCACTCACATAACATTCTCATGGCCTGAAATTGCCACTTAATTCAATGACAGTGCAATGAGATCTGGCATGATTACAAGAAAAGAAAAAAAGCAGCATTGGCACAGCTTGGCAAGGAGCCGGGACATCTTTAGTTATTTTACGAAGATGAAGATCGCACAAGTAAGGTTTTTATTGAATTAAAACTTTGCATTTTAATATACCTAATCTAAAACTACTACATTTGACTTTTTTTTGCATAAACTGTATTATCCCTAACTTTTATTTCTTTATTATTGGTTTACTTTTTTGCATTTTGGCAGCATTTGATAACTAAGAGTGGAGACAGAGGATGAAAACTGAAACTAATGCAACAAACCTGGGTCAGATTCAAACCCCATGTTCCAGTTTCATGGTTTGTTCTTCAGTCCAGTGAGCCGCCAGGACACCATAATCTCTTTCTTCACACAGTTTCCCTTGAAATAAAAACACTGTTATTATTACCTGCTGGACCAAACAGGGCTCTACCACAATCCTCTGATAATGAAATCCTACTTAATGCATCTTTAATGCTTATACAATCTTACTGGAGTTGAAATGTCAAAGTATAGATATATGTAAGCTCTATTATTAAAAAGGTAATGTTAGCCAGACTTTTGTCTTATGTTCATTGTAAGAAAGGAAGTTTGAGATAACTAACCCTACATGTCTGCACATCCACCTCACTACACTGTAAACCTGCCTCTCAGAAATAAATCTTAGTATCAATCAAACACGATCCAGCTTTCTGTTGATAGGACAGATCAGTGTGTGAGTCAATCCGGAGGGTTATAAGACTGAGTCTGTAAAGCTCAAACACAACCAGATAATCTTTGCTGACCGCCAATTCTGGCAGAGCATCTGATCCCCCCCCTGTGGGTACCGATGGCCGGTGTCCTATCAGGAACAGTCCTCGTCCAGAGGCGTTTTCCAGAGATAACAGACCCGCAGGAGAGCAGGGACATTAAGTAGCTGAAAGGTCTGAGAGGAGCTGGATAAACATTGAACTCAATAATATTGAATTTGTTTAGAAAACTCTGCATCTCAGGGAAAGCTTATTACACATAAAGAAACATTTGATTCTGCAAATTAATCATTTGATACCTTAACAAGAGCTTCACAGATACAAGATTAATTTCTGACTACTGGCCAGTAATATACATGTATCTCTCAGGCAACACCGCTCCTATGTGCACACATGTGCCTCTGCAAAAAACGCTTTGATCTTTTCTCCCAAGAGCACAAGATCAAATGAACAAAAATTAGAAAAGTCCTGCAGCATTAACGCTTGGCAGAGAAACACACGACAGGCGAATAAGTACTGTTTATTTAGCAGTTGAACCAATAAAGCACTGCAGAGGGATGCACGTCTACGCGCCATGAGTGTAAAAGACACAAAATGAGCAGAATTTCAATCAAACTGCGCCTGACTGCAGCAAAAATATTTAAAAGCAAAGAACAGTAAATAAACCCTCGGCTTGGAAATGAACACAGAAAAACTATTCATGCATAAATACATAAATGCATAAATTGTTCGGCAATGGATTAAATAGAAACTTCCTAAAGTAATTTTTGTACAAATAAATGCTCAAACTCATCTCAGCTCATTCAGAACTGATGCATTTCACTCCCGTTCGTAATGTAGAGTAACAGCGTTACACTGCTGCATCTGCTTCACATGTGTCTACCGGCGCTGTCGGGATTTCCCATCCTGCTTCACAGTGGTAATTGAAAGTGTGCAGGAGGTGTGAGGCCCAGTGCACAGGGACTTCATTAGTAAAGGGAGAGATTTTACCTGACCCATTTTCAGAATACCCTGAGTGCTACAGAGAGCTTTTTTCTGACACCCCAACTCCTGTTTTGACATAAAGAGGAAGGGTGATTAATTTATTGCTATGGCATGTGAATCTTAAGAGAGCGTCTCTGGGTCTTTTTTCCAGACCTCAAGTGCAGGAGGTCTGCAAGGCCAGGGTCAGAACGGCTGGTGATCAATCTCAAATAGATTGTCAAATTCATGTTATAGTTTTTTGCCCAAAGCCTCCAAATCTCCCATGATGCAAATGTGGTTAATTCTTTGTTTATTCTACTAAAAACATCACATGAGGATGCAGTAGGGAAACTCTGAGCTGACTGTTCCAGTCAAGCTGAGACAGACAGATGTGGATCATTTAAAGATCTCCCCGCTGATAGATTTATGCAGACAAGCGTGCGGAATTGTCTAGTTTGGAAATCACTTTGCTTCGAGCTGACTGTCCGCTCACTGGAAGGAAGCAGGCGGGCATGAGCGGAATATCAAGTGTCACACAGATGGCAATCATCGTTACTGTTGACGGATGTAAAATTGCACCTTATGAAATGAATCACAGGGTATTCATTAGGAGTAACCTTTTAATTATGTAAAAACTAGATGAGGAGTTATTGTTTACCTGCATGGAGAAACAAGCCAATTGACAATGACCTTGTGTGTTTGTTTATTTTAATGCGCAGGTACAGGGATACATGCATGAATAACTCCTGTGTTTACATCAACAAGAACAATCTTGATCCAGATCTCAAATAACAGAAAATTGTTCACTTGATAATGATTTTGTCTTTGGTATGTCACAGCATAATCAAATGATCTCTGAAATTAAACATTTGTCTGTCTGCTCTAGGTAAGGGAAGTTGTTGCCTGCACAATTCCACAACTTGATGTTCAACTAACTGAGACACTCATTCTCGAGAGAATATGCAGACAGAAGTGTAGCCTCAAATAAGCTTGATGATTTATTACAATATGGAGCATTTTGTTGGGAGAGAGAGAGAGCTGTGTATATGACAGAAACTTTCAGGTATTTTCAGTGGGCAACCTTTGGATCTGAAAAGTGAAGTCAATGCTGAAGTGCGTTAAACTTGCATTCTTTCTGGGCGCCCCAATAGCTCAGTTGGTAGAGCAGGCACCCAGATAATAAGGCTGGGTCCTTTTTTTTTTTTCCGCATTTCGCCCCCCCTTCTCTCTCCCCCTTTCCTATCAATAAAGGCTTGAAAATGCCAAAAAAATAATCTTGGAATAAAAAACAAACAAAAAAAACTTGCATTCTTTCTAACAGCCAGCAGGGGGCGACTCCTCTGGTTGTAAAAAGAAGTCAGATTGTATAGAAGTCTATGAGAAAATGAGCCTACTTCTCACTTGATTTATTACCTCAGTAAACATTGTAAACATGAGCTTATGGTCTCAATCGCTAGTTTCAAGACTTCTTCAACACAGCATGATGTTCATTTAGTAAATTATGATCCCATTTAGAGTCAAATAGACCATAAAGCAGGGTATGCTTTATTGCGTGGCTACCTTGTGATTGACAGGTCACTACCACGGTGTTGTCTTGTCTAGGAGTTGTCCGTGTTTTCTTTTTACAACTTGAACCCTTTCACAGTGTGTTTGCAGTTCATGAAAGTTAATTCTAACCTTTTTGTTTTTTTGCCGAAAAATGTCTTATTCAGCGTTCAGTTGTGTTTATTTCGACCTTCTCATGTCACTTCTGGTTGCAAAGAACCAACATGGCGACAGACAAAAAATGACGAACTCGAGGCTTCAAAACAGCAGTCCATAAACCAATGTGTGACGTCACGGTGACTACGTCCACTTCTTTTATACAGTCTATGGGTATATTGCAGGCTTACCAAGAGTAAGATTCATTGTAGAATCCCCTCCTAAAACTCTCTGTCTCATTCGGGGACAATGTTGACTTTATAGCGACGTTCAACACAGAAATGTTGTGTGAAAATGATTCCTTTTCAGACATTAGCTGTCGGCTGTGACCAAAGATTAACATTTTGAAGCCTATATAACTTGTTTTCGGTAAGCAATGATTATGATGCTGCTTCCAAACAGATAAAATTGTCCTGGAGTTGTGTCCGATCCTTAATGAGTCTGGAGTCGACTACTGGCGTAGACGTAATGGGTCATGAAAAAGCTTATTTCATTCGGTGTCAACTAGGGAGGCAGATTTTGATTCATCCCAAATCTGCATACCCAATTTACATTTCAAAAGGCAGCAATCCTTTTAATTTCCATGAAATTGGGTGTCTATGAGAGGGTGACTGAGATACATGGAATACACGAATCAGCCCAATAGGATTCTGACTCGGAGGACATTACACGTGGGAAATAACCATGCGGATTATTAATGTGTCAACCTCTCATTTTTTTCTCCCATTACCTCCCAAATCTTCATAATCAATAGCTTATCAGACAAATAGGTATCTAAATACCTTAATGTTGTCTTTTTGTATAGTCAGGGGTTTCTGCAGTGGAGCGGATAGAAAACTTTCGTGTCATATTAGGTCAGGTTTTATAAAAATAATCGCCTTTTTCTTATCAATCGTTCTCCAATTTGTTTTTGTAATGGTTTAGCAAATGCCCTCGGTGGCTTGCTTACAGATTTAGTGGTAGCTGGAACGTTTAATACAGCAATATGATATTGCCTTTTACTTCTGTTGCCCTGGGACCACAGTCAGAATTATGTAACTTCTTATTCTGCTCAGATGGATCATCCTCTGATGTTTCCTGGGCAAGCCAGAAGTATTTTCGTGACCCAATTCTCTAAATACACAATTGAGTGCTTACATGACGGATCTATGAATGTAGGTCAACACTTTATGGGTTAGTCCTGCTGAAGTGAATATATCCTGACTACACATACTTTTTTTTCAGAATAACTTAAACAAAGTTGTTCAGACTCCATCCAGTCCCTGCTATACAAGAGGACTTAATTCCTTTAATTTTGAACAGAGAAAACAGATGATACTTCTGTTCTGTCTGTAATATGTGTGATCCAGAGGCTGATATGAACACATTTGTTCCTATATGAGGACACTCTCACAGAAATCATTTCTCACATAAAATTACATCTCATATTCTCTCTATGATACACTGTCTCCACAAAGACGCTCAAAGAGGTCACAAATTTAGTTTGCCCGTCTTGTCTCTGATAAATAATAGTTCCCTCACCTCTGGCTCTGTTCCACCTGATGTTAAGCATGCTCCTACAGACAGTCTGCGCCCTTCTCTTAACTCAAAACAATTCATTGTAGTGTGACTAAAGTTTCAGCGTGACATTTCGCCATGCCACAGTGCTGAAATATTCCTCTTTAAAGTTCCTTGTGATCTATGTTTAGCATCTGTTCCTTGACAATGCGCCATATTAAGCGTCCGTATGTGCTGCTTCTGATACAATCAATCAACAGCCTTAAAGGGTAACTTCTGTATTTTTCAACCTGGACCCTATTTTCCAATGTTTTTGTGTCTAAATGACTAATGGGGACAACAGCGTTTGAAATTGGTCCAGTATTGAGGGAGTACACTGCAGATGGCAGTCGCTAAGCGGGCTGCAATGTAGGGATGCCACGGTGAGGACATTTTCCCACCGGTTCATAAACTTGTGTTACAGATTACACCGGACATTTTACAAGAAAAGACGACGCTCAATATAGAGCGCTTACTTTGATCTTTGTCGTTGAATGGTCTGAATCATCATACCAAAAGTTTACAGATTACCTCATTGATTTTATGGTTCCCTAGCACTGGGTTTAAATTCCAAATATTGCCAAATAGGCGCTTTTGCTTTTCGCTTTGACACCAAATCCTCGGCCGTCGTCTTGTCTGTCAACTCTCTCTCGTCCCATGATAAGCGTGTGAAATCGGACTTTTACTGCGCTGTGCTGAGACTCCGTACGTAGCAGATGCTTTCACTTTATAATTGTAGCACCCATCATCCGCTGTATTTTACAAATTAGTTTGTTTTTTTTATTTGATGAACGTGGGCGCTGATATGCGAAAATGAACTTAATGTTGTTTTTTTTCTATTTTAAATAGAAAGTAATGTAATCTGTGTATGCCCCAACACCTTGCAACACCGGTAACACCTACTACTGTGGCAAGCCTACTTCAATGTCATCATATCGGGCAATTGCGTCACCGTCAAACTACGTCCACTAAACGTGCTTGATTTTGCCATGACAGGCTCAGATTATTATAAGTGTCTGACAACATTATGGAAAGAACCCTACAGAGAAATAAAACCTTTTTCTTAAAGCAACAAAATCTGCCTTCCAGCACCTATTCACCTCACTAATAAACTCAGTATATATTGATTGTTTAATACATGCAAGAAACAAAATGGGAAAAAAAAGATGAGAGCTTTAGAATTGTTTTTTCTTCCGTGGACAGAGGCAGGCGAGCTGTTTGCTAATATAACTGTCTGCTGGCTGTAGTTACATGTTTAGTGAACAGACTTCAGAGTGGTATCAATCTTCTAATCTAACGCTTAACAAGAAAGCAAATAAGCGGATTTCCAAAATGTCAAACTATTCCCTTAAGAACCTGCGTGGCATTTTGAACTGTACTCTTCACTGGTTCTCAGTGAGCTCGGTGAAGTCAGAGGCTAAAGCTGAAGATAAAGAAAGGGGTCACAGCTTGTTGGAAAAAAAATAAACCTGAAGATATTGAGGGGCAGATAGAGGGGGCAGAAATCGCTGATGAAGAAAGAGATGTAAGCAGATTAACAGGATGGAAAGATGAATTGGTCTTGCTGGAAGGGCAAGAGAGTACAGAGGATGGTGGAAGGAGATTGCAAACAGCGACCGCTGAAGGAGAACGAGGTTAATCAAATGGTAACGCACAATGACGTCTTTGTGGAGAATCCAGTGTTTGAATCTAAACAATGTTTCATTTTCCTATTAAATCTCTTGGACAAAGACATGGGATGTTGAAACAGAAAGAGAGCTTTAGAAAAGCCTGATAAAAGAAACCCAAAGTGTGCAATTACACGGCTAGTTAAAGAAAATTAATGGAAACTGTTAATTTCAAAGGTCATCTGTAACTCTAAAGCTATGACAAAGCTTTCTCTCTCTCTTGTTCTCTTCCTCAGACATATATTGAGAGAAAGTATCAAAAACATGCCTGAGGACAGAGGAGGCACAGGTGTTTCTGTTAACATCAGCCAGAGATTGGAGGAAAAATAAAATAGGAAGAGGGTTCGGAAATGCAGCTGAATCCAAAGACCACAACAGGTGTTTCTACTCTTACATAGGCTTCTTTATATCAGTTTTCACAGCCTGGTTTATCTTCTACAGCAGATGGGTAAAACTGTTAAGTCAGTGTCCTTCAAAGAGAGTTTTCACTCTTTTGTCTGTGATGAGATCTGCATCCAGAGGACGTGATTACGGACCATGATAAGAGGCAAAATTAAAATACGGGGACTGTCCTTGTCTGGCAAAAACAGCCAAGCAAACCGTGGTGCTAATAGCCAAAAGGGATAATTGCAATGTGAAAGGCAATTTTAATGACTCAGTTTTATGACTCAGTGCTGAGAAGACGACGATGATCATTTAAAGGCAATAACTCAAAGATGAACATTTAAAATCCATTTATTTTAACATATCCTACAGCTGTCTTTGGTTCCTTTAGTTGTTCGAGAAAGGCAGGCGAGGAAATTTAATATGCGAGTCAGAGAGGTTTTAACTGTCAAATTCAAATATAATCTGTCTACCAACTCCATATATACTGATAGTAGATTCATATATTTATTGTTTTTGCAGTTAGTATACAAGAGATCAATGCACTTGTTTTGTACTAACAGGAAATGATGCAAGGCAGCCACCAACTGATGTCAACTAGGTGGTGTGGAGACAGGGCCCTTTTTAATAACCAAAGTAAGACTAAGGAGCCGGTTATTGTGTCATTATTCGTCACCTGTTTTGATTAATGAAAAAGTGGAGGAGATTAAATATTTAGTAAACTTTTTGATTGCACTTTAAGTTTTACAGCAAACACAAAATACATTTCTATAAAAAGCAATGCAGCGCATGCATCTTATCAGGAAATTATATTCATACGATATGAGCAAGAACATCTTAGAGACGGTCTACAAACGTCTTGTTGAAAGTGTCTTAACTCCTATCATGTGTACATGGCAATGGGCACCTGGGGGCTAAGGACAAAATTAGACTATCCAGAATTACAAATATGACCAGTCAAATTATTGGGAAAGAGCAAAAACAACTGGGATGTATACTTAAAACACAGGCGAAACAAAAAGCCTCGACAAATTGTGTCTGATCCTGCTCATCCTCTTTTGAAAGAATCTATAAAACTGCCCTCGGGAAGACGCTACAGATCCGCCGCAGCAACCAAGAGCATTCACAAAACGTCAATCATACCAAATGCAATAACTTTACTAAATTCATAAACACCATTCACACTGGGCCCATGTCCGCTATTGTTATCTGTACTGTGCGGGTTGTGCTATTTATTGTATTTACTGTGATTTACTGCATGTTGTGCTATTTATTGTAGGGCTGACCTGAAGGCTTCGAAGCTTCGGCCGTTGCCATGGTATTCAACCTCCAAATCAGTATTCGAATGCTTCGTTTTTTATTTATTTATTTTGATATATTAGTATGTAATAATAATAATAACAATGAATAAATCCTCAAATAGCCCATTAAATAACAAATAATCCCACAACATTATTAATTATTCATATTCAACATTAATTATTATGAGTTATTCTCAGACGTATCGCTGTTCGTTGTGTGTAGAGGTGCGTGTGTGTACAGTGGTATGGCAGCGGCGCTGTCCCGGGCACTGAAACGGGGGATATGGAAACAGATGGACAGAAAAACATGTCAGCCTGCTGCACCGCGCCGTGAAGCTTCGAATACCTTTGTATATTTTTCACCGAAGCTTCGAAGCCCCAAAAATGGTATCCGGGACAGCCCTAATTTATTGTATGTATTGTGATTTACTATGACGTGTTTTAACCAACATGTGAAACCGAAAGCAAATTTCCACATTTGTGGATTATTAATATTATTAAATTGCAGCCTTGGAAAGCAACTGCCAATAACCAAAATGTGTCTCCACATATTTAATAACATTTTAATATATATATATATTTTTGTGTCTCACCTCTGTCAACAGCACATTAAAAAATATCAACCGTAAGCATGATGACTTTGAGTATAGTTAATTTAGTCATCTAAGTGTAATAATTTTGTAAGGAAGAAGCACAGGTAAGGAAAGCACAGGTGTTTATAATAGCATTAATGATGGCTGAACTCAATTTAGCTGCTCCAGCTTCAGGGTCCAGGTGTTGTGCATCCTGTCACACTGTCACTGCTGCTTACTGAGCCATCGTTAATTACATTAGTTGCACCTGTGCTTTTCCTACTAATTGAGTTATGTCAGTAACTATGTCCCATCCTATTCACCCACAATGTACTACTGTAGCTACATCTTGAGGTTACAAAATAGACATGCATTAAATGTCAACTAATACACAAGAGGAACAACATCAGCAACAAGACTCCTTCTGTCCAAACCAACAGATGGACACTCTGCAGTCTGTGCATACAACTGCCTACCTCAGTGTAGCCTCACAATAATTAACCACAAGAGACAAAACTCGGACAATTAAACACAAATTCAGCAGCAGTAGAATACAACTTCACCAAAGCAACGTGGACATGCAAACAATATAAACTCCACAGAGGCAGCAGCCACTAACACACATATTACAGCAAAGGAGAGGCAGTTTCTTTCTCTGTGTTTTTTACACACACAACTGTGGTTGACTCTCAGGACACTACATAGCTCAGCAGTGTGTTATTGTTGGTGTGCTCACCTGTCTGAATGGCACCCTGGAAATCAACAACAGCCTCAAACAGCAGAAAGTCCTCACTGACGGTAGAAGTTCTTCAGTGAAGCAGAAGTCACCATGTTAGCATTTAGCATGTTTGCCAGACCCAGAGTGCCCCTACTGTACAGGTGAGGCATTGCGGGTGCGTCACTTAGCTTGCTCGCAGGTTAGTGCATTGTATCAGCCATTAATTAAGATAACTGTAACATTTTTTTTTAAACTACACCAAGGTACAATTATGCTAATTATAACCACACCCCATATGTTGTCCTTAATGATGTTTGAAGTGGCCTCGGCACTTTTATAACGTCTCATTTCCGGTGTGTCACCACTCTGGACATGGAGGTGGCGCCAGCCCTGCGGCTGCAGACGCACCTGCAGCTTCTTCTCTGCTGCTGCAGCAGCTGCTGATATATCTCCTTTCTTCTAATCCAGGGGTCTGCAACCTGCGGCTCCGGAGTCACATGCGACTCTTTAGCCCCTCTTCAGTGGCTCCCCGTGGATTTTTAAAAACATTAATGGAAATGAATAACAGTTTTTTTGTTTACATTTTCATTTTTATTTATCATTGTTGTAGGTCTGTGGTACAACAGTACGAAAGTCATAATATTACGAGAATAAAGTCGTAATATTATGAGAATAAAGTCATAATATTAGTATATATATATATATATATATATAAATAAATATAATAGTATAGTAATAGTGATTTTACGTGTTATTTTCTTTTTTTCTCGTAAAGTTATGACTTTATTCTTGTAATATGACGACTTTTTTTCTTATAAAGTTGTGACTTTATTCTCGTTATATTACGACTTCTTTTCTTATAAAGTTGTGACTTTATTCTCGTTATATTACGACTTTTTTTTCTCGTAAAGTTGTGACTTGATTCTCGAAATCCCAGATTTTTTTTTTTTCCCTCAATGTGTCACCATAACTCACTGCAATTTTTTTGCGGCTCCAGACAGATTTCTTTCTTTTTTTTTGCCTAAAATGGCTCTATTGATAGTAAAGGTTGCCGACCCCTGTTCTAATCAATTCACACACTATTTATCAGGACTTTTTATGAGACTTTTTTTGTGACTTGAAATGTACAATACTTGTGATAAATAGTAGGCCTACTTTGCCAAAGTAAAAGTAAAATTAGTCTACAGATTTGTAGAACTTTACATATTCAAAAAAGTAGGCCTACAAGTACACAAAAATGGCTAAATGTAATTTCTTACTTCCATCTGCGCTTAGCAATTGATAAACTCATGTTTACAATATTTACTAAGGTAATAAATCAAGTGATTATTAGCCAACTTTGTGACCTCAAAAATAGGGAGGATTTCTAAACCTAAAAATAATTAGTTTCAGAGACTTTCTTTCCTGCATTCTGGTGACTTTTAAAGAATGAAAATAACAGAATAAAATGTACACTGCAACAGCTTTTTTTTGTTAAATAGGCCTACTTTTAATTCTCAGGAAAGAAAACGGAATAATTCGCCCCTCTGGAGTGAACTTGATTGAATCTCTGGTATAAACTAGGCTAATATATTCATCAGTTTTCATTCATTTAATTATTTTTTTGCCCCTGCTTGAGTATTTCTTTCTCTTAATACTCTTCATTTCTCTCTCCTTCTCTCACTCACTGAAGGCCCTTTCAGACACAACGCCACAACTGCTCTGAAACCCGTTATATCCAATGGCTTTGCGTTACGCCGGCTTTGCTGTGATGTATGGAGAGCACAGCTCAAACTGCGCCACGGTGTCGCAAGCTGTTCTCCTTCGCCGGGAAAAGACATTTGGTGTAGCTCTATTGCCGTCCGGGTGTAAACAGTGGGGCTTATATACGCAGTACGGTGCCAGAAACAGGTTGAGATAACGAAAAGGGCAAAAAACAATGTGACTAAATAAATAAAGAAATGCGGGAGAATTGGGAGGGTTGACAAGTATGAGAAGTAGGGTCATTTTCTCTTAGACTTCAATACAATCTGACTTCTTTTTGCAACCAGAGGAGTCGCCCCCTGCTGGCTAATAGATAGAAAGCAGGTTTCCACTTTGGCTTCACTTTTCAGGCCCGGAGGTCTCCCCTTGCTTACAATCCATCCAACTCCTCTAACAGTAATCCTTTAACACTGAGTTCAATCCACTTCCAGCAGATTTGTTCCAGTACAGCACATTCTATGTAGAAATGAGCTCAACTATATCTCGCTGCAATCTACCTCCTGCCCATCTCCTTACTCCCCAGAGAGCTGATGTTCAACGAATGTACCCAGAGCCAGTTTTGGAGCGACGGTGCAGTCGACCAACACTGCTGCTCTTCTCCCTGCAGACTATACACACCTCTCCAACACGGTAATGTGTCAAAGCTGTGAAGGGGTGTTTAAACTGTAATTGGACACACACAAAACACACTATCAAAAATGGATTATTTTGCTAATTTATATATTTTACTGTATATTTGATCACATCAGTCTGAAGCAGTTGGTGTGGGTGTCATCATTCTTAAACTCTTCTTATTCATCCACATTTATTTATATGGCAAACCTTTTTTTTATTTACCCACTGTCCTGATGACAGCCAGCTAATAGTTTTTCTGCAGCTTTTTTTCCTGTTTACAGTCTTGTCACTTCTTTTGTGTCTGACCCTGCTATTCCTGCCTTATCCAGCAGTTGTCCGCAGAGTGTTCCCACCATTCATTCTCACCTGATCGCCACACCCATCTGTACACCTGCTCCTCATTCCTCTTTGTTTGCTCCCCCAAGTATAAATCCTGTACCAGCCCTTCAGCCCCAGAACTCACCTGGAAAATAGAGAATTTATACTAGAGCGGGAAATAAATGCGGAGTTATTATTACTTTATTTAATAAATGGAGATTTTAGTTTAAATCCAGTAGCTGGTGGTAATCTTACATTTTGGATGCCAGCCGGCATTAAAAATCAAAGAAGAAGAAGCCCCAGACCTCATGCTACGTTCCAGATCACATACTTTTTCTTTTTACTTGTAGCACATACTGCAGCTGCCCTTACAAAGTACATACTGTTGCATGCAGTAGGGACACACTACTTCATCATAACAGAGGATTGTGGGTCAGAATAGCCAGAAAGGCATGCTGGCTTGCATACTGTAAAATGCGACCATAGGACATCCTGGTATTTTTGGCATATTGCATTTGTCATACTATGTATTGGGCATACTAAATAGTATGGTAATATGGGTATTGGAACGCACAGTCTGTTGATTTGTCTATTGGGTCTTCTTGCCACTCTGTTTCCTGCTGTAAATATTTTCGTAACCTTTAAGAGAATCTAAAGAAAGCTGTTGACTTATGACATACTGACTTTCCTGAGAGATAAGAGTCTTAATCCATGTCAATGTAAATGAGCATGTTTTCTATGTGTTTACTTTTCACCATTGTGTACACTGCAGCAGAGAGTTTGATATGGAATCAGGCAGAGGAGACCACGTTCGTGTTAGCTTTCATTTCTTGAGAAACACAGCATTAGCTAATATTGCTTCCATAGGTGGAAAAATAAAAAAGAGGAACACGAGAAAGTTGCAAAACTGCCAGTGTCGGAAAAATGAGATCATCCTGTTGGTGAAAATGAGCAACAAGAAGGAAGTTTCACCAAAGTGCTTACATCCCTAAAAAATTCAATTACAGCTTTACAGCTTTCAATTTTCTATTTGGAAAGTGTAGTAGAGCTGATTTGTATGCCACATTATAACACACTATTAAAAAACTTTAACTGCTTTTCGTCCGTCTTGTGTGGCGGGGAGGGATGACTGAGGGTCTTCAGGCCTCCTGATGTTCATACTGACACTGCCTTGTCTGAAATGCAGCACAGACTTAACATAATTGCTGGTCAGTACAAATCTGTCAGTACATAATGGAGGCATTCGGGTAATAGTTTGTTTGTTCCACAATCAAACTCATCATCCTGGAAAGACAGCTTAGTAAACTCTTCCTACTGAATGGCACCCCTGCAATAGTCTGTTCTTATATTGGACATCTTGACAGGAAGAAGGCAGTTATCCAGTTTGAAGGGTTGCTAGAACCCAGGAAGCCGCGATGAGAGCATCTGCTGCTTCATTAAGAAATCCAGCCAGAGGACGTTCGTTCTCTGAAAGGGAAGACTTGAAGGTACCCTGTGGAGCTTTAATTGTAAACAAAGACAGTTTTCTATATCCAGTGTTTCCCAACAAAACACATTGTGTGCATCCTTAAGGCCTAATAAACACATTTAATGCATTTCAAACCTCATAAAGCTTTTTTTGTGAACCTCTGCATTGTTTACATCAGCTTGTGGTTTTCTTATCTTTTTTTTATTGGCGCACAGCTACCTTTTCACAACACATTACCTCCACCAGCTGACAATAAAACTGCATGTGCATCCTTGTGTTGCACGTGTGCTGGTAAAACAAACAAGCAGAAGGACCAGCTCATGAATTATTGCTCCACAGCACCACTACTGGTCAAAAATGTGCCTTACATCCTGGTTCAATTTCACACAAAAAAACACAATCATAAATTGTCTCATCTTGGATCCCAGTCTTGTTCACCTTCTCCGTTTTTCCAAGGACAAACTCCAGCATGTTGTGTGCGCTCTTACGCTGGTGATTGGCTGTCAACTGACCTGCACGATGTGAGGGCAAAGGGGAGGGCAGGAAGGATCACCACTGACCACCTGTATAAACTAACCATCTGTTCGAAAAACCTTCCTTTGAGACAGTGCTGATTCATCACGATTAAAATCAAGAGGTGGTACCTGGCCCAATCAGCTTTTGGGAAAGTCTCCTTAAAGAGAACTTATTAAACTTTTCAGCTTTTTTTCTTTCCTTCAGTGTGTTATATGACTTTTTGTGCATGTAAAAGGTCTGCAAAGTTACAAAGCTCACGCCAAAGGGAGTTACTGAACAGAAAGACTGATTTTGAACTGCCTGAAACACCTTGCTTGAAGTCCTGCCTTTTCTACCGTAACATGGTGATGTCACTAAGTAACAAATTTGCATAATACCTGCTTAGCGGCTAGTTTGGCACACCTTCAAACAAAGCTAGTAAGAGCGGAGCTGGAGCGGAGTCCGAAGAGTTTGATTCGGTTGACCAATCACAACAGTGGGTCAGCTGACCAATCAGAGCAGAGTGCGGTGCTGCAGCACAGCCGGTATGACAAAAAAAAAGAAGTGTTTTTTTTTTACATTAAAGCATGTAAACATGTAGTGGAAACCCAAAATACAAGCATCTGAAAATGTACATAATAGGTCCCCTTTAACATTTGTATTATCTTGTAACTGCAATTGTGAAATGATTGATTTCTTCTAACGGTGGAAAACGAAAGCCCAGCCACAGTCTTAGTCAAAGCCAGAATCTGTGAGCCAAAAATTGAACTTGCAACTCAATTTACTTGTAAATTTCTCCTTTTTTTAAATCCATCATGATTGAGTTGGTCCGCTGGAGACCAGAAAACGCTGACATGCCCGTGGGATTGTCAAACATATTGCCTCAATATTGCCACCAGTGACTTTACAGCAAAGAGTGAAGGATGTGTGGAGAAAACAGCTTTATTACTCCAGAGGCAACCGACCCAGAGAACTGTAAAATTGGTCACAGAAATGGTATCGATCTGGCTTTTTCAAAGCGCTGTTGTGACCAGACTCGTAATGCTCTTTTTGTAAAAGCTCCCTCTCTGCTCTGTCTCTCCCCCAATCTACCAGCCACAAGTGATATCATTATACAAAGTGTGAAAAAAGATAGTTGGATCTAGATTGAATGGCAGAGATTGCATTAATAATTTGCAAGAATAAAAGTCATTTTCAAACTCTGTATATGATAAAAAAAAAAATGAATTACTTTTTAGGTAGTTTATTCATAGAAACCTTGAGAAAGACGTCCTACTGAACAGGCAGGATGGAGATTTCTCTACAAAGATGAAAAGTTCCCATAATTGATCCTGAGTCGTGCAACAGTAAATGGAACTGCCCGTCCACAATGCAGGGTGACCTTGTCGGAAACAGGAATAGTCCTTTTACACAGATCTCCGTCCGGGCAGCGGTGTAATGAAATGGGAGATGAGGAGGATGAGCCAGTGCAACCAGCTTGTGCAGACAATGACCGATTGTCTGGGGAATGCTCCCTAACATAAAAGCATTACCGCAACATAATTGACTTTAGTGCAAGACAAGATCCCCAAGGGCCAACAGTTTAGCCTCAAGGTCACAGCTTTGAGCAACGTGAGAGAGGAGGTAGGTGTCAAGAAGAGGTGGACAAAGGAGTAAACTACACAAAGAGATCCATTTCCCCTTAACCTTGCTTACATCAGCATGTATGAAAAGTGTGGTACACAACAACTATGGATGCCATTTTATGGAGTCCTGACCTCCAAAGACAACTCAAGAGCTTCTCCAGGATATTCCTGGAGTTCAATTAATCTTTACAAGACTGCTAAGAGATTTTTTTTTTTCTAGAGAGACAGTGTGTGAAATGCAAAATACACACATACATCTTCCTGCCATAAGATGTCAGTCATTTAACGGGGCTCGCTGACTGAGTCTGGCTCCAGTCTCTGGCCAAATGACAGCATATTTAGAGTCATCACCCATCAAGCAACTGTCAGTCTGCAGTGCCTCTTACCATGATTGATGGTCAGCCCCCGGTGTACAGTGAACAGAGAGCCATCCGACCACCGTGTCACTATCCGTGGTTAATGACCCGCTCGAGGGCTTCCATGACTGAACAGAGAGCAAAAAGTTGTCTGTGCCGACTATCACCACCAATGCACTTTGAACACACACACACATTGTATTTGCAAACAAATGGGTAAACAACTTAATATGATTATACGATTATTGCAAGGCTTTATCTACATATGCATAGATTCTTTCTATTATCCGTGACTTATATCTGCAAACTTTATCCAGCAACGATGTGAATCCTGGCATTTTATCCTGTGATTAGACTGCGGCACAATTAATCTATCTGGAGGGGATTCATATATTTATTTATTTATGTAAAGTGAAAGCCATAGAGCTTCGTATATATGTGTCCAGAGTGTGTGATGAATGTGCACTTAATGCTCATTCTTGGCGAAGGTGATTAACTGCTCTTAATGTTTCATTGCTAAGATGCAGCGGGTTATGAAGGTGGATTCCTAATGCAGCCACTCAAAGTCCAATAACTTTAGTGGTAAAATGTTTATTGATGGAATAATCTGTGCAATGATTTTTCTGTGTGGGGCATTATGCTTTAGCAAGAGTGAGTTTTCACATCAAGCGATATTTCAGTCTCGATTGTTACACTTTAAAAGTGGGAAGAAATGGCACAGAGACATCTGTCTTCTGTCATCTGTAAAATGAGCTAAAATCTTAAATCCCTCCTGCATCTGGGATTACAGAGGAGAAGATACTAGTATGTACATGACTGGGCAAAGGTAATATAATAAAAGAGCAAGAGAGAGCTTTTCTTCTCTCAGGTATATTCTCTCGGTTTGTTTCCCAAGAGACCTGCCTTCCACCAGGGCCTTGCTATTGAACATGAAGATGCCCTTAAAGCTGTTTTCCACCTGTCAGGATGTTTTTGTGTCTGCTCGGTTGGCAGCGGCCGTGTTCTCCTGATTGTGGGATTAAATGGACGGGGTAAGGGTAGAAGGCTGGAAAATAACATCGACACTCTATCCTCCAGACGACGTGAAGGCAGCTGTGTCAGTTGATGAACCACGTCTGGTGACTTATTTATTCTACTTGCCGCTAAACTGATCTAGCATGTTGATAGGACAGAACAGACGGATGCATATACACACGCAACAATGTCAGAATGCAATCCCACCAGGTATGACAGACATCTTGTATATTGACACATGGAATCATCCGACAAAAACATCCTTGACTTGAAATGTTTCCTGCATTTTAGCATACATAAATCAATTGTAGTAATTATTTTAAGAAGAATGGAATCCAGTTTAGACAGTGTATTACAGCATATGTTTCTTTCACCATTTAGACAAGCCATCAGTGGTGAACAGGCATAAAATAAGGATATTCACAATCAAAATGTCATATTATATGTTGAAAAGTTTGAACCAAACACTGTGCATATAGTAAAATTCTGTTAGTTTAAAATGCCATATAGTTAAAAATACAGTGTGTTGGATTTGGCGGCATCAAATGTGCAAAACCGTGGTAACGCCGTTCGCCTCACTCAGAGGCCATCCTTACCATAATAACATTACTTTAGGAGCATCTGAAGGCAGACGGCGGCTGGCGGTACCACGGCTTTGCACTCTGTGGTGAAACTCTTAAGTTTCACCAGCGTGTCGGAGAACTACTGTTGTGTTCAGGTAATGTAAAAACATGTAAGCCTCTCTCTAGAGCCAGTGTTTGGTTTCTCCGTTCTGGGCTACGGTAGAAACATGGTGGAGCAACATGGCAGACTCCGTGAAGAGGACTCGCTCGCTACCTAGATATGAAGGGCTCATTCCAAGATAATGATAAACAATTCTTAGTTTCAGGTGATTATTCACTAATGAAAACATAGTTATGAACATTATATTCCATTTCTGCAAATAGATCCCTGGAATGTTACACACTGTTCCTTTAAAGCTGCTATAATCAATGTTTTAATATTAACAATGGATCAAATGACTATGTGTAATGTGGAAGGGGTTGCCAACCCAACAGATAATTATTGACTTCCCAACTCTACAGTTCCTCTCAGCTCGACAGAGTGTTTCGGTGTCTTTTAATTTTCTGACCCGTACCTTTACTGTTTTAGTTCACTCTTACTCTTGCAGACACAGTTAGAGACTAGCTGATGATGTTGGCAAGATCATTTTGTAGGTTAAATTATACAGGTAATAGTATTATATTTATTATTATTGTTATCATGACTATTATTAGTTTTTTTCATTTTTTTTATTCTTTATTAATATTTATTTAGTATTATAATTATTGTTTTACTATATATATATATATATTATATATACATACATACATACACAGTATATATATTTAAATTGTATTATTCATTATTTCTTTTTATTTTTTATTATATATCTATTTATTTTTTGAAGAGTGTTATTCATGTGTATTTAGACATTATGTTTGTTTATATGGAAAAGAAGCATGGCAATACTATGTTTTTCTATCTTGGAAAATTATGCTTCACATAAAAACATTAGAAGTGGTGCTAACACAAAAAAAGACACTGCTGATGATCTGCGGTGGATTAACTGCCATTGTTTATGACAATTGTCTAGATTTTTTTTTAAAGTAAAAAATATTCGTGGATGCAACATTTTATGATATGTTAGCGACTATCGATTTCCACCCAAATCGTCGTGTCTGAATCATTTTGACTGAAGGACTGAGGTAAAACACAGACAAGCTTGTCTGTTGAAACTTTTTCTTCGTTATCAGGGGATGCCTAGTTTTAGTCTTCTCTTTGCACGTTTCCTGGCTCTAACATGGCCGTCAGCCAATCAGAACTCAGGATTTAGGGGTCGCACCAGGAGTGGCCAATCAGATTTCTATACCACCCTTAGTCAGTCCCCAGACATGCCCCATGCAGTGAGAATGGGACAGCAATTAATGCCCTCATTATATTTTAATATATCACTTGAATACATGATGATGTAAAAATTCAATAAGCACTTTTAGGTGCTCTTTTGGCCCCTCACAGGGTGCAAGAAGAAATGAATTTCATCGCCATTGGTGATGAAGATTCATGATGAATATTTCATCAGGATGCCAAGGAATTCTCACAAATGGCGTTAATGACAAAGCGTGCCATCTGCCACAGCAACAGGTAATTTAAGGAATCCATCATAATCTGTTGTCACAGACGTGAACAGAGAATGATACAGTAACACTGCAAACATGCTGCAGACAATACCCAAATGTCTGCTTGTCTGTTCTCTAAGAACGAGCAATAAGTTTACTCTCTGAGCTCAGTCTGTTCCGGTCTGATTCCTGACATCTTCCAGCTGAAGTAAGTATTAAAAGCAATGAATAATACATTCATGAACTGCATCACATCTTAGTTGAACGTGTTTTACAGCACCATAACATCATAACCCTCCTCTAACAGGCTAATTCATTAAAGCCTTGGTTCACGTATAAACCGGAGCGTGGTACAGTCTGACCGGACCAAGGACAAATTAGTGTCAGGGAAGTTGACTGAGCCAGAGCAAGTGCTCATGGTGAATGTGAATTGCGATAATGCATTTTATTATGAAAAATTCATGAATCACTTTGCATTACAGGCCATGTTGTACTCCCAGTGTCTAATTGCCAATTACACCCGCAGCGCCCAGATCACGATGGTGAAAAAGGATAACGAATCCAAAAATATAACAGAAAATGTCTTGAATCTGTGTATTAGGTTGTTTCAATTCGTCTGAAACCATACAAATAATAAAATGTCTTAATGAGCGTGTTTTGAAGGACAGTTGAAGGATCTCTTGTGTTAGAAGATGAATGTGAAAAGGTGACCTCGAGAAGGATTAAATGGAGAACACCACGTCCATTCAGGAACAAAAAAAACACAACAGCAATGTGTCAACAATACTGACATCTTAAGAGCCTGCTTTATGGTGGGGAAACAAGAAAAACACATCTGTTGCTGTCAGTACATGCCTTCTCCTCTACACCATATACTCCCTGAACACTCCTCTGCTAGAGGATATTTACATTTTACATTATTTATCATAATGTAATGAGTTTGGAAATGTTTATCTTCAATAAATATTCAGTGAGGCATTTCATCTCCAACGTGTCAACTTTCCATCAGGTAAGAAAAGCCTCGTCTTTAGCTTTGTGATAATTCATATAATCCAATGTTTATTTTAGATACAGAATATATTTGAGTATTTTCTCAACCAATTTGAGAAAAAAAAAATCACAGAAATTGGAAATAAATGGTTTTCTTTGGATGGCGACATTTGCAGGATTCAAGAACAAAGACTCATTATTCTTTCATTACCTTCATTTTATGATTTTACTATTTTTTTCTGCATCTGTTGCTCTTCCTGCGGTTTCACCTTTGAGTTTTTTCTTTTTTTCATATTATTTGTGATATGGGTCTATATGAATAAAACTGACTTGACTTAATTCTCCACTGACTGGGAGCTCAGAAGCAAATGTTTAACGGTAATAATCCAAAGCACTTTTGGTGCCAAGCCTCTAACAAACCCAGAGATAAAAACAAACAATAGATATCTGTCACTTAAGGAGGTGTTGCAATTCTGATCACATAAATACCGTCTGCGGTGCGACCCCATAGTTTCTGAAACCAAAGGTTCTTTAGTCAATTACAAAAGCAATCAATAATCCCAAATGAATCTTTGACGCTAACTTGTTTTGATGTAGGCGCCATTGATGAGATTTTTGGGACTTCTTTCTGCACTGTTAGTTTTATAGATTGCATTTGCCATGCAGGGGAAACGCTGCTCCAGTTTGTTTATTTCAAATATGACCTGTGTTTCCTTAAAGTAAACATAAATCTCATTACAAGTAGCTCGTTAGATAGATATCGCCTCGACACTTACAAGGAGTGGACAAAATAATGGAGACACTATTCAATAGCAACTTGGTTGTGTTGCCTCTTGCATGTTTTACACAAAGCTGTCTAGTTCTTGACAATCTTAAAGGAACAGTGTGTAACATTTAGGGGCTTTATTGGCAGAAATGGAATATAATGTTAAAAAGTATGATTTCTTTAGTGTATAATCAAAAAATTGTTGTGTTTTTGTTAGCTTAGAACAGCTATTCTCAACCACTGGGCCGTGGCCCACTGGTGGGCCTCAGAGAGCCACCTAGTGGGCCGCGACGGTGCTGCCAAATGCTTCGATTAACCGCTTTTCTGTATTTCAGAGGTTGTAGCGGCTCACTTTTAAAGCTAGAGTGAAGATACTGGCATCATATGAAACTAGAAAAACCTAATGAATCCATTGGTACCAACCATGTCATGCTAGCTTGTCGGGAAGGAGGCTAAATAACTCTCCAAAATTACACTAAATTCCGGTGAGGAAAAACTGCCATGGCCATTTTCAAAGGGGTCCCTTGACCTCTGACCTCAAGATAATGTGAATGAAAATAGGTTCTACGGGTACCCACGAGTCTCCCCTTTACAGACATACAGTATATGTCACAGATGCAGTGTCACAAAATAGAGCAATATTTGAAACCAGTAAAAGTGTGTGGTGAGGAAATATGACCCTGAATACTTTGGATTCATAATGGCAGGCAGCGATGGGTGAGGGTAAGCTGAATATATATGTGGGTCATTACACCTGACAGTGGCGTCACACATATTTATAGCCCAGTTTGTCATTTATTTGGGAGGTGTGGTCCTCGGAAATGTTTTAACAACCTGAAGTGGGCCTCGAGTTACAAAAGGTTGAGAACCCCTGGCTTAGAATGAGCCGTTTATATCTACATAGGGAGCGGGTCTTCTTCACAGAGTCCGCCATGTTGCACTATTATGTTTCTACAGTAGCCCAGACATGACAAACCAAACACTGAGTCAATAATGCTCCTGTCGCCACCGCTCTCTCTCTCTTGCTTCACCACTCACTTCCCACATATACACACACACACACACACACTCTAGGCACTGGCTCTGCTCTACTCTTACAACAACTGACTCTAGAGAGGGTCATTTGCATTTTTGCGTCGGCTAACGTAGTGTCCCTACACACTAGATACCGTCAGATCCTACACACTACTCCTTTACGTAGGACTAATTTGCTATGAATTTTGCGAAAATTAAGACTTTTTTCCAAGCTAAAAAACATGTCTGACAAGCTTCCTTCACCCCCAGCAGAAAAAGCTACAGTAATTGCACAATGCATATTTCTAAACGGCAGTAAGATTTACTCTGCTGCCTTATAGTCTTATTGTGATATTTTATTTAAGCTTTGTTTGTCTGGGCCTTAGTCAAGGTCTGACTGAAGGAATAAATCCTTGGAATTCAGAAGAGCTCTGAATATTTCCATCTTGACTCTCTAGACGTCAGCAGCTGTGGTTTTGATGTCTCTTACCCGCCTGTTTCAGGTCTGTTGCCTCTGTAGACAACCCTCAGCTCTCCCTAGAGGCTTAATTTGATGATGGTGGGATGTTAGAATGGATGTCAGGACTGAGGCGCTCTCCACTAGTGTCAGCCTTCAGGCTGGGATGATCCTCCTCCCCGCCGAATGACCACCGTGGCTCCTTTTTCAGCCTAGGAGGCATACATTAGCCTTCTAGTTATAGTTGCAACTTTACAGCAATACACAGGTGACTCACACACTCCTGTTTCATAACATATTGGCAGATTTAGGTGTGAGGAGTTTGGGGAGTGATTGATTTGCCCAAAGAAGCTTCTCCAGAGAATAAGAAACGTCTTGGTTCAGCTGTTCTATAAATAAAAGGAGTCTGGTCTTTAAATTTGCAGACATTTTACAATTTTATATGAAGGTTATCCTCAGATTAATGTATCATGATTGCAGTGTGTGTGCAGTTAGGACATTTTCAAAAATCATTTCCATCAACGTCTTTTTTTGAACAGCAATTATAACTGCCTTCGGTATAAAGTCACCAGGATACCTGTGCTGCTATTCGCCGTGTGTTTGCACAGCTTTAAAGACTATGTGAAAATGATTAAAGTCTCAGAGTCTGAGCCATCACATATCCATCGTGTTGTGAAAGATCTGAGAGAGAACAAAGCCTGTTATTCAGGTTTTAAAGTTTTCTTGTCTGAATACAGAGCCAGCAGGAGGCTCAGGTGCAGCAGAAAGAGACAATCCCCTCACATTCAGACGGGAATAGACCTGTCAGTCCTGTAAACCCTTGAAAAACCAGCCAGTGGAACCACATGCAGCTCTCTCAGCACGCACCGCACTTATCTGGTGTGAACCAGGGTGGAAAGATACTAACGCAGGGCATCATCATGCAGGATGCAGGCATTCTCAACGGGTAATGTTTCTGTTTTTTTCGGAGGGTTAACTCCCACTGAACACTCATCACATTTCAGTGATTCATACAGCTGCCTCTGGACAAAAAGTGAGGGTGTGTTTGCTGCTTTGTTTTGGGATTAAATAAATAAATAAGTGTGTTGCCTCTAACCCTCCCTGCGGGCATGCTCGTTGCCAGAAACTGGATTTTGTTTTTTTCATGAGCAAATTCAAATTTCCCCTGTAATCCATTGTCAGTTTTTAGAAATATATAAGAGGTGGTTATATCCCCCATAAATCCTTAGCCTTCACAAGATTCAGAGAAAAAAAATGTCTTTACATGGGAAATTTAGTAATATTTGCTCAACCTGCATTGAGTTAGTGAAAAGGCACTTTGCTTTGAGCTGTTTAAGCCAATAGATAAGACCATTTGGTCACTTATTTTATCAGATAAGCTCAGTCATACGTCAGTGCTTTAAATGAATAGCTTGACATTTTAGGAAATATACTCAGATGCTTTCTTGTTGGGAGATAAAAAAACCCACCTAAGCACCCCTAAAGGTCACTAATTAACACATTATAGATCATTTGTTTCATCTGCACAAAAAATGTAAGTGTAAAAGTGCCAAGTTGGGGTTTCACAATGTGCTGGACTATTTCTTAACTGGGAGCAGTGGATTGCAAAAGGCAGGCACCATTACAAGATTAAGACATGTCTTGAGAAAAAAAAAAACACTCTTGTTTTTCAGTTGAGGCTTCATCAAAGGGAATGGTTAAGCTTTACTTCCCCTCAGCTTTGCCCCTTGGTCGAGATCCACTGAAGGTTGAATTAGTGAGCTGTAGAGGTGCTGGTAAATGTATTTTGTTACCTTTGGACAGAGCCAGGTTAGCAGTTTCCCCTGCTTTCAATCTATGCTAAGCCACACTAACTGACTGTTGGCTGTAGCTTCATACGTGGTATCAATCTTCTCCTGCACCCGATTCGACTGTAATCAGGCCATTAAATAGGTGTTATCGGTCACTATAAGCACTATAGATGTGGGTCAATAGGGGCCTACTATGTTGTAAAACTGCATGAAACGTTATGTTTTGAACACAAAAAAAATGCTTCCTTAGGTTTAGACAACAAAACTACATCCTTTTTAGGTTTAGGCAACACAACCGCTTAGTTAAGTTTAGGGGAAAACATTGTGTTTGGCTGAAAATAACTATGTTTCAAAAGTGAAGACAACTACACATTGTTGGTTTCAACCGAATGCAAACCCCTGTCTCCTGGGTGAAAACCCTGTATTTTGTGTCCCATCTATCACCCCAGACCTCCATCCTATTTGGACTTCCACTTCTGCTCCTGTCATAACATTACTACGACTGCTAGAGGTCGCAGTTGTGTTCTTTTATGCCTTCTTTCGGAGATCTACCATGTGAATAGATAATAAAACCCACTAGTGGGTGTAGTAAGGCCCCTATTAACCCACATCTATGGTGCTTATAGCAACCGATAATGCCTATTTAATGGCCTGACAACAGTCTAATAAGCCGTCTCATCTAACTCTCAGCAGATAAGTGTATCTTTCAAAATGTCGAACTGCTCCTTTAATCCCGGTTAATTGATTCCCTTTAACTAATAAGCCTCTTCAAATCATAGCTCAGATTTTAAATTATACATTGCACTTAATTCATGTTCGATTATGAGCTGTTAATGAACTGCTTGTAGCCTGCAGGCTTCATTTAATTTTTCAGCAGTAGTCCCTCACCTTTCATTTAGCCCCATGCAGCATGCCATGGCAATAAAGAGCTCAAGAGCCTCACTTTTTTTTTTTTATGTATTAAACATGCAAGCTTTTATATATTTTTTTGCCCCAAATGTATTTTAAAGTTGTGTTAACATTCATCACAGAGTGCAGGAAAATGAAGATAATCCCATTATAGTTTGGAAACGGTCAAGAGACTCAAGAGGCTGTGACAAGAGCAGCAGCAGCTGTATGGTGGGGGCGCGCGTGCGTGTGTGCATGCGTGTGAGAGCCCAGATGAGACTAGAGCAGACAGCTGGAGAGAGAGGAGAGAGAGGAGAGGAGAGAGAGAGAGAGGAGAGGAGAGGAGAGAGGGAGGGAGAGAGAGAGAGGAGAGGAGAGGGAGAGAGAGAGAGAGGAGAGGAGAGAAGGAGGGAGAGAGAGAGAGAGAGGAGAGGGAGAGAGAGGAGAGGAGAGAGGGAGGGAGAGAGAGAGAGGAGAGGAGAGAGAGGAGAGAGAGGAGAGAGAGGAGGGAGAGAGAGAGGAGAGGAGAGAGGGAGGGAGAGAGAGAGGAGAGGAGAGGGAGAGAGAGAGAGGAGAGGGAGAGAGAGAGAGAGGAGAGGGAGAGAGAGAGAGAGGAGAGGAGAGAGAGAGGAGAGGAGAGGGAGAGAGAGAGAGGAGAGGAGAGGGAGAGAGAGAGAGAGGAGAGGAGAGAGGGAGGGAGAGAGAGAGAGGAGAGGGAGAGAGAGAGAGAGGAGAGGAGAGAGGAAGGGAGAGAGAGAGAGGAGAGGAGAGGGAGAGAGAGAGAGAGGAGAGGAGAGAAGGAGGGAGAGAGAGAGAGAGGAGAGGAGAGAGGGAGGGAGAGAGAGAGAGGAGAGGAGAGGGAGAGAGAGAGAGGAGAGGAGAGGGAGAGAGAGAGGAGAGGAGAGAGGGAGGGAGAGAGAGAGAGGAGAGGAGAGGGAGAGAGAGAGGAGAGGGAGAGAGAGAGAGAGGAGAGGAGAGAGGGAGGGAGAGAGAGAGAGGAGAGGAGAGGGAGAGAGAGAGAGAGGAGAGGAGAGAGGGAGGGAGAGAGAGAGGAGAGGAGAGGGAGAGAGAGAGAGGAGAGGAGAGAGGGAGGGAGAGAGAGAGAGGAGAGGAGAGGGAGAGAGAGAGAGAGAGGAAGAGAGAGAGAGGAGGAGAGGAGAGAGGGAGGGAGAGAGAGAGAGAGAGAGGAAGAGAGAGAGAGGAGGAGAGGAGAGAGGGAGGGAGAGAGAGAGAGAGAGAGGAAGAGAGAGAGAGAGAGAGGGAGAGAGAGAGAGAGGAGAGGAGAGAGGGAGGGAGAGAGAGAGAGAGAGAGGAAGAGAGAGAGAGAGAGAGAGGAAGAGAGAGAGAGAGGAGATCATTGCCTCATACAGCGTGTCTGTATCAGATGAGAGGGGGGGTCACCAGGATTCCCTTGAAGCTGCTCTCCAGGAACAAGAAAAGAAAGAAATGTTACAAGATTTTGTGCGCACCTCGTTTACCGGATAGGATCTCTGCTCGTCAGCGCGGCCGTTTCATCTCCATCGATTCGTTGTTTTGTTTTTTTTATTATAAGAAGATGCCGAAGCGGGGAAGAAAAGTGAGACAGATTATGTCTGGAATAGACAGTTTGAAAGAACAAGACCAATAGCGAAATTAGTGTAATTTATCATATTTCTTTTTAAAAAAAAAATCTTTTTAAATGGCATGTCAAAGTAGCCTCTTTATCTTTTTTGATTGCATCAATTTTTAATATGAGCTAATCAATATCTGACCAGGCTATAGTAAAAGTTTTTTTTTTTAATGAAATGGCATTTTCTCCATATCTTGCTTACAATAATCTGCTGTATATGCATTGAAACTAAGCTGCATTCAGCCCAGTGCAAGGTGATTTGACTCTAGTGTTATTGAAAATATATTTAAAAAAAAGAGGGTTGAACTTTGCAGAGGAGGGGTTTCCTGTTTCATTTGCTTGAGATTATTTTCGTTATCAAGGACAGTAGCCACGGGTCTGTCTCAGAACTCCGGAGAGCTATATAGGATATATATGAAGATCGCGACACAGTTGGTTTCCTCTCGCAGAAATGCCAGTGCGTGCTGTGACCACCAGGTTCATGTACAAGGGACTTTGCACTATTCCAGATCTCCTCGCCTACCGGACCCCTGTGATCCTGCCTGAGGATGAGGTGGAAGGTGAGTCACAAGAAGGTGCAGCATGGTTGCATGTGTTTTCTTATTGCAGAGTTGTTCCACATCTAAAAAAAATGCACCGTCCAGTTCAGCACCCTGGAGAGCTCCTTTTTACTGATCCATAAATCTGACTGTGCACTAAACTGTATAGGTCTGCTTGTAGAAATGATCAGTATAGTGCAGATATTCTACATTATGTTTAGGGTTTAAACATCTGGAAAACATGGACAAACTGTATGCTTTATCTATATGCTCTTCACCTGCTTTTCTTTTTGCACATTCTGATTTTTGGCACAAAGACACAAGATTAACTGTCATTTTTTTTGTCCTTTGTACATCATTCCAAACTGTCACCTCATCCTCTAATAATCACAGTAAAAAGCTAATAATCCTTGTGATTTTCAAACACATACTGTACACAACACCGGTCAAGTTCTCCAGATTAAACGACATCTTACAATGCCATATCTCCTGGCTGTATCCATGGCACTTGTTAGACAGACACCAGATTTTCACTTACTGTAAGTTGTTTTGTGCTTGAGCCAAAAGACCTTTGAGTTAGGGAGACAGGGCTTGAAATTTGCACAACAAAGAAGAGCCTCAAATAAAGAAAAGGGGCTGTGATGAATGGCAAACTTAACTATACAAATGAAGATTAAAATGCCATTTCCAGAAAGTCTATATGGCAGATAAAACTGATTAAATAAGATGGGAGATTGACTTGTTTTGAGTCTTAAATTAAATCATCTCTTTCTTACGTTAATTAATAAAAACGACCATCCACAGCATTGTACTTAGGGCCATCTAAAAGATGAATTGGAGCACTGTGACAGTTCTTGCAATAGTAACCGTAGAGTGCATTCTGTTAGGAACGGAGGTTTTTGTTTTGGCAAATGGTCCTTCACAATGAGAAAGCACACCTGGCAGTGATTTGGAGCGAAGCCTGGCAGACTACAATAAAGAGATAACTCAGATCAGATCTGATATCACCCAAGTCTTTTATGCGAAGGGAATTCCATTTCCCCTTTCTTCTGTCTGCAGGTTGCCCGGGCCCACAAGTGGCTGCCTGCCCTTCCTTTGAGCCACTCATTTGACATTGAAAATCCACTATCTGCAATGGCGACATGAAATTTAATTAAAAAAGGTTGGCTATGGAAAAGCAAGAATTTAGAGCAACAGTAAAATAGAGTGTTGTGTGTCTGTGTGTGTGTGTGTTGGTTGAGAAGATGACGATACAGCTTCTCAGGTAATGGAGAAATCTTTTCAAACTGCAGTTTTGCTAATTGAGAGCCATTAAATATTCAGGACAGAAACCGAGACGGACCGTTCAACCGTGAATGTATTTACCCAGGGAAGATTCACTGAGCACATAATGCACTGCTACATTTACATGGCCTCACACCTAGGCGGCAGCGCCCAGGGTAAACAGGGCTCTACCTTGTGTCACCGAGCAGCTCCACCAGTGTGTTAAAGAGAGTTTCACATGAAACCTCTCTCATTTACAGATCCTCAGACAGACCGAATCAGCAACCTCCCACTTACTGACCAACCACCCTTTACACTTTAACTGCTCCACCTGAACACACAGCATGGGAGCTGCTGTTGTTGGTCTGTGAACAGCACTGTGGACGCTCCAGTGTCTGCAAATCAGCCAATACATATTGTTTCATTTCACAGAATATTTAATTATAGCAGGGCAGAAGTTCCTTAATTGCTCAACTCATCTAATTACTCTCCATAATCATATTCATGATCATGATAATAGCTTTTTTCCTAGGTTTCCAAGGTGTGTATATACCCAGTGTAACTGGGAACACATTACTATACTGCTGTATATTAAGCTTTGGGAGATGACTACACAACTAACACTAGAAATACACACAGTAATGATGTCTTCATTTTGATTTTATAGAATCCAGACCAACCAGATGAATAATTCTCAGACATTAAATCCACACGACTGCAGTTCCATCAGCAATAAGATCTTATATAGATTTATTATCATCTGGTTTTCTTTATAATACGTTTTTGTTTTAATCTGTTACCTAAATCATTCTGCATTACCTGAACAATGTCTTACAGAAACCAATTTCATGGTTCAAATGGAGCCTAATATCTATTCTTCTTATACACATAATCACCTTAAATGTACACTGTGTAGGATGTGGTGCCATCTAGTGGTGTGGTTGCAGGTTGCAACCAACTGAGTACCCCTCCACTCAAACCTCACTTTCCAAGACTGCGGTAACGGGAGCTGCTGCATTACCACGATTTTGCACTCTGCAGCTCACGTTACCACAGTTTCATAAACATGTTGGAGAACTATGGTGGCCTTCAGGTCATGTAAAAATGCAAAAGGCTTTCGCTAGGGCCACTTTGTCCATTCTAGGGATGCACCGATACCAATACTGGATCGTATATCGGGCCGATGGGGCCGATCTATTCAATTCAATTTTATTTTTATATATTCTATATACTATATACTGGAATTTTAATTCTTGTTAATGTTGAAGATTTGTTACCAAGTTGCTGGTGCACAATTTATTATTTTAATAATAAATAACAATTAAATATGTATTTATTGGTCACATTTTGTTTTACAAATTTAGCAATATTTAAGTGAAGCCTGATGTTTCCTTACACATAAAAGAATGATCCCAGTCACTTCCACACATTGAGGCATACAGCTTATTAATTAATCACTGGTATCAGATCGGTGCTCGGTATTGGCCGATACCCAGGTATCACTATCGGTATTGAGACTGAAAAAATCTGATCGTGCATCCCTAGTCCGTTCTGGGCTACTGTAGAAACATGGTGGACTCTGTGAAGAGGACCCGCTCCCTATGTAGATATGAAGGACTCATTCTAAGCTAACGAAAACACAACCATAGTTTCAGGTGATTATACTCTAATGAAAACGTAGTTTTCATTGAATATTATATTCAATTTCTGCCAATAGATCCTCTGAAATGTTACACACCGTTCCTTTAAAAAAATGGTACTATTAGAGACATAGACTTTTGTTTTAAGTTTAGCAAGTATAGACCATGAAACTTTCATACAATAGAAAAAGTGAGCTCCTCTGTGGCTTCTGTAATTAAATCAACAAGGATTTCTCTTGGTGACATTGTTGCGGAGACATGCTGACTACCATTTTAGTGTCCACTGACAAACACAACACACAAGGGCAAAAGGACATTGCATCCTGTGCAAATAGACACACCATGGACAGTACAAGAGACGCACTGACCTCCATAAACAGATTAAAGAGTTCAGCTTCAGCTTCAGGTGAAGAACGGTGTTGAAGGTGTTCTGTACTGTATCTAAGGATTTAAAGCCTTAGTGGTAGAAGTGAATATGAAACAGGTGGCAGGTTATAATGACTTAAATTAGTCGAGGGAAGGCAAGAGATTCCCACAGAGAAAAACCCGTCACATTTTTTGATCTCCCACCACCCTTTTGAGCTCAGAAAAGACTTTGACTGTTACGTAATGAATACAACTTTCTTCAGGCCATTAACAACATCATTAGGCACTTCCATGTTAAACCAACCAGCAACCACCTCGGTTCAAAGCTGAAACCAATGCAGACGTACCTGGGGTTCTGCAGAATCTCTGAATGTGACTGGAACAGAGGGAGATAACGAGGGACAGGTGAAACTCATATGGGCGGGGCAGGCAATCACACAGGCAGGCAGGAAGTAAAACAAGAGAAGAAGCGGACTTTCAAACTAAAACAGGAAACAAACTATAACATAAACCCTAGCGGACCAGGCCCAATCCCAATGTCCTCCCCTAAGGCCTTAAGCCCTGAACCCTCAGGGACTTGACTGACATCACCTGGTAAATGGTTGAGTGTGAGTGGCTGCAAGGGCTTGAAATGGTATTAAATGGGATGAATGGGAAAGCACATTGTGGAGACATATCACGTTACCTTGACGACGGCAGTAGTGGGTTTTTATCTTACATTTTTTTACTGCCTATCTGAACGCCTTCCAGGCTCTCGCCTTACCAGACAAGACGTAACTGGCAACAAATCAATCTACTTGTTTTTGTCAAACTTCATTAAGCAAAATTAAAAGAGTGTGATATAGTCTAATGCATGCTTTCCTCTTACTTACTTTCTCTACAAGACATTAGGACCTCAATGGATGACTTAATTTCCTATGATGTGTGCCTTGGTAGCATTTTTTTAAATGATTGTATCATTTAAAAGTTAAAGAAGAATAGGAAGGAAATAGGAACACACTATTACTCATCATTAAAAAAGAGATTAATGACAGAAATAGCCTATTTACAGGCACATTTAATGAGGAGTTTTCTTACTATATAACAAATACTTTTGCAAGTAGCATCATTCAAATGTAATTAAAACAGATAACCTTACAGATTTCGTTTTAAATGCATCAATTAATTAAATCCTTACAATTAACCAATAAAACATGGATAATTATACCAGTGACACACTCAAGACTCCATATCTATAAATCTTTGTAATCCTGCCGTAAAACATTTGCGATCGTTAATCTTCCATTTTATGTGGATCACAATCATATCTGCAATATTAACTGTCTTGACCCTAACCATGTTGGACATTGGCTACAATATTAAGAGAAATCTTGCTAATACATGAACAGTAGTGAGGATTAAAGACACTTGTCCTGAATGGACACACTATTGTTTATATTGGGTGAGCTTTAGGGAGGCTGATTAAGTACTCACAGCTCTTAATGGAGCTGCGGTTTCCAGGGAATGTTTTTTCGAACAGATGGTTGCCTACTGTAGGTGGGCAGGGTCAGTGGCACGGCTTCCTGCCCTTTTCTTCGCCCTTGTGTCATGTACTTGTCATAAACCCTTATATGTATTCAAATTAGGGCTGTCAATTCATTAAAATAGTTAATTGTGATTAATCTCAAATCAATCACACATGTTTTATCCATTCAAAATGTACCTTAAAGGGAGATTTGTCAAGTATTTAATTCTCTTATCAACATGGAAGTGGGCAAATATGCTTGCTTTATGCAAATGTATGTATATATTTATGATTGGAAATCAATTAACAACACAAAACAATGACAGATATTGTCCAGAAACCCTCACAGGTACTGCATTTAGCATAAAAAATATGCTCAAATCATAACATGGCAAACTGCAGCCCAACAGGCAACAACAGCTGTCAGTGTGTCAGTGTGCTGACTTGTCTATGACTTGCCCCAAACTGCATGTCATTATCATAAAGTGGGCATGTCTGTAAAGGGGAGACTCGTGGGTACCCATAGAACCCATTTACATTCACATATCTGGAGGTCAGAGGTCAAGGGACCCCTTTGAACCCTTTTGGCCATGACAGTTTTTCCTCGCCAAAATTTAGCGTAGGTTTGGAGTTTTATATAACCTCCTTCACGACAAACTAGCATGATGGCTGGTACCAATGGATTCCTTAGGTTTTCTAGCTTCATATGATACCAGTATCTTCACTCTATCTCTAAAACTGAGTCTGCTAGTACCTCCGAAAGATCGATTGCATTAATGCGTTAAAGAAATTAGTGGCGTTGAAACGGATAAGTTGACAGCCCTAATTCAAACCATCACTACTGTGCAAGCTACTGTGCTACTGTTTCTTCTAAAACAGTGCATAGGCCTGTGCTTGTATATTTTAAATCTGTCATCCAAAACCTGATTAGTTTGAGTTGTAATTACCTTTTAAATGATTTACTTTGGGCATTGGATCGTTAGGTAGCCTCTCTGTTATGGATATCTCTCAGTGGAAGGAAAAACCCATTTTTTCCACTAATGCTACTTATTTATGCCAGCAACCTAGCAGTAATCGTTATATTATTCATGTTCAACACATCCATTTAACATTTATGTGTGTGTTTACCCTGTGTGAAAGAGTTACACTTGCTGAGCATAACATTGCAAATGGACAGTATGCCGTGCCAAGTCTGTCCCCATTTGATGAGCGCAATATTAAAACCAAGGTCCAGAGCCAAGTTCAGCCTATTGTGCATGAACGACTGGGATAATTGAATACATCTGTGATGCTTTGACAAACATACATTGACATTCCCCCATTACCTTGGATAATTACATACACACAAGACAATCTATTAATTATATCAAATGTCTTATTTAAAAAAGGGATCTTACTTTGTCAGTATTATAATTACTAAAACACTCGCCGTAACTTACAGCGAACTGGCACTGACACTTAAACTGCACATGTGTTGGCACTGATAAGACTCTGGTTTTACGGCTCGACAGTCAGGACTTCCCGGCAGTTACACTCTTGGAGGTCTCCTCGAGCTCGTATCACTCCTCGGTGCATCGCTGACAGAGGATGTGAACAGTATTTATAGATCACAGCCGGCAGGAGAATCCCCAAGACGTCAGGCATTGTAGCGGCGTGTAGGCCTTCTTCCACTTTGTATGCAAAGCTGTCTTCTTTTGTGCTAACAAATGGAGTGTTTTTTTTGCAGCAACATTGTCAACAGAAAAGTATTTGTGTACTATGTTACTGTATCACAGCTGTCTGGGATCTATAACTGTAAATATACTGTACGTAATATTTGTCATGGCAGATATACAGTGATTTACATTTAGTTTTTTGATATTTTCCCAGTATATCAATAACAAAAAGGTTAAAGATCTACTAGATGAGATACTTAATGCTCTGTCATCTTTGCTGTAGTTTAAATGTGGCTTCCTCTGGGGTCAATGACAAATGTCCTTCCCCACTTCCTAACCCCCTACTTCCGGCACGCTTGCTCGGACCACACCCATCTTCGGTCTTGGCTTTAATTTTGCCCCCAACTACACAACTGTAAAGTTTCGTGATTGCATCTTGCACAGTTGTGAAGCTATTGTGTTGACAAAATATGTCCACAGACATATAAACATCTGGAAAAGTATTCAAAACCGCTTCTGTGGTCGTTCCGGCTACAGTCGGTGTGTCCAGGACCAGATTTTGCCACGATGACACACACACACACAGAAGGTGAAAGCAATACCAGCCACACGTTGTCGCAGCTGGTAATAAAGTCAAGCTCTAATTGTTAATAACTTTCCTCAAAATAATATTAGGTCACGTAATTTCAACTCAGCCTGCAAAGAGCTGCAGGTAGTGGGAGTATTTAATACTTTTTGACAGCAGGAGTTGCTTTATAGCTGCAGGGCTTGTGCAGCAAGTGTTCTACGTCTCTCGTGACAGTGTGTGTGTGTGTTGCATGTAAATGTAATAATGTGAAGATGCAGTAAATCTGCAGTTGCGAAGAAAGATGAGGTGTAAATGTGCGGGACCCGTGATAACGGGGTGATTTATCTTTTTTTATTGTCTGTACGTGTTGCTATAAGTGTCACAGGGGCAATAAACTGTATGGTGTATCATGTCTTGTTGCACTATGAGTCATCATATAGTTCTTTTTCACTAATTCAGTTCACACAGAACACAAGAAATCTAAAAGATATGTCAAGAAATTGGATGTATCCAGTGTTCTCTGTGACATTTGTGCGGTTATTTTGCAAAAGCATGGTGCTTGAGCCGATTCAATCGGGTGTGTATGAATGTGATATTCAGTATTTACTTCTACAGCATCCGTGCAAGTTAAGCCATAGACTTGAAGCTAATGTAAGTGGTTACCAAACTTGAATAAATCCCTATTTGACTGTTAATGATGTCAGATTTTGGCTTATTTTTGGGTTCAGCCAGAAACATCAGTAGGATTTTGTGTTGAGATAAGTGTTCTTAGCAGTTGTTGCACGATTTAGTGGTATTTCCTCTGACAGTATATTTCTATGATGTGTTCTATTTTTGTTCCGCTGAGAGGGTCTTAATGGAGCTCTCTCAGCTGTACAGCATTTTATTTTTGTATCCTCTGGTTTGCATGATTCACATGTTTTCCCCCCTTTCATTATCAGAGAGAAGGATGTCATGGGTGTCATCATAACGTTATTGACGTAACCACCTGGGAGGGGCTCTTATTTAATGAAAAGAGTCTGATTCATCTCCCGGGGACTATTTTTATCCTCTATCCAATTTTCTGTAACTACCTCAACAAAAGTGTCCTTTTGAAACCATGTTCTTCATTTAAAGCGGGGGTAGGCAGTATATTCTTGAGCAAAAATTCCATAATAACCTTTCAGCATATTGTAATTCAAGTGGTCTGTGAGAAAACTAGACAGGGGAGTTCCTATCGGCTGTTCTACCAATACAGATGCACGTGCACATTCCTTTAGGTGGTAAAAACTTGATTCAACGGTGGAACATCCTGCAGGAAAAGTTGCTGTTCTAGCATTGGCAACAACACTGCAAAGCAAATTGTTAGCCTTCTACTCATGGCTGTGGTTAGCGCTGTGAGTTAGACTCACGACTACGGTAGCTACGGCAGTAGCTCGGGGCAAGCATAACTTTCTCTCCATCTCTCTAATAGTTTATCCTTCTGGATGTATAAAGAATATGGAGCTCACCGCTGCAGAGCAACCATGATGGCTACGGTTAGCAAAAGGCCAGACTATTAGCGACACTTTCTCTCCATCTCTGAAACGCTTTGCTGATATTGTAACTCGCTAGAGCCTAAAATCACAGTATGTCAGCTCAAAGGGCTTTACGGGCCAACAAGTTTGCAAAGAAATTAAGAGGATAGTTCTCATAGAATTGTCGCTATATGACGGTATCAGGATCATAACCACGATCGGGATGATGTTTGAAATGAATGACTATACTCGTACTGATTACTGTATGAAGCATGTGCATATGCCCATGCTTGTCTGATGGGAGGGGCTTAGGACAGAGGAGAGATGCAGGATGAGGGCTGTATTTCCAAATTCTGGCTTCTTTTTTTTTAACTTTTCCAGAAAACTGCCTACCCTGCGCTACCACTTGATTAACAATATACTGAAAAGTTACTATGGAAATATTGCCTCCCCCAGCTTTAAGGAACACACAAAACCCCTTACTTTTAAAGTGTGGTGTGTGTGTGTGTAGGATTTAGGGGCATCTATTGGCAGAAATGAAATATAATATTCATAACTATGTTTTCATTAGTGTATAAATACCTGAAACTAAGAATCATTGTGTTTTCGTTAGTTTAGAATGAGCCCTTCATATTTATATAGGGAGCGGGTCATCTTCACGGAGTCCGCCATGTTTCTACAGTAGCCCAGAATGGACAAACCAAACACTTGCTCTCGAGAGAGCCTTTCATGTTTTTAACGTTACCTGAAGGCCACCGTAGTTATCTATACGCTTGGAAGGGGAGGAGTGAGCGGAGAGGTATTCAGTTGGTTGCAATCTGCAACCACGCTACTAGATGCCACTAAATCCTACACACTGCTCCTTTAAGTGGAGATTGTTGATTAGGGCAAGTGACAAAAACTTACCTAATTTAAGACCTACTTTTTGTGAAAATGTATCCCATGCCTTTATTTATATCCTTTTCACCAAAGCAAGTGGCTGCATCTTGGATTGACTCAAACGATGCTGCTATTAGCCAAAAGGCCCGGACTACCTGCCGAAGAGACGAGATGAAACCTATTGTGAATAGTGTTGCGGGTTATATTTATGCATGCACTTACAGTAACTCTGGAGGCTTGAGACCGCATGTTGTTATTCTCTTCTCTTCAGTTCCTGCAAAGCGAAGAGACCTCTTCATTTACCTCCTGCTGTATTAACTCTATTACCGTTTCCTGTGCAATGTCATGATCGTGGCTGAAGGTGAAGAGGGAGTTTTGCAGTGAACCGGACAATCACTGTCGGGCTCTCTCAGTGGTGGTGCATGGCCTTTCCTTAAGGATTACATTGTTTGGTTCCTTGTTCAAAAGACAACACTTGTTTCCCCTGAACCCAACATATTTTCCGGTATTTTCTTCAATGAGGAATGATGCAGACAACCTCTGTTTTAGTACTTTCTGTCCTGTTAGCATTCCCAGCAAACTCACGTAGACTTCTACTTTCACAGAAATGTCTGATTTCAAGCAGTTTGACTAATGATCATTTCGGCAGAAAGCCAGGAGAGCTTTTTTTTAAAAATAGATTTGTAGATATGTATTGTAACTTTGTTATTACCTCCGCCAAGGAGGTTATGTTTTCGGTTCGGTTTGTTGGTTTGCGTCACAGTCTCAGGAAATTGCAGTTGGACCCAAACATAGATGGATTGATGAGGAGGCAGCAAGAAAAGTTCAATGATTTATTGCTGGAAACAGCTACAACCTGAGAGTCCACGAGAAGGCAGGTAACGGAAGACTGGCCGCAGGAAGCAATTGGCAGATAGCAGAAAAATTCAAAACACAGGGAACACTAAACACTAGAAAAACAAAAACACATAGAAAAATAAGCTGGAGTACTAAGCACAAGGTACGAAGATGAACTCGCAATGAAACAGACTAAATGCACAAGGAGAGCAGGGCGATTAGACCCAGGTGGAACCAATCAGGGCGGGGCAGACAATCACAAAGGCAGGAAGTAAAAGAAAACATGAAATATGACTGAACCTACAAAATAAAATAGGAAACAGACCAAACATAAACTATACAACTAGATACCTGATCACATAAAAACAAATCCATATAAATGAATAAAGACACCACTAAAATATATAATGCCAGATAGTCTTAACATGTCTGAGGGATCTGGACACAGAGCCAGAATGTTTCAGTTTGTTTGTTGTTGGTTTGTTGGTCTGTTTGTCGGCAGGATTACGGAAAAACCACATGCCGGATTTTCATGAAACTTAGTGCAAGGGTGTAACATAGGCCAAGGAAGAACCCATTAACTTCTGGAGCAGATCCGAATCACGGAGCGGATACGAGCATTATTTTTCTCCTATAGAAACGGTTTTGGTGGAGGTCTGCGCTCTCTGAGTGCCCTTCTAGATTGAAATTTAAAAGTCAACGAAAAAGAAAAGTCTCTGACAAACATAACAATAGAAATAGTCACTATAGCAGCAAACTAATGGTAGCCACTTCAATGCTACACATGTCTCAGTTGAGATAGTATGACCACCAGTAAATACACAGAGCCTGGACAGCTCTGTATGTTTCTAAATCTCAGCAACAATGTGGTACTGATATATTTTTTAATTATGATTTTGGAAACAAATGCCTGTACAACATGACATTCAGTCTGCAGTCTTGAAACAAGTCTTCTCAGCAAGATTACTCATGAAAGAGACACCAAAAGCGGCATCAAACTGTGCTAATGTAACAAAATGCAAATTGTATGACTTGATGAATATGATTTTTTAGGAGATTCTTGAGACGAGACTCTAACGTGTATCATTAAGTACACATTTCTCTTCAGTTTAGTCACAGTTACAGATTTTAATTCGTAATAAGCATTTTTGTTTTGTATCCCCCGTTGTGGTATCTTTTAATTACAACTTGGCCACTTTAAAAAGTAGGGAAAAAACACCCCTTTAAAGTCTTTTTTCCCTCATAAATCATGAATGTCTGGCTTCTCTTTAAATAGAAACAGCAGGTTTAGGATATCAAGGTGATGCACAACGGTGTAATCTTTCTCCAAATGCCATGTTAGTCTCCCACACACTTCTTCTGGCTCAAAGCCGTTGTTTGGGATTTTCCCAATTATTTAGGTGAGCGAGCTTCAATGGACTTTCTGCCCCCGCCAGTGGCACCAGCACTCTGCCAATGGGCAGCAGTGGTTCTTCTTGGCATCAGCCCTCGTCATGGAACCGTTTTCATGGACGTTTTTAGCTGCAGCAACGACCAGCATGAATCACTCTGCCGGTCGGTCAGAAAGGTCAGTAGGATCTGTTGGTCCTCATGTTCTGTTTTAGCTCACTTGGAAGGTCAGCAGACTTTTAAGTCCTGGGTTTAGATCTGCAGGGTTGGCAAAAGTGTCTCTTTGATGTTTGGGACACATCAATTCAAGCTTATCACAAATTGTATACCGGCTCCTGAAAATACAAGTTTCCTAGGGCTTAGTCGTTTACAGGGAGAAGTTTGGGATTGGGCCAAGAAGTAAACTGTGAGCTGAGAAAGATGAGGGGGAACATCTGCTTTAATGAGATGATGAGTGAAAGACAAAAGTGATAATCAGGTCAAATACGCTAAAACAAACTGCTCTACATCGCGGGATAAATAAACACCAACGAGCCTGTTTGCTCCTCAGGAAACAATCAGCATCGTGATTTTTTGGCAGCTGTTGGTCTAACCTGCCATGAAATTGTCAGTCAATATTTCATTTTGTTCTTGCATGGCAAAATCGGATGAATTGGTCATATCACTTTTGTTTCAGTAAACTGAAATTGTGGTTTAATGTAATATCATTCTATGTAATTTGCTTTCCACCACTTTGGCATCAAGTGACCTGATCCTCCAACATTTGTAATACAGGATGGCATCAAAGATATTCTTGTGCGACAAAGTAAAAAGCAACAAAACAAACCGATATTTCTTCTGTGGCCCCCAGAATCCATTTTAAGATGATGCAGCACCTGTCACCAGGATGTAAATAATGCACATTATCAGAAACTTAAAAGAGATTATTCACTGATTTAGACAAAGGCAGCTACACACTCAAGACTGACACATTTTTTGGAACATCCATAAACCAGTGTGCAACAAATAATGCTGCTTTAATCAGATTTGTATCCGACAGGACCTGTGTTTTTCATGATGATTTACATACGGTGTGTCTAAAGAATCTGAGCTTCATTTGAATAACTTTGCTCAAGTTGCAAGCTTCATCCCTAAACCAAATAACAGCAAATTATATTGCTTGTCATATTTGTTATCTTTACACAATATGATTATTGTTGTTTGTGATTTAGATATCCATGTCAATGATGCCTCACTGTAAACAATTGCTGTTAATTTACAGCAGGATTTCAACAGTATTAACCTGTTATTGCTAAAAAAAAAACAGTGCTTTACTGTTAATACAAAAGAAAACCCGTTAAATTACGCTCATTGGCCGTTTTTTAACTGAACTATAATGCATTCTTAAAAAACAGCACTTTACTGCTGATCAACTGTCTAAAGTATCATCAGTAACAGTTTCATGTAATATTGTTTTACTTCTGGGAGCTGATCTGCACATGTGAGGCTTGTACATTGTACATGATTGTAAAATCAGTGAATTAGCTTTATTGTTCTTCACTCACATGTTGTTATGGTTTGCATTCTGTGCTTGTAGCCAGCTTTACACAGACATTTTGGGAAAAGTGTCAACAAGTCTATTATAGCCTTTTCCCTAACAAGTTCCTTTAATTGTATTTAGTGTGACTATTCCTATGTCTGTAACCTGCTATTCATCTAGGCAAAAAATAATGTTTATTAAAATGTATGTAAAAACCTAAATAGTGCATTAAAACAAATCAGTAAGATAATGTAAAAGAAAGGTGAAAAACAGCTATATAATGTATCTTTAAACAGTAAATTAACTGTAAAATACTGTGAAATTAATAAAAAAAAACAGTTCAAATTGTATTTTTCATTAACAGTACAAAGCTGTAAATTTCAGCGACAGTATAATAATGTTAATTTTACAGTAACATAAAGGCAACCCTGCTGCCAGTTCTTTACTGTTATTTTACTGGGGAATTCTTAACAGTGCTCTAACACATATACCAAATAATTTGTTTCCTATTCGTTCTGCTCTGGAAGAGCATATTTGTCACTGTGGAGTGGACACACCCAACTCCATGTTTTTATCCTTGACTTGACTCTGAGCACTGATGACGTATTTAGTTTGACTCAGTGTTTCAGTCGATGCCATTACCTAAAAGACAGACACTCTAAAATATTGTGACACATTGGTCATAAAAGATGTAAGTCACTGATCATATTTTACAGCGTTTTTAACAGTCACGGTACTGTCACTGACTTGAGCAATAACTTATTTCACACCAATGTTAATGATTTGCTGAATAGTGTTAAACAAGTTGACATTTAAGTAAATGTTCTCCTCCTATCAGCAGAATGAACCCAAAAGGTTTGGTCATACAGACCTTTATTACTTGCTGCTGCAGGGGAAATGCTTAGTTAATTAAAAATACTCCTGTGATTACATACAGTACACAGATTTTAATGGCCTGGCCCTGACTTTAGATAACCCAGCTGTTGCCCCCTCAGAGCAGTGCAAGGTTACTTAGATACTCACAGTAGTTTGTTAAATGTTTTCAGCAAAGTTCACATTCACCAGTTTCCTGTAGTATCATGTGTATACCCTTACTGTATCTATGCCTAAATACATCTGTTTTATGATTGTATGTTCGAATGGATGTACAATATGCATTGTTATCTTCCTCAAAATACTTCATAATGACGCATTGGAAAGGATTTACTAACTACGACATGCATGAGTTGGACATGATGATGTGAAATAATAAAAATGACAATACCTTTGTGAAGCTTATAAAGATCAGTTTTTGTTGAGACTGTAGCAGATGTAGTTCAAACAATGTGCTTGTACTGTGTTGCACCATATGGTGGTCAGATTATGCGTCGACATTCTGCATTGCAGTATGTTAAAGTGGCAGTAGTCAGTATATTTTTGGCATCATTGGGCAAAAATTCCATAATAACCTTTCAGCATATTGTAATGACGGGAGACTTTGACCAATCACAGGTCATTTCATTGAGAGAGCGTTCCTATTGGCTGTGCTCCGGTCATGTGACCGGAACTTGGCGTTCCTTCACCAGATTTCACAATGCAGCGGCGTCACAAACTTTCTCATTTTACAGCTGAGGTGAGAAATAGGCAATAATGTAAGATAATATTGATCGTATTTGATCAGCGCTGCCTAGTTTGACCGTTTGGTCGGAGTTTGCGATTGATTGACAGCTGGCTCTCATAGACAGCAGCTGGACAGCAGACCTCAAGATCAGCTCTTACTGCTTGTTTACCTCCAGTCTGTGAAATCTTGCAGATGCCGTTAGGAGCACTGGAGGACACCGGAGGACACAGCTTTACTTTTACTACTTCAGCTTTAACTTCAAAATATGGGCCCATAGGACATAAAGATGTCTGCATTTGTCCTGTATATTCTTGGTGAATAAATGTCCAATCTCTATGAATATTAACTTTAAAAGTATGTAAAAGTAAATCTCATTTTTCAAATATGTAAAATAAGCTAAACAATTGTGACGGGGAAGGGTGGATGATAAAGAGAGAAAGTAGAGCAACGCTGTATATGGGCTGTCAAAACAGTGTCTTCAAGAAGGTAAATTATTGTAATTTTATGTTTTAAAACCAGATGATAAATTAAGTATGAGCTTATAATGAAGTCTACCTTTCCAGAGAAGTAAAGACATAGTTTCCCTAGTGGTTTCATCTGTAGACTTTTTTTAAATATTCACTCCTCTTGGTGTGAAACAATCAGTAGTCCAGCCACTGCTCAGCTGGCTCGGTGAATTCATTATTTGTCACTGGCGCCAGGGGTCGTGACATTGAATCTAGGGTGGTGCTGAAGGAAGATAACAAAACTCAAGCAGCACTGCTGGCTGTAATGTAGACAAATATGTGGTGTCTGATATGTCAAGGTTTGGTTCAGACAGTGTCACTTTTTCAGAAGGACCCCAATGGCTGCGCCAAAGAGCCAAGGCACCCACAAGGCTATAATCTGCCACTTTGGGCTATCACTTATAAACTGCGGTCTCTCTATCATTCATGTACATAAGATAGATGGTCAGTGCTTGTCCACTTGTGGGCTTGAATACAAATTACCGGTGGTGCTTTCCCAATCACATGCATACTTGCATTCAAATTAGTTTTCTCCATCATAGAAGCAATCGGAACAATCACATTTTTAATCCATATGAGGTTCAAATGAAGTTTCATAAAAGCTCTTAGTTTTGCCGCAGTATCCAAGTAAAACTTATACCTGAATATAGAGATGAGTCTATGTTTGAGCTTGTATTGATGTTTGATAACGTAGACTGACTATTGCCTACATAGGCTACAGTGCCTAAAGGTGGGACTGGGTGGTGCCATTAACGTTAATGTCAATGTTCATTCACTTTGTTCTTGCCTTCTCTCCAGTATATCAGGCTAGCATTGTTATGTTGTATCATTTATACGTTGGTATGATTTCAAATCCTTCATGTTCAATTTTCTTAATTGCTTGTCTTGTTTCATCTCGTGACACGTGACTACTGAGCAAGCATGGAAGAGTCTTGTATATTTGAGGATCTACATCAAAAAGGGCCACAGAGGTTCTTTGCCTTTGATGTGCAACTGCTCTTTTTACCACTTCAAACAGAATACTGTGATGCAGGGAGCCAAATGGCAATGTTTATGGATTATTTACCTGAAGTTGTAGTTAATTATAAACACATGAACCCGCTCGCTGCCTTCTGTCACAACCGATTGTGCTTTGGCTATGTTAACAGGTGTTGGATGTGAGGGTGACTGTACATCTATAGCAAATAAGGAATTTGCACCAATCAACAGAAAGATATTTTATAATGTAACAGGCCTGGTAACAAAATAGAACTAGGAGAGCGTAGAGCAAGACCAATCCGCTCCTAATTTTCATGGATTTGTCCTTGGTTGTTGATACACCATTTCACCAAGTGACATGAAAATTGGGCAAAGAGTTTTTCCGTAATCCTGCTGACAAACAAACCAACAAACAAGCCGAACCGAAAACATTACCTCCTTGGTGTTGGTAATAATCTTATACACAGGGGCCACACTTTATCTATTCATTCTATTTATCTATTTCAATTAGGGCTGTCAAAGTTAACATGATAATGTTAATGCAAATTTGTTTTCACGCCACTAATTTCTTTAACGCATTAATGCAACTTGCAATTTTTAGGTTTCAGTGGCGCTTTTAAAGCTAGAGTGAAGATAGTGGTGTCATATGAAACTAGAAAACATAAGGAATCCATTGGTACCAACTATGTCATGTTTGCTTGTCGCAAAGGGGGCTAAATAACGCTCCACACTTACGATACATTTTGGCGAGGAAAAACTTTCATGGCTATTTTCAAAGGGGACCCTTGACGTCTGACCTCAAGATATGGGAATGAAAATGGGTTCTCTGTGTAACCACAAGTCTCCCCTTTACAGACATGCCCACTTTATGATAATCACATGCAGTTTGGGGCAAGTCATAGTCAAGTCAGCACACTGACACACTGACAGCTGTTGTTGCCCATTGGGCTTGATTTTGCCATGTTATGATTTGAGCATATTTTTTATGCTAAATGCAGTACCTGTGAGGGTTTATGGACAATATTTATCATTGTTTTGTGTTGTTAATTGATTTCCAATAATAAATATATACATAAATTTGCATAAATAAGCATATTTGCCCACTCCAATGTTTGTAAGAATTTTAAATACTTGACAAATCTCCCTTTAAGGTACATTTTGAATGGATAAAAAATGTTTGATTAATTTCCGATTAATTATTTTGCGATTAAATATTTTAATTGATTGACAGCCCTAATTTTAATGCAACTCAGGAACATGCTACTTCACTGGCGCTGAGCTGCGTTTTTGCACTGTGCACTCACATATGTATTGAGTCTCTCTCCATGGTGCTGAAACATTCAACTACCGTCGCTCTTTCTCTCTCCGTGGTGCTGAAACATTCAACTACCGTCGCTCTTTCTCTCTCTATGGTGTTGAAACATTCAACTACCGTCGCTCTTTCTCTCTCCGTGGTGCTGAAACATTCAACTACCGTCGCTCTTCCTCTCTCCGTGGTGCTGAAACATTCAACTACCGTCGCTCTTTCTCTCTCCGTGGTGCTGAAACATTCAACTACCGTCGCTCTTTCTCTCTCCATGGTGCTGAAACATTCAACTACCGTCTCTCTGTCTCTCTCCGTGGTGCTGAAACATTCAACTACCGTCACTCTTTCTCTCTCTATGGTGCTGAAACATTCAACTACCGTCGCTCTTTCTCTGTCCATGGTGCTGAAACATTCAACTACCGTCGCTCTTTCTCTCTCCATGGTGCTGAAACATTCAACTACCGTCTCTCTGTCTCTCTCCATGGTGCTGAAACGTTCAACTACCGTCGCTCTTTCTCTCTCCATGGTGCTGAAACATTCAACTACCGTCTCTGTCTCTCTCCATGGTGCTGAAACGTTCAACTACCGTCGCTCTTTCTCTCTCCATGGTGCTGAAACATTCAACTACCGTCTCTCTGTCTCTCTCCATGGTGCTGAAACGTTCAACTACCGTCGCTCTTTCTCTCTCCATGGTGCTGAAACATTCAAATGCATTGTCCCTCTTTGTGTCTGTCCATTGTGCTGAAAATCTCTTAAAATGGCTAAAGTTACTCAAACAGAAGGAAATGGTGGACTATTTCCAGCTGCGGATTTGGTGCAGTAGCAGTAATTTACGGCTGCAGGGCCGTGGATTATTTACTCAAAATAAACCAACATTTTCATCATAATGAAGGAACATAGCTAATTGATTTGCTTTTAATAGTTTGTGGACAAGATTGGAGCTCCATGGTGCAGGGGAATAAGCTACAGCATATCAGGATTTGGCTACACAGATAAATAATAACTACATGTCTAAAAAAAAGTATAAATATATATAAATATATAAAATATCACAAGACTTACCCTTACCTCTGCAGTATTTGTAACAAGAAAGAAAGTTTAAACTGCTCACTCCTGCAGTTCCCACTCTTCAAACATTAAATATTCAGGTATGCCTCCCTTTCCTCAAAACATAAACATCTAAGAAACAGGGATTGTACCTTTTGAGCTATGCCTTTGAGTGCAACTACCTGCAATTCTTAATTCAACACAAACACACAATTTCAAACTGCTTTAAGCTACTTTCAAAATACAAACATTGTGTACACACATATTTCAGATCAACAACTGAGCCAGCCTGCTGTTTCTCGCAGTGGGAAATTGTCAGTGATAAATCTATATTCACCTCCTTCTTCTCCACTCTTTATATAATTACTGCCCTCCTTCTCCCAACAGAGATCCGTGAGGCTTTCAAGGTCTTTGACCGAGACGGGAATGGCTTCATCTCAAAGCAGGAGTTGGGGACTGCCATGCGCTCACTGGGCTACATGCCCAATGAGGTGGAGCTGGAGGTCATCATCCAGAGACTTGATATAGATGGTATGTGTTTCTCTCTTTCTCTCAGGAAGTTCAAAAGACTGTTACGTATATAATCCATCATATGAGCTATACAATGACATGTTTGTATTGCTGTTTGTCTCACCAGGTGACGGTCAAGTTGGCTTTGATGAATTTGTCACATTGCTCGGTCCTAAACTCTCTGCTGCTGGAATGCCTGATAAGTTTCACGGAGCAGACTTTGATTCAGTGTTTTGGAAGGTAAATGCTGTCATCCAGTATCATCAATCAACTTTTTCTTTTATCAATGTCCTTTCATCCATTCGCTTTCCTCTTTTGAGTAAGTTTCCCTTCTGGCTTTTCTGTCGTTGCGTGATACAGAGCCATCTGTTTCAATTATAATTACAATACAGAAATTAGTGATGTCAAATTTTGTAATTTTAAACAACAAAAATTCTAGCATTATTCTTACTTTATACGTACTGGTCCGATGTGCTTCTGTGTGTGCATTTACCCTCTGAGACCCACAATAGACTTGTTTTTGTCATTTTTAGGGGGATACAGTGGGTGTTTAGCGGGAGATAGCAGGTCAGCAGTAGATGTCACATAGAAGTGGTGTACATCATCTGAAAGCTTCATTTCAGTTGCAGCACTGTGTGTCAAGTTGTTCTAGTCATGAATCAAAAATAAACCTGTATCAATTAATTAATTATATAATGAATTAAAATAAATTGTAAAAGTGTATAAGGGCTTAGAACATTGTGATAGAAGTATATGATGATTTCCATCCCCATGCTCTATTATGTCTCATAAGTTCTTGAGGCAATTTTTGTGTTGATAGTATTTGTTACACAGATTTGGTGCTAAATTTAACCATTTTTTACAATTCAAGAATCAATAAAAATGATCAATAATCCCTCCAAAATACCACATTAAGACACCAAGACCTTGAGGAACACTATAGAAAAAGCCATGCTGTGATTTGGTATCAAAAACTTTTGACATTTAAAGATTTCTGCAAGAACGATGGATGGCGAGCACTTCTTTTCTGGAAACTGCTCAGAAACCCCCTTATTGTCAATCTAGCTAGGAAAGCCATCCATCCTCTGAATGCTCTAGGTCTGTAGTTTGTGATTGTAAAGTTTCATGAGGCTGTGATTATCCTAGAGGTCTCCACAGGTAATTTTATACAGTGAGGACAAGTTTCAATCACTACAATTAAATGGCTACTATGGGGACTAACATCATCACACATAAATATACAATTGGGCTCATTTAATCCACAAGAGTCTCATCTTTACAGTGATACCCAATTTATGTAATTCCAAGACTGTTTAGGGACCCCAGTATGCAGAAATATTCAAAATACATAATTTTAGAATAGGCGAAAATGACACATTTATACTGCATGCAAAAACTGCTTGTGATATCATAAAGTGGGCATGTCTGTAAAGGGGAGACTCGTTGGTACCCATAGAACCCATTTTCATTCACATATCTTGAGGTCAGAGGGTCAAGGGACCCCTTTGAAAATGGCCATGCCAGTCTTTCCTCGACAAAATTTGAGTGTTATTTATCCTCCTTACCTACAATTAGCATGACATGTACCAGTGGACTCCTTAGGTTTTCTAGTTTCATATGATATCAGTACCTTCTAGCTCTAAAACTGAACCTGCTACAGCCTCTGAAAGACAGTAAAGTCGGTCGGGAATTGGGTCTCAGATGGTTAACTATATTCCAAATGGCCTTGACGTACTGCACCACTCTTATAATTACAGTACGTCACATGCAATACCTTCATATCCTTGCATATAGTTGCATAATCAAGTAAATGAGTTCACCAGGAGCTACCCTGTGCTACAACTATTTATTGTTGTCCTACAGCTTATTTGCGTCATTGAGGGGCTTTGAGTCGGGAGTTTTTTCCTCTGCTAATTAGACATTTTCTTGGTGTTTTATGTCTCCCCAGTGTGACATGGGGAAACTGACTGTGGACGAGCTTAAGAGACTGCTTTATGATACTTTCCGTGACCACCTCACCATGAAAGACATTGAGAACATCATCATGACTGAGGAGAACCACCTGAACAGTCCAGAGTCCCACGTGGACATTGACAGTATGTCACATACAGATTTGATTTCACACATTGTTCAGACATTTTTAAAGCTCCGTTGAGACGCTCAGATGTGCTAATATTTCTTCTAAATTCTTTCCACAGCAAGCCCAACACAACAGGAAAAACACACATGCGTGCGTAAAAGCCTGATTTGTGCCTTCGCCATTGCATTCATCATCAGCGTTATGCTCATCGCGGCAAATCAAATGCTGCGCAGAGGGATGAAATAAATACTACACCAGCTGGCTACCAAGAGATTTAAGGACGGACACTGAAAAATCCAACATTAACCAAAATACTGGACTGTTTTTGGTTTCGTTCGATCAACACCCACGATGACGCTGTCACAGCTTCTCTCTATAATGGACAAAATGATGTCACACTGTGGTTTTGTATGACCACAAATCATAGCATACCATGGTAAAAGAAGAAAGAAAGAAAGACATTTCAAGGGCTGACGAGTATCCTAAAAAGTCATTGATTCAAATTTCTGATGTTTTCTAAGAAGTTAGCTAGGAAAGCAGTCTGTAGAAGTATGTGCTGTAGAAATAGCTGTGCTGTGTCTATTATATCAAAAACAATTAACGTTGTTGATGAGAACATTTGGAATGCACCCAATAATGATATTACTGATGATAGTAATAAAGCAATACAAACGTGTTGATGGGCTGCATATTAAGTAGCTTTAAATCACTTTCGGAAAACATAAGGATAGATGACTGGGTACTGCATAATGGGTCTCTTTTAAGTCTCTGTTTGTTTCAGTGCCAAGATTCAAACTCACATCCAGTTTAACATTCTTTGCTGAACCAGCACCATCTGTGATCTACACCTTAACAAAAGAGCAGCCCCATTAATTAAAAACACAAATCAGTCCGTCCGTGAGTCGGCCGGTTCACCACTTCGGCCAAGACTGAAATATCTCCAAAACTGTTGCATTGATTGCCATGAAATTTTAAAGAGATACTCATTATCTCCAGAGAAGAATGCTGCGGACTCTAGTGATCCCGGGCTCGTCCTGTAATGCCACCAGCAGATCAAAGTTTTCACTTATCCTGTGAAATGTCTCAACATCTACAGGATTAATTGGCACAAAATTTGGTAAAGACATTTACGGTTCCCGAAGGATGTACTCCAGTGACTTTGGTGATCCCGATTTTTCCTTTAGTATCACCTTGAGGTTGACATTGTGGTTTTGAGTGGATGAATTGTAATAACTTTGGTGATCCCCTGACTTTTCATCCAGCACAGCTGGTTTAGACCATTATCAGACAATTAAATGGGTGTTATCAGTGGTTATAAGCCTCATAGATGGGTCAGTAGGGGCCTGCTACACCCAATAGTAGGTTTTATCATCGATTCACAAGGGCGATCACCGAAAGAAAGAATACAAGAAGACGAGAGCGACCTCTAGTGACCATAGTTATTATGACAGGAGCAAAAGTGGAAGTCAGGCGCTGTAGTATAGACAGTGTGAAACTCCATATGGGGTGGAGGCTGGGGGTGATGGATGGTTGTGAAACCAACAATGTGTAGTTGTCTTTGTGTTCACAACCTTGAGTTTTAATTTCACATTTGAAACGTAGTTATTTTAAGCCAAAACACAATCTTTTCCCATAAACTTTACTAAGTGGTTTTGTTGCTAAAGAAGTTGTAGTTTTGTTGCCTAAACCTAAAGAAGCTGGTTTGTTTGTGTTCAAAAGGTGATGTTTCATGCAATTTTACAACATGTAAAAATGTGTTGATTTTAAGTTTCACTTTTACAATGTAGTAGGTGCAGCAGGACCCTATTGACCCACATCTATGAGGCGTACAGCGACTGATAATGCACATTTAATGAGCTGATAACATTCAATTCGGGTATCCAGCAACATTCAAATCAACCTCAGTTGTACTTAGTGCTACTTAGCAAATGTTAGCATGCTAGCACGCTAAACTAAGATGGTGAACATGGTAAACATTATACCTGAAAAACATCAGCATGTTAGCATTGTGATTGTGAGTATGCTAGCATTAGCATTTAGCTCAAAGCACAGCTATGCCTAAGTAAAGCCTCACAGAGCTGCTAGCGTGGCTGCAGAAGCTACAAACAGCTTTAGGACAACACGCAGAAATATGTGAAATCATGCTAATCTGGTCAGGTGCACTGCTCTGTTACTTTTATTAGATGCTATAAACATAAACCGTTTAATATTTTGTAAAGCATCATGTTATTATCCAACAAGTCCCAGCTCAGCTTAAAGTGAAGTAAAGGCACATTATATTTAAAAACAAAGACATGAATCGTTTCTACACTGCTGCAGCACATCTGGAAAGAAGGATGGAAAAGAGACGGGTTGAATGACATGTGGACTCAGCCTGTGACCCTCGACCTCATGCTGTGTACTCCAGTCCGCTGATCCCACGGGCCATTTCTAAAGATGTCCCAGTTTTCTAAAAAATGAATTGGTTTGTTTTTAAGCTCAGAGTGAGCCTTCTTGGGGAATGATTTGTAAATCAAACTAAAAAAATGTAGGTTTAAGAGTTAAACTGAAGTGAACGGTCGAGTCCAAATAAAAGGCAGAACACAGAAAGAAATCATAAAATCCCTCTGAGAAATATTAGACATGGGTGTGTGCATAGGCATTTATGCAAAAAGCCCAGACTTCAAGATAAATAATGATTAACAAAATTAACTGTAATATTTATGGCAAATGAGAATGAAGGATATCCAGTTCACACGAAACACTTGCATGTACATTAAACTAGAAATACGTGTGTGTTCTATGTGTGTGAGATCAAACTTTGAACTCTGGTGTATGTATTCAAATAATTATGCAATTTGTATAGTAATCATTGCAAAAAAAAAATCTCAGTATTTGACATTTTCCTGTCAATGTCGATTTTTGTGAACGTGCAGACAATATCAAAACACTAAAATACTTTGGAGTATGCTGTGAACAATAATTTAACATATCATGAAAGATGTTGTTTTCTGGCTTTTACATGGACCACCAAAACAACATAGTGTTTAAAGTATAACATATTTTCTTACTTGGAAAAACATTAAATCTATGTGATTTTATTATGAATGTAAGCATAATGTTTTGTATAAAACAAAAAAAATGTACAGAAAATATCAGGTTTCTGATATAATTTCCAGGTTGACTGGACATTCAGATACAAGTTCTTGTGTGTATTAAGGTCCATGCACTTACATTAACTTTTCTGATTTGTTAAGATTCATTTTTCAGAATGTTTCCTTTAACAAATATTTGTCAAATTTGACAACGTTTTACAAAATGCTATATATTTTTTCGTGCTCTTTTTATCTTCAAAGTTTATCAAAGCTATATCACAAGAGGAAGCGTATGAAACAGCGTGTATCATTCTGGCAATAAATCAGATATTTTATCTCGTATACAGTAGCTGTTTATGTATGAACTACATATATATATGACATCGCATTACCTCTTCATGTGAACATATCATGTAAGGTATGGGGTTTTGTGAGAATGTACAATGTAGTTATTGTGTCAAATCTTGTCTTAAGACATATAAGCAATTATTGTGTCCTCCTCTGTATGTTTCAGTGCTTTAATGAGCAGATTTATGTGCACTCTGTTGACGGATTGTCTTAATTGTTATTCATTTGATTTGGACTGTAGATGTCTTCTGTCCTGTGCCTTTTGTCATTTGGAGTAAAAAACTGCGCTCTCATGCCTTGACTTTAAGTAACTTTAGAAAGACTTTTAGAAAGAAGGGAAATCCATTTTACAAAATCATCCCTTTTGACAAATCTGATGCTAAATGTATTTTTGAATTGAAATGACTCATCAGTAATCCAAGTATCAATAAGTATTCATGTATTATCTTTCTCTTTCTCCCTTGTTCTTGGCAAAAGTCCCTAAAAATGTTCTAGTTAATATTTGAATCATCCTGCTGTGTGACATTACTAGCGATTTTAATGTCTAGATTGAGAAATATCCAGCGCTGTTTTATTTCTGTAGCTGTTACTGCACATGTAGAGGTTACTGCATCAATTATACACTAATGTAAGTGGTGTCTAGATGCATGTAGTCCAATAAAAAACTAATGAATTAAAAAGGAGCTCGCTGTTTGTTTTTCTGTTCACAAATGTGACACTGGTTGCAAAATAATTAAAGCTGTGGATTTCCTGTAGATATTCACAAAACGTAGTTGACACTAAAAGCGAGGATAAGAGGAAAAGAAGAGCAGATCTCGGTGGGGATGCTCTTCGGGGTACGCACGAAAACAGAGTGAGATTCTGAATTAATTTTTCATTCAACACTTTTGAGATCAGGAGGGAGAACTGTCAGGATGTGATGGTGTGATGGCCCTGACGGTGCAGCATCAGGCATGTTAAGCATGCATTAGTAACAGAGCTCAGCACACAGCCTGCACAGAAGGAAAAAATTGAAAAACATTTCCTTGTAGACATACAGAGCTTTAGGGAAATATAACACGCACACTCAATTACTCTAGTTGTAAGGACTCACAAGAGTTGGTACTGAGCACAGCAGCAATGGACAAATGTGGTTGTGTGCATTTCCTTTATTTAACATTTTCAAACATTAATTAAATAATTCATATTTTTATATGCAGAATAGTCTGAAACCGAGGCTGGATGTGCATGTGTCCTTGTGTATGTGTGTGTATGATGCAGACAAAATGGGGACTCAAACATAAAAGTCCACAGAGTACCTTTAAAGTCAAAGATGTAGTCTGGCCAATACAACAGATTAAGAGTTAGACAAAATAATATAAAAACAGGAAAAAAAATTGTAAACACTGCATTATCTATAATACAGATTAACATAACTCTGTTATGAGGAATAACCTATTTGAGGACTTTAAAGGGCCAATGACAATTATAAATACATTAACCCCTAATCTGGATCTGCATGAGGCTTGTTGATAAAAAAAATGTTTTAACAAACTTCTAACTATTAAAACTTTCATTATGAAACTTAATCCAGATCATTAGTTTGCCATCTTTACTATTTAGAAAGTAAAATGATGTTTTTTTTTTCAGCCGGCTGGGTTAGAAATAAAATTCAGTCAGATCAGTGATTCCCTTGGTGACGCAGCAGAGGATTAAAATTAAACTAAATATAATTTCCATCTGCTCGGCAATCCTCCGTTCCATTCGGGACTACGTGACATCAAATGTAACTCCTTGGAGGAGTCTCACGGTAAAGGCACTCTACTTCAGATTAGTGGAGCAATCAACAACACACTGCCAAAATGTCTATTGTGAGGGTTATTATATGCACTGCCTGTGTGGAAGTCGATAATCCCAGATTTACCTCACTGTATTTTATGTAAATACAAACTTTTACTAATTTTGAATCAGCTACTTTTTACCGTTAAATTGTATTATTATACAAGAAACTTGACATCTTAAGTAAAAAGTAATAAATTAAAGCTGAAGTAGGCGAGATTGGAGCAAATATGATTAAAAAAAAGTTATTTTTATAAAACGGTTTCTATATCCTGTGACTGGTGACACTATGTCCTCCGGTGCTCTTACGGCATCTGCAAGATTTCACAGACCGGAGGAAAACAAGCAGTCAGAGCCGATCTGAGGTCTGCTGTCCAAACTAGTCCGCGCTGATCAAATAGGAATCAATATTATGTAACGTTAATGCCTATTTCTCTCCTCAAATGTTTTCAGAATCATCTTGTAGTGCACGGTTTAGCCGTAAAACGGGAAGGTTTGTGACGCCGCCGCCATTGCGGCGTTAATAATTCTTCTAAATTAAAGAAATATAACCTATACTGTACGGCATACAACATGTTTTTATTCTTATTTTTAAAATGATAAATGGCAACAAACTGTTTTTCTGAAAACCTCATTTCAAACTGACAACATAATGACATACGAACACGACACCATGGCTCAATAAGATATGTATTCTGTACCATTCCTCTTATTAATACCACATATCCAATTAACAGTGATTTGAACCACAAAGTGAATATCTTTTAGCCCCATTCTGTGTTCACACTGACTTTCCATCCGCCAGGAGGAGGAGGTAGCAGAGAGGGTGGAAGGTCACGGATGGAGAGGAGCTGTGGAGGTACGTCACTTTCTTCTTGGACCTCTTCGCTGTCTTCCTTATTTTTTAGATCTCTGCAGAGATAAATAATAAAACAGTTGAATTCTAAATCAACAGGAATAACCATTAGTAATGCAAACCATGTGTGAATAAGTGCATACCCTTTGCTACTGAGGGCAGTTTGCTTCTTCTTTTCCCTTCTGGAGAGCCATTCTTCTACACTTCGCCGGGGCATCAATCTGTCTACAAAGTCCTCTTTGCGCTGTCTTTCATCTGAAAGATATTAATACCTGTCAACAATTCACATTGTAGACATTCACAAAAAAAAAAAATACTTGTATACTATTATACTGTATAACATTTTTAGGGAATGCATGGGTGAATGAAAGTGCTAACCCATGGTACTTGGCGTACTTTCCTTTTTGCAAGTTTGTTTTAAACCCTTCTGCAGCATTACGTTTGAGCCATTAACAATCTGGACTGTGGAGAGTATTATTTTTTGAAAGTGTCGGCCTTTTTCCAAATAGTTTCAAACGACAGCTATTCGGATGGTTGTGTGCAACAGACCATCTGGCGGGTCAGGTTACTGTGATGTATTCAGTTAAAACAGCTTACCTTCAACCTGTCTTTTTAAGTTATACAGATCCTCTTCAGACATGTGAGAAAACCTGCAGTTAGGGCCAAAATCACAAATCCCTACAAAGAAAAAAAAAAAGCCAGAAAAAAAATTGTTATTACAAAAAGGTATTCAATATAATTTTCCAGTTATTTGATAAATGTATAGTTAAACTGTTATGTTACCTTTTTGGAGAAACTTCCTGCAGGGTTTCTTTGTTTGCTCATCACACAGAACGGCTGCAGCGTCTGTCAAAAGAAAAATGATAGTGTTGTCCTTGGTTGTTTATATAAGCTTCCATCGTAAAGTGAACAGGTGGGCAGCTCAAGATGGCATAATGAAACATAAGCATGCTTAATTCTCCAATCAAAAATCTCATAAATAGGTTTAAAGACATACGCAAACGTTTTAAATAGTAAACTGTAATGTATTGGATCACTGTCACTGTGTTCAAAACAAACACATTTACACTAATCACCATCATATGTAATACAAATATAGCATGTAATTAGATTTTTATTGCGACCACATCTCAGAGGTCTAAGGAAACACCTGCATGCCTCACCTCTAAAAAAGTCATACCAGGCCTTTTTAGCTCTGTGATGCTGAACACCGTTGAGATGTTTTTTTCTGTTATGCATGTTGTCCTGAAAGGACCGGTCACAGTAGTCACAGTAGTATCTCTTCCCCATGGTGCAGGTTATGTGCTCAAACCAGCAAGATGTCACCTTTCAAGCTGCTGAAAGACAATGAACAGACACAAAACGTATTTACACAAGTGCTCTGTATACACATGGTGAGTGAATATCTGTGCTGACTGAAATGGTTTCTGTGTGATACTACATCAACTGTTTTTAGGGCTGACCCAAATGCTTCGAAGCTTCGACTGTTGCTATGGTATTCAACCTCCGAGTCACTAGGGATATCGCTGTTTGTTGTGTGCAGAGGTGCATGTGTGGCAGCGGCACTGTCCCGGGCACTGATAACGGGGGGAGACGGAGACAGACCGACAGAAGAACATGTCAACCTGCTGCGCCATGCTGCTCTGCAAAGCTTCGAATACTTTTGAATATTAATCACTGAAGCTTTGAAGCCCAAAAAATGGTATTTGAGACAGCCCTAACTGTTATGTATCATTATGCACAAGCTGATTCATTCGAGTTTAGCCAAGCAGACTGTATGTGTATGATTATTAAGTATGTTGTTGATTATTTTTCTGATTAATGGATTCATTATTTAGTCTATAAAATAGAAATAGGCAAAAATGCAGATCAAAATTTCCCAGATGGCCCAAGACAACATCTTCAAATTGTAGTTTGCTTTGCCTGCCCAACAGTAAAACCAAAGATATTTCACTGGCTCACATTTATTTATATGTCCATTCTTGGTATACTCCTCTCCTATCTGTGCACTCGCATATCTCATCAACACCGGCAGCTATAGCCTACGCTCTTCTGACCTGTACTTATTATCTGTACTTAAGGTCCGCACAGAACTAGGTAAGATGGCCTTTAGCTATCCGCTCCCTTCTCCTGGAATACACTGCAAGCTAAAATGAAACTCTGGAAAAGGAAAATCTGATCTGATTACTTTTGATGAATTTAAAACATTAATGAAAGACTTAAAAGCAGAGTCAATCGGGAGCTGTCTTTGCTTCTGAATATTTATACTTTAATTTTGGCTTCAAACACTTTTCTTTCACACATTTTAATGAGTTTTGTATGATATTATGCTATGTATTTATTTAGCATTTGTTTTATGTTGTGGCGTATGAAACTTTAATGTATGTTTAAATGCTGCTGTCTTGGCCAGGTCTCGCTTTCAAAAGAGATTCTTAATCTCAATAAGTACTACCTGGTTAAATAAAGGTTAAATAATAATAATAAAAAAAAGGTGCAGTGATATAAAACACCCTCATATCTAAAAAGGATTAATTATTTATGATTCCTTCTCTGTCCATTCACTAATCAACTAATCTTTTCAAGACCAAAAAACATAGTCAGAAGTATATAGCAGACCCAGTTTACACCTAATCATGGTCCTAGTATGGATCTATTTGGACCTTTGTTTGTTTACATTTACATAAAGCAATCATGGGCTCATTTGTTTGTTTGCTTTTGCATCAAATACTTTTGTATTCATGTACAGACTTGGCCTAGAGACTAAAAATTATTATATGGGAGGCACAAACTGGAACCATCCTAATATATATTTATTATCAAGAACACCAAAGAACATCAGCAACATCAAAAACAAGGACACGTGGTGCCTTCTGTTGCTGCCATCTACTGGCTTAGTACTGGAGGTGCCTTTATTTTGAATGTGACTTCCTGTTCTACTCTCAAGATACAATCATCTAAAGTCTGAAGGTTAAAAACTGTTTAGAAATATACTGAGCATGAAAACGAGCAGTTTGATGCCCGTACAGATACTTCCCCAGATAACCAAGCTAAGCTAAACGTTAGCATCCCTCAACATTAGCTGGATAGTTAGCCTACATGCTAACTTATTATTTAATCAATGATGCTTTAAATCCCTGTGTATACTCAAGTTAAAAGCACAAACCATGAGGGAAACAGTGATGTCCTCCTGTGGGATGTTTGCTTTGAAAGACCACGCACAGTCTGTGTAGCAAACTGCTGTGAAAGAAAAGAAAAGAACGAAATATAAGAATAACTTCCGTTTAGGAGCGGAAGTGTGCAAAGTGTGTTAGTGATGTGTTGGTCACGAACGAGCCGGTTCAAAGAGCCGGTTCTTTAAAGTGAAGATAAGAGCCGGCTCCCGTCCGAGAGCCGTTATTTTTTCTTTAATTAATTCAAGTCAGAATGATAGGACGATCTTCTCCACACCACGGGCACTCCATGCACTGACTGTGACTGAATGTTGTGTTATTGACGTCCGTGTGACCAATCAGGTGATGAACAGACAAGGATCCGGCGTGAAAACATCATCATCAGCAGAATGCGTTTTGACGAGCATCCTTTGTAACCCCGTACATGTCGAAGATAAGAGATGATTAGGTTGAGAACTGTGAAGAGGTTTGTCCCTATACACTGGCACTCAGTTACCAACTGTAAAAAAGTTTGTTTTATGAATTTGCTTAGAGCAACAAATGTCATATTAAATCACTCTATTTCCTCATTCACAACATCTCTTACTAAGAGGCAAGAAAAGGGTATTCAATATAGGCTCTATATACCTCACAAATATACTATGAACTGTGCTTATCTTTGACCTGTTAAAATCTATTATTGCTTTTATACTTTATTTACTATTATTTGCTTAGAGCAGGGAGGGGCGGGGAGGGGCGGCAGGCTGACGGTCTACAGTAACAGAGCAGGAGGGAGAGGAGGAGAGAAAGAGAGAGGAGTGTGGTGCGCGGAAATGAAGCAGCATGTAAAATTATTGTATTACGGAAATTATAAGGTTTAGTATAGTTACATTGAATAATTAAAGTGATATATGTACACACATACTAATCATAGGTCAAAACAGTGCTAAATTTGGCTGAATTATAAAAAGGCAGAAGTGGTAAAACGAAGAGCCGTTTGGGAGCCGAAAGAGCCGGCTCTTTTCTTGGTGAGCTGAGCCAAATGATCCGGCTCACTAAAAAGAGCCGGAATCCCCATCACTAAAGTGTTCTGTCTCCACTTCCGCTCCTGCGCAGTCCGTCTCTCCACCGACATGGCGCTGGCTAAGTCCGTCTACAACCTGCTCTTCAAGAGAACCTCCACCTTCGCCATAACCATCATGGTTGGAGCCGTCTTCTTCGAGCGACTCTTCGACCAAGGTGGCGACGCGATCTTTGAGCAAATGAATCGCGGGGTGAGTTGTCCTTCAGGTGTTTTAATGCTTGTTTCATCCTGACCTTGTAGGCAGAGGACGACGAGGAGCTAACGCTAAGCTGAGCTAAGCTAGCTAGTTGAGCAATCCTGAGTCCTTTTACAACAACTCTGCTTATTGTGACAATCAGGGTCTGAAATTAACCTTTTCCTCACCTGTTTGTTTATTGTTTATTTGTTTTACACAATTTAAGACTATACAACATAACAAAAGAAATAAATGAATAATATAAAGAGCAGGAAGAGGCAAAAAAAAACCCACTGGGCTCATCTGAAGCCTCCACCTAGAGACAAGATTAATATAAAGACATAATATGACTACATAAAAGTGATAACAAACAATTAGGACAAGATTAATATAAAGAAATAATATGACTACATAAAAGTGGTAACAAACAATTAGGACAAGATTAATATAAAGAAATAATATGACTACCTAATAGTGGTAACAAACAATTAGGTCAAGATTAATATAAAGAAATAATATGACTACATAAAAGTGATAACAAACAATTAGGACAAGATTAATATAAAGAAATAATATGACTACCTAATAGTGGTAACAAACAATTAGGACAAGATTAATGTAAAGAAATAATATGACTACATAAAAGTGATAACAAACAATTAGGACAAGATTAATATAAAGAAATAATATGACTACCTAATAGTGGTAACAAACAATTAGGACAAGATTAATGTAAAGAAATAATATGACTACATAAAAGTGGTAACAAACAATTAGGACAAGATTAATATAAAGAAATAATATGACTACCTAATAGTGGTAACAAACAATTAGGACAAGATTAATATAAAGAAATAATATGACTACCTAATAGTGGTAACAAACAATTAGGACAAGATTAATATAAAGAAATAATATGACTACATAAAAGTGATAACAAACAATTAGGACAAGATTAATATAAAGAAATAATATGACTACCTAATAGTGGTAACAAACAATTAGGACAGGATATACATATATAATAACAACAATAACAATACAGTAAATATATCAAAAAAGATAAGTGTGTGTGTGTGTGTGTGTGTGTGTGTGTGTGTGTGTGTGTGTGTGTGTGTGTGTGTTGCGTGGAAGTGTGGAAGTGTATGGTTAGTGTTTGTGAGGAGGATATTGATTTAAATATCTATAATGAGTGACCTGCCACTGAGGCACACTGAACATTTCTACCGGCCACTCATTTATTTTGTCTGCCACTTCTGAAATCTAGGTAGAACGCTTTAACATTGTAAACACTGAGTCAGTGGTACCAGACTGTAGAATAATGGAATATATCATGTAACCTTAATGCATGACTATATTTGGTAGATACATTTCATGATAATTTGGTGATAATTAACAGGTTATCTATTTGAAATTTCTTTGGAATTACTGCCAAATTACCCCAATATTTACCTCAAAATTGATCAAAAATTACTTTATTATAAACATGATTTAATAATTATATGCTAAAATAGAAATAATAATGGTTAAAAAATAGGGCCCTGAGGCTGCTCTTCATAGGAGGTGGAAAACTAATAGAAGACACTTCTGATCAGGCACAAATCTCACCATTGTGTGACTTATTGTCTACACAGATGTAACCTGGTATAGCTAATGTCATGATTCAGGGAGTTATTTAAGACATTTCAAATAAGTTATTTGCTGATTATTATCTTTTTACCAGCAGACATGGAAATAAAGCTTATCAATTTATTTTGTATTCTTTTCCTGGAAATGTTTTAAATAAACTACCAGCTATTGAGAAATAGCAGACCTGTAAAATAAAATGTTAACATATATTTAATTTAGGCTTCAGAATTGCTTTTTAAAAATAATTTCTTAATATAAGGAAAACCTGTCTGCCATGGTGGCAGGTGACCTGAAAAGGTCACCTGCCACAGCCAACATTTACCCTGTATTTAGCAGGTGCTGATTTCATTCCCTGGTGACAACCTAACTGTTCATATGAAATGACTAACGTTCCCTCATATGTGATTTATTATAGAAACTATGGAAACACATCGAACACAATTACAAGAACAAAGAGGAGGAATAGGACCGCAGCGGGGGTTACCTGAGGCTGAAGTGCAACTGATGTCACACTTCCATCATCCATTCTTCCTGGACTCCACACCTGAAGCAAGCATCAGTCAACATGGACAATGTGCTCATATAGTCATGCCTAGTGGGACCCGTGGGAGCTGATTGACTGTCCAGACCACCATGAAGATGGAGCAATGGTTCCTGTCACCTCGTCCCTCTTCCTGTTGTTAAATGTTCTCCTCACAGATTGTATATGATTAAATTAAACGTGTTAATGTCAGACAGATCTTGACATGTTTTCATTTGGTGCCAGCACATATTTATTGGATTAGTTCCACTATCAAATTTACTTTTTATTTGACTTTACTAGTATTTTCATATGCACACACCCTAGCCACATTATGTCTCATTAAAGTGTGTCTACAGTTTTATGTACAAATTAAATGAGTAACTTGGTAAAAAGACATGCAAGGGTCTTTGCATTATGCAGTTATTTTTAGTAAAAGTGATCGATTTCCATTTGCTAACTGCATGTTTGCAAGCTTTTTCCAAATATACAATGGATGACTTGACATCTTTTATGTTATTTCAAGGATAAACTTTTACAACAGTTTGATATCTGATACTAATACATCAGAGAAAAGCTCAAAAGGAAGGCAAATGTCAAAGTGGGTAGACAGAAGACTGTATTTCAATGAAATATATATAAATATATATATAAATATATATATATGTGACCATTCTTCATTTACAAATTGCCGTTGTTGGGCAAAATACAAAATCACAAGAACAAAAAGGCGCATTATTTTGTAAAAAAAGGGCATATAACAAGCAGTAAATGCTCCGACAACTGCTTGTTGTTGCCACATCTACATTACAACAAAAATATGAGTAAGTCCATGTATGACAAATAAGTGAAAATAATACAATAATTATAATTACACCCTGTGTTTGCAAAGCATTTTTACAAGCAAGTTTACAAAGATCATCATATTAACAAAGGAGAATGGACTGCCAGGCAGGTTATACCAGTACTCAGTATATGTAATCATTGATATACAAGCCTTCCTTATATGATGATTCTCATACACACTGTACACAAGGTATCTAAAATTGGCTACTGTGCCAGCTGTATTATCTTGAATTACATACATAATACATCATTTTTAGTCAAAGTGTGAGTTATTTTCACTATGCAGGGAAAAAGCATCATCATTCTAGATGGTTTCTAAAGACATGCCCTTTGTGCAACAAATATTGTGATTAAAAGATAATTTAATAGTTAAACTCAACTTGTCTGATGACATAAAACGATAAATCTCTTATTCAGATTAACCCGTATGTATGAGGTGCTGAAGATCCAAGGCTATCAGTTATAAGGATATAGCTTATACTGACTTGGCCAAATCAGCAAAACGTGTCATAATCTACAAACGGTAACTGATAGCTGCCACCTTTTATGAAACTGATCAATAATTTGCTTAAATGGGAGTTAAAATGTGCACACAGAAAAGGATTTGCTTTTTATACCATGTCAACCCATCATCACTGTAAAATGCAAAGATATATTATGTAAACAGTTTTGATGACAGGGTCAGGCAAGGCCACCACCATTCAAATGCATTGCATACAACTGCACCTAAGCCTCAGGACTCTAGGGGGCACTCTAGCATTACCTCTCCCACTGAATAATAAGGACTGTACTTTCAACAACATTATAGCTACTACTGATTGCTCAATGGTAAATGTCACACCCTGGTTTGATTCCTGTGGGCTCAAACAAAAAACATAGCTCCAATGCCCAGACACATTTGTGCTTTCAGTAGAGAATCAAGCAAATAAGCTTTGCACCAGGGAGGCCAATATCAACTGCAGAATTTAACTAATTTAGGTACAACAACAAAGAGGACTCTTACTGTTCACACTTTAAGCCTGAGTCCATTTTTTTAAAAGAGTGTAAACACAGTTTTAGTATTTGTATGTAGTGCACAATGTTAAAAGATACAACACAATGTGAGAAGCAATTAATGGCCAACAGATGATGAGTGGAGGTATCTGAGAGAACTGTGACCCATCTGTAGGCGTATTTGGGAATGGTAAAAAACCTGAATGTAACTCATTAAAAAAGGAACGTCTAGGTGACAAATCTGAATGAGCATTATGGATGCATTATTCAGAAGAAAACTGAAAGATTTGCCAAAAACGAAGAAAGTATTTTTTTCCCAAGTTGGCATCTTACACGTGTTGCAGGAAGTATTTTAGTTGCAACTGTTTTAATCCAAGTCAAACAGTAAAGACAGCATCTTTTAACCAACCCCACAGTCTAGTAAGCCACAGGCTTACGCCCAAGTCTGACAAGTATTGTATTTCAGGTGTGAGCATTTTTTCACAGATTGTCCTGAAACTCGGATCAATACTTTTCTTCATGTTGTACCCCAGGATGGAAGCCTCTCCGACTGGCTGCCAGGGCAGGAAGCGACTGTCATGAATCTTTTGCGCTTCAACTGCACCTCCATCCTCGATGCAGACGGCCTTCATCTCGGCATTTCTCCTCCTCAGCTCGTTCACCTCCTGTTTCATTCTTTCTCTCCCGTACGCTTCTACTCTGGCCCAGAAGGTAGCGTTAAAGTGCCGATAGAGCCTCCAGTCAGCCCCGTTCCACTGTAAAGCTTTGGCTCTCAGCTCGGGGGTCAGTCGAGATACAGATGAGCTCCTGCGAGCATTGAGTTTAAAATACAGGATGTCGTCCATGCTCCAACACAATGTGTCCTTAAGCAGGATGAGAGACTCCTCGAAATATTCTGCAACAAGAACCAGATCGAAATGCTTCGATAAGTTATGAATATCCCTCATTACACAAGGATCATCAGCCTCCAGGTTGTTGTCAAAACCAAAGTCAAAAAAGAGCATGTTTTTGAGGTAGAACGAGTTGAAAGCCTCTGGGCTGTAGAAGGCCTGAGGATTGTTCAGAAACTCTGCCAGTTTGTTGTCTCCACTGATCCTCCATGTGAGAGGAACTGCTCTGTGATAATAATGGAAGGACGATTCAAACAGATCCACGGGGTCACGTAGGATGGTGATGTACACAGCGTCTGGAGGCAGGAGCTTTGATACTTCCTGATGGTTAAAGCGCATGTGGTTGCAAACAATGTTGAAACAGTCTCCGGGCCTGTAGTCCTTCACCTGAGAGCACAGGAAAGGCGACGGGTAGAAGAAGTCATTGCGCCCATCGGGGAAGGCGAATTTCAGCTTGTGCTTCTCTCCAAATCTGAAGAGGATGTTGAGTACGGTGCTACTGGCAGTTTTATGGGTCTTCATGAACATGATGTTCACTGTGGGGGAGCACTGTTTGGACTTTGTGCTCTGAGAAGTCACATTTTCCTTCAATAATTTCGCCATACTGAGAGGACACGTGTCTTGTTGGGAGCCCCTAAAAATAAAATATATGGATAAGCAAACAGATCAACTGACTTCACTTGATAAAAGAATGATTTCCTTTAAAGTCTTTTCTACCTAATCTTCACTTGGTTGGTTGGGTTCGTCAAGCAGTACAGCACCAGCATGATGTTGATCAGTAAAACCCAGAGAATCAGCCTTCGTGTCACAAACTTGCACTTATTTCCTTTGGTGCCACACATCATTAACATCCAAACGTGAATCTGCAAATGAAATTAGAGAGCATGCGTGTAGTGTATGGAGGAAAACATCACAGGGAAAACACCAATAATAATACAGCCAATGAGCAGCTACACAAAGCTAATAAACAGTTGTAATGCCCTGCGGCAACAGGACAACTAAATACCCCCTTACCTATGTATTTACAGAAAGCCCAGGCCTTACCCATTTACATTAAACATAATCATTTCTGAGGTATTTATGATAAACTGCAGAAAAAAGAAAAAGGGGACATAGAGAAGAGATAATACAGATAAGCAAGAAAACTGCAGCATCATTCTTTCTGTCAGATAAAACACAGAGCCCCTATGTTTACACTTTAAACATGTTGACGGTGATTATGTTCCAACATACAGCACAACAAACAGTAGAAATGGAAAGATAAAAGAGACACTTATAATAAAAACAGGTATAAGCATCTTATAACAGTATAGGGCTCATAGTGAAAATAGCTAAATATCAAAATAGATTTCTGTAGGATGTCCCTTTACATACCAGCTCTGACTCCTTATCTTTAACACTGATAGTCATCTATGTAGTCCATTTATTACATCTGATGAGAATACCAATATCATATATGTCTCATAGAGTAGTTGTAGTACACGAGGAAAGAAATTCAACTTGATTATATGCAACATGTCTTATAGCTTGAAATAACAATTCTATAGACCCACTATCATAAAGCTAATTCAAAACTTCTTTTGATTATCAAAATATAACAACACGGTAATTCAAAGAAGTAAAGAGCTTTATTTATTTACCTGCAGGTGACAGCATTAGCAGTGTCGTGGGTGAGGATTTTCCACAAGGTGAAATAAAACCCTCTATTGTTCAGCATGCTGTAGTGTATACACGCTCCCTGAAGTCACATCTCATTGGCTGTGACGACTGAAAGATGTAAACTCTCCTCCCACAGGGGCTGAAATGGTTTGTAAAATAGTCTACTGTACTAACAGACTGAAGTGTGACAAAAAATCAAGTAGGCCTGTATGCTGAAAGTATATACTTCAGCATGTAACAGGCTAATAAGGCTTCTTTATGTATTCAGAATTGGTATTTAAAGGTGCTATTGATAACATTCAGCCACTAGATGTCACATTCTCCCTCCCTGTTTCATTGCATTTACTTCACAACAAGTCGTCGACAGGCATTTTTCAGTCAATATCAGCCATTTATCCATATTTTCCACACTAACTGACGACCCAGAGATACCAGGTGATACCAACATTATTATACTATTGGCTCACAAGCCTTGTTAGATGTAGGAACCGAATGTCAGATATCTTCTTCAGATATTAAAATGATTAATTCACAATCATCTTTTTTTTCAGGAAAAGCCATACTTTTATTTGGCACCTTTCTAAAGGCTCTATAGATGTATATTTTTCTTCTTTTAAAAAAAAAATATTTGTCTCCATAAAAATGTTATCAATAAGACCTTTAAGGTGTGTTCAATTGAACCCACTGTATTATTGTAATTAGAAATGCTTAATATGTATGTCTCTTAAGTGTGATAATTGCATCCGTAACCGAGGTACCAAGATTCAGTATATCCCCCTCAAAACTGCTCAACTGTCGCTACACAACTGTACCAATGTTTATTTGCTGTTCCATCTGCTCCTTGAGCATTATGTTTCATGGTAACCTGTCTGCCTTGGGGCTGCACTCTCACGCTCTCTGTGTTGTGTATGATTGTCTGCAGGTGTGCCGGAGTCTGGGAGGAGCCACCAGCTGCACTGCATCACCATAATCAAGATCTCCTCACATCTCAGCCATTTCCACCCTGCCAGTTCGTCGTTGCTACAACAGTTAGTGCAGCCACGTTCAAGCCACCTCTTATTATTCTGTGTTCTTTTCTGCCTGGTGTTTTGCTTGCCTGTAACCATGTTTTATTCGCCTAATCCTCCTTACCAGCCAAGCCACCCTTCTGCCAGTTTTCTTTTTCAATAAAAGACCTTAAGTGATTTTCTGGCTCCCTTGTGTTATCTGCATTTGGGTTCATTAGTTTATCGCCCCTTAACATTTGCCATGGTGACGATATGTCCCACAACACTTAAGGTAACAGTGAGTAACATTTATGGGGGATCTATGGGCATAAATGGAATATAATATTCATAAGTATGTTTTCTTTAGTGTATAATAACCTGAAAATAAGAATTGTTGTTTTCGTTACCTTAAAAAGAGCCGTTTATATCTATATATGGAGCGGGTCCTCTTCTACAGTAGCCCAGAATGGACAAACCAAACACTGGCTCTAGATAGGGACATTCACATTTTCACGTAGGCCACTGTAGTTCCCCTACACGCTTGGCACACGGGAGCAACCCTCACCGCTAGATGACGCCAGATCCTACACACTGCATCTTTAAGTGGTTGTGTTGTGGCTACATTTGACCATCTTAACTCCAGCAGCAGATCAGATAATGCAGATATGGGTGGTGTGGGTTTTTATTGTTTATGAGAACTTGTTGGTCCAGTCAGAACACTGCTCTTGTAGAGTATTTTTTGTTTTTGTTACATTGTTTTTTCACTCAGTAAGATGGCTGGGTGATTGCATATGTGTATAAAGACATGTGATATTTATATACTGTAGTAGTTTTGTGTGTGGACAAAACACGTATCTATGAAGTGTGTACAGAGCATTTACAAATACCAATATGTGGGGTTTGAACTGAGAACATGGATTAAATGTATAAATGATACAGACACAGCAATACTGTACATCTTAGGCCACAATAAAGTTGTCATAGCAGTGAAAATAATAGCTGCATATAACATCTAGCTGTACAGACAGCACACCCAGCAGGGTCTGCTTGGTATCACCACAGCTGTGTGTTGTGTAACTTGTGTTGTGGGGCTGGCAGACTGTTTCCTGTAGTCTCCTGATACCTGGACTCAGGTGCTGTTGACTTTGGCTGGAGCTCAGTCATGTTGGATTTAGTAGGTCATATCGATTTGGCAAAGGGAGCACACTAGCTTCTGTGTTGCAATGGTCGTAGTCGTTGATGTCATTGACATCAGAATACGTCAGCGAGAATGACCAGATCTATGTCACAACAAGAGAAGATCAGGGTTGCATCCATCCTGTCGGGATGAGGGCTGCCTATAATGGCAGAAGCTGGAGTATGTATAACTTTAATGCGGCAACAGACTGTCCTGATGTGTACATTTTGAATCTGGCTCCTCCTCCAACAACTTATATTATTTATTTATATTATGTTACATTATATCTAGGGCTGTCAATCCATTAAAATATTTAATCACACATTAATCGCACATTTTTCATCTGTTCAAAATGTACCTTAAAGGGAGATTTGTCAAGTATTTGATACTCTTATCAACATGGGAGTGGACAAATATGCTGCTTTACGCAAATGCATGTATATATTTATTTTTGGATATCAATTAACAACACAAAACAATGACAAGAAACCCTTTTTATGCATTTAGCATAAAAAGATATGCTCAACTCATAACATGGCAAACTGCAGCCCAACAGGTAACAGCAGCTGTCAGTGTATCAGTGTGCTGACTTGACTATTACTTGCCCCAAACTGCATGTGATTATCATAAAGTGGGCACGTCTGTAAAGCGGAGACTCGTGGGTACCCATAGAACCCATTTTCGTTCACATATCTTGAGGTCAAAGGTCAAGGGACCCCTTTGAAAATGGCCATGCCAGTTTTTCCTGGCTAAAATTTTGCACAAGTTTGGAGCGTTATTGTGCCTCCTTTGCGACAAGCTAGTATGACATGTTCGGACATGGATTTCTTAGGTTTTCTAGTTTCATATGATGCCAGTAACTTTAAAGCTGAGCCTGCTACAACCTCCAAAAGATAGATTGCGTTAATGCATTAAAGAAATTAGTGGCGTTAAAACAAATTTGTGTTAATGCGTTGTTATAGCGTTAACTTTGACAGCTTTACTTATATTATTATTACTGATAGATATTTACAGCTCAGTGTTGTTTAAGTAAATGTCCACTTACAACCTCCACAGCTGCAAAAACAAATAAACACAATTCTGGTTTATTTTAATGTTAACTGTATTTTATTGTGTCAAATAATTACATATATTTTACAACTGTACAAAATAGGGCACACTGATACAGCAGTGATGAGGAAACCAAACACAAAAGAAAGACAAACATCAGGAAATGCACTCAAATAAGTTCCTACTCGAAGATGTGCCAGTGTAATGAGGTTATTAACAAACTTTATAATACACTGTGGTTTATTTCAAGTGTGAGACATTAAGAGTAAAAGTTTTTTCTAAAATCAACTTTCCATGTTCGAACCGTCCACACCAATAAAGACAGCAATTTTATGACTTTTAACAAAAGGTATAAGGACATTTTACAGTAATAATTCTCAGTCCTAAACAACAACATTTCAATTAAAAAGACATTGTCCATGGCTTTCATTCAATCAACCACAACCTTTTAGAGGACTACACTGCAACCCAATTTACATATGATTCACAGGCTATGGGCAGCGATGAAACCAGAGATACTGATACAACCAGTCTTTCTGAAATCTTCTCTACAAAAACAAACTGAACTCACAGGCAGTTTCTCTTCCAATGCAGCTTATGCAACAGAGCAGGTGTTCTGGGAGTACTTGGGTGTAGTTTTCCTTGAAAATCACAGCAGTAACCGCGGCATGTTTTTGGAACATTTAGGATAACACGGAGCACATGGGTGGGTTTCTGCTTTGAACATCTGTCGCTTTTGTCGCCTCTGTTTAATGAACAGAAAAGGCTCTTGACTTCAGACAAATATAAAGCCGGGACCATCTGGCACATGTCAAGTATTAAAGCACACTAGGCGTGAATGATCTCCTGAAATGGATCACATTGAGTCACTCTCACTCTCACAGGAGTTTGTTTTGTCAGAAGGTTAACTACTGCAAACAGTCTCTTCCACGTCACAGGTAGCTGGCTCGTTTCCACGTATCCACAGCACATAAACCTGGACAGTTTACAATTAGAAACTTTACATTTTATCTGCTCTTTGCCTTAACAAAACATCAATGTGCATGAGAGATCAAAAAAGAGGATCGTCTGGTTTGCGATGCTACGTTTTTATGTAATCAAAATCACTATGCTGCACACAACAATTAGCAAATAATTTGTCCAAGTAGATTAAAACAATGACACATAGTATCAGAAATAAACAAGCTAAAATAATTAACAATCCCCTCGGAGGAGTGTACAGCTACAGTTGCTGATCGCTTCAACTTAATCTCACGAAAACAATCATAAGGCACTTTTGAGTGACAACAAAACATAGATAGAAAGAGTGTCTTTCACCGTTAAAACAGCACAGGACATATATATATTTATATAAAAGTAAGCCACCTTTGGTAACCATACATTCACGATATACTTTTCTTAGCCTCTACTGTATAATCCCATGCTGTCTATTAGAAAGGATTGATGTTTAGAGGCATAAACATTTGCAAAAGCTCCTTAAAAAAAGGAGAACATATGTTTTGTTGAGTAGATTCTGAGTATTACCATGGCCAATTTTTGAAACTAACTCTGATTTAGAGACAAAAATTAACCATTGCTTTTTAATGGAGCAGCACGTGTATCTCCACAACATAACATTATGGCAGTGTTTTAAAGACTTCTGTATTAATTATACTGTTAAAAGCAACATTAACCTTTAGATCTGTCAGTAAGACTGCAACACTTTCCTCCATACTGTGCAGCCTAACATGCAAAAGAAGGACATTAATGTTCCTCTACAGAGAGCAGTTGGCAGGTACAACTGGCGGAATGCTTACAGACGTACTGCAGTCAGTATGTTGTGGTCGTGTGACTCAGTAGACGGGCTTGTAAAAAATCTGTCCGCCCAGCACCCTGCGTTTCAGCTCCCTCCACAGCAGGCTGCGCTCTCTCTGGGACCCCTTCATGAAGCCACGGTTCTCTTGAGCGCGGCGAGACAGATAGGGGATGACCTCGTTGACCGGGCCATATGGAACGTACTTATAGACCGGGAAACCTGCTTGACCTGTTTTCAAACATAAAGCAAGGAGACGTGTTTTAAATCAACGTCAACCACATGTGCACTCCATATGCAAAACAAAACTCATGCTGTTTTCAAATGCAAAATCTAAGCCACTGAATCTCCCACCTGTCACCACTTTTCAGGGCTCTGAGACTCTGTATCTCATTACAAGTGTCTTGGAATTGTGATTGATGATTCTCAGTCTTTTAAGCCTCACACTCAATTGAAATTGGCTTTTAATTTTAGAAACAAGTTTTGCTTTTCCTTCAAGGCCAAAAAGAGACTCGTCGTTGCCACCTTTTGTGTCTGTGCTGGACCATGGTGATATATGGCTATACTGTATAAATGCATGCATCTTCTCAAAGCCTATACACGCTGGACTGTCTATCATGGAGCACTGAGATTTATGATGGATTTTAAAGCCCTTAACACACCACTGCGCTTTGTATGCTGGGGTAGGATGGTCTGCCTCGTCCACCTGTAGACTGATCGTCACGTGACGTATTCTTATTTAGAAGGCTATTCTTGGTCTGCTTCCATCTTACCTACAGATCTACATCCTTCAAAAAAGTATGCGAAGTAGATGTTTTGAATGCTAATGAATGTTTTTTCGATACCACGTGATTCTGTAATTTGCTTTTTGGTTTAAATTGTTACATTTGTTTTATGTGTGCAACTGTGTAACTGTGCTGCGGCCTATCTTGGCCAGGACACTCTTGAAAAGTCTTTTCTCCTGGTTAAATAAAGGTTAAATAAAAAATGGCATGACTTTGTATGTAATGTCCAACCTATTCATTAAGCTGACAATAGCTCATTCATATAGCTCATATAACTGTGCTACAAAACAACTTGAGTGGGGGGGTGGAGGCTTTCAAAACTGGCTCAATGTTACTCATTAAACTGCTGCAGTAGATTAAATCATTATCTTTATTTATTTATGATAAATAAATATTGTATTAAGATAACACTGATATGTAAAAATGGGGTTTTGATATTACATATCAAATGATAAGACAAGGTCAAACCAGCCCTTATGTCTCACTAGTGGAAGAAAGGTTAGGGCTGCTACAGCATTAACTAACACTATTCATCTGCAATAGACCATGGATCAAGCTACTATGTACAGTAGTACACTGAGTGTTTTCATATGTGTACATCTAACCCCCATTTAGGTTGTGATGTGTTTCTGTTTGGACTGACAGCGTGCCAACCAAACTGCTGTAACATTTGGTGGTAAAGTTGAGGACATTGAGAAACCTAGAGTTGTTTGTTCCCAAGATATCTATATATCTATTTCTAAGGTCAGCAGAAGGTCTGAGTGTTGAAAAGCTGACGCATGTAGTGACTACGTTTCAGTGTGGCCTCTGTGGCCACATGACTATGCGATGTAAGCCGCCCCGATTTCATAACTTACTGTTTACTTTTAGTATCTGAGCTCAGTGCGACATACCTAGCGGGAAGCTGATCTGGTCACACATGCCCAGCAGCTGTCCAAAGTAAACTTTATTCTCCGTGGGTGAAAGGCCCATCTCATTCATCCTGAAACAAAAAAAACAGAAGAAAACATCGATGTTATAGGGCGGTTACATAATAAGAGCTGGAGTGTAGTATTACATCATCGATTCCTCTAAATCCTATAATTGCTTTGGAAAGTTGACAAATACTACGTTTCACTTAGCGCAGCATCCTGGGCATTAGTTTAAAGCATTAGGATTAATCATTAATAAGGGGGGTTTAAGGCTTGTGTGTATGTCCAATCTGCACTTAGTGCAAATGCTCTATGTACAAAAAAACATACTTTTCCAGGGTGAATTTCACTGTGTCCTCGTTGTGAGTCGCAACCATGATATTTGCTTTCCTTCTGTGATCGATCTCCTCCAGCACGTACTCCAAACATCTGGACAAACAACAAGGCAGATTAGGATTTAGACGTCTTCTAGCCGAGCCAGGAAGGGCTATTGATAATAATTCCAAACTTACTTATGATACATCCTGTTAGTGGCCTCGTAGTCTGGGTTAATCGGGTCTTCGTAGCCAATCTCTTTGGCCCTGTCTCTCTCCTGGTACATGTAGGCTCCGCGAACCAGTTTGGCACCAAAGTACCAGCCTTCCCGTCGTGACAGCTCAACATCCATAGTTACATTCTCATAGGCTTCCTAAAAGTGTTAAAAAAAACACAAAAGGACATGATGAAAGATTTAAATGGCAAATGTGTAAAACAAATATGCCTGAATAATCATGAAAACGATAAAAACATGACATTTTCATACAACGTATTGTGCATCTTTACCGACAGTGCACAGGAGCTCGCTATTGTATGCCTTTCTATCCATAGTTAGTAGCAATAATCAAACTTAATGTGACAAAATGTACCAACAGTACTGAAAAAAAAATCTCATTTTGGTTTCACATTTGCGACAAACTGGAAGGATTTATAGAAATGACAAATCAATAGTAATAGTTGTCATAATTAGCTCTAATAAAGGAACTGCTGTCTCACCTTGAGGTAACACTGGTACGTGTTGAAAATGATTGGCTTTTCTCTGTTGAATCTCCTCTGCATCTCCAGGGTCAGTCTACTGATAGCTGGTTGGAAGTACGTCTGCTCGGCGTCCACCATCAGCCTCACCCCATTCTCCACGGCATGCTGGTGCACATAGACAAAGAGTATTTACACTTTTTGTATTTGACTGCCTTGAACCAGGTTTGATTGCAATAAATCTGATTTCTGTACTGCCAGGTAAATTTATTTACTAAATGCACATTAATTTGTTTCGGTATCTTTACCTTGGCCAAAACGTCCACTCTCTGCAGCATCCTCTTCATCTGACTCTCCTCCTCGGCTGTAAATGCGTTCAACAAAGGTTCCAGGTGGCCTGTCTGCACAACCAACACACAAAACATCAAATCGTTTGGCGCTTGCTTTCAAACTATCAGTGTGTGACAGGCAGGGCGGGGGTTGGGGGGGTGGTGGGAGTGATACAGTAGATAGAGTTTCTCTGCCTGACATTAACATGTGCACTGTAACTCAACTGATATCTTGTCTCTACTTCATTAGAACAAACATTGACTTGCATGAGGAAGATATGATATTGTGTCAGCAAGTTATTATCTTGTGGGAAGAAAATCCATTTCTTGTGCAAACAAGACCTGGATCAACTTGTTCCCACAATATGATAACTAAGTTCTAATGGTGGAAACAAAAACTGTCGTCTTGCTTACATCTATGTTACTCATTATTTACATCCTTGTCTGTTTAGACCATTAACTGCATAATTACATTTATCTATAAAATGTAAGGGTCTGAAATGTAAAGCAAGTATGTTGTATTTTTCCTCCTTTAAACCTGGAAAATTATCACCAAAAAATGGGTTTCTGCCACAGTCTATGGTTTCTGCTATCAAAAAGCATGCCCTTTTGAAGATGATATTAAGGCCTTCTGTGTTTATTGCAAAGGTCACAGTGTACAGATACTGATTTAAACTGAGGGACACTTACATGGGCAATGAACTGCCACTAACTCTACATTTATTTCCCTTTAAGAGTCTGGACACGCTACTAAATATTTACATGACTCACCTCAAGGTTTGGCACCATCAGCAGATTGGAGATTTTTGTTGTATCGTTTATTAAACTGTTCCAGTCCAGCAGATCTATCGTTCTGCAATAAGATGTGAGAAAAATGTATATTAAAATATGTGAACACTCCCTGTTTTCATACTGATTCAAGAACCTAACTGTATTGATGAAGTGTTATTGTCATCATTGCTCTAATCTTACCCTGACAAACCCAGCTTCTCTCCAGTGAACCAATTCTCTATGTCATCCTTGGCTCCAACACCCATCTTAGCCAAACTTTCCTACAAAGAAACAGTTCAGTGATTAAATGCATACATAGCAGCTGATCAAAAGACACTGCACCTAAAGTCATGAAGGCTTGAACATCTTAGGAACAAATAAAAAGTGATTTGAGGACAGCAGTTGTGGGTGAACATGCATGAACATGCTGCATTAGACTTGCAGAAAGGTGAGACACACCTTGAGTTGTTCCAGCTCCAGCTTTTGTTCCAGAACCATCATGTCAGATTTCCCCTGTTGTGCTGCGAGGAAGTTAAAGAACTGTCTCCATTTAACCAGGACTTCTGAAAACTGGAGCTGTTCAAACACACAACAATTCATCAATGATCAAATTATAATATTGCATACTGTGATGATGAGGTTAGCTGGACACATCAGTATTTTACTCCAGCACAAACTATTCATTTTTGTCTGAGAAAGTTAAGGCAGAGTGACCTGACACTTTCCCTCTTGTCTCATTTTCTTGTCACTTTCCTGCAATACCAAATTCCGGATGCTCTATTATAATATTCAGTGATAACACTGAAGGCAACCACTAGAGTTTGTAAACAATAATATGAATCTATGATCACACTAATCAATTGGCATTGACGCAAAACCATAAAGAGATAAATAAATGTTTTATTTACCCATTACCCTGTAAAACTGTAAATGGTTACTGGTACATCTAGAAGCACTGTTGTTGTCAATCAATGCCATTTACACCTTTATCTAAATTCTATTAACTTTAAGTTAATATTGAAGATATGAAGTTAAACTCACAAGGAACTGTGGGCGTCCGAGAGCAGTCATTTTGATGGCAGAAAATCCATCTGCTGAGGCTCCCCCTGAAATTGATAACACATTTTATGCCACTTGATGTTGCATTGCTCTCCGCCGATTTTATTGGGTGTAATTCAACACTATCGGTTTTTTTTTTTAACACAATAGTTTTAATGTTTTTATAGCCATAATAATTTCTTAATTGCTTCCTCAGAAACCTTTCCACTTACCAGAGGCTCTAATGCAGTTTATGAATGTTTCCAATTGGTTGTCACATTTGGACTCGTCTGCATAGAAGTAGGTACGAGCGCTGGTAACGCCTCCACGCCTGTCTCCGAACTGACGATGGGCCTTGTACTTCTTCTCACGATGATCAGTAGCTGAAGTGAAAATGAGGGAATGTTAGCTGCTTGAGTTTTCAACACCACATTTTTTCCCCTTCCACATATTTTTGTATTTTGAAAAGACTATTAAAGCTTCAGTAGGCAGAATGTTTTGGGCATCATTGGGAGAAAAATTCCATAATAACCTTTCAGCATTTTGTAATTCAAGTGTTCTGAGAGAAAACTACACTTCTGCTCCTCCTCATGGCTCTGTTTTCAGTCTTTAAAAAATCTAACCCGTGATGGAAGACTCTGACCAATCACAAGTCATTTCAGAGAGAGAGCGTTCCTATTGGCTGTGCTCTGGCTGGTGGGCGGTGCTTGACATTTCCTCAACTGATCTCAACATGGCTGTCGGGTCATAAACTTTCTCATTTTACAGCTAAACAGTGCACTACAAGATGTTTCTGACAACATTTGAGGTGAGAAATAGGCATTACAGTAACAGAATATTGATTCATATTTGATCAGCGCTGCCTAGTTTGACTGTTTGGTCAGAGCTTGCGAGTGATTGACAGCTGCTCAGAGACGACAGGCTCCCGCACGGCTCTAATTGGTTGTTTTCCTCTGGTCTGTGAAATCTTGCCATTAGGAGCACCGGAGGACACCGGAGGACACATCATTTTGTCCAGATTCCCTCTCTCATGCCCTACTGTCAGGCTATAGTGACTGTTTTATAAAAATAACTTTTTTAATCATATTTGCTCCATTTCTACTGCAGCTTTATTTATTTATTTTAATCAATGAGACAATTTAATACATAATATTCAAATCATACAAAAAGCTAACTACATTTCCAGAGACATATTAACATTTCCAAGTCATTAAAATGAGTTTATCTTTGTTCTACAGCTTGACTGTGTAGTCTACAGAATTATTTCAATCCTACAAGCGTTTGATTTGAGTACATGTATTTATGTAGGCCAAAGTAAATACATCCCAAACAAAAATGGATTATGGGAACACACAGTTTAATAATTATTCTTTTAGAAATTAATGAATATATGAATTTGAAATGACTGCTATCATTAATATTACCCGCCTGAGAGAGAGTGAAACTAAGAATATGTACAGTATGTGTATGCGTCTTCTCACTTTACCCACTGGACTGAACAGACCCCACTAAATCCAGATATAACCAGTACCCTCCAGGGTAGACCACATGACCACGTCTAGACATACCAACACTGACACTTGACTAGACTTGTGTTGCATTCAGGTCAAGCTGCAGCAACTGAAACCAGTAGTTCAGCGTACAGTGGCTGATTTTGCAACACATTTGGAAATTGAATTGACAGTATTATATACAATAAATCAAACTTATTTTCAACTGACGTACAAACCTGGACTTTCTTTCTCTGCTTCAGAAACACACGCACTGAAAAAGAAGAAGGGATTGGCATTAGAATAGAAAATAGCTCACTTTTCTACACAACAAATGACATTATGGTGTCTCTAGTTTTTGTCAGTTGTATAACGCATCATGTCACTTTGCATTGTTTGAAATCAGTTAATCAACCAGACACAGTATGCCAACGGTGGCCACAGGAAGGTCTGAGGTTTTGTTCTACTGCGATTTAAAAAGACAACTTTAAAGTGTGTAAAAGACAGGAATAAAGTCTGTATGTCTTCAGGTCAATTTAACCAGTTTTGCACGCAATGATAATGATCTCCTTTTCTAGACGTGCTGTGACATGAGCAACGCATCAGGGAACAAACAAAACTACTGTGTTCACTGTGTTGTCTCCTTCGTGGGCCTAACAGACTTTTCTTTATGTGGATTTGAAGAGTTAATAAAGATCATGGGACCCTAAACAAAAATGTGTTTCGATTTAGATCATCATGTATATGTTGGGGCCTAGTGAGATAATCCTTGGTTAAAAAAATGAGCTTATTTCCTGCTCAGAGCATTGCGTAACACTTCCGCGGGTGTGTGTATGCCCCATGCAGGAATGCAGCACATTACTCTAAAAGGCTGGCAGCCTCTCAGGGAGGTACATCCCCCAGCTCAGCCAATCAGAGCAGAGGGGGCTCTCCCAGTCAACCAATAGAGGACAGGCACTAAAATAAACGGGTGAGAGAAAAGGTAAACTGAAGTGGGTTGACCAGACTTTTATGACAGTGTATTTCAAACATCAGTGCCATATGTTTTGAAATAACCCTTAGAAAGCATATTCTGTACACTTGTATCATGGTTGGTTTAACCCGCTAGGGGGATCAAGGGCAAAATGACCAGTTGGGGCCAACTGTATAATATGTACTCCACATTCGCAGAGCCATGGATGTACTTATTGTGCCCAATAACCTTTAAAAACAACATCCTAAATGCTTTGGTGTAAAGGCAATGACTATTAAGTCTAGTAGTCATAGTTATTTCACTTTGAAATAACTTAAAGTGGATTTATCATAACGGTGCAGCCCTAAAAGGTATTATTATTATTACTGTAAACCTATTCATTGCAACAAATCACTTTTATTCCTGTGATTGCTCTTCCCAGTGTGCGGCTCCTATTACAACCATGCATGTACAGGGGTGGGGGAAGGGGGTCTCTCTTTATGGGAATGGCCTCTTCCAGTTTCCTCCAGTTTCACAGATTTTTTTTTTAAGAGTATCTCCTTGTCTTGAGATCATGGGCTGGGTCAGGAAAGTAAAGCTTATTGTTGTGGAGCATGTGATACTGGACTATACAAATAAACTTGGCTCAACAGGTTTTTTGTGTTTAGTATGTTATGTAACTCATAAATGGCTCCTCCTCCTCTCAGTCCACACATGCCATGTAAGTTGAAACTGTGCTTGGTTTAAAGCATCAGAACATTTTGTACTATGTATGAGCCACTTCTAGAGAAACTAGCCCAGTCAGATAGAAACTTTACTTACTCCATTTCCTTCTTCACTGCCTCTTCTTGAGTCAAGTCCTCTTCAACACTATAGTCCAAAACCGCCCCCACACCAAAGGCCTGGTTCTTCTGAATTAAAGGTTTGATGGAGTTGTGGTCTTCGCCTGCCACAAACTGACCATAGAAGGTCATCTTCATCATCTTCTCAAACATCCACTGACCAAACACCTTCTTACTCAGATCCATCAACTGTAAAAACAAAAACAAGGACACAACGTTATTCTATCTCACTAGTTATTATTTAGCCATAGTCCATTAGAAAATAGGATTGAATCTTACCAACTTGCCCCATTCACAATTATTACGCGTTTACGCATTATTACGCGTTATACATTTACAATTTGACTCATCAAAAGTTGAAAGATATTCTGTTTATTTAACAAAACATAACAAAAAAAACAAAAAATTAATTAACAAGATTAATATAAAGAAAATATTATATTACATAATAGTGATAACAAACAATTAGGACAAGATATATATATAATAACAACAATAACAATACAGTAAATATATCAAAAAAGACAAGTGTGTGTGTTGAGGATATTGATTTAAATATCTATAATGTTTTCTGATTTCTGATTTTCTTTCTGTATATGTTTTGTTGTTCAATCAAAAGGATCACTTTTGAGCAACTCACCTCTTTGTTCTTATCAACGAGGAAGTCAATAGTACAAAGCTTGAAGACCAGCAGACTCCGGAGCAGTTCAACATTGTCCTTGCTCCTGTAGGCTTCCTGTGTGTTGTTGAAGTCAATGTGGATCTTATCCAACAGCGTGTCTTGGACATTCTTGGTCGTCTGGCTGATGAGTTCAACCGGCTCAGCCTCCACCACGGTGCAGCCATCTACCTGCTGATCTTTCTCCTCCTGGCTCTTGGTGGATGCCACCGTTGACCGACATCTTCCAGGTGATATGCGTAATTTGCTGCCAGGATTTACCCTCACAAGAGCTGCAACAAACTTAGTGTACGACATGGTTTCCTTTTCCCTTTCCTCTTCTGAACGCAGCAACCCACAGTAACCTTCCTCACCTCGCCGTCACCGTCGCTATGATGCTGCTGCCTGGAGAGCGCGCTCTGGCCAGTTGAAGTCATCTCGCTGGGCGGCGCTTCACATGGTTTCCATCGGTTACATCACGCTGCGTGGCGCGTGTGCACAAGGCTAGAGTTTCGTTTTGGACTTTATAGCTTTATTTTCCTCCAACAGCTGTCTTTACAAATAGATGATAGTGATAGTACAGACATGAGAGGGGGGGGAATGACATGCCAGGAATTAACACATCTATTATCTGTTCAAAATGTACCTTAAAGGGAGATGTGTCAAGTAGGTAATACTCTTATCCACATGGGAGTGGGCAAATATGCTGCTTTATGCAAATGTATGTACTATATATTTATTATTGGAAATCATTTAAAGGGACTGTAACTTCTTACACGTATAAATACACGTATACACGTATAAATCAGCCGGGTCGGGGTCCCATGCGTGCTCGCGTATGTATGCGCGCTCGCGTGTGGCTACGCTGTTCAGACTCAGACTCCAACACAAACTACACGGAAGCACCAAAAACGCAAAGTTATATCTAGTTGAGCCCGTCTGTTAAACAGTGTTGGCCGCAGTCGGAGGACGCGGGGGAGACCGTAGCTTTGGTCTCCAGGGCCGGAGTCTCTGCTCCTCTGCCTGCTTGCCTTCACTGAGCTCCGCCTCACGTGCATGTGCGCACACTTCTCACTGCAGAAGACTTCGTAGCTCTGAGAATATCTAGTGAGTGTACAGTGGACGTTTGTGCAGAAATAACTGCTGCAGCTCCTCCAGACCAACAGAGGTTTGCCGTGTCTCGTGAAGTGACGGGGCTCCGCAACAAGAAACGTTATCGTCTCCGACCGGGTGCCGGTGTCTCCCTCCGGCCGCGGTCGAGAGGCTGAAGCAGGAAAAGTCAACATTAGGATCAGCAGTGATTCATGGAGAGACCTCTGTCTGGTCAGCTAACATTACTGCCAAGCAGGTGAAATATAGAGTGATACTGTGGTTTTAGCTGACGTGTGTCGCTTCACTGTTTTGAGCGATGCTTGTTCATGTCTATGTAGAGCGAGCAAGCACGAGCCTGACACTGACTTTCGTTGACTTAACGGCCACAGGTGTCGCTGTTAACAAGCATTTCTGATTCTTACAAATAGTCCCTTTAACAACACATAACAATGACAAATATTGTCCAGAAACCCTCACAGGTACTGCATTTAGCATAAAAAATATGCTCAACTCATAACATGGCAAACTGCAGCCCAACAGGCAACAACAGCTGTCAGTTTGTCAGTGTGCTGACTTCACTATGACTTGCCCCAAACTGCATGTGATTATCATAAAGTGGGCATGTCTGTAAAGGGGAGACTCGTGGGTACTGTTACGAAAAAGTAGTATACTTCAAGTTTATTTTATGAAATTAAGTAAAGTTCAAGTATATTTCCCAAGTATACTTTATGTAGCAAGTATACTAATATCAGTGTACTAGTAGTTTAAGTGTACTACTTCAATACTTCCTGGGACTAAATTTGCCCTCTTTTTAGTTTATAAAAGTATAATTTAAGTGTACTTTAAGTGTAAGAATAGTAAACTTTGAGCACACAACTAGTTTACATCTAAGTAGTATTTTGTACTGCAACTATATTATGAAGTGAACTATACTACAGATGAACTTATAGATATGTTGTTAGTTTACTAGTTAACTTGTAGCCCACTTTTTAGTTTATGAAAATACACTTTAAAGTATACTCTCAGTAAACTACTATTTTATTAGTTTTATTGTAAGTATACTTGTAAGTTTTCTTTAATTTATATTACTTAGCCAATGATGTATGCATTACATAAAGAGACTTTTGATATTTGACTTGACATTTTGTGTAGGATAAAAAAGAATAAAATAAGTTTTTCTCACACGCCTCCATGGTGAACGGAGAATGCAAAAATGTAGAAAGGTCTTGGAGATTTAAAGTAAATTAATATCAAGACATACGTTTACAAACACTCACACCCTCTAATAGGCTACTCTATCAAAAAGCAAGCATAAGCCAAATATACCCAGACTTTTCTGTATACTTGTCAGTAGAAGTCAAGTATATTTGAATAGAATTTTGTTAAGTAAATCTCTGTTTAGTACATAAAAAGTAAACTGAAAGTATACTCTCTTATTTTTAGTTTAAAAGAAGTATACTAATAGCACTTGAATAAACTTATTTTTAGTAAGGGTACCCATAGAACCCATTCTCAGTCACATATCTTAAGGTCAGAGGTCAAGGGACCCCTTTGGAAATGGTTATGCGTGTTTTTCCTCACCAAAATTTAAGTTTGTACCAACAAGCCCCCCAATGGTGCAAACTGATGGTGTCTCTCCTAGGAAAGTGGTTCCCAAACTTTTTCATGTCAAGGACCCCTAAACTGACACAAATTAGACCACTGGTGCCAAATTGATAAGATTTCGTCCCATGCAGGGTCCCCCATCTGATAAGTTTTTGCTTCTAGATGTTTTATTACCGAAAATTTATGAAACCCATGATTAAAAATAGTCATACATTCTATCATTGTGTTACTTATGGATGGAATTATAGTGAAAATACATTATTCCCCTTTTTGCTGGGGACCCCCTGGAACCTCCTCAAGGACCCTCGGGGATCCTCGGACCCCACTTTGTAAACCACTTTCCTGGGAGGCCTCCTACATGGCCCTTTTAATAAAATATAAAATGCAACACCACACCATGGCCTAAGGCTAAGCATTAGCCAACATCTTTCACATGGGTTATATTTTATTTATTACAGGGTTAATTGCATTGGATTGCAGTATGTCTACGTATACGTATATTGTAGGTGTCCATGGTGTTTCACTGCCTGTAGTTCCCTTTATCTGACAGTTTGGTCTTTTTGTTTGCAGCCTCTTTGATATGCACAGTATGTTGTCCTTCTCCATTCAGATTTCTGTATTTAATAATCATGTGGTTCTCATTGAAGTGACACTTCCCCCATAGTTACACATTCATATAGACAGCATTAAGTATTTTTGATGCAGATTTGTTTTAAACTATTTATCTTACTGTTTTGCTATGCTTGTTCATATCAATTTAGCAATGTAATAATTACAAACAATAATACTTTACCATTTTTTGTTTTTACCAGTAATTACCATTATGAATTGTGTGTTTCTTAATGAGCTGATTCCCATTTGTTTCCTTATCCGAACACATCTAATTGTCACAGAATGGCAATGGCTTTAAGTAAATATTATGTAATTGGTTGTGTAACAACCAACTCAGAGACCTCATTCCTGAAACTTCCAGAAGAACCAACCAGAACAGGATGGAGCCAACACAGAGGCAAAGTGAAGGACTTACAGGGTCTTGGGACAGAAAAATGTGAGAATGTGCAAGAAACAGTTAGAAAAGAGCATCCTGCGATTTAAGTAGAGAAGAAGCAACTGGTGAGTCGTGATTGAATGGAGTCAGGACTGGCAAGCTATGAGGGACACCGCCAATCCAGATATACTGCAGAGGCAAAAGGGATAGCAGTGTTTTTTTTTTTACCAAATTGAGTTGTTGTGGCCGCTGTGGGTGATTAGTATGCTGTTTTAGCATCTCACAGGAGGGAGGGAGGTACAACATGCTGAATAGTCTTTTCCTAATTTAATGGGGACAACTGGGTACACATAAAATTAAAATGATGATATATTTTCAATGTCCTGTACACATGCTGTACGCATCGGTGTTCTTTGGGGTCAATTTGACCCCAGGCTGTTTTAGCTGTATAAAACATATAAGAAATATCAACATTTTACACACATTTGTTTTGGATGATATTGAGGTCAGTATAACATGCAACTTTATAATCTTCAAAAAGCTTTAGGGCCCTAACCTAACATAACCATAACTGTAGTAGTGCGAGAACCACTGATAGTTCACACGACATGGGGGGGGGGAAACATCATTCTCACGAGAACTTTGATATTTCCCCACGCTTTGGGGGCGGCAAAATATGGTTCCCGTGAAGATATTGATTTTATTTAAAGGGCTATTTAGGTAGTCAACAAACAAACATAAAGTACCTGACACATAAACTTGGGTAACAATTTTAATTATAATCATTTTCTGGAGGTTTAAATTGCTGGGGTCAAATTGACCCCAAGTATAAAAGATGTTAGTAAATTTGAAGGTAACAGGAGGGTTAACATGTTCCTCATCCTTCCGGCGGGGGGCAGCAGTGCACTACCCCTCCCTGCTGTCTGCCGGATATCCGCAGTAGAAGAAGAACTCAGAGCTACTGGCTAATGCTGCTAACTGCTAACAAGGAAGCAGCACAGCGTGCGATCTGTTACTATTAAATATAGGAAAGAAGACACCCTGACTTGTCTTAAAAGGTAATCACACCTTTTGTTAATTTAAATGTTGTTTACTGCATGTATTTAATGTGTACTACCCACACATGTGTGTCTTTTAGTGAGACATATCTGCATTATAGCAGGAACAGACCGTCTGTAGCTCTGCTAGCTAGCTGACCTTACAGTATCAACAAAGACACTCCTCTGCTATCCTCATTACTGGAACACATAACACGTCTTAAGCCGGTGTTAGGAGACAGATATCAAGCTGGACTGTTTGGTTAACATGTGTTGTGTTGCATGGTCGCTTACTAAGGATGTATATCTATGGATGGAAGTGCTAAAGCAAGCTACGGGCTGGTTTATAGCCTCAACACACTTTGAGACTAAGGCAAAGGTTCATTCTTGGCAGCCACCAACGTTTGCTGCCTTATAATTAACATTACTATTAAAACCATGTTAACCAGGAGCTCTCAGGCTAAAGGTGTCATTAAAACAATGATCAACCTGTCAACATCAATATTCAGCTGTCAGGCAGCTCACAGGTTCATCAAGTGTTGTATTGAAACGTTACGAGATGTGTAGATAGATAGATAGATAGATAGATACTATAGATAGATAGATAGATAGATAGATAGATAGATAGTTATATAGATATATAGATAGATAGATAGATAGTTATATAGATAGATATATAGATAGATAGAAAGATAGTTATATAGATATATAGATAGATAGATAGATAGATACTATAGATAGATAGATAGATAGATAGATAGATAGATAGGTAGATAGATAGATAGATAGATAGATAGATAGTTATATAGATAGATATATAGATAGATAGAAAGATAGTTATATAGATATATAGATAGATAGATAGATAGATACTATAGATAGATAGATAGATAGATAGATAGATAGGTAGATAGATAGATACTATAGATAGATAGATAGATAGATAGATAGATAGGTAGATAGATAGATAGATAGATAGATAGATAGATAGTAACTTTATTGATCACGAGGGAAATTCAAGTTTCCAGCATCACAGTTCCATAGTGCAAAACATGTTAGTAAAAAGGCAGTAAAAGGTTAGTAGTGCAAAGTACGAAAAATATACCAGATATAAAAATACAAGGAGATGAAGAAAACTGTTAAAAGTGAATATAGTGCAGAGTAACAGCTGTGATACAGGACTATTAAAAAAGTGCAGAAGAGACTGTTAAAAATGAGTATAGTGCAGGGTAACTCCAGTAGCTTAGTCTATGAAAGTGCACTGTATGCATTATTATCTGTCCCACAGACCATCCTCCTTTATGTTTATGTTTTCAAGGCACTATTATAAATTGTATATTATAAATAATAATTTGCGCATATATGAAAAGATAACAAATAGTCAATATGATTTAAGATAAATATTTAAGTAATTAATTGGTATTGTGATTAAGTTATATTATAAGTAATTAATTGGTATTATGATTTAGTTATATTATAAGTAATGAATTAATATTGTGATTAAGTTATATTATAAGTAATGAATTGGTATTCTGGATTGATAACAAATTTATATTTTGATGAGGATAATTATATCAGTAATTCATTTATATTTCTGTATGACACAGATTAAAGGTAATAATTATAGTTAGAATAATTATAAATAATAATAATAGTCATAGTGAGACAAATTTAGGTAAATTTAATTAGATTATATGTATGGCTCAATAAGGAAGCTGGTTAATAATTAATAATTGACTTATGGAGAAGGGGTGGGATTAAATAAGTTTATACTTCTCACTCCTCTTCGAATATGTAAATCAAGGCATCAAGTGTTGACAATTTATTTTTCTTACGCTTTTCATTGTATGTAAATACTACTTGTTTCTGACTGTCCACTTGTTGGTATGATCAGTTTTTTTTTTTTTATTCTACATGTGAGGCATGAAGGCACCGGAAACGTAATGAAGTCCAGACAATAGTTATACAAGGGAAATATTTGTAAATATTAGTGAAATACCATTGCGTTCACCACTATTAACTTTATTAACATTAATAATTAGCTCCTTGTCCGCCGCTGATAATTTTCACGAGTGTCCAGAAAAAATGATCAGCCCTGCCATGAATACATTTGTTATTGTTAAAATCTGAATTTGTTGGGGGAAATTATCAGTGATGTGCTATTATTTGGTGTTGCATTGCATTTTCTAATTGGGTTGTACAAGATATAGAAATAAAAAAAAGTATTTTTATTTAAGTAAATACACACTGGTGACAAATTAAAGGTGATACCTGAATAAATGAGTGGAGTACGACAACAAATGCAGATGCTTCCCTATGTGGCACAGGGTTAATGAGTATGAAAACAATGTGAATCATTTGCTAGGGCCTTCAGTCACCAGATCTTAACTTAACTGATAACTTATGGGAGGTTTGAGGGCCATCAAAGATATGTTGTTTCCTATCTGTACATATCGATGTCTAGACAGCTACTGAAGGAAGTAAAGTGTATTCAAGCAGGTGTACGTGTATCACCCAGGGTTTATTTTCCAGTAGATTTTCTCCACACAGTGCATAATTTCAAGCATCATAACACTGTAACTACTAGGCTTATTTATTAAGGTTGTTGGACATTTCATTACTCTGTGTTTTAAAGCTTTCAGGCTTGGATCCGAGGGCCTGTGCCATTTGTTTTGAACTCAACATTTGGCTGCATCCTCGGCTTAGAGTTTTATTTTTGTCCAAATTAAGGAATTGGAGGCGGATGGACTAAGTTTCGGATTGGAACTAGGATTAGGATAAGGACCACTTCCACAGCTATTTGTGAAAGCAAGAAGTGATCTTAAAGTCTGCAGGTGCCACCCCTTCTGTGTCAGCAGTGCCACTCACTCAACCACCATGTCAGATGGCCGGATCTATGTGGGGAATCTTCCTGTGGATGTCCAGGAGAGAGACATTGAGGATCTCTTCTACAAATATGGAAAAATCCGTGACATTGAGTTGAAGAACAATAGAGGCACTATCCCTTTTGCCTTCGTCCGATTTGAAGACCCACGGTGAGTTTTAGGGACGGTCTTTGACAAGTCGAACACATCACATTCCCCTTGTTGGATACCTTAAGTTTTATGCTGTAATATCGTCTCCCGCGACTGGCAGCAGGAAATGGATGGAGACGTCATTTCCAGTTCTATGACCGCGAGTGAAACGAGCGTACTTTGGTAAGGAGTTCTGTGCTCTCTTCTCTTAGGGATGCAGATGATGCCGTCTATGGAAGGAATGGATATGGATATGGAGACTCCAAGCTGCGTGTGGAGTATCCGCGATCCTCTGGTGCTAAATTTGGTCAGATGGGAGGTGGTGGTGGAGGAGAAAGAGGAGGAGGAGGAGAAAGAGGAGGAGGAGGAGGAGGAGAAAGAGGAGGAGGAGGACCCAGGGGAAGATTTGGACCCCCGACTCGAAGATCTGAATTCCGGGTCATAGTGTCTGGTAGGTGGACGTCATGAGTCATAGCCAGTTCATATTTTGCTCTCTTTCGCGGTGTCCTGGAGATCAAGGGGATTGGTAGGATGGCGGACGTAAGAGTCGTAGGCAGATATGTTTCTCTCTCTCTCTCTCTCTCATGGCGGACTGGAGGACAAGGGGACTAGTAAAGGACGCCATAAGTCGTAGGCAGATATGTATCTCTCTCTCTCTCTCTCATGGCGGACTGAAGGACAAGGGTACTAGTAGAGGACATCATGAATCGTAGGCAGACATGTTTCTCTCTAATGGCGGACTGGAGGACAAGGAGACTAGTAGAGGACGTCATAAGTCATAGGCAGATATGATTCTCTCTCATGGCGGACTGGAGGACAAGGAGACTAGTAGAGAACGTCATAAGTCATAGGCAGATATGTTTCTCTCTTTCCTGGTGGACTGGAGGACAAGGAGACTAGTAAAGGATGCCATAAGTCATAGGCAGATATGTTTCTCTCTCAAGGCGGACTGGAGGACAAGGGGACTAGTAGAAGACGCTATGAGTCGTAGACAGATATGTTTCTCTCTCTCATTGCGAACTGGAGGACAAGGGGACTAGTAAAGGACGTCATGAGTCGTAGACAGATATGTTTCTCTCTCTCATGGCGGACTGGAGGACAAGGAAACTAGTAGAGGACGTCAGGAGTCGTAGGCAGATATGTTTCTCTCTCTCTCGTGGTGGACTGGAGGACAAGAGGACTAGTAGAGGACGTCATGAGTCGTAGACAGATATGATTCTCTCTCTCATGGCGGACTGGAGGACAAGGGGACTGGTAAAGGACGACATGAGTCATAGACAGATATGATTCTCTCTCTCATGGCGGACTGGAGGACAAGGGGACTAGTAAAGGACGACATGAGTCATAGGCAGATATGTTTCTCTCTCTCTCATGGCGGACTGGAGGACGAGGGGATTAGTAAAAGACGTCCATGAGTCATAGGCAGATATGATTCTCTGTCTCTCATGGCGGATCGGAGATCAAGGGGACTGAGTGAATGAGGTCAAGTCAGCTCCTAAAGTCATAAAAAGCAAAACAGTAAACTGAAACCGGTCACGTTGGCTGCATAATCCCAAACACCGACTATAGTGACTGGTAGGTGTAATTTTGTCATTGTATATAATTAATTATTTTTTGTATGCTACGTTTATCTTGTTTATACAAGCATGTTTATACAAGTTATAGAATTGGAATGCTTATTTAAGACAATCCCCTTAATGTCTAAGGTTTGTACTGAAACATTCGCCCAATAACTTAATTGGAGCTTTTAAATTTCAATTGCTGTCAAACTTATACATCATAAAAATGCCTTCAAACAGTAAAGTGTTATGGTGTAAAGGTGTTGTTTCCCTCAAAGGGTTTAGACTTTGGGCAAAAGATGAACCTGCAATGATTTAAAAGTGCCAGATAATTTAAAGGAAGTATTCATATTTGTCTTTATCGCGTTGCAGGGTTACCACCAACCGGGAGCTGGCAGGATCTGAAGGATCACATGCGCGAGGCGGGAGACGTCTGTTTTGCAGACGTGCAGCGTGACGGAGAGGGCGTGGTGGAGTTTCTCCGTAGAGAGGACATGGAGTACGCATTGCGCAGACTGGATCGGACCGAGTTCCGTTCACACCAAGTGAGTTCCAATGATGATGAGATTCGATGACCCTTCAGGTGGTGAAAGACAACAAATGTCCTATATGTATTTATTTATTTTCCTTTTCTTAGGGCGAGACCGCTTACATCCGCGTCTACGAGGAGAGGGGCACTCCCAACTTTAATCGGTCGCGTTCCCGCTCCAGATCCAGAGGTCGCTATTCACCTCCCTTCCATAACAGAGGGTCTCCCCCACCACGCTACCAGTCGCCTCCACGCATGTCGCGCCATAGTCCACCCCCCAGGAGGCACCCTCCACAGCACCATAGCCCACCGCCGCGTCATTACCGGTAGAAAGGCGTGCCATTTCTAGAGGAATTGGGGGGAAAATGTTTTGTAATTCTACTTTTTTTTTTAACCCCCAGGCCTCCTCATACATCGTTATTTCTTGCTATATACATTCCATGTTCATAATCACCTGAACACCTGCTCCTCCCCACAGCCTTAAAGATTTTGTCTTTGTTCTGTAAACACCCATAAGTTTTGTTTTTTTTTCTCAGCGAGGTAATTGTATTTGATTATCATATAACATATTGGAAGTTTCTTTTATAAAGAAATCCTGGGTTGTGATGATGTCAAACCCTCACAGGAATGGTCATGTTTATTGTCCAAAACAAAAATTTCACAATTTCTGCAGCTATCATGCTAACGGTCACACTGCTTCTTAAATTCTTGACAATATTTTTTCCTTATTGTTTGTCGCATTTCTGTAGCTTTTTAAGTATGAAGTTTTTGCCAATCTAAGAACCTGTGAAGCGAATCATTATCCTACTCTTGATTCAAAACACGTAAAATTAGTGAGCCTTTTAGAGTAGTGACACATGTCGACTATGAGCCTCACCTGATTCTTTTTTTTTAATGTGTGAACCTCTGACCGAGGTGGCCTGTAGGTGGACTATGATTTTTATGCATCTCTTATGTTGTTTTTTGTTTTTTGTTTAGCAATAAAATGCTAACTTTTACTGGCTGTTTCATTTGTTGTCTTCAAACTTGTTTTAATAGATCATTACTATATTCATTGAAGTGAACTTTCCAAAAGGTTGAAGCCGATATTGAACTGGTGTATGGACATTGAACTAATCCTAAATGCTGGCACAGCTAGCAGGCTGTAGAATAGGCTTTTTTCACAGTTGACATTTTGACTTCTCAAGCGGGAAAAGCACAGATGTTACTAGTAACCTTAACGACGGCTGTGTGAATGCAGCTGTCATTAATTGTATTATTTACACCTGTGACTTTGTCCTGTGGCAGCTCAAAATATCCTCTATGAAAGTAGCCTTTCTATATTTTAAACTAAGCAAAGATTTTCTTGTAATTTTAATGAAGGCAAATAGTACATCACTTGAACAGTAAGCTGTCAAATATCCCACACTACAGGCCAGTTGTACATTTACTCACACAATTATGAGGTACTTATTTGAGTATTTACATTTTATGTTACTTTTTTCCTTTACTCCACTCCATTTCGAAAGCAAATATTCTACTTTTTACTCTACTACATTTAATTGACAGCTTTATTTACTTTGCGTATTCAGATTATTAATAGAAAATCAAAAAATAAATCAACTAATACATTATGATGTATTATCACAGGTTAAGTTACCCAGCAGTATATAAAGTACTTAACATGAGCTCCATCTTTACCAGCTGCAATATTAAAGTGATGAACACATTAATGCATCAATAATTATAATTCAACAATATAATACATATTATTCTGCATAATGAGAACTGTTACTGTTGATACTTTAAGTATATTTTGATGCTAATACTTTTGTACTTTCACTAAAATCTTTGGACGCAGGACTTTTACTTGTAGCAAAGTATTTTTACACTGTAGTATCGCTATTTTTACTTAAGTAAAAGGTCCTTATACTTCTTCCATCACTGGTGAACATACAGTAAATCCTGACATGCAGCCTATTCAACCTTGATCTAAGATACTGCATAGCGTGATTGAAATGTAACCCGTGTGGGAGTTCACAAGAGCCATGGAAAAGTTTCTGAGTTCAGACGAAGCTGGTATCAGGTTATGAAATTCCCTCTGTGTTCTGCCAGACAATCTCTGAGGAGATGGAGGGATAAAGAGGGATCTCTTCATAAAGCCTCATGTTCTTAGGAATGCATTTTTTAACTGAATGAGAACCGTTGTCCTCCAGCTCTTCCATTAAAATCACATTAGGAAGGGATCTCTTCATGATGTTGCTTAGACTGAACTGAAAAAACAACCTCTCTTTTTAAAGGCCAAGTGGACAAACAAGGAAACGTGTGGAAATATACACGAGGCACGTGGGATGCAAAATATAATATTTTTTAATACGCAATAAATTAATTATACCAGGTGACAATTTGAGAAGACAGAAAAAAATAAAAATATATTTATATTCCCAATGGCATACTTTTATCTTCCTGTTCATTATAATCAGACAAAGCCCATATACAGACATTGTATTGCATTTAATAAATATGTTCTAGCTTAGTTTCTTCTTAACACATTGTACACAGTAAATCTTATTCTGACAACAAACACAGCAATACACAAACAGCAATACTCGGGCATGTTTTAGAAGATCGTATGGAGACACATCAGCAGTGATATCGAAACACTGGTATTTAAGCCACGGTGAACCAAACATGGGCGTGTTGTGGCTATTTTGCAACTGTGAGTGGCACCAATAAATCATATTTTATGGCGTACGTATGCTGGTATCTAGCCATGTAGATAGTTTTGTAGTTAGCTGCTGAGATTTTGAGGATATCCACCTGGAATTTCTGTCAAATAGATCGGATTCACAGACCTTATTAAACCCTATTAAACCAATTTAAACTATTGACATCAAGGTCTCCAGGACATTGTTTCTGGAAATACACAATTTATGTTCATTTTCAGTTGAACAAATTTGAAATTCGCATCCGCTATATTGGATTAGCAGCAGCAGATTCAGTGATGTACACGCACAAAACACAAATTATCTGCATGGCTACATACCACTGACTAGCTACCACTGAACTGACCCTTTAAATAATGTAATAACTTGACCTTCTGGCACTTACTAGACTGTGAAAACCTGATGAGGGCTTCAAAAAGATCAAATTACAAGTATAGCTGAAGTTATGACAGTCTAAGCAACGCTGTAATGCAGTACAATGAACAGAAACTCTTGTGTGAGGGGGTGTGTAGTAGTAAATCTGGTGACCATTACAGTCTGGACAAAAAGAGAGCCCTCCAAAGAACTGGACATTGACTGCTCTGTGATACTGGCTTAAACCTCAAATGAGAGGTTACAAGCTCCTTTTCAACAGGTATGAACATGAGGATCTCAAGGTAATAATGCACAGGAAATATCAACAATTATTGTAAGACTTGTTGCCAAAGGTTTGGGCATATAAAATCAATGAACTAGAGCGCGTTAAAGACAAGGCAATCAAGATTGACATGGCAAGACAGAGGCAGAAAACCATGAAACTGAGGTGAAAGTGAAAAAGAGTGCGGATGAAGCATGCTGCCTTCACTGCACACTCCTTTGAGTTTACCACCGGCTCAAAATTAACCATCGCAGGCGGCTATCGCAATCCTGCAAGCAAGTAGGACCTGTTAGCACTGTACTGTCTTTATGTAACAACAGCTGAATTCTTCAGCCTGAGCAGCATTGTGTTATTTAAGGTGAGAAGAATGTAGTGAGTGTCTGCATGAATCACTTAAACCAGTCTACACAGAAATAAAAAAGCTAATTAATGCATAGAGGAGCACAAAGTATGAGAGCTTGGGTACCAGAGGAAAGGGTGATACTGTACTGTATATTATGCAAACTATGTGCAATCATGCCGGACTGCAGAGTTCACAGGTTCGGTCCGGACATCCTGCAAAAACTCGTGTGCGTCAGAGGCAAACACAGGAAGAGGACCACCAAGCTTTGGAGAAGCCAGCAAGGGGTCCTCAAAATGGCTATCGAGAAGCAAACCACACATGCTACGTGGACGCACAAAACCTCCTCTAATGTTTACAAAACCAAATCATCTAATAATGCCAGATATTATTACTGAAAATATATTCAAGTGCATCACGAGATGTTTAATTATGGCAGCTACAATTTCAGCAAAAAAATAACAATAATATTGAAAATATATTCCAAGTGCGTCACAAGATGTGTGGTAGGTACAACTGAACAAAATCAACCATGTAGGAGAACAATACAGTGAAGAATTTGGTTGCAGTATCCCTGAAAAAATAGCATCAATTTAAGGCAAAATAAATAACATCCTGAAGCATTTTCAACAAGGGTACATTCACTAGGTGAACAATAACACTTTCAAAATAAATTTACTGGCAATAAATTGCATCTCCTGAATATAGAGAGGAGCGATCTTAGAATAATTGTCTTTTCAGTACTTACCAATCACTGCATTTCATTAACATTTACTCCTTTCCTCTTGAATACATGACTATTTATGTGGTTGTGTCAGTGTCTTGAAACAATTTAACAAAGAAACATGGGAGCGGCATCACTTGTTTTCTATGAGCGTCTGCACTTTGTTGACCAAGTCTCGAGCCATCATCAGGACCTGCGGGACGTTGTGTCGCTCTGCCATTTCTGAGAACAGAATTCAAAAAGCATTGTGACTTATTTAATTGGAGGCTGTCAATCGTTTAAATTATTTAATCACGATGAATTGCATGATTGTCCATGTCCAAAATCTGTTCAAAATGTACCTTAAATGGAGATTTTTCAAGTATTTAATACTCTTATCAACATGGGAGTGGGCAAATATGCTGCTTAATGCAAATGTATGTATATATTTATTATTGGAAATCAATTAACAACACAAAACAATGACAAATATTGTCCAGAAACCCTCACAGGTACTGCAATTAGCATAAAAAATATACTCAAATCATAAAAAGGCAACTGACCAAACCAAAATTAACGCAAATGTGGAGCGTTATTTAGCCTCCTTAGCGACAAGCTGTTATGACATGGTCGGTATCAATGGATTCCTTAGGTTTTAATAGTTTCATATGATATCAGTATCTTCACTCTAGCTTTAAAACTGAACAATTGCGTTAATTTTTGCAAATTTGCATTGACGTGTTATTATCGTGGTTAATTTTGACAGCCCTATATTTCATATTTTATTTTCTCCGTAAGGCTGACTGTGTGGACGTTTTATTTTGAAAGTATCCTACATTGTCATAGCTGAAATATCATTTTAATCAACTGTTTACTTTGCTTAAACTAATTTTCAGAATTGTATCTACGTCTAGCTTAATTATGAACGAGCTCTGGTAACTGGCAACACTGTTTCCACCATATTGTAGCACTTGCATTTCTCTTCTCTCTTGTCTTACCATTAAAGAACTTGATGATGTCCGTGAAGTCCATGTTATTTTCTAGGATGATGTCTCTGTACATCTCCACAAGTGCCAGAGCAATGAAGAGCACAAAGTGCTCAGAGGAGGTGTATTTGGCTGCCCAGATTGTTTCCCACACGGAGTACACATCATCATACACCATTTCTGTGTGCAAAAAAACACAGAAAGAAACCATATTACATTCAGTATCACATTATGTAAAAATGCTAAATTCTCTTTAACGGACGATTCAAGCAAATGTCATGTCATCACCTCTTTTGAAGTCCAGTAGAAACCAACGATAACAGAAGTAGAAGTGAGTGTAGTCTCCATTCTGCTGCATCAGTTCAAACAGCTCAGAGTCCAGGATCTATTAGGATAAAAACAAAACGACATCATTACACTGTAGCGTTTGTGTACATGCATGCATGCACATGTGGTAGTGCACACATACCTGGATAAGAGAACGCATATTGGCAAAGTGAGAGTCCATGGCACCTCCATGAGGAAAATTCTGGTTCATCCTTTTCATCAGTTCAGTGAAGCAGCTAAACGCCATGACCTCTGGGAATCACAAACATTAAAAAAAGTGACTAATTTTGCCATTTATGTGCATTTAGGCAAAGTGTCTACTGATAAATATATATATATATATCATGTTTATTTTTGTTTATAGCTTATTTTGTATATTGTATAATGGTAGAATTTCAATTTTTTTATTCTTATTTTATTCTAACGTTTTTATCTATTCTTTTAGTTATTATACTGCTTACTTGCACCAACAAAACCAAAGCAAATTCCTAGTGTATACCTCTTAAACCTGGCAATAAACATGATTCTGATTCTGATACTGATAGCAGTAAAGTGTCACTGACCGTCGTCCAGAATAACCAGTAGGGGAGCCAGCAGATCACACATGCCCTGGACGTAACCTGTATCCAGATGCTTCCACACGTAACTGCAAAAGACAACCACATTGTATTGTTTTGGGTGGAGACAAACATCATATAGATATTTAGCGTGGCGTCACGTTTACCTGCACATGATGTTGCGCAGCTTCTCCAGGTTCTCAGGAGTGAAGTACCAGTATGCTCTGTCACAACGTCTGACGTCTTTGTCAATGCGATGCAAATTGATCAAATACATGTCCAATGTTTCTTGCTACAAAAATAACAGTGAATTCTGTTAGTGCATGTGTGCTTATGATCAAAAGAAGAAGTGCGTCTGTATGTCATGTGTAAAATGCTTACAGAATAGGTTTGTTCCTCTGAGGATTCGTCGTGTTTGGGGTCTCCTCCCGCCTCTGCAGAGTCTGGTTCAGTGAGCACATTCTCCATCTCGGGCTCCTCTTCAGAAAGACCCAGGTCGGTGCCCTCTGGACTTGTGTTACAGGCCGTGTCCAGATGGTGATCCAGGACGAGGAACTCCGATGCCATTTTCTCTCTTTGCGCACGGGAAACAGGGGGTGCGGCGAGGCCTGCAAAAGGCTTGGCCCTGATATCCTCAGACGTCACATGCGTCCCTGCAGGAATGTCCTCCATCTCCAGGGCAGAAGGAGAGTCGTCTGAATCTGCTGTGTCCGGAGACTGCCGAGATAATGAAAGGCTGCCTCTGGACGCTGTCTGGAGAGCGTTCAGTACTTGTCTGACAGGTGAATTTGAACCAGGTTTCTCAAACGGAATTTCCGCAGCTTTGTCTTTTTTGATTTCAGCCAAGTCACAAACCTCAGCATCCCTTCTTTCAGACTCTGCAGTGCAGGCCTTTTGCTCAGGAGTTGGTTCAGGCTTGTCTGGATTAGCATCCTTTTCTGCTGTTGGCGGACACGATGGCTCCACTTCCACATCTTTGCTCTTGTGCGCTTGAAAAGTCAAAGTCTGCCCGAGTGGAGGAGCTTGGAAATACTCATTATGAATCTCTCTTTCTAGCTTTAGGACATTAGTGCTCTCTGGAGCACTTCTTAAATTCATATTTGTGTCTACCGCTTTTAAGTCTTCAGTTTTCTCATTTGTTGTTGTGTTTTTTTCTTCGGCTACAGGTTTTTCTTCTGATTCAGATGTCTTACCAATTCCACAGTCCTTAACCATCTCACCTTCTGAAACTGTCTCCGTTTTTGTCTCTGTTGAAACCTCATCCTTGGCTACTGGGACTTCTCCTGCTGGCTGTGATCCAGTTGTAGTTTTCTCATGAAAGATTTCTGATGCTTCCTCTGACTGCTGAGAGGTTGCAGATCCAACAGCTGACTCTGTTACAAGAGGGCTGTTTTTGGAACCTGGACGTTGATCTGACAGGCCTGGGGAGGAAGGGATGCTGTAGGGAAGTTCTGGGGCGTCTGCTGTCCCACTCGTGATGTCCTTCAGTGGGCTGCCGTGCTTTACTTCTCCTTCCCCAGCTCTGGGCTCAGTCTCAATCTGATCCACTGCTTCAACCGATCCAAATACCTGGTAACCAAAGCAAAGTGGTGAACATGCGATACATTGTGTATCCCAAAGCAATGAAATGGACAAATGTTGAGGGATTACACCAGTGGTTTTGCACGTTTAGCCCATTAGGTACAAATCAGATTTACTTTACATTACTGCTGAACATTTTCCAAGGCATACTTTTAAGAAAGATTTCCATCCCTCCAGGCAGCCGTTGGTATATGCTATGTAATCCATCACAATGAACATCTGGTCACCTTACAGCGGTAATGAAATTGCAACGGACTGTTTTGCATTCCTGCCTCTTCTTATTGAATTTAAGGATACATCTGAGGTTTGAGAGTTGGCTGCCGAAGAGGAACCTTTACAGCCACGCTAGGGGCATGGCTCTGGGAATGGTAATGTCAGTCCACCGCTTTGTTCCAGTCACAGATATCTCAAAAACTACTGGATGGATTGCCGTGAAATTTAGCACAGACATTCATGTTCCCCAGAGGATGCCACCTAGTGACTTTGGTGACCCCCTGACCTTTCCTCTAGTGCTACCTGCGAGTCAAAGCTTTTACTCATCCTGAGAAATATCTCAACAAGTTCCCAACAAGTTCCCAGATAATAAATCCTAATGACTTTGGTGATCCACTGACCTTTCGATTACTTTTGACTCTTTACATGGATTGCCGTGTAATTTGGTACACTCATTCATGACCCCCTCAGGACGAATTGTAGTCACTTTGGTGATCCTCTGAATTTTCATCTAGCGCCATCATCAGGTCAAAAATGTGTCCATTATTTTGATTTATGAACAAATACCAGGACAACTAAAGGCAGTACAGCTTCACAGAGCCACGTGCTCATGGTGGAGAGACGGTCATATTGCTCAGGCTCTATCTGTTTGGCGACGCCTGGAAGCTGCTTGACATCTCCTGGATCCATCTCTTCATATATATTCACATTATATATATACATTTTTTTCATATGGATGGTCTTTGTTGTAATTTCATTATGTTGTTACTCTGTACACACAACATTTATTGTCCATCCTGGAAGGGGGATCCCTCCTCTGTTGCTCTTCCTGAGGCCTCTTCCATTTTTCCCTGTTTTTTTTTTGTTTAAGTTTTTCCTCATCCGATGCGAGGGTCATACTGTAAAGGACAGATGGTGTCGTATGCTGTGCAGATTGTAAAGCCCCCCGAGGCAAATTTGTGATTTGTGATATTGGGCTATACAAATAAAATTGACTGGACTTGACTTTTTTTTGCCAGTGAATTATGAATTGTCAGATTTTGACATGTCCTTGAAGGCATCACCATTCTTTTGGCAACAATATAACTGTGACAAAGAATAAGGGTGACAAAACATTTACTATTTACCTATCCCCAAACAAATTTCTGCTTTAATGAAAGGTAGGAAATTAATCTAAAAAAAGTTATGATATGCTTTGGAAAATGGAGGACATTATAGTAGTTAGTTAGTTATGATAAGTGGGTGAACACTTATTACATGAGTAAAAACACTGGCATGGTCTTTCACTAGAGATCATTGCTGTTATTACATTCATGCTCATGATAAATTACCTGCGCGCTGCTGCTGGAATCACTTTGTGAGGGGGCATTCTGCTGATCTGAGCTGCTACTTAGAGACGACTGCAGTGGAGAAAAGCATCGCACAAGAGACACAAAGCAGAACCGTCAGCCGACATGGAAACGTCCTCGTATTACTATAAACGGTTCCCTTTCATGCGTTGTCTGTGTTGATAATGGTTACATAATGCAGCACATTTCAATGCCAAAAGGTCAAACTTGCATCTGTGCTGATGGTGGAGTCCCGCTGCACCGGTCCTCTCTCCACACTGGCTCCAGACGAACATCTGGCGATGGCCTCGGCGTGTTTCTCTCCCTCCCTCTGACGGACAATGGCCTCACAGCCCTGCCACTCCTTCATAGTCTGCTCATACATGGTCCGCATCTGCTCGTCAATCTGAAACAGAAACCTTGTGTTAACAGAGACTGTAACATACCCCATGGTATATATATGTGCTTTACAATCTAAATACCTCCAGTCTGCATTTCTCTGACATGGTGAACTGGTAGTGTCCCAACAGGAAGGGCCAGACCTCTTTGCGTAGTGAAGGAGCCACACCACCGTAATACACAAGCCTGTGTATCTCCTCTTCCTTATATGCCTGAACAAGATTAAGTCTGGTATTTATCAGCACATTCTACTTAAAAGAACCATTAAATACTGAAATTAATTAAAAATATATCTTACAGAGCTGTCCTTGAGGAACCTGCTCCAGACCTCCACAGAGAGGCCTCCTCGGGCATTACATGGCACACCATGGTCCACTATAGTGGTGTTGACCAGAGCAGAGAGGTGTGTACGAACTGTGGATAGATGACGGCAGTATGCAAGCCCTGGAGAGGAAAGATACAAGTAATCATATTGACAATATTGTTTCATCGGGAATGAAAAGTTAACCGACAGTTGCTGGTACTCACATCCATAGAAAGCACGGGAGATTATCTGGTACTTCATGGTGTCGCAAAGGAGCTTTAAGGGAGCCCTGGTAGGAAGGGAAAATGGCAAATTTAGTCAACTGGAATAATCTGAATTTAGATTTGAGCCTGTCCCTAGGAAACACTTACCTTTCCTGGTTACAGCCATTAGGCAGAGAGCCGTCAGAGGAGCCATTCTGTGAGCAGGAGGAGCACGAGGACTTCCTGGGCGTCGGTTGCCACATGGTCACGCCCTGGTCCATCAGCTCCAGGGCCACTGCACACAGCATGATAGCTCTCATCATTACCGTTGCTACTATCAAATTGCAATAGATTTGGACATAAAAGTGCATGTCTGCAAATACTAAGACAAGTGAGACGATGGAAATGGAGATGTGGCAGACAAATTACTGTATGTCCATGCAAAGTCTCCTTATTGTCTACAGGACTATATTGTGAGATGGACACACAGGCTCTAGATAAACAGGAAAAAGATATGAAATATAGCAGCTTAACATGAGAGAGAAATTAATTAGAAAGATGTATAATACATGCCTAAGGAAAACAGAATACAATAACAGATTATCTAAACTAAAGTTGTCTAATCTGTAAATCAGTATTAAGAGAGTAAAGCAATCGTAGATGTAATCTCTGATGAGGTTTTATTAGATTAGCTCAGGGAGGCAGAGCAGGAAGATTAAAGACACTTACTGAACTCCATCTGATTGCCAGGAAAGAGGATCCGAAACACATAATCGGTTGCTTCATCATCTTCCTTATCGGACACAGAATCACATGAGCCGTGTGGACTCCTGTTTCGCAGTTTGGGGAAAACCTTTCCCTGTGAATGGAGAGGCGACAGATTGTTGCAATAGATCACAGTTGTAGGTAAATGCACCATTATTACAGACATTATTGATATTAAGAAGCTACAGATCATGCTGACCTTTCCTCTCTGATTCCAGAGCGGCGGGTCCAGCTGTCCGTGAGGTAGCAGGCCCGTCTCCAGGCACGTCAGGAACTGGAGGAGGTGGCCTCCTTTGGGGAAATGTAGAGGAGGTCTCTGGATCCCATCCTGGCTCACCAAAACTACCGTCCCACCACTGTTCACTGGAGAAATGAACACAATATATAACAAAATGAATAACTCTTCAAACTCCTACTTTGGGTGCTTAAAACATTAAAAGGGGATTACAAGGGTACCTTGCTGATGACAGTGGAGATACACAATCTCCTCCAAGCGAATTGTCATGGCGTAATCCCAATAAACACTGGAGGAAAGATGAGAGGATAGGAGCCATTGAGTCAACTGTGCAAAAACAAGTTTGTTGTAATTAGATCGGGTTCTATCGGCCGAACCTTTTCTCGGAATCTAGCTCCCCCACATTGCCGTTCATCAGCTGATTGGGCGTCCATTTCAATGTCATGAGGTCGGCAGTTTGATGTAGAGAAAGGTAGCCTGGGATGGCCTCCATGTCGTCTCTCTGCAGACACAAGTAAGAGCTTTCAAATCACACAACATGTCTGAAATACTAAGTAAACAAGCCTCTCTTTAAGGATTATATTGTATTAAAAGATGCATTAAAAAAGAAGAACGCGTACCGGCTGCACCAGGACATTGTTCTTTCCAAACAGAAGCGTGGCTCTGGAGTTTTGGTGAAGTGATTCAACATAGTCTCTCACCCACATGAGAGGGCGATCGTCCATGCTACCACTGGACTGTCTCTTCTGGATCTGGTACGGGTTAAGAAGACATCAGAAGCATTACACATCTGACATTACACACAGCAGATTGCAGTGGTGGACGAAGTATTCAGATCCTTGACTTAAGGAAAAGTATTAACACTGTAAAAAATACTCTGTTACAAGTAAACGTCCATTGAAAATGTTACTTCAGTAAAAGTGTAAGTATAATCAGGAAAAGGAAAAGTACTTGATGCATAAAAATGTCCCCTGTGACTGTTCTACTATTATATATTATATCATTAGATTATTATTACTCATGAATTAATGGAAATGCAGGATTTTACTGTTGTAGTTGGTTGAGGTGGAGCTCATTTTGAACTATTTTGTATAAAACTAGTGATTATTTTCATTATGGATTAATCTGCTGATTATCTTCTCCACTAATCGACTGATTGTTTGGTTTGTAAAAATTCTGGAATTAGTGAGAAATGTCGCAAAAAATCTTAATTTGTAAAGTAACTAAAGCTGTCAAATAGTTGTAGTGGAGTAGAAGTAGGAAGTGGCATGAAAAGATAATACTCAAGTAAAGTACAAGTACCACAAGTTTGTACTTAAGTACAGTACTTATGAGTAAATGCACTTAGTTACATTCCATCACTGGTAGTTTTTAGCTGATTATTTGATTGAACTCAATGAAGCCCTTCTCTGTCTAACCAGGGCAGGCCGTCTGGAGGGCGAATCCTGCCGACAGTGGCCGCTGTGGATGCGATGCCGCTGCACGAGCTCGTCAGCAGACGGGTCCGTCCAGAAATGGTCTGCAGTCTTTACTTTGGTGTACTCCAAAGCACAAGGGCCAACTGTAAAACAAGGTTAATCAGTTTAAAGTCATATATTTTCAAGTTGTGAATAATATAAACTGAAAGTGAGTACAGGTTAGTGGTTTATAAATACCCAATAGAGATGCAAGAATTGGCCCATCCGTGGGATCAATCAGCATGGCTTCTTTCTCATAGTAGGCACTGCACAAAACAATATTTTTAAATCATACCTAGCTTCCTGTTTGCATAGCTGTAACCGAATCATATGGCATTTTAAAATACAGTGTGTGCAATAAAAGAAAAGCTGGAAGAATAAAATATTTTTCACCCAACCATCTTCTATAGCCAGTAGCTTATACTTGCGTTGAATGATGTACAGTATAACAATACCTGCTGTTCTCCACCAAGTACATAACAATCTTGTCCAGGAGCTTCTCCATCAGTGCAGTTCGGATCCACAGGTGCCTAAGTGCCTGAGGAGCAAGGTTGGCCAACTTGGCTTGCCGACTGCGGTCATTACTCAGCGAAGAATTGTTCTGCTTGCTGAAAAAACAGAAGAAGAAACCTGACAGATGAGATGTCCATATAGAGCAGAACAGACATATAGGAAAGGATGAGGCATTAGCATGCATTATAGCATATTATAGACCTGAGCCTTAATTGAATATCTTTTTGATAATGTTTTTGTATTTGCTGAATATCTTTCTAAAGCATGGGAGGAGAAATGTATACGATAGAGAAATAACTCAGACTCTTATGCCTTTTTGTCGTGATTGGATTTGTGTATGTGTCTTGTGCTTAGGGAGCTGTGTTTGTACATCTGTGACTGTTTATTTGTCGTATTCCCATTGTGGGATATATCCTCGAGCACTATTTGTGGGAGGTTCACGTTTGCGATTATGTCTGGATGATGTTTTAATCTTATGTTTGGATGATGCTTTGTATATTGTGCTGTTAGATGATGGCGGGCTAACATGCCAGAGTGTTTGTTTGTTTTGTTGCTGGTTAATGTGTCTGAATAATCCCATAAAGGATGAGTTATGTTAATGACCGGACACGAAAATAAATTATTCATTCATTCATTCATTCATAAAAGTAGAACACAAATATGAGAGATAAACAAAACTAAAAAGAACGATACGCATAAAATGACAGGCTGAAGTTAACATCTCACCTGATTTCGATGATCTGTTCCAGCTCCTGGACCTTGTGGCAGAGTTCCTCAGCAGGTGAAAAGCTTTTTGCCGCCTTCATAAAGAGTGCTGCAACCTTGTTGCTGCACAGCAGGCCTGCAATACGTCGCTTCAGTCCATGAAGCATGCAGGCCTCCACTACAGCTGCACACACACACACACACACACAAACACACAGAGCATAAGTCAATATTTGATTTAGACGGTTTATTTATTTCACTTCAATTTTATTCATGTTTTTGTTTCCTCCAGGTGGAATCTTTTTACTTGCCCTTCAGGTTTGTTTTCATCTCATGTGCACAATATAATATCCTCTTTGAAAGTCTTAATATTTTCTTTTTTTTTTTTTTAAATAAAAAACAGGTGAAAAGCAAGCACAGGTGGCACAAGTAGAAATAGACTGAAATGTGCCCAACTCTGTCTACCGTTGCTAGGATATGAGGGATGTGAATCACACACGCCTCACTCCTGGTTAGTATCAACACCTTTCTCAGGGTGTTAGTCTACTTTAATACATATCCGTCCATCCACCTTATTAAATATAAATAGACATGACTAAAGGCATTGTGAAAATACATTGTTAGGATTTACATTGCTTGAACAGACCGTAAAGAACCATTCTGCGCTGTGATGATGAACTCGTAGGTGGTGACGACTTGACACAAACTAATGTCAACCATCTGCACTGTACATGTCAATGTGGATGGAACAACTACTGTGGCTTATACTGTTTAATACAGCATGTCTCTGTGCTATAATCTCTGAAATTAGATAGAAAAGGCTATTTTAGACAAAAGAAAAATGTTTTTCTATGACACACAAAACAAAATGCCACAAAATCTCTCTTATTTACATTGTCTAGTTTCTCCCTCTTTACAGCCCCCTCTTGTGTAGCCTATATGATACTCATTCTCAAGTTAATGTTAAACATTAAAGCTAACGGAAAAGGCCTAGAGCGTGCACCCTGAATTTTGGTACACCCTGCCCAAGAAAGATGGCTTATTGTGCGATGTATTCACAAAAACACATTTACCGCAGAAGGATATGATGTGGCTGCTGTCTGCGTGCACAAATTTCCTCGTTACCGCCTCCTCCATAATTTGTTTCACCTAAGAGAGAGAAAGGTACACGGTGAGACAACACTTAATCTGTCTGACACGGTTGCATGAGGTGACTGTGCAACCAATCACAAGAAGCACAACAGGAAGCAACAGAGAAGTTATGATCAGCAACGAAGGAGCGGTGCAGTCCCACAACACATTCACGAGCATAGACCCAATTATTCATTTATTGGGTAAACTCATCCGTCTGACTCACTACTTAACCTCGGGCATGCACTCCCACACCTTCTACGAGCACCACAAATGTTAGATTCTTTTACACGTGCATTATATTAAGTCCTTTTGTTTGTTTTCCCATCTCATAACTTCAACTTGAGCATAGAAACAAAATGCAGAAACTCAACTCTCACATGTTTTGGATGAATTTGGTTCTTGACACCTATGACTGATCCTGGGATGCATAGGGCAGGCAGTCAGATACTGTAAGTACCAATATTTTCTTCTTGCATCCTTTAAGGGGCACTCCAGCAATTTATGCACTTTCATGAGTTGGAGAAATTGCATGAAACATATTTATTTTAAAAAAAAAAGGTCACATTCAAAGCAGCAGAGCCCTAAATATCCTTACTTTATAAGTCAAACTCAACTCAAAAAATACTGCCTACACTTCCCATGATGCAACTCGGTAGTGTCTTAGAGGAAGATCATCCCTTCCAGGTAAATACATCCATCTTAATACCATAATGTCATTGTTTTGTTTTCCTATTCTTTGTTTTTGTAATTGACTCAATGTCATTGTAAATGAGGGTTGCCCCTCAATGATCTCTCGAGTATAAATAAAGGTTGAATTAATGAATGAATGAACGTTTATAATGTCGGCTTTGCTTTATACATTTGTAGTCTCCAAGCCGAACCTGAGATAACTATAAAATGTCAGCTTTGTTATCTGGCTTGTTGTCATTCCTGTTATCATCTATGAATAACATTCTAGAGGTTGACATTTTACTGAAGTAAGTATTGCTTGTTAATTACTTCAGCAAAGGTACTTGTACACCCTAACATTTTGAAAAAAGGTCATGTTCTGCAAAGTATTTTCTGTGTGTTGATAAGCAATGCAACCTTGGACTGTAGAGCTGACTGAATTTAATGTGACATTCTGTTCTGTATGACCACCAATGAGAGAAAAGTGCACCATAACGGTCCTCTCTGCACTTTTTAGGTGCATATTTCAATTCTATTGTGTAAAAAACAAGCCCAGAATCACATAATTGCAGATGAGATGTCTGATGATGACCACCAAATGTTTGGATCCTTGTTCTACATAAGAATAAATAACCTGAAAAGTCTGCTTTGTCAGCCTGAACTAAAAACCCAAATGTACTATAAATCCATTATTTTAGGCATTAATGTTGTGTTTTTAAACATCTGTAGATCACAGCTGAGCCCCTCCTTGCTGCAGAATTTAGCACCAGAGACATGGATGTTGGAGAGGCAATGAGTCACAGGTGAGGGGGTGCACGGACACCATAACACTGGAAGCACCGGTTCTTTCTCAGCAATGAATAAAACATCCTTTTTTCTCTCCCCGGGGGAGCCATGGAGTCACTGCTGAGCAGTTGGGAAGGGGCTGAGGTGTGCTGTATTTAATTTCTATGTGGATTAATATCCAACAATTCAGTAATAAATCACCCAGCTTGGGTTGGACTTTTTTTTTTGCAATTAATAAAAACAAGATGCCAAGGTCACACCTTTAAGTTTTAAATAATAACATTATAGAAATGTCAGTTTAACCATGATTTCTTCAGAGAGAGAGAGAGAGAGAGAGAGAGAGAGAGAGAGACTATGCCAGGATATGGGGGGGGGGGGGGAAACAGGTTTTGCATGGATAGAAATGAATATGTAAACGGTTTCTTAAATGTGTTTTCCACCCCTGATATAAAAGCAGCATCACCACCATCATCTGTATCATTATCATCATCATCATCATCGTCACCATCACCAGCAGCAGTCAAAAACATGCCATTTCTTACTGGCAGCCTAATTGCAGCCTGCTTTTATTATGTAAAATAAATGGTCAGTTTGATGATAAACAGGCCTGTGGCGTAGTCGTGGCTCAATCCACATACACACACACACACACACACACACACACACATACACATTGTCAAAGCTTCCAGCGCCAGTAAACATACAAACTGTGATGGTGATGGGGGGGAGGAAAGAAATATAAAATGCAACGAACCTCTTTCTTCACATTGCGCAGCAATTTCTGACGCGTCTCGGCCTCTGTCACGGGAGAAAACATAATGAATATGCTGATCAGATTTGCTTTTGTGGGGAAATAGATGATGACAGGCTCACGACAGGAACATAATAACGGCAGAACAGCAGTAGGATACCTCCCATCGCTCCAGGAAGAAGAAGAAGAAGGGCGACACGCTCGGTCTGTTTTCACTGGAGAGTCTCTGAAAGCGATGGAGACGCCAGCTGGTTATAACAGGCAGAGAGGCTGTGAGAGATGTGCGATGTGTTCTTAGCGACGAAATTAAACCTATGTGTTACCTCTCAGCGAACCAACACCCCTTTAAAGACACAGTAGCCTTTACATTAAGCCATACATACAGAGCCAACACCTATATTCATCCATTAACATATGCAAGGTGCAGGACTATTTACTGTGCTTAATGTTTGGAACGTTTTGGTGTTTAAAAAAAAAAAAAGTGTCTTAATAACATTATCAATATACAATCTTCAGAGCCGGATTAACATATGATAATTACAGTTAATGCAGGTCAAATGAATCAAGGCCCCTTTAAGTTAATTATCACATACACCACAGAAAGCAAAGAGAATAACAGGAACACTTTAATACATTCACATCCAACCACAATATGTTTTTCACCATTAGCATCATAAATAGCCTGGCTATTATTGTGCTTTATTTCTATCTATTAGGACTGGGCAATATATCGATATAATATATAATAATATAATAAAAAAAGTGTCTTAATCGCATTATCAACATACAATCTTCAGAGCCTGATTAACACATATAATAATTACAGTTAATGCAGGTCAAATGAATCAAGGCCCCTTTAAGTTAATTATCACATACACCACAATTTCACCATTAGCATCATAAATAGCCTGGCTATCATTGTGCTTTATTTACAGTATATGTAGTGGGGCTGGGCAATATATTGATATTATATGAATATCATGATATGAGACTAGATATCGTCTTAGATTTTGGATATTGTAATGTAATATATAATAATATAATAAAAAAGTTTCTTAATCACATTATCAATATACAATCTTCAGAGCCTGATTAACACATGTAATAATTACAGTTAATGCAGGTCAAATTAATCAAGGCCCCTTTAAGTTAATTATCACCACAGAAAGCAAAGAGAATAACAGGAACACTTTAATATAATACATTCACATCCAACCACAATATGGTTTTCACCATTAGCATCATAAATAGCCTGGCTATTATTGTGCTTTTATTTCTATCTATTAGGACTGGGCAATATAGTATATCGATATTATATGAATATCATGATATGAGACTATAGATACCGTCTTAGATTTTGGATATTGTAATATCGTAATATAATATATAATAATATAATAAAAAAGTTTCTTAATCACATTATCAATATACAATCTTCAGAGCCTGATTAACACATATAATAATTACAGATAATGCAGGTCAAATTAATCAAGGCCCCTTTAAGTTAATTATCACATACACCACAGAAAGCAAAGAGAATAACAGGAACACTTTAATATAACGCATTCACATACAACCACAATATTAGCATAATATATATATATATATATATATATATATATATATATATATATATACCGTATATAGTGCTATAATACATGTTTTGATACCTTTTTGTTGTTGATGGATATATAATAAACAGTCAGGAATGTTGTTTTTGGCTAATCAAGCTAATTAAAAAATCAGATAAATCAAAGTACTTCATCACATTGATACTAAAATCATATTAAAATCCAATAATGCCATTTGTAACATTGATGGGCACCCAGAGATAGAGATATTAAAGGGATAGTTACCGCAGTAGCCTCCTAATGGTACCGGAAAATCAGGGAGAGTAGACAAATTGATATCATCTGACAGTAGGCTAAACTGCATATTGTCTCCCCGCCCACCCATACTCTGGTCTTTCTCAAGTGTTGACCACATTAGGTTGAAACCCCAAACCTCAACCTTAGACTTCACTAGAACAAGGGGAAACTCTCACAAGAATACCACAAATGACAATAGAACAGGAACAAAACACATAGAAGAACACATATTGTTTCTATCAGGGCCTTTTTTCAGAGTCAGACTGGGTCATCAGTGGCACATTAGGTCAAAAAACATCTGGATTATGATACTGATACTATAGCCCAAAGCTCAAATTAAAAGAAAAGGAAGGCATATTCATTGGCTGCAGACACCAGACAAGCTCATTTCCTCAAAGCATTCATAGAAACACCAACATGAATGAACACACAGACACACAATCTAAATTCTCGATCAGCAGGGCACTGATAAGCATAATGTGAGTAAAATGTTTTCAGATTGCCAGATACACTTTGCCTCTTTGACTGGTCCGATGACAGAGTGAAAAGAGAAAAAATATCTGATCCATCTGTCTTTCTGACTGCTCGGTAGCCAGGATGTTGTGATTGGAGATACCATGTGTATGATGCAGTGAGTTCTGCTAAACAAAATGGTGCAATTCCATGTAATATGCTCGAATCACCTTGAAGTGACATGAAATAGGAGGCAGTGAAATCTAGGATATGGATGTATTAATTTTTGTGCAGAGGTAAACTCAAGAGGATGCCATAAATGAGTAAGATTGAATACAATGGCTAGAAATTAGGTTGGTACATAGACATGAATTAAATACAATTATTAAACACGTGGAACTGGCACATACCTTGACAGTGCAGGTGGGTGGAGAGCAGAAGTTGAATTCAAATCCTTCTCTTTAAGTAAAAGTCTGTATTATCAGCACTTAAACATTAAAGTGCTCATTAAGCAGAATAGTCCCTTTTAAAGAGCTCAATTATTATTATTATTATACTGTTACATTAATATATAAGTAGCATTTTAATGTTGCAGCTGATCAATGGGGAACTAATTTTAACTACGCTATTTAACATATTGTTGGATATAGTGTCATATTTTATATTATAAAATGATTGATTATAGTATGTAAAATCATTCCGCAAAGTAATTATAGCTATTAGCTGTCAGATAACTGTAGTGGAATAAAAAGTGCAATAATTTGAATGTGGTGCAGTAGACGTTTAAAGTTACATAATGTGGAGAATATTCAAGTAAAGTACCTCATAATTGTACTTAAGTGCAGTAGCCTATATTTGAGTAAATATGCTTTCCATCCCCTTAGCAAAAATAAGTTTATTCAAGTGAGTATACTTCTTTTAAACTTAAAATAAGAGAGTATACTTTCAGTTTACTTCATATGTACTTATTAGATATACAGTATACTTAACAAAAGTATACATAAGTATACTTGGCTCATATTGACAAGTATACAGAAAAGTTTAAGTATACTTGGCTCACACTGACAAGTATACAGAAAAGTTTAAGTATACTGGCTTATACGGACAAGTATACAGAAAAGTTTAGGTATACTTGGCTCATACTGACAAGTAATCAGAAAAATCTAAGAATACTAGGCTTATACTGACAAGTATACAGAAAAGGCTAAGTGTAGTTGGCTCATACTGACAAGTATACAGAAAAGTCTAAGTATACTTGGCTTATACTGACAAGTAATCAGAAAAATCTAAGCATACTCGGCTTATACTGACAAGTAAACAGAAAAGTTTAAATATACTCGCCTCATACTGACAAGTATACAGAACATTTTAAGTATACTTGGCTCATACTGACAAGTATACAGAAAAGTCTAAGTATACTTGGCTCATACTGACAAGTATACAGAAAAGTCTAAATATACTTGGCTGATACTGAAAAGTAATCAGAAAAGTGTAAGACTACTTGGTTTATACTGACAAGCCTTATAGGCCTACTGGAAAGGTATACTTGGCTTGTATTTGTGCTTACTTTTTGATATAGTATTAAAGTGTGTTCAAGATTCAAGATTCAAGATACAAGATGTTTATTGTCACGCCGGTTATACAGGTACAATCCTGTGAAATGTCTTTGCTGGGAAGCTCCATTAAAATAATAAGTTATATTACAATTATAAAAGGAAATACTTTGTACAGGGAGTGTGAGGGGAAATGCTTGTGAAAGTGAACTCTGTGAATTATATTATCTATTCCCATATTTTCCTCTTTTTAACTCGACCAACATAGACTGTATATACAATAACTTAGTCTCCATAATGCACCTAGCTCATATGACCTTATTAGCTGTGAGGAGGATAGGCATCAAAGGAGACAAGGAAGGAAGCAGACGAGGAGGCTGTGAGGAGGAGGAGGCAGTGTGTGAGTGTTGGGATGGGACACTGCTTTGTTCACCAGTAGGGGAGGGGGAGCTCAGTGGCTTTGCCTTGAATCGGTGAATACAATCTGCTGTAGGGCGGGCAACCCGTCTTATCTTCATCTGTCTGTGTTGTAACGTGTATCTTCCACATATATCTGTCTTTCCTGGTCTCCGAGGATTTCTATCAAGGGGATGTCAAAGCGAGTCCGAAGCAGAGAGGTCTGCGCTGATTGCAGTGCTCCGGGTAGGATGCCAAACAAGAAGCTAGCTGGTTAGCTGCCCGAGCTAACCAGCTAGCCCTCATTACTATAACTGACCGTCCAGCTAGCGAGCTAACCTCTAGTTGACGTTACCAGTCACTGATTAGCAATCAGCTAACGATGGGTGTGTGTGTGTGTAAAGGCTGTAAAGGCTCTTAAACGTGAAAATATGTCGTGTGTTTGTCTGTCTGTAATCACATTAACTTGTCTGCTTCTCAAACTCTTTGCTTGAATTGCCTTGAATGAAGCTTTAAAGCCAGCTTAACTAAGATATTAGCTTATTATTCAGCTAGCTCGCTCAGCCTGACTAACAGACCCACGTCTGGTTGTGATTGTGGGTTTTGGATGTGTTGAAGACATTAGGAAGCAACTGAGGTGTTATCTGTTGCTGTCAGAGCAGCAGAGCATATCCTCTTCTGACTCCAGTGGATTCATCATCACCATGAATGCTTCAGTTAAAGGTTGTGTGTAAATCAATGTTATTAACCTTCAGTTGTATATGTGTTATCCCAGAGCCACGCTGGGCCTCTGTTAACAGGGGTGTGTTGATCTGCGATGAGTGCTGCAGCATCCATCGAGGTCTGGGGCGACACAGCTCTCAAGTCCGACATCTGACTCACTCTCCATGGCCACCCTCCCAGTTACAGGTGAGCAGACAGGGACACCACCACCACCACCCCACATACACCAACACATCCAGATGCATATGGGGGAGAATCTTTATTTATCAAAATGTGATAGGTAGCTATGAGGACTTTAAGAACTTTAAACATGCACTATCTGCAATCATCTTGGACTCTAACCACTGGCACACTTTACACTTACTTTACACTATACATCCTATATACCACTTTATAGACTGCACATATGTACATATTACATTTATTTATTGTACATACTACATTTATTTATTGACGGACTGCACACACTATGTTCACCCATTCACTCTGTATCTTTTATATCTCTATTATTGTTTTTATCATTTTTGAATACCTTTACCTCTCCTGTGTTTCACTCTGTTTACTGATGTTGCTGCTTTGACACCTGAATTTCCCTCCGGGGATTAATAAAGGTTCATCTTATCTTATCTGATCTTATCTATCTTAATAAGTAATCTCATATCATTATCAAGCCCTGCAGTGCTAAGAGAAGAGCAAAACATGGGAACCTCTTTACCCCTTAATTAGACTCAACCAAAAAACAACACAATTAAAACTACATCACCTATTGGGGAAACACAAACAAAGGCACAGAGCAAAATGCAGTGCTTTCTGGCTTGAAATCAACAGCACAGCATAGCAGACTATTTGAGCATGGTTACTGATCTACAATTGAGAAGAACCTTGACAGTCTTGCCATTGAGAAGGGGCAACACAGGAAAACCTGGCTTCCTGTAGAGCAAAGGCTCTCACTGCACCCTGAGTGAGCCTGAAACAGAGCTACACTTTCTCACCAAATGTGAGAAATACAAAAACATCAGGGAAATATATATATATATATATTTTTTAAATGCATTTAAGAAATAAACATTTTCTACAGCTCTCAGATGAAGACAAATTGCCAGTCCTACAGGGGGAGGACGCTAAAAGAGTTGTGAGCTGGCAGCAGTCTATATGTTGCTGCCTGCCATAAACTGAGGGACAATGAGTGACAGTGACAGTCGCCTGCACCTTGTTGCTGTTTGATTGTTTGTTAGTTTGCTTTGTTTCCTGTTGATATTGTCCAACAAACTTTTGACTTGTGGGATGTTATGAATTGTAGTTTATTTTGTTGATGTTAATGAAATGTAATTAATGTTAACTTTTCATCATTTGAATATGCTTTGGCAATATGTACAGTGTTTTGATTTGAATTAAATAATAATATAATTGCACAAGTAGACACACATCCAGGTGAATAGATGACAACCTTTATGTATAATGTAAATGGATTCAGCTGAACTGTTATGTGGTTTCATGTTTTAGATGGTCCAGACACTGTATGGGAATGGAGCTAATTCCATATGGGAGCATAGCCTCCTGGACCCTTCCTCTTCTGTGAGTGGGAAGCGCAAAACCAACCCCCAGGACAGAGTTCAGTGAGTGCTTTTAAGGATTTTTCAGTGCTGCTTGTTTGCACTTTGATATAAAGCTCTATTGGCAACATTGATTTATATAGTTAAGGTCAGTGAACATGTATAATTGGCCCTCTGTGCCATTAACATGACCTCACGGCCAGTCAGTCTCAAGTAACTTCAAGAAATGAAATGACTCTCAGTGGACAGACATGCAGATGGGAAAAATACTAGGGCTGTCAATCGATTAGAATATTTAATTGCATGATTGTCCATAGTTAATCACAATTAATCGCATCTGTTCAAAATGTTCCTTAAAGAGAGATTTGTCAAATATTTAATACTCTTATCAACATGGGAGTGGGCAAACATGCTTGCTTTATGCAAATGTGTATATATATATTTATTATTGGAAATCAATTAATAACACAAAACAATGACAAATATACTAAAGCCCACAGGCAACAACATCTGTCAGTGTGTCATCAACTGCATGTGATTATCATAAAGTGGGTATATCTGTAAAGGGGAGACTCGTGGGTACCCATAGAACCCATTTTCATTAACATATTTGAGGTCAAAGGTCAGGGGACCCCTTTGAAAATGGCATTGAGCGTTTTTCCTCGCCAAAATTTAGCGCAAGTTTGGAGCATTATTTAACCTCCTTCACGACAAGATAGTATGACATGGTTGGTACCAATGGACTCCTTAGGTTTTTTAGTTTCATATTCACTCTGGTTTTAAAACTGAGCCCGCTACAACCTAAAAATCACAAGTTGCATCAAAGAAATTAGTGGTGTTAAAATTAATTTGCGTTAATGCGTTATTATCGCGTTAATATTAACAGCCCTAGAAAATACACAACGAAATGAACGCTCAGTTAAATGCACGTGGCAATGTCCTACTCATGTTCGCTATAGGGGATTGATATGACAATTCTGTTGATTAACTGAATGATTATTCAAGAAAGTGATTTTTAAAAGGTTTATGCAGCTTTTCCTTTATCATGAATGTTGTTTTTTACACAAGCAGTATGTATTGTAACCCGTAACAAAAAACAAAATGAGAGATGTGATGTAGTCACCCACATCCCCTGCCAGGTATAAACACTGGGTCGGTCTGGTGTCTGGCTGGTGCAGTAAAGATAAACAGTCGGCCACATATAAACACGGCCACGCTGAGACCGACCCTTTCACACACAAAGCAAACGCATTCAATCACCAGACAACAGAGAAAAAACAGACAGAGTACGCATTGCACGAAACAGGAGGCAGCTATCCTCAATCCCAAATAAAGGTTTCAAGATGAATGCTGTCTTATTGGGTGTTTCCTCTGCAGGAACTTTCCCAGGAGACTCAGGAACTAAACCTGTGTTTCGACCGTAGGATCCAGGACTAAAATTTAGTCCTTGTAGGATAGTTAAAAAACAGGTCCCTTCTCGGGAGGTTGTACTTTCTGATGGTACAGGAACTATCGGGGCAGACTAGAGTTGTGTAAGTCGCTGAGCGGTTAAAAACAGACCCCGCAGCTGCTTCAACTTCCTTCATTCACAAAACAAGGAAGTATTCTAGTATTGATACTGGGAAATGGGGTGGAATTTTCTCATTGTTTATTTTTGTTAAAAACAAAGTCAGGCTTTGTTGTTGGCTTCCCCCCACCAATTTAGTATACTGCACTGTCCTCTGTCTATACAGAGATCAACAGAGACAAAGTTGGTCATGTGACAGTGAGGAAGGACAGATATACTTAGAGTTTGGATTTGAATGTCTTCAACAATTTGCAACCCTAATAATTGCAAGAGGGGTAGACTTCTCGATTTTTCGATTTAAGGGACAGCAAGATATCCAGAATCCGATGAAGTTGTATTGTGGATTACTTAATGGAGGAATTGCTTTGCCACCAATCAAATACTCTGCATTGAATTTAGATATTGTGTCCGATTTCAATATTAGACATCAAGACATCCCCAGCTGAGACATGTTTTGATGGTTGTTTGTCTTAAACATTGTTGATCATGTGAGGTGGTGGTAACTTGAAAACGGTAATGGTGATCCAGATTTTCAGTGTTCACTGGTTTTTGTTGTTTCCAGTCCCAACAAGACAGAGTTCATCAAAGCCAAATATCAGATGTTGGTGTACGTCCATCGGATGCCTTGTCGGGAGGATGACAGTGTTACCGCAAAAGACCTCAGCAAGGTGAGAAATAGCTTTATTTTTGGTTTTAGTGTTAGCTTCTCCACATTCTTCATGTGCTGACATTTTTTAGATGTAAGAATAACCCAACATTGTCCCGTGCGAATAAACATGTTGGAAGTGTAAACGAATAGTGGTGTGGTGAAATAAAGCAAAAGTGTTTGTCTTCTGAACACCAGAAGTTGCACTCCCTTTGCGTCACCATTGCAAAGCATATGTGTGATATGTGACCACTTCCTTTCAAATATCAGAAACGGTTTGGCCTATTTATAGATTTATATTTAGCATTCAGCGCTGCTGTGATACTAACACTCACATTTCCTCGTACCGGTCATGCTAGGACTGTGAATATCATATAGTATAGCCGTCCGATCTCAAGTCTTGCAAGAGCCGCCTCTATTTCAGTCTCTTCTTGGATTTGTGCTCTAAATTCTATTATTCCTTGCAAATAATTTTACGGACAAGCTGTATTATATGCATATTAATAGTAGGCATTTCAATAACCATTTATAGTTGACTAACCGCAGAGTCTTTGTGATTTAGAAAGAGAAAAGTGCATGTAGGTGTATGCACAGAGAAGACATACAAATATTTGTTTGTCTTTAATGCACCCATAAACATTTATTATACCCCCGCGACAACGTAGTCGGGGGTATATAGCGCTCCGCTTGTCCGTCCTTCCATCCGTTCGCGTGTCACACTTTTGTTTCCGGAGCAGAACTCGGAAACTATTAAACTTAGGAACTTCAAATTTGCTATGATAATTGACAGTGTGGTCTAGTTGAGCCTTTTGGGGGTTAGAAGTCCAGGGTGCCCAAAAATTTCAACATTTTGGGCACCCTGGACTTGAGGAAGGTGAGCTAATAATAGGCTACATTGTGCTCAATAGGCTAATTCCATTAGTTCCTGAAGGGCAAAGCCTCTGGCCCTACTTTAGAAGGGGTCAAGCGGTGATCGGGGGTATGTGAGCATGCTCACTTTTGCCTTGTTGTCGTGTCTGTGCACCTTTTGAAAATGACGCCCCTGGTGTATCCCTTACTTGCAATTATCTAACCTTTTATCAAAATGGTATTTCCAGCAGGTCCATCATGTCACTGAGTTCTGTGCAGGTGTTATCTAGTGAAGCCAGCACTCTGCACTGTGTATGCACTTTAACAATCAAATTCACAATTAAACTACTTGTCGATCTCCTTTTCAGCAACTCCACTCCAGTGTTCGGACTGGAAACCTGGAGACATGCCTAAGACTCTTATCTTTGGGCGCACAGGCCAACTTCTTCCATCCAGTAAGTGTAGTGGAATCAGCAAAAAAAACAACACATTTTGTGAGGTTACATTTGACACAATACTAATGCATCATCATTGTGTTGTTTTTTTGGTACAACAGGAGAAAGGAAACACTCCACTACACATAGCAGCAAAGGCGGGACAAATGTTACAAGCAGAACTGTTGGCAGTTTATGGAGCCGATCCCGGGGCTCTGGACTCCAGCGGAAAGACCCCCATCGATTATGCAAGGTAAAACCGCGCCCATGTTTTTAATTCAACACTGGCTTATCTTTTCATTTGTTTTATTAAGAGATGTTTATTAGGTACGAGCAGTGGGAAGTCTGTACCAACAATATGTAACGTTACAAAAAAACTTTTAGAATTTTAGAAATGCCACAATATGGAACTTGTTTTGAAGCAATGAAGTGTTTTGCAAGTCATAGTTTGTACACAAGCCAGCTCAGTCACCCTGGTGAGCTCTGTGGTATAATCTCTGTAGAAAACATTGCAAATTGCCAACAGTGTTTTACTGTTGCTGTTCGCATGACTAACCTTAAGTGTGGTTGCAAGCATTGCCTTAACAGACACAGCCCAGCTCACTAGAGACAGGAATATCCTTTAGAGATTGAACAGAGTTGTACTGTATTGCACACAGCAACAAAACTGTGAGTATAAAATGTGCACTATTCATATATGAGGTGATAATTGGGAAACGATGCATATTATGACTAAAAGGGAAGTGACAGAATGTAAACAAAAATGGGTTGAAACTGGTAGAAAAAGTGTAGTTAGAAACGGGGGGGAGGAACAGTTTCCAGCTGAAATGGCTAAAATATTTAGCATGCCTTGCACTACAATGAACATTAGACAAAGACCCAGTGGCATTCTGTCAGAGTCTGAGTAATTCAATAAGAGTATGACTAACTGAGGCAGGGGAGGAAGGAAAAACTCTGTAGCAGATTGAGCGAGCTGACTCAGCTCAACTAGTTCATCAAAAGTTGGAACAAAGATCAAGTAATATAAAATGGATTAAAAAAAAAATAAGATAAAAGTAAGCTGACAGTAATTTGTCATGTTAGTTGTTAGTATACATATTTAACAAACAAGACGATATCTGCATTGCACAGAGATGTGAGTTAGAATCGTTGCCTTGTCTTACTTAAATCAAAGTCAATACTACATGGTGTTTCTGAGGCTTGGTGGTGTCTAAGCATGACTGGTCACCATGGAAAGCTCACACCCACACGCATTCTACTTCAATTTCACATTCATTGCTTAGAAACTGAGTTACCAAACCAACTTTGTACTCTTGATTAATGGATAACTTCGGTATTTTTTTCAACCTGGACCAACAACAATTTTTGAAATAGGTCCAGCATTGAGGCAGAACGTTGCAACCGCCAGCCGCTAAACAAGCTGTAATGTAATCATTTGGGGCAACCTGGCACCGTCAGTTTACGTCCACTAAAAGTGCTTGATTTTGTCACTGACAGACTCAGATTGTTATTATAAGTGTCTGACAACATTATGGAAAGGAAAAACAGAGAAATTAAACATTTTCTTACCTTTCGCTTGATCCGTCTGTTTGTTACAGCGTGTCTCGCTCGAAGAAACCTCATTGTGAAAGGTTGCGTCGCCTCCCCATCTGTCTAAATCATCTAAATATTCAGCTACGACACTGAAAATCTTTTCGCTAACACTAAGCTACGCTTTCTGTACTCCAACACAACAAACTCTGACAACACCGGTGTCCCGTGGTACTCCTCTCAACTCTCACTCACGTTTCCACCGTGGTCTTCCGGCAACACGATGCAATAACAAACAGGAAGCGAAAGGACAGAAAAACATTTTAATTCTCTATAGGGTCTATAATAACAATCTGAGTCTGTCAGTGGCAAAAACAAGCACTTTTAGTGAACGTAAACTGATCAACTGAATGACGCATTACAGCCCGTTTAGCAGCTGACGGCTGCAGCGTTTTCCCTCAATACTGGACCAATTTCAGAAAGTATTGTCCCCATTAGTCAGTTAGACACAAAAACATGGGAAAATAGGATCCAGGTTGAAAAATACAGAAGTTATACTTTGAATATGCATTGTTGTAGTCACAAAGTTTTGACGTTGCTTAATTTAAAGGAATCCTACCTGTGGCATTCTGTAGCCTTAGCGCAGTGCCATATTTGTGAAACATGACCTTTTTATTATTCCTAATCTGTGCAGACAAGCCGGGCATCAGGAGCTGGCAGAGAGGCTAGTGGAGATACAGTATGAACTAACTGACCGCTTAACATTTTACCTTTGTGGAAGAAGACCAGGTAAGGTAGCATAGCTGTTGCATGACATTTGAGAGCTGATGTTGTTTTGTTTTTTCTGTGGTAGTTGCTCACTAGCATGTCCTTGTTGTGTTGTAGATCACAGAAATGGGCAACACTTCATCATTCCACAGATGGCAGACAGGTAATAGCTATGTTTTAAGTCATAGTTTTGTTTCGTACCCATAAGTTATAAAAGTCAAGATCATGTAATACACAGAAAACAATACCAAGTGATACTATCAGCTCGGACAGGCTGCTGGCTATAATGCTATATATTGTACTTAAAATAATCTTATTTTTCCTATGCTGCGTTCTTTTGATGGCTAAGAAATAAGTAAGTATGTTTTGCCATTGTATGTCTCTTTGTGTGGAATTTTGTTAGCAGAAATATAATCAATTTGATTTTTTTGTTCCCAAAGCAGCCTGGATTTGTCAGAGTTTGCAAAAGCTGCAAAGAAGAAGCTCCAGTCGGTGAGACATTTTTACATGCGATTCAAGGTCCAAAAGAGAAGCTAATCAGTTCATTTAAAATTGATATAATAATGTAATATAATAATATAATTTCTATTTTCTTTTGTTCCAGCTAAGTAACCATCAGTTTGAAGAACTTGCCATGGATGTTTACGATGAAGTTGACAGAAGAGAAACCGATGCAGGTAAAAATATACAATATATAATGCTTTTTAATGCCTGCATTTTAATTTATATCTTATGTTATATCTTATATTGTGCATTTTTCAGTGTGGTTGGCCACTCAGAACCACAGCACACTCGTAACGGACACCACAGTTGTGCCTTTTCTGCCCGTCAATCCAGAGTACTCATCCACCAGAAACCAGGCAAGTGGTTGTACCGGTGTCGCCCCGTGTTTAAACTTAAATTTTGATGTGTGAATACTGGATTTAACAGTGCTGCCATATCTTTTTCCTTTTTCTGTTTTGATACATTTGTTTTCTCAGGGTCGTCAAAAGTTGGCACGGTTTAGTGCTCATGAATTTGCCACCCTGGTTATTGACATTCTAACTGATGCTAAACGACGGCAGTGGGGTAATTCCTGCGACAGTCCCAAAGGTACAATATGTCTTTCAGTTTTTGTTTTCAGCAGACCTTGAATTTCCTTGCTAATGTACTTTTGTGTTGGATTTTATTAATGTTTATATTGCAGTAAATATGTTCATTAGCATATATACTAGGGCTGTCAATTGATTCATTCGTCCATAGTTAATTGGAACTTCATCGCACATTTTTTATCTGTTCACAATGTACCTTAAAGGGAGATTTGTCAAGTATTCAATACTCTTATCTAGGGATGTCACGATACCAGAAATCTAGTAGTCAATACCAATACCAGTGAATTTCCACGATTCTTGATACCCAATTCGATACCACGGTAAAAAAACAAAAGGGAAAATTATGAGACTTTATTATAGCTAAATGACTGTAAGAAAACAGCAGAGGCTGTACACGCACACACGCACTCTCTCTATATATATCCTCAGATTGCAAGCAGCGGTTTAAATTCACTGACATTGTGACAGACCATTAGACCATTCAATATTTATTTAAAATGCTAATGTTATATTTTGATGACAATAAAAAAGCACCACTTTTCAGAGATTTAGCAATAAACAGCAAAAGATAGAAATTCAGTTCAACTTCTTTTACCACGAGTGAAGCCTCTTCTCAAACAAATTAATAAAGAATCTCTGATCAGCTTTTCAGTTCAGTTATTTCCACACAAGTGAATCCTCTTCTCGAACAAATTAATAAAGTATCTCTCAAAAAGTAAACAAACCCAACATCTCGGTACCTTCGGTACTGTAGAAAAAGAGTACCATCACGTTTTTAGAACTTTGGCATTGACTTGGTACTGAAGTGGGCAAATATGCTTGCTTTATTCAAATGTATGTATATATTTATTACCGGAAATCGATTAATACAAAACAATGAAAAATATTGTCCAGAAACCCTCACAAGTACTGCATTTAGCATAAAAAAATCTTAAAATCATAACATGGCAAACTCAAGCCCAACAGGCAACAACAGCTGTCAGTGTGTTGACTAGGACTTGCCCCATGACATGGTACCTATGGTCTTGTAGTTTCATACGATGCTAGTTTCAAAATTAAGCCAGCTTCAACTTAAAAAGTAAAAGAAATTAGTGGTGTTAAAACCAATTTGTGTAAACGTGTTATTATCACGTTAACTTTAACAGCCCTAATATATACATAAGAAAAAAATGATAATAAGCCGTGAAGAAAGCCTAAATTGGTTGTTGCAAGTAAGATGCAGGAAGTCAGTGTTGAATGTTGCATATACATAAATGTGGACCATGTGAGCACCGCTATATAGGTCACAATTAGAATGGGGACCATATGTACTACCACATCACAGTCTTTTTGATTGTCAGGGGTATAATAAAGAAGAGCTAGTCCTGAGTTTTGTATTCAGTAAATGAAAATAGAATGTTCTCCTTAGCTATTTGATTTATACAGCTCCCTGTAGCCAGCGGGGCTTGTTTGATCTCTAATGCTTTGATCTGGTGGTCTGCCTTCAGAGAGCGTGGAGCTAATCCTTCAGGGAATAGACAGTCGCCATAACAGTGACAGCCAGGACAATGACCAGCCCGATTATGACAGTGTGGCATCAGATGAAGATCCGGTGCAAGAGGCCACCTGTGGAGACAGCTGCAATGATGGAAGGACCAAGGTTAGTAATAGTCGAAACCTGCTACTGTGCTCTATTACGGTATTTGATAGAACACCTTGCTTTACATTTTAAACTGATCAAATGCTATGCTGTGTAACATGGTTCTGCCGCAGAGCTCAGAGTCATCTGACCTCTCTGACGGACCAATCACTGTACAGGAATTCATGGAGGTGAAGAGTGCCCTCACTGCATCAGAAGCCAAAATACAACAGCTTCTTAAAGTCAACTGTCACCTCAGTGACGAGCTGCGTAGCATGCAGAGCAAGGTTAGTAGATTCACACGTAATTGATAAGAAAAGTGGGCATTGTACTGCAGATCGTTTACACTTTTTTGTTTTGTAGGACTGTTCAAACTCAGTATACCTTCATTGTTTGATTTCCATTTGTTTAATTAGATGGTAATACACATTAATATTTCAAGATCCATAATTAGAGGTCACTTTGCACTGTATTTATGGTATTTACATCTTCTCTGATACTTGCTAGTGTTGGTAGTCTTTCTTTCCTCTTGACTCTAAAACACAGTGAGTGTTAACATTTTAGTCTGTGTGTGCAAGACTTTATCCTTCCTCATGTTAACCAGAGGCATTTAGTAATTTGATTTCACCCACGGACATTAGTAATTCATCTTCAGGTCATGCCAGTTTGAATGTGTCAGATATAGCCTCTTCCCTATTTAGAATTATACAGTAGATGAATTTGTAGTAGCAGGAAAGACCAGATTTCGACACATAAGTTGATGAAAATGCCATAAAAGGTCATAACGCAATACGTGTTAGAATTTCACTTGAAATTCTTCACTACTATTGCTACAGGGGAAAATGGCTGCGATGTTTCTGGATGGAGTAAAAATTCCTGTGGTAATAATTAACAGTCGCCAGACCTCCTCTGCTATGCTGCTCAGTGAAACAGAAAATCAAGACCGGATGTTCTAGTTCTTTGTGGTTTTAAAACAGATTGAGGATTCACAAGTCACATGTCAAAAGAACCAAGTACTAATCAACAAATGGTAACCACAGAGGACATTAGGAACCCATCATCGTAAAACTATACAGCCACCAGCCACAAATCGCCTAAATGTTGAAGTGATTAACTCACCAACTCTGCATTCACCATTACAAAAAATATCCTTAAGTTAGATCTCCGACACCTCCAGAAGGCAACACACAACCAATCTCCATATATATATTTCCAGTTATATTGCGTCATTCATTTCCTCATTTCTCAGACGTTCAGAAAGTCTCACTTAGCCCCGGCCAGACATGCATGTTTTGTTTCGGTTTTACTTGCTGAGGTTTTGAGTAAATCCTCTTCTGTTAAGATTTCTGCCACCACTTCAATAATATGGTGACACTTGCAAACTCAACAGCAGCGTCTGTGTCTAGAAACAACATCCCGGTTACTCAGCAAAATACACAGACCCTGGTGTCGACTGTTTTCACTACTCTCACTGCTTTCTTTTAGTAAAATGTATTTCTACCAAATGCATCTGTTTTGAGGAGACATGTATTTACACATTTGGCAATCTTATTTCAATCTGTCTTAAGTGCTTCTTGGATGCAATTTAGGGCTGGGACAATACACATATCTCCCGATACTATACTATCACCATACGTGGGTGCCAATTCAATATGAATTGCGATTTTTAAATATTGCAATTCTACAAGTATTGTGATTTTTATTAACTTTTTTAACACTAAACCATGGAAAAAAGTTGAATGATACACATCTAGGGACTTATATACTTATATATCTAAATTGATACAGTATAAATATTAGATTTTCAGCATATATGTAGTCAGAGATGTCCTGAAGTCAAATATATCAGTCATTACTTGTATTTTCTTTTTAATTTATAAGGGACATGTAATGTTTTAAACTACTGGTGAATATAATCCAATCAATTTTATTTCCATATATGTATTTTGTTTGTACAGTTCCTTTTGTTAACACCTTATTTTGAAAACCAGATGTAGTCACACGTGTATGCTTCCGTTAACTTCACACAGTCCGTCGCTACCTCTCCCGTCAGCTCTGTTCTCTTTAAATATCCACGGTCAGCTCCATAGGATGCATTTAACATAAATGTCAGTATATGGATGCTCTACAGTTGTAGCGTCGGCTGATTTGACCGTAAATGCGAGTGACTGCTGGCTCGACCGCACATTACCGCAATACGATAATAACATTTCCTGAGTTAGCATGCAGCTTTAGCCTTTTTTCCTGACAATGTGTGAAACCCAAAGTGTTTCCATACTTTACTGTGTGTGTAGTGTTTACCACGTTGGATTTAACATGTGAAAGTGCAGGTCGTATCCACGCGGACCCTCCGCCGTTTTCTGCTTTGTCATTTTGGCTCACTGCGGACGGCTGCGTTTTGTTTTGGTTGACGGATACAGAACGGATATGACGTCACGTTACTCTGACTGCAACGATAAAAGCGGTAACTTCCTTCTACCTCCGTATAAACTCAAATGAAGCAAATATATTGATTCTCGCATTAAAAAAAATTATTTCGAAATCGTGATCTGATAGGGATCCAATTTGTCCAAGGATCGGATTTACACTTAGTCCAAGTGACTAAATGATCCAATTAATTAATTTCCGTTTGCCTGTCCTCAGTTGTCCCTACTAACACTTGAGCACCTGATAATGTTGCCTAGTGTATCATCTAAGGGACCAAATTTGCATGCTTAGAAAATATATTGTGTATAAAAAAAGACAAGAAGAAGTGGTGTCACCTACGCACCCATCTTAGGAGATGGCAGCATTTCATTTTGTTTTTCTTACAGTATATGCATGAAAGTTCTCCAGAGCCCAGTCTCTTTCTCTCTTCAGTTGGCTGAGAGACAGCGTTAACACAATGTGCTGCTGCCTCCTCCTGCTGGTTTACTTACTCCTTTTATCTGACAAAAGTGGCCTTCCTCCATTCCAGTCCCTTATCTTCCCTCAAAACCTTTACTGCTGATATAGTGGAACCTCAAGATATTTTAGTTTATTTACATAATAATTACATATGATGGACTCTAATTGTTAGGCAGAAAGCTGAACAAGTCATGTTTCCCACCGCTCTTGTCAGTTTCTAAATGCTGTTCATGTAAATAAGGGCAACCACTTATGCGGCAGTTTCTCAAGGGGTCGTGCTTCAGGAGTTTCTATCAACACACAGTGTCAGCATGTCATTTGTCAAAGAAAAAAAAAGCTTTTGTTGTGAGAAAAACATTGTAGAGAAACCAAAAACAGAACTGAGGTGACAGTGAACTCAACATTGCTTTTCACCCAGAGGCAGTATTCTACTCTATTATTGATGTCTGGCTGAGCTTTTGTAAGGAGATCGTGCCCCTGCTAGACTTGAAAGATGTTTTGTTCTCTTCAGCTCAACTCCCTGCAGACTGAAAACACAACACTGCGGTGGCAACCCCCCAGCGGACAACAACACCTCCAGGGGCCCTTTGGTCGACACCCACCACGCGGAGGTCGAGCCATATCCATGTATGAGACCGGCTCCTCTCCGAAGCAGTACCCCCACCGAGCGGAAACGGCTCGGCATGATGATGGAGTCATTTTACAACCCTTCCCGACCAATGTAAGCAACAGAAGCACCGATGATCCTGCTGGATTGTCCTCACAAGACAAACATAATGATGCCTGGCTTGGGGCTGGTGTTGGTTTTTCATTCATTCATTCAATCATTCAGTCATTGCATCTCAATAGGGTATGCTCAACTTGGTTTGACCCCTTTCTAGATTGGGAGGGGTCCTTTGGGGACGGCTGCTTCCTCCCTCCCTACCTTCCCCTCTTCCCTGTCCTGGTCGTGGGATGAGCGATCTCGAAGGGTTAAGTACTAAAGTTCCCCTCAGTTCAGAGGCAGCCCCATGGGATGGTGAAAACTGTCCCCCTGCTTGACCCCCACAGTCTTCTCTCTCCTGACCTTTGTCTTTAAACTGCTTTTTTATCAGCATTGCCTGCCTGCCTGCATGCACGACAGTGCCTCTGCTTCAGTTCAGTTATCTTAACAACTCCAGCTTTTTCTCCACAGAGAACTTTAACCACAGCAGCTTTGGCTCAAGTAAACACCAGAAGTGATGATGAAATGTTGTACCAGAGAAAGCTGTTTGAATGATCGGACAGCAGAGTCCAATATCCATGAAAGACACAAATCACAATGTGCTTATTAGTCATAGCCACTGATAAGTGCACCTACAGTTTACATCAGGATTTCTTTGCTACTAATTGCATCCACTGCAGTACGTGCTGTGTTACATCACAATGACCTGGTTGTATATTTCCTGTCTTTTTTCTCTTCATCTGCTTTAAAAACCAAATGTCTGATAGTGTGAACTATCAGAAATGCATGATTCTGATTCGTATGTGCCTACAGTTGCTCTGGTATACATGTTTGTGCTAATCATATACAGTATATACTGTATTTGATTGATGGTAATTTGCTGTCTCTATAGGGCTGCAGTCTGGAAGGACAGAGTATCATGCTTGAGAATGATTACGACTCTACGCCCAATCACTCTGAGCTGGAGGAGGCTGGGTAAGAACATTTGTGTTAACTTTCTACCCTCCCTATGCAAAGCTGGGCTTAACACCAAAGGTTCAGAGTACTTTTAGTCCCTCGAACTACTTTTCAAGGAACTAAAAGGTTCCTTATGCCCACTGTCGTCTGTGTTTCCACCACAGTCTAAAGACAGCGAAGATTTGGCAAATTAGTCCGCTGACGTATGAAAACTCAACATGTCATGTGACGAGGGCTGCTGGTGGTCACAGCGGTGAACACATTCTGCAGCCTGCAGTTCAATGTGTCCGCCTGTTTCATCTAAAAAACATGTTGGAAAAAAATATACCTTAGATTTTGTCTCACTGCAACGATATTTACTGCTGCTTATATTTACTGATGCACGTTAATGAATGAAATGCAGCGGAGGAAAATAAAACTAAGAGCATCTGTCTCCACAGTAAATCTTCTGTTGAGTGTTTGATGGTTATTTATTTGTGCTTTATTACATAATCGGCGTGAAACAATCAGAAAATAAATGATATTCCTCCCATTCACAGCACCATCGCGCTGTCTCCTTCTTCTAAATGTTACTGTTCGCCCTTGCGATCTCTCTCTCTCTTTTTCTGTCTGCCTTTTTTTTAATGAGTCGGTAGGCTGACAGCAGAGCCTAACTTTACTTTCAAGGTTATCAAACAAAGAAAAATGTTCTCCCCTCGTCTTAAAATGGTCCTATATCGATACTAGAGCACTTCCTTGTTTCTGAACGAAGTTGTTCACAAGTTAAAGCTGTTGAAACAGCGGTGCTGTGTGTGTGTGTGTTTCACTAATCAGAGACAGTCATCCTTGCAAACTGCACCCCAAAAGTTCCGGTACTTTCAGGAAGTGCTAAAAATGCCCCGTCAAATGTCCCTTACTTAATTTAGACCCTGATCCCTGCGGTCAAAAATAAATTGTCAAGTCCATTTTATTTGTACAGCCCAAAATCACAAATTTACCTCAGGGGCTATACAAACTGTACAGGATACGACACCCTAGGTCATTTACAGTACGACCCTCTCATCGGATGAAGAAAAACTCCCCCCAAAAAAACATTTTAACCGTCGACTGTGAAACTGACTGTATATTTTAAAGCAAAGTTTAGATTTGAAACACTGTTTTCTCTGTGAAGATTTGTGAATATTTTTACATTTTCACCATTGATACAACACAAAGAAATCCTCATTTTTATTTGGTAAAAACCAGCCAATTGGTTCTTCAAATTAATACAATAAAAACAATTTAGTTATATGATTTCATTAGTTATGAGATGCTTGTTGCAGTATTTACTTAAATAAATGGTAAGAGGTTTTTCTTCTTGTTTCTGGTGCTAGAGATGATGACATCACCGTAGCAGAAGCTTTCAAAGTTAAATGTCACAGGAAGAAGCTAGACTAATATTAGCTTTGACAGATGTTTAGAAATAGTCCTTGATTTGAACAGTCTGGCTGTACAGGACTAAGTTGACATATTAGGACTTGCACCTGTCTGACGTAAGCTACCAGTTGCAAAGAAATCAACATATGAGTCAGAGACAGTAGGCTTGCAAATATCATCTACCTCTGGTTGTTCTTTTGCCATTTACGTACATGTGGTGCTGATTATAGTCACTGCTATCTGCTATTTGTTGAGTAGGTATAAATGAATGGATCCAGTTCTCTACTGAATATAGTACATTAATAGCTAGTTTTATGTCAACTACTGTTACAACTTAAGTGTTATTTTGGGTATGTTTTTCATGAAGGTTTGGTTTAGATGGCACCTAACAGCACTGAATTTATACCCAGCCCTAAACTCTGCTCTTATAATTCCAAATTACAAGACAGACTGCATTTGTTTTACTACAGGGAATTATATTTGACTTCTTCACAGTCAGTGTACAGCAAATCAGAAAAAAAATCCAAATCCAAAACTCAATATTATATATTTTTAACATACATAAACCTGTGTCTGTATGAGTTGCAATACATATGGCAGTAATCCGTGATAAAGCTATTTTTTTCTTTTCATTTGTAGCAGCCCTCTTCCAGCCTCTGGGGAATCAGGGGAGCCAGGGGAAGAGGTTGAGGAAGATGCCACCCTGCCATGCACAGAGGACGTCATCTGTAAGACGGAACAAATCACTAAGAACATACAGGAGCTCTTGAGAGCTGCCCAGGAGACCAAACACGAAAGGTAGATTATGATTAATGATAATATTATAATTAAAAAGTATCAAATCTGTCAACTAGTATTTCTAAAACATCAACTATATTAAAAGTTGGTTGATAATTCCTAAAAGTCAAATCTTCTCATTATTTGATGTGCAGCTTAGGACATATATTTTAACCACGACTGTATTTCTGTCATTCTGTCTGTCCTTTTGAAGAGGGTAAATGGTGTTTCATCCTCTGTCTCAGCTGCTCCTAGGTCAGTGGTTTTCAATATTTGTCCCAAAGACCAGCAGTGAGAGCCACTGATTTTGAGCCTCATAGTCTTGCCTCTGAACTTGTGTGCTAGAAACGGTCGAGGCTTATTGAAAGAGGCTGGGACACGGTCTTAAGCTAGCTATGCTGGAGCTGTGCTGGAGCTGTGGTCGTGCGTTGCTATTGGCTCAATTTCCGCAAGTGCAGACTGGATTTTACTGCGCATGTGTTTTAACCCCCAATGATATGACGCGGTGATGATGCGTGACATCTCTTCTATTCACCCTCCTTGGAAACGGTGTGTCTGCTGGGGGTAGGTCTTAGGTCTTAATGCAGCTGACAGGAAACAAACACCACATGACCATGCATTCCCCTGTGACCTGCCAAATCCACAGAGAGTTAAGTCAAACAGGTTCCCTGTATTCACCATGCATTCATTTCCTGTTTTTTTTTTATCCTACCAACCAATTAAACATACAAGGACTACTGACCTGTTGACTCAAGAATATATTACTATAAGAAAACAACCATCACAGTAAAATGTTGACTTATTTCTTCTCAAAACATTATTAGTTATGTAATTAATGTGTTCCGAAGAAAAATATACAGCCGCTCTCTGCTATACTCAACCCAGTCGGACGTTCGCTGCTATACTCGACCCAGTCGGTCGCTATTCTCGACCTAATCGGTTTGACAGTGACAGTGCTTCTTTCCAAGGTATCACTGGTCTAGTGCAGGCTTTCACAGCTTGATTATTGACTTCTTCTGTTAGAATATTGATCTCTTCGGCCATGCGAAACTGCTTTCAGTATGAGTATCAGTATCTGAGTATCAGTTTGAGTATGAGTCATGATGTTGATGACAGCCTTTTATTTTGAAACTGTGCTGTCCACTAACCCAGTGTTGTATTTGCTCACCTTTTGTGCTTTTGTGACACATTTCACCCAAGCTGGTTATCTCAGGGTTCTTCTGGAAAGTTGCACCACTGAAATGCATGTTTAGTTACATTATCAAATCAAGCGGCAACCTCCCGTGCTGAAAAATGAAGCCATGGCGGAAATGCCATAAACTGCCGTTCCTCAAATAGCCACTTGAGGCTGGCTCCAAAAGTGAGTCAATCCCCATAGACCCCCATGTTAAAATACCCAACTTAACAGCTGAAATAAATATGTTTACAGCTTGGTGCAAAAAAAAAAACGGTTTTGGTCTCTATAGCTATTTTCCCCGTTCGTGACAACTGTACAGGGGTGAATTTTTATATAAATCACCCGTTTAAATTATATTAAGGCTTATAGTTCGGCATAATTACGGGCCTGGTTGCCTTGAGTGACAGGTGTGTGCCGCCTCATGTCGCTCGCACCTAGCTGTCTCCTCTACTGTCAACCGGGCCCGCCTCAGGTCCTCCGACGATCCACCTCTTTGCTCACTTTTTGATCAGTCGGGAGTTGGGCTGTGTCGTCACTGCCAAGTTGGCAACGGTCGAAGCCAACCGCTTTGAGCTTCACACGTCCATATTTCATACAGTCTATGAATCAAATGCAATAGGCAGGCAGTGTGTCAGACATTATAATGGTTCACTTAGAAATACTGAAGTTGTGTAAACAGCAGTGATATTTGAAGATACTAGAGTTTGTATTTTCTGTCAGGTGTGCTGGATTAAACCATTTCAAGTATGAAGTACTTTGTCTATGATTGAAAACAGTGTGATATTAAGTAGAGCAGCAGAATTTAACATTTCATACTTGAATGAAGTATGTGGTGTACTGTATTCATAACATTACTGTTGGCACAAGGAATATTACCTCAGGTTGCTCTGTTTTAGTCTCATGATGAGGTTTGTGATTGATGTTTCTATATATGGCACAGGAGTGGTTGATGACCCATTCAGCCTTTTGTCTCTGTCTCCCGCAGCTTCCTGCCTTGTTCAGAAAAGATCTGCATGGCTGTGAAAGAGATGGCCGCCCTGTTTCCCAGGGTAAGATGACTCCCTCCAACCGCTCGGTGTCCCTCCCCCGAGCAATTAAGGGATTTGTTGTTTGTTTGAAAACAGCCAAAGGGAATCTTAAATTACTTGTTTAGATCGGGTAGGCCCTGTTCATTGCATTACTTAGTTTTATATTTACCATTTATTGGATTACTTTGTTTTATGTTTGCTCATACACACGAACCCACCGACCACAATGGGCTTTTATTTATGGAGGTTGTCATGTCAGTCCCTCATCGAGTCTCCATCATCCCTCCTTTCCCCTCACAGAGGCCGTCCTCGGAGACCGTGCGAGGGTCTCTGTATCTGCTCACTTCCAGCGCCAGCCGGCTCCACGGAGAGTGCCAGAAGGCCGCAGAGCACAACCCCTGCCCGTCGGACATCCAGCTGGTCACTCAGCAGGTCATCCAGTGCGCATATGACATTGCCAAAGCTGCCAAGCAACTTGTCACTGTGACAACCAAAGAAAACAACAACTAACTAAAAACCCAAAGACATTCCTGATACAGTACACCCAAAATAGTTTATCAGTAACGTTGCTAATTTCAATTTAATCAGTGTTAACACAATTTTTTCCCATATTAATCAGCGTAAACACTCAAATACATTCCTTTTAAAAAATGAAAAAGCAAAATTACAGATCAATCAAAACATTTATTTATTTTGTATCATGGTAATACAGAGTAAACAAACATCTTTAAAACTTTAGGACAGAATATGTTCCTTACCTTACAAAGCGATAAATCCACACAAAATCCAAAAGTGCAATGTTGTGTATATATAAAACAATTAGAACAACAAGCAGTTGAGCTTTCTGCATTGCACTTGTCCCCATAGAGGTCATCATTTGTGCTCCTTGAGGTCGGGTGTCTGGCATGGCTGAGCTGCCAGAGGGGGACAAAAGTCTGCAAGACACCTGGCATCAAGGGTCAGAATAGATTAACCTTAAATCTACACCAAGTTTGTTTTCCTTTAGCCATTTCAAATGTTTTTTTAAGATGCAATGACTATTTTAATCTTGAACCATTGTGATGCCACTTGCTTAGAGTTCAAACGTTTGTCTAGTGAGCAAACTGTGATTATAAAAGTAGCTTCAGTGCATTGCGCACCACGTAAGGCCAGCAGTACCGAGAGTGTGCAAACCTTCATTCCATCCAGCAGGTGATTTCACTGTGCCGTAAAGTATCGGTAGTTTTTTGGAGTTATAATGTTACAGCCATACTTCTGATAGTGTGTGTGCGTGCGTGCATGGGTGTGTGTCTGTGTGTGTGTGTGTGTGTGTGTGTGTGTGTGTGGGTGCAGTTGTCAGAGATGGCCTCGAGGGCCCGTGTGAAATCCATTTCAAAATCAATTTTAATAGCATTATGCAAATATATAAGATGTATGTATCCATGTAATTCTTTATCAAAATAACCCAAATGCTACTCTATTTATAAACTGTATGTCATACCTCTAAGAAAATATCAATGTTTATTTTCATAAGCTTTTGTTTAACATGATGAGCTCCTCACAGACTAACTTTTGTTCTGAGGTTTGGGACGTCTCAGCTGGCAGTAAGTTATGGGCAACTTGTGATCTCTGTTTATTCGGTGTGCTGCTGTAACTCCAGTGTGTGTTAGATGCTACCTGCGGTCACATGCGTACAGCTGTGGTTTACAATCACTGATAAAGTAGATGTACCCTCAGTACCTGTTGTTAAACTTGGGTCTAATGTGTCACTCGTTGTTGTGAGCCAGATCAGTTTCAACCAGGGGTGGAAAGAAAACCAGAATACGCTGCACAATTGGGAGTACAGTTAAAGGTGCTATTGATGACATTCAGACACTAATGCTGCATTCTCCCTCCCCCCGTTCCATTGAATTTACTTCACAACACAAAAGTCGTTGCCAGGTGTTTACCGTCAATATCAGCCATCTATCCGATTTTTTTCCACACTAACTGACGACCCAGAGATACCACGTGATACCAACGTTGTTTTACTATTGGCTCACAAGCCTTGTTAGAATTGGAAATTGAACTTCCACAGAGATAAACAATTTTTTTTTTAACCCGCCAAAATGTTTAAAATGATTAATTCACAGTCATAATATTTTTTTTCAGGAAAGGCCATACTTTTATTTGGCACCTTTCTAAAGGCTTTGTGGATGTATTATTATTATTTTTTTAAATATTCGTCTTCATAAAAATGTGATCATTTTGTTAAATTTGTTTCATCTTCTTTGTTATGGTTGCCATCGGAGAACTAGTCATGCAGACCGTCTTGTGATTTAGCCACCATACTTTCATTTTCCTTTTTTTTTTTGCACAGATGTTCTTAATGCAAAAGTATGCAACGTTTCAGTAACTCAGTAATGTCCATTATACTTTAACATCTATCTAAAGTTTGCAAACATTAACCACCATAGTGATCATACCAGACCAAGTGAGGCTGCTTTGGCATAAACTCCTGAGTGTAATGAATTGAGTAATTGTGCCATTTTATTGCTGATGAGTTCAACTTTTCATATGCAAGATGAAGAACGTGTTACTTCTTCTTTCACAAAGTTACAAAGTTCCGCTTTAAATCTTTATTTCAAACCAAAATCTCATGATTGGGCCATGAGCTCACACACTTTAATAGGCTACTCTATCAAAAAGTAAGCACAACTACTATCCTAGTCAAGTATACTTTTCTGTAGGCCTTTAAGGCACGAATACTTCATTATATTATATTACATTTCTTAAGTATATCTAGATCAAAAGGTTAAGTACAAGTAGGCCTATAAGCCAAGTATACTTAGACTTTACTGTGTACTTGTCAGTATTAGCCAAGTATACTTAGACTTTTCTGTAGACTTGTCAGTATGATTCAAATATACTGAGACTTTTCTGTATACTTGTCAGTATTAGCCAAGTATACTTAAACGTTTCTGTATACTTGTCAGTATTAGCCAAGTATACTTAAACGTTTCTGTATACTTGTCAGTATTAGCCAAGTATACTTAGACTCTTCTGTATACTTGTCAGTATAAGCCATCATGCATACTTAACACTTTTCTGTATACTTGTCAGTATGAGCCAAGTATACTTAAACGATTCTGTATACTTGTCAGTATTAGCCAAACATACTTAGACTTTTCTGTATACTTGTCAGTATGAGCCAAGTATACTTAAACATTTCTGTATACTTGTCAGTATTAGCCAAGTATACTTAAACGTTTCTGTATACTTGTCAGTATTAGCCAAGTATACTTAAACGTTTCTGTATACTTGTCAGTATTAGCCAAGTATACTTAGACTCTTCTGTATACTTGTCAGTATAAGCCATCATGCATACTTAACACTTTTCTGTATACTTGTCAGTATGAGCCAAGTATACTTAAACGATTCTGTATACTTGTCAGTATTAGCCAAACATACTTAGACTTTTCTGTATACTTGTCAGTATGAGCCAAGTATACTTAAACATTTCTGTATACTTGTCAGTATTAGCCAAGTATACTTAAACGTTTCTGTATACTTGTCAGTATTAGCCAAGTATACTTAAACGTTTCTGTATACTTGTCAGTATTAGCCAAGTATACTTAGACTCTTCTGTATACTTGTCAGTATAAGCCATCATGCATACTTAACACTTTTCTGTATACTTGTCAGTATGAGCCAAGTATACTTAAACGATTCTGTATACTTGTCAGTATTAGCCAAACATACTTAGACTTTTCTGTATACTTGTCAGTATGAGCCAAGTATACTTAAACATTTCTGTATACTTGTCAGTATTAGCCAAGTATACTTAAACGTTTCTGTATACTTGTCAGTATTAGCCAAGTATACTTAAACGTTTCTGTATACTTGTCAGTATTAGCCAAGTATACTTAGACTCTTCTGTATACTTGTCAGTATAAGCCATCATGCATACTTAACACTTTTCTGTATACTTGTCAGTATGAGCCAAGTATACTTAAACGATTCTGTATACTTGTCAGTATTAGCCAAACATACTTAGACTTTTCTGTATACTTGTCAGTATGAGCCAAGTATACTTAAACATTTCTGTATACTTGTCAGTATTAGCCAAGTATACTTAGACTTTTCTTAATACTTGTCGGTATTAGCCAAGTATACTTAGACTTTTCTTGTCAGTATAAGCCAACTATACATATGTATACTTTTGTTTAGTATATCTCTGATAATTACATAAAAAATAAACCGAAACTCTTATTTTAAGTTTAAAAGAAGTATACTAATGGCACACTTGAATACACTTCTCTTTGGTAAGGGGAAGTAACCTACAGTAGGCTATTCTATTCGAAAATACTCCAAAATGAAACTAAAAATATAGATTTTAAGATTATGGTCGTGAACGAACGAGTTCCAGTAATATGCGATAAGTGCGTGTATTTAGTTATACTTTCCACCCCTGGTTTCAACCCTGACATATACATACACACTGTAACTTAAAGCCTCCCACTGCCTGCCTCTGTGGTTGAAAACAATCCCTGCCTTAGGTTTAATAAAGTATAATTCATACCTCAACTAGCTACATTGTCGTCTTGGTGTTTTAGTGTGTGTTGTGTGGACAAACAGCGGTTTTCAACACGCCCATGTACAGTATAATGTCCCACCTGTTGGAGAAGGACTGAAGCGATAGGAGGCTGGTTTTGCTTCCCCACCCATCTGACAAGACGAGTTCCGGGTTCTTTCGCTGCTCGCTACCGCCGCGTCGCTTCATCACAACGCGCGCACCATAATGGCTCTTTTACTGGATAACCAATTCAAAGAGCTGCCTCCAGACAAGGCGATAGACACAAAGTTATTCCTGGAGACTGTCGCTCACATTCCTTCATTTTTCGGTGAGTATACCTCCACTTGAAGCCGATAGAAAACAGACACAATGTGATGTTTCTGCTGTCGCTGTCACGCTTCATACTTTGCTGACTTGTTCCTCATGACACGTTCAATGACTTGTCACTACAGTCTGATATTTCATACATGCCACAAGTGGAGCTGTGCTGGTTACGGTGGCAGCTGTGGCAGTTTCAGCCTATAGAGAAACTCTTTGTTTACTCACTGAACAGAGCACACATTGGCCTCATTGTGCCTTTTACTGACACTATCTGCATTCACGGCATTTCTGTTTGTGCGTAAAGGCTTATTTGTATCCCCCTCCCCCCTTTGAGCAAGTGTAATGAAGTCATTCATATTTTATTGCCTTGCTCTCAAATGTCTCTTTTTCTCTTTCAGACTGCTTGGGATCAAATGTATTTGCAATCATCAAATCAGACATTAATGGCAATATAATGGTAAGATAACAGGTCTGTCTGTGTTTGTTTATGCCTCTGGTGTGTTGTCATACCACTGTTATGAATATTTAAATATAAGTTGGGAGGTCAATGGTGCAAGCTCCTACATGCAAATTCAAACCCAAATGTGCATTTTTTTCAGAAAATTAAAGGGGTGTATGTGAAGGATCCTGCCAAGTACGTCACCCTGCAGGACATTGTGGAGGCGGAGCGAGAAGCCCATCCAAAAGAATGGCCAAAAGTTGGAGCAACATTAGCTCTGATGTGGCTGAAAAGGTCAGCACCTCCCTGATTGTTATGTCATACTGTATGTTGAACTTTCAACTTTTCTAATCCTGGGTCTTTCCTGCAGGGGTCTCCGTTTCATACAAATCCTGCTGCAGAGTTTGGCAGATGGAGAAAAAGATGAGAACAACCCAAACCTGATTCGGATCAATGTCACCAAAGCCTACGAACAAGCGCTGAAGAGATACCACGGCTGGGTTGTTCAAAAGATTTTCCACGTGAGGAAAATGTCCCCTCTACTGTTGTTCTTCATGATTTATAGTAATGTAATAGATGAATACATTAGCCCATTTGAAGCTGTGGTGGTGTGGCCAGGGGCAGACTTTAGCATTAGGCAAGGTAGGTAACTGCCTGGGGCCCCCAACTAAAAGGGCCCTAAACAACTATAGATTTATTATGATGTTTAGATATGAAACATATTGAATTATGTTACTATTCAAACTCATTGTACTCTGAAATAACTTACAAAAGGCCCCCAAATCACTTAAAAATATGGGAAAACAATATTGGAAAACATTGTACTAATACATTTACCTGGTTACATTGCAGATTCATAAAATATAACAATTAAAATGTGATGCATTATTATTCATTAAACTATCGAGCATCATATTAGAATCGAAAGCTCCACCTTGAACAGACTTTAAGTAAATTTAAGTAGGCTACATTGTGCTGATAATACCTCTTTTTCACACTTCACTTGGAGTAAACATTTGAATGCAGGACTTTTACTGAGCGGTATTAATCGTTTTACTATTAATAGTTAATAGTTTTTGCGCAGCCTTCTTCTTCTACCACTGCCAATACCAACATTCCCAGTTAAAGGATGAAAAGTAAAGCAAGATTACGTTTGTCCTTGGGGGTCCCCCATATCACTAAATCCACCCTTGAAAGACACAGCCAGGTTGTGGCTAATCGGCAACATCGGTGATAACGTTAGTATAACTGCGGTCGATGAGCCGCGGTCTGCCCGCTCGCTACAGATGACAAGAGCCCTGAACCCCCACCCCCTGCTGTGTGCTTGTTTATCCAAAGTTTATTCATATTGAACGGGCGTGTTCAAATTGCACCAAATTCGACAAAGCACTCCATGGGGTCCCCAGCAATACACCCGCCAAGTGGGAAGTCGATCGGATGAGTGGGTCTCGAGATATGCAATGGACACACAGACAGAGATTCGTTGCTTTGTAGTTACATGGATTGCAAAAAATAAGGTGTTTCTGTAATTTGGGCTACCAGAAACACCTTATTCTTTGCTATTGTATTATATTTTACGTGCTAGTCGTGTTCCCATATCCTGTATTTAACTACATCTTTCTTGTTTTTCATTTATATATTATGAGCCTTACATTTTTTTTACTTTTTTTGTCTGTTGCAGGTAGCGTTAATTGCAGCTCCCTACAAATCAAACTTCCTCAAGGCTCTGTCAAAAGGAGAAGAAGTGGAAGAGGAAGACTGTCTGGCAAATGTGCGTCAGTTCCTGGTGAATTACACCACCACTGTAGATGCCATCTACGACATGTACACAACTCTGAACGCGGAGCTGGACTACACTGTTTGATGATGTCCCAGGACATCCGTCAAACCTCTCAGGTGTCAGATGAGTCCTGTTTTCAAAGATGTTTTTAATAGGATTGTTTTATTTTTTCCTTCCAGTGTGGTATTTATGACTTTGATGATGCCTTTCTAAATATTACTACTATATTTTTGGTCTTAAATTATAAAAAATGCCTTAATTTTAAACAAAACATTATGCAGAAGGTTATGTTTTTGTCCTTATATATCATTTCAAGTAATTGAAGGATTGTTCCAGCAACAGTGTAGCTCTCACTCTTATGCAGAATGAAGGTATTGTGTGGGCTTTATATATGACATTAACAGTTAGTAACTTCTCAAGAGAAGAATACACGACTGTAAACACTGTTATTATCACATTATCACAGTCAGATGTTCTCTGTCTCCTGAGCCTTGGAGTTTCCTCCACTGTTAACCTGGGAGCCTCAGTAGTCATTGAAAATGTTAACAGCCCATTTCAGGTGAGCATTAATCCACTTGTGCCTTGGTGTTTTTGTAAAAATACACAATGTTTTCAAATAAGCTCAGAATCAATATATTTGTAATTCCATTTTTACCTCCAAAACAAAAGGGCTAAACCTGTGTGTTGTGTCTGTGTTGAGTCAGAAGGTGTGGTCGACTTGTGTTTGCTTTGTAAGTATTGTTCTGTGGCGTGCTTTGTTCCTATTAACAACTTAATAACTTATTGATTAGATCCACATTTTCTGTATGAATACCATTACATATTCTGTTTGTGTCTGGATTACAAACTATGATCAAATTTGTTCTTATCACAAGATCTTAATGTTTGATTAAAAATAAAAAAAAAGTGTTACTACTTTAATTGAGCGACTCTTAACTGACAAAAATCACTTGCAGTACATGGATTTTACTCCAGGGGGCGATATTTACTTAGATTTTGTCCTTTTTTTAATCACATTTGTGCTGACGCCACTGCATGAAATATTTTAAATTATGTCCTGTGATAAAAATCATACACTATATGCAATGCAGATACAGTTCCAGTCTTTACCAGATCTTAAATTATTCTGAACAGCAGTTCTGATTTATGTTAATAATTTTGCAAGTTGTGCATTTTCAAAAGCTCTTTTGGTGGACCACAATTTGATTTTCACTTATTTCTGAGGCTGATTGATGAAATTTTTTTGAACACTGATGATTTTGAACACAAATTTTTCCAAACATCAGCAGTAAATTGGATAAAAATCCCCTCTCTTCTTCACGTCCCCTAATCCCCCAGATCACCCAGCCTTCTCCTCTGCCCAGTCTTACTTATCTGAAGTGTGTCCCAGAGGCCGGAGTGGCTCTGGTTCCTCTCCCAGAGGAGCCCGAGCTAATCGTCTGTGAGCGAGAGCGAGAGGAGCATGTCTGTAATCCTGTAGGTTTATCAGAGAGCAGAGCGGCCTGGCCTGTCCCGACTGATAGATAGGATGGAAAAGCTCCAAGCGACCACAATAGGCTAAAGACAGGAAATCATTTACAACAATGCCTCAATGACAAAGCCGCTGACCTTTAACTCTGAAATATTTGTTATTTGCAATGAGGTCATCAGCTGAATATTGCCGTTTTATTCCCGGCAGTGTGTCTAAAGCCATTATTCACGGCATCTAGCTTATTTGTTTTGTAATGGACTACTTAAAACGGGTGTGCGTTTTTATGTCTACGGTGACCTAAACCACATTACCGCTATAGAGCATCCAATTTAGGAAGACAAATGAAGCAAAATAAGAGGTGCAGGCAGGCACGCCGCCATCTAAGATTAGCAATTTAATAGCTGGGTAACAGCAAGCCCATTTCTACATAATGTGAACAGTTATATTCTCGTGGATTTATCTTCAGGAAAGCATGTATTTTTCATACACAAATGTAATATAAGAGAAGGAGAGGACCTGTACATTTTCATTTATGCATTTTGAAGTATTCAATGGCTTCTGCCTCAAGCGTCGGCCATCCATCTCTAGACTAACGCAATTCACTATGATAACAAAATTAGCACTTTCAACCCATTTATAGAGGAGTCCAATATCTTTCAGCTAAGGATTGATTTACATCGCATTATAAACACGAGATCCTCCAGTGAAAAGAGAGATCTTAATAAAATCAGATCTATGACTGAAAAAAAGCGACTTGCCAGGTGGTTAAGCCTTAAATCCCTTTTGCAATAAAACCAGATCTTTCCACAACTAGTTTATCATTCATGAATAAAATAAAACCGTCGTCTTCAGCAGCCGCATGTCTGGCAGATAATACCAAATAATGCGTAATAACACAAACTTGGTGCTGGGTTTTAGAAAATTTCATTTACTCGACAATCCTTATTAAGAAGAGGCAAAAAAAGGGGTTGAGGGATTAGGGTCATACATTGCAAAATGTAGTTATTTCAACACACTTCATGGAGAGAGAGCGCTCACATGTTCATATATAATAATTGCACTTTATAATTATAGAGACAGTTTGCCGTATAACTCAACAGGCTGACGTAAATAAATAGCATTACAGAACCAGTGCAGACACACAAAGAACTACTCAGTCATACGTCTCACATCATCAGAGATAATAATAATATAGCCCTACAACGAAGTAAATGATTCTGCTCTCCAACATGGCACTCGTATATACCCAGGGGTTGTGTAACAGCGTCACAACCTTCCAGAGATTATTTCATTCAAGAAAAAAATGTCCTCTTAAAATAAAAGAAAGTCAAAAAAAAATACAACCAAAGGGCACATCTTGCTTGGCCTGAATTGCCACAGTGTTGATTTGGATATGCAACAGTCCTAATACATTGTGCTGAGCAATGACATTAAATCAAGATGTTAAATTACATAACTTTGTCTATGGCTGCATAAGAAAACAAAAAAAGAAATATATATATATTCACATTTGTGTACAAATGATCAAAATGTTTCCCCATACAGCAGCTATAGGTTAACACAGGAGTCACTGAAAAGTGGACGAAACAACGAAGCAGCAGACAACTGAAAGTTCAGTTAATAACTAAAGAATGTTGAAATAAGAGGTTGTTTTTATGTAAAAAATATACAATATATTCACAAAAACTGTCGGTCCTTCCCAGATTTCAAGTTTTCAGAAGGGTACCTATGATTATTTCAGTTCAGTAAGTTTCTTGTAAAGGCCTGCAGGGGGAAATCACCTGCAAAAATGTACAGTTCATGTTAAAATGTGATGGGGGGAAATTCTGATTAGGTGCTCAGCATCAGTATTAAAGAGGAACAGCAGGCATATTTGATGGCCATTTTAAGATATAAAAATAAAACGTCCATAAGATAAACCTGTATCTTAACTCATGATTATCGTTCACAGGCTCGCAAAACACAAAGCCTCCTACAAATACAGTCCATGCACAAACTGAAAAAGGCATGTCTCATTCTCATAGATGTCTAAACTGACACACTTCCATTGTCTATAAAAGGTTTGTCGCTTTCCGCGCCCCCGTTGCGTGGCAGCGCGCCGTGTTTTATCTGTAGACGGGGAGCTGGATGTGGCTTTGCTGCTGGTGCTCCAGTAGCTGAGGCATCCCCATGGCTTCGTACCCGCGGCCCAGCATGCGCTCTTTGATGCAGGGAGGGTGGATCTCACTGATGAGGCACTCCAGAGACTGCAGGCTGCTGCTGAGTACTGCAGCGTGGCACATGCTGGAACTAGGCAGCCCACAACAGAGGTTTTGGTCTGTGCTGTAGGCCTGGGTGTGAGGAGGAGGAGGAGGAGGGAGCTGTGGCTGGTGTCTCTGTAGGTGGTGGTGGGGGTGGGGGTGTTGATGGCGGTTTTGGTGGAAATGGTGATGAGGATGGGAGAGCCCCAGGTCTCTAGGCCTGGCTGCACATGTACCCGTTGCCAGCACCTGAGAAGTATAACAGTCGCTATTAGGGGTGGCCATGACGCCGTCCCAGAGAGGAGCGAAGTACGGTCCGACAGAGTACTCCCCCTGCATGGCGGCGCAGTTCAGAGAGGAGCTGCTGACTCGCTCCTGCCCGGCACCCACGCTGGCAGGATGCGGCCTATACGCCAGCTGCGAAGAGCACGGCAAAGGGAGGCAGGTTTCAGGAGACTGGCCAACCCGGGCCTCTGCGCCTCTGTGCCTCTGAGCGCCGTTGCTCACGCTGTACATCCTCACTGCTCCCTGCTGATACGACTGCTGCTGCTGCTGCTGCTGCTGCTGCTGCAGCTGAATTTGATGTTTATGCTGCCACACCGTGTAGTCTCCTTTCTCCAAGTACCCAGCTTTGGCTATGTCTGCACTCTGTGTGGGTAGCACTGCTCCCGTGAATGCGAGGCTGCTCTGGGGCGGCACTCCCGGGACAAAGTCTGAGTCTGGATGTGCCACCGCGGCCACGGCCTGCAGAGAGGGGCTGGCTCGAGCCTCTCCCCCCAGCTGCAGGGCCTGGCTGTGGGGGACTCTGCTCATCTGCCTCATCAGGCTTTGAACCTCAGCCAGCTCAGACTGGGGGGCCAGGCTCTGATCTCCGGAGGCCATCCCTGCGCTGGAACAAAGTGCCTCGATGGGAACATCATGGGGCTTACATGAGCTTATATGATAGGCCTTGTGCCCGTGTCTGACTGTGTAGCCATTATTCAGAGGATTATTATACGGCGCCACAGAAGTCTGGGTGTTTGCATGTTTAGTCCTCCTGCCCTCCGAGTTTTTCACCACACCTCTGACCACCACGGAGGCTTTGATGATGCCCAACAAACCCTGGTAGCCTCCTGAGTACGAGTGTGAATTGGGGCCATAGCGTTGGCCTGTGGTGTCTAAGCCGTTGACTGTTTTGTTAAGCTGTTTATGTTGTGGCACCCGGACGTCAGACGGAAAGATTTTGATGGACAGCGGGCTGTTGGCGGTCCTCTGGGCGAAAGCATCCAACTCTGCAGGAGAAGGGTACCGAGAAATCATGGAGGCTGGCTCGCCTGGGAAGAGAGCAGACAGAAACAAGCGATTAGTCTACAAGCAGCCCACAGAAATCTGCTGCTTTCTGTTGTCCTTTTCCTTTCAATCCTCTCAAACCTGCCGTTTAAACTAATTTGAAGGAGGGAAACACCTCGAGCACGGTTTGATCAGTGCTTAATGAAATTAATTCAGACTTAGTTCAACCCAAAATGAGTTTACCCAGGGAAATCAAAGGATGGGAATTGGCAACAGGAGAGGGGGAAGGACCTAATTCTACTGAAATGGCTCCAATGAGATTCATTTGATGACATTTAGCTGTTAAACCACAGCAGGACGAGCCAACAGGAAGCTGGCTGTAGTAACTGCAAAAAAAAAATGTGGTGTTTTAGACAATTTCTTTCTTTTTTAATCTTTTTTTTTTTTGCCAATGTGTGAACTAGTTGTAACCTAACCTAAAAAATGAAACCTTCCGTGACTTTCTGGGTTTCCTCTATCAGCCTGCAGACTGCTTTTAATGTGAAATTTGCGGGACAGTTTTTGCGTAAAAATACAACGGATTTGATGTCATGCTTGCTCGCGAGTTCCTTTATTCTCTTCAGCTCCACCACAGGCCTAACAGTGTGAAACGATAGCTAACATTCGGTTAGAAATGGAGTCGGCTAACGTCAACCAATGACCAGTCCACACCACAACTCAGACTCCAACACAAACTCCATGGAAGCACAAATAAAATAAATTTATATCTAGTGAAGAAAAACAGGAATGTGACCGACGTCAGGGAAAAACTAGGATCAACATCAACCGGGCCTTCGTTTCGTGGAGCGACTTTTGTTTGGTTTTGTTTATCAAAACGGACCCCAAGCTGGCAAAATTCCCATTGGACAAGTTAATCTAACATTACTGCCAAGCATGTGAAATATGTAAGAGATAGTGTACAGCGTTCAGGTGCAACATCATCCTGTCGGGGTTTATTTCACAACAATGACCCGTTAGCTGTACATTATCCCGCTTTATTACACGGCTACTTACGTAAGAAATCAATAATTTGACACAAAAACGGTCCGCTAGTGTCCAACATCAGAACTGCGCCCATGGCAACGGTCTGTTATACATAGCAACGGTCTGTAATACAGAAATTACAGACCGTAGAACTCCGTGATTGACCAATCAGAATCGAGTATTCAACAAAGCCGTATAATAAATAGTGATATTGTGGCTTTAGCTGTCAATCACGTTCAGTCTCGTGTGTGTCGCCTCACTGTTTTGACCGATGCTTGCTGGCATCTACGTAGTAAGCAACAGGACGCTGACTGTCGTTGACTTAACGACCACGGGTGTCACTGTTAACAAGCAATTTCTGATTCTTACATATAGCCTATTTATAAATAGAAAAAAGATCACAGATTGGAACACACCTTAGCATAAACACATTTAATCATTTCTAAGATTTGTATTTCAGCAATTTGGTGAAATGCTAAAATTCTTCCTAGCTGATCCACCTCCAGCTTTTTCTCAATATCTTTGTAATCATTCGAGCAGCGCCGGTTCACTTCCTTCCTATGAAATTTTGTTCCACTTTATGCTTCCATGAACCTGAACCGATTGTACTGTAAAAAGCTCGGAGCCTAAACTGTGAAGGAAAAGTTGATGCAGATGGAAAAAAAAAAGAGCAATCACCAAGAGCACCGCTGATTGAATTGTGTGAGGGGAAAGCTGACGGGACAAACTAAGATTGGATTTAAACACTATTATTCTGGCAATTTCACGGCTGCTTAACTCCTAGCGACAAAGGAAAGGTGGGAAAAGGCGCCCCATTTAAAAACAATAAATCACCTGGTAGAAATTACCGCCACCTTTCAGAGTGACACTTTTATGGAATTACTGACATAAAAAGAAAAAGGCGCCGAAATTAACCTAGATCGGTGGAAACCGTAGCAGGCAAAAGAACAAGGCTGTAATCTGCAATAAAGGGGCGGAAAATAAAAACAAAACACTTCATTTCATTTTCAATAACAAAACCAATTCCAGCGATGCAGGGGGAGGGCTCACTTGTTGTTCCCATTTGAAATTGATTTGGGAGTTCATTTCATTTCGGGCCTACAGTGAGCCTCCCGACTGTGAAAATGATTCAATCTACAAGATCCATCTCATGAAAGAAAGAAATTGGGTGTTTAAAATGGAGGAAAAAGGTAACGTGGAGTGTTCAATCCATCCAGCAATCTCCCAGCGGAGCCGAAAGGAGCAGCACCATGGTGCCAGGAGCCATGAGTGAATTCTACAGAGAAATACAACAAAGCAAAACACTGCTTATTATGTATCACAGTGTAGTGCTGCTGTAGAAAACCAAGACATCTGGGATGTTGGAGAGGTGTTCAAGCTGTTTACAACATCAAGATGTGAGAAACGGGGTAAAAAACTGCTGCAATGACAATTTCTGGCCTTTGGCTAAAAGCTGAATATTCATCACCATAAATGATATATACACCTGAAAGGAGATTAGATGATGAGAAGCGATGACGCATTTAAGAATATCGTAAATCCCACACACGCCGGCACTGACACCACTGCGCAAATCCGCTCTATTTTCTGCCTGGGGTAATATTGCTCAATTACCAAACACAGATAATTTAGCGAAACAAGCATTTTAGCCGTTTCTTGTTCAGTAAAATGTCGGCATCAAGCCCTGCATGCTGCGATCGGCTTGCTGTTCCTCAAACACTTCAAACACTTTGAATGCTAACACATCTTCACAGGGTGTCTGATATTGTTAGTCCGGAGATTACAGCCCTGTCAGAGCCAGGGAGACACAACACAGCTGCACTTCCCACTGTGGCTGCTGCCTTAATGTGGCACTATGGAAACCTCATTAGCAAATAGGCCTTCCCAACTATGCATCCACATATTTATCATCGGAGGACTGTGACATATGCATTAAAAAAAAGGATTTTAAGCTGATCCTGACAGAAGCGAGCAATGTGGAGTTAAAACCGAGATCAGAAAACACCATTAAAGCTGCTCTAAATTACAACCAAAGGTAATTGTTTCAATCTTGAGGACTTTAGTACCAATCAGTGGTGTTAAATGGCCGTAAACTGAGCACAGCATGTTCACCAGCCAAGCATGTGGTAGCAGTAATAAAAGTATATCTTCTTCACAGTACTCACTCCCTTCACTAGGGCTTCCTGCAAAACACACTCAAGTCAAATAGTGTCTAAAATGTGTGGTTCGTTAATTACAATCTGGCACTATGGGAGCTGAAGTTTCCCTCTGAAAGTGCCAAGAAGGCAAGAGCCCACTGTGTAGAGGCTGCCGTCTCCCAAACTCTCAACATGAGGGCGCATGCATAATAGTGAGAGTGATAATTAACGACGTGCATTTAAGTACAGCATCTATGGTTCTCTGTCGGTGTCCAAAGAGGTTATTTGGACCCTCAAAGGGAGTTAAAGAGGACCTATTATGCTTATTTTCAGGTGCATACTTTTATTTTGTGTATGTACTAGAACATGTTTGCATACTTTAGAGTTCAAAAATCACTTTATTTTTCTCATAATGGCTGTGCAGCAGCACCACTTTTCACCCTCTGTCTGAAACGCTCTGTTTGAGCTCCTCCCCCTCCCGAAAAGCCCATTCTGCTCTGACTGGTCAGCTGGCCCACTCTGTCGTGATTGGTTAACCGAACCAAACTCTTCGGACTCCGCTCCAGCTCCACTCTAACTAGCTTTGTTTGAGAGCGTGCCAAACTAGCTGTTATGCAAATGTGTTTACTTGGTGACATCACCACGTTACGGAATAAAAGGCGGGACTTAAAGCGAGGCGTTTCAGGCAGTTCTGGAACAGTGTTTCTGTGGGGGAGAGTAACTCCCTTTGGAGTGGACCTGGAGCTTTGCAACTCTGCAGACATTTTACATGCACAAAAAAACTATATAACACACTAAAGGGAAGGGAAATAGCACAAAAGCATAATAGGTCCCCTTTAAAACATGTGCATCAGCCGCTCCCAGCTCATTTTGGCCTTTTTCCTGAAAACGAGGAAACAAACAAGTAAAAATGTACAAATGAAGCCAGAACCCCAAGGGTCTTACTTATTATTAGGCTGCAATAATTACATTCAGTCAGCTATTTGGCTCTTTTAAAATCCCAGCCAGGCATTTGGAACTGCAGCACAGAAATGTGTGAGCCAGTAAATTAGTAAATGTTTTCACCTAGCAGATGAAAATGTCTACAGAGCTACAATTCCAGCATCGGCTGGTTCCTTTAATCATCCCATGTTGCCTTTAGGAGATGAGATTATACATGCTGATATTAAAGTAGGTTTGCATGAATGCATTTTTAGTACGTAATCATAAGCACATAGGCCAGAAGAGATGCTCTGCATACACTATAAACAAACTGAGTAACAAAAACAACTTTCTCCTTTAGATTATCATCTATACATTTCTTTGTGAAACGGTTTCCTGTCTTTCTGTACTGAGAGGAACTGTAGTCACACAACAAAATCCGGTGGTGTAAAATAAAGATGAGGAAGGAAAACAAATATGAGGCTGTTCACATGACAACGGGGAAATGGCAGCTATGTGTTGTCAGGTAAGGAGCGGCAGAGAGATAATTAGCAGTCTGACCTTAAGCACTTAATCACCCTGAACCTGCAGACGGCACGCTGTTTCACTCTTCAGCCCTGACAGAGAGCACAGGCGGCGTGGAGGCAGACGAAAAACAGCACAGAAAAAATAACACCAGCCACTTTTCCGCGAGCAGCCTTGCCCGAGAGCATCATGCGGCGCTTACAAATTCAAATTCTTTGACCCTTAACATTTTCCCCCACTTGCTTTTTGATTGAAGTAGGTTACGTAGGATTGAAAAGGCTTGTTTGTATTTTTCTTCCCTTCAAAAATCTGCATAATGACACTGATGTGTGATGCATCTACAACCCTCGATGGGTAGATTTAATGGTCCCGCCGGTCAGGCTTGAATATTTTCTCGGTTGGAAGGGGCTCCACGCATTAAACATGCTGCTCAACTGTTGTGGCGCCACGCTGAGTGAAACTGGCACACTTTCACAGGAAACACCTAATCCTGATTTCCTCTTTCCAAGCAGGGGACGTGCACAGTCGGGGGTGGGGGGCCAATTATAAACTCTCAATCACCACTAGGCCTAATTTATTGTGTGTGTGTGTGTGTGTGTGTGTGTGTGTTTGTGACTTAAAGAAAAGAGATTATATAAATTTTAAAATATTCTGGAGGGATAAAACATTGGGTACTTAATATACCGTGGCATATATGGTCTTTCATAACCCTGATTCCACCCCCATACAATCCCACTCAATGCTTTCTGCCTCTTTTAAAAGGCTAATCTTTTTCCCGTGGTCACACTTGAAGCCATTTTCCCCCGGATTAGAGAGGAGACCTCATTGTTTCGGAGCAGTTTGAGTTAATCACTAATTTATGGGCAAAACAAGCCCCAGAGGCAGGGCTGAAAACGGCAGTTGGACATGCTCATTGCGTTTTCCAAAACCACAGCTTCCAACTACCCCGAGGGCTAACATAAGAAAATCATTAGAATGACCACTTCATATGATTCCCACAACTAAAACTTCATAAATTATTCCTTGTTAATATCCATACATGTTGGCTGAACTGCCAGGCTAAAATCCCACAGGTCTTTGATGTTATGCTGAAGATTTATGGTGCAACACTTTAGCGAGATAACATGTTTACGGGCGTCTAATCCTCCGCAGGAACATGGCACTGAGAACCGGCAGTTAATTACAGAACAGTGCTTCTCAGCAGGCATGAATACTTGTTTACCACACTAATAATCCTGATATTTAAAACGCTCTGGCCTGCCTACCTTAATCACCAGGGACTGAGCACAGCACATTCCCAATGCATTTAAAAACCTATGTTTCTATTACCATGGCAACCTCCTCTATGCACCCAGTTGGCCCAATAAGCCCAGTCATTAGAAGCATGTAATTAATTGGCCCTGACTTCATTCATCTCTTTGAGACGAGCCGAGTGCTATTGACTATCTGCTGATTAGACGGAGCAATAGCATCAAAACTAGCAGCTGCTAGAATCTCCCTCTCAATTCAGAGAATAACATTCAATTATATACAATATATAGATATTGTTATTGTGATGGATTATTTAGTGAATTTCAATTGAAACATTCAATCAATACAGTTTAAAGTAATCAATTTGTTGGCCATGAATCTTTTTAGGTGACTCATAACTGAAGCATTTGATGAAGATGAACACCTGTGTTAGAAAACACCTGGTGCTTTGATGAAAAGTTGAAGGTACAAGACTGTGTACATAGAAAATGTAAGGTGAGAAGTGAACTACGACTCCCAAAGTGCATTTCGATGAGAAACATCCAGTCACAGAGCTAAAATTCGGAAAAACTGCTAATTCAATCTGCAGTTTAAAATAATTTGACTCTCAGATTCTGGGTCAAATTTAAACAAATTTGTGTTTTGTTCCCAACAATGAAGCATTCTGAATTTACCATTTGCGTACCATATAGTAACTTCTGTATGTCCGAGAATGCTAATTCTCTGGATTTGCCACCGACTGACCCCTTACACATTAGAGCAGAGGTCTCCAACAAGTGGCTACCAGTGGCTCGCTACCCGTTTCTGAGTGGCTCGCTATCGGTTAAAAAAAATATGTACACAAGTCTGATAACACCATGTCACTTTGTAAACTGTTTAAATTTATATCCAATCAAATCAATAGATGTGAACTGATGACACAAAATGATTATTTGCCAATCAGCTGTCAATTCAACAAGTTATGTTGCTTTCAAGATTCGTTACATCATTGATGCCGTTGGCGATGTTAGCAGACGAGCAGGTACACCAGATTTCACAATAAAAGGCAAAGAAATACTATTTTTTTTTCACATTAGGAATGTGTAAAAGATTTTTTTTTCCACTAAAGGGGAAAAATAAATGTATGTGTCTCATTTGCGGTGCGAGTGTGTCAGTTGGTATAAGATGTAACATTGCGCGCCACTTCACAAAAGCCAACAGCAACTTCTTATGGGACTTTCCGGCTGGTAGCTCAAAAGACAACAGTCTCTGTTTACTAAACTGACAGAGAAGGCCAACGCAGCAACAAAGGCTTCATTTAAAGTGGCGCACATCTTAATGAAACACAAAAAGCCCTTCGCTTATGATGGGACTGTAATAGAGACGATGACTGCAGTGGCTGAAACGTTATTAAAGGACCATAAAAGTAAGACGAAAATGTTGTCTGCTATTGGCGATGTACAACTTCGTGCTCAGAGTACCTCTCGACCATCAGAGTAAAAAAGGTTGGAGACCCCTGCATTAGAGTCATTTGACTCAATGTTGATGTCAAAAATAATGATTAATTCAGGTTCAATAAGAGTTATCACTACTAAGATGCAGTATCAGCAGCCAACAGACTTATAAAAAGATGCATTAACATTTACCTCCCATGGGGTTAAAATAAGTTAATGCCTCCATGTGGTTTGCTCAACCTAGCAACCCAGAGGACCATTAGATTGAGATGGGTGAAGTGGAAAAAGTAGACACAGGACATGCTGACAACATGTGCTTTTAATCTATCTCACTCACACTAACCTCTCTATTCACAACCTTCTTCCGTAAACACACAGAAATATATAAAAGACACTCATTCACCCCATTTTCACATGCCTCCCTCATTCCATGTCAGTGATCTCTACATGAAGGCTGCTCACAGAACAGAGTAACCTCGGGGTTGAACACTTAGTTATGTGTGCTCCAAGAGGCTCTGGCGAATACTCCTTTGCACCAGTGTCACTCCTCATTTGTTTCTGTGCCGCTTGGCCCAGCTTGGGCAAACTTTACCCTCTCAGAGCCGACCCGAGCACAGGCCAGCAGCGTGGGAAAAAAGAAAGCACTTCCAGCCCCCCGCTTTCAAGCCGAGATAGCAGAGAACGGCTCTCATTCACTCTCATCACATAAACGCTCGCTTTTTTAGAAATCTTTCACATGGGGTCTGTGTGGCTGAGAGCTTTCATGTCCTGTGCCTTCCATTTATTGATAGCTAAAAATGGAAATGACTTTCAAGAGCGCAGCAGCGACTAAAGACCGTCCCTATTTAACTCAATCCAACAGCGACTCATTTAATGAACAAGCCCGGGCCACACAGACTGAGCTCCCATCAGCAGCCTATTCCCTGCGGTTGTGCTTGAAATGTCAGGCTGGAGCTGGAGGGTGCTGCACTATGCACAGTCGCAGTACATAAAACTCAAAAGGGGGTTGGAAAGGCCCTGCAGGTAAACAGGATGAGAAACGCACCCCTGGTTCTGCCTGAGGCAAACTAGGCCCTTCTGTTCCAGCGTTTAGCAGACAAGTGCTCCATTGATTCCCAATTAATATTTAATAGCGAAAAAGACAAAGAGGCATTTCACCTGGGGAGAGAGATGGGAGATGAAGGGATGGAGCGCAAGAGAGATTTTCACCATTTCAAATATGAGTTCCGTTGGATACACATTGTTTGGCTAGTCTATATAAGTAAGTATATAAGGGGGAAATAATGATGTAAAACACTATCCATCATCCTTTTTGTCAATTAACTACACAGTCTGTCGCCATGACTACACGGGTGTTTTCAGTTATTTTGGCTGATTAGACCTTGTCTCAGGATTGTGAGGGTATTTAAGTATGGGCCTACATCTCCCAGACTTTCCCGTTAGTCTTGTGGCACCTGTTAGATCAAGAAAACCTATATGGTTCTTTTAAAAGGTGGAGTCAGCGATCCTAATCTAATACGCTTTTTGTCAAATTCAGCAAATATCTCCTCACGGTCCGCTAGCCGTCCGTTCTGTGTGTGCGCTGACAAAAAAATTCATACACAGCCCTGGCTCTGTAAATGGGAAACAAACAAAGTGGCTCGGACCACGCCACAAAACACTATTCAAGCCAATCGGCAAGCGGGGGCATTCGTGCTTGTGCACAGGACAGGGGAAAGGCCGTGGATGTATGAAGAGAAAGGCAGGGGGGGGCGCGCGTGGTACGGTACATCTGGACGGGGGGGGGGATCTGTTTGGGTGTTGAGTTCAAATATCAACAATCTTTCTCCAGATTCGCGGACTCCACCTTTAAAAGGTGCTATTATGTAAGACTGGCAGCATTTCTATTGCCTCCACACGGCTCTCAACATGGCAAGAGCTGGGCCGGCGGCTCAAGGCTAACAGCACCAACAGTGGAAACAAAAGCAACAGTGCTGACAGAGCTAACAGTGTTTATGGGGGGGGAACCAACAACCCAGGAAGAGCACCGGTAGTTGATGCCAATTTTCATGGTGGCCAAACAGCGGTACTACAACTTCCGTCACGTGATGCCGTTGGGCCCTAAAAGGCTTTTTCCCATAGATTTACATTGAGAAAGAGACGTTTGTAACTCAGCGGATTCAAGTTTTTTTTTAGGTGAATCAACTTTCCCAATACGAACACTTGAATATCCCTTTTTTAAATCATTAGGTCCTTAAAGTTGTAAAATGCACTATTAGCCGAATCCAGAGTTATTTTCCCTTCCTCCATTCATGTGAATGAGATCCAGCCCGAGGCTGGAGCGAGGGCTGGGAGGCGGAGTTAGCAAGCCGTGACGACTGTGTGACATTTGTGACCCCGTGACCGAGCCATGTGAACCAGGCGGACCTACTGCACCTGCTCCAACCAATGGGCCCAGAGGATGCGGAGGATCGCCGGAGGATCCGGGTACTTTTCCACTAGGAAGTCGAGTCATTTTGGCATCATGCCGCCACTGAGCAACTTTCATAGGAATGAACGGGGGCCCACCTCCAACGCTGTATCCAATTATCTTTATACATCCATGGTGGAAACAAAAGCAACAGCTGAAAGAGCTAACAGTGTTTATGGGGGGGGGAACCGGAGGGTGGGGGCTATGCTTACGCACCGCCGGTGTCGGTCGAGACGGCGTCATCAGCTGTAACCGCCGTATGAGAGCAGTGCACAGCAGCGGCCGTGAGCTAGCCAGTAAGGCACGCTCACATGCACGAACATGCACTAAAAGCACGTTAGGCAGGCCCAGCTACAGTATGTCAACAAAGCAAGGAGGAACTCAGATTACATTTATTTACATAGCAAATAGTTGTTTGATGCTATATTAATGCTCTAGATATATAGATATTCGGATATATATCTGTATATGGAGTCTTGTGACCTAAGAAAACCCCAAGCATGGTTCCACCTAAGAATAGGTCTAATTATCCAGAATAAGTAAAAACACCTGTGTGTACGAGCAGGTGTCGCTGAAATCTGATCAATACAGGGTCATCTGGTCATCTGGTCATACTTTCCATGCTTCCCAAACACACATTCACTATGTAATACATACTCAATGGGAGATTAGATTTCAGGATGAATGAACAAAGACATCCTGGATGAGAATACACAGGCTCATGCAAATGAACAAAACATTTACTGGCAATATGATCAGTCCAAAAAGATAATCCTGACCACTGGCCTGCTCTGCAGACAATGTGCACGTGTGTCATATGGGATAAGCTAACACCGATAGTCAAATTATGGTGATTCTGTTTGAGAAAAATGTACGCAATGTTACTGGTCAATATTTGCATGCTCTTGCTTTCTATGAGACTGCAGCCGTATACTGTTTCATTTCATTTACAACGATCCCTGTTAGCTTCTGCAGTGCGGTAACTCTTCTTCCAAACAAAACACATTAAATATATGACAGCATATAGGCTCAAAATAATAACAACACAACACACTGCAACACCTGCACCGCAAAGAAAATCTTTAAAAGGACCAAATAATTCAAGATGTTTCATGTACATTCATAAGGCTGCAATACACACCCAGCAGAACCATTACACTGTAAGTAGTTATAGATCTTCAATATAGCTCCAAACCAGAGCCAGCATCGAAGTATAAAGGCATCAGCAAATTTTTAAAGCAATCGGGAAAAGGAAACCACAGCAGAATAACTTAATTTGTGGTACTATGATCTCATTATTTGAATCTAGACTGTCCAGAGACGATTTGGACCACAGCACAAATAATATGGATGTAGAGCAACCTACATAAAGAAGGCAGTATACCAGACCACGGAGTGAATCTGCAAACAAGTCGCATTCAATCAATTAATTGAAAGAAATCTAATCGCAAATGTCAGTCCAGGTTAGGCGGAGACACCCACTCAACCTTTCAGTGACTGCGGTATAATCAGTCACGATGAAGGTCAAACGACACAGACACGGAGCACTTTCTGCACAAAATGTGAACATCATTAGTAACCCTGTATGTGAGTTGATTAACTCTGTAATTTCAGAGTCCACTTTGACCTGCATGCATATGCACTGCAGGAGCACACTGATTAGTAGCTCAATTAACAGGCATCATCATCATCAGGAAGCCCTTATTTTAAATTCTAGAAGCTTCTGAGCGCAAACCGCTAAAAACCATGCATGAGCTTCATGTGCACTTGGAGGCGACAAGGTTAAACTGAGGATGATTGATTAAAAAGTAACTCAGGAACATGACCAAGATCCTACTAGTTACTGTATTAAAAAAACTTCTGGTATCTGTATAGTACTTGCTGTCTGTCCTCTCTGGCAAAATGTCTTCACGTGTGTGATATAAACTCACCTTTGTGGGAGCGCGGCTGCAGCGGTGGTACTGACAGCAGTAATGGCGGCGGTGGAACATCAAGGCTTTTGGGTGTGCAGGCCAGACTCTGCGACGAGAGGTTCTGCTGTCTCTGGATACAGGCCAGCATGATAGTTCTCTAGGGCTGCACACAGCCTGGGTTAACCTGCTAGAATGAAGAAAAAAAAAAAGAGGTTTGAACTCCATAGCCGACACACTTAATCCCAAATAAAATGTCGATTCAACAGGACTAGGAGTCTATACAGCCATGCTGGCGGCTCTGTGAGGCTGTAAGGCTGCACAAATAATTACAAATTTGACCAAAATTGCAATATGGCCTATCTTTGTTTGGTACAGATCCCTGCAAAAATCACACCATAATAATTTCAATATTTTTTCAATGAAAATAAGAATAATGATGTAACAATAAATAAATATTGCAAATCGTAACGCAATTGTAATATCAGTCAAAATAATCGCAATTAGATATTTTTTCAAAACCGCTACTTAAGGTCAGCGGTGCTTTGAGCTAAATGTTAACTTTAGCATGCTTACAATGGCAATGCTAACATGCTGATGTTTAGTACGTATATGTTAACCATGTTCACCGTTAGCTAATTTAGCACATTAGAACACACGGTGCAGCTGAGGCTGATTGGAATGACATTAGTTTTGCAGGTATTATAGGTCATAAACGATGGATGGAAAAGAAATGTCAGGACCAAACTTATGGCAACCCATCAAAAAAACTGAAATGTCAACTTGGCGGTGGCTCTTGAGGTAAAGTCAGAAGATCAACAAAGTCAGAAAGGTTTCATCTTCTGGTGACCACGAATGTCACTGCCAAATTTCACGGCAACAATCCAATAGTTGTTGATATAATTCAGTCTGGACCAAAGCGGTGGAGCGACCGACAGATCGAGATTGACATCGTCACTAGAGATGAATTGATCCCGCACCAGTTCTGTTCTTATGTCTTTTGAGTTTAAAAGTTGTTTTTGTGATTGCATAGTTAGGCCACATAGTTTCAAGCATCACTGGAGAGGAAGTACTGTAGATGCCAACTTTCAGTTTGGAAACACATCAAATTATACGCAATACATTCAAACTCTTGCATCAAACATCAGTTTGATGTTGGAAGAAAAGTGCAAGCTTGCTGGTAGCGAACACTAAAACCCCCATAGGAGGCTCTCCTCTTTAAAGAAAAAATATTTCCACGTTACTTCAGTAGCTCACATATCGGAAACTCTGCTACCACTTGGGTACTTTTACCATATTAAAATTCAGGAGCCCCTCTCTGAACTGCTGAGATCGTGCATTCAAATAAGTAATATCACTTAATGACGACTCCATCTCCTCCTTCTTCTTAGTAGTTATGATGGCTCTTTCCTGTTATCAACCTTGTTCTGTCGGTTGCAATCACACAGATCATTTACGAGGCCTCCAGTAGCCTCGGGCTGTGTGCGTTTCAATTCATAACTAGCCCTGAGACCTGGGTTTACTCTCCTATAAATTTATGGCCGTATTGATCAGCAGAGAACGCCAAAAGCAGCTCACTCCCTAAAATAGGCTGTGTGCTGTTTACAGAGTTAAGTATTGTCAGAGGAAATGTGTCTGAAAGAGAAGGCGCCTCACCACAGATGTGCTGATTGAAGCAATCATTCTGGAGATAAAACCAGGCATTGAGGGAATATTTCAGCGATAATCGCATTTGACATTCTTTTTTATTATCTGACAGAGTCATCAAGTCTGAATGCTAGCTATGCAAAACTTCAAAAAACCTGGGGCTACCGTAAAATGCTTCTTACTGTATATGATCAATCTATGCAACAAAACAAATCACAGACCTATAGGTTATAAATAGTTAATAAGTCAAATGATGATGAAAAAACACAGTATTTTCATTACTATGCAGTAGTCCCCATCAAGGCTCATATAAGCCTGCAGCACACAGCTGTCAGACTGCCTCTTTTTCTTGTTCAGTTTTCAGGTTCTTTTGGATTTCTGCTTTCATTTCTCCCTCAGGGTCCAGAGGGCAGCTAAAGCGAGTCAACCACAGAACAGAGCTGCAGAAACATGATTACCTTCGCCTCAAAAGGAAGACGAGACGGAGTGGCTTTCATTTTACTCAGGTGCCAAAAAAAAAAGATTCCCTCACTCTTCCCCTCCTCCGCTCAACATCTGTCCCTCGGTGACAAGCCCACTTCAAACTGCTCAGTGCAACCTGTCTCATCTGAGCACACACATCTGAAGAGCTAAAAGCCTCGGCGTGGTCAGACTCCATTTAGAAAATAATGGCAATTTCACAACAACCCTTCCATTACCACACATTTGTCAAGAGGGAGGTGGCGAAAAACGCAGAATGAACACAAGGGAAGGAAAGGTTTCTCCAGGGAAATCCCTTCACTAGCAGAAAATGAGACGTGAATTGGAATACCTTCCATTACTCCCATAATTTGCAGCTGGAATAAAATACATCAAGGGAAGGCATTATAATTCAAAGAGAAGCCAGCAGTGGCTTAAAGAAAAAAAGAAAAAAACTTTCACTGAAATGATGCATAAAGTGCAACTAATGATGGTTTCTTTCATCCTGCTATCTAAATTTTAAATTTAAAGGGACTTTGTGAAAACTTAAGCTTAAAATTGCCTTCCGACTCTTGAGTAGAATTACCCGAAAAAAGGGAAGAGAGAGATCAAAGTGATCCCAGAATGCATGATACTATCTGGGCTAAGTTATCAAGTAATATCAATTCTCCAGCCCTAATGTTCTGCTCAACAAAAAGTGATATGTCTTACACTTTCTCACAATCTCTTATCATATCTCACAACAGTGAGCGGCTGCAATAATACCATAGACTGTATATGAGAAGTGGACATAGTCACCGTGATGTCACCCATTGGTTGGTGGACTGCCATTTCGAAGCCTCGAGTTCGGCATTTTGGCCGTCGCTTGTCTTGGTTTTTGGCATCGCCATCGTAATTTTTTTGCAACCAGAAGTGACACAAGAGGGTGGAGCCAAGTACAACCGAATGCTGAATAAGACATTTTTAGGCGACCAAAATATTACAATTAACTTTCATGAACTGAAAACACACTGTGAAAGGGTTAAAGTTGTAAGACAAAAACGCAGACAACCCTGTGGCAGCGACCTGTCAATCACAAGGTAGCCACACCCTAAAGCATCCCCTGCTTTATGGTCTATTTGACTCTAAATGGGACCATAATTTACTAAATGAACATCATGCTGTATTGAAGAAGACTTGAAACTAGCGATTGAGACCATAAACTCATGTTTACAATGTTTACTGAGGTAATAAATAGTAGTAAGTGAGAAGTAGGCTCATTTTCTCATAGACTTCTATACAATCTGACTTCCTTTTGCAACCAGAGGAGTCGCCCCCTGCTGGCTATTAGAAAGAATGCAAGTTTAAGGCACTTCCGCATTGGCTTCACTTTTCAGACCTCGGCGTTTCCCACTGGATAATTCAGAAATTATAGGGACATGGCAACTGCAAAGTCAGCAATCTTAAAAATGGCAGCATAGCTCAACTCAACCTTCACAAATGACATCAACAATCTTTGTCATTAACATAATGGTAAGTGTTGCTCCTTTTCAAGCCAGTTTCTTTTCAATCAGCTTTCCAATCAGCGTCTAAAACATTATGGTAGAGGTTATAAATCAGTTGCCTCCAAAGCCTATATGTTTTGACAAGTTCATCTTACAAGTTCACTTATTCAAGGACTTCTCCGACACGCACAACAAGAAAAAACAGCACAAAGTTTAAGCTGCAAGGACGTCTAATCGTCTCCACTCTCGGGCGACATCCATGCAGCTGATAAGCAGCACGATGTGGTCCACTGAGGGCCTGCCAGGGAGATAAAGTGCTTGTGCCTTGCAGTCCATCTGACTGTCCCCCATGGATGTCTTGAAAGATAAATGTATTTTTCAAGCCTCTTCCCTATAGTCATTGACAGGATGCAAAATGCTAATTTATTTCCAAATGTGTCCTGGGATCAGGAGAGGAAACTTTGTAAGAGATAAGGTCAATTGTAGCGCCACGACGGCAGTGATGGAGAGACTTTATAATGGCTGCTTTAGTTTAACAGGCAGATAGCTGATGCCTAACTGAATTTTAATGGAATCCTTCGGCTAATTACCTTGAGACCACTATTGATGTATTGTCATCAAACTAGCACCTCTCATATGTATGCTGCAGTAGGAAGAAGTTAAACTCCAGACAATCCAGGCTATGGATCATATGTATTGAGATAATACATGATAATACATGAATCTAAAATGTGTCATGCCTTGCTTTTTTACCTGTTTGGCGGTAAAAAGCGTCTGCACAAGAATATCCATCAAAGCAGGAAAAAGCCCTGAATTATACAGGGACTCAGGCGAGAGCATCTGTCTGACCTTCTGGAGTCTTTATGAGTTTGCGCAGCATCGAGGGTCAGAGCGGAGATAGAAGCAAATTGCAAAGAGAGCCTCCCTCTAGACAAACATGAAATGCACAGAAAAAAAGATACACACTGGCTCTTCACACACACACACACCCTCACCCTGACACATTTACACACCCCTCCCGCCCTCCCTACTACCATCTCAGCTCCTGTTAGCAGTTCTCAGAATCCTCAGTTAATAATTAGATGATAATGAAAAAGGTCTAAGACAAGCACCCTTTTCACTCTCCGGGTGGATTAGCATGTGAGTGCTATGCTAATGTTTTTTCCTTCCTTCCACTCCGAAACTGCACAAGAGCACAAAGGCAAGAGAAAAAAAGAAGGTTAATTTAGGAGGAAATAAATGATTAACAAAGAGCAATTAGTCATTACAGAGGAGAAAAAGCAGGGTCTCTCTTTGAATGACACAGACCATGAATAACAATCCACTTACTGTATAATTAATTGTATATTACGTATGGTTTTTATACTGTCTTTAAGGTAGGCACTGCAGGAGCCTGTCTAAGTAATGGAGACCAGACAAGTAGTCTGACATACAGACAGAATTAGACAGCAGTGCTGCAGCAGCTGCTGGATTCATCTCTATACACACACTGATCCCCCCAAACCCCTCATACATTTTTAATAGAATCTATTACTTCTGGATTAGCCGATAAGAGCTGGCCTGGTTAAATTCTATAATAGTTTGCATAATTGGTATCAGAGCAGCATATAAGAGAGAGACCCAGATTTCTCTCTTCTCCTTCTCTGGAGGAAAAAGAAAAGAAAGGACACAAAGGTCCACATACAGGATAACCAAACAACCCCGGAGCCACTCTGCTCTGCACCGCGAGAACACTCGAGGCCTGCGGCTGATAACAATGAGCCTCATTTCCATTGAGATTAGCTAAAATGTATTACAACAGTGTTAAAAAAAAAAAAAGCGTTTCCTATACAATTCATGCGCGAGCACAAAATTTATGTAAATACAATCGGTGGGCAATATTCAGACAGATGTCCGGAGCATTCGGTTGGGTGTAAATCACACAGTGTTAATGGCTAAGGTGTCTGGGGAAAAAAACACTAACATGAATGTTTCTCCCATGCAAAATTTCATATAGCCATCCCAACAAAACTGAGGGCATTTAAGTCTGCAAACGCTAAACAAACACACAAACAACAGATTAACAATCTTGAACAGCCTCTTAACTATCTCGTACATATTTCCTCACTACTGCAACACACACATAATTAGGAAAAGGCTAATGCATATAGAAATTAAACTTGTTTATATATCCAACGTCCAATGTGATCCATCAATGCAAACTTCTATTTCATTGTTATAATCTTTCACTATATTTAAAAGGTGCTGAATGCGAGATTGGGTGCCTCCGCACGGCTCTCAACATGGCGACAGCTGAGTCAGCAGCTCGTAGCCGACGGTGCTAACAGTGTTAAACGTGAAAACAACGCCAACAATGCTGACCGAGCTAACAATGTTTACATGAGGGGGAACCGGAGGGTGGGTGCCACGCTTCCGCGACGGCGTTATCAGCTGTAACCGCCATATGATGATAGCAGACCGGAGGAAAACAAGCAGTAAGAGCTGATCTGAGGTCTGCTGTCCATCTGCCGTCTATGAGAGCCGGCTGTCAATCACTCGCAAACTCCGACCAAATGGTCAAACTAAGCCGCGCTGATCAAATATGAATCAATATTATGTTACGTTAATGCCTATTTCTCACCTCAAATGTTTTCAGAATCATCTTGTAGTGTACGGTTAAGCTGTAAAATGAGAAATTTTGTGACGCCGCCGCCATTGTGAAATCTGGTGAAGGAACGCCAAGTTCCGGTCACATGACCGGAGCACAGCCAATAGGAACGCTCTCTCAATGAAATGACCTGTGATTGGTCAGAGTCTCCCGTCACGGGCTAGATTTTCTAAAGCCTAAAAACATGAGGCCATGAGGAGGAGCAGAAGTCTAGTTATCTCTCAGAACACTTGAATTACAATATTCTGAAGGTTATTATGGAATGTTTGCCCAATGATGCAAAAAATATACTGCCTACTGCAACTTTACTGCTCTAGATATTGTATAGAGCATCTTTAAATTGCATTTTTCCCCTGCTTGTTCAACCACCTCCCTATGAGGCTTTTCCATTGTAGGAAAACATGTTTATGTTGATGTCATGTTTATCAAAGTTCCTTACAAATCTATTGTCAAAAGCAGCATATAAGCTGTTATGTTTTGTCCTTATCAATTGCTAGTGCCTTTTTTATATATATATATATGAAATCTACATAAATCATCATAGTTACTTGGCTACTTACTTTGGCATGTAGGCGTACATCATTACTGACTTGCCTTCTTTATTGCGTCCAGCTTGAAATTATTTGGAAAAAGCTTTACTGAGTGAGAAATCTAAACAAAAAAGCACAGCAAATGTGAATCTTCTTTGCAGCTATGTGAAAAGAAACCCTTAAAGCTTTCAGCCACTTTTCTACCCAACAGTGAAAGAAATGTACATCACCTTCATTAGGAACATTCTCAAACAATATTTTCAGTGGAATTTAACATCTAACACTGCAGCAGCAACAAATGGTTTGAAACGAATGACAGTCCAACTCCCCGGGATCAGAGCTCGCACCATTAATTTCAGCAGCAGCAGCCACCGCCACTGCCAGCATGAGGAATTTGTCTAGGAGCTTTACAGTTTTGACAAACAATTAATCATTTACTTTGGAGTTAATATAGGGCCATTCCTTTAAGTCAGTCTTTCAAAAAGCAGCACTGGTATGATGATTAGTGGTTAACCTACCTAATATATCAATATTATATATCAATTATTTAATAACTGGGGGTTTAGTTGAATATCTGGCATTTTTTTGTTGGTGTACATTTCTCTGTGCCCAGCTTTCATTTGTGCAAAGCGCCCTATAATACCAAGAGGAAATGGCACATTGTATATTTTAGCTGCACAACTTCACAATGGAAGAGTAATTATGACTTTATATGCATACAGATGCTGAGAACTAATTTAGCCATGAGTCCAAAAGCTGCACAGTGAAGTCTTATCTTGGTGAGCAGCCTTGGGAGGGAGTAGAAAGCCTTGGACTGACCCAAATGTGCCCTTGCCCACAGACAAGCTAGTGCCAAGGTAAAAGAAACACACAGCATGGGGTAAAGTCTGGCCAATGCCAAGGTAGCATTAGAGGGTAAACAGAGCCTTATCTTATCCTTATCCCAGTACGCACACTGAGACGCGCTGTCAAAGAGCCATGGGTATGCTGTCCAGCCTTTAGAAAACCTTGACTTCAAAGATAACAGATGGTAAAAGAGTGAGCTGAAGGCTTTTGTGGAAAGATGAGCTGTTTTTCAAAAGAAACTGATCTCTCCGTCAACTCAGGTATGGATAGAATCATTCTTAAGGTCTCCCATTCTCATCAGCTGTTGTTAAAACCATAGAAGAAGACAAAAAATGACTTACACAAACACTCAATCCTCCCAACCCCTTTTCCCCCGCCCGAGCCCAGTCCTCTGGCTGTTTACTTTACTGTTCCGCTGTTAAGGGTCACTGATTCCTTCAAGTCATTAAAATCTTCAAGCAAACATGAAACTCATTAGAAACTGTAGACAGAATGCTGCACGGCTCTATAATATGGGAGATAACCTAATGATAAGCTCTCTAGCATGCATCACAGAAACATCAAAATGGCTTTGATCTCTGGACCAACTAAAAATGTCATCATCTCAAAGCCTTTCTATTTAGGGCAAATGATGATGCATCAGTTGCAATTTGGCAGGCTTAATCATTAATTTGAAGTAATGACTGAGCGCCGTCATGGAGGCAAAATAAAAATGACTGGGGCTCCGAATAACCCTCGCGGTCCTGTCCCCTCCCCGGTGACCTCGGAGGCCCAGTCCTTAACCTTCCAACCCTTAACCCCCGTCTCACTCCCCCTTCATCCTATTAGAATGAAAAGACCAATTAGACAGATTTCAAAAGATGGCAGGCTGCCTGTAATTACACATGACGTCTCTTAGCAGATAAAAAAGTTGGGTGCACAAAATGGGTTGCATGTATATTTTGCATCATCCAGTCTCCTGAAACTCACTGTATACACTTAACCAGCCTTAAATGTGAAGCTGTATGGATGACATGGCAGAAAAAGACATGACCTTAATCAGTCCTTGTATACCGGGCCTGCCTGGGTAATAGTCATCCAAGGAAAAGGTCACTCTCGTGGTGAGCCGCTTCCTCCCATCAGTAATTCGGTAGGCATGGAGATTGAGCGAGCCCGGGGAAACTTCACAATAAATCAGAGCTCAGCTTCAGCTCCTGAGCAGGCAAAGGGAAGCAGGCAGCCAAATGACAAATCCCTTTCCTTCACGGAGTTGGAATTACTGCTGGGGTGTGATGCGAGATCAGAGGGAAACCCCCCCCATGGGATACCTGCACGTTGACTGCTCATAACACAAACGCAATTTACAAGCCTCCCCCCAAACCACTGCAGGCCCAGGCGAAGCACATTTCCAACAAACAATATGTCATCAAGACTATAGTTGCGTAGAACAGTATATATAACTGAAGAAAACAGTGGTGACCATGAAAACCATGCAGCACCTATTAAAATTATAGTGGATTCATATCACCAGGGCAGATCTTGTGCCATCTCAGCCTTCTGCAAAGCCTTAGGGGAGAATAGAGGAAGCTCAACACTATACATAAAAAACAAATGGGAATCAGAGCTAAATATAGAAATTTCAGACGAAGAATGGTATAAAATGTGTATGACACAGTGTACCACTACTAGTTCACGAGTATGGAGAGAATTTGGATGGAAGAATCTTACTAGGTTCTTCATAACACCGCAAATCAAACAGCTAAAGACCCAGCAACCATGTTGGAGGCTCTGTGGCAATCTGGAGGCCCACCATATGTTTTATGGAGCTGCACTAAACTAAAGCTTTTCTGGAATAATGTAAATGTAACTATTAATGACATTATGGGATATGGGATAGATAGATATCTGGCAAAAATTCTGCTTATAGCCAGCAAAAAAGCTATAACAAGAAACTGGTATAAAGCGGTACCTCCAGGGAAAGATCACTGGATGGAGATTGTCCGTGATATGTTTTCAATGGAAAAACTGACGCACCAACTAAAAATGAAAAGCAATATCTTTCACAAGAACTGGGGAAAAATTGATCATTTCCATGGAACATGAAACATGAGACATGTGTTGTTGGAGAATCTATCCATGTTTGACTGCCTCCTGACAACTGTTTTTATTCATTGTTGTATTGTTCGCTGAATTTGTTAAGTGTTGTATTGTTTGTTGAATTCTGTATGGATGCTCATGATGTTCAACCCAGAGCTGAAAATGCAAAATAAATATAAAAAAAAGAAAAACATGCAGCACCGAACATTCAAATAAAGTAGATTTTATAGCGAATAAAGCCAACTTTATGATGAAAGGGGGATAAGGCACTAAAAATTTTATTATGACACTGTGGTAAATCAAAAGCCACAATGCCATGATTTGAATATGTTTATAGGACATCAAAAGACAACAGAGAGATAAGCCTATATTCCTGATAGTCATGTGCCTCACAATAAAATAATAAATCAAGGGGGGGTTTAAGGCATTTTTTCTCTTTTGGCCAGAATAAAAGAAAGGGGCTTGCAGCAGGCTTTTCCTATCCCTGCCTCTGGTGGGAAGCTGTGACATCCCATCTCTCTGGGTAATAAAGGATCTGGCACAGGCAGGAAAAGCATGCGGGGTAGAATTTCACACCTGGCCAATAATCTATAGGCCTCCCTCTGCTGCGGCTAACCTTCAACCTCGGCTGCCACCGGTGCAGTGAGGTGCGATGATCCCACCTCCGGCTCCCAGACAATGGAAATGGAAACCTTCAGAGGCAAACCCTGAATGACCGATAATATACTTCAAAGCACTGAGGAAGCTGACACATAAAGCAGCTTTTCACTGCAAGCAAAAGCCATCATCCTGACAAAGATGTCATTTGAGGATGAAAAAGGATGAGGCTATTGGCTCCCAACAGAACAGTTTACAGAGAAAAAAACTACAGAAACTCATATTATAAAAACCAAACTAGGCCCACTATTTCCTATATTTAACTGTTGAATACATTTTTAGGGTCCACCATTAGATAAATAAGCCTATTCTATATAGTGAATATAAATTTCACACCCCAGAGCTGGATTCGGCTCATATAAATACACATTAGCCAATAGCAGGACACTGATATATAGTGAGGGCGAGACGCTCCTATCCATTAGTGCGCACTGGGCATCTTTCACCACTTTAGCGCTGTCGACTTAAAATCAATGCAGGGCGCATCCTGACATTACGCACTGAAGCATCTTTACAACCCTAAATAACAAGTGTCTTGTTATTGTCATGTAGTTAGTTACACAGATCAATCAATTACAACATTTTCCACACTCAGAAACATTTTCCCCATGAGCCCATAAAACATGATTTGATGGATATATATATATATATATAAGAAACATAATGAATGAATGCCTTACAGAGTTGTGTCTTATCATAAGGCTTGTTTATCTTTGGTTCTCCACGGCTGATTGGTTGTTCTCCTGCTCGGAAGGCGGATTTCCTCTGCAAAAGCAATCTCTCGCCACTGATTTCGCGAAACCTCCGGAGATATATCCATGGATGGTTAACTAGACTTCCTCCACATTATTCAACAGTCCTGTAGAAAGATATAATTTCACCGATTTCCGTGCAGCAGCCTGGATCTCATCTCTGGAGCCGACCAAGCTCTGTGTGTGTGAGTGTCACAGAGAGATAGAGAGTGATGTCGGAATGGAAATGAGTCCCCTTGCTCAGTTGAAGCCGGCTCTGGGCCAATCAATCAAGGCAGCATTTGAATATTCCCACGGCTCAGCCAATCAGATGAGAGAGAAGGCGGCCGCTGTCGTGATGCCAAACCCGTCAAAGTAAGCACGTTGCTGTTTCGCGGAAAAATTTAAAGGAGAAGGACGTTGTGATATATTTTAGCCTAAAAAACAAATGCAAGATTTGTATGGAAGTTTTTATTGGACTTTATTAGTTGTAACCCACAGAAGACATTCCACAAATGTGTACCATGATCTGCAAATATTTCACTATCCACAAACATGTCTTTGTATTTGTGCTGTGTAAAGTCACATCCACAAAAATAATACAGGGCGATTTGCAAATACACATAACTTACTCTGTAAATACGTATTTACATGTAAAGTGATATCTACACAACTTCCATATTATTGGACTTTATTAGTTGTAATCCACAGAAGACATTCCACAAATGCACAGGAAGCCATCTGCAAATGCGCAGATAGCATTCAACATGTAGAAATAGATGCACAAATGCGTGTTTATCACTTTACATGTAAACCTTAAAATACCTATTTACAAAGTAAGTTATGTGTTTTTGCAAATCGTCCTGTATTTTTGTGGATGTGACTTTACACAACACAAATACAAAAATACACGTTTGTGGATAGTGAAATATTTGCAGATAATGGTACATATTTGTGAATTGTCTTCTGTGGGTTACAACTATTATCTACAGATCTGCTGCGGTACCAATCGGACAAAATTCTGTTAACAAACAGGAGGAAAGTTACAAATGTCATGTGGCCCATAAATGCACAGGAAGCGATCTGCAAATGCAAAATAGATGCACAAATGTGCAGATATCACTTTACATGTAAACCTTAAAATACGTATTTATAGAGTAAGTTATGTGTATTTGCAAATCGCCCTGTATTTTTCTGGATGTGACTTTACACAACACAAACACAAAAATACATGTTTGTGAATAGTGAAATATTTGCAGATCATGGTACACATTTGTGGAATATTCCACAAGTGTGTACCATGATCTGACATATCTGACATATGTCTTCTGTGGGTTACAACTAATAAAGTCCAATAAAAACGTCCATAGATTTTGGTCTAACTTGACTCCTGCACATCTGATCGATTAAGAGCTCTATGATGCATCTACAGTAGATGTTTCTATAGTTCAGGTGTGCAGGATCAGAGCTGGAAGAAAGAGCTGCATCACTTAGGGATACTAGTGATGGAGAAGCTCTGAACTGGTTTTATTTAGTAATACTTGGGGCTAATCAATCGATTAAAATATTTAATCACAATTAATCGCATGATTGTCCATAGTTAATCGCGATTGATCACAAATTAATCACACATTTTTCATCTGTGCACCAAAATGTACCTTAAAGGGAGATTTGTCAAGTATTTAAAGGGACTATTTGTAACTTTCAGGAATGCTTGTTAACAGCGATACCTGTGGCCGTTAAGTCAACGAAAGTCAGCGTCAGGCTCGCGCTTGTGCTCGCTCTAAATAGACATGAACGAGCATCGCTCAAAACAGTGAGGCGACACACTTCAGCTAAAATCACAATATCACTCTATATTTCAGCTGCTTGGCAGTAATGTTAGCTGACCAGACGAAGGTCTCTCCATGAATCAATGCTGATCCTAGTGTTGGCTTTTCCTGCTTGGCTTTTCAGCCCCGCTGCTTCAGCCTCCGGGGCTGATTCTGATTATAGGCTACTTGCACCTTTATTGATATTTTATATTTGCACTCTTTCCTACTTTGTACTGTAACTGCTGCACAACAATTTCTCTCAGGATAAATAAAGTTCCCTTATCTTATCATATCAAAATTGATACTTTTAACTGCTTTATACTGTTCAGTAACTCTCTAAGCCAAGCTAAATTCTGTAATAAATGTAGGCTAGTGGAGTAAAAAGTACAATATTACCCTTTGAAATGTATTGAGGTAGAAGTACAAAGAAGCACAAAAAGGGACAACTCAAGTAAAGTACAAGTACCTCAAAATTGTACTCGAGTAAGTGTACTTAACTACTTCACATCACTGATTTGGAGATGCAAGGGGAGACACAATATTAGCCTGTGTACATCTTAAAATATAATGCAATCCAACTCAACGACACTACAACATCGCCTTATAAATTATTAAATCAGCAACCATCCAGTACAGTCAACAAAGATAATGGATGATACTAAAAAAAATCATAAAAATCCACCATCTGTGGCAACTGCAGGTTTAACTCATGAGGCTTCACAGACAAACCTAATATTTGCAAGTGATTATTTCATGTCTATGGCCTGACAGCACATAGAGCATCAATCTTACTACGAATCCTGTTTCTCAGGTTAGAAATATCTCAACGTCTATACGAGCTTGTCACGATTTGTTGCTGAAAACAATTCAGCATGCCATTTTCACAGCAGTTTTAACGTTATTAGTAACATCTGTGCTTTTCTTACTAGGACAAGTCAAAATGTCAGCTGTGAAAAAGGCCTATTGACCCCCAATTCCACCAGACGTATCTCTGATGAGCTAACACAGCTGTGCTCACTTCTGCAGGAATAGTTGCACATATTGAGAAACACACTCATATTCTCACTCTTAAACATGAGAGTGGTGTTGATCTTCTCATCTAACTCTCAACAAGAAAGAAAACAAGCATATTTTTTTTACGCATTTTTCATCCTCAAATGCTGAATAAGACGTTGAACATCCATTTGTCAATATTTAACACATAACGCTGCACTCAGCACTTTGTACTGTAATAAATCTTCCCAATAAACGTGATGATGGAAGCCAGCCATCACTATAAATCCAACCCCTTCAAAGAAAGGTGCTTGTTATTTTCTCAGAAAGACAATCGAGTGCACACCGAGAGACTTGGCAGCAGACCTACTCTGACCCACTGTTGCTGTGAGAAACAATATTGAATTGTTTCTTTACAGCTTCCTGAGTGTCATTTTTCAGTATGAATGAGGCCTGCAGATGGCAAATGAGGTTACCATGCCAACTAATGTCCCCATATTGAACACTGAAGACGTAGATGGATCATTGTTCCCTAGTTGATCGCATGTTGTTTAATGGCTATACACTTTATCAAAATTAAAAGGAGCCCACTGTTAGCATGTGCTTGAAGAACATTATGCGACTGATCCTTTGTGTTCAAATACATGATAAAATCTCCATAATCCAAATATTTGTTCGGTTTTGCAAGAGGATCACACAGACATGCTATCCCAACTACCACAACCTTATGTGCAGGCATGCCTTGTTGAGAGAGCAGGCAACATTCAAATAAATAGTAATTATAGAGTAATTACAGAGTAGACTTTCCTCTCTCTTCCTGATGTAGAAAGGGTGTTGGGTGATTTACAGATATCCTTCAGGTCTTAACCTGCTTGTGTGGAAATACGGTTTACTTCCATTCATTGATGCAATTAGTTAATGGTATTTTATGCTAATTTAATCCTGTTTTTGTCTCCTGATAGGTGTTCTATATATCAGAGAGAGAGAGATCAAACCAAAATGGTTTTAATTTCAGAATACAATAAAGGCACGAGTGTTCAGAGGACATTTGCTGACGTGATAGTAATGTGTTTAAACAAACACAACCATTTGAATGCTTCTGCATTGGATATTTTGTTATATATACCTCAGTTATGAAGTATTTGGCTGTGTAAAGACAATTTACTATGAATGATGTCAAATAATTCATATAAATAAACACATTCAGAGGGACTAAAATACCTCACAATAGGCTGATACTGTGCATACTGTATACAGACACACAAATACAAACCCTCAGCTACTAGTATACAAATAAACCCATATTGAGGAATGGTCCAAGGGATACAATTGAATCCCTGGGACCCAGCTAGATTGAACAATAAGCTCATAAGCATGACAATAATGCCCATGCTCTATTGAAACAACAAAACAACTTGGTGACAAAAGAATGGATAAGCTTATATAATGAATGCAGGCAGTCTGTATGGGGGCTGTAACTGTTTGTCTCATCCTGATTATCATTCCGTTTTTGGCCATGTCATTGTGTCCTCATATGATGTCAAGCTCTGCGTCTTAAGATGGCTCTCATCAGACCAGAATGTACCTGGCAGTGACACTAATAAAGAGCTCCATCTGCGCCTGGCAGGCAGAGGCAAATGAACCAATTATGGTCTGGTGAAGTCTCCTCTTTCACCTACTGCAACGGCCGCTGTCATCTTCATGATGAAAAGGAGAGAGTGCAAGGGTAATTAAATAGCAGCAGGGGCCGGGGGGCAAACCTAATAACTCTCCGTAACAAGCCAATAAGAGACCTTATTGCTTGAGAGTTCACACAACCCAAAGCATGTTAATAGTGAAGAGGACCACTTACTGCACACAAACATTCAGGTAGTTAATGGGCCTGCATGTTCATCGGAGAAAATTGACCTTGCGGAGAGAGATATCTGCAATAGCTCAGAGGCAAAGTACAAAAAACCTGTTATGCCACCATTTATCTACCACAGTGATCTCTGCTGCTCCAGTCAGAACTGGCTTTCATGTGTACTCAAACACTTTGCTATGCTGGGTATACATTCAGTACTGTTTAGTAATGTCTGTTGTAGCATTGCCATCTGCTGGCAAAAGTGTGCTTGTGCAGCAATCTTCTGAATGTGCAGTGCACTACACGAGTCTTTTTTTGGAGTATTGGCATTGAACACAAAGACCACCATACAGCTTTTGCTGAAAGATAATGGGACAGAGCACGCAGTCCTAAAGTTCTCAGCCTATATACATAACCTTTATTTAACTAGGAAGTCACATTGAGATTAAAATCTCTTTTACAAGTGAGGCCTATAGCCAAGACAGGGTCAAATAGCAGCATCCAACACAAAATAAGACAACAACATTGAATCACAGCAGCAACAATAGGTACGACAAAATACATTACATTATACAGTCCATCAGGGCAGCATGTTGGTCATGTATTTATTTAATTGAAGCAACGGCAGCTAGCAGTGACCACTTCCTTTGTTCTATGTTTAAAATCATTTAAAGAGATAAGGGTCTCAAGTTTAAGCTTCGCCTGCAGATCGTTCCGGGACCAAGGACCGTAGTTGAACAGGCTTGTTTTGCCAGCTTCTGTACTGATAGAAGCCATTTATGTGATCTAAGATTATAACTGTTTTGGAGAAATACAAACTTCCGGCTTAAGTAATTAGGAAATTTGCCCGAGATGATCTTATAGACTAAAATGTACCAATGTTGTAACCTCCGCAGAGTGAGTAAAGACCATCCTATCATGCTGTATAAAGTACAATGATGGGTCCTGAAGCCAGAATTAGTGACTTCAGGGCTGAGTGATACAGGGCAGGGTTTCAAGTTTGGACAAGGTGGACGGTGAGGCAAACCTGTAAATAGTATCACCAAAAACAATCGGAGTCAGGAGAAGGCCAGCAACTAAGCATTTTCTTGATGCCATGGAAAAAAAGGACTTTAGCCTGTACAAAAAGCTCAGTGTGAATTTTAATTTCTTTGCAAGATGGTCAAAAAGAGTGTTATGTTTGATTTGTTCAAAGGTCAGACAGCATTGTAACCTGTAACCTGATGTGCAACAACATGGCCAAATGTGAATAGTCCATTAGCTAGTTCAATTGAAGGCCAACCCAACTGGCTTTTTATTGTGTTTGCGCATCCCATTCTGTTGTGTGACAGGCCCTGCCCTGAACCTCCCTGAATGTGTGTGTGCACATAACTGGCTCAAAAAACAAAAAGCTAACAAACAACACACACCTTAGTTACCTCTCAATAGGGATGCTGTGGGGAATCATTAAAGCCCTCTTGCATAAAAAAGTCAGGGGGCCGTGGCAATATGATTAAAAGCTTGTAAAGGACCAAAACCACAGCCAATTCAAGTGGCGCTGAATTGCTGCCCCATAATGGAGTAGCAACAAAACTAATCATCTAGCTACTAATTGAGTCAAGCTAGAATTAGAATAAAAAATGATGCTTTAGTTTCAACGGCATGAGGTTGTACGTCCTGGAAATTGTCAAGATTATGTTCAGTAAAGGGCTCAAAAGATAAAGTAACACATTTTACAATAAGGTTGGAATGAGGACATCACGAACAAACTCCACAAATTAAATTAAAACGTCTGTTTAAGAAGGGTAACGTTTTGTGACCCAAAAACTCACAAAAACAGGGAAATCACACTCAAGGCGTCAGCTACATCACTATTTTCAAGATTTGCAGGACTGGCTGTCAACCAAAATCCAACTACTTGCTCCACTCACAAGAGAAAATATTGTGTTGGGTATTAACATGAAGGACATTAAGAGTGACTTGATATTGAACAATCTGATACTGCTGGCAAATTTTTTCATCCATGCATCCAAATGGAGGAAAATTAAACCCCTATTTTCCGTTTTCAAAAGGGACCTTGTGGACAATCATCTCAGTGCTTTAAGACTAATGAATGGACAACATGCAAAGCGTCTCCTCAGAGATTATGAAGAACTGAACATATATGATGATGACCCCTAGAGCTACTATGGAAGAGTGCAGTCTTATTATTTATTTATTTATTTATGCATTTCTTTTTTTGTTCCTTTAATTATTTTCTGCCCTCTTTTATTTTTATTATACTATTTTTTATAATTTAAATGATCTTTCCTATTCAATTGTGCCTTGTATGTTAGAAGTATTGAGTTTAGATTACAATGCCTTAATGTTTGTAAATGAAGGGTTACACTTACTTACACTATACATCCTAAATACCACTTTATAGACTGCACACATGTACATATTACATTTATTTATTGCGCATACTACATGTATTTATTGACGTACTGTACACACTATGTTCACCCATTCACTCTGTATCTTTTATATCTCTATTATTGTTTTTATAGTTTTTGTATACCTTTACCTCTCCTGTGTTTCACTCTGTTTGCTGATGTTGCTGCTTTGACACCTGAATTTCCCTTCGGGGGAATAATAAAAGTTCATCTTATCTTATCTTATCTTATCTTATCTTATCTTATCTTATCTTCAATAAAAATAAATAAATAAATAAAAATCACTATTTTCAGGTAGTGTCTAGAAGGGAACCAGCAAACTGGGGAGTCTCTCGCGAGATTGTTATGGTTAGGCATTGATCATGGTTATTGAATCTCGCGATATCATTTTTCAGGTTACCTTCTAGACACGACCCTATTTTCATGCACGTTCCTACGGCAACGCTTTGAAGCTTCCTCCTAAAGGATCATGGGAAACACTCCTTGCCACTGAAGCGGAGGGAGTTTCGAAATCTGTCATGATTAGCTTCGTTATAACACATAAAACCGAAGTTATATTAACACTTCCGCGACCAAATGGTGTGGGCATTTACACATTAGACTATAACCAACAGTTGAAGTGCTCAGGTAAGGCTTTATTTTCGGGAACAAAGCTCCGCAGAGTTAGCAAAATGAGCTAGCTAGGTGGCTAATGCTAGTTAACGGTAAGGTAAACACTGCTGACGGTTCAGTTGGTTACTATGGATATTACTAACCAGCTACGGAGCATCATGTTAACACTGCAGCACATTAAAGTGTTGCTTGTCAGCTGACTTAGATGTAGCTAACGCTATATCATCGTCTTGCTTGTTCCAGTGGGATCCTGCGACATCTATGAAGCCTTCCTGAGAGCATCATCAGGAGGAAGAACCGATGCTGTCTGTTAAACATGGAGCTAAAGCTGGAGGTTGTTTTGTCATCCAGCATCAAACGGAAGAAACCATGGCCGAGATTCTGTTGGCTTGGGAAGGTGAGGACACTTTCAGCCAGAGACTCTATAAAACACTCATATCCTTGCAGTGGCGGCTGGTGGAAATGTTTTCTAGGTAGTGCTGTGTCACATCCAATCAATCTCAGAAAACATCCCTGTATGATTTAATGCAAGAAAAGTGAAGGTATCAAAAACACATTACTACTTTTCAGTTAAATAATTATTGTAGTTATTGATTATTAAAATAATAAACAATTATTTTATTCCAACAGGAGCAGTAAAGCATGCTTAGAAAAACATAACAGTATAACATAGATAGATAGATAGATAGATAGATAGTGATCCAGAGGGAAATTCAAGTTTCCAGCATCACAGTTCCATAGTGCAAAACATGTTAGTAAAAAGGCAGTAAAAAGTTAGTAGTGCAGATATAAAAATACAAGGAGATGAAGAAAACTGTTAAAAGTGAATATAGTGCAGGGTAACAGCTGTGATACACGACTATTAAAAAGTGCAGAAGAGACTGTTAAAAATGAGTATATTGCAGGGTAACTCCAGTATAGTGCAGGGTAACTCAAGGTAGGGCTGTGCCACATCCAATCAATTTCAGCAAACATCCCGTTATGATTTAATGCAAAAAAAAGTGAAGGTATCAAAAACACATTACTACTTTGCAGTTAAATAATCAACAATTATTTTATTCCAACAGGAGCAGTAAAGAATGCTTAGAAAAACACAACAGTATAACATCTTTTATCTTTTATTCGGATCTCCATTAGCTGTGGCTGAAGCCCAGCTATTCTTCCTGGAGTGCACTTAAATCACTTTGAACTGTTAGGCTACATTTCAGTACACAATCACATTACAATCTTTACCAACAATGACCAAAACATCAAAAGCGACAGCAACAAAACACAACAATACTTATGACACAACCCAACACACAACACAGGACCTAGGTTCAAGTTAATACTATTCACAGCGTATAGAGGTAAATATGATTCATTAGTTGTTGGACCATAGCATATTATGTCCAAATACAAAAACATACAAAAACGGAACGAGCAACAACTTCTTTTACCATAAGTATTAACGGGACTTTGTATTTATCCAACATTAAACCTTTTATGATTTGATGTTAGCTAAATATCAGCAGACACAGAGAGCTGTTCAGCTAGGAGATGTTTTTTCAATAATATTTTAAATAGATTTTTGCTATTTTCTTGAATGATATACCCATGCAGAGTGTTCCATTTCACCATTTCTCTGTACACTACAGTACTTTTCAACATAACATGTACTCAGTGGTGGAAAGTAACTAAGTACATTAACTCAAGCACTGTAGTTAAGTACAATTTTGAGGTACTTGTACTTTACTTGAGTATTTCCATATTCTGATACTTTCTACTTCTACTCCACTACATCTCAGAGGGAAATATTGAACTTTTCACTCCACTACATTGATTTTATAACTTTAGTTACTTTACAGATTCAGATTATTAATACAAAATATTATCAACGAATAAATGATGTATTATTATAGATTAAATTAGCGGTATAAAAAGTCATTAAAATGAGCTCCACCTTAACCAGCTGCAGCATTTAAGTGATGAACACATTAATGCATCAATAAGTATAATCCAATAATATACATTATTCTGCATAATGTGTACTTTTATTTCTCCGTCGCCCCAGAGCTGAACTTCAGACATACAGACAGGCAGAGGGGAGTCAGGGACGTGCAGGAAAACCATATATTTTGCACAGATGATTTTCTATCATATTTTACACATATTACTGGGTGCATTCCATATTTAAAACACATAAATATTGTAAATTTGTATAATTTATTATTATTATTAGTAGTAGTAGTAGTAGTGGTAATGTTTTTTTTGTGTGGCTGTCTGGCTCAGGGGGGGGGGCGGCGCCCTAGCGCCCTCTATTGGCCGGCCGCCACTGCCCACTATAAACATTGATATCCTTGTCAGAAGAACATTACTGTGAACATGTGTCGTGTCACTCTTCAGGAGAAGGAGTCTGTGTTCCTGTTAGATGACAAACGGATCAGTGAGATCAACATGGTGTCTGGTCGCACCAAGAAGAGGACTCCTAAGCTCCATCCTCTACTCAACAGTGTGGTGACAATGGCTTCATCCCACAACGGTGAGTATAATGTTTAACCTCAAGGAAAAACACGTTGTCACCTGTCAATTATGAGAATACATTACTTATCTTTTTTTGTTTTTCAGGTATGTGGCTTTGTGGACTTCTGGTGTCAGGAGAGCTGTTTCTGTGGAACAGGGATAAAGACTTGTTGAAGACTGCTGCAGCAGTCCCAGAAGTAGTTCAAATGATTACTGCTCTTCAAGGTATGCACAATACAGGTATATGATGTACTGTACATGCACTAGGGCTGTCAAAGCTAGAGCTAGAGTGAGGATGCTGGCATCATATGAAACTAGAAAACCCTTTGGAATCCATTGGTGCCAACCATGTCATACTAGTTTGTCGCGATGTAGGCTAAATAACACAATTTTGGCAAGATAAACTGTGAGACTGTAACATACAGTCACTTGGAAAATGTTGGAGGGTGCATTCTTGACCCGAGATTTACCCTGGGTATATCAAGGAGCAGATTGTGTGTGGGTGTTCGTAAGGTGATGTTTACTCTTTCTTTGTTTGTAACTTGAGCTGCACATAGAGTATCTTGATTCCAGTCAGTACATTTAAATGAAATATAAAATCTTTAATCCATGGATTTACGTATGTGTGTGTGTGTGTTTTCTCAGGGAGTGCTACACGACTATCGCTCCAGGTTTCAGGGGATGGGATGCGTGTGCTCCTGGTAGCCATAACAGGGCAAGTGTTCCTGTGGGAGGGTATGGATGTCAGGGATTTGACATTAGTACGAGATGGCACAGTCAAGGGACACTGGGCACATATACAGCCCCTTGAAGACTCCATTCTGCCTTCCTCGCAGGACAAAGAAGCATCCCAACACACCATCTTCATCAAGACAGAGGTCTGTATACTGAAAAGAATACATATTCAATATATTGTGTCATGCTTCAGTAAATTACACATTTTTACAGTCCATTTCTTATTTTCTGTAGGCCTTACATCTCATTTTATCTTTCTTCAAACTTAGGTTATGGATGATGCCTGCTTATCAGCCTTTGTTTTCACATCTGGGAGGAAACTAATCATCACCTGCCTGAAAATTCAATGGGAGGAGGGACGTGTGAGAGCGGGGTGAGTGAGCAGGTCTATATGACATGGAGGACTCCCATTGGGTATCACAGTGGTTAAAAGTACACATTTCTCTTTGCAGTTCTGTGGGATACAGCATACAGTGGGCCACCAAGACATACCCCATGTCTCGTCTCACCCCGCCCTGCCAACCAGTGAAGTCCAGAGGGGCCTTGGTGCCAGCCTTCTCCCCAGATGGCCGACTGTTAGCCATCGTCCTGAACCAAAGACAGCCTAGGGTGAGCATCAGGCCTCTCTATCTCTTTTTTTCACATATTTATGTGTTTCTTTCCAGGTCTGTCCACTTGTAGAAATGTGAATCAAAATGTATGTTTCCTGTTGTTGAATGCAGGCCACACAGGTCCTCTTTGTGAGCACACAGAATTTTGTCTCAATATCAAGTGGCCTCGGAGGATGTGGCAGTAAGAAATTGGAGATCCCCTCTAAATACATAAGGTATAGTATGCATGAATAAAAACGTTTGTTGTGGTCTGTGTTGTGCAGTAGTCGGCCAATGAGAGGCTTAACCTGGGGGTCAAGATATGTTTAGTCACACTCTCTAAATATCGCTGGTGAAAGTGTATGATTAAATAATCATCTTAGTGTTGACAGCGTGCCTGAGTTCAGCACGCCATTTTCCAGACTGTCTGAATATAAAATGTAGATCACCTCCCAGCATCACCAGCAAAGATGACAGTGTCTTTACAATTGAATTAAGACTGCCAAAATGTAAGACACTAGGAAATGATTGCCACCAAAGGGTGTGTTGCGTCACCCGAATGTCATCTGTCTTTAGATCTTCTTCCAAATCTTTGATGCGCAGTGTGTATTTATTTAGAAATTGACTTATCATATCTTCTCTTTTAGGTCCTACTGGGTGGGCAGTGTGAGCTGGTCCCCAGGCGGTCTTTTCCTGGCCTGTGTTCTGAAGAGAGGCTCCCTTCTTATGTTAGCTCGCCTTGGAGGGCTTCTCACTCTAACAAGCTGTGGGTGCAATGTTGACTTCGAGCCTGCACACTTCCTACCCCTGCACCCTCTCGTCCATTACCGGTATACATTTGAGACATTTTGCCTGTCACTTGCTAGCTCTTGTTACAAGTTTTTGATTTGTTTGTGGCGATGTTTTTTATTCTAAGTTCTCCTCTCTCATCTGTGGTCATCTTTGCTATTGATTGCTTCACTTTCACTTTTCACCATGAGAGTCAAGTCAGAAAATGTCAGAAAACTCAGAAAAATGCCTGTTACTATTTCTTAAAGCCAATAATGTTGTCTTCAAATGTCTTGTTTTGTCTGACCAACAGTCCAAAACCCAACAATATTCAGTTTACAATGATATAAAAAAGAGAAAAACCTCACAGTCTGAGAAGTTAAAACAAAAGAGTGTTATGTATTTTGGCTGAAAAAATTACTTTCACGATTATCAAAAAAGTTGATATTGGCGATCGACTAATCAATTAACCATTTCAGCACTAATATAATGTGTGTGATAAAAAATGTCTATCCTTTCTCGCTGTAGGGCGCCAATGTCTGCAGGGAAAGGGGAGTCCTCTCTGTCCAGCTCCAGCTTGTCTGTGCGGGATGTCCTCAGGCAGCGGTATTCTGTGACCTGGCATCCACGGCTGTTGTATCTCATTGTGTCTGATGGCTACATGGCCACAGTTCTGAGGGTGCTAGATAGGCCTTCTCCTGCCCTGCTACTGAAAACACTTCTAAAGGACACAAGCAAGGACCTCGAGAAAGCCAGCCGGATACTGGATAGATCACAGGTGGTAAACCAGGGACTTCACCTTCAACTTTTGTATGTACTTTCTGCAGGACTATTCTTGACAGTATGGTTTCCTCACATTCCTTATTTTCAGATTCATGTGAGGGCATGGTTGGAATCTCTATCTTGCCTGCATCTTGACAGCAGCCTTGTTACATGTGGGCCCAACACCGCAGACTCTGTCATTTCAGCAGCCACAGATGGATCCACTTTGCCACTTTTCCTGCAGGATCAGGGCACATTGGGTGGTACCAAGGAGCTTCTTGAAAAAGTACAGGTCGGTCAAATAGCATAAGTTAGAAATATAGAGCTTTAGATTCTGAGTTTGGTGTATGCTATATACACTGACTGTGGGTACATTTACATGAAGGTAAAAAGCAGATAAAATCTGATTACTCACCCATCCGTACCATATTTTTATGCCTCCGCACCGGCGATGTTTTCGGGTTGTCCGTACATACGTACGTCTGTCCGGTCCATTCTCATGAATGGAATTCCTGGAGGGAATTTCTTCAAATTTGGCACAACCTGTGCCAATGAACTGATTAGAATTTAGTTGTCAAAGCTCATTGTGACCTCACGTCCATCCAATTCTCATGAACGGGATATCTCAGGAACTTCTGATGGGAAGGTGTATTACATCTGGCACAAACATCTACTTGGAATCAAGGATGAACTGATTAGAATTTGGTGGTCAAAGGTCAAAGGTCAAAAAACAAATTTTTTGACCATAACTCAATAATTCTTATGCTAATTATGACAATTTTACACAAATGTCTTATAGGATAAAATGATGTAGTGGTGACATTTTGGACAGACATGGATGTAAACTGCAACTTGACTGGTTCACTGAGGCATACAACTGTGAGGCGGTAATTCTAGTTGTACCAACACTGACATATTCTCAGTGTCTTAAAGTTTATATCCCTTTGCCCTATGAATTGAAAAATACAGCACTCCCTGTTATATGGGCATGTTTTATGTCAGATTACTGCTAACAGTGAAAATAATCAAATTACTATCGTGCATGTGATTACACTGAATAATAATGGCTGCTGTATCAAGTGTTTGATTCATTTATGTTAGCTGTCTTTAACCTGTTTGTGTGGTTTCCTAGACTTTCTTCGAGGACGACTCTGATGTGGACGGACCTCCTGCTGGTTCTCATCTGGAGGATGGCGGCCGTTTGGAGTTTGCCTCAATGTTTGACACACTTCACGCCCTGGACACACAGACTGGATTTATTACTAGCCCAGATTATGAGAAGGACTTTGTTGAAACAGAGAGGAAGACTTCTCTTCTTCATCTCGAACTTGGAAAAATCCAGAAAAAGCTGTTAACAGCTTGGGCTTTTGGCATGTCTCTCGGAAATGCTGTGGAAAACAGAACTCGTCTGCTGAAGCATACCCTCTATTGTGTGGTGCGATTCGCTGCTTTACACAATTTAATCTCCAGCTCCGTGAACACAGGGAAAAAGAATACCTCGGTTTCTGCTTGCCTTCTGGACCTTCTCAAAGCCCTTCTGTCTTTTCTTCCGTGGGATAGCACTCACTCTGATGGGCCATGCTGCCTGGGGCTGGTGGTAGAGTTCAGTAAACGGCTGATACGCCTCCTGCTGACCCCTCACCCCGAGTCCTACCAGACTGGTCACTGTCAGTTATCATCTCATACTCTCTCCTCAGTCCTGCTTATCTTGCAGCTGGTTTCCGATTCTCTTGACCACACCTACAGCCTGCAGCAAAGAACTGTCTGGTCCTCTGCAGAGAAGGAATCTCTTTCCCAGCAACCACAATGCTGGCCTTCAGATGCACACTATGTGCCTCTGTTGCAGGATGACAAAGAAGAGAAATCCAGTTTTGTACATCAGGCAAGACCTGTTCCCCAGCGACCATCCAGCAGGTGCAGACCATCTCTCTGGCTTTTCATGTATCTGTGTTTATGAGCAAATAGTTATTTGTTGACGTGTATGCCATGTCTTAGTTATCGCATGTCATGTTTTGGCTGGAATTTGTCTCAAAGTAAAATAAGATTGGTGATTTTCTTTTTTGTCCAGATTGCTGGGAGTGTGGCAGTGGGTCTACAAGATCACCCAGCAGTATATGGAGGAACTGAAAGGCTTTAAAGGCTGTGATGGCTGGGAGGAGGAATGGCAACAGTCGTCTGTCATCATGTCCCAGATCCAAACAGCTCTGCAGGCTACAGGAGAAAGGCTAGAGGAGGGTCCTGCACTGCTGAGTTACCCAGGTCTGTAGCAAAAGGATTATTTATCTAACTATGGTTATTGCACCAGCATCAAGAAATAAATTGGGTAGTTTAAATGACAACAAACCAAATGCAAAATCATTTAACTGTAGTTCAGATTGAAGAAAAGCCTAAGAGTTATGTCTGAATAATATTTTTTATTGTTTCGTATTTCACTCTTCTCCCCCCAGGTGAACATCTTTTCCTGTTTGGCTCGTACCCAAAAAGTGCCGATACATGGCGGACACAAATTTGTGAGGAGAGTAACAAAAGTAAGAACCACTGCTTATTTGTTTTGTTCCATTTAAGTACACCACATGGTCCCGTTCTGTCTGTAATGTCACGGTCATGGTCCCATTCAATGGTAATCGTGTGTCTTTCTTTTAGGCTGTGATCGTAGCGTCTTCAAGGAGACTCGGCTTTGTCTGGCACTCCTATACAGTCTGTTATCCCAGTACCGTCTGAGAGAAGCCCAGGAGTTGGGGGACCACATGGCCTGCCTGATCCTGCACAGGGCTGGACACCAGAAGGACAACATAACAGGTCAGCCATGGTCAATAATTCCTCAGTCTTTTAGAGGGCTTTCATGAACGAGTCTGTTAATGGAAGTAATTGTAAATAGCTCCTACATATTAATACATCATGGAGTGCTGAGTGGACTCATACCGGGCGGCCTTTGAGATAGCTTTGAATGTCTCACTGTAAAGGCTGTGTGGCCAAAAGATTTTTTCCTCCTTGGGACAAGGAGACATTCATATTATCTATTCCCAACATCTTTCTGATTTCTGAATGTGGTAAATAGGGGAGTTGTTATTTTTTTGGCACAAATCAGCCTGCAAAGAATGAATTAATCCAGGTGCTAGAAACTGGGATCTTGCTCCATGATTACACAGATTTTTTCCCTTCAGCTGTTTTAGAAATAACTGATGTGCCCAGCCTCAACCATCATACCATGTTCACATTCGCTTTATTTTGTTATAAGCTCTGCCTTTATGCCCTGCAGCAGACTCCCTCCCTTGCCCGTGGCTGCCGACGGACCTTCACAGTGACGCAGCTTGTGCCGTGGTTCAGACCCTGGGGAGATTCATGGCCTCTTATTTCACCAACCAACCCCTCAGCATCCTGCCCCCTCACCATGTGACCATCCTGCCTCCACTACATCTACCTCATGGTGTGTTTCCATAATTATTTGTCAGTTAAACCTATAATGTCTTCATTTAAGGGCTGTCAGTCGGTTAAAATATTGAATCGCGATTAATCGTAAATTAATCGCAAATTTTTTTATCTGTTTAAAATGTACCTTAAAGAGAGATTTGTCAAGTATTTAATACTCTCATCAACAGGGGAGTGGGCAAATATGCTGCTTTATGCAAACGTATGTATATATTTATTATTGGAAATCAATTAACAACACAAAACAATGACACATATTGTCCAGAAACCCTCACAGGTACTGCATTTAGCATAAAAAATATGCTCAAATCATAACATGGCAAACTCAAGCCCAACAGGCAACAACAGCTGTCAGTGTGTCAGTGTGCTGACTTGACTATGACTTTCTCCAAACTGCATGTGATTATCATAAAGTGGGCATGTCTGTAAAGGGGAGACTCGTGGGTACCCATAGAACCCATTTTCACTCACATATCTTGAGGTCAGAGGTATAAAGTTACGTTAATGCGTCAAAGAAATTAGTGGTGTTTAGACGAATTTGCATTAACTTTGACAGCCCTATTTCATTTATATTGCTATTTGGTAATATGTCCTGTCTCAGCCCCTAGCGTTGGGCGCTTGATGCCACTGTGCCAGGAGGAGGTGGCTAGAGCAGTGCGACAACAGCAGCTGTCAGAGGTATGGACAGTAGACTACGCCCAGGACCTGCTGCTGCTAGGGGGTCTGCTTCCTGAGACTGTGTGGTTGGCTTACCATCTTGGGGACTGGAAGACAGCGGCCTCTCTGAGCCTGGCCTACACAAACTACTGCACTGACCACTTTGACTTCTCTCGGTCAGTGTGAAAGCATACACTTTAATCAAGCAGTAAATTCAATTTATTCACGAGAATAAATTCAAACTTTGACCATGTTTGTTTTCATGAGCATCTCAATGACATCTTTTATGACAGGCTCAGGAGGAGAGAGCTCCACCTCCCAACAGCTTTGGAACCAGAAAGCATTTTTCAGGTTGAGTTGGAGTGTCTTTTTGGCAATAAGTCTGACTCCCAAGAGCGCAGAGATAAAGATGGTGACAAGAGCTTTACAGGTTGGTGAGATGTGACAGCTAGAAGATAGAGACAACAACCCACATAGAACCCTTTGATTTTAATCTATGCTTTGTCTCAACTCCTTTTGCTAGACCCTACCGAAGGAGAAGACTGGGACTTGTTACAGGTTTCCATTCATGAGATTCTGAAGGCTTCAGTCATGGCTGGAGTTAATGTCATGTCTTCACCCTTGTCTTCCTTGCTGAACACAGCCAAAGACCTGTGTTCTTGTCTGCCTACGTTGGTGCCCAATGGACTGTATCTGCCTTCCCCACCTCTTTATTGCCCTCAGCCTTCCCCCAACACACAGGTACATAACATAGATCAACCTTTACATACAGTATGTATACATATAAATTCTATAATTACATGTTGTGTGTGTCTCATGCTTAGGACCCAAAAGGGACAATAGGACAGTTTGCAGAAGTTGCATCACGTCACAAAGTGTCCGGAGTTCTCCAAAGATTGCTGTTACTCCTGAGATCTGCACGTTGTTGCCATCCTGCTGCCCAGTGGTACATCAGCCATCTGCGCCGCGCCAGACACGTACTACACAAGGTACTCTCTAGGACTGAAGAGTTTTTAATCTGGTTTAATGAGAGGATTAAAGGTCCCCAAGTGTGGCTGACATAGCTGATGTTATTTGTTTACAATTTCATGCATTGCAATAGTTTGTTCTAAAAGACACTTGACAACAATAATCACGTTTTTCTGAAAACATCTTTTCCATTTTGCTACACTTTCATTGGTTCATCATGCAAATAGGAAATTAGAATAATGATGAAACTCAAAATTTGACTGCCTGTAATGCCCTGTCCTGCTAATATCTTCTCATCTTGTGCAAACATTACCGTAAATTACTGAGGGTTTAGATGTCGGTGATTACACTTTGGTACGAAGTGCCATGCCATCCTAAATAGAGCAAATGTGGTGATGTTGTTTTCAGATCAAGAAGAAGTACTCCTATCCATCAGCTGCTGAAGAAGAAAAGGCTTTCCCAGAGGGCCTGATGAAGTTCGTCACCCGTAGTGGATTCTTCAGACGGGGGCCTAATAAAGACCGTCACCTGGACCCTGACACCATTCAAACTATTAGTAAGACACCACTCATAGTGAATTGCCAATATCATAATTGATGATCTACTTTCAGATAGTACTTATTGACTATATGTTTCCTACAAGTCTGTTTCAGGGAGCTGTGTGGTTTGTGCTGGATGCTCCATGTCAGGGACCAGCTCTCCATTTCCTGCAGGAAGTATCAGGCCGCCAGACAGCATGGTAGAGATGAACAGGTAATCCATTTGTGATTGATTGCCTGACGTGGTTATGTATAAATATCCTCAGACATCGATGCCCTATATTTATCTGTGTGTCCCTCAGATCCTTGGTGATTCAGAGGTGAGATCAACCTGTGCTGATGCTCTCCGCTGGGCCCGTCGTTTCCTGCCTTTTTCTTGCTTCCTCAACGCTGAAGAGATCCTCCAGGACATACTGCTCAGCCTTGTGTCTGAACTTCCTCCTCTCTCTCTGGTGATGTGACTTTTTCTTGATAGTGTTTATAAAAGTAAAACAGAATGACCTTGACTGAGTAAATTTCTCATCCTTGCTTGTTCTTCTTCTTCTTAGGTGGCAGACACGCTGGTACGAGCCTTCCCAGAGGAGGAAGAGTCTGTCAGAGTCCCTCTGAGAGAAAAGTACAACACACTGCTGCAGAGACTGAGGCGATGCAATGTCCTTGGTATGAACACCTCTATTCATTAACAAGTTGCTTTGAAGAACTAAACAACACTTATACTGTAGGAATATTTTAACGTTTGTTTAACTTACCTGATTTTACTTATTATCCATGACCTCCGAAACATATGTGAAGTATTTGTCACTCGATGTTGTTCTGTCTGTTCTCTAGAGGGGGAAAAAGAGGAGGTGGACGAGTTGATGATTATTGTGATTCAAGACAAATTCAGGCAGAGGAAGAAACATCTTAGGCGTTTGACGAGGCACCTGGCGCCCCCTGTTCTCCATCTGTGGGAGAAAGAGGAGGAGAAGGAGGACAGGGGAAACAAACATGGGATGGCTGTGTTGAGGAAACTCTCACTGGGTACAAGTCTGAGCACCAGCACCTTAACTGACTGTGGGTTCCCTCCAGTGTACAGTGATGGAGACACTGTGGATAATTCATCTGAGGCTGTCTCTCCTGAAATGCACAGCAGAGCCAAGACAAGGTAGCCAGCGTGGAATAGTAGCACTGCCATTACACTGAGGTATCTATGTTGTGGCTTATTCTGTGTTCTGTGTTGTTCTTTGCAGGGGCAAAAAAGCAAAAAAGACTGCTGCAAAGAAGACTACTGTTAAGATTGAAAGCGTCATTCAGGAGGAGAGTCAGCCAGGCGACGCCAAGGAGAATGAGCAGCCCCCCCTACCAGTGGTTGGCACCTGGGAGTTTGAGCTGGAAGATGAAGAGTATCTAAATTTCCTGGAGCTCTTCCTCAGCTACGTGCTAGAGAAGGATAGCGCTGATGGAGGGGACTCAGGCGGTGAACTTCCTTTGCTGAAGGGCTTTTCATCCCAGCTGCGGGAGAGAGAGTTGCATTCCCTCACCTTCGATGTGCTCACAACTATTCATCGCCGTCAAAGAGATGTGCACCATCCAGCGAGAAAACACTCTGGCAATGATCCTCCGGTGTTCAGAGCCGGCTGCTGCTACAAGCCCGTGAAACAAGGTGCGACACCCGATCTGCAGACTTCCTCCGCCTGGAGTGAACCCCCCGTATCCAGAACTAGCCTCTCTGTCACCTCTCTTCCTGGGCTGAGAGCTGGCAAGCAGAAAGGTTTGTTTAGCCTCCGACAGCAGAGGCCTTTAAGCCAAAGAATGAAGAGGGGGCACTTTGGTTCTGAAACTAGTCCTATCCGAAGTGCCTTTCCCACAGGGCAGCCTTCAGAGAGCGGCATATTTGGCTCCTCAACTTCTGTGGAGGCAGTGATTGAACTTCAGCAGGGCCTGGACGCTAAACTAGAGGCTTGGTTTCCGGAGCTAGGCAGGCTGCTGGAGTGGATGGTACGCTGGGCTGATAGGAGGGTGCTACTGGGACATCATGGCAAAAAGAAAAAAGAGAGGGGAGGAGGGGATGGAGGAACAGCTGATGAAGGAGTAGTGATCCGCGTCAAAGCCTCAGCGCCTGCCGTCCTCACTTCCCTCAGCTTGCTGGAGCGCAGGTACAACGCTCTGCTTGGGACTGACCGCTACAGTGCCCACATCCAGGTTCCACAAACACAATGGACTGTAGCCCCCGTGCTGCAACCTGAGGCGGACAGGAAGCTGGAGAGAGAGAGCAGTGTTGATACAGGCTACCCTGGATCAGCCAACACTCCCATCATTGGTCTTGATAACAATCTACAGCAAGAAGAACTGTCCATGTGAGTGCCCCGTGTTTTTATCTACAGTGGTTTATTATTGGACTAAAACTAGCACAGATACTTCAAACAACAAATGACAGTAATTGGACATTTGATGGTGATTTAAAAAATGTAGCAGCAAAAATAGAACAATTATGCATGTAAATAGGTGATAGTGTATTATTTGTTGGGCTCGATAACTTTTAAGGTATCGACCGAAATAACCCAGTACCAAGGAGTATCGAAACTTCTCCAGTCAAGCTGCATTTGATCCTTTTTGTACTCAGATCTAGAAATATTTGTATGGTTTTGCTTGCAGCCAAACACCACAAGCGCTTCTTTTGATTTAATGCAATGTTGGCCCACTACCGCAGCAGCTACAATCCACAGTTTGTGGTGTGGTGAAGCGCAGTGTATTTGACGCCGTTGGCAGTTCAGCATGCTGAGATGCCAGCAAAACGTTCAAAAGTATGACTATGCTACACGCCTGAGGTAAAATGCGGTGGTGATCGCATTTTACGCAACTGAATGCTTCCATTGGCATGATGGGCATTGAATGAAGTCGAAAAAAAAGGTACCAAATGAAGTACTCTGTTGGTATTGGTATCACTTTAAGGTTACTGGTATTGGTACTGGTATCATAATTTTTGAAACGATACCCAGCCCTGATAATTTGGAGTTGCATATGGTTGTTGTGTACTGATTCATCATTTGACATGGTTTCATGTCCCGAACAGTTTCATATAACAGCATAGTTCCTTTCAGTTTTACTGTACATATAAATAACCTACTGTGTTTATATATTATTTGTTTCCCTGCAGTAGTTCTCGCACAGATGAACCAGAGGAACTGAAGTTTCACAGGACACCTCTCCCTAATGACCAGGATCAACTGCCCTTTGATGCTCAGCAGAGACAATCCAGCTCACAACAACTATCTCTCCATGACTTAGATGTCACACCTGAAAAAGAAGGTAGACTAAGTTGGATCATCAACGTTGCTGTAATGCAGACCCTTATAAAGAATATTAATTGATGTGTTTGATATTTGTAGGAAAAAGTAGTGACAGTGAGGGCTTGGAAGTGTCGTCATCTGTTTCCAATGAGAACATTTCTGGAAACATCTGCACGTCTGACACGGTGAATATTACCAGATTTCTCCATATAGTATGAATCGTCAACGTTTGTCAAAACAAAACAAATATCGGTCGTCTTTGTCCTTTGCAGAGTTTAAAGCTTGCAGACTTGGACTTCCCAGAAAATGCTGAAGACATGTCCAGCTCTACGTCTCTGTGAGTTTTTAATGTAAACTTATTTACTTTGCAAGAACACACATGAATGTGTAAATGTTTTTTCTCAAAGGAGAGCTGATATTTTAGTAAGTTAGTGCCAAAATTATAGCAGGTTAGTCAGTATTGCTTAATTCTTTTAGATTTTAAGTCTGATCATGTTATGTAATGCTTACTATAGTTGTAGTTCCCTTAACTTCTTCAATACCACACTATACAGTTATACAAATAGAATAAAACATAATCCCTGCTGAGTTATTTCTACATCAACATTTTGATGGTGAAACCTCAGGCCAAAACATATAAAATCGCTGTTGACATTGGGTGTTGAAATTGCCGGTAACACTTTATAATAACCATAATTTATAAATGGTAAATTGATAGTTAATTAAACTTAGTTAATAGTTATTTTTTACCCTTAACAAACAACTAAATGATAATTGATAATGTTTACTTATTATTAGTAATGCTATAATTTATGTTATTTTGACAGTTTATTGTTGCATACATTATAACATTTATATAAAATATATATCAGTATTTGTCAATGATTAAGATATTATTTGTAAACTTTAAAGAATTGTTTGGAAAACATATAAACATTATATAGATAGATATTTGTAACACTTTATTAATGGTTAATAATTGGTTTGTAAAGCATCTATAAATATTATTTGGATGGCAGTTATAAAGTTGCAACTGATGATTATAATACCTTGTTAAATGGTTAATAAATACTTTGTAAAGCATCTATAAACATTATTTAGATGGTTGATAATTGGTTTCTGGTCCATCCATCTATGTAATGTTTATAGATGTTTTACAAACGATTTCTTAAAGGTTTACAAACTATTTAGTAATCACTAACAAATACTTAATATGGCATATAAAATGTTTTAATATGTGCAACAATAAACTGTTAATAAATAGTTTACTAATGTAATCAGAATGTAATCATCTCTTATCAACTATGATACAATATAGAATTTCATATAACACAAACTAATGATAAAACAACAGAAATTATAGCATTACTAATAATTAGTAAACATTATTAATTATCATTTCATTGTTTTTTAACAGTAAAATAACTATTAACTAAGTTTAATTAACTATCATTTTACCCTTTATTAATGATGGTTATTACAAAGTGTTACCAAATTGCCTGTTTTGTTGTGCACAGTCATGCTGAAAGCCTGCAAGCCCCCCCACACCCAAAGCCCCAAGCTCTTCCTACTGTCCAGCCTGAGGCAGAGGTCCATGCAGATCCTTCTGGTTCAACTGAAGCGCTGCTCCCCAACACACCTGTTGATCCTCCAAGCCTTCAGCCACAAAGCTCCACAGCTGGTGCACCCACTGTGGATTCTACAGCCCCCAAACAACCATTATCCACTCAGTCTCCGGCAACACAACAGCGTTTGGGTGAAGACTTATTCAGATTGGTTCAGGTAAGAAGAGACTTACCCAAAGGAAAGCTCTTGACTCATCTGACTCTTTAGATTGACTCTGATCTGAAGTGTTTCTGTCCTTCATTGCAGAATATCAACTACATGAGCCTGATGGAGGTTTTGGGAGCGTCGTTTTCTAACCTGCAACTTGCCCAGCAGAGCTCTTCTTTGGCCCAGTCTAACATGAACACCTCACACCCTAATGTGCCATCATCTTATGCTACCAATTTCATCCCTCAACCGAATGCCTTACCCGTTCAAACCAACATTTCTGTGCCACCTCAGACACAAGCACATGTGCCAAGTTCAAGATCCAACAACCCTCAGTTCAGTCAGGCCCCTGCATGTATGTTTGCAGACCAGCATGCCATGCAGAGCTCAGGGAAAACCTCTCCGACAGGCGGCCAGCATCACACCACCAGGAACCTGACCTCCACTGCTAATGGTGCAGGTGTAAGTTATCAGGTATTGCTCACTGTGAAGTTGTGATACATTGTCCCTCTATGTAAGCAATACTTACATCCCAGTGAAACCAAGCTGAGTACAGTTTTCTTTTTCCTTCAGGAAATGCAGCAGCTCTCTGTCCAGGCGGTGTCACCAGAAATCCAGTTTATGGAGAGCAGGAGGTTGATTCCACCCTCACAGGGGCTTCTGGCCACTACTGACACCAGTCACACAATTCACAGTGCCCCTGTGTTACTGCCTTCTAATGATAGCGTACAAAGTGATCCTGCTCCTCAGGTCTTGGGCTTGAAGTTACTTCAACTCCACCGTCCTCCATTGCCCCAGCAGAGTGCCCCACACCATCCCCAAGGCCCCCAGGAGCTCTACACTGCAAACCCTGCAACTATAGAATCCCATCAGCATAAAAACAATGACCAATCTGCCTCGGTCCCAAAAAAACAACTCAGTTTTAATACTCCGCATGATCCAGCTCCCAGGTACTCTCAAGTCAAGAGTCAGACATCGGAAAGATACAGTGGGCAAGGGTTCTCCCTGCTCCCTCCTGCTTTACCAGCTCACACACCTGCACCGATGCAGGGCCTTCGTCTGCTGCACTTTCAGGCTGTTCCACAAAGCAACACCACGTTCCCCAAACTACCCTTACCACCTCCCTACAGGCCCGCTACTTTCATCGCAGCTCCGATGGGACACGCACCTATGATCAAGCTTCTACATATAGATTCTGGACCACAGATGGCAAGCAATACTTACATTGTTTCAAGTTTTTTTAATTAGGTATCATTAAATATTGCATTGTAGTTTATGTACAGTTATCTGTCTCCACCACAGAGGTTTTCTGAGGCAGCTCCTTCACGCCCAATGACCCGTCTCATGTCCATGGAGGAGTTGACAAGTTCAGTGATCGGGAGGCAGAACGCTGAAGAGGCTCGACTGCAGTTGCTCAGAGTAGACCCACCTACTGAAAGCACTAGAAGAGCTACCACTTATCCCAGCTCTAACTCCAACCATAGGCAATCACATATTAGTTTTCATGTTATTCATTTTCTTTTTTTTAAAGCTGATTATATTATTCATTAATGCCACTTTGTTTATAGGCAGAAAAGGAGAGAGGAGCTGGCGGGGAAGGCAAGAAAAGCAGAGGTCACATTCAGACCAAATGAGTCCATCATCCCTACACAAGAGGTAGAACTATTTTAATTAATGTAATGTAATGTAATTAAAGTAAGAAGTATTTTGTGCTACTACCAATGTTTAAGTGTGATTCCACACTCATTTGTTTGTTCCAATATATCTACAGCCAACAAACGAGCCTGCACACGAAGATCCTGCATCTGCAGAAGAGGTCACCCCTGGACGGGACGTTGCTCAATTTGGTTAGTGTCAAATACATACCTAATTACACTTGCCTGTGTCATCGATAAACTGATGTATTAGGAGAGTTTAGGTCCAAAATTGATCTGCAGAAAAAGCAACCAGCTTTATCAAGTATGTTGTCGGACAACATTTCAGGGCTGGATTGTGCTAGAAAACAAGTAGTGTATACAAGAGGTGCACATTTTCAGATGGTCTCTCCTGGAAGACATTCATAGTGCAGCATTTGGTTGTGCAGAAATAGTTGTGTTAAGAATGAAAAAAAAGAGAGGCGGAGAAAGAAGTTCAAACTCAGCTCCTTTCCCACCTCCATACGGCTGACGGGAAGTTGGCGTGAATGTCTGATTGTCGATTTCAGAAAGTTAGATATAGTCTGATGCAGCCCCCCAATTTCCGACACCTTAAGGTGTGGGGGGGGGGGAGGTTTCCGAAGCTATTCGACTATCCGACTAGCAGTTCTGATGGAGCATACTTCTGCCTTTATTTGGTAGCACTAAAGAAAGGGTTAACCTTGAAGCAATAATAATAAAAAAGAGCTATATTGACGACTGCAATATTATTATTTTGTATGTAAAAAAATTGCAAGAAGCTCACACCACTACATCTCAAAGGGAGGACAGAAATTTACATTCTTGCAGTTTCAAACTTACATTGTTTGAATTAAGATACACACTTTCATTGTCGGCTTGGCACTGATCACATTCTGATGAATTGCAGTCAAATCAAGTTTCTCTTGGCTCTTTTCTGCTGTTTTAAACCTCAAGATAATCACACGACCAAGTTAAAGTAACAATGAAAGAAAGGCTTATATACCTCAATACCCCTGTAGCTCCTTTTCCACAGTATTTTATCAACTGTCCCTTAGTTTTACATGTATAACACACAGTATAATGGAACATTATAATGTCTATTGATCTGTGGTTCTTTTTCTAATGAACTTGAACTCCCAGGGTCCTTTGACTATTTGCTGACTGGTCAGAGATTACTGGACAAGGCCGAGTCCACTTCAGCTGAGCTCCATGCCTTTGCTTCCACACGTAAAAGACCCCCAGAGTGCCATGATGCTTTCACCAACACAGACCCAGGTGAGTTACGCTTGGGCCAGACTGCCCGCGTTAGCAGTGCGTGACGTCTGCCTCGCTGATCTGCTGCGTTCTACATAGAGTTTGCTTTCATAATGGCCATTTCATTTCATTATAAATGTAATTTATATTTATTTTAGACAGAAAAAGGTTAAGAACCGTGTGGTAATTTGTAAATAACAGTAATAATCCACAATTAAAACCCCGTTATTTATTCATTCATGGAGCCGTGCATGTCACTGCATTTCCTACGACACTGTCCTGCAAATATTTCAGAATAAAAGCCTTGTGTTAAAAAATGAAGGATTACTGTCCACAGAAAAAACGCTAGAGCAGGAAGTGTTGATTTAAAAATATATATTTATTTTTTTCATGTCTGTGACATACTCTACAGATACAGACATTGAAAGTGTAGTAATGTTGCTGGTATGATGTCAATATACTGTCACTTTTTAGAATTTGGGTTACGATTTATACGGAGTTAATATTGTAATAGTTTTGCACAGTTAATGTTATTACACAGTTGTTGCTTGTATTTGTAATTCAATAGAAATTTTTAAGTGTTAACGAGTAGTAGCATAAATTGGATTTCTCTGTTCTGCCTGTTGGTTGTCTGAAGTGCATGCTTTCCAAAACCTAAATCGATAGAGCATGTAACATGTTGATTCTTTTTCTTTCAGCTCGTCCTCCCACGCTTGTGGATAAAGCTGTGTCTGCTAGTAGCCCTAAATGTAAGTGGACTTGAAATCCAGGTACAAGGATAACACACTGCTTTCTATTTGTCATGGACATAATGAAGAGTTAAACATTGTGTGTGTTTTCTCCATCCAGCACAAAGCTCAGGGAATCTGCGGTTTTTCAACGAGCGCCTCGTTGAAGAGACAGAGGAGACCCCACAGGGACCAGAGACGAATCTGGTAAGAGGCCAGACATACAGGGTAGACTCAGCAGGGACTGTGAATGGTGCTTTTACACTCTAAAGCTGTGTCCTCTACTCCACTTACTTAAATTATGTACTGAATACAACATGTGCCTACTACTCTGGGTGTAGAAAGCAGTATACTTAGTACTAGGAGTGTCGTGATATACCGGTATTGACGATAATCATGATATTTAAAAATGAAATATTGATAACATGTTAACAATACACGTGATAATATCGTGTAAATAATCCAGCGCCTCTTAAATCATTTTATATACAGTTCAGATTCAGATTCAGACAACTTTCTTGATCCCAAGAAGGGCAATTCAATTCATAGCTTACCCCACAAACACACACAGATAACATCCAGACAAACATCCAAAATGTTATGTCAATCACAGCAGCTTTTTTCATGTAGTGACTGTCCATGTTCTCCATACATTCATGTTGTATGCACACTCATTCCTTTTTTTATATTACACTCTTATATTTTAACAAGGTTACTTTAATTAATGCATATTTTAATTTCTTTGTTTCTGTGTCTTTATCTCTCAGGGTCTGAATGGCCGCCAGTTCATAAGTGTCTTGGATCTAGAAGACAAAGACCTGCATCAGGACCTGCCCCCCTGTCTCAGCCTAGGAGCACAAGATGTTCCTTCCATCCGCCCTTCTTCACCTACTTCTGCTCAGCTTCATGTACTTGCGACTTCTGTTATTAGGAGTTCTGCTGCTGCTGATCCACAACCCTTAGCCACCAGTCCAGAGGATCTCCACTGGAGATCACGCACAGGTCTTTATATGTCTTTATTTTGAAGGATCTAATGCAGTTATGTCATTATTCTGAATACAACCAGATCAGTGGTCCAAATATCTGTTGTATTGTACACTCTAGATGTCCCAGAGGAGTCGCCGTCACACAGCCGCATTGAGCCCGGTAGGGATTCAGAGAGAATCACTCCACAAGACGTGGTAGATCCACCTGACTCTGAAATCTGTCGAGCCATAAGGAACCAGAGCGTCGGCCTTCACAGTGCCTCATCCACACCTCCTACAGCCTGGTTCTCTTCCCGCCTGTCAGAGCTGGACGCTCAGTTGGCTGCTCTACAGAACATTGCAGACTATCTGGAGATGGACTTTTCCAACTCCAGGATGGTACATATACCATACCATGCTTACCACATAAGCAACATTATTTATTCTGCTTGTATTATTAATGACACCCGAGTTTACAAATTGTCTTCGGAGGCTGACAAATATCAGTATATGTAACATGTCGTTCTTTGTGTAGCTGGTGAACACTATTGAAAAGCTCTCACCGGTCTTGGCTCCTGATGTGAAGACTGCCACTGCAGTAAAAAAAACTGTCAGACTGTCCGTCCCACAGGAAGGTACAGTATGACCTAAAACTATTCATCTGGAATAATATAATAACCTGCATTGTATTTTAAATCACATCACAAGAAACCCAGAAACAAACAAAACAAAGTTGAAGGTTTAATACTGTATATAACACAGTGATGTTGTTGCCTCTAAGACGCTGTTGTACATTCTCTGTTTCTAACAGCATGGTTACCACGACTGGACGCTTCAACTGAACTGAATGCATGGGAAGAGGAAGAAGAAAATCAGGAAGACGAACGTGTGCTTCATAATGACTCTTGGGCTTCCGAAAGGAACCTATCTGTTCGTTATTCCACTTCTTCTCACAGTCACAACGCCGGTCCTTCCTACCGTCACACCCCTCCAAGTAAAGATGCAATTTAATCAAACATCTCCTAACAACCGTCAATACCTTAAACAAGTGGCTAGCATAGTGGCAAACAACTGCATTTTTAGTTGATGAAAAGATATTAATATAAAAATCTAGATGGATTCTTTATTCTTGTCGGGTACATGGTTATTTTCTCAGCAGAGTCATAATGTTTAAAGTTATTATTTCATCTATTTGTGTTGCTCCCACAGAAATGAAAGATCAGCTGTCTGAAGCATCTGGGATATCTTCAGTGTAGGTTTAAGTAAATCTTAAACATGTTATGACTCGCATTATCCGTTGTGGATGTGCTGTTCTATTTTACAACACTCTGCCCTCTACCTGTCCATCTCTAGATGGGCCAATGAGAATCTGGGTCAGACCGGGCTATCCGATACAGCAGAAATCTTAGACGAGCTGGTGAGGGAAGGATATTTGTCCCGGACTGACCTGAATCTGTCCAGGTCACAGACTGCTGCACACCGTAGCAGGTAAGAGACCTACTAAAAGTCAGCGCTGTTCAAACGACGATGATTTATCACTGAGCTGAAATTTTATGTCACCCCTAGCAGGCTGGACCAGCAGCAAAGTAGCTGGATGTCGCAGAAACGAGTCCGTCCAGAGGACGAGAGGAGAGAGCTGAGGATCTGGATGAGAAGGAAACAGAGGGAAAGACTGGCTGTTTATCAAAAACACAGAGAGAGCCTGAGGGAGAGGGAGCACAATCCTTTTTCTACCTCAGGAACAGTGGTGAGATATATTTGCCTCTTTACGAGAATTGATATTCCATTGTATGTTATATTTAAATATATTACATCCACATTGTTGTTCGCCTGATCTGCCCCCTGCAGAAACCAACACACAAGAATAAAGCAACAGCTTGGAGAACCAGAGAGGAAAAAGAAAAGTATGTACCTGTTTATATTGTCTTTGCACAAGAAACATGCATCTGCATAACTGTTATTTCCATTTCATTTAATAGGTTCATGCTTCTGGAGCAATACAACCAGAGGACCCGTGAAGCCTATTCCTTGGCCAGTGACTTCCCCACCAGTCCTCCAAACCTACGCGCTTTTTCACAGACTGAAGGTTTACCAGTGGCCTTAACTACACGAGCCAACACCGCTCCACCCTCTGGTAGCACTCACAGGTATTTCCTGCAACAGTAATCTGACCAGCATCTCGTCTCATTAAAGAATAATAGTACTCTGTTATAGCATTTGATCAAACCATTAATCATTCATTCATTATTCCACAATGATCAGAACCAAACCTGTTGATTTTAAACATTTGGATTAGCCGCTAACGGAGGTAATGTCTTTTTTCTTAGGGCGTACAGTGTATCTGCTGATGATAAAAGAAGTCTTAAGTCAGGACAAGCTCAACCCCACCTTCGTCCATGGACTGCTGAGATGCAGGGACAAGCTTCAGAAGATCACCGCAGGAGACTGGGACTACATAGACCAGGTATCATAATGAAAAATAAATGCTTAGTGAGATGATGTGAGTGTCAGCTGATGATAATACCCTGTAGATGTTTTTTGTCAATCAACAATAATATTAAATTCATTATACGTTTATGTTGTGTGAATTTTGTGTTAGTCACCTCTCTGCCAAGGGACCGTCTGTCTCAGTTGACCCGGCGTGGCATGCTCACGTACACAAAGAGCCATGCTAAACTGCACACAGCCGGCCAGAGCGAAGAACGGCATGTCGGACACCATAGAAAGACGGGGCCGGGCAGAGGGGCCGCTGTAGAGAGAGGGATGCCGAGGGAGCAGACGAGGGTGGAAGAGAGAGAAGAGGTGAACCTTTTGGATCCCACTTCAGAACTGAACAGGCTGCTGGAGTCAGAGGAGTCTAACATAGTAAGAATCACATTCATCACATATTATTAGCCTATATCTGAGACGAATGTAACTACTGTAGATGGAAAATGATAATAGTTTTTGTTGATAGATGATGTGGTATTGTTGTACACTTGTCAGGTTTTGGCTGGACTGTTGGATGAGCAGGACGACGGTGCCGGAGCTGGTGTGTCAGCGATGGACTGGCTGGACAACCTTTCTGAGAGCGCCAGCAGCAACCTCAGCAAAATAGACTGGGCAGCTATCGAGAGGATGGTGTCTGCGGAGGACTCTTGAGCTCAAGCAGATGGTATACTGGTAAACATGTTATGTGCCTATTGAATATACTGAAATTCAGAAGCATTTTAAAGTATAATATAAATTATAATTTAGATATATTTAATAAATTAGATATGATCAGAAGTGATATTAAATATGTCATGGCAGATATATTTGTTATTGGTAAAGTAGGCCTACGATAAATTATATGTGATGTAGTCTATTTCATTTTCATAATTTGTTATAGAATATTTGCACTGACATCTGTAGTGATGCCCTCTTCTTGAAAATCTAGGGTTGTGCCATTTGTGTGTAAAGTTTTCTACATTTATAATTTATTTTTGTACAGACTTGACAGTTCCAGCTATTAAATATCTGGATTTAAGCATTTCAAAGTGGTTTCCTCTCATTTTCATTGGTTTCATTCTTGTTTATATAGCCTGAGAGAGCTGCCCACTGGATCACACAAGCATGTGTTTTGATATCTGACTTATTTTAAATTTTCAGCATATATTATATGCTACAAACTGAAAGTTCCCATTACTATTAAATATAAGAGAATTGATAGCTTCTGGAGTTGTTTTATTGCCATTTTGCAGTGGATCCACTAACTTCTCCTACATGAGACAGATCCCGCGCTATTAACCAGTCTGTTGTTCATTAAAACCATAGATATATAAACAGTTTATACAGATTAATTGAGCTTTGCGTCAGTGTAAACAGTCATGTCAAAAAAAAATAATTTAAATCTACGCACGAGTTGTCCACTTTTTGAAAACACTCGGAGGGAGTACCCTTCATCAGTTGAAGAGGAAGACTCCTTACTTCCCTAAAGCAAAAAAAAAAGAAAAGACGGTCCTAGATTGGAGAATGTTGGATCGGTCCTCAAGGCTGGCCTCTGCCTTGTTTCATTTTCGCTTTTTGTCTGCTATCATTGCACCGTTTGAGCAAGCCACAGTAACACACAGTTATGCTTTTTTGTTGTTTTGATATCATTTGTCGCTGGCTTTTTAACCTACCTTTTCTCGTCCAATATCAAAAATATGTCAAGGTGTCTTTTAAGAACTGTGAATGTAGAAAGAGAAGCTTGTACTCATTTAACTGGGGGTAAATTTTGACAGTGAGAACTATAAATTGCATAGTGCTAATTTTACCTCTGAAGCTGTGCACCCATGCCATTACATGTTAGCAGGCCCAGAGAACTACAGTTAAGATATTTCAGTTGATTATTCATGGTAAATGTTTCATACAAAGTCCATATTAATGTCTCCATAGTCCAATATTTTCATTAAATCATCCACAAGCTAAATCCCATTTGGGTGTTTATTGACTTATTTTAAAACACACACAGGTCTCCAGTTCGTGGTTGTAAATGAGGGCTATGATGGTGTCATGAGGCTGTGATTATCCTAGAGGTCATAAGAGGTCATTTTATAGCCTACAGTGAGGTCAAGTTTTAAAAAAAATGGTCTCACTATGTGAAATGGCTACTATGGGGATAGAACCCATCTTCATTCACATATCTTGAGGTCAGAGGTCAAGGGAGCACTGTGGTACCAGTATCTTCACTCTAGCTTAAAGACTGAGCCCGCTATAGCCTCTTAAAGGCAGTAAAGTCTCAGCTGGCCTGGTTGGGCCACCTCTACAGGTACATAGGACTGAAATAAGGAGTTCTCCAGTAGGCAGAGAAGACATAGGGACATTCACAATGGATGTAATGGTTATCAGTAAACTGTATGCAGTGGTGGAAGAAGTTCTCAGATCTTTATTTAAAATAAAAGTAGCAATACACCACCACAGTGTAAAAATACTTTTGGCACTTCACTTAAAGTACAAACATATAAACATCAAAATATACTTAAAGCACCAAAAGTAAAAGAACTCATTATGCAAAGTAGTCAATTTCAGAATTGTATATCTTATATTTTTGGATTATAATTATGATGCATTCAAGTGTAAGCATCTCTTTAATGTTGCAACTGATAAAGGTAGGGCACATTTTAATTGGTGGGTAGCTGGGTAGTATATCAATCCATCATAATGTGTAGATTATATTACTATCTGTATCAGTAACTGGTACAGCTATCAAATAAATGTGCTAAATGTACAATTTGTCCCTCTGAAATGTAGTAAGTATAAAGTAGCATGGAAATACTCAATTAAAGTCAAAGTACCTAAAACTGTACTTAAGTTTAATACTTGAGTAGATGTAGGACTGCATGAACTGGTTATGGATGAAGAGGTGACATCATTGACATGATGCTGAAGATCAGGTAATGCCCGGAATGTGCATCTGTTGCCCAGGTAACAGAATTTGCGAATTAAGGGTGCACGTCATAATGTACCGTTCTATTCTATGGTCAATCAGAACGTTCTGTGGCGTTCTGTGACAGAACGTGCAAAGTCTACATAAGTGCAATTTTGGTGAGAAACCTCATATCGTCTGTAGTTTTCATTGTGTGAACATCTCATTGTCTCGAGGAGAAGTGAAGATATTTCTGAACAATTTCGAAAATCACAGATATAGCAAGCAGTCATTAAACGCATCAGGTAGGTAAACAGCTCTAGCTTTTTTTTTTAGCTCAATTTCAATGTGTGACAGTAAAACCTCATGAATCTGACTGAGATGCACTTGGCTCTCTAAACTGACAGCTATAGCATTACTTAAACATATTGTTCCTATGGTCTGTTAGTTGTCAATCCATCAGGATTTTTCAACTCCAATGAATTGTTGAAGAAAGTTGAGAAACTTTTGGTTTAACTGTTAGTTAAGTAGAAATAGCAATACTACAATGTAAAAACATACTGCAAGTAAATGTTGCATTTTACTTAACTAAAGCAAATTTGCTCAAAATTTAAAGTAGTTATCATGCAGATTGGCACCTTTCAAAGTTTTAGATCATATTAAATATTATATTATTGGATTATTAATACTGATTCATCAACATGTAAGCTGTATTAAAATGTTTCATGCTGTCCAGGTGAAACCAATTATCAGCTTTTGGTAGTTCAATCTTTAAAAAATGCATCATGTGTTAAATAAGCTGCATACAATATTTATCTGCATAGCTGTCAAATAAATGTAGCGAAGTAAAATGTACTGTAATTTCCTTTGACATGTGGTAAAGTAGAAGTAGAAAGTAACAGACATGGGGGAAAAAAACTCTTAATAGTATGTAACAGAGTACTTTTATAGTGGGAACTTTCCCTCCAGTCACACCGTGATTTCATGCATCTCTTATTGATAGACTCTTATTGTGTAGGTGTGTGTTTATATTTCTAATTCAGCTATTATTATTAGGTATTATTATTATTAGTCATAGTAGTATTCAACATTCTGTTATCACTCTCAGTGAGCTAATTGGGGACATTTACTGTTCCCTCTCATCTTGACTCTAACCAAGAATCTAGTTTGCACCTGGTGCTTTAATCCTTTATTTTACTCCCTATAAATGTCTAAATATCATCTTTTTATCAATGTGTGTCACAGGATACCAGTAACTTTCAGATAGAGTCTGTCATTCTTCTGGAGTTGAAACTGTAAGGAGGCCGGACACAAAATGTCTGACACCGACGCGTGTGTGGATGTGATGCACTTCCTGGAAGAGCTGGATGACACTGACCTGCTTTCCACTCTCCAAAATGTGTTTCACGATGTGATGGGCCCGCTCAACCCGTCAGCTCCGCCTCCGCCTCCTGTTGTCGTTCCTGACCTCAACATCCGCCCTCAGATTGATCAAAATCTGAGTGGATATGGATATGGTGGGTGCACCCCCCTGGGAGCAGCTCCGCACAGCGTTGAGCCTCCAAGTACCCTGTACAGTACGGCAGGTGCTTACAATCAGGGACAACAATGCTATGTCCACCCTCAGATGAATCAAAATCTGAGAGGAGGATATGGTGGGTGCACCGCCCTGGGAGCAGCTCCAATGAGCATTGGACATGCTGCTCCCATCCCGTACCAAGGACCTCAGTATGCCATGCAGCCAGGTCCTCCGTACAGGCAGGCAGGCGCTTATAGCCAGGGACAGGTAAGATACTAAGTTTAAGTTAGGGATAGGTATCATAAGAGTTTTATCTGCATCAAAAAAGACACGTATCAGTCAGAACGGAAAGGATTAACCGATTAATCAATTAGTCGATGTGTTTGGGTCTTGGACTGTTGGTCAGACCAAAAAGGGAATTTGAAGATGTCAACTTGGGCTTTTGAAAATTGTGATGGGCTTTATTTGGACTATTTTATGAAAATTACATTTTTTGTTAAGTTTCGAAGAAACGTCAGGATAGTTTATTTGTTTAGTATTATTTGTACTTTATGTTGCTACTCTGGTTTCTGGTCTCTTTTTCTAAATAACGGTGTCCTGTAAGTCTGTTTGGGCTGGGCATATTATTATATATTATTTTTTATAGGGCTTGAATTAGAGAATATCTGCCCCCCATTTTTTTCTTGAGGAAATGATTGTTTAACAGATTCTACTCAAATGATTTTACTATTGTGTGTTTGCATACACGCTGAGATGAGTGTTGGTGTCTGTATTTATTTTTGAGTGTGTGTTTGATGGCTGGCTGACCTTCCCTCTCTCTTCACAGAACCTGCCATACAGGCCATACGTCCCGAGTGCAGCAGCCACCCCCTACGCTGCTCCTCCGCTGAACCAGCGCATGCGTCCTCTTGGAGTGCTGTAAGTAACACACATATGAAGTCAAACAAACACACACAAGTTTACACAGATATTGAGCTTCTGTTTTTATCTTCAAACACGTTCTTTCTATTATCTAAAGTATCTCTGTGTCTCTTTATCTGTGCAGGAATGGAGAGGTGATTTACGGGTTTCCAGTCAATTTTCCCGCCACTTCTACCTCTGCTGCTCCACCTCGGCCTCCACCACCGAGCACCTTCACATCAAAGTAAGTGAGCTCTGGCCAGTTTTAGTCAAAATGTACTTTGCCAGCATGAATATTATTATAAAGAGGTATTTTTTATAATGGGTTTTAATGTACAACACTGCACAGACAAGGATGCATTCACCCATGTCTTGTATTATTCTGCTTAATTTACTGTCTCGCTCTAAAATTCTTCTGTTTTTTTCTGTATTCCCACAGTAAGAGAAAGCGTGAAGACGGGCATGATGGTCGGTCATACGTGAAAAAGCCGCCAAATGCCTTCATGCTTTACATGAAGGAGCAGAGGCCAATTTATGCGGCCGTAATGAAACTCACTGGGACTGCAGGGGTTAACAAGATCCTTGGAGATAAAGTAAGTGCACAACATCATATCATATCTGGTAAAAGATTCTGCAGACATGCTTGTTCTTTATTGAAATGCACTGTGGGACTTTGTGGGAGCCTGCTGTTATTAATGTGGATCTGTGTGCAATGGATGGGATAAGCGGTTACAGATAATGTTTATACCTGTAGTAGTGTGCTGACAGTGTGTTGTCATCTTTCCACAGTGGAAGTCGCTGTCCAATGAGGAGCAGGCGAAATACTTCCAAGTGGCAGACCGAGAAAGACGGCTCCACGCCCTGCAGCACCCGGACTGGTCATCCAGTAACAATTACGTATGTACACTCTGCTGACAAAGAATTATGAAACAAAGTTCCCTGAAAAGAGTCTTTGTTTTTATCAGCTCATGTCAAATAGAAAGCCTAAAATGTTTTTGTTTTTGTGTAGGGCCAAAAGAGGAAGAGGGAAAGGAGCAAGGCCTCCAAAATGACTGAAGGTAAGACAGTATTTCTGTGAATCAGATTCAAGTGAAATGGGATGAAAATTCGATGACATGTGACCACACAGGATCATATTGGACTATGTTATATTGCAGATTGTCAAAATACCTAGAATAAGAAGCAGTATCTTTTACCATGTTTTTAAAAGTCTTAGTGGATTGATCAGTGGTTTTCTTTGTGTTTATCGCAGCATCTGCATCAACATCTGGAGAGGTCACACAGGAAGTGAAGAGGATGTGTGTGACCCCAGGATACACAGGTGTGAGAGAGACTCATCACGCACAGTCAAACGTGATGCAGCCCTCCACCTCGATGACAGACGTGACAGTGTCTCATCACGCACGGTCTAAAATGATGCAGCCCTCTACCTCAACGACAGGTGTGAGAGAGACTCATCACGCACAGTCAAACGTGATGCAGCCCTCCACCTCGATGACAGACGTGACAGTGTCTCATCACGCACGGTCTAAAATGATGCAGCCCTCTACCTCAACGACAGGTGTGAGAGAGACTCATCACGCACAGTCAAACGTGATGCAGCCCTCCACCTCGATGAAAGACGTGACAGTGACTCATGACGCACAGTCAAACATGATAAAGCCCTCTACCTTAACGACAGGTGTGAGAGAGACTCATCACGCACAGTCAAACGTGATGCAGCCCTCCACCTCGATGAAAGACGTGACAGTGACTCATGACGCACAGTCAAACATGATAAAGCCCTCTACCTTAACGACAGGTGTGAGAGAGACTCATCACGCACAGTCAAACGTGATGCAGCCCTCCACCTCAAAGACAAGTGTGACAGTGACTCATCACGCACAGTCAAACGTGATGCAGCCCTCCACCTCAACGACAGTGACTCATCACGCACAGTCAAACGTGATGCAGCCCTCTACCTCAACGACAGTGACTCATCACGCACAGTCAAACGTGATGCAGCCCTCTACCTCAACGACAAGTGTGACAGTGACTCATCACGCACAGTCAAACGTGATGGAGCCCTCCACCTCAATGGAGTCCAACTTCATGGCTGGGGACAAAGGTTTATCAACGGTGGAGATGCTCAAGCTGCTTGAGATGTCTCCTCCCCCCACGCCACAGACTCTGCCGCCCATCTCTGAAGCAGTTGAAAGTCAAACAACTGAGCCAGACTACCTTACCTGGCTGGATGACTCAAACACAGTGTCTTTTATAGATATACTTGAGTCTCCTCCCCCCACGCCACAGACTCAGCATCACTCAGCATCACTCTGCACCGATTCTGCATCGATGTACTCCCCCCTTGCACTGGATGACAACCAAACTACGGTGTCCAAACTCTTGGCCGGGATTGAATATCCACCTATGGCAGAGCTGCTTGAGCTGCTAAGTGGCTGAGTCTTGTTTTTGTGAAGGGGCAAAAGGGGAAGAGGGAGAGGGACAGGAGCAAGGCCTCAAAATGACTGAAGGTAAGACAGTATTTCTGTGGATCAGATTCAAGTAAAATGGGATAAAAACTCGATGATATGTGACCACATAGGATCATATTGGACTATGATATATTGCAGATTGTCAAAATACATAGAATAAGAAGCAGTATCTTTTACCATGTTTTTAAAAGTCTTAGTGGATTGATCAGTGGTTTTGTTTGTTTGTCTCGCAGCATCTGCATCGACATCTGGAGAGGTCACATCGCAAGCGAAGACGATGTGTGTGAAGCTAGGTTACATAAGTGTGACAGTGGCTTCTCACACACAGTCAAACGTGATGCGGCCCTCCACCTCAACGACAGATGTGACAGTGGCTTCTCACGCACAGTCAAACGTTATGGAGCCTCAATGGAGTCCAACGTCATGGCTGGGGACAGAGATTTATCAACGCTGGCGAATGTTCGAGCTGCTTTAGATGATTCCTGTCCCCACGCCACAGACTCAGCTGCCCATCTCTGAAGCAGTTGAAAGTCAAACAACTGAGCCCGACTACTTTGCCTGGCTGGAAGACTCAATGGTGGGAGATTTTCCTCATCCGAATCGAGGGTCTAAATACAGAGAATGTCGTATGCTGACTATGTTTTGTGGTATTTCAATATACAGCAAATAAAACAAAGAAAACAAATGTTATATGTAAATATGTTTTTTTGTAGATCAAGTGCAACAAATCTTTTAGGTCTTTTAGCATATTTGAGGTGTAATTGTTTTTTTATTCTTTACAGCAGTTAGCTTTTTTTCAACAGACTGTCTTTGCATAAACCACATTTTTATAAGTTATTCAAACCAGATTTCAGAGCACAACTGTTTTTGAAGTTATAGAGTCAACCTAATCTGATCTATGATCAGTTTAGTGAAGCTCGGTAACAATAAAGATCCTTCGACTCTAACTTTAAAATAATGAAAAATAGGTTTGTGATTTTAAATCATGAGGTTTATAACAGTTCTAAGATGAGATTTTCACTTACATCCATTTACATATACTATAGCTAAAGCGTCTCTTAAATCTTTAGAGGCTTTATGAGGTGATATATATATAATATAATATTGTTTCTTTGTTATCTCTCCTATTTTATTAAATCTTACAAAAAGGGGTGCCCTTTGCAGTGTGTCATCCCTCTTCCTCCGCTGCATTTCGTGTCTCTCACATACTTAAAATAAAAGCAAAAAAAATAATCCAAAAATTGAGACTTACTAAAATATTTTATTTTCTGTTTATGTATTTTAAATAGCTTGTCAATCTTTTTATTTTTTATTTTATTTTATATAATTGGTTCAGTGTTTAGTGGTTTATGATAACATTCCCCACTCTCATTAATACAATCATGGAGGCTTCCTGTCCCTATGGTAGATCTCACATTGCTTGGGGCAAAAAGAACAAAGATAAGCAGTTTATTCTACAACCACAAGTAATAAAGACCTATAAAGAAAACAACTATTATAGCTATGTCCAAATCTATACTGATATTTCAAACACACAAAATCAATATTTCATTCATAGTCCCAGATTTCAACATTGAAGTCTGCAAACGAATCACTGATGGATTAACGGTGTATACTGGGGAGATGATGGCATTTTGTTGGCATTACAATGGGTTGAATATGTGAGACCGCTGGGATAAATAATATGCTCAGATTCCAGTTCGTCGTTGATCAGCTTGAAGTGCAGAGCAGATGTTTAAATGGAGATACAGCAAACACTATATAGAATTAAAATGATGGGATTAGATATGACCTTTGTATAGATAGGAAGGAAATGAATCAGTTGACAAGTGTGCAAAGGAAGCCAGAAAAACAAATCAGATTGACATCACAGTACCCTTTAGTAAAACGGATATGAAGACCAGGATTAAGCATAAACTGAAAGAAAGGTGGCAAAAGCAGCGCGGTACAAAAGAGAACAGGAAGGTGGTTATACATAATTCAAAGAAAAGTAGGTATGATGAGAAGCACAAGGAGAACCCAGAGAGAGGAAACAGTAATATCTAGGCTTCGTTTTGGGCATACTGGATTAAACAGTACATCATTTAAAATAGGAAAACATAATAGAGGAAGGTGTACATTTTGTAATCAGGAAGAAACTTTAGAACACGTTATGCTCTACTGTCCTTAATATGAGGCTGAGAGAAGGGAACTGGTTGCAATCTTGAATAAATTCAGTTGGGCAATGATCTAAGTGATCTCTTACAAAGAAGTTCTGGGAAATTTTTTTAATTCATTTTTGATCCAATATCTCAGGAGCACGAATTTGATAGAGAGAATATGACTCTATTTGTGTATATAAACAAATATATTAGGCGCTTAAGGACTTTTAGACTGAAACCACAAATCCTCAGGGACTTCTACCGGGGCACCATAGAGAGCCTCCTGACAGGCTGCTTCACCACCTGGTATGGCAACTGCACCAACGTGGGCCGTAAGGCGCTGGGAAGAGTGGTGCACTCGGCCCAACACATCACCGGGTGCGAGCTGCCCAGCCTGCGGGAGCTGTACAGCCAGCGGTGCCTCAGGAAGTGCCTATAAATTGCATAGAGCTAATTTTACCTCTGAAGCTGTGCACCCATGCCATTACATGTTAGCAGGCCCAGAGAACTACAGTTAAGATAGTTTCAGTTGATATTTATGGAAAATGTTTCATACAAAGTCCATATTAATGTCTCCATAGTCCAATATTTTCATTAAATCATCCACAAGCTAAATCCCATTTGGGTGTTTGTTGACTTATTTTAAAACACACACAGGTCTCTAGTTTGTAGTTGTCAATGAGGGTTATGATGGTGTCATGAGGCTGTGATTATCCTAGAGGTCATAAGAGGTCATTTTATAGCCTACAGTGAGGTCAAGTTTTAAAAAATGGGCTCACTATGTGAAATGGCTAGTATGGGGATAGAACCCATCTTCATTCACATATCTTGAGGTCAGAGGTCAAGGGAGCACTGTGGTACCAGTATCTTCACTCTAGCTTAAAGACTGAGCCCGCTATAGCCTCTTAAAGGCAGTAAAGTCTCAGCTGGCCTGGTTGGGCCACCTCTACAGGTACATAGGACTGAAATAAGGAGTTCTCCAGTAGGCAGAGAAGAGATAGGGACATTCACAATGGATGTAATGGTTATCAGTAAACTCTATGCAGTGGTGGAAGAAGTTCTCAGATCTTTATTTAAAATAAAAGTAGCAATACACCACCACAGTGTAAAAATACTCTGTTACAAGGTCATGTATTCACTTAAAGTACAAACATATCAACATCAAAATATACTTAAAGCACCAAAAGTAAAAGAACTCATTATGCAAAGTAGTCAATTTCAGAATTGCATATCTTATATTATTGGATTATAATTATGATGCATTCAAGTGTAAGCATCACTTTAATGTTGCAACTGATAAAGGTAGGGCACATTTTAATTGGTGGGTAGCTAAATGTATATCAATACATCATAATGTGTAGATTATATTACTGTCTGTATCAGTAACTGGTACAGCTATCAAATAAATGTGCTAAATGTACAATTGTTCCCTCTGAAATGTAGTAAGTATAAAGTAGCATGGAAATACTCAATTAAAGTCAAAGTACCTAAAACTGTACTTAAGTTTAATACTTGAGTAAATGTAGGACTGCATGAACTGCTTATGGATGAAGAGGTGACATCATTGACATGATGCTGAAGATCAGGTAATGCCCTGAATGTGCATCTGTTGCCCAGGTAACAGAATTTGCGAATTAAGGGTGCACGTCATAATGTACCGTTCTATTCTATGGTCAATCAGAACGTTCTGTGGCGTTCTATACAGAACGTGCAAAGTCTACATAAGTGCAATTTTGGGTGAGAAACCTCATATCGTCTGTAGTTTTCATTGTGTGATCATCTCATTGTCTCGAGGAGAAGTGAAGATATTTCTGAACAATTTCGAAAATCACAGATATAGCAAGCAGTCATTAAACGCATCAGGTAGGTAAACAGCTCTAGCTTTTTTTTTTAGCTCAATTTCAATGTGTGACAGTAAAACCTCTCATGAATCTGACTGAGATGCACTTGGCTCTCTAAACTGACAGCTATAGCATTACTTAAACATATTGTTCCTTTGGTCTGTTAGTTGTCAATCCATCAGGATTTTTCAACTCCAATGAATTGTTGAAGAAAGTTGAGAAACTTTTTTGGATGTTGGTTTATTGGTTTAACTGTTAGTTAGGTAGAAATAGCAAAACTACAATGTAAAAACATACTGCAAGTAAATGTTGCATTTTACTTAACTAAAGCAAATTTGCTCAAAATTGAAAGTAGTTATCATGCAGATTGGCACCTTTCAAAGTTTTATATTATATTATATATTATATTATTGGATTATTAATACTGATTCATCAACATGTAAGCTGTATTCAAATGTTTCATGCTGTCCAGGTGAAACCAATTATCAACTTTGTATATTGTTTGGTAGTTCAATCTTTAAAAATGCATCATGTGTTAAATCAGCTGCGTCAAATATGTATCTGCATAGCTGTCAAATAAATGTAGTAAAGTAAAATGTACAGTATTTTCCTTTGCCATGTGGTAAAGTAGAAGTAGAAAATAGCAGACATGCTTCTCTTAGTAATAGACTCTTATTTTGTAGGTGTGTGTTTATATTTCTAATTCAGCTATTATTATTAGGTATTATTATTAGTAGTAGTCATAGTAGTATTATACTATAACTCTCAGTCAGCTAATTGGGGACATTTACTGTAAATAAATGCTGCTCCCTCTCATCTTGACTCTATCCAAGAATCTAGTTTGCACCTGGTGCCCTTAAACCTTTATTTTACTCCCTATAAATGTCTAAATATCATCTTTTTATCAATGTGTGTCACAGGATACCAGTAACTTTCAGATAGAGTCTGTCATTCTTCTGGAGTTGAAACTGTAAGGAGGCCGGACACAAGATGTCTGACACCGACACGTGTGTAGATGTGATGCACTTCCTGGAAGAGCTGGATGACACTGACCTGCTTTCCACTCTCCAAAATGTGTTACACGATGTGATGGGCCCGCTCAACCCATCAAATCCGCCTCCACCTCCTGTTGTCGTTCCTGACCTCAACATCCGCCCTCAGATTGATCAAAATCTGAGTGGATATGGATATGGTGGGTGCACCCCCCTGGGAGCAGCTCCGCACAGCGTTGAGCCTCCAAGTACCCTGTACAGTACGGCAGGTGCTTACAATCAGGGACAACAATGCTATGTCCACCCTCAGATGAATCAAAATCTGAGAGGAGGATATGGTGGGTGCACCGCCCTGGGAGCAGCTCCAATGAGCATTGGACATGCTGCTCCCATCCCGTACCAAGGACCTCAGTATGCCATGCAGCCAGGTCCTCCGTACAGGCAGGCAGGCGCTTATAGCCAGGGACAGGTAAGATACTAAGTTTAAGTTAGGGATAGGTATCATAAGAGTTTTATCTGCATCAAAAAAGACACGTATCAGTCAGAACGGAAAGGATTAACCGATTAATCAATTAGTCGATGTGTTTGGGTCTTGGACTGTTGGTCTGACCAAAAAGGGAATTTGAAGATGTCAACTTGGGCTTTTGAAAATTGTGATGGGCTTTATTTAGACTATTTTATGAAAATTACATTTTTTGTTAAGTTTGGAAGAAACGTCAGGATAGTTTATTTGTTTAGTATTATTTGTACTTTATGTTGCTACTCTGGTTTCTGGTCTCTTTTTCTAAATAACGGTGTCCTGTAAGTCTGTTTGGGCTGGGCATATTATTATATATTATTTTTTATAGGGCTTGAATTAGAGAATATCTGCCCCCCATTTTTTTCTTGAGGAAATGATTGTTTAACAGATTCTACTCAAATGATTTTACTATAGTGTGATTGAATACACGCTGAGATGAGTGTTGGTGTCTGTATTTATTTTTGAGTGTGTGTTTGATGGCTGGCTGACCTTCCCTCTCTCTTCACAGAACCTGCCATACAGGCCATACGTCCCGAGTGCAGCAGCCACCCCCTACGCTGCTCCTCCGCTGAACCAGCGCATGCGTCCTCTTGGAGTGCTGTAAGTAACACACATATGAAGTCAAACAAACACACACAAGTTTACACAGGTATTGAGCTTCTGTTTTTATCTTCAAACATGTTCTTTCTATTATCTAAAGTATCTCTGTGTCTCTTTATCTGTGCAGGAATGGAGAGGTGATTTACGGGTTTCCAGTCAATTTTCCCGCCACTTCTACCTCTGCTGCTCCACCTCGGCCTCCACCACCGAGCACCTTCACATCAAAGTAAGTGAGCTCTGGCCAGTTTTAGTCAAAATGTACTTTGCCAGCATGAATATTATTATAAAGAGGTATTTTTTATAATGGGTTTTAATGTACAACACTGCACAGACAAGGATGCATTCACCCATGTCTTGTATTATTCTGCTTACTTTACTGTCTCGCTCTAAAATTCTTCTGTTTTTTTCTGTATTCCCACAGTAAGAGAAAGCGTGAAGACGGGCATGATGGTCGGTCATACGTGAAAAAGCCGCCAAATGCCTTCATGCTTTACATGAAGGAGCAGAGGCCAATTTATGCGGCCGTAATGAAACTCACTGGGACTGCAGGGGTTAACAAGATCCTTGGAGATAAAGTAAGTGCACAACATCATATCATATCTGGTAAAAGATTCTGCAGACATGCTTGTTCTTTATTGAAATGCACTGTGGGACTTTGTGGGAGCCTGCTGTTATTAATGTGGATCTGTGTGCAATGGATGGGATAAGCGGTTACAGATAATGTTTATACCTGTAGTAGTGTGCTGACAGTGTGTTGTCATCTTTCCACAGTGGAAGTCGCTGTCCAATGAGGAGCAGGCGAAATACTTCCAAGTGGCAGACCGAGAAAGACGGCTCCACGCCCTGCAGCACCCGGACTGGTCATCCAGTAACAATTACGTATGTACACTCTGCTGACAAAGAATTATGAAACAAAGTTCCCTGAAAAGAGTCTTTGTTTTTATCAGCTCATGTCAGATGGAAAGCCTAAAATGTTTTTGTTTTTGTGTAGGGCCAAAAGAGGAAGAGGGAAAGGAGCAAGGCCTCCAAAATGACTGAAGGTAAGACAGTATTTCTGTGGATCAGATTCAAGTGAAATGGGATGAAAATTCGATGACATGTGACCACACAGGATCATATTGGACTATGTTATATTGCAGATTGTCAAAATACCTAGAATAAGAATCAGTATCTTTTACCATGTTTTTAAAAGTCTTAGTGGATTGATCAGTGGTTTTGTTTGTGTTTATCGCAGCATCTGCATCAACATCTGGAGAGGTCACACAGGAAGTGAAGAGGATGTGTGTGACCCCAGGATACACAGGTGTGAGAGAGACTCATCACGCACAGTCAAACGTGATGCAGCCCTCCACCTCGATGACAGACGTGACAGTGTCTCATCACGCACGGTCTAAAATGATGCAGCCCTCTACCTCAACGACAGGTGTGAGAGAGACTCATCACGCACAGTCAAACGTGATGCAGCCCTCCACCTCGATGACAGACGTGACAGTGTCTCATCACGCACGGTCTAAAATGATGCAGCCCTCTACCTCAACGACAGGTGTGAGCGTGACTCATCACGCACAGTCAAACGTGATGCAGCCCTCTACCTCAACGTCAGGTGTGAGAGAGACTCATCACGCACAGTCAAACGTGATGCAGCCCTCCACCTCGATGAAAGACGTGACAGTGACTCATGACGCACAATCAAACATGATAAAGCCCTCTACCTTAACGACAGATGTGAGAGAGACTCATCACGCACAGTCAAACGTGATGCAGCCCTCCACCTCAAAGACAAGTGTGACAGTGACTCATCACGCACAGTCAAACGTGATGCAGCCCTCTACCTCAACGACAGTGACTCATCACGCACAGTCAAACGTGATGCAGCCCTCTACCTCAACGACAAGTGTGACAGTGACTCATCATGCACAGTCAAACGTGATGGAGCCCTCCACCTCAATGGAGTCCAACTTCATGGTTGGGGACAAAGGTTTATCAACGGTGGAGATGCTCAAGCTGCTTGAGATGTCTCCTCCCCCCACGCCACAGACTCTGCCGCCCATCTCTGAAGCAGTTGAAAGTCAAACAACTGAGCCAGACTACCTTACCTGGCTGGATGACTCAAACACAGTGTCTTTTATAGATATACTTGAGTCTCCTCCCCCCACGCCACAGACTCAGCATCACTCAGCATCACTTTGCACCGATTCTGCATCGATGTACTCCCCCCTTGCACTGGATGACAACCAAACTACGGTGTCCAAACTCTTGGCCGGGATTGAATATCCACCTATGGCAGAGCTGCTTGAGCTGCTAAGTGGCTGAGTCTTGTTTTTGTGAAGGGGCAAAAGGGGAAGAGGGAGAGGGACAGGAGCAAGGCCTCAAAATGACTGAAGGTAAGACAGTATTTCTGTGGATCAGATTCAAGTAAAATGGGATAAAAACTCGATGATATGTGACCACATAGGATCATATTGGACTATGATATATTGCAGATTGTCAAAATACATAGAATAAGAAGCAGTATCTTTTACCATGTTTTTAAAAGTCTTAGTGGATTGATCAGTGGTTTTGTTTGTTTGTCTCGCAGCATCTGCATCGACATCTGGAGAGGTCACATCGCAAGCGAAGACGATGTGTGTGAAGCTAGGTTACATAAGTGTGACAGTGGCTTCTCACACACAGTCAAACGTGATGCGGCCCTCCACCTCAACGACAGATGTGACAGTGGCTTCTCACGCACAGTCAAACGTTATGGAGCCTCAATGGAGTCCAACGTCATGGCTGGGGACAGAGATTTATCAACGCTGGCGAATGTTCGAGCTGCTTTAGATGATTCCTGTCCCCACGCCACAGACTCAGCTGCCCATCTCTGAAGCAGTTGAAAGTCAAACAACTGAGCCCGACTACTTTGCCTGGCTGGAAGACTCAATGGTGGGAGATTTTCCTCATCCGAATCGAGGGTCTAAATACAGAGAATGTCGTATGCTGACTATGTTTTGTGGTATTTCAATATACAGCAAATAAAACAAAGAAAACAAATGTTATATGTAAATATGTTTTTTTGTAGATCAAGTGCAACAAATCTTTTAGGTCTTTTAGCATATTTGAGGTGTAATTGTTTTTTTATTCTTTACAGCAGTTAGCTTTTTTTCAACAGACTGTCTTTGCATAAACCACATTTTTATAAGTTATTCAAACCAGATTTCAGAGCACAACTGTTTTTGAAGTTATAGAGTCAACCTAATCTGATCTATGATCAGTTTAGTGAAGCTCGGTAACAATAAAGATCCTTCGACTCTAACTTTAAAATAATGAAAAATAGGTTTGTGATTTTAAATCATGAGGTTTATAACAGTTCTAAGATGAGATTTTCACTTACATCCATTTACATATACTATAGCTAAAGCGTCTCTTAAATCTTTAGAGGCTTTATGAGGTGATATATATATAATATAATATTGTTTCTTTGTTATCTCTCCTATTTTATTAAATCTTACAAAAAGGGGTGCCCTTTGCAGTGTGTCATCCCTCTTCCTCCGCTGCATTTCGTGTCTCTCACATACTTAAAATAAAAGCAAAAAAAATAATCCAAAAATAGAGACTTACTAAAAATGTTTTATCTTCTGTTTATGTATTTTAAATAGCTTGTCAATCTTTTTATTTTTTATTTTATTTTATATAATTGGTTCAGTGTTTAGTGGTTTAAGATAACATTCCCCACTCTCATTAATTTAATCATGGAGGCTTCCTGTCCCTATGGTAGATCTCACATTGCTTGGGGCAAAAAGAACAAAGATAAACAGTTTATTCTACAACCACAAGTAATAAAGACCTATATAGAAAACAACTATTATAGCTATGTCCAAATCTATACTGATGCTTCAAACAGACAAAATCAATATTTCATTCATAGTCCCAGATTTCAACATTGAAGTCTGCAAACGAATCACTGATGGATTAACGGTGTATACTGGGGAGATGATGGCAATTTTGTTGGCAATTACAATGGGTTGAATATGTGAGACCGTTGGGATCAGTAATATGCTCAGATTCCAGGTCGTCGTTGATCAGCTTGAAGTGCAGAGCAGATGTTTTAATGGAGATACAGCAAACACTATATAGAATTCAAATGATGGGATTAGATATGACCTTTGTATAGATGGGAAGGAAATTAATCAGTTGACAAGTGTGCAAAGGAAGCCAGAAAAACAAATCAGATTGACATCACAGTACCCTTCAGTAAAACGGACATGAAGACCACGATTAAGCATAAACTGAAAGAAAGGTGGCAAAAGTAGCGCGGGAGAAGAGAGAACAGGAAGGTGGCTATACATAATTCAAAGAAAAGTAGGTATGATGAGAAGCACAAGGAGAACCCTGAGAGAGGAAACAGTAATATCTAGGCTACGTTTTGGGCATACTGGATTAAACAGTACATCATTTAAAATAGGAAAACATAATAGAGGAAGGTGTGCATTTTGTAATCAGGAAGAAACTTTAGATCATGTTATGCTCTACTTTGCTAAATATGAGGCTGAGAGAAGGGAACTGGTTGCAATCTTGAATAAATTCAGTTGGGCAATGATCTAAGTGATCTCTTACAAAGAAGTTCTGGGAAATTTTTAATTCATTTTTGATCCAATATCTCAGGAGCACGAATTTGATAGAGAGAATATGACTCTATTTGTGTATATAAACAAATATATTAGGCGCTTAAGGACTTTTAGACTGAAACCACAAATCCTCAGGGACTTCTACCGGGGCACCATAGAGAGCCTCCTGACAGGCTGCTTCACCACCTGGTATGGCAACTGCACCAACGTGGACCGTAAGGCGCTGGGAAGGGTGGTGCACTCGGCCCAACACATCACCGGGTGCGAGCTGCCCAGCCTGCAGGAGCTGTACAGCCAGCGGTGCCTCAGGAAGTCCCTATAAATTGCATAGAGCTAATTTTACCTCTGAAGCTGTGCACCCATGCCATTACATGTTAGCAGGCCCAGAGAACTACAGTTAAGATAGTTTCAGTTGATATTTATGGAAAATGTTTCATACAAAGTCCATATTAATGTCTCCATAGTCCAATATTTTCATTAAATCATCCACAAGCTAAATCCCATTTGGGTGTTTGTTGACTTATTTTAAAACACACACAGGTCTCTAGTTTGTAGTTGTCAATGAGGGCTATGATGGTGTCATGAGGCTGTGATTATCCTAGAGGTCATAAGAGGTCATTTTATAGCCTACAGTGAGGTCAAGTTTTAAAAAATGGGCTCACTATGTGAAATGGCTAGTATGGGGATAGAACCCATCTTCATTCACATATCTTGAGGTCAGAGGTCAAGGGACCTCTGTGATACCAGTATTTTAAAGATAAGATAAGATAAGATGGACCTTTATTAATCCCCGGAGGGAAATTCAGGTGTCAAAGCAGCAACATCAGCAAACAGAGTGAATCACAGGAGAGGTAAAGGTATACAAAAATTCTAAAGACAATAATAGAGATATAAAAGATACAGAGTGAATGGGTGAACATAGTGTGTACAGTCCGTCAATAAATAAATGTAGTATGTACAATAAATAAATAAATAAATAAATAAATGTAATATGTACATATGTGCAGTCAGCAATAAAGTGGTATATAGGATGTATAGTGTAAAGTGAGTGTAAAGTGCGCCAGATAGTGCATGTTTAAATTTCTTAAAAGTACTAATAGTTGTCATATGGGGGTCAGCCTTGGTTGTGGAGCCTGATGGCTACCAGCATGAAGGACTGACCCAGGCGCTTTGTGTTGTGCCGAGGAGGGATGAGTCTGTGGCTGAAGGTGCTCCTCATCTTGACTAGCTCATCATGGAGGGGGTGGAAGGGGTTTTCCAGGATAGCGTCCAGCTTCCTCCTCATCCTGCCCTCTGCCACCACCTCCAGACCGTCCAGCTCAGATCCAACCACAGAGCCAGCCTTCCTCACCAGCCTGTTCAGTCTGTTGGCATCCCTTGTGTTCATGTTACCCCCCCAACATACCACAGCAAAAAAGAGAACACTGGCTACTACAGACTGGTAAAACATCTGCAGCAGCCTATTGCATACATTAAAAGACCTGAGCCTCCTCAGGAAGAACAGTTTGCTCTGTCCCTTCCTGTAGAGGGCCTCGGTGTTATCAGTCCAGTCAAGTCTACTGTTCATATGTACTCCCAGGAACTTGTAGGTGTCCACCACCTCCACCTCCTCCCCTCGGATGGTGATGGGAGTTGGGGGCCTCGTGCTCCGCCGGAAGTCCACCACCAGCTCCTTGGTCTTTCCAATGTTGAGCTGGAGGTGATTGTTATCACACCACCCTATGAAGTTCTCCACCAGGGCTCTGTACTCCTCCTCGTTGTCATCTGTGATGCAGCTGACGATGGAGGAGTCATCGGAGAACTTCTGTAGGTGGCATGTACCCGAGTGGAAGCGAAAGTCGGAGGTGTAGGTGGTGAACAGGAAGGGAGACAGCACAGTTCCTTGGGGGGCGCCGGTGTTGCTCACCAGCACATCTGACAGGCTGCCCTGCAGTCTGACATACTGTGGTCTGCTGGTGAGGTAGTCCGTAATCCAGGCCACCAGGCCATGATCTACCTGCATCACTGAGAGCTTCTCAGCTAGCCGGAGTGGCAGGATGGTGTTGAAGGCACTGGAGAAGTCAAAGAACAATATTCTTACAGAGCTGTGCGGCCTCTCCAGGTGAGTGTAGGCTCTGTGGAGCATGTAGGTGATGGCATCATCCACACCGATGTTTTCCTGGTATGCAAACTGCAGGGGGTCCCGGAAGTCGCTCACAAGGGGCTTGAGGTGCTGCAGAACCAGTCTCTCAAAGATCTTCATGACGTGTGACGTCAGAGCAACTGGCCTGTAGTCATTGGGGGTGCTGGGGTGTCCCTTCTTGGCCACCGGGACGATGCAGGAGGTCTTCCAGAGCTGGGGAACCTTCTTCAGCCTCAGGGAGAGGCTGAAGAGGTGCTGGAACGCTGCTGCCAGCTCCCCAGCACACGCCTTGAGCACCCTGGGGTTGATGTTGTCTGGTCCCCTGGCCTTGTTCACGCTGATCTTTGAGAGCTGCTTCCTCACCTGGCCCCTTGTGATGATCAGGGTGGATGTTGCAATGTCTCCAGGTGCAAAGGACATGCTGTGGATGGGCTCCTCAGGGTAGGTATGGGGGGGGCAAGCTGCTGCTGCCTCCTGGGGATGGGTGCTGGGGGGAGGAGGAGAGGTGTGGAAGGGGGTGCTGGGGGGAGGAGGAGAGGTGTGGAAGGGGGGGGAGGAGGAGGGGAAGGAGAGGTGTGGAGGGGGGGCACTGGTGTTGGTGAGTGAGGACCCAGGCTGAGCTCATGGGGGTTGGTTGGTCAAACCTGTTGAAAAACAGGTTTAGCTCATTTGCATGTTCCTGGGTCCCCTCAACACCAGGGCTCGGCTGTTTGTAGCCAGTTATCTTCCTGAACCCCCCCCCCACACCTCCCTGGAGCTGTCGGCCTGTAGTCTCCCCTCCAGTCTGTCTTTGTAGGTGTCCTTGGCCGCCCTCAGCTCCTTCTTCAGCTCCTTCTGGACAACCTTGGCCCCCTCAATGTCCCCGGCCATGAACGCCCTCTTCTTCCTGTTCAACAGGGCTTTAATGTCCCCATTGATCCAGGGCTTGTTGTTAGGAAAGCAGCGTACCTTTTTGGTGGGTACGATGCTCTCCTCACAGAACCTAATGTAGTCTGTGATGCAGTGGGAGAGTCCATCGATGTCCTCACCGTGGACCCTGTCAAACAACTCCCAGTCTGTTGACCTGTAACACTCCCTCAGCTCCTCCTCAACTTCCACTGACCACTGTTGAACAGTCCTGGTGGTGGCGGGCTGCCTCCTGACAACAGGCTTGTATGTTGGCACAAGCCTGATGAGGTTGTGGTCTGAACCGCCAAGGGGGGGGAGAACAGTGGCGCTGTATGCCTCCTTAATGTTGGCATACAGCAGGTCCAGGGTCTTATTGTGTCTGGTGTTACAGGTCACATACTGGGTGAAGTTCGACACTCTTCGTTTTCACTCTAGCTTAAAGACTGAGCCCGCTATGGCCTCTTAAAGGCAGTAAAGTCTCAGCTGGCCTGGTTGGGCCACCTCTACAGGTACATAGGACTGAAATAAGGAGTTCTCCAGTAGGCAGAGAAGAGATAGGGACATTCACAATGGATGTAATGATTATCAGTAAACTCTATGCAGTGGTGGAAGAAGTTCTCAGATCTTTATTTAAAATAAAAGTAGCAATACACCACCAGTGTAAAAATACTCTGTTACAAGGTCATGCATTCACTTAAATTACAAACATATCAACATCAAAATATACTTAAAGCACCAAAAGTAAAAGAACTCATTATGCAAAGTAGTCAATTTCAGAATTGCATATCTTATATTATTGGATTATAATTATGATGCATTCAAGTGTAAGCATCTCTTTAATGTTGCAACTGATAAAGGTAGGGCACATTTTAATTGGTGGGTAGCTAAATGTATATCAAATACATCATAATGTGTAGATTATATTTACTGTCTGTATCAGTAACTGGTACAGCTATCAAATAAATGTGCTAAATGTACAATTGTTCCCTCTGAAATGTAGTAAGTATAAAGTAGCATGGAAATACTCAATTAAAGTCAAAGTACCTAAAACTGTACTTAAGTATAATACTTGAGTAAATGTAGGACTGCATGAACTGCTTATGGATGAAGAGGTGACATCATTGACATGATGCTGAAGATCAGGTAATGCCCTGAATGTGCATCTGTTGCCCAGGTAACAGAATTTGCGAATTAAGGGTGCACGTCATAATGTACCGTTCTATTCTATGGTCAATCAGAACGTTCTGTGGCGTTCTATACAGAACGTGCAAAGTCTTCATAAGTGCAATTTTGGTGAGAAACCTCATATCGTCTGTAGTTTTCATTGTGTGAACATCTCATTGTCTCGAGGAGAAGTGAAGATATTTCTGAACAATTTCGAAAATCACAGATATAGCAAGCAGTCATTAAACGCATCAGGTAGGTAAACAGCTCTAGCTTTTTTTTTTTTAGCTCAATTTCAATGTGTGACAGTAAAACCTCATGAATCTGACTGAGATGCACTTGGCTCTCTAAACTGACAGCTATAGCATTACTTAAACATATTGTTCCTATATGGTCTGTTAGTTGTCAATCCATCAGGATTTTTCAACTCCAAGAATTGTTGAAGAAAGTTGAGAAACTTTTTGGGATGTTGGTTTATTGGTTTAACTGTTAGTTAAGTAGAAATAGCAAAACTACAATGTAAAAAATACTGCAAGTAAATGTTGCATTTTACTTAACTAAAGCAAATTTGCTCACAATTTGCAGATTGGCACCTTTCAAAGTTTTATATTATATTATATATAATATTATTGGATTATTAATACTGATTCATCAACATGTAAGCTGTATTCAAATGTTTCATGCTGTCCAGGTGAAACCAATTATCAACTTTGTATATTGTTTGGTAGTTCAATCTTTAAAAATGCATCATGTGTTAAATAAGCTGCCTAAAATATTTATCTGCATAGCTGTGAAATAAATGTAGTGAAGTAAAATGTACTGTAATTTCCTTTGCCATGTGGTAAAGTAGAAGTAGAAAATAGCAGACATGCTTCTCTTAGTAATAGACTCTTATTTTGTAGGTGTGTGTTTATATTTCTAATTCAGCTATTATTATTAGGTATTATTATTATTATTAGTCATAGTAGTATTATACTATAACTCTCAGTCAGCTAATAGGGGACATTTACTGTAAATAAATGCTGCTCCCTCTCGTCTTGACTCTAACCAAGAATCTAGTTTGCACCTGGTGCTTTAATCCTTGATTTTACTCCCTATAAATGTCTAAATATCATCTTTTTATCAATGTGTGTCACAGGATACCAGTAACTTTCAGATAGAGTCTGTCATTCTTCTGGAGTTGAAACTGTAAGGAGGCCGGACACAAAATGTCTGACACCGACACGTGTGTGGATGTGATGCACTTCCTGGAAGAGCTGGACGACATCGATCTGCTTTCCACTCTCCAAAATGTGTTTCACGATGTGATGGGCCCGCTCAACCCGTCAACTCTGCCTCCGCCTCCTGTTGTCGTTCCTGACCTCAACATCCGCCCTCAGATTGATCAAAATCTGAGTGGATATGGATATGGTGGGTGCACCCCCCTGGGAGCAGCTCCGCACAGCGTTGAGCCTCCAAGTACCCTGTACAGTACGGCAGGTGCTTACAATCAGGGACAACAATGCTATGTCCACCCTCAGATGAATCAAAATCTGAGAGGAGGATATGGTGGGTGCACCCCCCTGGGAGCAGCTCCGCACAGCGTTGAGCCTCCAAGTACCCTGTACAGTACGGCAGGTGCTTACAATCAGGGACAACAATGCTATGTCCACCCTCAGATGAATCAAAATCTGAGAGGAGGATATGGTGGGTGCACCGCCCTGGGAGCAGCTCCAATGAGCATTGGACATGCTGCTCCCATCCCGTACCAAGGACCTCAGTATGCCATGCAGCCAGGTCCTCCGTACAGGCAGGCAGGCGCTTATAGCCAGGGACAGGTAAGATACTAAGTTTAAGTTAGGGATAGGTATCATAAGAGTTTTATCTGCATCAAAAAAGACACGTATCAGTCAGAACGGAAAGGATTAACCGATTAATCAATTAGTCGATGTGTTTGGGTCTTGGACTGTTGGTCAGACCAAAAAGGGAATTTGAAGATGTCAACTTGGGCTTTTGAAAATTGTGATGGGCTTTATTTGGACTATTTTATGAAAATTACATTTTTTGTTAAGTTTGGAAGAAACGTCAGGATAGTTTATTTGTTTAGTATTATTTGTACTTTATGTTGCTACTCTGGTTTCTGGTCTCTTTTTCTAAATAACGGTGTCCTGTAAGTCTGTTTGGGCTGGGCATATTATTATATATTATTTTTTATAGGGCTGGAATTAGAGAATATCTGCCCCCCATTTTTTTCTTGAGGAAATGATTGTTTAACAGATTCTACTCAAATGATTTTACTATTGTGTGTTTGCATACACGCTGAGATGAGTGTTGGTGTCTGTATTTATTTTTGAGTGTGTGTTTGATGGCTGGCTGACCTTCCCTCTCTCTTCACAGAACCTGCCATACAGGCCATACGTCCCGAGTGCAGCAGCCACCCCCTACGCTGCTCCTCCGCTGAACCAGCGCATGCGTCCTCTTGGAGTGCTGTAAGTAACACACATATGAAGTCAAACAAACACACACAAGTTTACACAGATATTGAGCTTCTGTTTTTATCTTCAAACACGTTCTTTCTATTATCTAAAGTATCTCTGTGTCTCTTTATCTGTGCAGGAATGGAGAGGTGATTTACGGGTTTCCAGTCAATTTTCCCGCCACTTCTACCTCTGCTGCTCCACCTCGGCCTCCACCACCGAGCACCTTCACATCAAAGTAAGTGAGCTCTGGCCAGTTTTAGTCAAAATGTACTTTGCCAGCATGAATATTATTATAAAGAGGTATTTTTTATAATGGGTTTTAATGTACAACACTGCACAGACAAGGATGCATTCACCCATGTCTTGTATTATTCTGCTTAATTTACTGTCTCGCTCTAAAATTCTTCTGTTTTTTTCTGTATTCCCACAGTAAGAGAAAGCGTGAAGACGGGCATGATGGTCGGTCATACGTGAAAAAGCCGCCAAATGCCTTCATGCTTTACATGAAGGAGCAGAGGCCAATTTATGCGGCCGTAATGAAACTCACTGGGACTGCAGGGGTTAACAAGATCCTTGGAGATAAAGTAAGTGCACAACATCATATCATATCTGGTAAAAGATTTACTTTTGCACTGTGGGACTCTGTGGGAGCTGTTATTAATGTGGATCTGTGTGCAATGGATGGGATAAGCGGTTGCAGATAATGTTTATACCTGTAGTAGTGTGCTGACAGTGTGTTGTCATCTTTCCACAGTGGAAGTCGCTGTCCAGTGAGGAGCAGGCGAAATACTTCCAAGTGGCAGACCGAGAAAGACGGCTCCACGCCCTGCAGCACCCGGACTGGTCATCCAGTAACAATTACGTATGTACACTCTGCTGACAAAGAATTATGAAACAAAGTTCCCTGAAAAGAGTCTTTGTTTTTATCAGCTCATGTCAAATAGAAAGCCTAAAATGTTTTTGTTTTTGTGTAGGGCCAAAAGAGGAAGAGGGAAAGGAGCAAGGCCTCCAAAATGACTGAAGGTAAGACAGTATTTCTGTGGATCAGATTCAAGTGAAATGGGATGAAAATTCGATGACATGTGACCACACAGGATCATATTGGACTATGTTATATTGCAGATTGTCAAAATACCTAGAATAAGAAGCAGTATCTTTTACCATGTTTTTAAAAATCTTAGTGGATTGATCAGTGGTTTTCTTTGTGTTTATCGCAGCATCTGCATCAACATCTGGAGAGGTCACACAGGAAGTGAAGAGGATGTGTGTGACCCCAGGATACACAGGTGTGAGAGAGACTCATCACGCACAGTCAAACGTGATGCAGCCCTCCACCTCGATGACAGACGTGACAGTGTCTCATCACGCACGGTCTAAAATGATGCAGCCCTCTACCTCAACGACAGGTGTGAGCGTGACTCATCACGCACAGTCAAACGTGATGCAGCCCTCTACCTCAACGTCAGGTGTGAGAGAGACTCATCACGCACAGTCAAACGTGATGCAGCCCTCCACCTCGATGAAAGACGTGACAGTGACTCATGACGCACAGTCAAACATGATAAAGCCCTCTACCTTAACGACAGGTGTGAGAGAGACTCATCACGCACAGTCAAACGTGATGCAGCCCTCCACCTCGATGAAAGACGTGACAGTGACTCATGACGCACAATCAAACATGATAAAGCCCTCTACCTTAACGACAGATGTGAGAGAGACTCATCACGCACAGTCAAACGTGATGCAGCCCTCCACCTCAAAGACAAGTGTGACAGTGACTCATCACGCACAGTCAAACGTGATGCGGCCCTCCACCTCAACGACAGTGACTCATCACGCACAGTCAAACGTGATGCAGCCCTCTACCTCAACGACAGTGACTCATCACGCACAGTCAAACGTGATGCAGCCCTCTACCTCAACGACAAGTGTGACAGTGACTCATCATGCACAGTCAAACGTGATGGAGCCCTCCACCTCAATGGAGTCCAACTTCATGGCTGGGGACAAAGGTTTATCAACGGTGGAGATGCTCAAGCTGCTTGAGATGTCTCCTCCCCCCACGCCACAGACTCTGCCGCCCATCTCTGAAGCAGTTGAAAGTCAAACAACTGAGCCAGACTACCTTACCTGGCTGGATGACTCAAACACAGTGTCTTTTATAGATATACTTGAGTCTCCTCCCCCCACGCCACAGACTCAGCATCACTCAGCATCACTCTGCACCGATTCTGCATCGATGTACTCCCCCCTTGCACTGGATGACAACCAAACTACGGTGTCCAAACTCTTGGCCGGGATTGAATATCCACCTATGGCAGAGCTGCTTGAGCTGCTAAGTGGCTGAGTCTTGTTTTTGTGAAGGGGCAAAAGGGGAAGAGGGAGAGGGACAGGAGCAAGGCCTCAAAATGACTGAAGGTAAGACAGTATTTCTGTGGATCAGATTCAAGTAAAATGGGATAAAAACTCGATGATATGTGACCACACAGGATCATATTGGACTATGATATATTGCAGATTGTCAAAATACATAGAATAAGAAGCAGTATGTTTTACCATGTTTTTAAAAGTCTTAGTGGATTGATCAGTGGTTTTGTTTGTTTGTCTCGCAGCATCTGCATCGACATCTGGAGAGGTCACATCGCAAGCGAAGACGATGTGTGTGAAGCTAGGTTACATAAGTGTGACAGTGGCTTCTCACACACAGTCAAACGTGATGCGGCCCTCCACCTCAACGACAGATGTGACAGTGGCTTCTCACGCACAGTCAAACGTTATGGAGCCTCAATGGAGTCCAACGTCATGGCTGGGGACAGAGATTTATCAACGCTGGCGAATGTTCGAGCTGCTTTAGATGATTCCTGTCCCCACGCCACAGACTCAGCTGCCCATCTCTGAAGCAGTTGAAAGTCAAACAACTGAGCCCGACTACTTTGCCTGGCTGGAAGACTCAATGGTGGGAGATTTTCCTCATCCGAATCGAGGGTCTAAATACAGAGAATGTCGTATGCTGACTATGTTTTGTGGTATTTCAATATACAGCAAATAAAACAAAGAAAACAAATGTTATATGTAAATATGTTTTTTTGTAGATCAAGTGCAACAAATCTTTTAGGTCTTTTAGCATATTTGAGGTGTAATTGTTTTTTTATTCTTTACAGCAGTTAGCTTTTTTTCAACAGACTGTCTTTGCATAAACCACATTTTTATAAGTTATTCAAACCAGATTTCAGAGCACAACTGTTTTTGAAGTTATAGAGTCAACCTAATCTGATCTATGATCAGTTTAGTGAAGCTCGGTAACAATAAAGATCCTTCGACTCCAACTTTAAAATAATGAAAAATAGGTTTGTGATTTTAAATCATGAGGTTTATAGCAGTTCTAAGATGAGATTTTCACTTACATCCATTTACATATACTATAGCTAAAGCGTCTCTTAAATCTTTAGAGGCTTTATGAGGTGATATATATATAATATAATATTGTTTCTTTGTTATCACTCCTATTTTATTAAATCTTACAAAAAGGGGTGCCCTTTGCAGTGTGTCATCCCTCTTCCTCCGCTGCATTTCGTGTCTCTCACATACTTAAAATAAAAGCAAAAAAAATAATCCAAAAATAGAGACTTACTAAAATATTTTATTTTCTGCTTATGTATTTTAAATAGCTTGTCAATCTTTTTATTTTTTATTTTATTTTATATAATTGGTTCAGTGTTTAGTGGTTTAAGATAACATTCCCCACTTTCATTGATTTAATCATGGAGGCTTCCTGTCCCTATGGTAGATCTCACATTGCCTGGGGCAAAAAGAACAAAGACAAGCAGTTTATTCTACAACCACAAGTAATAAAGACCTATATAGAAAACAACTATTATAGCTATTTCCAAATCTATACTGATGCTTCAAACAGACAAAATCAATATTTCATTCATAGTCCCAGATTTCAACATTGAAGTCTGCAAACGAATCACTGATGGATTATCGGTGTATACTGGGGAGATGATGGCATTTTGTTGGCATTACAATGGGTTGAATATGTGAGACCGTTGGGATCAGTAATATGCTCAGATTCCAGTTCGTCGTTGATCAGCTTGAAGTGCAGAGCAGATGTTTTAATGGAGATACAGCAAACACTATATAGAATTCAAATGATGGGATTAGATATGACCTTTGTATAGATAGGAAGGAAATGAATCAGTTGACAAGTGTGCAAAGGAAGCCAGAAAAACAAATCAGATTGACATCACAGTACCGTTTAGTAAAACGGAAATGAAGACCACGATTAAGCATAAGCTGAAAGAAAGGTGGCAAAAGTAGCGCTGGAGAAGAGAGAACAGGAAGGTGGCTATACATAATTCAAAGAAAAGTATGATGAGAAGCACAAGGAGAACCCAGAGAGAGGAAACAGTAATATCTAGGCTACATTTTGGGCATACTGGATTAAACAGTACATCATTTAAAATAGGAAAACATAATAGAGGAAGGTGTACATTTTGTAATCAGGAAGAAACTTTAGATCATGTTATGCTCTACTTTGCTAAATATGAGGCTGAGAGAAGGGAACTGGTTGCAATCTTGAAGAAATTCAGTTGGGCAATGATCTAAGTGATCTCTTACAAAGAAGTTCTGGGAAAAATGTTTAATTCATTTTTGATCCAATATCTCAGGAGCACGAATTTGATAGAGAGAATATGACTCTATTTGTGTATATAAACAAATATATTAGGCGCTTAAGGACTTTTAGACTGAAACCACAAATCCTCAGGGACTTCTACCGGGGCACCATAGAGAGCCTCCTGACAGGCTGCTTCACCACCTGGTATGGCAACTGCACCAACGTGGGCCGTAAGGCGCTGGGAAGGGTGGTGCACTCGGCCCAACACATCACCGGGTGCGAGCTGCCCAGCCTGCAGGAGCTGTACAGCCAGCGGTGCCTCAGGAAGTGCCTATAAATTGCATAGAGCTAATTTTACCTCTGAAGCTGTGCACCCATGCCATTACATGTTAGCAGGCCCAGAGAACTACAGTTAAGATAGTTTCAGTTGATATTTATGGAAAATGTTTCATACAAAGTCCATATTAATGTCTCCATAGTCCAATATTTTCATTAAATCATCCACAAGCTAAATCCCATTTGGGTGTTTGTTGACTTATTTTAAAACACACACAGGTCTCCAGTTTGTAGTTGTCAATGAGGGTTATGATGGTGTCATGAGGCTGTGATTATCCTAGAGGTCATAAGAGGTCATTTTATAGCCTACAGTGAGGTCAAGTTTTAAAAAATGGGCTCACTATGTGAAATGGCTAGTATGGGGATAGAACCCATCTTCATTCACATATCTTGAGGTCAGAGGTCAAGGGACCTCTGTGATACCAGTATTTTAAAGATAAGATAAGATAAGATGGACCTTTATTAATCCCCGGAGGGAAATTCAGGTGTCAAAGCAACAACATCAGCAAACAGAGTGAATCACAGGAGAGGTAAAGGTATACAAAAATTCTAAAGACAATAATAGAGATATAAAAGATACAGAGTGAATGAGTGAACATAGTGTGTACAGTCCGTCAATAAATAAATGTAGTATGTACAATAAATAAATAAATAAATAAATGTAATATGTACATATGTGCAGTCAGCAATAAAGTGGTATGTAGGATGTATAGTGTAAAGTGAGTGTAAAGTGCGCCAGATAGTGCATGTTTAAATTTCTTAAAAGTCCTAATAGTTGTCATATGGGGGTCAGCCTTGGTTGTGGAGCCTGATGGCTACCAGCATGAAGGACTGACCCAGGCGCTTTGTGTTGTGCCGAGGAGGGATGAGTCTGTGGCTGAAGGTGCTCCTCATCTTGACTAGCTCATCATGGAAGGGGTGGAAGGGGTTTTCCAGGATAGCGTCCAGCTTCCTCCTCATCCTGCCCTCTGCCACCACCTCCAGACCGTCCAGCTCAGATCCAACCACAGAGCCAGCCTTCCTCACCAGCCTGTTCAGTCTGTTGGCATCCCTTGTGTTCATGTTACCCCCCCCAACATACCACAGCAAAAAAGAGAACACTGGCTACTACAGACTGGTAAAACATCTGCAGCAGCCTATTGCATACATTAAAAGACCTGAGCCTCCTCAGGAAGAACAGTTTGCTCTGTCCCTTCCTGTAGAGGGCCTCGGTGTTATCAGTCTAGTCAAGTCTACTGTTCATATGTACTCCCAGGAACTTGTAGGTGTCCACCACCTCCACCTCCTCCCCTCGGATGGTGATGGGAGTTGGGGGCCTCGTGCTCCGCCGGAAGTCCACCACCAGCTCCTTGGTCTTTCCAATGTTGAGCTGGAGGTGATTGTTATCACACCACCCTATGAAGTTCTCCACCAGGGCTCTGTACTCCTCCTCGTTGTCATCTGTGATGCAGCTGACGATGGAGGAGTCATCGGAGAACTTCTGTAGGTGGCATGTACCCGAGTGGAAGCGAAAGTCGGAGGTGTAGGTGGTGAACAGGAAGGGAGACAGCACAGTTCCTTGGGGGGCGCCGGTGTTGCTCACCAGCACATCTGACAGGCTGCCCTGCAGTCTGACATACTGTGGTCTGCTGGTGAGGTAGTCCGTAATCCAGGCCACCAGGCCATGATCTACCTGCATCACTGAGAGCTTCTCAGCTAGCCGGAGTGGCAGGATGGTGTTGAAGGCACTAGAGAAGTCAAAGAACAATATTCTTACAGAGCTGTGCGGCCTCTCCAGGTGAGTGTAGGCTCTGTGGAGCATGTAGGTGATGGCATCATCCACACCGATGTTTTCCTGGTATGCAAACTGCAGGGGGTCCCGGAAGTCGCTCACAAGGGGCTTGAGGTGCTGCAGAACCAGTCTCTCAAAGATCTTCATGACGTGTGACGTCAGAGCAACTGGCCTGTAGTCATTGGGGGTGCTGGGGTGTCCCTTCTTGGCCACCGGGACGATGCAGGAGGTCTTCCAGAGCTGGGGAACCTTCTTCAGCCTCAGGGAGAGGCTGAAGAGGTGCTGGAACGCTGCTGCCAGCTCCCCAGCACACACCTTGAGCACCCTGGGGTTGATGTTGTCTGGTCCCCTGGCCTTGTTCACGCTGATCTTTGAGAGCTGCTTCCTCACCTGGCCCCTTGTGATGATCAGGGTGGATGTTGCACTGTCTCCAGGTGCAAAGGACATGCTGTGGATGTGATCCTCAGGGTAGGTATGGGGGGGGCAAGCTGCTGCTGCCTCCTGGGGATGGGTGCTGGGGGGAGGAGGAGAGGTGTGGAAGGGGGTGCTGGGGGGAGGAGGAGAGGTGTGGAAGGGGGGGGGAGGAGGAGGGGAAGGAGAGGTGTGGAGGGGGGGCACTGGTGTTGGTGAGTGAGGACCCAGGCTGTCCTGCTGAGCTCATGGGGGTTGGTTGGTCAAACCTGTTGAAAAACAGGTTTAGCTCATTTGCATGTTCCTGGGTCCCCTCAACACCAGGGCTCGGCTGTTTGTAGCCAGTTATCTTCCTGAACCCCCCCCCCCACACCTCCCTGGAGCTGTCGGCCTGTAGTCTCCCCTCCAGTCTGTCTTTGTAGGTGTCCTTGTCCGCCCTCAGCTCCTTCTTCAGCTCCTTCTGGACAACCTTGGCCCCCTCAATGTCCCCGGCCATGAACGCCCTCTTCTTCCTGTTCAACAGGGCTTTAATGTCCCCATTGATCCAGGGCTTGTTGTTAGGAAAGCAGCGTACCTTTTTGGTGGGTACGATGCTCTCCTCACAGAACCTAATGTAGTCTGTAATGCAGTGGGAGAGTCCATCGATGTCCTCGCCGTGGACCCTGTCAAACAACTCCCAGTCTGTTGACCTGTAACACTCCCTCAGCTCCTCCTCAACTTCCACTGACCACTGTTGAACAGTCCTGGTGGTGGCGGGCTGCCTCCTGACAACAGGCTTGTATGTTGGCACAAGCCTGATGAGGTTGTGGTCTGAACCGCCAAGGGGGGGAGAACAGTGGCGCTGTATGCCTCCTTAATGTTGGCATACAGCAGGTCCAGGGTCTTATTGTGTCTTGTGTTACAGGTCACATACTGGGTGAAGTTCGACACTCTTCGTTTTCACTCTAGCTTAAAGACTGAGCCCGCTATGGCCTCTTAAAGGCAGTAAAGTCTCAGCTGGCCTGGTTGGGCAACCTCTACAGGTACATAGGACTGAAATAAGGAGTTCTCCAGTAGGCAGAGAAGAGATAGGGACATTCACAATGGATGTAATGGTTATCAGTAAACTCTATGCAGTGGTGGAAGAAGTTCTCAGATCTTTATTTAAAATAAAAGTAGCAATACACCACCACAGTGTAAAAATACTCTGTTACAAGGTCATGCATTCACTTAAATTACAAACACATCAACATCAAAATATACTTAAAGCACCAAAAGTAAAAGAACTCATTATGCAAAGTAGTCAATTTCAGAATTGCATATCTTATATTATTGGATTATAATTATGATGCATTCAAGTGTAAGCATCACTTTAATGTTGCAACTGATAAAGGTAGGGCACATTTTAATTGGTGGGTAGCTAAATGTATATCAATACATCATAATGTGTAGATTATATTACTATCTGTATCAGTAACTGGTACAGCTATCAAATAAATGTGCTAAATGTACAATTGTTCCCTCTGAAATGTAGTAAGTATAAAGTAGCATGGAAATACTCAATTAAAGTCAAAGTACCTAAAACTGTACTTAAGTTTAATACTTGAGTAAATGTAGGACTGCATGAACTGGTTATGGATGAAGAGGTGACATCATTGACATGATGCTGAAGATCAGGTAATGCCCTGAATGTGCATCTGTTGCCCAGGTAACAGAATTTGCGAATTAAGGGTGCACGTCATAATGTACCGTTCTATTCTATGGTCAATCAGAACGTTCTGTGGCGTTCTGTGACAGAACGTGCAAAGTCTACATAAGTGCAATTTTGGTGAGAAACCTCATATCGTCTGTAGTTTTCATTGTGTGAACATCTCATTGTCTCGAGTAGAAGTGAAGATATTTCTGAACAATTTCGAAAATCACAGATATAGCAAGCAGTCATTAAACGCATCAGGTAGGTAAACAGCTCTAGCTTTTTTTTTTTTAGCTCAATTTCAATGTGTGACAGTAAAACCTCTCATGAATCTGACTGAGATGCACTTGGCTCTCTAAACTGACAGCTATAGCATTACTTAAACATATTGTTCCTTTGGTCTGTTAGTTATCAATCCATCAGGATTTTTCAACTCCAATGAATTGTTGAAGAAAGTTGAGAAACTTTTTTGGATGTTGGTTTATTGGTTTAACTGTTAGTTAAGTAGAAATAGCAAAACTACAATGTAAAAACATACTGCAAGTAAATGTTGCCTTTTGCTTAACTAAAGCAAATTTGCTCACAATTTAAAGTAGTTATCGTGCAGATTGGCACCTTTCAAAGTTTTAGATCATATTATATATTATATTATTGGATTATTAATACTGATTCATCAACATGTAAGCTGTATTCAAATGTTTCATGCTGTCCAGGTGAAACCAATTATCAACTTTGTATATTGTTTGGTAGTTCAATCTTTAAAAATGCATCATGTGTTAAATAATCTGCCTAAAATATTTATCTGCATAGCTGTCAAATAAATGCAGTGAAGTAAAATGTACAGTATTTTCCTTTGACATGTGGTAAAGTAGAAGTAGAAAGTAGCAGACATGGACCAAAAAACTTTATTATAGTACTTTTATAGTGGGAACTTTCCCTCCAGTCACACCGTGATTTCATGCTTCTCTTATTAATAGACTCTTATTGTGTAGGTGTGTGTTCATATTTCTAATTCAGCTATTATTATTACATATTATTATTAATATTAGTCCTAGTAGTATTCAAGATTCTGTTATCACTCTCAGTCAGCTAATTGGGGATATTTACTGTAAACAAATGCTGCTCCCTCTAGTTTGCACCTGGTGCTTTAATCCTTGATTTTAATATCATCTTTTTATCAATGTGTGTCACAGGATACCAGTAACTTTCAGATAGAGTCTGTCATTCTTCTGGAGTTGAAACTGTAAGGAGGCCGGACACAAGATGTCTGACACCGACACGTGTGTAGATGTGATGCATTTCCTGGAAGAGCTGGACGACATCGATCTGCTTTCCACTCTCCAAAATGTGTTACACGATGTGATGGGCCCGCTCAACCCGTCAAATCCGCCTCCGCCTCCTGTTGTCGTTCCTGACCTCAACATCCGCCCTCAGATTGATCAAAATCTGAGTGGATATGGATATGGTGGGTGCACCCCCCTGGGAGCAGCTCCGCACAGCGTTGAGCCTCCAAGTACCCTGTACAGTACGGCAGGTGCTTACAATCAGGGACAACAATGCTATGTCCACCCTCAGATGAATCAAAATCTGAGAGGAGGATATGGTGGGTGCACCGCCCTGGGAGCAGCTCCAATGAGCATTGGACATGCTGCTCCCATCCCGTACCAAGGACCTCAGTATGCCATGCAGCCAGGTCCTCCGTACATGCAGGCAGGCGCTTATAGCCAGGGACAGGTAAGATACTAAGTTTAAGTTAGGGATAGGTATCATAAGAGTTTTATCTGCATCAAAAAAGACACGTATCAGTCAGAACGGAAAGGATTAACCGATTAATCAATTAGTTGATGTGTTTGGGTCTTGGACTGTTGGTCAGACCAAAAAGGGAATTTGAAGATGTCAACTTGGGCTTTTGAAAATTGTGATGGGCTTTATTTGGACTATTTTATGAAAATTACATTTTTTTGTTAAGTTTGGAAGAAACGTCAGGATAGTTTATTTGTTTAGTATTATTTGTACTTTATGTTGCTACTCTGGTTTCTGGTCTCTTTTTCTAAATAACGGTGTCCTGTAAGTCTGTTTGGGCTGGGCATATTATTATATATTATTTTTTATAGGGCTTGAATTAGAGAATATCTGCCCCCCATTTTTTTCTTGAGGAAATGATTGTTTAACAGATTCTACTCAAATGATTTTACTATTGTGTGTTTGCATACACGCTGAGATGAGTGTTGGTGTCTGTATTTATTTTTGAGTGTGTGTTTGATGGCTGGCTGACCTTCCCTCTCTCTTCACAGAACCTGCCATACAGGCCATACGTCCCGAGTGCAGCAGCCACCCCCTACGCTGCTCCTCCGCTGAACCAGCGCATGCGTCCTCTTGGAGTGCTGTAAGTAACACACATATGAAGTCAAACAAACACACACAAGTTTACACAGGTATTGAGCTTCTGTTTTTATCTTCAAACACGTTCTTTCTATTATCTAAAGTATCTCTGTGTCTCTTTATCTGTGCAGGAATGGAGAAGGTGATTTACGGGTTTCCAGTCAATTTTCCCGCCACTTCTACCTCTGCTGCTCCACCTCGGCCTCCACCACCGAGCACCTTCACATCAAAGTAAGTGAGCTCTGGCCAGTTTTAGTCAAAATGTACTTTGCCAGCATGAATATTATTATAAAGAGTTTGTTTTTTATAATGGGTTTTAATGTACAACACTGCACAGACAAGGATGCATTCACCCATGTCTTGTATTATTCTGCTTAATTTACTGTCTCGCTCTAAAATTCTTCTGTTTTTTTCTGTATTCCCACAGTAAGAGAAAGCGTGAAGACGGGCATGATGGTCGGTCATACGTGAAAAAGCCGCCAAATGCCTTCATGCTTTACATGAAGGAGCAGAGGCCAATTTATGCGGCCGTAATGAAACTCACTGGGACTGCAGGGGTTAACAAGATCCTTGGAGATAAAGTAAGTGCACAACATCATATCATATCTGGTAAAAGATTCTGCAGACATGCTTGTTCTTTATTGAAATGCACTGTGGGACGTTGTGGGAGCTGTTATTAATGTGGATCTGTGTGCAATGGATGGGATGAGCGGTTACAGATAATGTTTATACCTGTAGTAGTGTGCTGACAGTGTGTTGTCATCTTTCCACAGTGGAAGTCGCTGTCCAATGAGGAGCAGGCGAAATACTTCCAAGTGGCAGACCGAGAAAGACGGCTCCACGCCCTGCAGCACCCGGACTGGTCATCCAGTAACAATTACGTATGTACACTCTGCTGACAAAGAATTATGAAACAAAGTTCCCTGAAAAGAGTCTTTGTTTTTATCAGCTCATGTCAAATAGAAAGCCTAAAATGTTTTTGTTTTTGTGTAGGGCCAAAAGAGGAAGAGGGAAAGGAGCAAGGCCTCCAAAATGACTGAAGGTAAGACAGTATTTCTGTGGATCAGATTCAAGTGAAATGGGATGAAAATTCGATGACATGTGACCACACAGGATCATATTGGACTATGTTATATTGCAGATTGTCAAAATACCTAGAATAAGAAGCAGTATCTTTTACCATGTTTTTAAAAGTCTTAGTGGATTGATCAGTGGTTTTGTTTGTGTTTATCGCAGCATCTGCATCAACATCTGGAGAGGTCACACAGGAAGTGAAGAGGATGTGTGTGACCCCAGGATACACAGGTGTGAGAGAGACTCATCACGCACAGTCAAACGTGATGCAGCCCTCCACCTCGATGACAGACGTGACAGTGTCTCATCACGCACGGTCTAAAATGATGCAGCCCTCTACCTCAACGACAGGTGTGAGCGTGACTCATCACGCACAGTCAAACGTGATGCAGCCCTCTACCTCAACGTCAGGTGTGAGCGTGACTCATCACGCACAGTCAAACGTGATGCAGCCCTCCACCTCGATGAAAGACGTGACAGTGACTCATGACGCACAGTCAAACATGATAAAGCCCTCTACCTTAACGACAGGTGTGAGAGAGACTCATCACGCACAGTCAAACGTGATGCAGCCCTCCACCTCAACGTCAGGTGTGAGAGAGACTCATCACGCACAGTCAAACGTGATGCAGCCCTCCACCTCGATGAAAGACGTGACAGTGACTCATGACGCACAGTCAAACCTGATTCAGCCCTCTACCTCAACGACAGGTGTGAGAGAGACTCATCACGCACAGTCAAACGTGATGCAGCCCTCCACCTCAAAGACAAGTGTGACAGTGACTCATCACGCACAAGTCAAACGTGATGCAGGCCCTCCACCTCAACGACAGTGACTCATCACGCACAGTCAAACGTGATGCAGCCCTCTACCTCAACGACAGTGACTCATCACGCACAGTCAAACGTGATGCAGCCCTCCACCTCAACGACAGTGACTCATCACGCACAGTCAAACGTGATGCAGCCCTCTACCTCAACGACAAGTGTGACAGTGACTCATCATGCACAGTCAAACGTGATGGAGCCCTCCACCTCAATGGAGTCCAACTTCATGGCTGGGGACAAAGGTTTATCAACGGTGGAGATGCTCAAGCTGCTTGAGATGTCTCCTCCCCCCACGCCACAGACTCTGCCGCCCATCTCTGAAGCAGTTGAAAGTCAAACAACTGAGCCAGACTACCTTACCTGGCTGGATGACTCAAACACAGTGTCTTTTATAGATATACTTGAGTCTCCTCCCCCACGCCACAGACTCAGCATCACTCAGCATCACTCTGCACCGATTCTGCATCGATGTACTCCCCCCTTGCACTGGATGACAACCAAACTACGGTGTCCAAACTCTTGGCCGGGATTGAATATCCACCTATGGCAGAGCTGCTTGAGCTGCTAAGTGGCTGAGTCTTGTTTTTGTGAAGGGGCAAAAGGGGAAGAGGGAGAGGGACAGGAGCAAGGCCTCAAAATGACTGAAGGTAAGACAGTATTTCTGTTGATCAGATTCAAGTAAAATGGGATAAAAACTCGAATGATATGTGACCACACTAGGATCATATTGGACTATGATATATTGCAGATTGTCAAAATACATAGAATAGAAGCAGTATCTTTTACCATGTTTTTAAAAGTCTTAGTAGGATTGATCAGTGGTTTTGTTTGTTTGTCTCGCAGCATCTGCATCGACATCTGGAGAGGTCACATCGCAAGCGAAGACGATGTGTGTGAAGCTAGGTTACATAAGTGTGACAGTGGCTTCTCACACACAGTCAAACGTGATGCGGCCCTCCACCTCAACGACAGATGTGACAGTGGCTTCTCACGCACAGTCAAACGTTATGGAGCCTCAATGGAGTCCAACGTCATGGCTGGGGACAGAGATTTATCAACGCTGGCGAATGTTCGAGCTGCTTTAGATGATTCCTGTCCCCACGCCACAGACTCAGCTGCCCATCTCTGAAGCAGTTGAAAGTCAAACAACTGAGCCCGACTACTTTGCCTGGCTGGAAGACTCAATGGTGGGAGATTTTCCTCATCCGAATCGAGGGTCTAAATACAGAGAATGTCGTATGCTGACTATGTTTTGTGGTATTTCAATATACAGCAAATAAAACAAAGAAAACAAATGTTATATGTAAATATGTTTTTTTGTAGATCAAGTGCAACAAATCTTTTAGGTCTTTTAGCATATTTGAGGTGTAATTGTTTTTTTATTCTTTACAGCAGTTAGCTTTTTTTCAACAGACTGTCTTTGCATAAACCACATTTTTATAAGTTATTCAAACCAGATTTCAGAGCACAACTGTTTTTGAAGTTATAGAGTCAACCTAATCTGATCTATGATCAGTTTAGTGAAGCTCGGTAACAATAAAGATCCTTCGACTCCTAACTTTAAAATAATGAAAAATAGGTTTGTGATTTTAAATCATGAGGTTTATAGCAGTTCTAAGATGAGATTTTCACTTACATCCATTTACATATACTATAGCTAAAGCGTCTCTTAAATCTTTAGAGGCTTTATGAGGTGATATATATATAATATAATATTGTTTCTTTGTTATCACTCCTATTTTATTAAATCTTACAAAAAGGGGTGCCCTTTGCAGTGTGTCATCCCTCTTCCTCCGCTGCATTTCGTGTCTCTCACATACTTAAAATAAAAGCAAAAAAAATAATCCAAAAATAGAGACTTACTAAAATATTTTATTTTCTGCTTATGTATTTTAAATAGCTTGTCAATCTTTTTATTTTTTATTTTATTTTATATAATTGGTTCAGTGTTTAGTGGTTTAAGATAACATTCCCCACTTTCATTGATTTAATCATGGAGGCTTCCTGTCCCTATGGTAGATCTCACATTGCCTGGGGCAAAAAGAACAAAGACAAGCAGTTTATTCTACAACCACAAGTAATAAAGACCTATATAGAAAACAACTATTATAGCTATTTCCAAATCTATACTGATGCTTCAAACAGACAAAATCAATATTTCATTCATAGTCCCAGATTTCAACATTGAAGTCTGCAAACGAATCACTGATGGATTATCGGTGTATACTGGGGAGATGATGGCATTTTGTTGGCATTACAATGGGTTGAATATGTGAGACCGTTGGGATCAGTAATATGCTCAGATTCCAGTTCGTCGTTGATCAGCTTGAAGTGCAGAGCAGATGTTTTAATGGAGATACAGCAAACACTATATAGAATTCAAATGATGGGATTAGATATGACCTTTGTATAGATAGGAAGGAAATGAATCAGTTGACAAGTGTGCAAAGGAAGCCAGAAAAACAAATCAGATTGACATCACAGTACCGTTTAGTAAAACGGAAATGAAGACCACGATTAAGCATAAGCTGAAAGAAAGGTGGCAAAAGTAGCGCTGGAGAAGAGAGAACAGGAAGGTGGCTATACATAATTCAAAGAAAAGTATGATGAGAAGCACAAGGAGAACCCAGAGAGAGGAAACAGTAATATCTAGGCTACATTTTGGGCATACTGGATTAAACAGTACATCATTTAAAATAGGAAAACATAATAGAGGAAGGTGTACATTTTGTAATCAGGAAGAAACTTTAGATCATGTTATGCTCTACTTTGCTAAATATGAGGCTGAGAGAAGGGAACTGGTTGCAATCTTGAAGAAATTCAGTTGGGCAATGATCTAAGTGATCTCTTACAAAGAAGTTCTGGGAAAAATGTTTAATTCATTTTTGATCCAATATCTCAGGAGCACGAATTTGATAGAGAGAATATGACTCTATTTGTGTATATAAACAAATATATTAGGCGCTTAAGGACTTTTAGACTGAAACCACAAATCCTCAGGGACTTCTACCGGGGCACCATAGAGAGCCTCCTGACAGGCTGCTTCACCACCTGGTATGGCAACTGCACCAACGTGGACCGTAAGGCGCTGGGAAGAGGTGGTGCACTCGGCCCAACACATCACCGGGTGCGAGCTGCCCAGCCTGCAGGGAGCTGTACAGCCAGCAGGTGCCTCAGGAAGTGCCCTATAAATTGCATAGAGCTAATTTTACCTCTGAAGCTGTGCACCCATGCCATTACATGTTAGCAGGCCCAGAGAACTACAGTTAAGATAGTTTCAGTTGATATTTATGGAAAATGTTTCATACAAAGTCCATATTAATGTCTCCATAGTCCAATATTTTCATTAAATCATCCACAAGCTAAATCCCATTTAGGGTGTTTGTTGACTTATTTTAAAACACACACAGGTCTCCAGTTTGTAGTTGTCAATGAGGGTTATGATGGTGTCATGAGCTGTGATTATCCTAGAGGTCATAAGAGGTCATTTTATAGCCTACAGTGAGGTCAAGTTTTAAAAAATGGGCTCACTATGTGAAATGGCTAGTATGGGGATAGAACCCATCTTCATTCACATATCTTGAGGTCAGAGGTCAAGGGACCTCTGTGATACCAGTATTTTAAAGATAAGATAAGATAAGATGGACCTTTATTAATCCCCGGAGGGAAATTCAGGTGTCAAAGCAACAACATCAGCAAACAGAGTGAATCACAGGAGAGGTAAAGGTATACAAAAATTCTAAAGACAATAATAGAGATATAAAAGATACAGAGTGAATGAGTGAACATAGTGTGTACAGTCCGTCAATAAATAAATGTAGTATGTACAATAAATAAATAAATAAATAAATGTAATATGTACATATGTGCAGTCAGCAATAAAGTGGTATGTAGGATGTATAGTGTAAAGTGAGTGTAAAGTGCGCCAGATAGTGCATGTTTAAATTTCTTAAAAGTCCTAATAGTTGTCATATGGGGGTCAGCCTTGGTTGTGGAGCCTGATGGCTACCAGCATGAAGGACTGACCCAGGCGCTTTGTGTTGTGCCGAGGAGGGATGAGTCTGTGGCTGAAGGTGCTCCTCATCTTGACTAGCTCATCATGGAGGGGTGGAAGGGGTTTTCCAGGATAGCGTCCAGCTTCCTCCTCATCCTGCCCTCTGCCACCACCTCCAGACCGTCCAGCTCAGATCCAACCACAGAGCCAGCCCTTCCTCACCAGCCTGTTCAGTCTGTTGGCATCCCTTGTGTTCATGTTACCCCCCCAACATACCACAGCAAAAAAGAGAACACTGGCTACTACAGACTGGTAAAACATCTGCAGCAGCCTATTGCATACATTAAAAGACCTGAGCCTCCTCAGGAAGAACAGTTTGCTCTGTCCCTTCCTGTAGAGGGCCTCGGTGTTATCAGTCCTAGTCAAGTCTACTGTTCATATGTACTCCCAGGAACTTGTAGGTGTCCACCACCTCCACCTCCTCCCCTCGGATGGTGATGGGAGTTAGGGGGCCTCGTGCTCCGCCGGAAGTCCACCACCAGCTCCTTGGTCTTTCCTAATGTTGAGCTGGAGGTGATTGTTATCACACCACCCTATGAAGTTCTCCACCAGGGCTCTGTACTCCTCCTCGTTGTCATCTGTGATGCAGCTGACGATGGAGGAGTCATCGGAGAACTTCTGTAGGTGGCATGTACCCGAGTGGAAGCGAAAGTCGGAGGTGTAGGTGGTGAACAGGAAGGGAGACAGCACAGTTCCTTGGGGGGCGCCGGTGTTGCTCACCAGCACATCTGACAGGCTGCCCTGCAGTCTGACATACTGTGGTCTGCTGGTGAGGTAGTCCGTAATCCAGGCCACCAGGCCATGATCTACCTGCATCACTGAGAGCTTCTCAGCTAGCCGGAGTGGCAGGATGGTGTTGAAGGCACTAGAGAAGTCAAAGAACAATATTCTTACAGAGCTGTGCGGCCTCTCCAGGTGAGTGTAGGCTCTGTGGAGCATGTAGGTGATGGCATCATCCACACCGATGTTTTCCTGGTATGCAAACTGCAGGGGGTCCCGGAAGTCGCTCACAAGGGGCTTGAGGTGCTGCAGAACCAGTCTCTCAAAGATCTTCATGACGTGTGACGTCAGAGCAACTGGCCTGTAGTCATTGGGGGTGCTGGGGTGTCCCTTCTTGGCCACCGGGACGATGCAGGAGGTCTTCCAGAGCTGGGGAACCTTCTTCAGCCTCAGGGAGAGGCTGAAGAGGTGCTGGAACGCTGCTGCCAGCTCCCCAGCACACACCTTGAGCACCCTGGGGTTGATGTTGTCTGGTCCCCTGGCCTTGTTCACGCTGATCTTTGAGAGCTGCTTCCTCACCTGGCCCCTTGTGATGATCAGGGTGGATGTTGCAATGTCTCCAGGTGCAAAGGACATGCTGTGGATGTGATCCTCAGGGTAGGTATGGGGGGGGCAAGCTGCTGCTGCCTCCTGGGGATGGGTGCTGGGGGGAGGAGGAGAGGTGTGGAAGGGGGTGCTGGGGGGAGGAGGAGAGGTGTGGAAGGGGGGGGAGGAGGGAGGGGGAAGGAGAGGTGTGGAGGGGGGGCACTGGTGTTGGTGAGTGAGGACCCAGGCTGTCCTGCTGAGCTCATGGGGGTTGGTTGGTCAAACCTGTTGAAAAACAGGTTTAGCTCATTTGCATGTTCCTGGGTCCCCTCAACACCAGGGCTCGGCTGTTTGTAGCCGGTTATCTTCCTGAACCCCCCCCCCACACCTCCCTGGAGCTGTCGGCCTGTAGTCTCCCCTCCAGTCTGTCTTTGTAGGTGTCCTTGGCCGCCCTCAGCTCCTTCTTCAGCTCCTTCTGGACAACCTTGGCCCCCTCAATGTCCCCGGCCATGAACGCCCTCTTCTTCCTGTTCAACAGGGCTTTAATGTCCCCATTGATCCAGGGCTTGTTGTTAGGAAAGCAGCGTACCTTTTTGGTGGGTACGATGCTCTCCTCACAGAACCTAATGTAGTCTGTAATGCAGTGGGAGAGTCCATCGATGTCCTCGCCGTGGACCCTGTCAAACAACTCCCAGTCTGTTGACCTGTAACACTCCCTCAGCTCCTCCTCAACTTCCACTGACCACTGTTGAACAGTCCTGGTGGTGGCGGGCTGCCTCCTGACAACAGGCTTGTATGTTGGCACAAGCCTGATGAGGTTGTGGTCTGAACCGCCAAGGGGGGGGAGAACAGTGGCGCTGTATGCCTCCTTAATGTTGGCATACAGCAGGTCCAGGGTCTTATTGTGTCTTGTGTTACAGGTCACATACTGGGTGAAGTTCGACACTCTTCGTTTTCACTCTAGCTTAAAGACTGAGCCCGCTATGGCCTCTTAAAGGCAGTAAAGTCTCAGCTGGCCTGGTTGGGCAACCTCTACAGGTACATAGGACTGAAATAAGGAGTTCTCCAGTAGGCAGAGAAGAGATAGGGACATTCACAATGGATGTAATGGTTATCAGTAAACTCTATGCAGTGGTGGAAGAAGTTCTCAGATCTTTATTTAAAATAAAAGTAGCAATACACCACCACAGTGTAAAAATACTCTGTTACAAGGTCATGCATTCACTTAAATTACAAACACATCAACATCAAAATATACTTAAAGCACCAAAAGTAAAAGAACTCATTATGCAAAGTAGTCAATTTCAGAATTGCATATCTTATATTATTGGATTATAATTATGATGCATTCAAGTGTAAGCATCACTTTAATGTTGCAACTGATAAAGGTAGGGCACATTTTAATTGGTGGGTAGCTAAATGTATATCAATACATCATAATGTGTAGATTATATTACTATCTGTATCAGTAACTGGTACAGCTATCAAATAAATGTGCTAAATGTACAATTGTTCCCTCTGAAATGTAGTAAGTATAAAGTAGCATGGAAATACTCAATTAAAGTCAAAGTACCTAAAACTGTACTTAAGTTTAATACTTGAGTAAATGTAGGACTGCATGAACTGGTTATGGATGAAGAGGTGACATCATTGACATGATGCTGAAGATCAGGTAATGCCCTGAATGTGCATCTGTTGCCCAGGTAACAGAATTTGCGAATTAAGGGTGCACGTCATAATGTACCGTTTCTATTCTATGGTCAATCAGAACGTTCTGTGGCGTTCTGTGACAGAACGTGCAAAGTCTACATAAGTGCAATTTGGTGAGAAACCTCATATCGTCTGTAGTTTTCATTGTGTGAACATCTCATTGTCTCGAGTAGAAGTGAAGATATTTCTGAACAATTTCGAAAATCACAGATATAGCAAGCAGTCATTAAACGCATCAGGTAGGTAAACAGCTCTAGCTTTTTTTTTTTAGCTCAATTTCAATGTGTGACAGTAAAACCTCTCATGAATCTGACTGAGATGCACTTGGCTCTCTAAACTGACAGCTATAGCATTACTTAAACATATTGTTCCTTTGGTCTGTTAGTTATCAATCCATCAGGATTTTTCAACTCCAATGAATTGTTGAAGAAAGTTGAGAAACTTTTTTGGATGTTGGTTTATTGGTTTAACTGTTAGTTAAGTAGAAATAGCAAAACTACAATGTAAAAACATACTGCAAGTAAATGTTGCCTTTTGCTTAACTAAAGCAAATTTGCTCACAATTTAAAGTAGTTATCGTGCAGATTGGCACCTTTCAAAGTTTTAGATCATATTATATATTATATTATTGGATTATTAATACTGATTCATCAACATGTAAGCTGTATTCAAATGTTTCATGCTGTCCAGGTGAAACCAATTATCAACTTTGTATATTGTTTGGTAGTTCAATCTTTAAAAATGCATCATGTGTTAAATAATCTGCCTAAAATATTTATCTGCATAGCTGTCAAATAAATGCAGTGAAGTAAAATGTACAGTATTTTCCTTTGACATGTGGTAAAGTAGAAGTAGAAAGTAGCAGACATGGACCAAAAAACTTTATTATAGTACTTTTATAGTGGGAACTTTCCCTCCAGTCACACCGTGATTTCATGCTTCTCTTATTAATAGACTCTTATTGTGTAGGTGTGTGTTCATATTTCTAATTCAGCTATTATTATTACATATTATTATTAATATTAGTCCTAGTAGTATTCAAGATTCTGTTATCACTCTCAGTCAGCTAATTGGGGATATTTACTGTAAACAAATGCTGCTCCCTCTAGTTTGCACCTGGTGCTTTAATCCTTGATTTTAATATCATCTTTTTATCAATGTGTGTCACAGGATACCAGTAACTTTCAGATAGAGGTCTGTCATTCTTCTGGAGTTGAAACTGTAAGGAGGCCGGACACAAGATGTCTGACACCGACACGTGTGTAGATGTGATGCATTTCCTGGAAGAGCTGGACGACATCGATCTGCTTTCCACTCTCCAAAATGTGTTACACGATGTGATGGGCCCGCTCAACCCGTCAAATCCGCCTCCGCCTCCTGTTGTCGTTCCTGACCTCAACATCCGCCCTCAGATTGATCAAAATCTGAGTGGATATGGATATGGTGGGTGCACCCCCCTGGGAGCAGCTCCGCACAGCGTTGAGCCTCCAAGTACCCTGTACAGTACGGCAGGTGCTTACAATCAGGGACAACAATGCTATGTCCACCCTCAGATGAATCAAAATCTGAGAGGAGGATATGGTGGGTGCACCGCCCTGGGAGCAGCTCCAATGAGCATTGGACATGCTGCTCCCATCCCGTACCAAGGACCTCAGTATGCCATGCAGCCAGGTCCTCCGTACATGCAGGCAGGCGCTTATAGCCAGGGACAGGTAAGATACTAAGTTAAGTTAGGGATAGGTATCATAAGAGTTTTATCTGCATCAAAAAAGACACGTATCAGTCAGAACGGAAAGGATTAACCGATTAATCAATTAGTTGATGTGTTTGGGTCTTGGACTGTTGGTCAGACCAAAAAGGGAATTTGAAGATGTCAACTTGGGCTTTTGAAAATTGTGATGGGCTTTTTTTTGGACTATTTTATGAAAATTACATTTTTTGTTAAGTTTGGAAGAAACGTCAGGATAGTTTATTTGTTTAGTATTATTTGTACTTTATGTTGCTACTCTGGTTTCTGGTCTCTTTTTCTAAATAACGGTGTCCTGTAAGTCTGTTTGGGCTGGGCATATTATTATATATTATTTTTTATAGGGCTTGAATTAGAGAATATCTGCCCCCCATTTTTTCTTGAGGAAATGATTGTTTAACAGATTCTACTCAAATGATTTTACTATTGTGTGTTTGCATACACGCTGAGATGAGTGTTGGTGTCTGTATTTATTTTTGAGTGTGTGTTTGATGGCTGGCTGACCTTCCCTCTCTCTTCACAGAACCTGCCATACAGGCCATACGTCCCGAGTGCAGCAGCCACCCCCTACGCTGCTCCTCCGCTGAACCAGCGCATGCGTCCTCTTGGAGTGCTGTAAGTAACACACATATGAAGTCAAACAAACACACACAAGTTTACACAGGTATTGAGCTTCTGTTTTTATCTTCAAACACGTTCTTTCTCTTATCTAAAGTATCTCTGTGTCTCTTTATCTGTGCAGGAATGGAAAGGTGATTTACGGGTTTCCAGTCAATTTTCCCGCCACTTCTACCTCTGCTGCTCCACCTCGGCCTCCACCACCGAGCACCTTCACATCAAAGTAAGTGAGCTCTGGCCAGTTTTAGTCAAAATGTACTTTGCCAGCATGAATATTATTATAAAGAGTTTTGTTTTTTTTAATGGGTTTTAATGTACAACACTGCACAGACAAGGATGCATTCACCCATGTCTTGTATTATTCTGCTTAATTTACTGTCTCGCTCTAAAATTCTTCTGTTTTTTTCTGTATTCCCACAGTAAGAGAAAGCGTGAAGACGGGCATGATGGTCGGTCATACGTGAAAAAGCCGCCAAATGCCTTCATGCTTTACATGAAGGAGCAGAGGCCAATTTATGCGGCCGTAATGAAACTCACTGGGACTGCAGGGGTTAACAAGATCCTTGGAGATAAAGTAAGTGCACAACATCATATCATATCTGGTAAAAGATTCTGCAGACATGCTTGTTCTTTATTGAAATGCACTGTGGGACGTTGTGGGAGCTGTTATTAATGTGGATCTGTGTGCAATGGATGGGATGAGCGGTTACAGATAATGTTTATACCTGTAGTAGTGTGCTGACAGTGTGTTGTCATCTTTCCACAGTGGAAGTCGCTGTCCAATGAGGAGCAGGCGAAATACTTCCAAGTGGCAGACCGAGAAAGACGGCTCCACGCCCTGCAGCACCCGGACTGGTCATCCAGTAACAATTACGTATGTACACTCTGCTGACAAAGAATTATGAAACAAAGTTCCCTGAAAAGAGTCTTTGTTTTTATCAGCTCATGTCAAATAGAAAGCCTAAAATGTTTTTGTTTTTGTGTAGGGCCAAAAGAGGAAGAGGGAAAGGAGCAAGGCCTCCAAAATGACTGAAGGTAAGACAGTATTTCTGTGGATCAGATTCAAGTGAAATGGGATGAAAATTCGATGACATGTGACCACACAGGATCATATTGGACTATGTTATATTGCAGATTGTCAAAATACCTAGAATAAGAAGCAGTATCTTTTACCATGTTTTTAAAAGTCTTAGTGGATTGATCAGTGGTTTTGTTTGTGTTTATCGCAGCATCTGCATCAACATCTGGAGAGGTCACACAGGAAGTGAAGAGGATGTGTGTGACCCCAGGATACACAGGTGTGAGAGAGACTCATCACGCACAGTCAAACGTGATGCAGCCTCCACCTCGATGACAGACGTGACAGTGTCTCATCACGCACGGTCTAAAATGATGCAGCCCTCTACCTCAACGACAGGTGTGAGCGTGACTCATCACGCACAGTCAAACGTGATGCAGCCCTCTACCTCAACGTCAGGTGTGAGCGTGACTCATCACGCACAGTCAAACGTGATGCAGCCCTCCACCTCGATGAAAGGACGTGACAGTGACTCATGACGCACAGTCAAACATGATAAAGCCCTCTACCTTAACGACAGGTGTGAGAGAGACTCATCACGCACAGTCAAACGTGATGCAGCCCTCCACCTCAACGTCAGGTGTGAGAGAGACTCATCACGCACAGTCAAACGTGATGCAGCCCTCCACCTCGATGAAAGACGTGACAGTGACTCATGACGCACAGTCAAACATGATAAAGCCCTCTACCTCAACGACAGGTGTGAGAGAGACTCATCACGCACAGTCAAACGTGATGCAGCCCTCCACCTCAAAGACAAGTGTGACAGTGGACTCATCACGCACAGTCAAACGTGATGCAGCCCTCCACCTCAACGACAGTGACTCATCACGCACAGTCAAACGTGATGCAGCCCTCCTACCTCAACGACAGTGACTCATCACGCACAGTCAAACGTGATGCAGCCCTCCACCTCAACGACAGTGACTCATCACGCACAGTCAAACGTGATGCAGCCCTCTACCTCAACGACAAGTGTGACAGTGACTCATCACGCACAGTCAAACGTGATGGAGCCCTCCACCTCAATGGAGTCCAACTTCATGGCTGGGGACAAAGGTTTATCAACGGTGGAGATGCTCAAGCTGCTTGAGATGTCTCCTCCCCCCACGCCACAGACTCTTCTGCCGCCCATCTCTGAAGCAGTTGAAAGTCAAACAACTGAGCCAGACTACCTTACCTGGCTGGATGACTCAAACACAGTGTCTTTTATAGATATACTTGAGTCTCCTCCCCCACGCCACAGACTCAGCATCACTCAGCATCACTCTGCACCGATTCTGCATCGATGTACTCCCCCCTTGCACTGGATGACAACCAAACTACGGTGTCCAAACTCTTGGCCGGGATTGAATATCCACCTATGGCAGAGCTGCTTGAGCTGCTAAGTGGCTGAGTCTTGTTTTTGTGAAGGGGCAAAAGGGGAAGAGGGAGAGGGACAGGAGCAAGGCCTCAAAATGACTGAAGGTAAGACAGTATTTCTGTTGATCAGATTCAAGTAAAATGGGATAAAAACTCAATGATATGTGACCACATAGGATCATATTGGACTATGATATATTGCAGATTGTCAAAATACATAGAATAAGCAGTATCTTTTACCATGTTTTTAAAAGTCTTAGTAGATTGATCAGTGGTTTTGTTTGTTTGTCTCGCAGCATCTGCATCGACATCTGGAGAGGTCACATCGCAAGCGAAGACGATGTGTGTGAAGCTAGGTTATATAAGTGTGACAGTGGCTTCTCACACACAGTCAAACGTGATGCGGCCCTCCACCTCAACGACAGATGTGACAGTGGCTTCTCACGCACAGTCAAACGTTATGGAGCCTCAATGGAGTCCAACGTCATGGCTGGGGACAGAGATTTATCAACGCTGGCGAATGTTCGAGCTGCTTTAGATGATTCCTGTCCCCACGCCACAGACTCAGCTGCCCATCTCTGAAGCAGTTGAAAGTCAAACAACTGAGCCCGACTACTTTGCCTGGCTGGAAGACTCAATGGTGGGAGATTTTCCTCATCCGAATCGAGGGTCTAAATACAGAGAATGTCGTATGCTGACTATGTTTTGTGGTATTTCAATATACAGCAAATAAAACAAAGAAAACAAATGTTATATGTAAATATGTTTTTTGTAGATCAAGTGCAACAAATATTTTAGGTCTTTTAGCATATTTGAGGTGTAATTGGTTTTTTATTCTTTACAGCAGTTAGCTTTTTTTCAACAGACTGTCTTTGCATAAACCACATTTTTATAAGTTATTCAAACCAGATTTCAGAGCACAACTGTTTTTGAAGTTATAGAGTCAACCTAATCTGATCTATGATCAGTTTAGTGAAGCTCGGTAACAATAAAGATCCTTCGACTCTAACTTTAAAATAATGAAAAATAGGTTTGTGATTTTAAATCATGAGGTTTATAACAGTTCTAAGATGAGATTTTCACTTACATCCATTTACATATACTATAGCTAAAGCGTCTCTTAAATCTTTAGAGGCTTTATGAGGTGATATATATATAATATAATATTGTTTCTTTGTTATCACTCCTATTTTATTAAATCTTACAAAAAGGGGTGCCCTTTGCAGTGTGTCATCCCTCTTTCTCCGCTGCATTTCGTGTCTCTCACACACTTAAAATAAAAGCAAAAAAAATAATCCAAAAATAGAGACTTACTAAAATATTTTATTTTCTGCTTATGTATTTTAAATAGCTTGTCAATCTTTTTATTTTTTATTTTATTTTATATAATTGGTTCAGTGTTTAGTGGTTTAAGATAACATTCCCCACTTTCATTAATTTAATCATGGAGGCTTCCTGTCCCTATGGTAGATCTCACATTGCTTGGGGCAAAAAGAACAAAGACAAGCAGTTTATTCTACAACCACAAGTAATAAAGACCTATATAGAAAACAACTATTATAGCTATTTCCAAATCTATGCTGATGCTTCAAACAGACAAAATCAATATTTCATTCATAGTCCCAGATTTCAACATTGAAGTCTGCAAACGAATCACTGATGGATTATCGGTGTATACTGGGGAGATGATGGCATTTTGTTGGCATTACAATGGGTTGAATATGTGAGACCGTTGGGATCAGTAATATGCTCAGATTCCAGTTCGTCGTTGATCAGCTTGAAGTGCAGAGCAGATGTTTTAATGGAGATACAGCAAACACTATATAGAATTCAAATGATGGGATTAGATATGACCTTTGTATAGATAGGAAGGAAATGAATCAGTTGACAAGTGTGCAAAGGAAGCCAGAAAAACAAATCAGATTGACATCACAGTACCGTTTAGTAAAACGGAAATGAAGACCACGATTAAGCATAAGCTGAAAGAAAGGTGGCAAAAGTAGCGCTGGAGAAGAGAGAACAGGAAGGTGGCTATACATAATTCAAAGAAAAGTATGATGAGAAGCACAAGGAGAACCCAGAGAGAGGAAACAGTAATATCTAGGCTACATTTTGGGCATACTGGATTAAACAGTACATCATTTAAAATAGGAAAACATAATAGAGGAAGGTGTACATTTTGTAATCAGGAAGAAACTTTAGATCATGTTATGCTCTACTTTGCTAAATATGAGGCTGAGAGAAGGGAACTGGTTGCAATCTTGAAGAAATTCAGTTGGGCAATGATCTAAGTGATCTCTTACAAAGAAGTTCTGGGAAAAATGTTTAATTCATTTTTGATCCAATATCTCAGGAGCACGAATTTGATAGAGAGAATATGACTCTATTTGTGTATATAAACAAATATATTAGGCGCTTAAGGACTTTTAGACTGAAACCACAAATCCTCAGGGACTTCTACCGGGGCACCATAGAGAGCCTCCTGACAGGCTGCTTCACCACCTGGTATGGCAACTGCACCAACGTGGACCGTAAGGCGCTGGGAAGAGTGGTGCACTCGGCCCAACACATCACCGGGTGCGAGCTGCCCAGCCTGCGGGAGCTGTACAGCCAGCAGTGCCTCAGGAAGTCCCTATAAATTGCATAGAGCTAATTTTACCTCTGAAGCTGTGCACCCATGCCATTACATGTTAGCAGGCCCAGAGAACTACAGTTAAGATAGTTTCAGTTGATATTTATGGAAAATGTTCCATACAAAGTCCATATTAATGTCTCCATAGTCCAATATTTTCATTAAATCATCCACAAGCTAAATCCCATTTAGGTGTTTGTTGACTTATTTTAAAACACACACAGGTCTCTAGTTTGTAGTTGTCAATGAGGGCTATGATGGTGTCATGAGCTGTGATTATCCTAGAGGTCATAAGAGGTCATTTTATAGCCTACAGTGAGGTCAAGTTTTAAAAAATGGGCTCACTATGTGAAATGGCTAGTATGGGGATAGAACCCATCTTCATTCACATATCTTGAGGTCAGAGGTCAAGGGACCTCTGTGATACCAGTATTTTAAAGATAAGATAAGATAAGACGGACCTTTATTAATCCCCGGAGGGAAATTCAGGTGTCAAAGCAGCAACATCAGCAAACAGAGTGAATCACAGGAGAGGTAAAGGTATACAAAAATTCTAAAGACAATAATAGAGATATAAAAGATACAGAGTGAATGGGTGAACATAGTGTGTACAGTCCGTCAATAAATAAATGTAGTATGTACAATAAATAAATAAATAAATAAATGTAATATGTACATATGTGCAGTCAGCAATAAAGTGGTATATAGGATGTATAGTGTAAAGTGAGTGTAAAGTGCGCCAGATAGTGCATGTTTAAATTTCTTAAAAGTTCTAATAGTTGTCATAAGGAGGTCAGCCTTGGTTGTGGAGCCTGATGGCTACCAGCATGAAGGACTGACCCAGGCGCTTTGTGTTGTGCCGAGGAGGGATGAGTCTGTGGCTGAAGGTGCTCCTCATCTTGACTAGCTCATCATGGAGGGGGTGGAAGGGGTTTTCCAGGATAGCGTCCAGCTTCCTCCTCATCCTGCCCTCTGCCACCACCTCCAGACCGTCCAGCTCAGATCCAACCACAGAGCCAGCCCTCCTCACCAGCCTGTTCAGTCTGTTGGCATCCCTTGTGTTCATGTTACCCCCCCAACATACCACAGCAAAAAAGAGAACACTGGCTACTACAGACTGGTAAAACATCTGCAGCAGCCTATTGCATACATTAAAAGACCTGAGCCTCTTCAGGAAGAACAGTTTGCTCTGTCCCTTCCTGTAGAGGGCCTCGGTGTTATCAGTCCAGTCAAGTCTACTGTTCATATGTACTCCCAGGAACTTGTAGGTGTCCACCACCTCCACCTCCTCCCCTCGGATGGTGATGGGAGTTAGGGGCCTCGTGCTCCGCCGGAAGTCCACCACCAGCTCCTTGGTCTTTCTAATGTTGAGCTGGAGGTGATTGTTATCACACCACCCTATGAAGTTCTCCACCAGGGCTCTGTACTCCTCCTCGTTGTCATCTGTGATGCAGCTGACGATGGAGGAGTCATCGGAGAACTTCTTTAGGTGGCATGTACCCGAGTGGAAGCGAAAGTCGGAGGTGTAGGTGGTGAACAGGAAGGGAGACAGCACAGTTCCTTGGGGGGCGCCGGTGTTGCTCACCAGCACATCTGACAGGCTGCCCTGCAGTCTGACATACTGTGGTCTGCTGGTGAGGTAGTCCGTAATCCAGGCCACCAGGCCATGATCTACCTGCATCACTGAGAGCTTCTCAGCTAGCCGGAGTGGCAGGATGGTGTTGAAGGCACTGGAGAAGTCAAAGAACAATATTCTTACAGTGCTGTGCGGCCTCTCCAGGTGAGTGTAGGCTCTGTGGAGCATGTAGGTGATGGCATCATCCACACCGATGTTTTCCTGGTATGCAAACTGCAGGGGGTCCCGGAAGTCGCTCACAAGGGGCTTGAGGTGCTGCAGAACCAGTCTCTCAAAGATCTTCATGACATGTGACGTCAGAGCAACTGGCCTGTAGTCATTGGGGGTGCTGGGGTGTCCCTTCTTGGCCACCGGGACGATGCAGGAGGTCTTCCAGAGCTGGGGAACCTTCTTCAGCCTCAGGGAGAGGCTGAAGAGGTGCTGGAACGCTGCTGCCAGCTCCCCAGCACACACCTTGAGCACCCTGGGGTTGATGTTGTCTGGTCCCCTGGCCTTGTTCACGCTGATCTTTGAGAGCTGCTTCCTCACCTGGCCCCTTGTGATGATCAGGGTGGATGTTGCAATGTCTCCAGGTGCAAAGGACATGCTGTGGATGTGCTCCTCAGGGTAGGTATGGGGGGGGCAAGCTGCTGCTGCCTCCTGGGGATGGGTGCTGGGGGGAGGAGGAGAGGTGTGGAAGGGGGTGCTGGGGGGAGGAGGAGAGGTGTGGAAGGGGGGGGAAGGAGGGGAAGGGGAAGGAGAGGTGTGGAGGGGGGGCACTTGTGTTGGTGAGTGAGGACCCAGGCTGTCCTGCTGAGCTCATGGGGGTTGGTTGGTCAAACCTGTTGAAAAACAGGTTTAGCTCATTTGCATGTTCCTGGGTCCCCTCAACACCAGGGCTCGGCTGTTTGTAGCCGGTTATCTTCCTGAACCCCCCCCACACCTCCCTGGAGCTGTCGGCCTGTAGTCTCCCCTCCAGTCTGTCTTTGTAGGTGTCCTTGGCCGCCCTCAGCTCCTTCTTCAGCTCCTTCTGGACAACCTTGGCCCCCTCAATGTCCCCGGCCATGAACGCCCTCTTCTTCCTGTTCAACAGGGCTTTAATGTCCCCATTGATCCAGGGCTTGTTGTTAGGAAAGCAGCGTACCTTTTTGGTGGGTACGATGCTCTCCTCACAGAACCTAATGTAGTCTGTGATGCAGTGGGAGAGTCCATCGATGTCCTCACCGTGGACCCTGTCAAACAACTCCCAGTCTGTTGACCTGTAACACTCCCTCAGCTCCTCCTCAACTTCCACTGACCACTGTTGAACAGTCCTGGTGGTGGCGGGCTGCCTCCTGACAACAGGCTTGTATGTTGGCACAAGCCTGATGAGGTTGTGGTCTGAACCGCCAAGGGGGGGGAGAACAGTGGCGCTGTATGCCTCCTTAATGTTGGCATACAGCAGGTCCAGGGTCTTATTGTGTCTTGTGTTACAGGTCACATACTGGGTGAAGTTCGACACTCTTCGTTTTCACTCTAGCTTAAAGACTGAGCCCGCTATAGCCTCTTAAAGGCAGTAAAGTCTCAGCTGGCCTGGTTGGGCCACCTCTACAGGTACATAGGACTGAAATAAGGAGTTCTCCAGTAGGCAGAGAAGAGATAGGGACATTCACAATGGATGTAATGATTATCAGTAAACTCTATGCAGTGGTGGAAGAAGTTCTCAGATCTTTATTTAAAATAAAAGTAGCAATACACCACCACAGTGTAAAAATACTCTGTTACAAGGTCATGCATTCACTTAAATTACAAACATATCAACATCAAAATATACTTAAAGCACCAAAAGTAAAAGAACTCATTATGCAAAGTAGTCAATTTCAGAATTGCATATCTTATATTATTGGATTATAATTATGATGCATTCAAGTGTAAGCATCTCTTTAATGTTGCAACTGATAAAGGTAGGGCACATTTTAATTGGTGGGTAGCTAAATGTATATCAATCCATCATAATGTGTAGATTATATTTACTATCTGTATCAGTAACTGGTACAGCTATCAAATAAATGTGCTAAATGTACAATTGTTCCCTCTGAAATGTAGTAAGTATAAAGTAGCATGGAAATACTCAATTAAAGTCAAAGTACCTAAAACTGTACTTAAGTTTAATACTTGAGTAAATGTAGGACTGCATGAACTGGTTATGGATGAAGAGGTGACATCATTGACATGATGCTGAAGATCAGGTAATGCCCGGAATGTGCATCTGTTGCCCAGGTAACAGAATTTGCGAATTAAGGGTGCACGTCATAATGTACCGTTCTATTCTATGGTCAATCAGAACGTTCTGTGGCGTTCTATACAGAACGTGCAAAGTCTACATAAGTGCAAATTTGGTGAGAAACCTCATATCGTCTGTAGTTTTCATTGTGTGATCATCTCATTATCTCGAGGAGAAGTGAAGATATTTCTGAACAATTTCGAAAATCACAGATATAGCAAGCAGTCATTAAACGCATCAGGTAGGTAAACAGCTCTAGCTTTTTTTTTTAGCTCAATTTCAATGTGTGACAGTAAAACCTCATGAATCTGACTGAGATGCACTTGGCTCTCTAAACTGACAGCTATAGCATTACTTAAACATATTGTTCCTTTGGTCTGTTAGTTATCAATCCATCAGGATTTTTCAACTCCAATGAATTGTTGAAGAAAGTTGAGAAACTTTTTTGGATGTTGGTTTATTGGTTTAACTGTTAGTTAGGTAGAAATAGCAAAACTACAATGTAAAAAATACTGCAAGTAAATGTTTCATTTTACTTAACAAAAGCAAATTTGCTCAAAATTGAAAGTAGTTATCATGCAGATTGGCACCTTTCAAAGTTTTAGATTTTATTATATATTATATTATTGGATTATTAATACTGATTCATCAACATGTAAGCTGTATTCAAATGTTTCATGCTGTCCAGGTGAAACCAATTATCAACTTTGTATATTGTTTGGTAGTTCAATCTTTAAAAATGCATCATGTGTTAAATAAGCTGTGTAAAATATTTATCTGCGTAGCTGTCAAATAAATGTAGTGAAGTAAAATGTACTGTAATTTCCTTTGCCATGTGGTAAAGTAGAAGTAGAAAATAGCAGACATGCTTCTCTTAGTAATAGACTCTTATTTTGTAGGTGTGTGTTTATATTTCTAATTCAGCTCTTATTATTAGGTATTATTATTATTATTAGTCATAGTAGTATTATACTATCACTCTCAGTCAGCTAATAGGGGGCATTTACTGTAAATAAATGCTGCTCCCTCTCATCTTGACTCTAACCAAGAATCTAGTTTGCACCTGGTGCCCTTAAACCTTTATTTTACTCCCTATAAATGTCTAAATATCATCTTTTTATCAATGTGTGTCACAGGATACCAGTAACTTTCAGATAGAGTCTGTCATTCTTCTGGAGTTGAAACTGTAAGGAGGCCGGACACAAAATGTCTGACACCGACGCGTGTGTGGATGTGATGCACTTCCTGGAAGAGCTGGACGACGTCGATCTGCTTTCCACTCTCCAAAATGTGTTTCACGATGTGATGGGCCCGCTCAACCCGTCAACTCAGCCTCCGCCTCCTGTTGTCGTTCCTGACCTCAACATCCGCCCTCAGATTGATCAAAATCTGAGTGGATATGGATATGGTGGGTGCACCCCCCTGGGAGCAGCTCCGCACAGCGTTGAGCCTCCAAGTACCCTGTACAGTACGGCAGGTGCTTACAATCAGGGACAACAATGCTATGTCCACCCTCAGATGAATCAAAATCTGAGAGGAGGATATGGTGGGTGCACCGCCCTGGGAGCAGCTCCAATGAGCATTGGACATGCTGCTCCCATCCCGTACCAAGGACCTCAGTATGCCATGCAGCCAGGTCCTCTGTACAGGCAGGCAGGCGCTTATAGCCAGGGACAGGTAAGATACTAAGTTTAAGTTAGGGATAGGTATCATAAGAGTTTTATCTGCATCAAAAAAGACACGTATCAGTCAGAACGGAAAGGATTAACCGATTAATCAATTAGTTGATGTGTTTGGGTCTTGGACTGTTGGTCTGACCAAAAAGGGAATTTGAAGATGTCAACTTGGGCTTTTGAAAATTGTGATGGGCTTTATTTGGACTATTTTATGAAAATTTCCATTTTTACATTTTACATTTACAACGATAGTCGAGAAAATACACAACAGATTACTCAGTAATGAAAATAATCAATAGTTGCAGCCCCAGTTTCAAAGTATATAGCTTATAAATTAGCTACCTTTGTTTCTAAAGTTTGGAAGAAACGTCAGGATAGTTTATTTGTTTAGTATTATTTGTACTTTATGTTGCTACTCTGGTTTCTGGTCTCTTTTTCTAAATAACGGTGTCCTGTAAGTCTGTTTGGGCTGGGCATATTATTATATATAATTTTTTATAGGGCTTGAATTAGAGAATATCTGCCCCCCATTTTTTTCTTGAGGAAATGATTGTTTAACAGATTCTACTCAAATGATTTTACTATTGTGTGTTTGCATACACGCTGAGATGAGTGTTGGTGTCTGTATTTATTTTTGAGTGTGTGTTTGATGGCTGGCTGACCTTCCCTCTCTCTTCACAGAACCTGCCATACAGGCCATACGTCCCGAGTGCAGCAGCCACCCCCTACGCTGCTCCTCCGCTGAACCAGCGCATGCGTCCTCTTGGAGTGCTGTAAGTAACACACATATGAAGTCAAACAAACACACACAAGTTTACACAGGTATTGAGCTTCTGTTTTTATCTTCAAACACGTTCTTTCTATTATCTAAAGTATCTCTGTGTCTCTTTATCTGTGCAGGAATGGAAAGGTGATTTACGGGTTTCCAGTCAATTTTCCCGCCACTTCTACCTCTGCTGCTCCACCTCGGCCTCCACCACCGAGCACCTTCACATCAAAGTAAGTGAGCTCTGGCCAGTTTTAGTCAAAATGTACTTTGCCAGCATGAATATTATTATAAAGAGTTTTTTTTTTTTTTAATAGGTTTTAATGTACAACACTGCACAGACAAGGATGCATTCACCCATGTCTTGTATTATTCTGCTTAATTTACTGTCTCGCTCTAAAATTCTTCTGTTTTTTTCTGTATTCCCACAGTAAGAGAAAGCGTGAAGACGGGCATGATGGTCGGTCATACGTGAAAAAGCCGCCAAATGCCTTCATGCTTTACATGAAGGAGCAGAGGCCAATTTATGCGGCCGTAATGAAACTCACTGGGACTGCAGGGGTTAACAAGATCCTTGGAGATAAAGTAAGTGCACAACATCATATCATATCTGGTAAAAGATTCTGCAGACATGCTTGTTCTTTATTGAAATGCACTGTGGGACGTTGTGGGAGCTGTTATTAATGTGGATCTGTGTGCAATGGATGGGATAAGCGGTTACAGATAATGTTTATACCTGTAGTAGTGTGCTGACAGTGTGTTGTCATCTTTCCACAGTGGAAGTCGCTGTCCAATGAGGAGCAGGCGAAATACTTCCAAGTGGCAGACCGAGAAAGACGGCTCCACGCCCTGCAGCACCCGGACTGGTCATCCAGTAACAATTACGTATGTACACTCTGCTGACAAAGAATTATGAAACAAAGTTCCCTGAAAAGAGTCTTTGTTTTTATCAGCTCATGTCAAATAGAAAGCCTAAAATGTTTTTGTTTTTGTGTAGGGCCAAAAGAGGAAGAGGGAAAGGAGCAAAGCCTCCAAAATGACTGAAGGTAAGACAGTATTTCTGTGGATCAGATTCAAGTGAAATGGGATGAAAATTCGATGACATGTGACCACACAGGATCATATTGGACTACGTTATATTGCAGATTGTCAAAATACATAGAATAAGAAGCAGTATCTTTTACCATGTTTTTAAAAGTCTTAGTGGATTGATCAGTGGTTTTGTTTGTGTTTATCGCAGCATCTGCATCAACATCTGGAGAGGTCACACAGGAAGTGAAGAGGATGTGTGTGACCCCAGGATACACAGGTGTGAGAGAGACTCATCACGCACAGTCAAACGTGATGCAGCCCTCCACCTCGATGACAGACGTGACAGTGTCTCATCACGCACGGTCTAAAATGATGCAGCCCTCTACCTCAACGACAGGTGTGAGCGTGACTCATCACGCACAGTCAAACGTGATGCAGCCCTCTACCTCAACGTCAGGTGTGAGAGAGACTCATCACGCACAGTCAAACGTGATGCAGCCCTCCACCTCGATGAAAGACGTGACAGTGACTCATGACGCACAGTCAAACATGATAAAGCCCTCTACCTTAACGACAGGTGTGAGAGAGACTCATCACGCACAGTCAAACGTGATGCAGCCCTCCACCTCGATGAAAGACGTGACAGTGACTCATGACGCACAGTCAAACATGATAAAGCCCTCTACCTTAACGACAGGTGTGAGAGAGACTCATCACGCACAGTCAAACGTGATGCAGCCCTCCACCTCAAAGACAAGTGTGACAGTGACTCATCACGCACAGTCAAACGTGATGCAGCCCTCCACCTCAACGACAGTGACTCATCACGCACAGTCAAACGTGATGCAGCCCTCTACCTCAACGACAGGTGTGAGCGTGACTCATCACGCACAGTCAAACGTGATGCAGCCCTCCACCTCAACGACAGTGACTCATCACGCACAGTCAAACGTGATGCAGCCTTCTACCTCAACGACAAGTGTGACAGTGATTCATCACGCACAGTCAAACGTGATGGAGCCCTCCACCTCAATGGAGTCCAACTTCATGGCTGGGGACAAAGGTTTATCAACGGTGGAGATGCTCAAGCTGCTTGAGATGTCTCCTCCCCCCACGCCACAGACTCTGCCGCCCATCTCTGAAGCAGTTGAAAGTCAAACAACTGAGCCAGACTACCTTACCTGGCTGGATGACTCAAACACAGTGTCTTTTATAGATATACTTGAGTCTCCTCCCCCCACGCCACAGACTCAGCATCACTCAGCATCACTCTGCACCGATTCTGCATCGATGTACTCCCCCCTTGCACTGGATGACAACCAAACTACGGTGTCTAAACTCTTGGCCGGGATTGAATATCCACCTATGGCAGAGCTGCTTGAGCTGCTAAGTGGCTGAGTCTTGTTTTTGTGAAGGGGCAAAAGGGGAAGAGGGAGAGGGACAGGAGCAAGGCCTCAAAATGACTGAAGGTAAGACAGTATTTCTGTGGATCAGATTCAAGTAAAATGGGATAAAAACTCGATGATATGTGACCACACAGGATCATATTGGACTATGATATATTGCAGATTGTCAAAATACATAGAATAAGAAGCAGTATGTTTTACCATGTTTTTAAAAGTCTTAGTGGATTGATCAGTGGTTTTGTTTGTTTGTCTCGCAGCATCTGCATCGACATCTGGAGAGGTCACATCGCAAGCGAAGACGATGTGTGTGAAGCTAGGTTACATAAGTGTGACAGTGGCTTCTCACACACAGTCAAACGTGATGCGGCCCTCCACCTCAACGACAGATGTGACAGTGGCTTCTCACGCACAGTCAAACGTTATGGAGCCTCAATGGAGTCCAACGTCATGGCTGGGGACAGAGATTTATCAACGCTGGCGAATGTTCGAGCTGCTTTAGATGATTCCTGTCCCCACGCCACAGACTCAGCTGCCCATCTCTGAAGCAGTTGAAAGTCAAACAACTGAGCCCGACTACTTTGCCTGGCTGGAAGACTCAATGGTGGGAGATTTTCCTCATCCGAATCGAGGGTCTAAATACAGAGAATGTCGTATGCTGACTATGTTTTGTGGTATTTCAATATACAGCAAATAAAACAAAGAAAACAAATGTTATATGTAAATATGTTTTTTTGTAGATCAAGTGCAACAAATCTTTTAGGTCTTTTAGCATATTTGAGGTGTAATTGGTTTTTTATTCTTTACAGCAGTTAGCTTTTTTTCAACAGACTGTCTTTGCATAAACCACATTTTTATAAGTTATTCAAACCAGATTTCAGAGCACAACTGTTTTTGAAGTTATAGAGTCAACCTAATCTGATCTATGATCAGTTTAGTGAAGCTCGGTAACAATAAAGATCCTTCGACTCCAACTTTAAAATAATGAAAAATAGGTTTGTGATTTTAAATCATGAGGTTTATAGCAGTTCTAAGATGAGATTTTCACTTACATCCATTTACATATACTATAGCTAAAGCGTCTCTTAAATCTTTAGAGGCTTTATGAGGTGATATATATATAATATAATATTGTTTCTTTGTTATCACTCCTATTTTATTAAATCTTACAAAAAGGGGTGCCCTTTGCAGTGTGTCATCCCTCTTCCTCCGCTGCATTTCGTGTCTCTCACATACTTAAAATAAAAGCAAAAAAAATAATCCAAAAATAGAGACTTACTAAAATATTTTATTTTCTGCTTATGTATTTTAAATAGCTTGTCAATCTTTTTATTTTTTATTTTATTTTATATAATTGGTTCAGTGTTTAGTGGTTTAAGATAACATTCCCCACTTTCATTGATTTAATCATGGAGGCTTCCTGTCCCTATGGTAGATCTCACATTGCCTGGGGCAAAAAGAACAAAGACAAGCAGTTTATTCTACAACCACAAGTAATAAAGACCTATATAGAAAACAACTATTATAGCTATTTCCAAATCTATACTGATGCTTCAAACAGACAAAATCAATATTTCATTCATAGTCCCAGATTTCAACATTGAAGTCTGCAAACGAATCACTGATGGATTATCGGTGTATACTGGGGAGATGATGGCATTTTGTTGGCATTACAATGGGTTGAATATGTGAGACCGTTGGGATCAGTAATATGCTCAGATTCCAGTTCGTCGTTGATCAGCTTGAAGTGCAGAGCAGATGTTTTAATGGAGATACAGCAAACACTATATAGAATTCAAATGATGGGATTAGATATGACCTTTGTATAGATAGGAAGGAAATGAATCAGTTGACAAGTGTGCAAAGGAAGCCAGAAAAAACAAATCAGATTGACATCACAGTACCGTTTAGTAAAACGGAAATGAAGACCACGATTAAGCATAAGCTGAAAGAAAGGTGGCAAAAGTAGCGCTGGAGAAGAGAGAACAGGAAGGTGGCTATACATAATTCAAAGAAAAGTATGATGAGAAGCACAAGGAGAACCCAGAGAGAGGAAACAGTAATATCTAGGCTACATTTTGGGCATACTGGATTAAACAGTACATCATTTAAAATAGGAAAACATAATAGAGGAAGGTGTACATTTTGTAATCAGGAAGAAACTTTAGATCATGTTATGCTCTACTTTGCTAAATATGAGGCTGAGAGAAGGGAACTGGTTGCAATCTTGAAGAAATTCAGTTGGGCAATGATCTAAGTGATCTCTTACAAAGAAGTTCTGGGAAAAATGTTTAATTCATTTTTGATCCAATATCTCAGGAGCACGAATTTGATAGAGAGAATATGACTCTATTTGTGTATATATACAAATATATTAGGCGCTTAAGGACTTTTAGACTGAAACCACAAATCCTCAGGGACTTCTACCGGGGCACCATAGAGAGCCTCCTGACAGGCTGCTTCACCACCTGGTATGGCAACTGCACCAACGTGGGCCGTAAGGCGCTGGGAAGGGTGGTGCACTCGGCCCAACACATCACCGGGTGCGAGCTGCCCAGCCTGCAGGAGCTGTACAGCCAGCGGTGCCTCAGGAAGTGCCTATAAATTGCATAGAGCTAATTTTACCTCTGAAGCTGTGCACCCATGCCATTACATGTTAGCAGGCCCAGAGAACTACAGTTAAGATAGTTTCAGTTGATATTTATGGAAAATGTTTCATACAAAGTCCATATTAATGTCTCCATAGTCCAATATTTTCATTAAATCATCCACAAGCTAAATCCCATTTGGGTGTTTGTTGACTTATTTTAAAACACACACAGGTCTCCAGTTTGTAGTTGTCAATGAGGGTTATGATGGTGTCATGAGGCTGTGATTATCCTAGAGGTCATAAGAGGTCATTTTATAGCCTACAGTGAGGTCAAGTTTTAAAAAATGGGCTCACTATGTGAAATGGCTAGTATGGGGATAGAACCCATCTTCATTCACATATCTTGAGGTCAGAGGTCAAGGGACCTCTGTGATACCAGTATTTTAAAGATAAGATAAGATAAGATGGACCTTTATTAATCCCCGGAGGGAAATTCAGGTGTCAAAGCAACAACATCAGCAAACAGAGTGAATCACAGGAGAGGTAAAGGTATACAAAAATTCTAAAGACAATAATAGAGATATAAAAGATACAGAGTGAATGGGTGAACATAGTGTGTACAGTCCGTCAATAAATAAATGTAGTATGTACAATAAATAAATAAATAAATAAATGTAATATGTACATATGTGCAGTCAGCAATAAAGTGGTATGTAGGATGTATAGTGTAAAGTGAGTGTAAAGTGCGCCAGATAGTGCATGTTTAAATTTCTTAAAAGTCCTAATAGTTGTCATATGGGGGTCAGCCTTGGTTGTGGAGCCTGATGGCTACCAGCATGAAGGACTGACCCAGGCGCTTTGTGTTGTGCCGAGGAGGGATGAGTCTGTGGCTGAAGGTGCTCCTCATCTTGACTAGCTCATCATGGAGGGGGTGGAAGGGGTTTTCCAGGATAGCGTCCAGCTTCCTCCTCATCCTGCCCTCTGCCACCACCTCCAGACCATCCAGCTCAGATCCAACCACAGAGCCAGCCTTCCTCACCAGCCTGTTCAGTCTGTTGGCATCCCTTGTGTTCATGTTACCCCCCCAACATACCACAGCAAAAAGAGAACACTGGCTACTACAGACTGGTAAAACATCTGCAGCAGCCTATTGCATACATTAAAAGACCTGAGCCTCCTCAGGAAGAACAGTTTGCTCTGTCCCTTCCTGTAGAGGGCCTCGGTGTTATCAGTCTAGTCAAGTCTACTGTTCATATGTACTCCCAGGAACTTGTAGGTGTCCACCACCTCCACCTCCTCCCCTCGGATGGTGATGGGAGTTGGGGGCCTCGTGCTCCGCCGGAAGTCCACCACCAGCTCCTTGGTCTTTCCAATGTTGAGCTGGAGGTGATTGTTATCACACCACCCTATGAAGTTCTCCACCAGGGCTCTGTACTCCTCCTCGTTGTCATCTGTGATGCAGCTGACGATGGAGGAGTCATCGGAGAACTTCTGTAGGTGGCATGTACCCGAGTGGAAGCGAAAGTCGGAGGTGTAGGTGGTGAACAGGAAGGGAGACAGCACAGTTCCTTGGGGGGCGCCGGTGTTGCTCACCAGCACATCTGACAGGCTGCCCTGCAGTCTGACATACTGTGGTCTGCTGGTGAGGTAGTCCGTAATCCAGGCCACCAGGCCATGATCTACCTGCATCACTGAGAGCTTCTCAGCTAGCCGGAGTGGCAGGATGGTGTTGAAGGCACTAGAGAAGTCAAAGAACAATATTCTTACAGAGCTGTGCGGCCTCTCCAGGTGAGTGTAGGCTCTGTGGAGCATGTAGGTGATGGCATCATCCACACCGATGTTTTCCTGGTATGCAAACTGCAGGGGGTCCCGGAAGTCGCTCACAAGGGGCTTGAGGTGCTGCAGAACCAGTCTCTCAAAGATCTTCATGACGTGTGACGTCAGAGCAACTGGCCTGTAGTCATTGGGGGTGCTGGGGTGTCCCTTCTTGGCCACCGGGACGATGCAGGAGGTCTTCCAGAGCTGGGGAACCTTCTTCAGCCTCAGGGAGAGGCTGAAGAGGTGCTGGAACGCTGCTGCCAGCTCCCCAGCACACACCTTGAGCACCCTGGGGTTGATGTTGTCTGGTCCCCTGGCCTTGTTCACGCTGATCTTTGAGAGCTGCTTCCTCACCTGGCCCCTTGTGATGATCAGGGTGGATGTTGCAATGTCTCCAGGTGCAAAGGACATGCTGTGGATGTGATCCTCAGGGTAGGTATGGGGGGGGCAAGCTGCTGCTGCCTCCTGGGGATGGGTGCTGGGGGGAGGAGGAGAGGTGTGGAAGGGGGTGCTGGGGGGAGGAGGAGAGGTGTGGAAAGGGGTGCTGGGGGGAGGAGGAGAGGTGTGGGAGGGGGGGGGGAGGAGGGGAAGGAGAGGTGTGGAGGGGGGGCACTGGTGTTGGTGAGTGAGGACCCAGGCTGTCCTGCTGAGCTCATGGGGGTTGGTTGGTCAAACCTGTTGAAAAACAGGTTTAGCTCATTTGCATGTTCCTGGGTCCCCTCAACACCAGGGCTCGGCTGTTTGTAGCCAGTTATCTTCCTGAACCCCCCCCCCACACCTCCCTGGAGCTGTCGGCCTGTAGTCTCCCCTCCAGTCTGTCTTTGTAGGTGTCCTTGGCCGCCCTCAGCTCCTTTTTCAGCTCCTTCTGGACAACCTTGGCCCCCTCAATGTCCCCGGCCATGAACGCCCTCTTCTTCCTGTTCAACAGGGCTTTAATGTCCCCATTGATCCAGGGCTTGTTGTTAGGAAAGCAGCGTACCTTTTTTGGTGGGTACGATGCTCTCCTCACAGAACCTAATGTAGTCTGTGATGCAGTGGGAGAGTCCATCGATGTCCTCGCCGTGGACCCTGTCAAACAACTCCCAGTCTGTTGACCTGTAACACTCCCACAGCTCCTCCTCAACTTCCACTGACCACTGTTGAACAGTCCTGGTGGTGGCGGGCTGCCTCCTGACAACAGGCTTGTATGTTGGCACAAGCCTGATGAGGTTGTGGTCTGAACCGCCAAGGGGGGGGGAGAACAGTGGCGCTGTATGCCTCCTTAATGTTGGCATACAGCAGGTCCAGGGTCTTATTGTGTCTTGTGTTACAGGTCACATACTGGGTGAAGTTCGACACTCTTCGTTTTCACTCTAGCTTAAAGACTGAGCCCGCTATGGCCTCTTAAAGGCAGTAAAGTCTCAGCTGGCCTGGTTGGGCCACCTCTACAGGTACATAGGACTGAAATAAGGAGTTCTCCAGTAGGCAGAGAAGAGATAGGGACATTCACAATGGATGTAATGATTATCAGTAAACTCTATGCAGTGGTGGAAGAAGTTCTCAGATCTTTATTTAAAATAAAAGTAGCAATACACCACCACAGTGTAAAAATACTCTGTTACAAGGTCATGCATTCACTTAAATTACAAACATATCAACATCAAAATATACTTAAAGCACCAAAAGTAAAAGAACTCATTATGCAAAGTAGTCAATTTCAGAATTGCATATCTTATATTTTTGGATTATAATTATGATGCATTCAAGTGTAAGCATCACTTTAATGTTGCAACTGATAAAGGTAGGGCACATTTTAATTGGTGGGTAGCTAAATGTATATCAATACATCATAATGTGTAGATTATATTACTATCTGTATCAGTAACTGGTACAGCTATCAAATAAATGTGCTAAATGTACAATTGTTCCCTCTGAAATGTAGTAAGTATAAAGTAGCATGGAAATACTCAATTAAAGTCAAAGTACCTAAAACTGTACTTAAGTTTAATACTTGAGTAGATGTAGGACTGCATGAACTGCTTATGGATGAAGAGGTGACATCATTGACATGATGCTGAAGATCAGGTAATGCCCTGAATGTGCATCTGTTGCCCAGGTAACAGAATTTGCGAATTAAGGGTGCACGTCATAATGTACCGTTCTATTCTATGGTCAATCAGAACGTTCTGTGGCGTTCTATGACAGAACGTGCAAAGTCTTCATAAGTGCAATTTTGGTGAGAAATCTCATATCGTCTGTAGTTTTCATTGTGTGAACATCTCATTGTCTCGAGGAGAAGTGAAGATATTTCTGAACAATTTCGAAAATCACAGATATAGCAAGCAGTCATTAAACGCATCAGGTAGGTAAACAGCTCTAGCTTTTTTTTTTTAGCTCAATTTCAATGTGTGACAGTAAAACCTCTCATGAATCTGACTGAGATGCACTTGGCTCTCTAAACTGACAGCTATAGCATTACTTAAACATATTGTTCCTTTGGTCTGTTAGTTGTCAATCCATCAGGATTTTTCAACTCCAAGAATTGTTGAAGAAAGTTGAGAAACTTTTTTGGATGTTGGTTTATTGGTTTAACTGTTAGTTAGGTAGAAATAGCAAAACTACAATGTAAAAACATACTGCAAATAAATGTTGCATTTTACTTAACTAAAGCAAATTTGCTCAAAATTTAAAGTAGTTATCATGCAGATTGGCACCTTTCAAAGTTTTAGATCATATTAAATATTATATTATTGGATTATTAATACTGATTTATCAACGTGTAAGCTGTATTCAAATGTTTCATGCTGTCCAGGTGAAACCAATCATCAGCTTTTGGTAGTTCAATCTTTAAAAAATGCATCATGTGTTAAATAAGCTGCATACAATATTTATCTGCATAGCTGTCAAGTAAATGTAGCAAAGTAAAATGTACTGTAATTTCCTTTGACATGTGGTAAAGTAGAAGTAGAAAGTAACAGACATGGGGGAAAAAAACTCTTAATAGTATGTAACAGAGTACTTTTATAGTGGGAACTTTCCCTACAGTCACACCGTGATTTCATGCATCTCTTATTGATAGACTCTTATTGTGTAGGTGTGTGTTTATATTTCTAATTCAGCTATTATTATTAGGTATTATTATTATTAGTCATAGTAGTATTCAAGATTCTGTTATCACTCTCAGTGAGCTAATTGGGGACATTTACTGTTCCCTCTCATCTTGACTCTAACCAAGAATCTAGTTTGCACCTGGTGCCCTTAAACCTTTATTTTACTCCCTATAAATGTCTAAATATCATCTTTTTATCAATGTGTGTCACAGGATACCAGTAACTTTCAGATAGAGTCTGTCATTCTTCTGGAGTTGAAACTGTAAGGAGGCCGGACACAAGATGTCTGACACCGACACGTGTGTAGATGTGATGCACTTCCTGGAAGAGCTGGACGACATCGATCTGCTTTCCACTCTCCAAAATGTGTTACACGATGTGATGGGCCCGCTCAACCCATCAAATCTGCCTCCGCCTCCTGTTGTCGTTCCTGACCTCAACATCCGCCCTCAGATTGATCAAAATCTGAGTGGATATGGATATGGTGGGTGCACCCCCCTGGGAGCAGCTCCGCACAGCGTTGAGCCTCCAAGTACCCTGTACAGTACGGCAGGTGCTTACAATCAGGGACAACAATGCTATGTCCACCCTCAGATGAATCAAAATCTGAGAGGAGGATATGGTGGGTGCACCGCCCTGGGAGCAGCTCCAATGAGCATTGGACATGCTGCTCCCATCCCGTACCAAGGACCTCAGTATGCCATGCAGCCAGGTCCTCCGTACAGGCAGGCAGGCGCTTATAGCCAGGGACAGGTAAGATACTAAGTTTAAGTTAGGGATAGGTATCATAAGAGTTTTATCTGCATCAAAAAAGACACGTATCAGTCAGAACGGAAAGGATTAACCGATTAATCAATTAGTCGATGTGTTTGGGTCTTGGACTGTTGGTCTGACCAAAAAGGGAATTTGAAGATGTCAACTTGGGCTTTTGAAAATTGTGATGGGCTTTATTTGGACTATTTTATGAAAATTAAATTTTTTGTTAAGTTTGGAAGAAACGTCGGGATAGTTTATTTGTTTAGTATTATTTGTACTTTATGTTGCTACTCTGGTTTCTGGTCTCTTTTTTCTAAATAACGGTGTCCTGTAAGTCTGTTTGGGCTGGGCATATTATTATATATTATTTTTTATAGGGCTTGAATTAGAGAATATCTGCCCCCCATTTTTTTCTTGAGGAAATGATTGTTTAACAGATTCTACTCAAATGATTTTACTGTAGTGTGATTGAATACACGCTGAGATGAGTGTTGGTGTCTGTATTTATTTTTGAGTGTGTGTTTGATGGCTGGCTGACCTTCCCTCTCTCTTCACAGAACCTGCCATACAGGCCATACGTCCCGAGTGCAGCAGCCACCCCCTACGCTGCTCCTCCGCTGAACCAGCGCATGCGTCCTCTTGGAGTGCTGTAAGTAACACACATATGAAGTCAAACAAACACACACAAGTTTACACAGGTATTGAGCTTCTGTTTTTATCTTCAAACACGTTCTTTCTATTATCTAAAGTATCTCTGTGTCTCTTTATCTGTGCAGGAATGGAGAGGTGATTTACGGGTTTCCAGTCAATTTTCCCGCCACTTCTACCTCTGCTGCTCCACCTCGGCCTCCACCACCGAGCACCTTCACATCAAAGTAAGTGAGCTCTGGCCAGTTTTAGTCAAAATGTACTTTGCCAGCATGAATATTATTATAAAGAGGTATTTTTTATAATGGGTTTTAATGTACAACACTGCACAGACAAGGATGCATTCACCCATGTCTTGTATTATTCTGCTTACTTTACTGTCTCGCTCTAAAATTCTTCTGTTTTTTTCTGTATCCCCACAGTAAGAGAAAGCGTGAAGACGGGCATGATGGTCGGTCATACGTGAAAAAGCCGCCAAATGCCTTCATGCTTTACATGAAGGAGCAGAGGCCAATTTATGCGGCCGTAATGAAACTCACTGGGACTGCAGGGGTTAACAAGATCCTTGGAGATAAAGTAAGTGCACAACATCATATCATATCTGGTAAAAGATTCTGCAGACATGCTTGTTCTTTATTGAAATGCACTGTGGGACTTTGTGGGAGCCTGCTGTTATTAATGTGGATCTGTGTGCAATGAATGGGATAAGCGGTTACAGATAATGTTTATACCTGTAGTAGTGTGCTGACAGTGTGTTGTCATCTTTCCACAGTGGAAGTCGCTGTCCAATGAGGAGCAGGCGAAATACTTCCAAGTGGCAGACCGAGAAAGACGGCTCCACGCCCTGCAGCACCCGGACTGGTCATCCAGTAACAATTACGTATGTACACTCTGCTGACAAAGAATTATGAAACAAAGTTCCCTGAAAAGAGTCTTTGTTTTTATCAGCTCATGTCAAATAGAAAGCCTAAAATGTTTTTGTTTTTGTGTAGGGCCAAAAGAGGAAGAGGGAAAGGAGCAAGGCCTCCAAAATGACTGAAGGTAAGACAGTATTTCTGTGGATCAGATTCAAGTGAAATGGGATGAAAATTCGATGACATGTGACCACACAGGATCATATTGGACTACGTTATATTGCAGATTGTCAAAATACATAGAATAAGAAGCAGTATCTTTTACCATGTTTTTAAAAGTCTTAGTGGATTGATCAGTGGTTTTGTTTGTGTTTATCGCAGCATCTGCATCAACATCTGGAGAGGTCACACAGGAAGTGAAGAGGATGTGTGTGACCCCAGGATACACAGGTGTGAGAGAGACTCATCACGCACAGTCAAACGTGATGCAGCCCTCCACCTCGATGACAGACGTGACAGTGTCTCATCACGCACGGTCTAAAATGATGCAGCCCTCTACCTCAACGACAGGTGTGAGAGAGACTCATCACGCACAGTCAAACGTGATGCAGCCCTCTACCTCGATGAAAGACGTGACAGTGACTCATGACGCACAGTCAAACATGATAAAGCCCTCTACCTTAACGACAGGTGTGAGAGAGACTCATCACGCACAGTCAAACGTGATGCAGCCCTCCACCTCGATGAAAGACGTGACAGTGACTCATGACGCACAGTCAAACATGATAAAGCCCTCTACCTTAACGACAGGTGTGAGAGAGACTCATCACGCACAGTCAAACGTGATGCAGCCCTCCACCTCAAAGACAAGTGTGACAGTGACTCATCACGCACAGTCAAACGTGATGCAGCCCTCTACCTCAACGACAGTGACTCATCACGCACAGTCGAACGTGGTGCAGCCCTCTACCTCAACGACAAGTGTGACAGTGACTCATCACGCACAGTCAAACGTGATGGAGCCCTCCACCTCAATGGAGTCCAACTTCATGGCTGGGGACAAAGGTTTATCAACGGTGGAGATGCTCAAGCTGCTTGAGATGTCTCCTCCCCCCACGCCACAGACTCTGCCGCCCATCTCTGAAGCAGTTGAAAGTCAAACAACTGAGCCAGACTACCTTACCTGGCTGGATGACTCAAACACAGTGTCTTTTATAGATATACTTGAGTCTCCTCCCCCCACGCCACAGACTCAGCATCACTCAGCATCACTCTGCACCGATTCTGCATCGATGTACTCCCCCCTTGCACTGGATGACAACCAAACTACGGTGTCCAAACTCTTGGCCGGGATTGAATATCCACCTATGGCAGAGCTGCTTGAGCTGCTAAGTGGCTGAGTCTTGTTTTTGTGAAGGGGCAAAAGGGGAAGAGGGAGAGGGACAGGAGCAAGGCCTCAAAATGACTGAAGGTAAGACAGTATTTCTGTAGATCAGATTCAAGTAAAATGGGATAAAAACTCGATGATATGTGACCACATAGGATCATATTGGACTATGATATATTGCAGATTGTCAAAATACATAGAATAAGAAGCAGTATCTTTTACCATGTTTTTAAAAGTCTTAGTGGATTGATCAGTGGTTTTGTTTGTTTGTCTCGCAGCATCTGCATCGACATCTGGAGAGGTCACATCGCAAGCGAAGACGATGTGTGTGAAGCTAGGTTATATAAGTGTGACAGTGGCTTCTCACACACAGTCAAACGTGATGCGGCCCTCCACCTCAACGACAGATGTGACAGTGGCTTCTCACGCACAGTCAAACGTTATGGAGCCTCAATGGAGTCCAACGTCATGGCTGGGGACAGAGATTTATCAACGCTGGCGAATGTTCGAGCTGCTTTAGATGATTCCTGTCCCCACGCCACAGACTCAGCTGCCCATCTCTGAAGCAGTTGAAAGTCAAACAACTGAGCCCGACTACTTTGCCTGGCTGGAAGACTCAATGGTGGGAGATTTTCCTCATCCGAATCGAGGGTCTAAATACAGAGAATGTCGTATGCTGACTATGTTTTGTGGTATTTCAATATACAGCAAATAAAACAAAGAAAACAAATGTTATATGTAAATATGTTTTTTTGTAGATCAAGTGCAACAAATCTTTTAGGTCTTTTAGCATATTTGAGGTGTAATTGTTTTTTTATTCTTTACAGCAGTTAGCTTTTTTTCAACAAACTGTCTTTGCATAAACCACATTTTTATAAGTTATTCAAACCAGATTTCAGAGCACAACTGTTTTTGAAGTTATAGAGTCAACCTAATCTGATCTATGATCAGTTTAGTGAAGCTCGGTAACAATAAAGATCCTTCGACTCTAACTTTAAAATAATGAAAAATAGGTTTGTGATTTTAAATCATGAGGTTTATAACAGTTCTAAGATGAGATTTTCACTTACAACCATTTACATATACTATAGCTAAAGCGTCTCTTAAATCTTTAGAGGCTTTATGAGGTGATATATATATAATATAATATTGTTTCTTTGTTATCTCTCCTATTTTATTAAATCTTACAAAAAGGGGTGCCCTTTGCAGTGTGTCATCCCTCTTCCTCCGCTGCATTTCGTGTCTCTCACATACTTAAAATAAAAGCAAAAAAAATAATCCAAAAATTGAGACTTACTAAAATATTTTATTTTCTGTTTATGTATTTTAAATAGCTTGTCAATCTTTTTATTTTTTATTTTATTTTATATAATTGGTTCAGTGTTTAGTGGTTTATGATAACATTCCCCACTCTCATTAATACAATCATGGAGGCTTCCTGTCCCTATGGTAGATCTCACATTGCTTGGGGCAAAAAGAACAAAGATAAGCAGTTTATTCTACAACCACAAGTAATAAAGACCTATAAAGAAAACAACTATTATAGCTATGTCCAAATCTATACTGATATTTCAAACACACAAAATCAATATTTCATTCATAGTCCCAGATTTCAACATTGAAGTCTGCAAACGAATCACTGATGGATTAACGGTGTATACTGGGGAGATGATGGCATTTTGTTGGCATTACAATGGGTTGAATATGTGAGACCGCTGGGATAAATAATATGCTCAGATTCCAGTTCGTCGTTGATCAGCTTGAAGTGCAGAGCAGATGTTTAAATGGAGATACAGCAAACACTATATAGAATTAAAATGATGGGATTAGATATGACCTTTGTATAGATAGGAAGGAAATGAATCAGTTGACAAGTGTGCAAAGGAAGCCAGAAAAACAAATCAGATTGACATCACAGTACCCTTTAGTAAAACGGATATGAAGACCAGGATTAAGCATAAACTGAAAGAAAGGTGGCAAAAGCAGCGCGGTACAAAAGAGAACAGGAAGGTGGTTATACATAATTCAAAGAAAAGTAGGTATGATGAGAAGCACAAGGAGAACCCAGAGAGAGGAAACAGTAATATCTAGGCTTCGTTTTGGGCATACTGGATTAAACAGTACATCATTTAAAATAGGAAAACATAATAGAGGAAGGTGTACATTTTGTAATCAGGAAGAAACTTTAGAACATGTTATGCTCTACTGTCCTAAATATGAGGCTGAGAGAAGGGAACTGGTTGCAATCTTGAATAAATTCAGTTGGGCAATGATCTAAGTGATCTCTTACAAAGAAGTTCTGGGAAATTTTTTTAATTCATTTTTGATCCAATATCTCAGGAGCACGAATTTGATAGAGAGAATATGACTCTATTTGTGTATATAAACAAATATATTAGGCGCTTAAGGACTTTTAGACTGAAACCACAAATCCTCAGGGACTTCTACCGGGGCACCATAGAGAGCCTCCTGACAGGCTGCTTCACCACCTGGTATGGCAACTGCACCAACGTGGGCCGTAAGGCGCTGGGAAGAGTGGTGCACTCGGCCCAACACATCACCGGGTGCGAGCTGCCCAGCCTGCGGGAGCTGTACAGCCAGCGGTGCCTCAGGAAGTGCCTATAAATTGCATAGAGCTAATTTTACCTCTGAAGCTGTGCACCCATGCCATTACATGTTAGCAGGCCCAGAGAACTACAGTTAAGATAGTTTCAGTTGATATTTATGGAAAATGTTTCATACAAAGTCCATATTAATGTCTCCATAGTCCAATATTTTCATTAAATCATCCACAAGCTAAATCCCATTTGGGTGTTTGTTGACTTATTTTAAAACACACACAGGTCTCTAGTTTGTAGTTGTCAATGAGGGTTATGATGGTGTCATGAGGCTGTGATTATCCTAGAGGTCATAAGAGGTCATTTTATAGCCTACAGTGAGGTCAAGTTTTAAAAAATGGGCTCACTATGTGAAATGGCTAGTATGGGGATAGAATCCATCTTCATTCACATATCTTGAGGTCAGAGGTCAAGGGACCTCTGTGATACCAGTATTTTCACTCTAGCTTAAAGACTGAGCCCGCTATAGCCTCTTAAAGGCAGTAAAGTCTCAGCTGGCCTGGTTGGGCCACCTCTACAGGTACATAGGACTGAAATAAGGAGTTCTCCAGTAGGCAGAGAAGAGATAGGGACATTCACAATGGATGTAATGGTTATCAGTAAACTCTATGCAGTGGTGGAAGAAGTTCTCAGATCTTTATTTAAAATAAAAGTAGCAATACACCACCACAGTGTAAAAATACTATGTTACAAGGTCATGTATTCACTTAAAGTACAAACATATCAACATCAAAATATACTTAAAGCACCAAAAGTAAAAGAACTCATTATGCAAAGTAGTCAATTTCAGAATTGCATATCTTATATTATTGGATTATAATTATGATGCATTCAAGTGTAAGCATCACTTTAATGTTGCAACTGATAAAGGTAGGGCACATTTTAATTGGTGGGTAGCTAAATGTATATCAATACATCATAATGTGTAGATTATATTACTGTCTGTATCAGTAACTGGTACAGCTATCAAATAAATGTGCTAAATGTACAATTGTTCCCTCTGAAATGTAGTAAGTATAAAGTAGCATGGAAATACTCAATTAAAGTCAAAGTACCTAAAACTGTACTTAAGTATAATACTTGAGTAGATGTAGGACAGTATGAACTGGTTATGGATGAAGAGGTGACATCATTGACATGATGCTGAAGATCAGGTAATGCCCGGAATGTGCATCTGTTGCCCAGGTAACAGAATTTGCGAATTAAGGGTGCACGTCATAATGTACCGTTCTATTCTATGGTCAATCAGAACGTTCTGTGGCGTTCTATACAGAACGTGCAAAGTCTACATAAGTGCAATTTTGGGTGAGAAACCTCATATCGTCTGTAGTTTTCATTGTGTGAACATCTCATTGTCTCGAGGAGAAGTGAAGATATTTCTGAACAATTTCGAAAATCACAGATATAGCAAGCAGTCATTAAACGCATCAGGTAGGTAAACAGCTCTAGCTTTTTTTTTTTAGCTCAATTTCAATGTGTGACAGTAAAACCTCATGAATCTGACTGAGATGCACTTGGCTCTCTAAACTGACAGCTATAGCATTACTTAAACATATTGTTCCTTTGGTCTGTTAGTTGTCAATCCATCAGGATTTTTCAACTCCAATGAATTGTTGAAGAAAGTTGAGAAACTTTTTTGGATGTTGGTTTATTGGTTTAACTGTTAGTTAGGTAGAAATAGCAAAACTACAATGTAAAAACATACTGCAAGTAAATGTTGCATTTTACTTAACTAAAGCAAATTTGCTCAAAATTGAAAGTAGTTATCATGCAGATTGGCACCTTTCAAAGTTTTATATTATATTATATATTATATTATTGGATTATTAATACTGATTCATCAACATGTAAGCTGTATTCAAATGTTTCATGCTGTCCAGGTGAAACCAATTATCAACTTTGTATATTGTTTGGTAGTTCAATCTTTAAAAATGCATCATGTGTTAAATCAGCTGCGTCAAATATGTATCTGCATAGCTGTCAAATAAATGTAGTAAAGTAAAATGTACTGTAATTTCCTTTGCCATGTGGTAAAGTAGAAGTAGAAAATAGCAGACATGCTTCTCTTAGTAATAGACTCTTATTTTGTAGGTGTGTGTTTATATTTCTAATTCAGCTATTATTATTAGGTATTATTATTATTATTAGTCATAGTAGTATTATACTATAACTCTCAGTCAGCTAATTGGGGACATTTACTGTAAATAAATGCTGCTCCCTCTCATCTTGACTCTATCCAAGAATCTAGTTTGCACCTGGTGCTTTAATCCTTGATTTTACTCCCTATAAATGTCTAAATATCATCTTTTTATCAATGTGTGTCACAGGATACCAGTAACTTTCAGATAGAGTCTGTCATTCTTCTGGAGTTGAAACTGTAAGGAGGCCGGACACAAGATGTCTGACACCGACACGTGTGTAGATGTGATGCACTTCCTGGAAGAGCTGGATGACACTGACCTGCTTTCCACTCTCCAAAATGTGTTTCACGATGTGATGGGCCCGCTCAACCCATCAAATCCGCCTCCACCTCCTGTTGTCGTTCCTGACCTCAACATCCGCCCTCAGATTGATCAAAATCTGAGTGGATATGGATATGGTGGGTGCACCCCCCTGGGAGCAGCTCCGCACAGCGTTGAGCCTCCAAGTACCCCGTACAGTACGGCAGGTGCTTACAATCAGGGACAACAATGCTATGTCCACCCTCAGATGAATCAAAATCTGAGAGGAGGATATGGTGGGTGCACCGCCCTGGGAGCAGCTCCAATGAGCATTGGACATGCTGCTCCCATCCCGTACCAAGGACCTCAGTATGCCATGCAGCCAGGTCCTCTGTACAGGCAGGCAGGCGCTTATAGCCAGGGACAGGTAAGATACTAAGTTTAAGTTAGGGATAGGTATCATAAGAGTTTTATCTGCATCAAAAAAGACACGTATCAGTCAGAACGGAAAGGATTAACCGATTAATCAATTAGTCGATGTGTTTGGGTCTTGGACTGTTGGTCAGACCAAAAAGGGAATTTGAAGATGTCAACTTGGGCTTTTGAAAATTGTGATGGGCTTTATTTGGACTATTTTATGAAAATTAAATTTTTTGTTAAGTTTGGAAGAAACGTCAGGATAGTTTATTTGTTTAGTATTATTTGTACTTTATGTTGCTACTCTGGTTTCTGGTCTCTTTTTCTAAATAACGGTGTCCTGTAAGTCTGTTTGGGCTGGGCATATTATTATATATTATTTTTTATAGGGCTTGAATTAGAGAATATCTGCCCCCCATTTTTTTCTTGAGGAAATGATTGTTTAACAGATTCTACTCAAATGATTTTACTATAGTGTGATTGAATACACGCTGAGATGAGTGTTGGTGTCTGTATTTATTTTTGAGTGTGTGTTTGATGGCTGGCTGACCTTCCCTCTCTCTTCACAGAACCTGCCATACAGGCCATACGTCCCGAGTGCAGCAGCCACCCCCTACGCTGCTCCTCCGCTGAACCAGCGCATGCGTCCTCTTGGAGTGCTGTAAGTAACACACATATGAAGTCAAACAAACACACACAAGTTTACACAGGTATTGAGCTTCTGTTTTTATCTTCAAACACGTTCTTTCTATTATCTAAAGTATCTCTGTGTCTCTTTATCTGTGCAGGAATGGAGAGGTGATTTACGGGTTTCCAGTCAATTTTCCCGCCACTTCTACCTCTGCTGCTCCACCTCGGCCGCCACCACCGAGCACCTTCACATCAAAGTAAGTGAGCTCTGGCCAGTTTTAGTCAAAATGTACTTTGCCAGCATGAATATTATTATAAAGAGTTTTTTTTTTTTTTTAATGGGTTTTAATGTACAACACTGCACAGACAAGGATGCATTCACCCATGTCTTGTATTATTCTGCTTAATTTACTGTCTCGCTCTAAAATTCTTCTGTTTTTTTCTGTATCCCCACAGTAAGAGAAAGCGTGAAGACGGGCATGATGGTCGGTCATACGTGAAAAAGCCGCCAAATGCCTTCATGCTTTACATGAAGGAGCAGAGGCCAATTTATGCGGCCGTAATGAAACTCACTGGGACTGCAGGGGTTAACAAGATCCTTGGAGATAAAGTAAGTGCACAACATCATATCATATCTGGTAAAAGATTCTGCAGACATGCTTGTTCTTTATTGAAATGCACTGTGGGACTTTGTGGGAGCCTGCTGTTATTAATGTGGATCTGTGTGCAATGGATGGGATAAGCGGTTACAGATAATGTTTATACCTGTAGTAGTGTGCTGACAGTGTGTTGTCATCTTTCCACAGTGGAAGTCACTGTCCAATGAGGAGCAGGCGAAATACTTCCAAGTGGCAGACCGAGAAAGACGGCTCCACGCCCTGCAGCACCCGGACTGGTCATCCAGTAACAATTACGTATGTACACTCTGCTGACAAAGAATTATGAAACAAAGTTCCCTGAAAAGAGTCTTTGTTTTTATCAGCTCATGTCAAATAGAAAGCCTAAAATGTTTTTGTTTTTGTGTAGGGCCAAAAGAGGAAGAGGGAAAGGAGCAAGGCCTCCAAAATGACTGAAGGTAAGACAGTATTTCTGTGGATCAGATTCAAGTGAAATGGGATGAAAATTCAATGACATGTGACCACACAGGATCATATTGGACTATGTTATATTGCAGATTGTCAAAATACCTAGAATAAGAAGCAGTATCTTTTACCATGTTTTTAAAAGTCTTAGTGGATTGATCAGTGGTTTTGTTTGTGTTTATCGCAGCATCTGCATCAACATCTGGAGAGGTCACACAGGAAGTGAAGAGGATGTGTGTGACCCCAGGATACACAGGTGTGAGAGAGACTCATCACGCACAGTCAAACGTGATGCAGCCCTCCACCTCGATGACAGACGTGACAGTGTCTCATCACGCACGGTCTAAAATGATGCAGCCCTCTACCTCAACGACAGGTGTGAGCGTGACTCATCACGCACAGTCAAACGTGATGCAGCCCTCTACCTCAACGTCAGGTGTGAGAGAGACTCATCACGCACAGTCAAACGTGATGCAGCCCTCCACCTCGATGAAAGACGTGACAGTGACTCATGACGCACAGTCAAACATGATAAAGCCCTCTACCTTAACGACAGGTGTGAGAGAGACTCATCACGCACAGTCAAACGTGATGCAGCCCTCCACCTCGATGAAAGACGTGACAGTGACTCATGACGCACAGTCAAACATGATAAAGCCCTCTACCTTAACGACAGGTGTGAGAGAGACTCATCACGCACAGTCAAACGTGATGCAGCCCTCCACCTCAAAGACAAGTGTGACAGTGACTCATCACGCACAGTCAAACGTGATGCAGCCCTCCACCTCAACGACAGTGACTCATCACGCACAGTCAAACGTGATGCAGCCCTCTACCTCAACGACAGTGACTCATCACGCACAGTCAAACGTGATGCAGCCCTCTACCTCAACGACAAGTGTGACAGTGACTCATCACGCACAGTCAAACGTGATGGAGCCCTCCACCTCAATGGAGTCCAACTTCATGGCTGGGGACAAAGGTTTATCAACGGTGGAGATGCTCAAGCTGCTTGAGATGTCTCCTCCCCCCACGCCACAGACTCTGCCGCCCATCTCTGAAGCAGTTGAAAGTCAAACAACTGAGCCAGACTACCTTACCTGGCTGGATGACTCAAACACAGTGTCTTTTATAGATATACTTGAGTCTCCTCCCCCCACGCCACAGACTCAGCATCACTCAGCATCACTCTGCACCGATTCTGCATCGATGTACTCCCCCCTTGCACTGGATGACAACCAAACTACGGTGTCCAAACTCTTGGCCGGGATTGAATATCCACCTATGGCAGAGCTGCTTGAGCTGCTAAGTGGCTGAGTCTTGTTTTTGTGAAGGGGCAAAAGGGGAAGAGGGAGAGGGACAGGAGCAAGGCCTCAAAATGACTGAAGGTAAGACAGTATTTCTGTAGATCAGATTCAAGTAAAATGGGATAAAAACTCGATGATATGTGACCACATAGGATCATATTGGACTATGATATATTGCAGATTGTCAAAATACATAGAATAAGAAGCAGTATCTTTTACCATGTTTTTAAAAGTCTTAGTGGATTGATCAGTGGTTTTGTTTGTTTGTCTCGCAGCATCTGCATCGACATCTGGAGAGGTCACATCGCAAGCGAAGACGATGTGTGTGAAGCTAGGTTACATAAGTGTGACAGTGGCTTCTCACACACAGTCAAACGTGATGCGGCCCTCCACCTCAACGACAGATGTGACAGTGGCTTCTCACGCACAGTCAAACGTTATGGAGCCTCAATGGAGTCCAACGTCATGGCTGGGGACAGAGATTTATCAACGCTGGCGAATGTTCGAGCTGCTTTAGATGATTCCTGTCCCCACGCCACAGACTCAGCTGCCCATCTCTGAAGCAGTTGAAAGTCAAACAACTGAGCCCGACTACTTTGCCTGGCTGGAAGACTCAATGGTGGGAGTTTTTCTCATCCGAATCGAGGGTCTAAATACAGAGAATGTCGTATGCTGACTATGTTTTGTGATATTTTCATATACAGCAAATAAAACAAAGAAAAAAAATGTTCTATGTAAATATGTTTTTTTGTAGATCAAGTGCAACAAATCTTTTAGGTCTTTTAGCATATTTGAGGTGTAATTGTTTTTTTATTCTTTACAGCAGTTAGCTTTTTTTCAACAGACTGTCTTTGCATAAACCACATTTTTATAAGTTATTCAAACCAGATTTCAGAACACAACTGTTTTTGAAGTTATAGAGTCAACCTAATCTGATCTATGATCAGTTTAGTGAAGCTCGGTAACAATAAAGATCCTTCGACTCTAACTTTAAAATAATGAAAAATAGGTTTGTGATTTTAAATCATGAGGTTTATAACAGTTCTAAGATGAGATTTTCACTTACATCCATTTACATATACTATAGCTAAAGCGTCTCTTAAATCTTTAGAGGCTTTATGAGGTGATATATATATAATATAATATTGTTTCTTTGTTATCACTCCTATTTTATTAAATCTTACAAAAAGGGATGCCCTTTGCAGTGTGTCATCCCTCTTCCTCCGCTGCATTTCGTGTCTCTCACATACTTAAAATAAAAGCAAAAAAAATAATCCAAAAATAGAGACTTACTAAAATATTTTATCTTCTGTTTATGTATTTTAAATAGCTTGTCAATCTTTTTATTTTTTATTTTATTTTATATAATTGGTTCAGTGTTTAGTGGTTTAAGATAACATTCCCCACTCTCATTAATTTAATCATGGAGGCTTCCTGTCCCTATGGTAGATCTCACATTGCTTGGCAAAAAGAACAAAGATAAGCAGTTTATTCTACAACCACAAGTAATAAAGACCTATATAGAAAACAACTATTATAGCTATGTCCAAATCTATACTGATGCTTCAAACAGACAAAATCAATATTTCATTCATAGTCCCAGATTTCAACATTGAAGTCTGCAAACGAATCACTGATGGATAATCGGTGTATACTGGGGAGATGATAGCAATTTTGTTGGCAATTACAATGGGTTGAATATGTGAGACCGTTGGGATCAGTAATATGCTCAGATTCCAGTTCGTCGTTGATCAGCTTGAAGTGCAGAGCAGATGTTTTAATGGAGATACAGCAAACACTATATAGAATTCAAATGATGGGATTAGATATGACCTTTGTATAGATAGGAAGGAAATGAATCAATTGACAAGTGTGCAAAGGAAGCCAGAAAAACAAATCAGTTTGACATCACAGTACCCTTCAGTAAAACGGACATGAAGACCAGGATTAAGCATAAACTGAAAGAAAGGTGGCAAAAGCAGCGCGGGAGAAGAGAGAACAGGAAGGTGGTTATACATAATTCAAAGAAAAGTAGGTATGATGAGAAGCACAAGGAGAACCCAGAGAGAGGAAACAGTAATATCTAGGTTATGTTTTGGGCATACTGGATTAAACAGTACATCATTTAAAATAGGAAAACATAATAGAGGAAGGTGTACATTTTGTAATCAGGAAAAACTTTAGAACACATGCTCTACTGTCCTAAATATGAGGCTGAGAGAAGGAAACTGGTTGCAATCTTGAAGAAATTCAGTTGGGCAATGATCTAAGTGACCTCTTACAAAGAAGTTCTGGGGAAAAGTGTTATTTATTTTTTGATCCAATATCTCAGGAGAACGAATTTGATAGAGAGAATATGACTCTATTTGTGTATATATACATATATATGAGGCGCTTAAGGATTTTTAGACTGAAACCACAAATCCTCAGGTACTTCTACCGGGGCACCATAGAGAGCCTCCTGACAGGCTGCTTCACCACCTGGTACGGCAACTGCACCAACGTGGGCCGTAAGGCGCTGGGAAGGGTGGTGCACTCGGCCCAACACATCACCGGGTGCGAGCTGCCCAGCCTGCAGGAGCTCAGGAAGTCCCTGAGGGTCATTAAGGACAACACACACCCCCACAACAGCCTGTTCTCCCTCCTGCCCTCTGGTAGAAGATACAGGACCCCCAGGACTCTCAACAGCAGACTGAGGAACAGTTTTTTCCCCCCGGCCATCAGACTTTTAAATAGATAATTCATTCGACAACTTCTCACACAAAAAGTACCTTAATCATATACATTATAGTGTATATACTGTATATGTTCTTAATGTATATGTTATTAATATGCCTGTATATGTTCTTAATATGCCTTGTGCAAAGTATTTCTTATATATGTATATTCAAATTTCCAGATATGTCTATGTTCTTAATATGCCTTGTACAAAGTATTTCCTTTTATAATTGTAATATAACTTATTTAATTTTTAATTCCCAGCAAAAAGCATTTCACACGATTGTACTTGTATAACCGGCGTGACAATAAATATCTTGAATCTTGAATCTTGAATATTTAATTATTTTAAATTTATTTAATTATTATTATTATTATTATTATTATTATTATTATTATTATTATTATTATTATTATTATTATTTTCATGTTCTTTAGTAGTAAAACTAGTGAGTAGTCAGAAAGTTGATCCACACTCCAGACCAGCTGGTGGCGGTAATGCTCCATAAACCACCATAAAACTCCAACGAATAAGAAGAAGAAGAAGAAGAAGAAGAAGAAGAAGAGGAGTACTTCCGGCGGTCAAAGGTAATCTCTGTATTTGAAAACATGGATCCCAACAAAGTGGATGAAGGTATCAACGTTTTGCTCTCACACTGTCTTTAAGTTTGATATATTCATCTTACACGACTTACATGTGTGTGCGGACACATTGGGCTGTATTTACAGTTTGTTTGACATTTCTCAGCTCGCTACTTTACCTCAGTTTGTGAAGATAAACCTGCATCGCTGCTGGTTTTGCTAGCTTCTCTGTTAGCTTCTGTTCTCTGTAATGCTGTTGTCATGGTGTTGTCATGGTGTTGTCATGGTGTTTCCAGTTTCCACAACTTTTAAGGGCAATTTAACTGCAGCAAGTCGTAGGTTTAAAGGTCCTGAAAAGCTCCTTCAAACAGGAAAGAAGTGGCTCTCTTACCCAAGTTAAATCTATTATTCTTATTCAAGCTGACATGAAACAGCCAAGCTTTAACATTTTAACCTTTTCTAACGTTATTAGTGTAAACAGTGGATGTGTATGTGTCGCCAAATATGTGTTAACAGCCACAAAGTGAAGTTAGCTAAATGTAACGTTATTAATCCAACCTTTCAAGATTCAAGCCCTTTATTGTCATTGTGTAGTACAAAGAAAGTAGATTGTGACAATCCCATAGGTGCTAAAAAAGATAATACAATAAAAAAAGGGATAGTGCAATATAAATATAAAAAAATATATAAAAGATAATACAATATAAAATATAAAAATACAATATGTATATTGATGAGATGACAGTTTTGCCAGATTACAGATTATTGCACAAAGTGTCCGTCAGATAATTATATAATTATTGCACAGCATCATATAATTATTTCACAGAGTGATCAGCATATTATTGCACATATCCGTATCAGTAGATTTACAGTATTCACATTGCAAAAGTGACCAACGTGTTATTGCACATTTACATTGCACGTGTTCAACTCAGACAGAGGAGACGTCAGAGTTCATGGCAGTTGGGAAAAAGCTGTTTTTAACCTTATGACCATGTGCACTTTATATTCTTGTTCAGGGCTGTGCAATTTCTGGCTTAGCAGGACCTTTTATGTTGATATACGATACGATACGATACAACTTTATTGTCAGTTTGCACTGAAATTCATTTTGCATCCATAGGCAGCTCAGTTTGAGAAAAAGTACACATACAATAGACATACTGTTACCATAGACAGACAGACAAGTAAGACCCATCAGACAAAAAACAAAACACATCACAATTATTCATACATAACCCATTACAAAATTACCATCACGTTCACGTCTTTAGCAGCACATTAGTTATTATTTAGCAACAAGATGGACTGATGGACTAAAGCGTTCTTTAGCCTGATGCGGTTAAATGTAGGGACTCTGAATCGCCTCTTTGAGGGCAGAAGTTGATATTCCCCATTTAAAACATGGAAGGGATCAGAAGAGATGCTGTTGGCCAGTCTGAGCTGACTCTTGTTGTGAGCTGCTTGAAAGGAGAGTGTCACAGGTTGGCCAATGATCTTTGTGCAGATTTTGATTTGGCTATAAAGTTTAGTTTTAAGTTTTACAGATAGAGTTGTGTTTCTTTCACAACTCGATACTCAGCATTTTCCCCATTATTAGAGTCATTTCCCCCTTTTTTTTTGTTGCAAAAATGGCCTCTCAGGTTGTCACTGAAAGGGTTACCTGTAGTTGAAGCTGCTTTACTTACAAAGAAAACAACACAACCCAGAGAGCTGCGTCCTGCCTAAACACGTGAAAAGTAATTTGGCATTACAGTATCCATGATAAACAAGATAAACCAATTTTGCTCGCCTCTTTTGCAGAGTCGGGCAAGATGAGTGGTGATGGAGACGGAGACGGAGACATTGCATCTGTCATGGGATTCTCTGGGTTTGGTATGTACAGTCCAGCACAAACCAATATTTTGACCTGATTATTTTATTTCCTATATGATAAACTGACAATATGTGTTGTCAGTTATTTTTTTCTAATGAGCTGTCTTTGATCCATCCAGGTAAGAAGGCCCGCACATTTGACTTGGATGCCATTTTTGAACAGACCCGTCGAACAGCCGTTGAGAGGAGTCAACGTGTATTAGGTAGGTTTACTAACATGACGAGCAGTTCATTCTGTCACCAGGGTGTGTATAATTGTGTGTGCTGTAACTGTTGCTTCCTTAGACGAGCGGCAGAAGGATGATCAGATGGAGGAGGAAGGGGAAAGCTCCAAATCAGTCAAGCCATCAGTCCATGCTCAGAAAGACAAAGCTGCAGCTGCTACATCCAGGTAACCAGAGATTTTTAGTTTGATTGTTTGAGTGAGTACTGCTTTACAGTTAGGGCAGGCTGCACGTGCCTCAGAGGTTAGTTACAAGTCTCTAAATCAAGTGTACGATAACTTTTACAATGCTTTTACAATTACTGTATGTTTTTTTTCCTTTTAGAAAACAGGAGAGTGAGAGCAGCAGTGATAGTGGTTCAGACTCGGACTCAGACTCTGATCTTATTGGGCCTCCACTGCCTCCTCAATATGCAGCCCAGGATGAGGGTGATGAGCTTGTGCGACCGCCTCGTCCACCAGGCAGCATGGCTCACAGTGATGAAGATGAAGATGATGATGATGATGAAGAGGAGGCACAAGATGACGATGATGTATGTCTGAAATAACCCACTTTAACAGCTGGCATTACATGGGGATTACAAAGTATTTCCTGTAGGGTTAGCGTTTATATTTGTTCCGTCTAAGATGTGGAATCTGTCTTCCTGCTGCCTCAAACATGCCCTTTTCACAACAGACTTTTTGACATGTCATAGTAGGAAAAGCACATGTGTTATTAATGACATTAATGTTGCACCAAGACCCTGGCTGCGGTCGAAAAGTCTTTGTTACTTAGGAAGGTTCCTAACGTAGTGAAATTACCCAAAGGTATCTGAGTAGCAGCCATGATAGGACCTGTTTGAATTCTCTAAATGCTAAGGAAAGGTGCTTCGATGCTTCCTTTATTATCTCCTTTAGCATAGGATACACTGGACCATCCTTTACTAAAGGAAAGGAGATAATGCCGCCCCACTATTCCTTGCAGCCACAACTTTTCATACTATTCAGGATTCATGTTGATAAATATTAGTGGGCAGTGACAACCATTTCGTTTCACTTTCACTTTTGTGGTGGCCTATGGGCTATTCCTTTTTATTTCAATTCCAACCTTGATAATGAAGTAGTATTTTTCACCAGTTGTCCACATTAGGTAGGATAATCCTTTACTATATGTTGATGTGGAGTGTTCCAGCAGCAGAAGGACCTTCGGTAGCTCTCCTTCACACACCGAGGGTGAAGCTGCAGCAGCCTGTCACTGAAAGAGCTATTTAAGAACGTACGGGAGGGAGCAGCGCCTTTTGTAGTCCATCTTTTGATCATTGTAGTTTCACTACAAACATCCGCCGCCGTTGCATCATAATTATGGAACCTGTAGTGTAAGTGCGGTCGGATTCTCTTAGCACCACGGTTGTCTTTTCTTAATTCCTTATCATTTCTTCTTCACATCTTTCCTTGACCTCATGACATTTCCATCGAGGTCAAGGAAAAGTGGTTAAGAAAAGACATTAGGACGTAATTTTTGTACTTTTCGGCCACAGCCCCCAAAACCGAAGCAGCTAAATAGAATTCAGGCATCAGTAATTTTCTTATATACACCTGTGCTAATCCTTCTGTGACATGTCACAATGTTTTTGGTGAAAATTTCTATAAAGGCACCTGTTTATTCTGTGCTGTGGGGTGCTTTTAACATTTCACCACTAGATGGCAGCACAAGAAAATATATTCAATGGTTAGTGTTACACCATACAGGAGGAGACAACTATGATCTTATGTTACTGAACACTAATTACAGTGTTGTCTCTTTGGTGTTTTCTCCTGCATCTTTCTCACACCAAAATATCTGCGGCTCTTAAAATATATCGGCATCTTAAATGCAGCATTAGTCAAAAGTGTGGCGGTACATTGGTTTTCACATGAAGAGTATCAACACTCTGTTACGTAGGGAAATAAACGCCTCAGGATATGAGTGAATAGCTCAGATCCTTTTACATCCAACAGTGTAACTGTTCCCAGTCAGCAATTTGCAGGTGATTACTGTGATTCCAGACTTTTGAGTCATACTGCCTATTAAAGTTAAAATGTCATGTATAATTGAGTCTTGGAACTACACACCTAATTCAGCCTTCTTCAGTCTTTTACCGCTTCCTTGTATTCATCTCAACTTTCCGCCCTAGAGTCCAGTGAAGAAGATTCCAGACACCCATGAAATCACTCTGCAGCACGGCACCAGGACGGTAAGGACTTCTTCTTTCAGCACTCAGTGATTACTGTTTATGTGGCTCTTTGGAAATGTATTCAATGATTCTCTGTTAAGAATAATAAGGTCTTTATTCATTGTAAGTGGCTTGTAATTCACACCATATTTTATTTACATTATACTTACACTAAAACATCTGGAGATCTGCATCAGTTATTGGATTTTTTTAGCCAATGTTCCCTCACTTTGTGCTGAATTGAGCGGCAGCAAGTCTGTTTCCCTTTGGTATTTTGTTGCAGTGAGGGAAAAATGTGTTTGAGTTCTCTGTCTTCAGTATCTCCAATCTGGTATCCAGATCCAGTGCTCATTGCAGTTTTAAAACAGTTTAGGTCTGAATAATTTGATCATTACACAAGAACAAACTTTAAATATTTGGCTTCTGTTTATTTTTGCTGCCTTTAGAGGAGGCACTATGACTACACTGTCAAATATTTCTAGAAGCAGAAGAAGCAACCTTCTACAGTTGGTCGGCATCTGAGTCGTACAGGCGTGTAGGTTGTATTTTAGTTTTAAATATGTTTTTTTTTGTCTCCTCAGGTGTCAGCTCTCGGCTTAGACCCCTCTGGAGCCCGTCTGGTGACCGGTGGGTACGATTATGACGTGCGGTTCTGGGATTTTGCTGGGATGGACCAGGCTCTGCAGGCCTTCAGATCCCTCCAGCCCTGTGAGTGGTGAGTCCACTTCTGAGAAACACAAACGTGGAACATCAACACAGTTGCTTAACATGTGCTTAATTAGTTTCATGCAAACATCCAAGTACACACTCACTGCATTTCTGTGTGCCAAAGTGTACACGCAAACACACACACACACATTTGTTGAGCTTCATTGAGCCTCTTGTTAACTGTGTGACATCCTCTCTCATCATTCAAAATGAGCCTTTCGGAAGCAGATGGTCGAGATATGTGAGTGTTTGTGTGTGTTTACTCTGTGTTTCACTGAAGCCATCATCAAAGATTGAATTCTTTTTTGGGTTTTGGGAACCAGTGGTCTGAGCTGGAGCGGGCTTCCCCTTATTAACAGAAATTTACGCTACATTTAATTTGATTACAGCGTCATCCAGTTGCCTGTTTGATTTTCTAACAAGCTGGGCTTCATATAGAAAGCTGTGCTGCCGAGGTCCACTGTTCCTCTTTCCTGACCCAAAACGACAACTTATGATCTCAGTCGAACTAAAACAATGAGGAAAATGAGCATTCGGTGCTATGTAGTGAAGATGCCAAAGACCCCAATTAAAAACAGCATTAATGTTAACCTCACTTTCATTTCAGCAATGGAACTTTTTGCTCTGTGTATCGAAATGTTGTAGCATTGTAGAATGATATGTGTGTTTCTTAGTTATTCAGTGTGAAATTGAAAACATAAAAATCACATATCCACTCTGTAAAGCACTGACTAACGTTTTTATATCTTATTATGCTTCTCGTTATGTTGCAATGTTATGTTTATTTTCTTTCAATGTGTTTCATTATGTTTTGTGTGTGTGTGTGTGTGTTAACATTCTTTCCATTTATTGGCTTAAAATGCCATTATGCTCACTGTTACGGATGTTGCGTGTCGTAGATCAAAGAGACCAATCATCAGATGTACATCAGATGTTATGTTGTTTTGTTCCTATAGTTACACGTGTCTATCATTGTTTTTTTTTTCCCTGAACCCTTTGAAGGATTAAAAAGATTCTTGTATAACAATGTTTTGGTGCAGAAGTCTTGTAAAATCACAGCTCGCAGATGGCTCGCAAAAGGGCACCAAGACACTTATCAGAACTTATCAGAGCTTATCAGCACCACAGAAATGCAAACTAAAAGTAACTTCTTTGCCTCAGATGTCCTCTTCATGTGTGTCGTGTGTGTGTGTCCCCTCAGCCATCAGATCAAGACCCTGCAGTACAGCATCACTGGCGATGTCATCCTGGTGGTTTCTGGCAATGCACAGGCCAAGGTGTTGGACCGTGATGGCTTCAATGTCATGGAGTGTGTGAAGGGAGACCAGTACATTGTGGATATGGCCAAAACCAAGGTAAAGTGGTGCTTGCATATTGTTTGGGTTGTATTTTTGGCAATCGTTTCACTTAGTTATGATAACATTGTGCTCACCAATTAATTGCAGAGATCTGGTATTTCAATTCAATTTATTTTTATATAGCGTCAAATCATAACAGAAGTCTTCTCGAGAAGCTTTTCAAATAGAGCATGTCTAGACCGTACTCTATAATTAAGAGACCTAACAAGAGATCTCCCATGAGCATGCATTGCGACAATTGCAAGGGAAAAAACATCCCCTTTCTGTGTGTAGTCAGATGCCCAGACGGGTTGTAAACAAGCCAATAATTTAACCACTGGATCACTTTATTTGGAGAAAAAAAGCCTACAACTACGGCAACTATGGTGGGTCAAAGTTGAACCAAGAAGTCTGTAAACTGAGATGGATTTTTACGACAGTTTGGGCAATAATTCCCTCCATTTTCTCTTCCAAATAAGTTTTGCAAACCTGTCTGATCATCGAACAGCGTTTCTTCCCCTCTGTGACTTCTTTTTTAGCAATGTAGCAGCATTCCCAGATTCCAGCAATTCTCTTAGTGAGTACAATGTTGTTATTTTTTGATCAAATTGACGGACAAAACTATAAAAATAAAAACCAAGTTGTAATAAACTTGAGTTAATCATAAACCTGCGTTAGCATATTTGCTGACCACTTGGGGGCAGTGTAAACAAGTTGTGAGCACAACATTGACATCACCTTTTAAGTTGATATGTCGAACTTATTAGCAAAAGGTTGCTTAATTACACATCCAGCAGTTATGAAGCAACATTACCATTAATTTGAAGTCGTGTTTCTGAACACTTGATGAATGTAAGTCTAATTTTCACTCTCCTTTAGAGCAGTTTTTGGTCTCTACCAACTCCTGAGGAAAAGATCTGGCTCTTTAGCTAAATGCTCCACTTAACCAGCTAGTCGCTAACTGTTTCTGACTGCTGTTTGGTGCCGAGCAGGTAGGGCTGCACGATAATGGCCAAAATGATAATCACAAATATTTTGATCAATATTGAGAACGTGATTATCACAATCATTCATTGATGTTAGGGACAAAATGTTTTTATTGCACTTTAACATTTAAATGAACAGAGCACTGCTTTAACTTCCATGTTGTGCTACATTCCTGCTAATGTACAAATCTTTACATTAAAATAATACTGGTCCTTATTCACAGTGCATCTCCTAGAAGCAAAATAAAATTGTACTAAAATGTTTTACCCAAAATTAAATCAACAGAGCTTTCACTTTCACGTTGTGCTACATTTCTGCCAATTAACAAATCTTGCCATCAAATAACACTTAAAAATAAGGTTCGTCTTCACCTGAATTTTTCATTTTGCCAGTAAAATATACAGTATATCACCTCTACTCTGGACTGCTGCTGCAACATTCAGGAAAGTTTTTCACGTGCTGCTGCTGCAGCATGACAGCTCCCCAAAAGTGTAGCCAAAACATCTCGATCCCCCCCTGGTGGCTGGCTGTTAGTTTAGGAAGCACTTGATTTGACATGCAGAGGAGTTTTCTGTGAGCGGATTTTAAATATCACAGTAGATAATGTTCATTTAATTGTGGGAAGCAAAAATCATGATCGTGATTAATAATTGATTAATTGTGCAGCCCTAAGAGAAGGTAGTGTACAGTGGGGTTTTTACAGCTATGAGAGCGGTGAGAGAGAACCAAAACTGTAAAGTTGTGGGCCGACAGCTAATCACTGAGCTGAAGCTATAAAACTCTGTAAAGCTGAGAGGAGCTGCAGTTTCAGGTGATAATTCTATGTAGGTTCATCACTACGAGTGACCCTTTGCACATTGTTTTCATTTAAAGCTGAAGTAGGCGAAATTGGAGCAAATATGATTTTTAAAAAAAAGTTATTTTTATAAAACGAGCGCAGCGGGTCGCTACTGTATATCCTGACAGTAGTACATGAAACAGGTAATCTGAAAAAAAAAAAACATGTGCCTCTGTGTCCTCCGGTGTCTTCAGATGCTCCTAATGGCATCTGCATGATTTCACAGACCGGAGGAAAACAACCAATCAGAGCCGAGCTGGAGTCTGCCGTCCAGCTTCCGTCTATGAGAGCCACGAGTCAATCACTCGCGAACTCTCGAAGGCTGCGTTGATCAAATATGAATCAATATTCTGTTACTGTAAATGTTTTCAGAAACATCTTGTAGTGCATGGTTTAGCTGTAAAATGAGAAAGTTTGTGAATCGGCAGCCATGTTGAGATCTGTTGAAGAAATACCAAGCACCGTCCACATGGCCGGAGCACAGCCAATAGGAACGCTCTCTCTCTGAAATGATGTGTGATTGGTCAAAGTCTTCTGTCACAGGCTATATTTTTTTAAAGCCTGAAAACAGAGCCATGATGAAGTGCAGGAGTCTAGTTTTCTCTCAGAACACTTGAATTACAATATGCTGAAAGGTTATTATGACATTTTTGCCCAATGATGCCAAAAAAATTGTTCATGCATTCATGTTTTCTCTTCTAAAGCATCCGCGCCCCAAGAGTGACTGCTAATTCTAAACACAGCCTGGATGCTCTGTTCTTATGTTCTTTGAGTTGATCCTGCCAACGCATAATGGTAGAAAGGTGTAGCCCTGAGCTAGTCTGTTTTTGTATTGTATTGACCAGCCAGAGGCGGTCTCCGGGGGAGAGGACCACCACATGCTTTCAAGACTGTCGTGGTTCAACTCTTGCTTGTACCTGCCTCTACAAAGGATCATCCTAATTAATTGCCCATGTTTGGGTTTTGCTGTGTTTAATAAAGCCATAATGGTGGTCACTAACCATCTGTGCCAGCTGCAGTGCATTTAGACATGGTTTATACCACCCATATGAATTACTTGAAACAAGTGAAGGCCCATTGATTGCAAGTAGTGTTTTCCTGGACGTCCTGCATTCTTTGTCCTGCTCAGTCCCATCTGGAGCTGATGGGAGGGTTTGGTTCAATGAAAATGCGCTTTGGCCCGCTGACAATGTCCCAGTCGATTAGCTGTGTCTCATGTGACAATTAAGTCCTTGCTTCTGCTCTGCATCTGTTGACAGACAATTACTTACCTCCTACCTCATCCAACTGTGTGCAGAGATTTGTAAAAGCCCAAAATACAAAGAGAGAAAAACAGAGAAAGGGAGCAAATCCTCACATCTGAAAAGCTGAAACCAGAGAATGTCGGACATTTTTGCTTCATAAATGACTTTTATCAATCATCAGCCAGATAATCAAAATGCGTTGTCTGTCAACTTGCTTTATTGATTTATTGACTATCCAACTCTAGTTTTTAGTTGGTCAAATAATTAATTAAACTTAAACCTAACATTACAGAATCCTGTTTAACTTATGCTAAATGCAATTGCAATGAAAACAAACTGGACATGCCAGTGTTGTCCTCAGTCAGTCACTTCTTGTTATCAGGGAGGTTTCTATTCTTGGTGCTGTTTGTCATTAACCTGCTCTGTTTCGGTTTACTGTTACTATGAACATCAGTCTGTTTCTCTTTAGTCATTGGCAATTTGTTGTCCTAAACTGTTGAGGAAGAGGAATCAGATTTGTTTAGGATGGTAGCGGCTCCTTCAACCTAATTAGGAAGCTCTTCTAATGGATAATTCTGTCTAGTTTGATGTTATGGCACTGGGCAGGGAAGCAGTCATTCACAGCCCATTTAACCTCATCATATAGTGAGTGTGTATTTTACCATACAATTTAACAACTTTTTACAACAACAACAACAGCAACTATTAATCCTTTTTAGTTGTTAAACAGCAAGACCTAGGCAGTTCCCCTTTTATCGATTATTGAAGTGGTGTGTTTTAAGTATTTGACAGTGAACAGACGGGCCTCTCTTCCTGATGCACACATACCAATGTCGTTCGGTCAACTTCTGCTCATGCAACGCTCTGCTTTTCTTGAGCATCCTGTCAAATAGCGGTACGTCATGTCTGAAGCCTCTTTGCAGCACATTGAAGTGTACCTCTCTGACCTGGCTGTGGGGGAGGCCTCTCTCCAGGTTATCCCACTTTGAAGTCATTTGTTATGAGTAATTCTCCACAGGACTAACTCCAGCAGAGGAAATGTCTGAAAGTTACTCTTGTAGGAGTTCGCTGTTTGAAGCTGTGACACAGCCTGCTGCACTGCTTCAGAGTTCACAGGCACAGTCGTAGGGCGAACCCTGTGTCGAGGAAGTCAAGGTTACAATACGATCAAATTAAAGGTCCAAAAAAATCCGTTTCTCAAGGGGGAGCGCCCTTTTTAAGGTGCATTCAGATCAGACAACATAATTGGTGCCACCCGGGCGGGAACTTTTGCTTGCGTAGTAGACAACCTCACAGTTGCCATGCAGTTCACACTACACAACTCTGAAAATGCACCGTCACAAATACGTAATAGCACCCCTGAAATAATTAACTGGTGACCTTTTGCGGAGTAGTTTTGGCTCAAGATTTAACAATGAAGAACAACTGCTGTCTCTGCACATAATTTGTGTGCAGTAAGATTGCAAAATACGTCTTCATGAATTCACCTTCATTGGTTCCTCCTGGCGACATTTCACCTTTTGTGTTTCCGCCAGCGCTTCCAAGCTACAACTGTTACAGCAGTTTCAAATAAGGTTGAAAACAGTTGTAGGGCAAATGGCAGCCCCGTAATGTCCATGTTGCAGACAGTATCCACACTAAACCACATGATTCACAAGTGTGCTGCTGCTGCTGCACCTCAAAGCAACTGGAGGCTAGCCACAGGACCTGGCCAGCAACAATTTAGTTCATTCATTTTCACTTTCTGCTTTTTTTCAGGGCCACACAGCGATGCTGAATAGTGGCTGTTGGCATCCCAAGATTAAAGAAGAGTTCATGACCTGCTCCAATGATGGGTGAGTTTAAATAAGTGTAGTGAGCTCTGAGTTGTAGGCAGAATCTCTTATTTTGTCTTTGTTGTAGCTGCAATATTGTACATACTGTAAACCTAAACCATCACAATGATAATCCGTAACATTTTCAAAAGGAGAAATGGTCACCAAAATATCCACTCCATGCAAAGACAGAAACATTTATTGGTTTACAACTATATAAGGATATAAATCACAAGTTTAGTCACGATACGATATTATATCGATTCTTTGGACAACGATACGACATGTATCGATATCACAAAGTCTGCCACAATACAATTTTGATTTGATTAAATTCAGGGTCCTCATCTGCCCATATAACACAGTCAGTTACATTTATATCAACTCACCAAATGCAACTAAAATATGAATTTGACTGTTTTATTACTGGGCTCTGTAGGAAGGAGGTACGCTTGGACAAAAATGGTGACACAGCCGTGCCATGCGGATTTCAAAATAAAAGCTTACCTTAAAGATGACGATATGTATCAATGTTTTCACTTTGCATCAGTGATATTGGATCGTTGATCATTGAATCGGTACATCGCTCCAGATCGATGCATCGTTACACCCCAACCACTAGAATGTGTCGTTATTACCATTAAATACTTAGAAAGTCCAAAATACGATCCACTGGGTGGAACAGGATAAATGCTGTGCTTCACAGCAATTATAGGAAATACCCCTGCCAAGTCTGTTTGGTCTGTTTTTGCTCATTTTGTTTCATTGTTCCATATGACGTGTCAGGAAAGTGCAGAAAAAAACATTTTTAAATTGAAGAAACAACCAAAATATCCATTTATCTCGTCAGGTGAAATTCTTTTGGGATGTGGCATAATTAATGATAACATTTATAGACACACCTCTGTAATATTAGGATTACTTGTCCCATCATTTATTCAGAATCATCCTTACTGAGCAACTAACTTGTGTACGTCATGTCCAAGAGTTTTCTTTGCTCTCATCCTCTGTCACCAGCAGGGAGTCCTCTAGTCCAGATTATTCCTCTGGAAAGGGTAGCGTGGCTTCACAGCTGTGCATTGACACATGGCACATTTTATACTGGATGTAGTCCAAATGCTGCCCTTTATTTGTATTCAGTGATTTGGACCAGAGCAACACTGCTGGAGATAACAAAACCTCACACACACACACACACACACATGCATTTTAATAATAATTTTGCTTCAGAAGGCAGAGCTTTCGCAGTTTTCTGCCTCCTTAAAAGCAGCACTGTAAAAGCAGTCCTGTATGACTGCAGAAGCTGTAACCCTTTGCCGTGCGTATAGGTGTGAGTGAATATTTGGGAGCGTGTGACTTTGAGTGAGAGCACAGTGATGAGTCTAAGTGAGTGTGACAGGCAGCAGTGCAGAAATCCAGGGCTATCATCATTAAGTGGAAACAAGGGCCTGGCTTTGTGGGCAGGCCGCGGCCCAGTGTTTACCAGTGTTGCTGCTCTCCCAGATGTTGAGGCTGGTTTATTTAGCTCTTATTGAGGCTCTGGAAATCCTCCCCTGGCACGTTAGCACTGGGTGTTGGTCCTGGCCAGCTCGCGGGAGAACAGCGGAGAGGAGCGCACAGGGAACCATTCACGCAGGCCGAGCAGCTGTATGTGAGGAGGGTTCAGAGCAGCAGAGCGGGTCAACACAGCGACCTGCATCTCAGAGATGGAAAGAGGCAGTGACGGCCTAATAGTGATTTACAGGTGAAAGACGCTGTCCATATAACCCCATGTCAAATCTCTCATATTGCACTTTCACTTGTCATCACTTTAGTAAATGTGCAGTGCAATAGAGGGGCTACTTGGTGATGAAGTGCAGTACTTGACGTTCTTGGTTGAACCACACAACCCCTCGAAGTTCACACTTCTTCAATCAAAAGTCCCTCTCATTCCTCCAGTGCAAACAGAACGTAGGCGCCAGGGTTTTAAACAGGTGCCAAACACACTGATCACATTAGTCATTGTTTCTGTATTCTGGTAACTCCTCATTTTTAGAGTTAAGCATTTAAAAGTGCTAAATTTGAAAATCAGAGCATTAATATAGCAGCAAACAACTATTTGATATGTAAAGATATAGTTGAGTAATGTCTACCTGAGCAGAGAGTGAAGTGACTCTCCCTCACTGGGTATTGTAATCCGAGATTCTCTGCGCATTGTTTTCATCAGTCATTCCCAAAGACTTGGTCAGGACCCACAGGTGGGTTGCAGGAGATTTTATTAGGGTCAATTTGCAGAATTTCTGTTATTTAAGATTGATATCTGCAGTGCACCTTTGAGCCACACGAGAAAGCCTGAATGTTCGTATTGTTCTGATAATTGTAGCCTACTTCATAACATAGAATCTAATGTGAAAGGCTAGCGTACATTTGGTTTGTCTTACTGATGAGAGGAAAAAAACGAGGGCCTGTTAAATGTAGGCCTAAATCCTATTGATTTACTGAAGAATGGGATAGCCTGTTAACTCCGCCTAAATGCATTTACGGTATTTGGTTTCATTTATAAAGTATTTAATGTGTGTATATGTTTTCAACAACACATGCATAAAACAAAGGTGTGATTTATCAAATGTATATCTCTTCGAAATAGCTGGTTTACCTATTCAAGATAATATGAGGTGATGCAAAAATGGCAGTAAAGGGTTGTGATGGTTTGTCATTTTTAAAAAGTGGGTTCCCAGAAAAAAAGTTTGGGAAACACTGGTTTACATAGCCGGTCTCTCTGGCTAGCTAATGGCTGCCACTCAGCACTGCGCTCATAGGGCGTTTACTGTTGATAAAGCCGTCATTGCGGAAGCGTAGCACCCACCCTCCGGTTTCCCTCCAGGTAAACACTGTTACCTCTGTCAGCACTGTTGCTGTTGTTTGCACCATTAGCTGCTGGCTGCTGGCTCAGCCGTCACCATGTTGAGAGCCGTGTGGAGGCAATAGATTCTCTGAATTCCGCTCTGAATTAATGAGCTTTAAGATTTTAGCAGGCATGTTTGTTTTTTTTGTGCTGGTAAATTTTAGTATCGTTGAGAGTACAGCGTGAGATCCTCAGAGCAGAGCTCCTGTACATTCAGCTAGATGACAGGCAGCCAGGCTTTTGCTGATCCAGCTAGATATGAGGGGGTTCTGGATTTTACTCAGCAAATGAGTTCTGCTTTTTGGAGCTGGCCCCAGGAATGAAGTCATGAGGACTTCTTCTGCAATTTCAACTTACGAAAGAGTCTTTTTTTTTTCTTTCAACACTTTATGGTCTAAATTGCTAATTTCATTGGTTGGGATTTTAAAGAAAAAAAGAACGGTTTGTAAGAGTGTCAGCTTATCACACTCAGTTGTTGCCTCTTGCTTATCCTTCTTAAGCTCCATCAGGCCACATTGATCAACTATAGAGTCTGCAGAGGCCATACTGTAGTCAGTGGGCCTCTAGAGAATGGACCGGCAGTTGGCCAGTAGTACCAGTGGGGGTCTGCTACTGGCTGTGTCTGCTTAAACATCAGACCAACACCTAGGTTTTCTGTCTTTCTTCCCGTGTAAGAGAGTCTTTGTTGTGTTTATTTGAATAGGTTATTAAGCATGATCACTGGACCGCCCAGCTCCTTAATTAAAGGTCCCCCTAGTTGTGTGGAATCTCATTCATAAGAACTGCCTCCCAGCTTCTTGAATGATTTCATTAACTGACACTTTTTTTTTCCCTGAGAGGAAGTGGATGAGAGGGAAGTACTGATGAAGCAAACATAATAATGCAGCAGCAGGGTGGTAGCGATTGTCCTTTCACACTGACGGTTGAATGGGGGGCTTCAGTTTGTGCTCGGACTGGTGTGAACGTGTCAACATTTCACATTCTTCTGTCATTCTGTTTGAGAGTCGTGTGATTGTTAAACGGCTAAATGTTTTACAACATGTTTGATCCAAGGGGGAAAATGCGTATTAAGCATGGAGACACTTTAACTAAGTCTTTGCTGAAAGACTGGACACCTGTTGGAAAACCGCAGATTTATTTCTCAGAAAGTGAAGGCCATATGTGTTGGATTTACTCCCGGTGGAAGTGTTCCTTTGGCAGGATTGAACTTGAAGTAAACTAAAAATATGGCTGGGACTTTTGTGTCAATCATGGTTTTTAAGAGCTGCAGCCTTTTTTAATGACTTAAATCCTCAACAGTAGTGGTTTAAGAATTCTTGAATATGCTCTGTTTAAAGTTAACAAACCGTACCGCAAACTGTAGAATTGTTAAAGGGTAACTTCAGTATTTTTCAACCTGGACCCTATTTTCCCATGTTTTGTGTCTCAGTCACTAATGGGGACAACATTTTCTGAAATTGGTCCAGTATTGAGGGAGAACGCTATGGCAGCCACACAACAAGCTGTGAGGGCAAGTGAGCAGCGTCAATGTAACGTTACATTCACTAAAAGTGCTTGTTTTTGCCACTGACAGGCTCAGGATTGTTATTATAAGTGCCTGACAACATTATGGGAAGGACCCTACAGAGAAATAAAACATTTTTCTGGCTTTTCCTTCATCCGGTCTGTTTGTTATTGTGTCCAAGTCCCGCTCAAGGAGAAGTCTCGTTGTGAAATCTGAATATCCGTATTCTCTGGCTCAAATAAATACGGGCGGCCTTCGAATTCAAAGACCTCATCCACATCTTTGATATCATCTAAATATTCAGCCATGAAATTCTTTTAGATAACACTAAGCTGCGCTTGCTGTACTCAAACAGTATTCCACTATCCCACCATTGTCTTGCGGCAACACGTCACCTCGCCAGATTTCAGAACGAGACTTCTCCTTGAGCAAGACTCTTTCCATAATGTCAGACACTTATAATAACAATCAGAGTCTGTCATGGCAAAAGCAAGCACTTTTAGTGGACGTAAATGACGGTGCCAGCTTGCCCCAATAGCACCATATTGCAGCCTCTGAGCGGCTGATGTCTACAGCACTCTCCCTCAATACTGGACCAACTTCAGAAATTGTTGTCCCTATTAGTCAGTTAGACACCAAAACATGGGAAAATAGGTTGAAAAGTACCGAAGTTAGTCTTTAACAAACTATAACTCAACGAAAGCTTTTCATTAGTGGCTTCAGGGACATGACATTTCTGATTGTTGGTTTTACTTGATGTAGTTTTTTAGTGCTCCGGGAAAGCCATCAAAAATTCATGTTATGCTCTTTTTGTGACTGAAATTTCAGCCAGCGGAGCAGAGAGGATAGGACAAACGGCGACTTTCTAATTGAGCCCACATGTTACTTCTGTCTTGAGACACACTTGCGCATGTGCACACACAAATACACACAATTTGAGGAATGTTTGCAAGAGGTTTGGATGCCAGGGATTCCCTCCGTGCTGGCCTGCTGTCAGGGCTGCAGCTGGACGTGCATGTGTAGCTGTACGCAAGGAGGCCCAGAGGACAACATGGAAGGTCCTTTTTACTGCTGAGGAGCAAATTATTTGTCTTTATGCGCTCAAACCAGACACATAATGTGATCTATGTGACACATTAAGGCATTATCATTGGAGAGCAGCCACAAAAATAGAGTCACACAAGGCAGAATCGTGATCTACTGCTTGGATAAATCCTGGTAATCAATTGTTTTTTTTGCATGTGAGTAGGCACTTTTTATAAGTCAGTATTTTTCTCTCACTGATAATTGCTAGCATACTGATCTTGTCAAGTAAGTAGGTCATCTATTTCTTTAGTGCTTTTAGCCAAATGCTCGGTGATAGCTTGCTTTGGATTTTTTTGAGGGGAAAGGAAAGGGGGTGGAAATTAAGTGTTATCTGCGTGACAGAACGGGGATCAGAAGTGAGGACAGACATTGCAAAGTTTGTGCGAGCATGTTGGGGCGATTCACACAGTTAAACACACCAGGTTCATCCACAGTCCAGCTCATCTCAAACTGTTGGCCGCTTTACACTGCAAGTGTTCCATATCCTGCCCAAGAACGCACATACCGTACCTTTTCAGGAGTGCATTTATCCTTTTTGTTCAGTTTAAAGTCATGGCTGAATTTTTGACTGACAGTAACTTCTAGATCTTCAGTGTGTGAATACAATGTTTGTTTCTTTTCTTATTGAATTGGCCACTTCCTGATGGGGAGGCTTCTTATCAACCAGATTGCTTGAAGAGCTGTCCTGACTTCTTTTAACTTGAGTTAAGCATTTTGTTCCTGTAGTGCACTAGTTCCCAACCTGGGGGTCCCAACCCCCACTAGGGTTTTGCCAAAGCTTCACAGGGGGTCGCGAGGCCTTCTTGATTTTAAGGGGTCTAAGACAAGTCATCTTGCATTAAAAAAGTACGCAGTTAAAACAACCTAAGTGCTAATAGAACAATAGCCAAGAGTCAGGGAGAAGAAAACGCTGAATTTGTCAAATAAAAAAAGTATTTATGATGTATATATTAAGTATGTATGATTCTTAAAAATAAAAAAATACATAATACAGACAGAATTGTATTAAAAGTTCCTAAAAATAACTTATCTCCGATTCAATATTCACAGGAAATAATCTGTTCTAAATTCATCCAAATCACTCGTTTTGCACAAACTTCCTGCAGTTATTGCGTTCACTATTTAGTTTAAAGCAGCAGTGGGTAGCAAATATGATTTTAAAAAAGTGATTTTTATAAAACGGTTGCTATATCCTGACAGTAGTGCATGAGACAGGTAATCTGAAAAAAAAAAAAAATCATGTGCCTCTGTGTCCTCCGGTGCTCCTAACGGCATCTGCAAGATTTCACAGACTGGAGGAAAACAACCAATCAGAGCCGAGCTGGAGCCTGCTGTCTCTGAGCAGCTGTCAATCACTCACAAACTCCGATCAAACGGTCTAAATAGGCAGCGCTGATCAAATATGAATCAATATTCTGTTACTGTAATGCCTATTTCTCGCCTCAAATGTTTTCAGAAACATCTTGTAGTGTAATGTTTAGCTGTAAAATGAGAAAGTTTGTGACCCGACAGCCATGTTTAGATCAGTTGAAGAAATACCAAGCACTGCCCACCAGCCAGAGCACAGCCAATAGGAACGCTATCTCTGAAATGACCTGTGATTGGTCAAAGTCTCCCGTCACGGGCTAGATTTTTTTTAAAGCTCGAAAACAGAGCCACGAGGAGGTACAGAAGTCTAGTTTTCTCTCAGAGCACTTGAATTACAATATGATGAGATCTGCTGCTGTAGTGTGTGGTCTCACCTGCCCTGCTAAAACCTTTTTTTAGGTTGATTTTCCACTTTGGAGCCACACTAATAATGTTGTGAATTTATGTGAATCAGTATCTCGCTGTACCCACAGAGCATCTGTGCTCAGACCAGAGTGTTTCTTCTTTTGCTTCCTTGCTTGAGTGCCACTGTGTGTACGCCTCCTCCCAAAATCCTTCCGTTATCTCCCCTTCAGCTGCGATGCAAGATGGACCGACTTCCCCTCCTAATCCGCGTTTCTCATAACAGAGCCCTAGTTAGTCAGTCAACCGGCCATCAGGAAACACAGCCTAACCCCATCACCGGAGTTTGACCAATAAACAACCTCATACAAGACGTACACCTTTCTTATCCCTCTCTCTTCCTTATCTCCTCATCTGGGAAAGTGATCCCAGCAACCATCTCCCCCACTAGGCCTGTAACCTGACGGACAGATAAAATCTGGGGCCTGGGGAGTTGTCACTCCTCAGTTGATGTGTGAACGACTGCGCTACCTCGTAAAGTGCACACGCATGACTGAGGATGTATGGGTCTCATTTTATTACATTCACCCCTCTGTTTCTGAAGCGAAAAAGGGGGCTGCTGATTGAAGGGAAAACAGGGAAGAGGAAAGGGAGCGCAGTTTTTGGCGGTTTCTTCATGGTGCATGTGAATATTTTGACATCTCACTCTTTTATTGCTGTTTCTTTCCCAAAACAACCACCTCCTCTGAGAGAAAAACGGTGCCCCAGATGTTTCCCTCTGGAATAAAGGTGCAACTTTTATTAGGTGAAGCTGCAGATCACTTCCTTTTGATTTTTGTTACTCTGATAGGGGACAGAAAGTTTTTAAACTTTAATTATTACAAGGCTTTGTTGAATACTCGATTCTAACTGGTCAATCACAGCGTTCTACGGTCTATTATTTCATTATAGCAGACTGTTGCTATGTATAACAGATCATTGCTATGGGCGCAGTTCTGATGTCGTACTCTGGCGGACCGTTTTTGTGTCAAATTACTGATTTTTTTAAGTAAGTAGCCGTGTAATAAGCGGGATAATGTACAGCTAGTGGGCCACTGTTGTGAGATAAACCCCTTCAGGGCGATGCAGGACCCCTCTGCTCCGCATCAGGGTCCACCCGCATCGCCCTGTTGGGGTTTATTTCACAACAATGAACCGCTAGCTGTACATTATCCCTTACTTTACAAGTTTAAAGACAGTTTCCCCTTCCCTGCTCTGTCTTGCCCCTGACAGGTGAGGGTGTGCAGTCTTTGCCCCGTGCTCAGGGTTGGCTCAACACTGGTGGGCTCTGTTCTATCCCCCTGACAGCCAGCAGTGCCATGTTTTGGAAAGAGCCCTTACGATAAATAGCATTCCAGGTTTTGTGTGCTACGCGAAAGGTTATGTTGTCTTTATTGGCTTGACAGACGCCTACAGTCTTCTGTAAACAAAATAGAGATGTCTGTGTGAGGCAGCAGGTGGACCAATTTGTCATCCAGTCTACGGCGATCACTCTTTCTCATTCACTCTCACACATACACCCGTATATCTGCTCATGTAAACACTTACTGTACAGTGCAAGGTTGTAATGGGGCAATCTACTTATTATATATTGGGCTTTTGTATCTTATTTTTCCAGCAGGTATTTTTTGATTTACGAACAGCTTCGGTTTATGTGGATTTAAACACAACTATGCATCAAACAGAGTTTTATTTGACCCCTTACCAGTTCTCACTCAAACCATATGTCTTCAGCTGGCATTTGTATTACATTGTTAGACTTATCCAAACACAGTTGAGTGTGTGTGTGTGTGTGTGTGTGTGTGTGTGTGTGTGTGTGTGTGTGTGTGTCTCTGACTTTGTAGCCGGTCATGGAGGAATCCTTGCCTGGCTGTTAGTAGCAGCCCTGCCTGTGTGTTTATACTCCTCTGCTGACCTCATGACCCCAAAGGTCGTGATGCTCACTAAAGCAAGCAGTGGGTCACAGACACATTTGGACACGCTCTGTCTGGCGCGAGTGTTGGCGTGGGTGTGTGAGAGGTTGGCTAAACATGTTTGTGTGTAGTCGGGTAGTTCAATAACTAAATGTGGAGGTTTAAGGTTCTTGAGGTCACCTGCAGTGCTGCTCATCATTTTTGTCTTCTTATTTATCAGTTTCTATATCTCTCTTCTTTTTAATTTCTTTTTATCACTGCAGCCTCCCTTACACACTTTTCACAAAAGCCCTGAAAAGATACAGAGCTAGTTGATTGAAACGATTTAGATTTGGTGGGTGGGTGCTTGGACATCCTCTAGACAGCAAGCCAACAGGGTCAAAAGTGAAACGTTCCACCTTGTTTTAAGCTAAACAAATTGGTGTACTCAAATCATTGTCCACCCGACTTTGAAATTTAAAGTATGCATAAATACTGATAACGGCTTTGACTAGCCTAAATAATCATCTTGCTCTGAGGGGTTTTTGAGTAACTTTATCCTTTTTATTTTATCCAGATTATTTAGGATTGCTAACAGCAATGAATGATTAATCATTTGAAAGTTAACACTCAAGTTTCAGATGCATTTTGTTTTTAAAGCTAGGGTAGGTAATGTTGAGAAACTAGCAAGAGTACGCTAGATTTAAAAAAATTTCCAACTGCAAAACCCAGCCCAGTGATGTCAACTCTTTTCCAATGAAACGCTGCTGACTAGCTCCAAACGTTGCTAATTCTAGCGAGAAAGTCACCAAGTCAGCAACACTGACAGATACCGGATTTTATTTATCTATTTTTGTCAGAGCATTTGATTTATTGATTGCTGTTGGGATGTAATGAGTATTTCAACTAATATAGCAATAATGTTTTTGAAGGGAATTACCAACTCTAGCTTTAATTTGTAGATTGATGGACGTCTATGTATCTCATAGTTTTGCATTGTTTATTTGTAAATATATGTCAATTCTTTAGTGGTTTGATGGATACATTGCATATGCTATTATGAAAGTTAGTTAATATAAGATTTATTTTTATAAAATACCATTTCACCATTGTTCAATGTTTGAAATATAAACCTGTAACCAGCCAGGATTAAAGTTGGGCTTAAAGTTAATGACATTTTGGAATAAAACCTCCTATTTGCACATTTACTATACTGTATGAAAAGTCTGCATTTTAATTCCTCCTTCTCAGTGGTCCAGGTTGTATAATGTGTCCAAAGATTTCATGGTTTCACGCTTCCGACACACCTGTCAGACTGATCTACTGTCCTGCTGTTTGCTAACCCCTCACCCTGCAACACATACTGTAGCTGCCTCACCTTCTGTTCATGAGAATGGCTGAGGCACACTGTATCTCTCTGTGATACTGATTTATTACAGTGGTGGATGGTGTTGATGACCAAATTTGTTTTGAGGGATAGATGTTTTATGAGGGATTCATGACAGTTGGGTGAGGATAAATTAAATACCCTGTCTGTCCACAGCACTGTGCGCACATGGGTCCTGAGCTCGGAGAAGGGTCACAAGTCTGTGTTCAAACCGCGATCCTTCCAGGGGAAGAAGGTCATCCCCACGTGCTGCACCTACAGCCGCGACGGGAAGCTCATTGCAGCAGGCTGCCAGGATGGCACCATCCAGATCTGGGACAGAAACCTCAGCGTGAGTCTTCAAACACACACACACACACACACACACACACACATACATACCAACTGCCTCAATGTGCAGTAGGTTGTAAACATCGGATGTCTGTTTTGTCACGGCCTCTGGCACAGAGTCATGAGTCTCGGGTCATCCGGTCACAGGCCAGAGAGGCCAGAGTTCACTAACGTTGACCAGAATTGAAAATGCCTTGCTTTAAAATGCATTTGTCCAAACTGGGAGTAGTTGAGAATATTATTGAATCGACTATCTGACCTGTATTGACCCTGTTATCACACTAACCAAATAAGAGTTGCTCTCATTCCATCCAAACTCTGGAGAAATTAGTCTACAGCCACGCTAGAGGCTCTTTGAGGTTGTAATTAAATACAGTGGTGCTTTGAGCTAAATGCTAACATCATGTTAAGCAACTATAATCTTAGTTAACAATCCCTTTATTAGCACTTGTAGTACAGCTCAGGCTGATGGGAATGTCATTGGTTATGCAGGTATTTGGTCATAAATCAAAGTATTCGACAAATTAAAATGTTGATCTGATGATGGTGCTAAATGTTAAAGAGATAGTTTGGGTGTTTTGAAGTGGGGTTGTATGAGGTACTCATCCATATTCATTGTATTACCTACAGTAGATGACGGTCGGCACGCCCCCAGTGTGGAGAAGCAGGCAGGAGTTACCACATGGGAGCAAAGCAATACAGTCCTGTGGACGGGGCCATCAGCGAAACGTATTTTAGCCACCTATAAGAAATGCCCACCTAAATAAATCAATATCAGTTTAAGTGTACGCTATATTTTGATTTTTTTCTGACGGGGAACTGAACTGAAAGTGAAACCTCTTCTCTCTACAGCATACTGTTTTTGTCAATGAAGTCTGTTGGCTTTGAGCTTGCTTAGACAAGTTTCACGTTCAGTTCACACAGTACACTTAAACTAATATTGACTGATTTTTTTAGGTGAGCCTTTCTTTTAGGTGGCTAAAATACGTTTTGCTGCCGGCCTCGTCCACATCAGTACATTGCTTTGCTCCCCCGTTGGTACTCCTGTCTGTTTCTTCAAGCAGGGGGCGTGCTGACGGTCATCTACTGTAGGTAATACACTGACTATGGATGGAAGTACCTCATACAACCCCACTTGAAAACACCCAAACTATACCTTTAAGGGAACACCAAAGTGATCTAATAGTTGTTGAGATATTTCACTATGGACCAAAGCAGTGGACTGACCTTCCCTTCCCTAGAGCCACGCCGCTGGCATGGCTCAAAATAGCTGATTATGTAACTGAATTAACTGACGTGTGATGATTACATAAAAGTTACTGGGAGGCCCAATCACAATTTCCCTCTGTACATTTTCCACTATTAGTTAATGAGGCAATTAAGTGATCAAAGTGTTCATTCCGTTCTTCAAGATTCACATTGTTGAGGTAATGGTTGATCTTGGCTCCTAAATAGCATTGCTCGCACTTATTTGGCTGTTTTCACTCGAGTTATTTGACAAATAGTCACTGTACATAAAAATGACTTCCATCCGAGGCTGCAGAATGCACCTCCTCCATCTTTCAACGAGGAGATCTTTTGGGTCACTCGATTTGTTTTATCACCGATGGATACACCTTAACCCATGCCTGCTTGTCTACCCGTCTCTGGTTAGTGTATGGGCGGCAAAAGGAGCCTGTTTTGCAGCTCACTGCTCACTTGCTCATTCACACGCAAAATGTAGCTCCACGATACAGATGTGAAGAGGAAAAAAAGAGGTGCATTCCTGTGTTGGGAAGCTGAGAGGACCTGCTGTACTCCATAATAATTAAGTATTTTCAAAGGTGATATATTGCAGGCAACGTTCCAGTTTGGTATTGTCTTACATTACAGCTAGCTCTTTTGCAAACACGGTTTCACAAGTTGCCTTTTCCACGGTGTGAGAAACACTTTATGGATACTCACCTGGGAGCCCTGAATCACTATGAACACACATTTTAAGAGAGAAAATAAAATTGATGGAGGTCTGCACACAGATGTTGCTAAATACTCTCTAAGACAACCGAAACAATAAGTTTTGAACTACTGGTTGGTCTATTTTCATGAACTATCTGAAGAGAATAAGAAGTTGTTTTTCTGCCCCCGCCACATTTTTATCATTAATTTCTCTGTTCTACTTTATATCTTTTCATCTGTCCAACCCAATACATGGACACGGTTGAATGCTTCTGTTATTTCATTTGAGAATAGTGACGGTGACAATTAAGCTGCAGTTAGTGAGTTGGAACAGCTTGATTGGACAGAGGGGCTTATCCAGATTAGTCAAATGAGAAGTAGGCTACACGATAATTACTCCCAACAGTCAACTTCATAATCACACAACACACAAAAAAATGTATTTAGATGGAGGATTCCTATTGTGAGAGCTTTTGTGCTTCCGTGTACCCGTGTTGTGTGGACTCCACTCACTCATCATCCCACCCCTGGGCTGCTCAGAGCAGCAGGCTCCGAGTCATTGGGTTAAAGCTCTCCGAATTTATTACCCCTCTTTCTCCAAGCTAAATATTTACCCTGCGTCCCATAGCAGCTTACAATAGTCATGTCTGTTGCCTGACCACTGGAGCCTGTCCTGTCTGAATGGCTCAAGAATTTAGTTGGTGCCCTCTGCCCTAATCAGCAACCTGTTCTGCTGACTCGAATTCAGCCACAAGCCTAAAAAGGAATTGACCTCGCGATGCTTTTATTGCTGCTACCCACCCCCTCCCCCCCCCCCCCCCCACCCAGACAAGGCCTATCTCCTGTTGTATCGCCACTATTACTCATGGCCAGAATATGCAGGCAGATCAATCACAATCAATCCTGTACATGACCTTGATCTCGAGCTGAGCCCGAAGAGAAGCTATTGAGGATGACACATCGTGCTCTTGAACCCTGACATGAGTTGATTGATCCTATGATGGGGGTTCAAGTAGGTCTCTTTTAGTGGTCTGCCACAGAGAGTGATTGCATGCTCCCTCTCTGACCAGAGGGGTCGGTGCCAGAATTACAAGACTGCATTTAAATGGTTGCCAGGTAATGTGCACTCTGTGAGAGTTTGTGCGTCCAGGGTGCAGGCCTCCGTTCAACAACATTACCACAGAGACCTGGGGAATGTTATGATCTCATTGGTGGACTTGGATGTTTCCAGACTTCAAAGTGGGACCCCAGAAGAGAGGTGGTTTTGATGAACGGCACCGGTGGGGAGTGTTATCATGAGATGATATGGCAGACTTTCTCTCGTTCTCTGCTTTTGCTGGCTTTGTCATCGCAATCGATACTTATGAGAAAAAAGTTTTTAATAGTTTTTAATCAGATTAATTTCGATGTGTTATGAAGTCTTGTCTTCATTTTTTCTCTTTATTCTGGTTCTCAGCCTATGTTGTTCTTTATAAAACGACTTAAGATTCCAGGCTCCTTTTCCTCCACTCAACATCGTGTTTTCATTCTAGTCACACACAGTTTATTGTCACCTGCATAAACTGACCACCAGTGTTGGCCAGCAAATAATTTATAGTTACCGGCCTAATAGGACCCTCAATAGAATTAATACGCGTCTGCACAGTATCACTGTAAACTAAACTAGTAACTCTGTGGGTCATAAAAGATGGGTCTGTGGGAATATAAAACAGAATGACAGAAGAACTTCTTAGGGCGCTTTCACAAGCCAGCATTTATTCTGTTTTAATCAAACTCTGGCGCGGTTAGTTTGTTTGTGAACGCAGTAATCGTACCCTGGTGCGTACCAAAACAACCGATCCGAGACCGCTTACGAGAGGTGGTCTTGGACCGTTTCCAAGCCAACCAAAACGCAGGCTGCCTGTGAGGGTTTTTGTTGAGATGGAAACACAGGTTAACATGAGTGGGAGAGGACAGACCGGTTGCAAAACTCCGATGTTTACTTGACATCTGGGCCGAAGAGGACATACAGAATATGCTAATATGAGTGTGTGAAAACAGTGATGTTTGTAAAGTCATAAACTGCTTCCAGTTTGACTGAAGAAGGGATTGGTGCGCAGTCAATCAGTGCCGAGTCAAAAATGAAAAACGTCGACAGTATCAAAATCTGCGATTCCCTGCACAGAAGTGGCAGCTCTCGAGATGAAAAAGATAAATTTGCCTTCGTACACGTCCCTCAGCAACAATTGCTTTTATTTGTCCGCTTTAATTTGCTCTGTGAAAGCGGACCAGACTAAATGGAAAACGAACCAAAAGTATCAATTTAACTCTGATTCAGACTAACTAAACGAACAATTGCTCGTGAAAGTCTCTTAAAGTCCAATGAAAATGTTGAGAAAAAACGTTCTAGGATCTGATAACGGACTAAAGTACATATACAACCCTCATCATGAATATGTCTTCATGGAAGCGTTTGCCGGGCTATCTGAAGACATTCTGATCGTAAACATTTACACCGAATCTCATTCCTACAGCCTTCATTGTAACTAGCGATTATTTTCATTGTTGATTAATCTGTCAATTATTTTCTCGATTAATCGATAATTGTTTGGACTATAAAATGTCAGAAAATGGCGAAAAATGTTGATCAGTGTTTCCCAAAGCCCGAGATGACGTCCTCAAATGTCTTGTTTTGTCCACAACTGTCATAGAGGAGTAAAGAAACCAGAATTCACATTTAAAAGATTTTGACGATTATCAAAATAGTTGGCAATTAATTTAATAGTTGACAACTAATCGATTAATCAATTAATCAATCTTTGTAGCTCAAGTGCTTTTTATCAAGTGAATGCTTCAGCTTTCAGCGTTGTGCTCATTCCTCACCCAGGTTTTAACTCTGGACAAAGACCTGGAAACGACATGTACAGAATCCTTTTTTGCAGTTTGCAGCCTGAGACATGGAGGAATACTGTCCCTTCAAGGGAACACGCTGTCAGATCATGCGGACACTCAGTCCAGTGTGATCCGCTAACACACACATACACACGGCTTCCCCATCACCACTTGTTGATTTCCATGAAAGATCAGAGCAGCTGCTCAGGACTGCGGTTTGGCCACTCGATCCTCAGAAACGAACAGAGGTCAGAGTGAGATGTTACAACTGACTGCACAGTGGGCATCACTAAGTCTTTCAGGTGTGCGCTTGTAAAAGTATGGTGGTTGGTGGGGGGGGGGGAAAGGCAGCGCCATGCAGTATTTATATAATGATACCCAGATAGTGTGGTCAGGAACAGTTGGTCCTGTGGTAGATTGTTATCATAGTCTGCTGCGGATGAAACCCAATGCTGTGTTCCTGCAGCTATTTATCAACTCCTGCTGCCGAATGGGTGGAGATGTGAATTAGGGCTCTGTGTATGCGTGTGTCACAATCTTACATGAAACGATATACATGCATATCTGTGTGGGGGAAAATGCTCACATTGGCTCGCTGAATGAAATTGTGACAATTTATCCCGGTGCCTGTTTGGGCCAGGGAGAAGGGCACAGTTTGCAGAGGAAGTCACAAGGCGCGAGAGAAGTTTCAAACTGTGTACGAGAATCCGGTTTCACAAGCCGGCTGTGTAGATTATCACAGGAAGCAAACACCATGGCATCTACCAATGCCAGCCAACATCAGGATAGTAAATAAACACGCAAGCTCTCACAACAGCAGTAAATGATCTAGAAATAGCTGGAGGGGTTTATGTTTGCAATGAGCAGCTAGAATAACCACCGGCAAAGTCACTACTTTTATGTATGAAGTTTACAAAATGAAAGAAGTCTTATTATTTCCTGCCTTTTTTTTTCTCTTCATAATTTACTCCAAAGTTGAACAAGGCTCGTCTTTTCCCTCATTCCACCTGTTTGTCTGTTAGGATGACAGAATTTTTTTTTTTTTTTTTTTATGCTAACACAACAGTCACTGAAGTGCAGTATAACATAACACATATGACATAAAAGTGAGAGTTAAAACCCAGCATGTGCCAACAGCAGATGGTGTTCATTTTGGAAAGAAAAACGTCAGATAAAAAGAGGAAAAAAAAAATACACTTTGTGGAATGATTCATTACGGGTCGGACAAGAAGAGCTCATAACTTTTCTTACTATAGTTGACCTGAGGAAACCCGCAGCTATAGCGAGAAAACATGTGTTTCGAGGCTATGTTTTTTAAAAAAACAACAACAAAAAAACGCGTCTTCGCTATTCTCTCTGGAGTTATGTAAAGCAGATTTCATCACCTTCTCCTCGCAGTATATTTATGGTGTATTATCTACTTTTGATGCGGTATATTTTCACCCCCCGCAACGCTGCACTGTACATACAATGCTACGATTTTCCTGCCTGGACTATCCTCTCCACTAGACCCACTTTTATGGTGTGCCATTGAGCTTCATGTAACAACTCATAAGACAAGATAATTACAGGAAAAGGGTTCATCAGCATACCCTGCTGTTCATAGTCCGCTGACCCCACCCAACCTATTTGTGCCTCCATGCATAGATGCGCTCGCAGTTATATGAATGGAAATGGTTGGATACGCTCCCATTCTCCATGCGCACATGACACAGCTGTGGCAGTGGTCATTGTCCCCCCAATGTCTTTTGTTTTAGGCTGATCAAATAATGTATTCTCAAAGCTCAGTCGGCCACCATGCACCCTTAACGTAGAGTACTGTGTGTTTGACTGGGTTTAAGCCTTACACATTATGCGTTAGCTTCTGTTTAGTAGTCCTGAGATAGCCTGTGGCCGAGCTGTAAGATTAGAAAATGTACTTTTTATATTAAATTGACCTCTTGACTTTTATTTCTCAACCAAGTCAATTTCAAATGCAGCGAATAAAAGAATAGGAAGATAATCTAAGATAAGAAATAAGGAGAGTGGATTTGAGTCAAAGGTACTTTACAAGTAAAATGATGATGGGAAGCAGAAAATTATCCCTAGAGAGACCACAGAGGCTAAATGGCCAACGCCTGGAAAAGTGGAACCCGTGTTATCTACAGTTCAAGGTAACAGTGTTATCTGTCTCGTCCAAGTTAATAACTTCCCTCCATTTACTCACTTTGGAAGTGAAGTATGACCTCGTTTCCTTCTTGTATCATAAGGACACATCACTCATTCACCTCACGCTCCTCTCTCTCCTGCTCTTGCTGCCAGCATTTCTCTACACTTCTCTCTATCTTATCTGTCCTCCACACTCTGTGCTCACTTCAAATTCCTTATCCACCTCTCCGAGTCAAAAGCCCGTATTGCTGCAATTCTCCTTTCACTGATTTATTTGCATTCCGTTTAGAATTAATGAAAATGTAGCTGGATAAACCGAGGTTATGTTTGTTTGAGCGTTAGCAAGCCTACTTCCCAGACTATTGCTTCACCGCTGTCTTTTAATGATCGATCTTTATAAGCTGGCCGTACTCGGGTAAAACTAAGGCAGTATGTGGAAGAAAGCGGAGAATAAAAACACAGGCATCAAGGCTTCGCAGTTAATGGTGAAACAATTAGTTTAGTTTGATAATCGATTTAGTTGTTTTAAGTCATTTATCAAGCATAACTGTCAAACATTTGCTGGTTTCAGCTTCTCAAATATGAGATTGTGCTGCTTTTCTGAGCTTTACATCTTTGTGCATTCAAATTTATGTCTTTGGATTTTGGACTAATGGCTGGAGAAAACAATCAATTTGAAGACATCTACATTTTATAAAGAGCTGCCCTCTCTTAGTCCATTAGTCGACTAATCGGTCGTTTTGGTCTTAGTCGACTAAGATTTCTTTAGTCGATTATACGGCTGCAACTAATGATTATTTTCATTGTCAATTAATCTGCTGATTATTTTATCAATTAATATATAAGTTGTTTGGTCTATAAAATGTCAGAAAATGGTGATCAGTGTTTCCCAAAGCCCAAGATGACGTCCTCAAATGTCTTGTTTTATTAGGATTTTGACGATTATCAAAATAGTTGGCAATTAATTTAATAGCTGACAACTAATCGATGAATCAATCAATTCATTAATTAATTAATTATTCACATTTAAGAAAATGGCATTGGAGAATTTTGACATTTTCCTTTAAAAAAATGACTCAAATTGATTATCAAAATAGTTGCCGATTAATTTAATAGTTGACAACTAATCAATTAATCATTGCAGCTCTTGTTGATTAGTAATTTTTTCATGCTGAATGACTTATTTCCAAGAAACTGTGATGTGCTTAACATGAGCCTGACATATTTCATTAATACATTGGTAGATAGATGATGTCATGTCTTAGTGTCGACTAATCTGTCGTTTTGGTCTTCGTCGACAAAGATTTCTTTCGTTGATTAATCGTTTGTTTGTCTTTTCATGCTGAATGATTTATTTCCAAGAAACTTGTGGGCAAATCTGTGGTAAAAACAAGATTTAAAGTGGTGCTTTTGTGTGTTTCTTTGTGGAGAAACTGGGTTTCACAGATCTGTCAATTAAATCAACTAATCGATTAATCGACAAAATCGTATTAGTCGACTAAGAATTTCTTTAGTCAGCCAAAGAAACAGACAGCCCTAATTTTGTAGACTAAATGATTAATGATTAAATTCAGACTAATTGACAATGAAAATAATAATTAGTTGCGTAACCCTAACTATAAAATCTAGAGTTAAACAAATCAAAAATTCTAAATGCTATAACTTTTTTTCTTGTCTTCATAGAACATTTTATACACTTAAGGTTAGCAAGCTTAAAATGAATTTTAACATCATATTTGTTTACTGGTTATCTCCTTTTTCCCTTCTGTTCATTGTCCACATTTTGGGTGGCCGTGTCCTTTTAGAGAGCTTTTCTTCTTGCTGTTCCTTTGTGTGTATGTGTGAGAAAGATAGAGAGAATCACAGTGTGTGTGTGTGTGTGTGTGTGTGTGTGTGTGGTGGTGGAGGTTGTGGAGGGGGGGGGGGGTTAGCTGGGTTATTTCCAGCCTGGAGCTGCAGATCTTGGCACACACACTCTCTGCACTACAGTAGTATACCACTTGCTCAGAGTGAGCACTGAGGAAGCACATCGCGCGGCTGGCCATCTTGAAAACAGCTGCTTCAACGAGAAGTTAAAACGCTTCTGTTTGCAGGGGGAACATTGCTGCAGTGGCCGGGATTCATTAGGACTAATTTGGACCTCTTAATTGGGTTTATTGTAGTTTATAATTGTTTCCAAACTGTCTCTAAAATGCCACCGACGCCTCTCCTCAAACTGTTTTAAAATAACTCATTATCTGTTTTTACCCCATGAGCTACAAAAGTGAGATTCCACTCCCTGTAGCTTTTGTAACCAGTCTGTTCTCACCTCTATAGAATGACCCCGACTGAAAGGTCACTCAGCCTACTTGGTTTTCAGCGATGCATGCTGATCATCACAGCCAAGTTGAGTAAGCCGTCATTCTCATATACAGCGACATGCCGAGGAAATAGTTACAAGGGCAAAATTATATTCACATGATTTGCCTGACGAAGACCTTGATGGTGGAAACGCTGCCTGGGGGGCTGCAACACTCAGCGTGTGGACTGCCTCTCCTTTTCCATTGTACGCTGCTGTGACTTGTGTTGGGTGTGCACTGTCTCTGCTTCAGAATATTACATAATACTCAAATTTAGGGCTTCAACTCAGGCTTATTGTCATTATCGATTTATCTGGCTGATTATTTTCTTGATTATTATACATTCTTTCAATTGTTTGTTTCAGAAAATAATGATCAATGCCCATAACACTTTCCTGAAGCCCAAGGTGATGTCTTAGAAAATGTCCTTGTTTTGTCCGGACAACAGTCTGAAACCCAAAGATATTCAGTTTACTGTCACATAAAACAAAGAAAAGCAATCAGTTTGACATTTTTGTTTGAAAAAATAAAAATAATAAAAAATAATCATTAAAATAGTTGAAGATTAAAGGACATTTCTCACCAGTGTGATGCGAATAAATGCAGTTTGAATATTCCACATTGACAACTATGCACACGGGGTCCAGTGTGAATTATTTTTTTTATTATTGTTTTCCATTTTCGTCAATGAGGCCCAATAAGTTTCCTCCTAAATAGTGCTGTGTCAACTCCACACAACAAAACTCCATCCAGACAGAGAATGTCTATGCGGCTAACGTTAACTACACAATACATGAACTAATCGGACCCCAAATGTGATGCTGTTGTGGCGGCTTTCATTTTCTTTCAGTTTCAGATAAATGATAATGCGACTCGGTAGTCTTTCATCAGACATTTCCTGCCTTGTAAATGACTTTCAAACCCCATACTGCTAGTTTGTAACATAGGCTTTCTGTTATAAAAATGTAATATCCAAGCCCGAGCCAAGATAATCCTAATGGCATTATTACATTTATATTATTATCATCAGATAACCTTATGTTTGCTCAGACCTGACAAAACTCCTTTAAAGCCACAGAAGACTTTATACAGCTTTCACAGGCTGGCTAGTTCTCCCCATGACTAGTAACCTGACTTTCATATGTAAATTGGTGGAGTTGCCCTTTAACTGTCTTAGTTAGAGGACTGTGTTACTTATTTATTTCCTAGCCACACTTTTGTGTTTAAACACGTCTTTTCAATCTCAATCTTCTCAGCCTCAAGCTACTGCTGTCTCCTATGCTTCTGGCACATGTCCATCATTTGTAATTAATCCTGGTTGTTGATGATATTTTGATGTGACACTTTAAAACAGTTGTTGTTACTGGCCCGACACTTGCGACATAACACTTGTTTAAGGATTGGCTAATGATAAGAGAGAATATTAGCCCCGAGGCTGCTGGTAAAACAGTGTCTGATGTGCGTTATTGGCTGGTAAACTGTACGAAGTAGGAATATTCTAATACTGTTTCAGGTAGAAGCAAGGGGAAAAATCAAAATCTGTCAGACAGGCACCTACGCTTGCCAAGGTAAATCTTTGTGGTCTGTAGTCTTGCTAAAGAGTGCGGCGGGTACAGTGTGTAAAGCTGCTGGTATTTCATAAGTTGTAGCGAGCTTCATAGTTAAATATATAGTTTGGTGTTCGTGGAGGTAATGGAAACCGTGTGTTGTTTTGAAGACACAGAGAGTGAAAAGGTTCTTTTTGTTACCGCAGTGAGAAACTGGAACGCCTGCTACTGAAGCAAAGCATCGGCAGTTTCATACTGTAGTACATCAGGAGATTATAAGAGCTCTTTAATATTGATGAGCAGTAGTGACCGAGGCACCGTGTTTATGGAAAAAAGGCAGAGAGAGCCAGGACTGCACTATTTATTCATTTTGATCTGTAATTAATGATCAATTACATCAAGGTCTAGGTTTTCTGTTTCTGTAATGTCTTCTGAGACATATCCACGGTATAAAAAAATAAATTAACTTCTGTGTTTGCTCAAGTATTTCTTCTTTTGTCACTCGCACATAACTATTATTAGACACAAACGGGAGTGAGTTGCTGCTACAGTATCATGACCTCTGTGCTAGACTTTCACTTTAATAAACAGACCAAGCACATCACGTGGAATAATGAAATGTCATTCAACCTTTATTTGACCCATTCATGCCAGCCTTGTCGTCATAAACTATAATGCAATGTTTCTCTTTTTCCTCTTAGGTCCATACAAAGTTCCACTGTCGGCAAGCTCACATCCCAGGATCAGACACCTCCTGTCTCTCTTTTTCCTACGATGGCGTGACTCTCGCTTCACGAGGAGGTAAGAAACCCCACAGCCAGCCAACAGCCCAGCTCAGAGCCTCCAGTTTTTAGGTCCAATACTTAATCCTTATCCAAAGTGATGGGTTTTTAAGCGGAGATGTAGCTTTTCTCCTCCTGTGCAAAATAACAGAAGCCTCCACCAACAAAACACAGAATACTCACAAGAGATATATATATATACACACAGAAACACTTGAGTTCCTCCTTGGTATGTGATCTAGTCAGGAGGTTTCACAAAGACAAACAGGAATAACTCTGTGAAGAGTCCTCCTGTAATGTAAATGAAAAATAACTCTTACAGCCTTGTTGCATAGTCACGAAAAGCCAAAGTAAATAACCGTTCAACTGTGGCGACTTAGAAAGTAAATATCACAATTTACAGCTTAACCTGTTGTTTCTTTCTATTTTCTAGGCGATGACACTCTGAAGTTGTGGGATATACGTAACTTCAAGAAGCCTGTGAACGTAGCTACCGGACTTGAAAACAACTTTACAATGTAAACTGTCATCTTAATAACAATCTGTTTGATAACTGTAAAGTATGTTTGGATCGTGAACTGACGATATTGTATGTGTGTGATTTTCTCTATTAGGACTGACTGCTGTTTTAGCCCCGACGACAAGCTTCTTGTAACGGGGACCTCTGTGAAGAGAGAACAGGGAGATGGGAAGTTGGTTTTCTTCGACCGAACTTCCTTTCAGCGGGTCTATGAAATAGAAGTCACCAATGCAGTAAGTCCCGCTCCAGTCTCCGCAACCGCAGCTGCTCTCATTGCAAGATGTTTTTCAGCTGGTTGATATGATATGTTGGTCACAAACCAAAATGACCCCAAATAACGTGCAGTGGAAAAGAGACATAATGAATGCACAATGAAACATAATGAAAACCTAATGAAATCAATGTGCATGTCATTCCTCCTCCATGTAAGTCTGGGCTCAAACAAAACTGCAGTCTTAAAATGTTTTTATTTAGTTATAGCTCCCTGAAAACACAGCAACAGCCGTCTAAGGCCTCATTATGACAGCCGGATAGATTTGACTAGCCTGATATGGAGATTTATTTAACTTCCTATTTACCCAACACAGAATAATTCCAACGGATTAGAACTTGGGTCTATTATTTATTTTAGTTGTATTTATAAAATTCTAACAGCAACTATGTAGTAGTGTACACCACAGGAATTTAGAGAGACAGAACTGTGCAGTCAGCAGCCTCCGTTATGTATAATTATGGAATAATAATCCTAGAAACTCAGAAATCTGCTAAAATGTCATATCAGTTCACGCAGAAAGAGAAATTGGTTTTGCTTTTTTTTTTGTAAATCAAATATCAAATAACCCAATCCTCTGGCAGTGACTATACATTTTCCCTTTAAATCACTCTGTGTCTGAAGCTAGTGGTATATCAGCAGCAAAGCAAAGTACGTATTTTCTCCATCATCACCCTGGATGAGAGATTGACGTGGCGGGGAAAATACAGAGGAAGATGAGAATGAGTTATGGAGGGGAGTGAAAGCAAAGGAGGAGGAAAGTTAAAAAAAAAAAAAAATGGTGAGAGGCAAGCTAGGAGAAAGCAGGGTAATGTGACCTTTCCTTACTGCTAAGTCATTCCCACAAACCTTTGGCAGGACAGCTATTGACGCTTTTATACGCTTTTATATGCCTTTTGAGTCACATTTTAAATTAAATTATCCACGGACACAATCGGCATGTTCCATTCACATGTACTACGCTGTCAAACACGTTAGCGTACCATGCACTTTATCCTAATCCTGCTTTCTCAGAAATCCATTTGGGGAGGGCAACCAGCCATAGGTGCTGAAATGAAGGGGGCAGAGGTGCTGTCTTCAGTAGGAATACTTCCTGCTCCTTCCTCCTCCTCCTGTCGCTCCTTTTTAACAGATTTAGCACTGTGTATCTGTAGTCATAACAGTGGGGTCTGACAGAGGCTAATGGCTTCTAACTTGGTCTCCCTAGCTAAGGCATGACACTTTCACATGGGCCGCAGAGTGAACGTGTTCGAGAGAGAGAGGGGGGAAAGAGACAAAAGCTGGGTTTGTGTGTCCGTGCATCCCCCTGTCCTGCCAGCCAGCTGCTGTTAGCTTGCAAACCTTGGCACAGCATCGACACTAAGTGCACACCCCGCTGCACAGTTGCACTAACTGAGGGGAGGGGAGGGCGGTCTGTGTTTTGGTTGACCCATTTTTATCTGAGATTTTAACTCGAAATGAATAAATTCATTTTTTTTATCTAATGTTTTTTCCTTATCTAAATATGACTTTTTTTAGAGTTATTTAAGCTGTCAATTTATATAAAAGCCTCACTGTTGAATTAAAAGTTGAGCGTGAGCTCGTCTGAAGTTAGAATGACGCTGCATTAAAATAGAGTTTACTTTGATGGCAAAAAGCGCTAAGAATAGCATCTTTAGCATCAACATAATCACCGTCGGTACCTTGGTGTCCCTTCATTCAGGAGGAACAACAACGATCTCTGTCTCACAGTGATGTTACACAATACAGACATAGACAATTGTCTGTGCAAGTGTTTTTCAAAATGAAAACCACATGTTCTAGATGCCCTGTTGTGTAGATGATGTGGCTACTGTACTCGTCTTCTCCTCTCTAGATGGCTCCTATAATGTTAGATGGCAGTCTGCAAAAACCTGACAGCTAAATAGTTCACTCCAATCAAAATACACTTGAGTTTAAATGTTCAGTATTAATGGTGTCACTCAAAGACGGTAGGTGGCATTGTTAATCTGCACCACATAATCCTGGATGACTGTCATTTAGAGCAGTGGTCAGCTTCACCATGTTGTATTTAAGGTCTTCCTGCAGAGTCTACATAAGCAGAATCAGCTGTAACATTTGCACCCACTTCACCGTGGTGACGATATCGCTATAGGCAGCATCAAAGAAAGACCTCAGACACTTTGGGTCAAAGAGTCTGTTAAGAACTTAACAACCCTCCTCCTCCTCCTCCTCTGCATCACTCCGTGGACGTTTGTCTTCCCTTTCACTTTACTGAAGAGGGTAAACATTTGGAAGTGATTTTTCCATTGGCCTTTCACTCGTTCCACCATCCACCATTGTGAGAAAGCTCTGAAAGCTTCGGCTCACTTTCACTGGAAGGACGGCAGAAAACCTCTTCCTGTCTGCTGCGCACCCTTTTTGCGCTGCACAGAAATCCAGCAGATTTTCCCACAAAATCGCACCCGGTGCCACGGAAAACAATGCAGTCTAGAGGCTGCCAATCGCCTTGGCAATGGTTTTATTTGTGTTAATTATAACCTCTCAAAATGTATATGGTAATGATTAAAATACTTTAATAATGCTTCGTTCCTCCCAAAAGGAACTCCAGCCGACGTAGTCTATGAAAACATCCTTTGAGGGCCTGTTCACATATTTGAGCAGTTTTCTTGCGGTTGTTTAGCCTAATTGCTTTCTTCGATATGTGCGACAACTTGTGGAGTTTGGAGACCACATGGATGATGCAGGGAAAATCCATGTTGTGTTGGAGAATTTGTGCACTTGATGAAAATATTGTAGGTGTCCGTTAATGCACATTATCATTACTTGAGATCAATTATTGTAAATAGTAAAATTGCATAAATATTAGGGTTAGCTGCCCGATGTAAATTTTTTAATGGATGCCTTTCATGGTATTTTACTGTATGTTCACATTTGAAAGTTTTCATGAAAGTCATCCTCTGGAAGTGAACCTATGTGTAACTATATCGCCCTCGCCAAATGGCATCGGTAGCTTTACCCCCCTTTTTCTAAAATGTAAATTTGATGCAGTGAAATTTAGTTTTTTGCAGCAGATCAGTTATTTCTGGTTGACATGCACTCAGTGAACCTGATGAATGTGCTATTTACTATGTTTACATCAGCCGTCTGCTCCTCGGATGGCCCGAGAATTTAAGTGCAGTCTTTATAAAGTGGCGTACCAGGCAGGCGAGTGAAAGGAAGGGCCACCAATCATTTCTAACTAAACAGTCTACATAACCCCAGACCTGGATTCTGGGGAACGCCTGGGAGCGGAGGCTGCTTTATGCCCATTTGGCAAATACTTCAGACACTCTTAAGCTTATCTTAGTTCATCAAAAGGGGCAGAAACCAGGTGAGCCCATGCTGACCATCAAAGGACTGAGCTTTTGGCTGGATTTCAAATGGAACTTAAACCTGCAGCCCTCATGCACTTTCTGTAAATATATATGTATGTGTTTCTTTGTGCTGTATGGATTCAGATTTCAGCCTTCATAATTTGTGATCACCTGCTCTTGGCGAATCCGACAAGGACCTTTGTTACATCTCTGTGCCTCATTTCCTGTCATCTCTCCACTATTGCTATGAAATAGAGGCATACAAATTGCCCCAAAAATAATAAAACATTTTAAAAAGGGCAAGACTGCATCAATTTGATCCACCAGATTGTAATCGGTGCTGGTAGTGACCTTACTAAATGGATTGATAGACATTATGTACTATTTGTTAGTCAGTAATTCACATGGTAAAAACCAGTGGGCAACTCTGGGGTATGCGGAAGTGCCTTGAACTTGCATTCTTTCTAATAGCCAGCAGGGGGCGATTCCTCTGGATGCAAATAGAAGTCTATGAGAAAATGAGCCTACTTCTCACTTGATTTATTACCTCAGTAAACATTGTAAACATGAGTTTATGTCTCAATCGCTAGTTTCAAGTCTTCTTCAATACAGCATGATGTTCATTTAGTAAATTATGGTACCATTTAGAGTCAGATAGACCATAAAGCAGGGTATGCTTTAGGGCGTGGCTATCTTGTGATTGACAGGCCGTTACCACGGCGTTGTCCGGTCTGGGACTTGTCCGTGTTTTCATCTTACAACTTTAACTCTTTCACAGTGTGTTTTCAGCTCATGAAAGTTAATTAGAACCTTTTGGTCGCCTAAAAATGTCTCATTCAGCGTTTGGTTGCGTCTTGTGTGTTTGTGTGGTTGCAAAATAACAACATGGCGACGGCCAAAATACCGAAATCGAGGCTTCAAAACAACAGTCCACAAACCAATGGGTGACGTCACGGTGACTACGTCCACTTCTTATATACAGTCTATGGTAAAAACACAACTTTATAAACCTTGTAGAAAAATATAACTTTGCACAAACCTAAAATGAATGTTGGTGCATCCACTTATAGTTACAAAGTTATGTATAGTAGTTACTGCCTCATTATCTTACACATAGTAGAATGATCCCAATGAGATTTATCCAATTACATAGACATATTTTTAAATGAAAAAAAAGAGCAGTGGCTTCGAAATAAATCTAAATCCTGATATCTGTATAGGAATCGGCATTGGGAGAGGAAAAAGTGGCACCAGAGCATCCCTAATATGATATACTCAGTTTGACTTTCAGGTGTAAAATTCTAAATGATCAGAATAATTAGTTAAATATGCTGAAAAGTCTGAAAGACCATTTGTTCTGGAAAAAAAGCAGTTTCCTGCATTTCAGGAGTGCAGCTAAAGAATCATTGATTAGCCCTAATGTCTATGTTATGATGATTCTCTGCATGGAATGGGATTTTTGTAGAGGGAGAACTATTTCGGGGTCACCTTCACTACTGTACTGTACTGTACTTTACTGTAGTTGCTGTTTGCCCATGCTACACCTACCATCTCATGCTTGATGGCTCTTAAACAGTGGGCTGCTCCCCGTGCCATGCTCTTCAGGGAACCCTCTGACACGTACAGTCGGTCTTTCATCCTCTGTAAGAGCAGCCAAGCGGCAAAGGTAGAAGGGAGGCCTTAGCTCTGTTCTTTCTTGTGCATCTTACCCAAGTAAATCTTGCATGATGTAAGCACCAGTCGTTCCAGTAAGGCAGTCCATACTAATTACAGACTTCTCGGACATGTGCCCACTCGGTGTGCAGCTGAGGTGCTAAGTCTAGAGATCTCCTTTCTCCTACTGCATTCACTTGGCCTGTGTAGCTAAGTCAGTCAGAAGCATTACACATTTGGATCCACTCACCAGCGAACTAAACAAGGAACACAGCTGTGGCTATTGTGTCCCATTAGTGCTGCATAACTTTATTTCATAATCAGCGTACATATTGAGCGAGTCGCTGTTGTCTTATTTATCCCTATAATCAGCCTTCGGTATTTTAATCTGACGGGACATAGAAGGCTGCTACTGAAGAACCGACTGATTAAAGTTTCCTCCTTCATGATGTGATGTAATTTTGTGGATGTGAAGCGTAAACAGGGGTTCCTAGAGTATAAACATGCTGCTCTGAATATCTGGAAAGCAGTTTTACTCTTGGACTGGACTGAGCTGTGCTTGGCTCTGGGCTCCTCAGTGGATCCAGCTGGGGTGGGCCCCACTGAGCTGCTCTGTTTGACTTGTTGCGCTGCTGACAGAATGATTTGTTTGGGTCTGAAGAGGTTGTTTTCTGAGCTTGGCTGGGCTGCAGTTACCTGGCCGTGTTGTTTTGGTTTTACTGCCTGGTTTCGGGTCACGCTGTGTTGTATGGCTGTACTGTGTGTTGGGTTGAATTCCTCGAGCTTTGACAGTACCTGCGGAGTGTAACAAAATTCCTAACTGTCGTCTCTGCCTTCCCTCGCATGTAGGGACTGTCCGCGTTGCTTTAGCAACCCTGACGGGGCAATTTATAACCCATTACACATTTACACTGAAGCACATCCGCAGTGACTTCAATTCACTGATGCATACAGGTTGATACATGTTTTACTAAGTGTTTTGCGCTCTATGGGAACAGCATCTCCCTCAGGACAAATACAATAGATTTCATTCTGAATCATTTGTTAAATGAACTGTATTTATGCTAAGATAACAGTTCAAACATATTTACGTTTATGCTTATTAAAGCTGCAGTGGGAGGAATTGGAGCAAATATGATTAAAAAAAAGTTATTTTTATAAAACAATCTCTATATCCTGACAGTAGTGCATGAGACAGGTAATCTGAAAAAAAAAATCATGTGCCTCTGTGTCCTCCGGTGCGCCTAATGGCATCTGCAAGATTGCACAGACCGGAGGAAATTAACCAATCAGAGCCGAGCTGGAGCCTTGCCGTCTATAAGCCAGCTGTCAATCACTCGCGAAATCCAAACAAACGGTCAAACTAGGCAGCGCCGATCAAATATGAATCAATATTCTGTTACTGTAATGCCTATTTCTCGTCTCAAATGTTTTCAGGCACATCTTGTAATATACTGTTTAGCTGTTAAATGAGAAAGTTTGTGACCTGGCAGCCATGTTGAGATCAGTTGAGGAAATACTAAGCACCGCCCACGAGCCGGAGCACAGCCAATAGGAACGCTCGCTCTCTGAAATGACCTGTGATTGGCCAAAGTCTCCCTTCATGGGCTTAATTTTCTTAAGCCTGAAAACGGCGCCAATGGTGTCAAAAACATTCCGCCTACTGCAGGTTTAAGTCATTTATCGGAATTATTCATACATGTTTAGGGCTGTCCTCGACCAAATAAATTCATATTCGACTAACAGGATTTTGTCGATGAGCTGATTTAATCGACAGATCTGTAAAACTGAGTTTGTCTGTTTACCAGAGACACGCTCATACGTTTTGCTGAAATAAGTCATTCAGCAGTGAAAAAGCATAAAAAAAATGACCAATCAACTAAAGAAGTCTTAGTCGACTTAAACGATTAGTCGACACTAAGAGGGGGCAGCCCTTCACATGTCATCATCTATCTGCCAGTGTATTAATAGAATATGTGAGGCTCATGTTAAGCACATCCTGTTTAAAGCGTTTTCCAGATCAGAGCATTTTTCTATCAATTACAGCCGGCTCATGATCTGGTTGAGCAGATTAACCCTCATCTGTCCCATGAAGCTACACACCACTGAGCTGTTGACCTGGCAGTGTAGATAGATACTGTATGTACAGTAGCGCGTGAGGTTTGTGTCAAATTTAAGTAGATTGTGAATGATTTTAATTCACTATTCAGTATGCTTAGAGTCTTAATTATGTTGCATTCCTGCGTTACAATATTGGAACACGATTATGTTGTTAAATACATTTATTTAAATGGTGACACTATTTCATTGTAAATAGAGAACTGGTTGGATATAATGTTTTATATGATCACTTTATGTTGTATTTTATAGTTTTCATTATAATATTGAAGTAAAATCACCAACTAACCATGCTTACATTTTATCTATGTACATGTATGCACAAGTCTTCGTACATGTCTGTCCTCTTCTGTGCATGTGTGTGTGTGTGATTGAGACTCCTTCTCATGGTATCCTGGTGGGAAGCTGAACAGCTGGGCGCTAAGCAGCTTTCACCATCACAGAATCCGGACGTCCCAGTCCTAGTCCTACCCACCCCCCATCCTACGCCCCTGTCCTAGACCCCCCCCCAGATTGCCTACTCTGTTCCACATAAAGACAAACACTCACTCCCTCAAAAATTCTGTACAACCACGGGACATGCACGACCAAATATATAGAGATGTGTGTTAACAATGGCATTGTTGTGATGCTCTAATAATGTGTGTGATAGAAAGGAGGCACTACTGCAGGGAGTCCTGCGCTCTACTGTAGCTCACATATCTCCGAATGAACAGAGGGTCTTCATCACCGTCCCAACAAACTGTGTGTGCATTGCTCTCTCTGCCCCTCGTTTGCTCTCTGTCTCTATCTCCCTCACACACACACACACACACACACACACACCTCTGGATAAATGTGGTCACATTTGCGTATTGGCACTGGGCCATCTGTCACACACAGACTGAGGGATCCAGCCCTCATCCCAACAACCAAATATAGTCAACTAGAGCAGCAGAGCACGCTGGGACTGATCCCCACTGTACCGCCACCAACCTGGGTCACACACTCACAATACTTCCAAGTCAATAATATGTGATTGTTACCTTTTTTTTTAGCAAAGCAGAAACACGATAGAGAAAGAAGTTCACACCCTGCTGTGGGCTGCTATCTTAAAGTACGACCTCCTTTCCTCACATGCACCACCCTCAGTTACTGTACAAAAACACATTTAACTGTATCTTGTTTTGTTTCTGTCTGTGTGTTGCAGAGCGTCGTTCGCTGTCTTTGGCACCCAAAACTTAACCAGATAATGGTGGGAACTGGGAACGGACTGGCCAAGGTCTACTACGACCCTGTTAAAAGCCACAGGTACGTTCAGTTTAGACCTTCAGAAATAAGGCTGTTGTTATTCATCTTCTTTTTATTGACAACAACTCCCCCGAAGAGACTAAAACCAACAATGAATTTATCCTAACCGTTATTGTCTGTGTAGGCACAGCCTGAAATAACTTGCCGCCATGCCATAGAATTTTCTATTGTTGACCGAAAACAATTAAAAACACATGGAAGAGGGAGCCATACTGTTGCAATGGATAACATATGCGTTGAATGCAATCAACACGGTGTAAACACAGCGTAAACATGAGCAAGCAGTTGCAAATTCATGATCTGGCTCTGTGTTAGACAAACCAGATACCATAACTGAATCATGATACACCTATGTCAATCACTATGGCTCTCTTTTATTTGTAATGTTTTTTTGCATGAGCAATATTAGGCTGTAGCTGCAAAGAATTTTTCATTGTTGGTTTAAATCTCTTCAGGCGAATATAAAAAAATGTTTTTTTCTATATGATACGTTCAAATTTCTAACCTACTGGCTCTTTTCCAGAGGGGCTAAGCTGTGCGTAGTGAAGAGCCAGCGGAAAGAGAGACAAGCAGAGACACTTACACAAGATTACATCATCACACGTAAGTTCTTCCGTGCCTGTTCGAACACTCTCGCTGTCTGTTTCATCAATAACTCTCTAAGAATAATGAAATTTGCCACTTAATAAATGTTGAACTTAATTCCCCTCTCTTGCCTTGGCGTGCACGGCCTTTTCATCAGTAAACTATTACCGAAGCAATTAAAGTGAAGTGCCTTTCTCAAAGCCCCTCCGGCGGTTTAGTCCACCTTGCGCCTCTAACCCGTCTGCACTTCACATGATAAGGCACGTTGTGTTGTAACAACAAGGGAGACACAACACCAAAACAACGGTGGCCGTCTTCCAAGTGCATGCTGTGACAAGTATTCTAAGAATTTTACTGTAGATGTAAAGAGCAAAAATACCAACCCTCGTTTACATGCTACCTCTCTCCTCTCGCTTCTCTCACACACACACACACACACACATACATACCGAGGAACGAGAGTGGCTTTCACAGGCCCATTAGCTGATGGAGCAGGGTGTGGATGAGTGGATCGACAGCCGCGGGGCACTGTGCCACGCGGCGGCCATGTGGTCTGCAGTCATGCCGGATCACGCTAGGAGCAGCCGCCTCTCCAACCTCTGCTGGCGTGATCTCCTGCTGGTCCACACCGAGCACACACACGCACACACACACAGACTATCCCCCTACCCCCCTACCTGTCATCCTGTCATATCACCAACACACGAGGCTGTCATCTCTTTTGTGCGTGCCTCCCGCTCCCTTTGCCCCCAGACTGAAGTCACGAACCCGCACGAACGGAACAGCTGCCGACACGTCGTCCCCGATTGGCTGCTAAGACCCAATTCAGGCGCCATTTATTGTTTGGCCTCTTCAGATGCATCATGTGATTTGTATCGCCATGCCAACAGGGTGTGAAATAGGCAGGCATTTGACTGCTACAAGCGGCGAGTGACGCACTTGATGCCCTGGCACTGGAAAATTAGAGGGGACAGGAAGCAAGTGATGGCCCATTGAGAAAAGCGAGGGAATCTGTTAACAGTAACCTTTTTGCTTAATGTAGCGTGGAGGAGAAGAATTAACACTGAACAGCGACAGGGCTCCTGAATGGAAAATCACTTTATCTAGCCCTTTACTAAAGTGTCTCTTTGTAACCCCTGAGGATAAGAGCAGAGCATACACTCACTTTACACAAACACAAATGCTCGCTCTCACACACTCACACACACAGTCTCTCCTTCTCACACACCTTTGAGGACACTCATTCACACTTACTCATGCACACGTTCACTCGCACACACTCGTGGATTTAAGTGCTAGGGGCTCTTTTTATTGTGATAGTGTTCACAAAAGTGTGAAGAGTGGCAGAGTGATTGTCTGAATCTAAACATGGGGGTATATAAGGAATATGTTGGTGTGCACTATGGCAGAAAGAGCACACACGAGGAGAGAGATGCTGTCAGAGGTCAACAGGTGTGTGCATTTTTTTTTGCGTAAATTGCTGCGTATCTTCTGCGAGTCGCAGTAGCGGGGGAGATTGTATTTCTGCACTTGCTGTATGAAAACACTGCCACATCTCGGCTTTGGATTCTGTCTTCATTTAGCGACGTAGCAGCATTTATACGTGAGCTACAAACACCGAACACATTGCCAGGTGCCCTGTCTGCTTATTTGTGCGGCTGTGTTATGTGATCTCGCAGTTACCTAAGCAACTTGATTATACTTGTTTACCCTGTCTGTCTCCAGCTCATGCCTTACCCATGTTCAGAGAGGCCCGGCAGCGGAGTACACGAAAACAGCTGGAGAAGGACCGACTCGACCCAAAGAAGTCCCACAAACCCGAGCCTCCTGTCTCCGGACCAGGTGATGTGCTTTTACTTTTATTAGTGCAAAACATTAACTTCACAGAATAAACAAAAACAATAGGCAAAAGAGTAACAGGAAAGGCATGCAATAGCGTGTACAACGAGTGTCCCTGGGAGATGAGACAAAGCAAGAAACGGCTAATGAGGTAAAAACAGAAACACACAACAAGCGCCGCTATTTGAGTATGTGTATAGTAACGAAGTACAGCTCTAGCGTTGTTTTTCAAAGCGTATTATTAGTCATGTTCTTAACTGAATGAATACATGATTCAGTTTGAGGCAGATGTACGAATCCACAGTTGTTGATGTGTTCCGTATTATGCAATCCAGCTGAAGTCGAGAGCTATTACAGCACTGCTCCCACTTGGCCTCTCAAAGATTCATTGTAGCCTGCTGTTGCCTCATATTTTTTAACTGCTGGGACACAATGTGAACTTTCTCTGGGACCCGTGGTCAGTCTGTTTGTATTGTTACTTTAATACACACTCTCTCAAATGTCACACCTATGCACGATTTGAGCTTGGTTCCAATAAGCGGAGGTGCCAGACAACGTTTCCTGCTTCGTTGTATTCCAGCTGGCTCGTTGCTGACATGTTTTCTTCTTTTATTTTTTTTCACTTTCATTCTCTTATTCCTTCAGTCAGAGTTACAGAACCACCTAAAAAAAAAAGCCACGGCAGCCCACTAAAGGAAATAAAATATTTTGCATTTAAAGGAAGTTGTTATTGACATACACCAATCAGCCATAAAATTAAGACCACAGACAGGTAAAGTGAATAACATGGATTATCTCGTTACAATGGCATCTGGCAGTGGGGGGGATATATTAGACAGCAAGTGAACATTTTGAACTTTGTGTTGGAAGCAGAAAAAATGGGCAAGCGTAAGGATGTGAGCGACTTTGACAAGGGCCAAATAGTGCTGGCTAGACGACTGGGTCAGAGCATCTCCAAAACTGCAGCTCTTGTGGGATGTTCCCGGTCTGCAGTGGTCAGGACTTACTGTACCAAAAGTGGCCCAAGGAAGGAAAACCGGTGAACCGGCGACAGGGTCAGACCCGAGACTCACTGATGCACGCGGGGAGCGAAGGCTGGCCCGTGTTGTCCGATCCAATGGAAGAGCTACTGGAGCTCAAATTGCTGTAAAAGTTAATGCTGGTTCCGATAGAAAGGTGTCAAAACACACAGTGCATCACAGTTTGTTGCGTATGGGGCTGCGTAGTCGCAGACCGGTCAGGGTGTAATATGTAGTGAAAAAAAAACTTGACTTAAGCTTTTTATAATTACAAAACACTGCTCAGCTAAATGACAATGAATTAGGACTTGTATATATAAGTATGGAAACAGAGACGCAGGTTGAGAGAAAGACAGAAAAATAGTACAGTGAAAGTAGTAATAGTAAAAGTCTGCAAATGCATTTTATAAAAATAAGGTTAACTACTTGATGGCAGGCCAGCGGTTTTAAGACGACAGGCTGTCTTTATATTGTTTATCCTGTGTGTGAAATTACTTTCTATAAGTGGAAGATAATGTTTGGTGGTTGGCTGGATGCTTACAAGCAATGGTAAGAGGTGCCTCTCAATGCCCCAAACAAGCTCACTGCCCAACTCTAGCAGGAAATCTCTGTGTGTTTAAGTATGGGAATGTATCCCATCCTTGATCTTTTGAGACAACCGTAACAATGTCCTCTGTGGAAAGAAGTTTTTCTCCCAAAAACTCCATTAAGTGCAGTCAAATACAGGCAACAGCACATAAATACTGTAACTACCGCAAAGATGTACTTTCTGGAGCAAGTGTAGAAAAACAGGAATTCTGCTTAAAGTAATAAAAAACTCATGATATATTACGTCAATAATGAATTGATTGCGTCAGTGTGAGACGGTAAAACATTGCGTCGTAGTGTAGTCACACTCTGTTCTTTAATATTAGAACAACTCTGTAATGCAACATTAATAAGTTGTGTTTTTTATGTACATGAGTTTGAACTCTATCTCTGTGTCCTGACAGGTCGTGGAGGAAGAGTAGCAGCTCATGGTGGCACTCTGTCTTCATTCATTGTGAAGAACATTGCTTTGGATAAAACCGATGACAGCAACCCACGACAGGCAATCCTACGTCACGCCAAGGATGCTTCAGAAAACCCTTACTGGGTCGCCCCGGCATACACACAGTAAGAAAACGCTCACATCTTCAACATGAATCATTTACACACTTACACACCTTACTGTGTGTCTTCTTTTCCTCTCTCACTCATCTTCTCTAATTTCTGCGTTTGCTCTCATAAGTGTAAGATGAGTATCGGGAGCGCTGCTTATGCTATTGTGATGGTTACTTGGGTTTCTTCCTACCGGTGTGACACATAAATGTTTAAAGAGTTTTACAGGTATACACGCTTCACACTGCAGAAAGGAGTGTAATGGACGACTTTAGATCGCTATCGGGCTCAGACAGCTATGTAAACGTGGAACAAAGCTGCTCGCCAAATCAAACAGACTGTTTCGCATACTGCAAGCCAAGGAAACGATCTCTAGTTAAAAATAATACACTAGTGATATTCATTATGGTAGATAAATCTGATGAAGTACACCACTTTAGCCTGGTTGCAGAGCGCTCCCAAGCAGCAGGCTAATAGTCACCATCACAGCTCTCTCTCTCTTTTTTTACACTTTGTTTTTATTGTTTTCATGGAAATGAGAAGACAATACTTAACAATCCACTCCCTCTACTCTGACAGCAATAACTGAATTAGACACTGTCAGAACAGAAAAAATGCTCACACCTAATCCAAAAGTAAACACATCCAAAAAAAAATAAAAAAAATAAGGGGAGGGTGTTGATACGAGGTTGGATTGGGTTCATGGTGATAGCAAAGAGTAGGTCAAGCTTGAGGAGTTGGTAGAGGAGCGAGCTCGCCGACGCTGTGAGAGGACAAGAGAGAAATAAATTGGTACCAAAATAAATGCAATTTCTACGCCTTGCTTTGCCGTGTGTACCTAATCTTTTAAAGATGCAAGCAACTCATTACATCTCTCATCCTGTGTATATGAGAAGATGGTTGAGTAGACTTTCAGCCCATGAGAATCAACCATTTGGCAATTAAGGTGGAGAAGACCAGGGCGTCTTTCTGGGAGTTAAGAGAGGGAAATATTTTTGGGTGAGAGACCAACGAGAGCAATGAATGGGGAAGGGTCAATGACTGTTTTAAATGCTTTAGAAATAGAGTCAAAAATTAACTTCCAGAAAGTTCACATCTCTCTTTGCTTGGCTGGGAGGAGTGGCCCTGTAATGGGGGTCTAGATAAGGTCCGACTTAGTCTTCCGCACCATGTTACTATCACATCTGCAGCTTGAACTTCCTTAAGCCCCAGTTGGCCGGAAATCATTTGTCCAAAGCACTAAAATTCTAATATTAAACTTCTTGAAGCACGTTTCCTCATAGCTCTCTTATCTGATTATTATCTTAAATTTGCCGTTCATTGCTTTGCACTGATGATGTCTGAAAAAAAATGTTTGTTTCCCTTCAGGACCCAGCCAGAGCCTGTGTTTGCAGAGGAATCAGAGGAGGATGAGGAAGCTGACAAGGAACCAGAGTGGAAGAAACGCAAGATCTGAGGTGCCTCAACAGCAGCTCATTTTTATACAGGATAGCAGACAGGATGGGCTTTTGTTTGTATATATATCGCCGTAACTACGAGGTCTCGGGATCAAACCCAAAACACTGAGTTCCTGTCAAAAACTGTGCAGGGGAGCATCAATTAAGTTACTAAATTGCAGTCTCTGTCCTCCCGCTTGTAATGTTTGCAGATATGTATTTTATGTGCGGCTCCTGTGTTAAGGAGTAGCACATAAATGTGCAGACATTTTTACTGTGCAAGCATAATATAGTTTTATACAGTTTTATGTTCGTCTGCTTCGCCTCGCAATTCATCAACTTCTAGAAGAACTTGGCTTTTTATGTCTGTTTTGACGATATGGACTTTATTTTCATCCTTTCTATTGTCTTCTTCTCCCACATCTCCCGAGTTTCTTAATGCCTCATAAATTGTCTCCAGATTTTGTGGTCCGGTTGTGTTAGTCAACTGTGAAAAACAGTTTGCTAGTTTGTAAAAAGTAAATTGCAAAGAAGTACACAAACTTGCGGCCAATTTTCTTCTTCTTTTTTTTTTTTTTTTTTAGGGTTTACACTTTTTAAAGCGGTGCAGTTTTGTTGGATATACAAAACTTCAATCAGCCATCTGCTAATTTAGAATTGTTCCTACATGCTGTATTTCACCTCAAGACCTATATAAAGGAATTTGTATCCCATTGTCAAATAGTGATATATATTTACCCAAATTGAAGCGATAGATCTGCTTTTACCAGCTGATCAAAGGAATTCTTCTGCCAGATATGTTTTTTATGAGACGTAAAGCTTCAGATACTGTACACTCAGTCCTGGCCGAAGCCGCTGTTTTGACTCACTGCTTTAAATAAAGTTTTTACAGGCTACGTTTTGCACAGTTATTCAATTGGTAAACTTTACTACAAGCGCTGCAATTTCTAATATTGATGAATAAATAAGAAATGATGATTAGAATTTAAAATAATCTCAATAATAGGTACACTTGCTGGATTTTTCTGTAGTTTTAACAACTGCATCTCACAATCTTTGTCACCAAATTGAAGTTGAGGAAGACAATGAGATGCAAGTCTGAATTTTAAGATCATTTTCTCAAAACAACTTCTCAAAATGAATAATATACTACTTTCACGCTTAAGCTCCAGTACCAAATTGCATTATATTTGTAGGGGCTCTTCACGCCTACATTTTTAAGAATAAACTTGGGTGTGGCTACAAACATACCGTATGTGTTTGTTGCATTGTCTTTGCGAAAACAAATAATCTGTAAATAACTGTATAGCACACCTATAACAGATGTTTTCCCTTTGAATGACCTGCACAGTGTCTAAAACTATTTCAACTCACAGAGAAAACCACAACATACAGATCTAATGACACACATGTTTGTGTGCCTTATACATCTGTCTGGAATGCAACATCTGTCTGTCTGTATCAAGTAAAACTAGTTTGTAACAAGAGAAATTTGACTGTATACATTTTGAATTTTACCGACAAGATGACAAAGAGGTTTTGATGATACATTTTTCTGTTTTCCCCCCCAATTGCTCAGTAAAACTGATATCTGTTACCTTACCTTAGCTGGTGTTTCTACTCACACTGGGTGAAACTGTATAGAGCAGTCTTAAATTCCTAGCCAACCAAAATTACAAGCAGACAATATAATGTCTCAGTGTCCTGGCAAACTTCCTGTGGCCATAAAATGAATATGAGGCAGATAAATACCAGGACAAGAAATATGGAAGGACTAAAACAATGAGTGATGTTTTTAAGAGCAACTAAAATGGAGAGTTGAGCGGAGATAGGCTTCATGGGGGAGAAGCTGACGTCAAGCTCTTCTTGAGAAAAAGAGTTCTCAGCCAGCAGCGGGAGGCGAAGAGTGACTGCCGTTTGATTCACTCCACCAGCATGTGATGAACCAGTTGGCACGTGGAAGAGAGAAGCTGTTTGTGGAGCTGAAACCATAGCCTCCAGGTGCAGGCATTTTAAGACCTGTCAAAGGGGCAGTTCATCCAAATTACAAAGCAATATTTTCTTACTTACAGTACCTGCAGTTGTATCTATCGATGGCCCCAATACAGAGGAGGTGAATGCTATTGTTTTGTGCTGCTCAAAGCATCAAAAAGTTTAAAAACTCAACCCCAGATACACTGTTCTAGCTTTTCAAAATATTCCACAGACCTCGTTACAACTACATTGGAACATCTTTCTAGCAAAGAAACAGTCCCAAAGAAAACTTTCTTTTTGTGGCCACAAGCAACCACCAATTACTGTCAGCCCCAGATATCATGTAGGATAAAATCACATTTAACTTGACGAGAATAAACAAGTAGGATCCAGATTTGTGGAGTAAAGGATGAGGCTGACGATATTCTATATTTTCCTAATTGGCAACAGATACCATGAGTTGGTTTGTCTGTCAACACTTCCCCTGTCTGTGGCACTCAGCCACAAGCCCATTGGTTCCTACTGAAGACATGCAGTTAAAAAAAAGGTTAAACCGGCAATAACTTGTTAGCAAACAGTTGCTTATTTACACATCCAGCAGTTATGGAACAACATTATCATTCCTTTGGAGTTGTGTTTCTGGCCACCTGGTAAATGTGCGTCCAATATTCACTAGCTGTCTCAATTCAAATACCTGATATTACGCTTCCCTGTAGTACACTGTGCACACTATGTACTTACTTGCGTGGTGCGTGAATGAAATCACCGGAAGCTAGGTAGATCAGCTGGTGATAATCAGCTATGGACATCACACCTTATCGGCCGTAATTCAGTTTAGACGGATAAATTCAACCAATAATGGCTTCCATGCTTCTGCAATCTAGGGGTACTTAGTGAAAAAAAAACACATTTATAACATAAATCTGCATAGTTCGGTGTTTAGTTAGTTTTCAAAAAGTTTGAAATAGGTTGGTGGCCCCTCCCATTCCACTACGGGGCAAAGTGTCCAGTGTTGAGTACAGCATCCGGCTATTTAGAGTGCACTCTGCAGAGTGTACAGAAGTACGCAAATTGAGACACAGCAACTGTCTTTTAGCTCTGTTCTTTGGTTTCTACCAATTCCTGAGGGAAATATGTGTCTCTTTAACTGCTAAATGCTCCATTATGTTCACCAGCTATAGTTACTAACTTTGTCTGTCTGCCTTTTGGGGTCTTTAGAGCTGTAAACAGCGGCCTGAAAACGATGCAGAGGAGAGCGGTGAAACGGAACCGGAACATTAAAGTCCTGGGGCGTAAAACCAAAACAATGAGCTGAAAGAAACCGAAACACTCCGTAGAGCTGCACAGTTCAGCAATCATTTTTGTAGGGCTGCAACTAACAATTGTTTTCATTGTCGATTAATCTGTCGATTTATTTTCTGGATTAATGGATTAGTTGTTTGGTCTATAAAATGTCAGAAAATGGTGAAAAATGTCAGAGTTTCCTAAAGCCCAAGATGACGTCCTCTAATGTCCACAAGTCAAAGATATTCAGTTTACTGTCATAGAGGAGTAAAGAAACCAGAAAATAATCACATTTAAGAAGCTGGAATCAGATAATTTTTGTTTTTTTTTCTTAAAGAAATTACTCAAACCGATTAATCAAAATAGTTGGAGATAAATTTAATAGTTAACAACTAATCGATTAATCGATGCAGCTCTAATTTTCTGTATTTGTTTGCCACTATGAGCGACCCCTTTTACATACGCATGGTCATTAGATCCATTGTTGTTGTGAAATTATTGATAAGAGCAGCTTTTATTATTAGGCCTCAGCACTGAAGACATGTAATATTTTTTTAAAACAGCGTTTAAACAGCTTTGATAAAAGAAAAATCATCATTCAGAGGCCCCGAAAGATTTTGAAATGAACTTGTGAGACTTGTGACTTGGCATTACAACAATTGAGACTTGGAAACAGCTCTTGTCGTACCTCCGCTTTACATTGTATACACACCTTGAACCCCTGCGTAATGACTCACTGTTTGTACTGCTGCCATCTTCTCATCAGCATGCACAGATCTTCTTTGAGCAGTGGAAACATTCTCGAGCGCCCTTGATTTACAGCTCAGTGGCGCTTTACGGCCAGCTTTTGTTTACTGTACGACCCTGGGCCAGTGTTCAGGAATGCACGCCACACTGCGGAGGCCACCTCTCAAACCATCCCCGCAATCCTCCATTCAACCCAAATTTTCATCCTCAATTTTAACATGATGCTTGTGTAAACACATCCCAGGCAAATTAGCACCATCTGGCAACCGGTGCGTTATTGTGTACTGTACATGGCGGAAAACCAGGAGACGCGCTCATTTAATAGAAACAAGTTTAATTCTGTAAAAAGTTATAAAATGAATATTGTACAAAAATAAAGTTTGCAGAGAGCTTTGGTTCTGTAACACAAAACAAGTGAGACGACATGACACAGAGGTGTTAACACAATGAGGAGTGAAAGAGAAATCCAATCCTTTCTTCTAATATTAACACTGAGGATTCCTTCGCATCTTTTTTACCTTTTTGCTTTGTTTACCTTTGCGTCAAAACCAGAGGACTAATCGGCGAGGAGAACAGTTTGAGCAAACAGTCACGGAGATGAGAGGGCTATAGTGGTCACAGTTTACACACTTTTAATGTATGGTATCGAAGAGTAGCGAGGCGCTCTGGGGCTTCTGGGAAGTCTCCTAACTGCACATTCTCATCTGGAAAGGCTTATGCACGAATCAGTTGTTTAAGGGGAAGATGATCCAATTGATGAGGTATGCTGTGATAAAAGCTGAGTTTTTTTTTCCTCTGTGTGTGTAGTGTTTGGCCTAAATTCAGCTTGATGCAGTGGATTTGTTCTGTGTGCAGGCGGATTACACAGTAAAGCTGGCTTGCTTGCTGCTGGGTGGGCACAGATACCTTGGTCCCTAATCCGCGCTAACATCAAGACCTACCCGAGGGCTCTCTTTGTTCCACTTAAAACCATCCCCTCGCAGGGTCTCCATGGGCACAGCAACATGCTTTTAAAAGAGCCTCCTGTTTTCCTGGATGTATATTTGTGTATAGTTTGGTAAAAAAAAAAAACGTAGCTGAACAAGTTATTACATGTAGAAAGCATGTTGAAGCCTACCCACCGTCTTCCCTCTGCGATTCCAAAACATATCCTTTTGTCCAAACGTCTAGTCTTCAGATATTTACGTCAGTTGCGCGATGACAGCCGCTACAGTACCTAGATCTTCCTTAAACTGCTTTCACCAATATGCCTTTGCCAACGGGGATATTTGGTTAAGACTCATGTTAGAGGATCACTTTCAAATCCCCTTTCAGGGAGTAAGACCTGTCTGTCAGAGTCGAGACAGAAACACAAGCAGTCTTGTGAACTTTAAAGCCTATTGGGACAGTAACCGCTGCAAAGCCTTTGCTCAGACTTGGTGCAAGGCCAGAGTGAGGTTTCGGATAACATTCGCTGATAGGCAGGCATTCTAGCAGCTTCTGTACTCTGTGACTCAAAGGATGGATCCTCAAAGGGCACCTGCAGATCCTCAGAGAGACCACTACTACTGTTGATGTTAGATTTTAGTTGAAAGATGCGATGGCTCCTGTTTGGAGTGACGTTTAAATCTATTCTGGGTTATTCATTTTAAAATAAACAGCAGCAAAAGAGGCGTTTGCTAAGAGAGCAATGTCTGAAATACCTCCTGTCTTAGCATGGTCACATTTGGAAAAATGAGGTGAAATGTCCAAAAAGAAAATCTACCTTCAAAAAAGCTCCAAAACAAAAGATCAATTCAATCCAAAATCTTCTATTGGTCCCCTCCTCTGTGTCTCTTCCTACCCTTCCTTAACTGGATAGTTATTGATGATCCTTTGGAGTCATGAATTGAGAAACTAATGGAATCTAAGTGAAGCCAATAAGCAATATTAGGATGTGAGTGTTTAGCAATTCACCTTTTTTAGATTGAGAAAATGCTCCACATTGGCACCATCCAGGACAAACAAAAGCTTTTAAATAAATAAGAAAAAAACGACAATTTCTTTCATAAAATGGATTGAAATAAATAACAATAAGTTAATTCCCATCTTAATAAATATACCTCTTACACACACGTGTATATATAATATATATATATATATATATGTATGTATATATATATGATTGGATTTTATGTAGATGCATTGCACCATAAAGTCTTTGCGGACACTCCGGTGTGGTATTTGTCATCCCTTGGCTCTGAATGTAAATGTCAACATCCAGACTACGCAGTGACAGTGATTTAGATTGCAGCTGAATATACTCCTCAAATCTCCGCATTCATCTGGAGTCTTAGGAGCCAGCTATGGAAAAACTGATGTTCCTGGGAAAATGAATTCCTCCAGAAAAAAAAAAAAGCTAGTTTAGTCAAAAGTTTTTCTTCACTCTCACCTTTTTAGACATCACGGTTAGCAAATCTGGAAGTGTAACAGTATCGTTTCTCCTGCGAATTGAAGGACTTCTGGAGTTCTGAAGGACTGAGCGTAGTCTGTCAAAGCTGAATGTATAGTTTGCTTCTTTTTCGGCTTATTTGACTGCCGACAAAAGTTAAAGACGGTACACTCCCTCTTCGACCACGTAGTCCAAACAGCGATCCCACCAGCTTGTCAAGGCGATCCTTAGTTCACTGATGCTGGTCATGTCTGTCGCTTCCTCAGACGCAGGCACACTTCCTGGCAGAATGCTTCTTCAGCGTGTGATACACTACGTTATCGTCCAAGAAGGATAAGTCATCGTCGAAAGCGATTGGTCGACAGCAGGTGCGAGAGGGCGTGTCCTTGTCCAGCTTCTTGTTGTGTGTGAGGTTGTTGAGGATCTTGTCGTAGTTGGTCTCCGCCTCCACGCAGGGGCCGCTGCAGTACCGGAAGATCAGCTCCTCTTTAGTCTGGTAGCCCAGCCCCAAGTCCGTCACGTTGAGGTGGACCTCCTTTAGCAAGCAGCCTCGTGTCTGCACCGATATCCCCTCCCTCCCCTTCTCGCCTCGTCCTCCTTTGCCGCCTCGGCTTCCCCCTCGCCCCCGTCCACGCCTCCTGTCGCCGTGTCCTCTCCTCTCGGCTCTCGCGCCTCCCGTGTTTGCTGCTCCCCTCTGTCTCTGCTCCCTCCGTCCCCTGGAGCCCCCGCTGGGGTCTGATGACCTCCGCAGTCTGCCAATGGTAGCCTCAATAAAATCCATTACATCATCGAACTGATCCGGATAGGGACCTGCGATGTCATCTGAAAGATACAGAAGGAACAGGTTCACTTATAAAGCTGGTTTTATAAATAATAATTGCATCACTTGGACATGGACTTTCTGAAATTTCACCTCAACAACACGGTAAGGAATGATCTACTGCTTTCAAAGACTGTATGAGCAGATAAGATTAAACTTTACCTGTGGGAAAAAAAACAAATCAAACAATAAAACTGCATGAGGGGTATTTAAACATTGCAGAACTAAAACTTTCAGCAAAAGAACATATTAATGCATCTAAGTTAGAAATAAATCAAATCATATTAGATGAGACTAGGGTTGCAAAGGGTTGAAAAATGCCCGGGAAATTTCCGAGGGAAGTTAAAGCATGCCTTTTTAATAGTGATCTTATCTTGGGAGGGAAATGGTTAAAAAGTATGCCCTTTTAATTGAATTGTAACCATGCATGGCATTCAGCTGCACACTCTTCAATCAGTACAGATATTGTGCCAGCATCCAATTAAATAGGAATTCAGTGAAATTGCAACCCTCTGCCTTCACCCTGCATTCTCCCATCACATGTGCAGCCCACACTGCTGCCAACACTACTGCACTGTCTGAGCCAAAGCACTACATGCTGTCATGTAACTTTTGATTATATTGCTGGAGGGAATATATTTGATATATTTTGATGATATTTTCAGTAGCTTAAAGCAAAGTACACACTTTAAAACTCAACACCTTCTGCAAGTTTTTGCTTGCTAGCTGTTGTGTAGCTTGATTGAGCATGCTAAGTGAGGAGTTTTATTTGATCTATTTCCATTCATTCTTTAATGTAAATCATTTATTTTATAACCTAGTTGTTCACGTTAAACCCCTAAGTTTGTGCACAGTCCAAATTGTTGGCTTGAATTTTCAAAGTTCACAGTTACTTAACTTGCGGCACACTTCACACTTTATGTATTTGACAAATGAATGGATGTATTTAGCAAATGAATGTATTATGTTTGCTTATGATATGGTAAAAGTTTAGTTTCTATCTGCATATTATTATTACATGGTAAATACAGCCTAAGCAGATAACCCCTATATTCAGTTTTATTCTTGTTATTTCCTGTTAATTCCAATGGAAAGTTTCCACCTTGAATATTCCCGGAACTTTGCACCCCTAGATGAGACAATATATATGAAATATTTCACCCCGGTCACACAAAAAAAGGCGTATGACTGACACAGTAATTCACAATGAAGAAAGCTGCAACAAGAACGCCATTCTTGCTTTTGACATGACATTTGTACGCCATGTAGTCTGTACTGACTGCAATATAAACGGATCTGCGTAAATATGCAACAGTCAGAGCTAGTAACGTAGAATAAAAAGTTAGAAAGACTGCTTATGGTGGGTGGGAGTGGAAGTGGATCGGTCTAACAAACACAGGACTTTCAACCAGCAGACCGCTGTTCGAGACCAGTGTTTTATTTGTAATTTACGTTTGTGACAGGTTTTCTGTACTTACAGTATGTTACGTCGTTTCCGTACATATTTTACTTCGTTTACATACTTATTTCAAGGCCAACCATGATGTTTTTCCTAAACCTAACTAAGTATTTTTGTTGCCTAAACCTACTGCTGACGTTACCATAGTTTTGTTGCGTGGCGTACAAATGACACGGGAATGCCCTTGTAATGTGCTATTTATACGCCTTCCTATGATATCGGGTTGAATATTTATGAAACAATAAATTAATGGAAAATTGTCAAAGGTATACAAAAACATGACATTTAAGGAATGGTTTGACAGTTTGGGAAATACGCTTACACAAAGACTGGAAACGGGGAGACAGCTAGGCTGGCTCTGTCCAGCGATAACAAAATCCGCCTACTACCTCCTCTAAAGATAAATAATGAATAATAATCATTTAACTCATCTTAATTCTCAATCTGAAAGTGAATAAGCATGTTTCACAAAATGTCAAACTACTCCTATAAATGCACAAATGCAGATATGTACGTAATATGCAGAATTGGATAAATGCACTTCTACCAAATCAATCAGCTCAACAAACCATCCAGACTGAGAAACCATTTGGGGAGAAAAGAACGATTTACATTGTTGTTGACTGTACATGCTTATGGCCAGCCAGCCATATGCACGGTCAAAAACATGTGCTGACAGAAATGCAGACAATGTCCATAAATACTGAGAAATGTGCAGATCAGAAACAGTGCATGCTGATTTATAGATTAGTCTCAGGCAGATGGAGGAATGCACAAAGCAGTCCAGAGATGTTCTTATGGACGTGCAGGTGCCCTGCTCTAACTCTTTTCAACATGGCTGTTTGGGGATTGAGTTGGAGGCTAAGGGTCAGAGGGTGTTGTCAATTCCATTTTGAGAATTCCTGTAGTCTGAGAAGAAGAACATTTGTGCATCTGTAATGATGGGACGCGGACAGATTTGTGAATTAATGACGTGGGACGCCACGCTGCCTACATTAGGCTTCAATCTCACAGAACCTGAGCCGTTAAAGGTTGTCCAGCTATACAGCTTAAGTTAACCCCGTTTGCTTTCACACACCAGTTGCCTGTATTGATACAGAAGGCCCCGACCAATTACACCTCCAAGAGAGATTGTTTTTCATGTAACTCTTTCATGAGTGTAATTTTAGAATGCCACGACTTCAAAGGCCAAATAAAAGGAAATCATATGCTTTGGGTCATTTACATGAAGCAGATTGTAATCTGCTGGAAACTCAAAACATGCAGCAGCACAGCTCTCCGCCATCTGCTGCGAGGAGCGATGAGGACGGACGGACTCGAAGTCTTGGACCCTCCTGTGTTACATGTTGATTCTATTATGGAGTGAAGTCTCTCCTATTGCAACGCCTGCAGGTCTGGCAACGATGAACTACGTTTGAGAATCATGAAGACATATTGTTCCGAAATTAATCAATTTGGTCCAACTCTAACTAGATTACCTGCGTGCATCTGCGAGTTGTACGGAGGTGTGTCAGGAAGTCAGGGATACGTGGGGCGCGATGTCTGGCAGGTGGTGTTGCGGTTAACACAGCCTCTCTATTGCAAGTGTCACCTATCTCTCTTGTCTTACCTGTTTCCTCTGGCAGCGCACCGGCCATCTGATCCGCCTGCGCTCCACAGCTGATTGGGCCGCCGCTCGTATATCAGGTGAGCCTGGGCCAATCTGTTTAGACACACCTGCCCTTTGATTTAGACACCTCCTATTGTATGTCTGCTGACAGGCAGGGTGGCTACAGTGTACACCTGCTGACAGACTGGGCCAGTGGCAGCAAACGGAGCGATTCATGCTGCAAATTGTGCCATCATTTTGCAGAGTCATTGGCTGAATACCACAATATCAGCCCTGCAGATTTTAACCTTAAGAGAAACCCCCAGTTTTCTTTGACGTTATGCGCGCAAACCAAAAAAAGACCCATCCCCTTCTTGGAGCTACTGTGTTGTTTGTACTATTAGTGCATAGTTAATGGTCTTGGGTTACAAAGCCCATCAGTGATGTCACCACGGTCCAAACAAGAATATGTGTTGGCAGGACAAACATTTGTCCAAATGTTCCATTCCTTATCTAGTTCTTGGCCGCGTCGACTTCTGTGTGAAGACGATACAGTGTCACATTGATCCAAACAAAATAAATTCCTACCCACAGTCGCTGTTAAAATTAACATAAACACAGAACTCTCACTTGATGCTTCAAACTTTCCGGTGTTGTCCACACTCTCCCCCCTGGAAATTCCTGCGACCCTGTTCACACTGCCTTCTCTAAAAGCATGATTTCTGACTTTTTTGGCAGATGGGTAAAGGTCACGGGGTCTCTGTGTGTCATAGAGGTGAACATAAACAAAGGGAGAAAGGGGGAATTGTGGAGAGCGACCTCCGGGATCGGAGCCTCTCTCATGCTCTTATTCATGCTACTAGGTTGTTTTGACATCAGTGTGACGTAACCCACAGCAGCAATAAAACACAAATTAAGATCTTCCGTCTGATAACCGGCCTGTCTGAGAGCCTTATCAATGTAGGACTCTCCACTGTTGGCTCAACCCACCGGCTATCACTTTACCTGCTGTTTCTCAAGTGTAATTAGTGTAAACGACTTGGCCAGCAAACAACTGTGTCTGAATTGCCCTCGTACAAAATGCCACCTACAGTATGAGCTGCCTACTAGTGCACTCAAAAGTCAACACGTGGCAGTGCATGACAATGAGATGATGTTGCATGTTATTTAATGGTTTGCACAAGCAGCACAGATCTATACTATAAATGTAACCCCCAATTATTCACCATACAAGAAGAAATTTGACAAGAGATTTAGTCAAAACATGGCATGCCCCCTTACATTGATCCTCCATGGAGATCTCCTGCAGGTTGTGTTCTTCACGCTGGAACTTTGGCTCTTCGTCCTCCACAGACAGGGACGCAGAATCACTGTAGCTGTTGGGGAAATAAGTCCTCTTGGCTGGCTGAGTGTTTTGGTAGAGAGGCCGTGTAGCAACAGAGCTCAGGAGCAACAAACACGTGGCCAAAACATCCCATAACTTCATCTTAGACTCAGTTCCTATGAAGAAAGCTGCAAAATAAGAGAGAATGTTTTAATTGAAATAGGGAGATAAAACAAATCTCATTAGAAATAAACCTAATAATAATAATAATAATAATAATAATAATAATAATAATAATGAAGGATTCTAAATACACCCACAGTCCAGTGCTGAATGTAGGCCAACTCTTGTTTACAATGAAGTCAGCAAAGAGGTTGAAACAGTGAGGCCAGACCTACCCTGACTCATTCTGTATTAATAACTGTGTGTCATCATGTCAAAGAGGCTTTGATCTCCACTTTGTCTCCGTGTCATAGTGGGATTTGTAGTAGGAATTTCAGAGTAAACCTACCAGGAAATTCCAAATATATTAATCACAATGAAAAAAATAGCCTATTATATAATAATAATAATAATAATAATCTTATAATAAGGTAATGTCAAGATATCCACAACAAACAGCAATAAATACAGAGAGAATAATGCGTAAATCTGTGCGTAAAAGTACCGAGTTGTTTTAACATTACAAACATCTGTGATTATACCAGCAGCCTCCTATACTTTCAGTATTTATTCTCTAACAGTACTGACCTATCACACATATAAAATGATATATTCATGTTGTGATAGCAGAGGAGCTCTTGCTACTTGTAATGAGGCACGCAGGGTGCGCCTCACACAAAAATGCGTCGGTTAAAGCACGCACCAGAGCGCGCTGGCAACGATAGCCTAAATAATGGTGAGTTGGCCAGATGGCGATATTCAAAGCTTATACGTGACTCCGTCTAATGGCATGTTGAGTCTGCAGTAGACCTAAACAGCTATGCATGGATAAATACTGGGCTTACATTGATGTGCAAAAAGTCCTAACAAATGCACAAGTTGCATTCTTTTTTTTCATTTGGATTTGACGAACATGACCAAAGTGAGGCTCCCTTTGCGCACAAGGCATCTGAGGATATGAGAGTATTTTAGTTTACGCTCTGAATATGGAAGTTTTTATTGGACTCTATTAGTTGTAACCCACAGAAGACATTCCACAAATGCACAGGAAGAGATCTGCGAAATAGATGCACAAATGTGTAGATATCACTTTACATGTAAACCTTAGAAAATACGTATTTACAGAGTAAATTATGCTGGATTTGCAAATCGCCCTGTATTATTTTTGTAGATGTGACTTTACACAACACAAATACAAAAAAAAAGACATGTTTGTGGATAGTGAAATATTTGCATCATCATTGTACACGTTTGTGAAATGTCTTCTGTGGGTTACAACTAATAAAGTCCAATAAAAAACTTCCATATCTGAAATGATAAAAAAAAAAAAAGTGTTGCTTCACTTACCTTAATATATGGCCCATGCAGACCTGGAACTTGCTCGGCTGTTTGGTGTTAAAATCCAAAACAGAAAACGCGACTCTGCTTCGTGTCCCAAGCTGAAACAGCTTCATGAATCGCCACAGTCCAAAAAAAAAAAATGTCCTTAAAACGAGTTCAAATTCGGGTTTTATGTCCTATTAGAAACACAAGCTGAAATACAGCACCATGTGTGTTTTTTCATAACTCCGATCCGACGAAAACCATGCGTATTTTTCCCACACTTTGGAGTCCAAAGGTAGAGGTAGAGTTGAAGAAGAGCGGACCAAGAAGTGCCACACTGCGCCTCACTGGGTATACAGTTGCAGTCGCTGATTAATTGGATGCTACGTTTCCACGTTGGAAATCCGAGAGAGTTCCACCATCTCCCACCGAGAGGAGTCCAATGAAGACATCAGCGTCTCCGGCGCGTAAAAGGTGCACAATATGTCGTTTCCCAGAGCGCAAGAAGCTCTCGATAAAACACTTAAAGCGCCGTTATATCCACAACTGCGTCAAATGTTCATAGTCGCCAACATCTGACAGCATCTTGACATGGTAAACAACACAGATGGTGGGTGTTTATTCTCCATTTTCCCCTCAGATAGTGTCTTTAGAGGCACAGCTCGGAAAGAGTTTCCACACGCGTCGTCGTCCTCATGCTGGACTCGAAGCAGAGGACAGATGTCTTGCGCATATAACACCGCACCGCGCGCATGCAGACGGCAGTTTGGAGAGATTTATAGTTAAGTGCGTCTCTGACGTTTTGGGCCAGTTGGTGTACCGCCCCTCTTTTATATATCCCCCCACCCTCCTACCCCAAAGCAAGAGCAAACAGAGGTCCACATAGTCCCCAAACCATGCACCCCTGGAGCCCCCGTTTTTGGAGGAGCGCAGTTTTCAGATGTCTTGGGGATTATGTCACACATCCTGATGTCCTCGGATTAGATTTCAGTATGCGGAATGCGATTTGGAGATGTTATGTTGCGATGCATGTTTCTAACCTGATCTCTCTACTCCGCGCGCGCTCTCTCTCTCTCTCTCTTTTGCGCGCACGGTGTCAAGTTCCGTCCGATGTGCCACACACACATCTCAAATTTAGTGAGTGCCACTTGCTATTTACTAGAACATATTTGTAAAAGATGGGGGGTGAGGGGTGGGGGTATCTTTAAGAGAGGGAAGTCGTACATAAGGATGGTGAATAACTCTAAATTCAGTGGATTTCTGTTGAAAAAAATATTCATCCTTCCTGATAGCATCCCTACAAAATGTCCATTATGAAGCTCAAAATTCATATTTTCAAATCAGTTACAACCTTAAAACCCCTGGTGAATCAAAAGCTTTCAAACAAATGTGTTATGGAGTGTGTAGTACCATGTTTTTATATGACACAACATTTGTCTGTAACACAGTTGACAAAATAATGAATTTATTTTCATTAAAATATTAAAAAACGATTAGAGCTTAAGCATTTAGGGGGTATATTATGGTAACAACTCAATTATTTATCAAAAAAGAAAACTGATTTTTTCACTTTTTGGTTGACATGAAATGTACCCCTAATTATAGAATGACTCAAATACTGCAAGAGGAGCATTGAGGGCACAGTGGACACTTTGATTTGGTTATGTTAGCCTCTATGTATTCCACTCCAGATTTATTACATATACAAATGTAACTCATACACACCTTGGAGGAGCATCTGGTCATTCAATAAGAGGGTTTCTTGTCAAGGTGAGCCTGCGGGGCAAACACCGCACAGACCACAAAAGAAGGACAAGATGTGGCCACCTGAGAAAGCCTTTCCATCACCCTTCATGATTTACAAGCCACACACTCACCCTTTCATCTTCTGCACAACTGAATTCCACAAAGCTACCCACCACAGTCCTTAAAGAATTAAAAAATGTGTGCCAGAAGAGACCGGCTCCTTTCCAACAACTAAACGCTTTTCTTTTTCCAGGAAGCTTTCTGGTTTTAATTTAACACGTGAAACGCTGCTAAAGATGGCTGTTCAATAAAAGGAAAGAAATCCCAGCACTGACACTTTAAATCCACTGCTGACTTATCTCTGTTATTCAGTGCTATTATATGTTTGCTCATGGGCTGGAGCTTCTTGTCAATACATGTTTTCTTTTCAAGCATGTGCGCCCTACCCATTCTTAATGGTACTGAGCCAAGTCCTAATTGTATGGATTCCTTTCCATCATGTTCTCACATGGCTGCATTGTATTAACTGACAGCTACTAATGTTGTGATATAGAATCCTCTGCATTGAGGTTTGTTTTTGTACATATATGGTAACTTGTTCCTGTCGTTTACCTCATTTCATAAAGATTAATTGTTTTTTATACAATGCCAAAACTGGTGTTTAGAATAAGTTTATAGTATATAAATTCACTGGTGACATTCACCGGTTACAGGATCAGATCCTCTTCAACTTCTTTTCCCCTTCTAAACTATTTTAAACTAAATAATGTCTTAGAATAGAAATGGTGTCTTTAATATTATTGTCCTCTCCATTTAATATAAGTTTCACACGCATCACTTGAAATCAAATGACCTGGATGTTCATGAGCTGTTCTGTCATGACTGAAAGTGAGCCCAGTTCCTGTGATTTAGGTGCTGCAGCGATCCTTCACATCAGCGGTCATAACTCTCTCTGCCCTCACTGAAGGATCACACTAGTTCAGGGTATAAGCGGACAACTCGGCTACACTATAACCATTTTAACATATTTCTACAAATCAAATGAAAACAAACTATTTGTTTTTTTGTTTTTTTCCCATGTGGTTCAACAGGAATATTAAATTGTTCTGAAAAACAGGCTCTGTGCAATGTTTCCATGCCAGTGCATGCTGGGATAGCCTCCAGGCTCCCATTTACAGGAATAAGCAGGTAACAAGAATGAATGAAAGAAAATCATACTTAAGTAAACAAGCTCAGAAGCATGATAGTAATGTGAACTGGCGTACAGTACATTATAATAAGACACTGAGTCATCTGAAAGCAGAGCGGAGTTTGGTCAGGACTCTCTGTGGTTATTCAAGGTTATTTAAAGGTCATCAGGAGTTTAGTGAAGCTGAGGAATCTAAATCTGCTGTAATCAACTGTGTCTGGTGTCAAATTGACTTACAGTTACGATTACATGTTTCGTTAGAACAATGATTGGTAATAACATAATTACATTAGTAAGTATATTACATGTTTTGTTCTTTCTTATTGATGTGCTTTATCTAGCAAACTCTTATAGAATGGCTGTGATATATATCAAATATATCTGAATATTGAAATATGTGAGATATAGATAATGATAACACAACACCTATTGTTACCTATAAAACTGCAGTAAATGGTAATATATGGAAAGCATGGTTATATATATATATATATATACACATTAGGGCTGTCCTCTACCAAAGAAATTCTTAGTCGACTAACACTCATGCCATTTTGTCGATGAACTGATTAGTTATTTAATTGACAATCTATAAAACTGAGTTTCTCCACAAAGAATCACACAAAAGCACCACTTTAAATCTTGTGTTTACCAGAGATGTGCTCACAAGTTTCTTGGAAATAAGTCATTCACCATGAAAAATGCATAAAAGAATGACTAATGGACTAAAGAATACTTAGACGACTAAGACCAAAACAACCGTTTAGTCGACTAATCAACTAAGAGGAGCCAGACGTAATATACCGTACATATACATACAATAAATTTTAAATACACCATTATACTCAATCTATGTTAATATAATTGTATTAATATTCATGCATTGAAAATCACTTTGATTGCATTTGTAGAGGCATATCACAAAGTTGTTATTATTAGTAATGGACTCAAATTAGTCAGTTTATTAACAGATGTAACTCATTGGAAACAGTTTTGATATGAGACTTTCTATGATAATAGAATAATAAAGATAATAAGCAATATGAAGACCTTGGGCTTTAGGAAACTGTGGTGGACATTTAATTTACACTACATAACATTTTCAGACCAAAAAAAAAAATGAATTGGGAAAATATACGATGTAATAATTGATAATAAAAATAACTGTTATACCAATTACATTTGAACAACATCTAGATTTGACATATTGTAGAAAGCAAACAAAATTGCACTGTTCCCAACAGTCAGTGATGCATCTTCATAACTTTCCTCATTCCTCATTATTATGACTTTTTGTTTGGCAGCATGAAATACATTTGATTAATGACTGGAGCAGATGTGTATAGGAGATATTTTTACACATCACAGCATATGACATCTCCGGCTAGGACACAGCCTGTTCAGAGATAGGACACAGGGCACACAGAGGCCATATTGTTTATTGATATCTAGCAGCAGTGTCACCAAAGGATTCCTCTGTGACTCTCCTCTGTCTCATATAGGCAGAGCTGAGAAGATAATGGTCACCCAAAATAGCACCATCATCTCACAGAGTTCCTTTATGTGAGAGCGCTGCACAGTCCGGGGAGGGTGTCATGAGTCCCCTGAGCTGAATGCTTGAGTGACTATAATAAATATTAATTTGTTTGGAGGAGAAACATGAGTAAGCTGAACGAATCACCACCACATGGGGTGTGAGGAAGAGACGCGTCACTCAAACAGAAGAGCCCTCTTTCATTATTTGTGCCACCGATGGGACGAGCACCTCCGTGTTTGATGTCGAGCCTCCGCAGAGCAATGACAGGACCGCAGATGGACATAACAATAACTCCCCACAAAGTTTATATGAACATTTAACAATACTCCGACAAACAATCCAGATCACTGCAGCTGTTTCAGCTTAATATAGAATTGTAAAACATAATAATATGAAACAAATGGCTAATCTTTTGGGTATCTTCTTGTGCGTAAAGTATCCCTTTGTGATGACTTGTTTAGTTTAAATCATTGTGTTTCAGGTCAACAACTGGCAACCTGTTTATGGTTATGTTGATGGGTTTTCCGCCTCTTGCATGTAATATGCAATAAAAGTGGGACATCTGTAGGTTTGTTTTTCATGTTTTATTCCAATTTCACAATGTCCCCTTTGATGGGTAAAAGATTTCAACACACGAGTCCCTCAGGAAGACGTTGCCATAAATTTAACTCAGTGAAAAACAATTCATTTAAAGCATTATTGTGGTTTGGACAATTAACATTTTGAGTTCCGAAGATCTCAAGAGATCCTTTAAGGGTACAACTTCATCAGTATTTTGCCTGACAGTTCTACTTATTAATCTAATTTCATACTAAAGGTCCAGTCTATCAATGCACAATGATGCACCCATTGAGGAACCTTTGCCCCACAACAACCTGTTTATAAAATTAATCTTTTTTTCAGACTTTATTTTGTTGTTAATACTCTTGCGTTGTTTCCATTTATGTTTGAAAATAATGAAAGAAATACTATTTTAAAAAAAAAGGAAACCAAATAATGGATGGGACAATAGCAGGAGAGCATGCTGGGATATGTCCTCTATAAGCTTAAAGTTTCTGCTGTGATGTGCTGATGACTGGGTCAGCATGCACAGTGCAGGGTTGTTGGACATCTTTTTGCTTTCACGTGTTCGGCCAATCAGGAGCACCATTTTAAATACAATACATAGATATTATTGCAGACCAGCAGCATCCCTTCATGGCCAAAGTGTGGCGTGTTCATATTGGGATATTTTCAACAGAATAAGACACCGTCAGAAAGCCCACGTCATGTCAAAAATATAGTTCTCGGAACATGACATCGTGACTTTGGTTTATACCTGTGCTCTGCAGTTTACTTTGCAGTGGTTATTGTAGTCACTGAGTAAAATTAGACCATGACCCACGCGAAAAATTTCCATCATCTTGTTGAACTCTTGCTCAAAGCAGAACAAAAGGCAAAGCAGATATACTGTATTGAAGGTGTATAGTCTATGCATGTGGTGAAAGACAATCAAGGGGCACATGCCATGTAGTTGATTTTGTTTAGGGTTTTTAGTAATGTGTTTCAGAAATATTGTACTTTTTTTTTTACTCCAGATTAAAACATACAAACCTTATGAAATAGATTATAAAATAGACAGATACAGCATATACATCTAAAGCTCATGCTTGACCAGCCACAACATTAAAATGCTGTTTACATGTTAATGCATCAGTATCAGTAAATAAGCTTTATAATATAGCCTATAATATTATTATTATTAACAATGACAGGAGCTATTCTTCAGCAGGTAGGCTACTTTTGATTGTTTACATACCTTTTGCTGATATATCCATTCTTTTACTTCACATTTTGGATGCTGGACTTGACCTGGACATGACAGTAGGCTATAATGCAAAGCTTCTTCCATCACTTGTATTGAATGCTGTTAAATACTTCAACCTTAAAATGACCTTAAAATGACCCGTCTCATCCACGGGCTCGCAGCGCGCATGCGCAAGCACGAGACGCTAGGAAGTGAGTTAGGCCAATACAGAAAGAAATTACCGAAGATGCGTGTTTTGGTGTTTTGGGAGTTTACTGAGCACAGGACTGTAGAAACCAGACTTACTGTGCTGAGTTGTGTGTGTTTGTAAACGGATATTATGATATAGTTCTGTTGTTATAAACCTGGCCTCCATTTACTTCCGTTCACCATGGAGGCATGGCCAGAAAAAACAGTTTCCTTCAAGAGTTCAAGGAACCATGGCGGTGAGTATTGATATTAAAATGTTCATTTTGTGGGTGAAGTATTTCTATTACGGTGCCAACCTGTAGGCTATAGCCTACTAGTGTAAGGCAGGCTTCTCGTTGCCTTAACTATAAACTTGTTACTTAATTAAACTACTGTAGGGCTGCTGTGGGTAAAGCAAGAGCTTCGTCTGTGCAACAGGATCCACTTCAGTGACTCAACTCCAGCGTAGGACAATTGAACACCGATAACCAAAAGGTGGCACATCACTTCTTACTTTATATCACTCCGCCAATCTTCATCATCACTTACATAACAAGCACGTAAGATGCGCCATATTATATAGTTCTATATCTAACCTAAGGAGCAGAATACAATATGTATACTGTATAAAATAAATCTTTACAAAAATAAATCTAATCTTACACTAGCATGTTTCATTTATTTTAAAATTAAATATGTCGCTAAACTGAACTGTTAAGCCTAACAGCCAGACTGAAATCATGCAGAGTTCAACCAATGTCATGTTTTATTTACATGTAAAGTTCATAAAATTTAGATAAAAATGATAAGAAATGAAACCAACCTACTGTAAGTAAAGAAAGAAAGAAAGAAAGGTATTTTGTTCTAAAACTAGTCATGAAGAAAAACCAACTAACGTTAATACTTAATTTATTTAGCCCACCTAGGCCTATTAGATGAGTTGATGTTTGACTAATATTCTGGCCATTACTGGAGACTGTGAGTTACAGCACTGAGCTAATGCTGCACAGATTCAAGCCATTCATTGGCAGGTTGATGAGCATTACCACTATGACAGAAACACCAATGCAATGTCATGCAGTCCAATGCAATAGTCCTGAAATAAATACAGCATTCTAAGGCTAATAATGACACTGAGTATGAAAGGAGTGACTCAATTACACAATAATTTATTGAACTTGTTATATGTTTTATATTTTGCAAGGTGAACCTTCTGTAATATTCAGGGATGAAAAAACTGTCAAAATCTTGCAAGATGCAGATATCCATCACACCACCACTACAAACTGGTCTTAATTTATTTCAGGGCTTTTGGATTGCATTAAATTATAAATATTCTCCTTTCATTGTGTCCACGTAATGCACCGCAGCTCAAACTCCACATCACATCATAAGTTGGCTTTAAAGCCCATCATGACAGCGGCCTCTCATTCTGTATTCTCCACGCAGGAGTGCCGGTTGTCTGCCAGAATGAGCTCAGCTGTCAGCGGGCACCGAGCCCCCGGATCACCCTTGGCACAGAGACGGAGAGACAGAGCGCAGGTAGGCAGGGCAGATACTGCAGGATTCGCATAGCTTTCAGCTGATCCATTAGGACATGCTACAATTCAGATGTGGCGCTCCGCCAGATGCCCAGCCATTGTGGCATTCGGCGCTGTATTTCCATCTCTTTCAATCACTGCGCAAACATTTTATGAGTATTTGTTGGCATCGTTCACCCATAGATTGTATGCGTGCAAAAGTATGTGCTAGCGGGAGTATGTGTGTGTGTGACTGCGAGTGTGTGTAAATGAGATCACTTGGTACTATCAAAGTGCAGGCAGGACTATGACACTGTTATAAATAGAAGGGAGGAAGTAAGGAAGGTTAAATCTCTCAGACACAGATACTAAATGTGTAGAGAGGGGAGCCATTTAAAAACCTGCATGTCCTTTTAGACTCATTTCACTATGTATATTTACATTATGTACATTTTGTGGTGTTCTCCCGCTATACAGTGTGAATGGTGGACAGTAATTCAGCTTTTTAGTCAACTATGTGGTCTGATTTGAAAAGTTGGAACAACTCCTCTTAGGGTCAATGCTACATGAAGGCTTAGCCTGTCATTACATCGCAATAGCCTGCTATAGCTGCACACTGTGAACTGCTTATTATTGGTCAAGGGTGAATTATCACCCCATGAGCAAATGGGAATCCAGTAAGCTCTCTCCCACGGACCAGTGACTTCATCGGGCTATGATAGAGACGATGAATTCAAGGTCCTTTGAGTGGAGCGCTGAGAAAGTTATTGACGTGTGAGCATTTACATACACTGCTCCCTGCTTTTTTTTCTTGCTTTTTTTTACTATTGCCAAATACTGATGAAGGATTTAGGAAATATTTCCCTGACTGCAGTGGGCAGGTGGGATACATAGATGGACTCTGAGATGCACTTCTTGGCAACTGCCCAAACCCTGAAAACCTCCAGGCGTGTCTGCGTTCAGCTGTCTGCACGACAAAAGATGGATTGAAATAAGGAATTTCAGAGGAAATGTGTGTATTATGTATTGTATGTCCAACACACAACACTGCGCCTATAGACACAGCAGGGGTGGTCTGTGGTTAGGCTGATAGAGTTGCTCAACTCTTTGAATTCAGCCCTTCATCATGCTTCACTGCCTCTAATCCTGACCGCTGATATCTACCTGGCTTGACTTTGACCCCTGACTTTCGGCAGCTGTCAGTGGCGCCCCTCATCGGAGACTGGACATGTGGGATACAAGCGCTCCTCCCCGAGGTGGCACAGTGTCAGACTCTGTGCTGGCTTTACGGTTTTTAGCATTCAAAGAGTGTCCGCCAGGGCCTCCTCCTACTGTGTTACTAAACAAACAGGGCTGGCTAAGTGCTGATCACAACCACTGGGCGAAGATGAAAAGCTCCCATGGGGAAGGGACGCGGTTACGCTGCTTGTTGTCCGTTTGCTTTACGTATCCGTATCGGTTTACTGATTTGAACTGAGTTATTTTGATTATAACCTCTAGCCTTCAAGCCCGCTCGCTGGACGGCTCTTCAGAAAATGTAGTGCATGAAGCCGGGTCTTGACTTTCACAAAGCTTCCCTGTCCCCGACGTAACAAGGTCACACTAATTGGAGAAGGAAGTGTTGAGGATGTCTTTGGGAAGGAGCGGCAGGGTTAGAGAGTGATAGCAGAGAGGGTCAGATCCTGTTTCTGCTCTGGTTCCCCGTTCTAATCCAGCCTGGTATGTGTTGAGATCAGAGCAGGTCCCTTTCACTGCAGCCATCCGGTTGCTGTGCAGTGGAACTTGCTAACTCCCCATTTCCGCTACTGCTGCAAATTGGTTGTAGAAAGCACTAGACGACAGTCTGGCGAACCAAGTTCACCGAAAGGAACTTAGAACAAAGTGAACCCGACAGAAGAAACAGTCAATTTCAGGTCCTAACCCCTAAGAAACATGGCACTAGACAGCTGTGTGTTCCCCTTGATGTATTTATGTCAGCCGCTCACATAAATACACTGTGACACACATACACCTTCACACTCATACACGTGTGTAAATGTGCACGCTCACACAGGCACAGTGACACACACACACAGCGAGGCATAGACACACACGTATCAGGCTCCCTGTCAGTAATACCCAGAGGATATTATGTCTCTCTCAGCAGACTGGACAGTTGATCGGAGCAGCGTGACCACATGGTCACTTTGATGTAAATCACGTAGTGCAGTCACCTTGAAAATAGTTTGAATTGTAAATATGAGAGAGGAATCTTGCTCTCAGATTAATCAGCTGATACAGTGATTCATTCACAGCAGAGAAAAGCATTTTATTTATTATTTATTTCAGTTTATTTTCTTCTTTTTGTATATTTAAAGTATTCATATGATGATGTCAATGCAGATCTGTAGCAGATTGGTATATGGCGCACTTATTATAAGATGATATCACTGTAACATGTCTACATTTGTCTCTTACCGAGAGTCAGATAAGAAGATCAGTTATTCCCTGTAGGTACAGAGGTTGACCCCGGATGTGTTTATCGTAGCGTAAAAAAACGTATAGAAGGGGAAGTGCGAGGCTTGTTTGACCAACCATTAAAAAATACATCTTTTCAACCACTTGAAAGCTGTGGATTTAAACTGGTGTATTTCTCGAAATGCCAAAGATGTCTCTGCAGTCAGGGTAGGATTTTCTGGCACAACGTCACCTACTTCCAAGGTGCATGGGGAAGGGAAATAGTCTGGAAATGTCAAAAACTCCAGCAACACCAATTGCATTGTATGAAGAACAACTTATCGTAAGACCAGCGCGTTAAAATGTAGAGATATTGTACATTATATTATTTATTCTGCCAATGGCTGGATGCTTTTTCACGCATTCGGGTTAGAAATTATATAAATACTAGGGCTGTCAATTCATTAAAATATTTAAAATTGTCCATAGTTAACCACAAATGATTCACATATCTGTTCAAAATGTAGCTTAAAAAGAGATTTGTCAAGTATTTAATACTCTTAACAACATGGGAGTGAGAAAATATGCTTGCTTTATGCAAATGTATGTATATATCTATTATTTGAAATCAATTCACAACACAAAACAATGATAAATATTGTCCAGAAACCCTCACAGGTACTGCATTTAGCATAAAAACATATGCTGAAATCATAACATGACAAACTGCAGCCCAACAGGCAACAACAGCATCAGTGTGTCAGTGTGCTGACTTGACTATGACTTACCCAAACGGCATGTTATTATCATAAAATGTGCATGTCTGTAAAGGGGAGACTCGTGGGTACCCATTTTCATTCATATATCTTGAGGTCAGAGGTCAAGTGACCCAAGGGACAGTTTGTCTGGTTAGCCTAAGTTTAGAGCGTTATTTAACCTCCTGCGAGACAAGCTAGTATGACATGGTTGGTACCCATCGACTCCTTAGGTTTTGTAGTTTTATATGATACCAATACCTTCACTCTAAAAATGAGCCTACAACCTGCGAAAAATAGTGGCCGGGCCTGATGGCGGCCTGTCGGATTTTTAAGACACTAATTAAAAATCGCAAGTTGTGTTAATGCGTTAAACAAATTAGTGGTGTTCAAACAAATTTGCGTCAACGCGTTATTATCCTGTTAACTTTGGCAGGCTTAATAATTACACAATACACACAGAAGAATAATTTACGAACTCTGCATAAGTGAGTTTGGGATTCTAATACTTCTAACCCATTGCTATCTGGGTTACAGCTGGCCAAGAACGGCCTTAATGTAAACTCTTTCCATTAAATGGATTGACTTTTACATTCCTGGCTGAAGTTATAGTCCAAAATTGTAATATAATGCTTACAAACACACACAAAGTCACACACTCACACCCCAATCCTGCAAGCTCACCGCACAAATGCACACCTCCATGCGTAGAGCATGGCTCTCACACTGCTGGGGTTAGAAGTTCAGATTTTAACTGGGGCCACCCATGCTAAAATGTGTAAACTCCTGGTACTGCCAGGCAGTCCAAATCCATTAAGGACAGATGTGGACGGAAGGGAGGTGAACTTTTCCAGCCCTGAGAAATATGACTCATGATTATGCTAAACAGGATGTGGCGTTTCCTCGTGTTTCATATGTCACCACTATTAAATTACATTACCACTCCATCACCTAACAGACTCCAGTATTAGCACATATTGTTATTCAGTCATGCCACTAGACAAACACCGCTCAGTTGCTCTTGTAATGAAAAGAAAGGTGAGTCAAATGTGGCGGCAACCTTGAACTTTGTTTCATGAATAGCACATAACAAGAGGCTTACAATAACAAACAGAATGGAGCTTACAAAGAGACAATTGGATGTGAAGCCACGGTAATCTAATCAGTTCACTTGGGAGTAGAGGTTATGGGAAAGTTGACTTGCCGTGTTTATTTACTTCCAAGGTCACATAAATTAGCGATAGCTACTAGTTGTATTGATGGATCCTTGGATCCTAGATTAAATCAGCTGTAATGTGATATGAACTAATTAAACAGTTTGTTATAACCTTGGTGGATATCGTATCTCATTAAAAAGAGAGTACACATGCTCTCTGGCTCCAAGCTAAACCCACTAAATACCTACATGGAGAAATATTTTGAAAGAACTTCAAATGTATCAGGATACACGTGGTGGACCTGTGTATTTGTGTCTTATCTTACCGGGAGTATTGGTGACACTTTAGAGAGTGAATTGCTGATATAGAGCAGATAATTGGGGGAAGGGATGCTGTGATAATTGTACTAATGTTATCATCATTATCAGAATACGGAGGTCAGGTTTATTAGGTAATCACTATGGTGTTTGGCTCCAAGGACAAGAATGATTTGCACACACAACAAGGGCAGTGAGTCATTCAGGGCGGAGAGAAGATTTCAAACTCTTTTCATTCGTTGTTTTGAGTCTACCTGATAGCTGAAGTATCTGGAGACATACGCTTGGGTTCATAGGTCAAGGTTCAGGTGTCAGACGTTGAATTGCTCTGGGCATACTTTTGTCTAGCCACTAAAGGCCCTGACACACACCAATCCGATGGTTGGCCATTGGCCTAGTTTTTGCGGTCTAGTTCAGCTCTAGTCTGTCCGTGTCGGAGGTTTTTCGGCCGATTCAGCATGTTGAAGCCATTTTGAATGAAGCTACGTGGTGACTGAAAGTGGTGTGAAAGTGGTCGGTAAACGCTGCTTTGTTTCATGTACGTATCATAACAACGACGCAGTCCTCTACCTTCTGGTTTCCCTTTTTGAATGACGAATACAGACTACCGCTACCTGCTGGGGTGGAGAGTTATTTCATCTCACGCAGGCGCAGAATGTACGTGTTAGTCGGCCATTGGCTGTAGTCTTTGCGGTGTGCAGCTTTTTGGCCAAGACACAGGCGACATGAGGCGACGCAACGGTCGGCCTTCGTCGCTGTTAGTTCTTTGATGTTGGTTTGGTGTGTCCGGGCCTTAAGAGAAAAAAAGTTTGCGACCCTCTGAAAAGACAAAATGTCAAGTTCATAAAACACATTTGAATTTGAAAGAAGTGTGGAATAGTCCATTAAAATCATACTCTTACTTTTTCCCAGTCCTGAGATTTTAGACTCTTGGAAGTTGGCGTGACACATGACAACATATGAACCTTATCATCACGACTGTAACAAGATAATCTGGCCTCGTATCGCACATCGCTCCCATTCCGAGACGCTTTATCAGTTTAAAGCCCGAGTCTGAAGACACTACAGCTGTCTCTTTGACCTGTGACAGGCGATCCCACTGCAGGTTAGGATGCTGAGTCGGTTCATGTTACTAACAATTGGCATGTGCGAGTTTGTGTGTAGAATCACCGGCAACACCGTTGACGCACTGAAGCAGCTGAGAACACTATGGATGAGCGACAGCCTCACAAATGGATGTGACGCATAGATAGATATATGGCTGCATGGATAGCCAGACAGGTGATAGATAGACAGCCAGGCAGATCCATATAAACACACTTTAGATATCAAAGTGGATGCTACAGTCTTGCAGATTGTGTTGCATTAAAAAGTGAGAGAATACAGTGAAAGGTTGCAAAAAATTCCTGGATGGCAAGTCACCTTTTGTGGTGAATTATAGGTCAGCCGAAGGGTCAATTATCCAACTCTCAGTGAGGATCAACACACTCATGCATTCCTTTAGAACTGTTTTTCTGCTCTTTTAAAAAATACTGTTTTCACCAAGGGGACAAGGGCGCAGAGGGCAACGCTTTGGAAAGAGACGACTATCGTATTTCCAATACATTTCTTCGGAGAACAGAAGAACCTTCGTACCTGTCGCGAGTGTAAAACAAGAGAGGTGTCAAAAGTGAAACGCGATCGGCATATCTGACAAAGGGGCAACCGCTGTGAGGGATCAGTTCAGAGAGAGAAAGAACCGCGTCCCCGCAGCAGATGGGAGCTTTATCGTTATGGCCGGAGGGGGAGAGAGCCAAAGAAGAGAGACGCGAGACCACAAAAAAGGGTTTGGAGACGCGGCTGCACTGTGACACATGTCCCACTGTGGTGGGGGATTTTACTCACCTGGCCTTTGGTGTGTCATCGTGTTACCAGTCCTGTCATGAGCCTCCACCCTGTCCGCCTGCGCTGTATTGTTCTGTACTGCGTGCGGACAAGGGAATAAAAGAGAATAGATAATGAAAAAGAGAGTAGGCTAGGCGGTGGGAGTGAGCCACATTTTGGCCCTTTGTTGGAGCTGTATCTTTTTTTGAACAGTACTGAAGTGATGGATAAAGCGGATCAAAGGGGTGTATATGATTGCTCTGGTGGGCGTTGAGGATCATTAGTTGGTAAGGCAGCGAGAGTGAATAGAGTGGGGGGTCTGATGTGTTACAGAGGAGGGAAAAAAATTGATGCTGCAGATGAAGAAGCTCATCAACAGTGATATCATGCTTCCCGGTGCAGATACTGAAAAGACGCACCTGAGGATCGCTCACTGAATACCACACCTGGTTTTTATATCGTCCGATGCCATCTGCCTCATTCAGAGCAGCGACACGCAAAATCTCCCGCTTGTATGTCGGACGTCAAGACATTTCATAGCTTTGCTGACAACTTCTGTTATGCTTTCGCACAATGCAAGAGAAAGAGAGAGAGAAAGGGAGAGTGTTTGTGTGAGGATCCGAGGGGAAGAGAGTGCCTTAGTCATAACACACCCCAGATGTGCTTTAAGCCCAAAATAAGCAATAGCTAAAGCCAGTTTTACTGTGTTGAGTCCTATTTACACTGATGTAAAGACAAGCCTTCACTTGCACTGTGTAGAAATTGTGCATCCTCAGAATTAAACAGATCAAACAACGGAGGTGAAACACAAGACAGCTGACCAGAGACACTAGGCAAAAAATTTAAACAACTGGAAACCATAATACAGAATTCACACAGAGTTGGATATGCTTCAACTTTGAAATTGACTGTGTTTTGACTGAGGTATTTCTAATATAAACAAACTCTGTAAGAAGCAAGGATGTGTAAAAGTAACACTTAGAAACATGAGCCACTCGGAGCTCAGAAATGACTTACACAGTCCCAAAGACCTCAACGTCAAATACCTTTGTAATGGAGCTGTTTTTCTAAAAAGGACCACGCACACACACATACACATACATGTATATGTATGCGCACAATAAAGTGGACCTTGGGGTTCTTTACATGGAGACTTGAGTGAGAGAACTGTGTGCCAGCCTGCTGGAGGTGCCGCGAGATCAAGAACAGTCCACCCCCAGGTGGTAAAGCTGAGCTTTCAGGGGTGAGAGGTCACAGACACCGGAGTGGTCACACACGTGTCAGAACACTATTTACAACTGAAGAGGCCCACCTTAGACCACCTGCAACTGCTCCTCCACTACAATACTGTACATCTGCAGGAGGTGCTGTGCTTCAGGGTCCACTAGGTGGTAGTAAAGCTCCATATACAGCATCTCTTTATCATGTCATCCTGACATGAATGGCTCTTATCATCTGTCAAGAGACAGTATATCTGTAACATATAGTGTTGAAAGAAGTATACAGACCCTTTATTTAAGTAAACACTGTAGAAATACTCTGTTACAAGTAAAAGTCCTGCATTGATTGTTACTTAAGTAAAAGTATGCAAGTATAATCAGGAAAATGTACTTAAAAGTATAAAAATGTTATATAAATAACATATCATTAGTTTATTATGCATTAATGTAAAAGCAGGATTTTACTGTTGCAGTTGGTTGTGGTGGAGCTCATTTTGAACTATTAATTATGATTATTTTCACTATGGATTAATGTGCTGATTATTTTCTCCATTAATCGATTGATTGTTTGATTTGTAAAAATTCTGAAAATAGTGAGAAATGCCCCAAAAATCTTTGAAATAACCAAAGCTGTCAAATAATTGTAGTGGATTAAAAAGTTCAATATTTCCCTCTGAGATGTATAACAAGATATCATGCGCTGCTGCCATACTCTGGCCAGGACTCCCTTGAAATTTTTTTTTTTTATCTCAGTGGGACTTATTCTGGTTTAAAAAAGATTAAATAAAAATAAAAAAAATAAGAAAACCATGAAGAGATGAGAGGATTACACAGACATTTAGTTGCTGTTGAAATGAAACCATACAAGTTTGGTTGGATACAGCTTCAGATGCATACGTGGCCGTGCATGTGTGTGCACACAACTATGTTGTTAATTTGAAACGGATCCTGTTCAAGGTCGCAAAGGACTTCAGTGTGGCTGACAGAATTGGAACATGCGCTAGTTGTCTCGAGCAATGAGGCACACTTACTAAATTTATTATCCAAATATTTAACATAGAACAAAACTCTATATGCAATATGAGAGTATGAATATCTCTCATTGCAGCACCGTGAAATTTTTTTGATCTCTGATCTGTATCCTGTGATCTTACTCAGTTACACTCATCCAAGTCCTCTAATTCCATGTTTGGTGAAAGGACATGCTGTGAATTACTGTAGATGTAAGCTGCAGACACGTGCAGACTATAGATGACAGATGACATAGAACTTATTTATATGCCAATGACAGAATGACTTACGTTTTGTTATAACAAATGAAATTTATCAAATGTGTAGTTAACTTTTACAACAGAGTATAAAATGACATTTAGATGTATATGACTTAAATAATAAAGATTAATACAAATGCAATATCAAGGGAAGAAATAAGAGAAACCTCTTCCAAATAATCCATTTACAATACTGTATGACACATTAACAATATATCCCTGCAGGATTAGGGAACAGGGAGAACTGAATAGTTTCTTGATACATGTGCTACAGATACAATGATAGCAAGAAAACGTAGCTCATACGCCACATCTACTTGAGATCACTTGATAATAATGTTATAACTTTGTTTTGTTTTATTAATTGATACCTGTGAAAGGCAGGTGAGAAATTTCTCTTCTGTCGATCAATTTCTTCTAATTCTGGTCTAAATTATTTTTCTCTCCCGTGTTTATGATTTCAGAACAAGTGATTTTTTTTTTCTTTCTAAGTTTCTTTTTTTTTTTTTTTTTTTCTGAAAAAACAGGTGGTAAAAAAATTCCAGGCCCATTTTTCTAAATTACTTTTTTTTCCATCTGTGTGATAGGGGGAAAAAAAAGTCCCAAGTGTTTGTTGTTGAAATACTTATTTTGACCACCAGAGTACAGCAATACCCCATGTTCTCAATAGGACTAAGCATTCATGTTTTGTACCTGAGGTCTGTTTCAGAAAGCGGAATTAATGAAATTCTGAATTGAGATGAGAATATTAAATGTCTTATATACAGTCATTTCAGTTGTTTTCTTTAACTTTGAAAAATCAGTCTAAACATTTTTTTTTTTCCACCTGTTTCACAGAAAAAAAAATGTAAACTTTGAAAAATTATCCTGGCATTACATTTTTTTTCACCTGTTCTTAAGTCATCAACACAGGAGGTTAAAGAATTTAGATCAGATTTGGAAATGAAAATGGATCACCAGAAAAAAAATTCCCGCTTGCCTTTCAGGGCTTCCATAGATACCTCTTGTGTCAGTGGTTAAACATCCTACTCCTATAGGCCACTGACAACGAAACAGTAAGTGTGCCAGTGGGACCACAGGATGTAGAGATTCTGTGCTCGTGCCAGAAGCTACTTCCTCATCCATTTACCTTTAAACATCAGTCTGATAGATAATTATATGAAGTTACTTCTTTTAAAAGCACCCAAAAAAACAAAACAAACAAACAAACAAACAAACACACGTACACCATATATGTGGCGTGTAGTGGAGGTAGTACTATATGTGAATCCCCTTTTTAGATACACCTATATAATTTTCTCTTGGAATGACTGATGTGTCCAGCTGGAAGTCAGCCTACAGTATCTGTACTGTATGTACTCTGCCAGATTTAACATGAAACAAACTACTCCAAATGCATGGAGTCCCAGACATCCCAGAGGGAGACTAACTACATCAAGAGAAGCCTGAGAGGTCTGCTCAATATCAGAATAATGGAAGTATTCCTCTGCTGCGTAGTGGGTGGAGGTGTGGGGGTATATGTATGAGCATTTTGCCATCTCCCTACAAGCATGGAAATGTATCATGTCGCCCTCTGGTGGTTGAAAGCAAACAGTAAAGTGTGCTCGACCTCAGAAGAAATGAAACATGAGATTACATACATCCAGCAATGGACTTTAGAGTGCAGTATATTTTACACTATAATCTATTTTTTCAACGAAAAATTTAAATTTGTAAAATTTTAAGTTTTATTTTCGTTATGAGAAACCAAAAAGAAATTTGCCACAGGAAAACTAGCTGATATTTTCTGAGCAATGATTCAGTGGACGTGTTTGTAAGTCACTTGTCAGCAATGGCAATTTCTGATAAATTTGTCTAATGCACACACATCCTACATCCATCACCAAATCCACACATGTACAACATGTACAGTATACAAGTATATGACTATTGGTGCTTTCACAAAATATTTACACAATGAGATATTTGATCATCAGTGATGTGGATATAATGACTAAGCGGGTAAAGGCAAAATAATAGAACAGCTAGAACAGTCTGGTAAGTTCAGAAAATGACATAATTTTACTGTAATGCAGCCTTTAAAACCAGAAAAATAGAACACTTATGCTATATTACGATATTGCGATATCCAAAATCTAAGATGATATTTATTCTTATATCACGATATCAATATAATATCAATATATTGCACAGCCATACTGAAGATAGGTGGCACGATAAGCCTTGGTACTGATAGCTGTAGTGGTCACCAAGAGGGACACGGGAGGTACACTACATTTATAGCCTATGATCACTGCTGCTCAGATAAGGATATTGTATATAGAGCAAGTGCAGCAGGGTCTTTGTTCTTGGCACAAATAAATCTGCATGAAACAATAACATAGCGATAGAGATCAGGAAAAGGAAGAGGACGTGGAGCAAATTCATTACCAAGAGGAAGCAGCATGGTGTGTCAAAACACTTTACTGACTATGAGAGAATAATGCATGGACTGCAAATTGTTGGCGTTCGGCGTCTTCATTCATTACAGGAGAGACGCCTGATATGCCGTCATCATCTCATACTTTCAGCACACACATCCTCTGGGTCTGTTGACGGTAACATATTGTATCAGACTGCACATTTAGTCTCGCCAACGGTTGATACAAATACAGTGTCAAAAACATTTCCCCGCAGGATAATTGTTATTCTCACACGTGTCTGAGTTTTAGCTAAACGCTTACTGTGAAGTGTATTCTTGTTTTTAAGTTGTACAAGGAGTTACCATGTCCATATATATACTGTATATATATACAGTATGTGTGTGTGTATGTATATATATGTATATATATATTTATATATACGTATATATCCATTGACGAAGATACTTTATGCGTCTAGGAAAGCAGAAATGACACAATGAGAGAAATTTTGTATTGTATTGAGACATAAAATTACTATAATTGACAGATTTAATATTGTATATGTGATCTAAACATATGTCTTGTGTGTTTTACAAAGCATTGGAGTTCCTCAGATATCTGTCAGTCATCAGCACATACTGTGGCCATATTGTTAAAAGCCATAGAAAATACAATAGCCGTAATTCATGATTGTCTCAGGAAAGCCCTGTCACAGTTCACTGTGTCACTGAGCTTCGTTGATAATCTCTCATTCCTGCGAGCTGCTGTGCCACTAGCTATAACTAAATCTGTAGTAATCCATGTAGACATTATAGACAGGTCTGCAGGAGCCCTTAATATAGATGAGTAGTTGATCCTCTGTACCATTAGATAATACTTTCCTCCTAATGATTCAGAGTGTTCCTCTAACCATCCCCTGCCTCACTGCTGCTGATGCTGACACGCTTATGTAATGTAGAAAAAATAATCAATCAAGAGCATACTGTGAAGGTGACCAGTCAATCATTTACCATTTGTCACCTGGTGGCATACTGTATGGGAATTAATCTATGTCTAGCATGCCTGTGCATGGAGTTGACTGCCTACAGAAGGGCATGCGAGGTGAGGTCTTTACCCACTTCAAAGAAAATGGAGCCAGACAAGGTCACACTTCATCAGGGGCCCGTTTTATAAGTAATTTGTGAGCACTGCCTACACACAGATTGCAAATCGTCACGTTTCACAAATGATTGACACTCACAAATTGCTGCTATATGTTAAGAGTCCTATAGGGCTCTTGCATGCTCATGAACAGGTCACAAAGATGGTGTTCGGTTTGAGTAGTGATAAGTGAAAGAAAAAGGTGGTGATGCAGCTGATTGGAAGTCAAACTGTCGAGTTATTGACTAATAGGAATGGAATAGGATGAATAGGAAAAATAAAACAAGGTATTATCAGAAGAGGAGAAATGATTTTATTGAGGTAGATGGTACTTTTATTTCAAAACCACTTGAAATGATCTTAGCTTGCAAATCAAAGCGTGCATTTTGCTAACTTGAATATAAATACATCTGTGCGTAAATCACAAACAAATGTCAGCAAAAGAACAGCTTGCTCAAATAATCAATTTCTGAAACGCTTCCAGTGGACGTTGAAACTGCGTTATAGACAAGATGGAGCCATAGCGCCACCGGCACTAGAGCCAAATCCTGTGGACATCTGGGGTAATTCTGGCATCCATGAGTATTGGATTGTTATGGACATCATCATGGGAACCCTGCCTAAGTACACCTAGCTGGAAGCAGCGCGTGAGGAAGCTTGGCCTGCCATCTCGTCCCTGGAGAAAGCGTGAATCAGAAGGAAAAAGTACAGAATAGCCCTTTTCCACCCTGACAGGAAAGGAAGGTGGGGAAGGAGATAAATGAGACACACCTGTGAGCTGGGGGAGGAAAGCAACATGGAGGAGATCTGAGAGAGGCTAAAGGAGGAGATCATCTGAAGTTTAATTCAGTTTCTGGACACCTTTGCTCCAAAAAGAAAACATTGACGTATAGAAAGTAAACTGAGCAGCAAGTGATCCGAGAATTGTCTGGATTTCGTAAACTTTCTTGGACAACAAGGCGCTGCTGGAGGTGTGCTGATCCCTGGAGCAGGTGGGATGACTTGGGAGGCTTGTTCAGCTACATCTTGGACCTGTGTGGATGCAACTATGGACTTCCTTGCCTTTGTTGGTCCATTAAAATAAGTCTCCTTTACTGCAACTCTCCAGGATTCTCCGTCTTTCTTGATTTTCATATCTGGACTCAGAATTTGAACGTAGTTTCTCTTGATTTAGTGGGCATTTTTCATGAGTAAGACTGTATTTGACTATGAACCATGCCCTTTTGATTTGATTACTGCTATTTGGGTTGAATACAACAAGATTTAATTGATAAAAATGAATTGATGTTTTGTGTTTTGGTTTATTTTGTGCATTTTGTCTACAAATTGGTTTACAGTTTTTTTTTTGTTTTTTTTTAAATGACTGGGTAGAATTGTGATTATTCTCCTGTCTGGGGCCCAACTCTAATTTGGGATATTTGGGGGATAAACCTACAGTACAAGGGGCCAGGGCTACAACAAGCATCAAACACAGCGTCAACAAACCATGCTGGAGAAATCCTTTGTAAATTCTGTAACTAATAATAATAATAATAATAATAATAAAGTGCTTTTGAACACAAATCAGAGAGTACAGAGGTCTAATATTGTGTTCAGACACCAATTGTGTTTGTGAAAACATTTCATAAGAGTCTGACTTTATTTTATGAATTGTAGTGCTTAAAGGTGCTATTGATAACATTGATAACATTCAGCCACTAGATGTCCCGTTCTCCCTCCCCCGTTCCATTGCATTTACTTGACAACAAGTCGTTGCCAGGCACTTACCGTCAATCTCAGTTATTTATCCGTTTTTTCCATACTAAGTGATGACCCAGAGATACCACATGATACCGACGTCGTTTTACTTTTGGCTCACAAGCTTTGTTAGAAGTGGGATTTGAAAGTCAGATATCCTCAACAGAGATAAACAAAACATTCATTTTGGAACCGCCAACATTTTTAAAATGACTCATTCACGATCGATATAATTTTTGTCAGGAAAAGCCGTACTTTTATTCGGCACCTTTCTGAAGGCTCCGTGGATGTATTCATTTTTTTTTTAAATATTCGTCGGCATAAAAATTTTATCAATAACACCTTTAAAACAACACAACCAAGGAAGAGTCTGTGGATCAAAACAGCTCTTAAAGAATGAGTTGGCCAAAAATAACAGGTGTGAATAATAATTCCAGTGCTTATAAATGCCTTTACGTTTCATTGTGTTTGGGCCAATAAAGAAGGGACTTCCTCACCAGATTTAAATGAATGACATTTACAAATAATGTGACAAAATAGTTAAATAAACAAATAACTGAAAATAACTGAAAGCAGAAACAAATTGTACAAACCATCTCTTGATGTCTGGTCTCTGGTATCTGGTTGACAAGAACTTTAATGATGTGCCTGCCTAATTAGCTATTCATTCAATTTCTTTCTTCTTTATACAATGCATATTTGGATTGGCATCTCACTTGCCGCTGCTTTTCAGTAGTTACAATTGCATATAATAGCCGGTTGGAGACCTAAAATTACAATTTAAAAGGACACAATGGCCACGATGATAATTATTGTCCTTATTCACTGAGGATGACATTCTTTCTCTGGCCTTGTCTCGTCGTTATAAAATAGTCCTTATGTGACGTTAGAGTGGTTGAGAAACATCACGTTAATTTCCCTCTTTCCATTCTAGTCTTTAAGATTTTAGTCACAGACAGTTCCTGACAAATGAAACCTTTCTCTTATATGTTTTTCGTGCATGGTGAGACATTGTATATGTACCGGTGGCCCCACAGATCCTCTTCAGTCTGTGGACCACTGCTTGTCTCTAAAATCCCCTTAGGGCAGACTAATTCACACATAAAAGCTTTTTTATTGAAGCGTATTTTGCGCAATGCGTTTGTCCTTTTCGCACCTCAGAAGGCGTGAAAGAGGTGACAGACCATTTTGACAGTAATTGGATGGTTGATTGTTGTGTTGGGGTCACCGCAGGCAGAAGAAGCCAACAAACAGCAATCTCATCCAGTCTTAAAGCCTGATGAAAACACCTGTCATTAAAATTGTAGTGTATGGCCATCTCTTGGTGGCTCTTGAGGAGCCGGGGTTTGCCTCTAACTGATGGTCTGTCTGTTTTTGGTTGCGCAAGGGTTGACGCACTCCCTTTGTGCCGTAAATTGAGCCTTCATTTTCCCAGGAGATCGTACCCATTGGCAGATGGAATTGCATAGTGAAAGCGAGGGGGACCAGTCAAAACGCAGATAGTGTCGTTATTCTATAGCCATTACATTGTGCAATCAACATTACTTCATAATGATACGTTAAAGCAAAAAATGTGTCTATTGTCACTAGAGGTCTAAGAAAATATCAATGCATATGAGTATCACGATATTATGTGTAAAAATAATATTGTATCGTATCGCCAGATTCTTGCCAATACACAGCCCTAATTGCCACTTTAATTGTCTTCCTCCAGGCTATGGAAAAGTCGGAGAAAGTGGCGATACAACATGGTTTCCCACGCAGTTCTTCCCTGTGACCACATCATCTTCATCTTCATCTTTTGGACGTCGCCACCTTCGTTGCAACCAGAAGTGACACAAGAAGGTAGAGCTAAGTACAACCGAACGCTGAATAACATTTTTAGGTGACCAAAACGTTAATATTAACTTCCATGAACTGAAAACACACTGTGAAAGGGTTAAAGTTGTAAGACAAAAACGCGGACAACACCCAGACCGGACAACGCCGTGGTGGCGACCTATCAATCACAAGGTAGCAACGCCCTAAAGCATCCCCTGCTTTATGGTCTATTTGACTCTAAATGGGACCATAACTTTCTAAATGAACATCATGCTGTATTGAAGAAGACTTGAAACTAGCGATTGAGACCATAAACTCATGTTTACAATGTTTACTGAGGTAATAAATCAAGTGAGAAGTAGACTCATTTTCTCATTGACTTCTATACAATCAGACTTCTTTTTGCAACCAGAGGAGTCGCCCCCTGCTGGCTATTAGAAAGAATGCAAGTTTAAGGCACTTCAGCATTGGCTTCACTTTTCAGACCCCGGAGTTGCCCACCGGTTGACACCTCTGAGAATGCACGTGCATACTCCCCTAGGAAACAAATCAGATTTCCGTTGTTGATGAAGCGTACATTACTGAAAGCTGTCTTTGTCTTGGCTACATAAAGAAAACAGTTAAGCCTTGTACTCATGATCCTACAAATGCACTGCCAGTGGATCAGCTGGTCATAGCAATCCTGTAGTTTGATTGAACAACGCTTGAACACACAACACAGAAAAACAAATCAACAGAAAAGCAAAAGGAAACGAATATCTGCCTCCCTGTGTTTCTATGTCAGAATTCATCATAGTGAAGCCAACTGGTTGGAAACTAGTGTATGTTGATGGGTCTGTTTCCCTTGCAAGTGCAGTGACCCAGAAGTGTAAAAGGCTTATCCTCCTCTTGCTAGATGCAGACTGAATCTTCACAGAGAAAGCACCATTTTATAAGTCGCTGCGTTTTCTGACCTCCTTTGAACCGGGCCAGGTGCTATGACAGTCAAACAAAGAGTCCAGATTTCATCGAACAAAAGGGAAATAATAAGGGCAAGAGGAGGTGCGGCAGCCGTCTGCTCAGTTGTGCATGAGATGATAAACATTGGGAGGTTTTTGTCTGAGTGCTTTTCTCAAGATTCACAAGGATGAGCAGTGAACAATGTGTCTGATACTATATGTGAAAGGTTTGGTGCTTTTCAAAACCACAAGACCTTTCTTTGCAATTCCCAAAGTGCCCAATGGGAAGCAGCAGCAACTGGGCTTTGTCATTTCCTCACATCCCATGTAATCAACTGGTGCTCACATACAATTGTGCCACTGCCAATGAGTATCACAGAAATCAATGTATGTGAAAACTACTCTGCAGAGCGCACACGTTTACCTTGATTCATTATGGCAATGGTGCAACATGCAATTGGTGTTTCAAATTTTTTTTTCCAATGAAGCACATTTTGTTTCTAAAAGCATTTACAAGGATTTAGATTTTACCTGAAATGTCTTTTATTATGAGCCTCTTCCCACCTTCCCACACAAACAAGACACACATCCACATGCACGCACACACACCACACACTGGCTTGATCGATGCGTTGTGCCATGTGAGAGCTGTGTGTGATGCGTTGCCAGCCAGCCAGAAGGGGGATGGGTCAATGGGCTGCTGCTCCTGCTCACTTTCTATGTGCCTTTCTATGTATTCTCATATTCTCTCAAGCACTGGTAGCAGCAGCTTACTGTTGCTGCAGTTTATGGGAGAATCTCCGTCTAACTTGGAGATTGGAGACACAGTCATCAACCTTATCCATTTGAACCTTTTAAGCGTGGTGCATTTTGACATGCTGTACTACGGCTTCTGATTCTGTTTGCCAGTCCACTACAAACACAGAGGTGCTCTGAAGAGGAAAAGGGACTTCACTCTCTGGATGAGGTAAAGTAATACTTTTTTATATATATTGGAATCTATTTCTTTATTTTTTGCAGTTGTATACTAGTACTTAAACTATGATATGCAAATTTATTGAAAATCGACAATATGAAGCAAACTCTCTAAGAGAATAAAAACAGTTTTCAAGAATGTTTTAATTTAACAATTGTATCTTGGGTTGTTTAAAATATGCATTTGCAGAAAAATCTGTGGTTTCCATACGTGTTTTGTTTCAGCTTGCTTGTTGTACCAGTTTCATGCGTGTGTCGTATTAAAGGTAGATTACATGCAGTCACTCATTTTTAGCTATTATTTAAGATCTTCTTTATTCTCATCACCCTTTGATTAACCACAACAGATTTTACCCCGCTCATATAATTATACAGTAATGTTGACATTAGCAGATCAATACTTAAATATACCACAAGCAGGGCATGTGCATACGGCAGGTGTCTCACCAATACAACATCCTTTTTATAACATCATTTAATTATCACCAACAATGGAGGATAACTTCTAAAAGTAAAATCTCGAACACACTTGTTGATGCGACCTATTCTCTGTGTAACCCTTAGCAATACATTTGTCAAGAGAATTTCTTCAAGTAATTTACCAAAAGATCTGTAGTTTATTAAATTAAATAGTTTGAATGTATTTTTATTAGCCACATAAATTAAAATAATTGACTTAAAACAGTACACAGGACATGCTCTCCTTTATCAAAACAGTCATTTTAACAATTTCTGAATGAATATGCATTCATCCCAGTTATAAAATGTTCATTAAAGATGGTAGCGAGTGCTTTTCACCTTTAGTGTGAACACAGTCACACTAAATCAGATATGTATTTGATTAATGGGACTTTAGCCTTTCGTATGAGACAATGCTTTGATGCCTAATGAGGGGAAGTAAGAAGTGATGGAGGGTTCCTCTGACGCACAAGCCTTCACTGAGCACAGCAAGAGCTCCCTGTTTGGACCCGACACCCTGCACGTCCATGTGTACTTCACCCATTGTGCCGTAATATAAATATCTATACTTTATCTATTAAGTTTTTATACCATAGTTTTTAGGCATAGCAACATGCATTTCTCATGGATATACATTATGAGTCAGATTCCCTACTGCTCTGGCGGATTAAGCACAGCACCATCACTCAGCTTTGCGTTGCGCACCGAGTCAACAGACATGATTTATGATAACATGTTCATGTTCTCAAACAAATTATTAATGCGATACATGACAGATGTTTTACAGCATCTGCTGTGGCGGAGAGCACTGAGCTGCACGGGCACCCAACTCCGTTCTATAATGCAGAGCAGTGGCGAACAGGGAAGTGGGTTTACAAGGGATGATAAATGCTGCGCGACTCGAGGTGCCCTCCTGATTCCATCACATTAACAAAACATAGACGTCGTCTTATAATCACTGCCGCAGCTGAGCAATGGCCACGTGGAACAGCATGTGGAAGTACATACAGCCATTTTCATTATCAGAAATGCCTTGACTTAATCACCTTTTTGATAGATATTTCTCAGTCATTTACAGCACAGCAGTCATTGGGCACTTTTGACAGATTAAAAACTGTTGCACTTGCCTGTCAAACTACCATCCATTTTGTAAATGCTATGTTGCCTTATTAGAGTTGTTGGTAAAAAGAAACTATCCTTTGTCATTTTTTGGCTCTTTGATCTGTATGTATAGAACGACCTCATAAAAACTCTCAAAGCCCATCAGTTCAATAATACTGAGTGAGGATCTCCCTCTCTGACCAGAAAGCCACGGCAGCTTCACTGCTCTTCAACTCTTACCGGGATTAATACTTAGCCTACCGATTTTACAGTTTGCGAGAGTTAATGGTTGATATTAAAATGCACTGACTGTCATAATCCTTCTAATTCTATAACGTATAAACATGTAATTCATTACACAAAAATCCATATATTCACTCTAATCTGTCATGTCAAGTCAGTGTATAAGGTGAACTGGAAGACTTTTGGGGAGCATTTTCATCCAGAAAAGTGCAACAACAATAATAAACGATTCCACACAAGACAGGGAAACAGTTCCACAGAAACAGATGTTTCAACACATACACAGTCCACGTACTTAATGGCACATACTATCACACACACCATGGCAGGTATTGCACCCAGGTAGTGCACTGCACCGTTTACCGTCTTGCCCATATTGCACAAACAATAGCCCAATATTACACAGATGCATTAATTGCACTGTCCTAATTTAACATATTGCACTGTCTAACCATTTTGCACTGTCCTTATGATAGCTTTATGTTACGAGTTGTTGAGGAGTTTAATAGACATCGGCAAGAATGAATGTTTGTAACGGTTCAATCTGCACCGCGTGACTCTATATCTCCTGCCGGAAGGTAAAAGTTGGTTCTCCTGATGTAAGATGTGAGTTGGGTCTGACACAATTTTCTGTGCCTGTCTGATGACAGACTGCTCATAAAGCGTCTGGACGGTAGGGTGGTTTTTGACCCCCATAATCTTCATGGCAGTCTGCACCAGGCGTGAAATCTGTGACTTCAACTGCCCAGTCAGGTTACCGTACCAGGCCGTGATGCCATATGTTACGATACTTTCCAAGACAGCCCGGTAGAAAACTAACATGATCTTCTGCTCCACTCCATCTGGAGTGCCAACCAACCCACAAACTGTGAAATAAGACAACCCTGTCAGTTTCTTGTGGGCTGCCTAGATCAGAAAATGTGATTTTACAAGTATGAACCTGAAAATGAGCATGATATGTTCCCTTTAAAGCTCTTTGAACAGGAATGTGTTTTGTTTCCATGTGTCAGGATTTAGGAAAGATAATTCCTAACCAAACGCCTTGCATTGAACATCCAGTGCCTAGAGCAGGATTTATCTTGTTCAAGATGTAACGAACTGAAAAGCTTAAACAAGGGCAAAAAATGCTTCAAGAGAGCTGACACAAAGAAAAAAAATGCGTGGGGGAAGATGATTGAAACTAATTTTGCAAATCACTGTTTAGACTGAAAACTAATCACACGATCATTGAAACTTGCTAACAACCTAAACAAAATAAAATGATTCAGAATCTAAATATTTATTACCTTATTTTTCATCTCCACCTTAGCACATCACCCTCGGATCCCTGTCGATTTATGTGTACGCCTGGTCTGTGTAAGGTGCACACATAAATATCAGTTACATGCAGGGAATGGTGTATTTGTTTTGTTGTACATAGGCATGGTTTATACATCTGGGGCCGTTATCACTCAGAATACTTCCAGAGAGCTCCTAATTTAGCCTAAAAAAATCTAGATTAGTAGAGATTTAAGGAACTTCTCAGATCAACTCTGAACAAGGAAGGGAGGAACTTTTACCTTAGTAAGGAGGTGTGGTTGATCCCGTTGCTAGGTATGGCACAGGCTTTTAAAAAGGTGTGATTGGTTCATAAAAAAAAAGAAAAATAGAAAAATGCACAGTACACAGTGCAATTACAAATTAGAAAGTCAAACGCAGCCAAGAAATAGAAACAGATAAAGACAATTAATACAAATCATAAGAATAAATCAATGAATAAAAGCAAAAAACAAAAGCCATTTTATAAAAATAAGTTTTTAAAAGAGGACACTGAGGTAATAGAAATATATGCATATAACTGAGTCTCTATTAAGACATTGTGTAATTATGAATGCTATTTTATGAATTGAACATCTCTGTTGAATAAATTGTAAGCCATACTTTAAAAGTAGCCGACAAAATGCATGAAAATACAGACTTGTGAAGTAGTTTATTCACATCCTGATAGTTGTTATATGTATTTGCTTACATTTATTTACCATGCTGGTAACTTTAATATTTAATCTATTTCATTCTTTCTGCCATTTTCTCCTCTGCTTAAGAAACTCTTAAGTATTTAAAAGTCCTCCTCCACCGACAGTTTTCCCCTCAGGAGCTGTGAATGACTTTTATCTTTGCGAGGATCTGGTCTTAACTGTAAGGAAAAATTCCAAGAAAATGTCATAATTATAAGAATTTTTCTTAGAATTTTGTCACTAAGAGCAACTCTTTCTCCTAGAAGCTTTTTGAATAAGGCCCCTGGTGTGCAAACACAGCCCTGTCTCCTAAATATTGCGTTCCCATACAACTACATTACTGAATTCTCAATTACGTTCGGAAGGAAACATATTTTGTCACGCATTACGTTTGTCTAATAACAAATACCTCTGTGGACGGCCACAGCAAGTGATGTAGTACAAAGAGCAACGCGCAGAGCAGGTGATGTAGTATATCAAGTGACCGCAAATGAAAATACGTTGAATATAAACATTATTGAATAATAAGGAGTATAACAAGCAAAAGGAGACCAGTGTTGGAGTCCCGTGTGAAACGTAGTCATTTCTTGCGTTTTTGTTTTGTTTTTAAGTAATTTTAAGCCAAATCATTATTTATTTTTTTACTAAAGCTAACCAAGTAGTTTTGTTACCTGAACCTAACTAGTTCTGTTAAGTTTTCGTTTTGTTTTTTTCCATCTACAATGTTGATCGCATGTTCAAAACTGTGACCGTAATCTGGGAGAAAATACGTTTCCCTCAAAATGCATTTTGGTTATGCAGTTTAGTTGTATGGGAACGTCATTTTGTGGGAGACAGGGTTGGCAAGCAAGACTAAGAGTCCACCTACCGACAGACAGACAGACAGATGGACATTGCCATCCATAGAGCCATGCCATTAGCAAGGCTAAAAAGTGCTCAGGTGTACAGTTTTAAGGCTTTTAGCACTGTTCTGTGTGAAAGTTTTCCCTGTACAGCTTGAAAGCCAGACATGATAGACAGTCTGTATTGTCCAACCAACCCGACAGACATACTGTACAGCGGTGTAGGCACCAGAACAGTCCTGACTTTTCCTCAGAGCTTACAAATACACTGTCCAATTTTGTTATAGTGCCCCACAGTAACCCAACATTTCCTGTTTTTAAACTCAACAAAGCTCACAGTTGAGTTTCAAAATATCAACAATGAGCCGGGAGGAAATGTGGGAATTTCCTTGGATAGGAAAATAGTGGGTAAGTTCACTTGTGACAACATGTGAGCACTGAACTGGTACATCTCGAAAGCATGAAAACAAACAAAAATTGAAATAGGAATAGAATATGTAAAACCAAATGTAATGTATAAACTATTAACACAATGTAATGATTAAACTATTACAAAGAAAACAACTAATTCACATGACCTTGAGCCAAACTGACTCCGCTAAATAGAATGACATGAAGGAATGAATAAAGATAGTGTTGCAGACGCCAGCTGTGTGCCATCAGTCTTCTTTTATATTCTTGCCTCCAGATGTTTTCCTTGCTGATCAAGATAAGCACTCTTACATAATGCTGTTAGGTTTAGTGGGTTAGAGGGACGGGAAGGAACATCGGGTTTGTTTGAAAGTCACTGGGACATGCTGTACACGAGGAAAGTCCCTTTGATGCTGACATCTGTTTCTGTGTGTTTGTGGTTGTCGTCGTCACAGAGATGGATGTGGATCACGGATTCTATCGGCAGGTGGAAGTCCAGGCTCACGCTCACTACATCGTTGCCTTCTTTGTCTTGGTGATTGGAACAGTGGGCGTTACTGGGAACGCCTTGGTCATGTACGCCTTTTTCTGGTAAGTGAACGGGTGATGGCGAAGAATGAGCTTTTCTGTCATTGCCACTACAAGAGCAGTTAGTTACTAGCCCTTTCTATACACAAACAACTATGCAGGAAGAATTTAATCAAAACAATCAATTCAGTTGTTTAATTAATTGTTTTAATTAGACAATTGATAACCAGAAAACAATTATTATTTCTAATCATTGTTCATTTCACACTGCAAACTGCCTCAAGGCCTCGTTACGTCCAAGAAACTAGTCTGGAATAATGAACTGTTCTAAATTATTAAACGTCGGCAGTGTTGTTTCATATTAGCCTGTCATTGTTTTCACTTCAGTCATGAATGCAGAGCCTCATTTCCACCGTGTCTCCCACGACATGAATCACACTTTGAGTTGGGTTGCTGATAAAGAGATGGAACAAATTCATTTCATGAAAACAACGTAGCAACGGGAAGTAAAGCATCATGAGGCATCCTGCATGACGCTCAAGTGCTGCTGACACGCTGCTTGCACGTCACAGCCAGCGTTGACTATGATTGATTCTCTTTAGATTACACCCTAATATTTATTTGTTCGTGAAGCACAGCTATTGTTCCTGTAAAATAAAGTAATTTAAAGTATGTAAAAATAGTTGTTATTGAATAAACATTGGTCATTATTTGGCTCTTACTGGGCACTTTTGTGATGTTACAGTAATGTGACGTCGGTCCCATTTAGCAACACATATTAGATACCAGCAAACTATGTTATTAAGAATATTTAATAGATCAGTATTGATAGGTTCTAAATAACCATTTTTAAAACAAGTAGAAGGTTATTGTTAAAATAAAAATGGTCTAGCGAAAACTGTAATTGAGCTCACCGTTAAAACAAAATAGTCACAAAAGATTAAGGTTAATTAAGGTTATTAAGAGCACTAGAAATGTAGTGCCTTGACAAATAACAAGGGACATATTGAGAAAAAAAAGAGATCAGAAGGTTCAAAACAACAACACATTGATCAACCCATAACATTGAAGTTCTCTGTAACAGTGACTACACATCTAAATAGTATCCAACTGAAGAAATTGGACTGACATTCTTATTTGCAGCATGATGGCATTTTAATCCACCAACATGGTTTGACGTGCCTATTTAGCATTCTAACAAACCTCAACTGGCATTTTTCATCATCTTTTTGCACATGAACTGGTCTTATGAACAAATTCTTTGAAGTTGGCACAGTGCTCTACTGTTCAAGCTCTGTTGGGACTCCCAAATATGTGAGTTCACAGAAGCTGTTTTGTTAATCGGACTACATCAATAAACCGTCCCTTATTACCAGAGGTGGAAGGAGTCTTCAGATCTTCTACTTAAGTATCAGCATAAAAGCACTTGTTATGCGGAATGGCCTCTTTATGTTATATATATATGTTGATACTGTTGCTGGTTGAGGTGGAGCTAACTTTAAGTATTTTAATAGTAGTAATTTACAATATTACAATATCAAATAGCACAGATATCTGACTGGATAATGGATTCTCTAATATGTCCAACTGAATATATTAATCTATTTAATATCATAACTAGTGACCAATGACTAAAAGTATATATACCAGTGCCTAATTTTTAGAGACAAGCAAAACAAACTCAAAGTCAACAGTTTAAAGGGGACATATCTTGAAAAACTCCCTTTTTCAGTGTTTGTGCACATACAGTACATTTGGGTTCAGACATTCAGATTTGGCTCCCCTTCCTATGTCACATACAGGCTTATTGGAATATATCGCCCACAGCTTGAGAACTATACCTTTGCAAAGGTGCACCATTTTTTTGTTTTTTTCGCAAGTCAATTAGAGGAGACTGAGCTTTTTTGGGAGGGGTGCTTAACCCTCTGGGGTCACGTCAGTCACCAGTGATTGCAAAATCACACACTTCATACTTTTAATAGAACAATATCTCTGTAACGGATATATGCGGCGACTTACTTTAAAAACTGTCCTGCAGTGCACCGTCCCGCCGTTACAACAAGCTGTCACTTGCCCTTATAATTCATCCAGAGGCTTGGTAATCCATCAAGGAAACACTGTTATTTTTGGACATTAAAAAGTAATGATAAAAGCAATAAATCTAATAATCTAATGCCGTCTATACAAACAACTCTTTAATGTTACTGTTTTGGTGAATGAGATATCTGGCAGACTCTCTGCTCTCCAATCACAAGCTGTGTTATTAGGTGGTGAACCGTGCGCAAAGCAATGTGCCAATGATGATTGCAAAATGGCACATCGCGGATTTACAAAGCTACGAGGATTGTTGTAGAAAATGAATGAAATGTTGAAACATTCAAATTCCGTTTTTACTTTTTCTTTTGACAACAGCATGTGATATCACTGCAGCATACATATTCAAATAGCCCATGTTGTGCTGAAAAATATAATATCCATTGCTTGCTTGTGCCTTACAGTACTGAATTTATACACGTTTATATACTAAGAGAGTGAAGATGAGCGTTAGATGGGCGCTAAAACGGAGCGTTTCAGACAGAGGGTGAATACAGGTATATTCACACAGACAGTATGAGAAAAATAATGTGTTTTTTGCAACATTGAAGTTTCTAGTAGAAACCCAAAATACAAGCATGAACCTGGAAATGAGCATCATATGTCCCCTTTAAGCAGTTCATGCGATGTTCTTTCAACCCTGTACAGTACGCGGTGCAGCGTTTGGGTGTTGCAGAGATTTAGCGTGCTGAAATGGGGGAAACAGTGTGTTCTTGCACATGTGTTCTAAGCACTGATGTCACAAGCAGAGGCAGAAAGGTCTTCATACCAGCCTGCAGGCATTCAATAGCAGGAAGCGGCTCAGTGATTTTCTGAACTGCACTGGATAAATCAATGCATAAATTCAATAATCTAGTCAGCCCTTATTTACTTACAGCCAACACTGTGCTACAAAACCACCTAAACCACATAAAGGGGGCAAGCAAGCTGAAATAACAGTACTGCAGCTCAGGGTAATCCAATCAACTACTATGTGCCCCACTATATGTTCTCCTCTAGGTATGCATCCCTGAGAATGTGACATGTGTACAGTCAAGGACATTTTGAGCATCAACAACACTCAATTTCCTGCATTCTGGAGAATTTTTATGCACCCATTTCTGCCTTTTCTGCATCAAACTATGATGGACATTTCTTTCTTTATGTAGAGGAAAACACAAAATTCAGGCGCCAGGTGACAATTTAAAATATAATGAAATACTATGCAGTAAGGCTCTCAGTCATTCTGTATTGCTTTCAAATATTTATTCTCCTGTAGATAAACTTTTCTCATTTAATGTTATCCCATTATAACCTATTTTTATGGTAATAACCAATTTGACCGACGTTCTGTCGGAACATTCAGCAATTTTATTTGCAAACGTTTCAACTTACTTGTGTTTTTAATCTGCGCCATCATGAAATTCACTATCTACTTCTTCTTCTCCTTTGGTTTTACTGGCGGACTGCCAACATTAAAGGTAAAAGCCGCCACCTGCTGTACCGGAGTGTGTAACAGCAAGAATACTGGATATTAAACCTGTAATTGTTTGTCTCCTGTCTCAAACAGACAAGTTAGCAAAATCTAAAAAATGTAGTTAGACCCGTTTTTTTCTTTTTTAGGGGTGGGGGTGGGGGGAGTCTGCTGGGGAGATAGCAGGTCAGCAGTATATACTGTATATAAATTATGAAAATGTAGAAGGGTTTAGAACATTATGAGTGAAGTATATGATGGCCATTCCCATGCTCTATTATGTCTCATAAGTTGTTACAGCAATTTTGAGGTTGCAAAAAACTGCATGTTTTTGCCCCAAACTGCATGGGATTATCATAAAGTGGGCATGTCTGTAAAGGGGAGACTTGTTGGTACCTATAGAACCCATTTTCATTCACATATCGTGAGGTCAGAGGTTAAGGGACACCTTTGAAAATGGCCATGCCAGTTTTTCCATCGCCAAAATTTAGCCTAACTGTGTAGCATTATTTAGTCTCCTTCACAGCAAGCTAGCATGACATGCTTGGTACCAATGGATTCCTTAGGTTTTTTTTATTATTTTTTAGAGGTGCAGAGTTGAAATTTAGATGTGCTTAAGCACCCCTTAAAACAGTCTAAAATTGCCACTGGTTTTGACTGCCAGTGACATGCACGGTGATGTAACCTATAATATATCTTCCCTGCCTCGTTATTTTGCAGCCAAAAAGCAACCAAAGATAGCGTTCACTGGCTTTCATTACTTGGTGTTACAGAGCTACCTGACTCTTGTGTGGTGATGTTGTGTCTGACTTATTTTTTGACATTGCTTGGAGCAACACTTTGGTATTGAATACAAATGTTGAACCACCATTCTGCCAACTAATGTAATTATGGCAAAACTACTTTTTACATTTTAACACACATTTTGGACCAAAAACTCTGATGCCAATTTCTACATACTGCATCACTTAAGGATATCAAGGACATGAAAATATAGTTGAAATGAATGACTCTAAAGTCAATATGTATGTGTATATGTAACATACAGTATATATATACACTCTGGCTACTCCTGGGTATATAGTAGTCCACTGAATGCAGTGAAGGGCCAAGTGTTAGATCAAACCCTGGCCCTGACATGTTTTCTGCATTAAGGTCCAACCTCCAGTGACACACATCCATCTCAAATGTAGCATCACTCAATCTCCACTCCACTCACACTTCAGTACATACCCACTCACCTGCTTGTAAACACACAAATACACTCCAACTTATCTGTCTGCGGATGGTTTACTCTTTTTGGTCTTTTTACAGTCAGTTGGCAAAACAAGGAAGACAATGCAGAGGCTTTTAATGGTACATGGAGGTGATATAAAGTAAATATTCAGTTGGCACTATATGAACACTACGGTATCTTTAAATATCCAGAACAAGGAGGCATGGTATCATTCTTTTCATTCGAGTTGGAACAAATATCCATCCAGCATCTGTGTCCCTGTACTCCTTATACGTTTTATATCGCGGTAAATAATGCAATAAATGTGAGTGTAAAATGTTCACTGAGTGATTACACTGATTCTTCGCAGATGAAAGACATCAAAGGCTTCTATGAATCGTTCTCTGAAGCCTGCATTTACAAAACTAGATTTAGGGGATTTTCAGATATCTCTATAGTTCAACAAATAGAGAAAAACACCACACATTGGTAGCCCTCCACACTGTTTCTGGGGTCTTGTTTCAGTGTAACAAAGGCATTAGTTTTGATTTATTTACAGGCTTTTGCCAAAAAGCAAATTGAGGTGTGTATGTGTGTGTGTGCAGTGAGCTATGGCATGCTAACTGAAGGTTATTACCATGCATTACAACACGACCATCTGTGCCAACTCACAGCCTTAGAAAAAGCACTGGCAGCATCTGCTGCGGGCCCCACATAGACCGCTAGTTCCAAGCTCATTAGTGTTCATAGAACTTTGTACGTGTAAATATGTATCACAGGTTTTCATGAAGTGAGATTGTATGAATAGCAACATATTCAGGTTGTCCTAAGATATGCAAACAGTTTTTCTTCTTTTTAACTGATGGCTGATGCAGTATAAGCTAATTTCACAGGAGGAAGGGATTTTATGTGCATCTGTTTCCGCTGCATGTTGTGTTTTTATCTCCTCTGGACAATATATGGCCCAAACCCAATGTCCACACACACACAGACTCACAGACTTTGAGGCGCATTCCCGCAAAATCTGTGAAGGTTGTCCCACTGTTGTCCTGCTGTCCAATCGTCGAAAAGTGTTTGAGGGCTCTCTCGCAGCTATTTTGAGCCCTTCATGCACACTTTTCGTAAGTCCGCAGAACTCTAAAAGGGTGAGGGGAGGAGAGGGAATTACCCACAATTCATACCTTTGTGACGTTAAACACAAGGTTACCAGGGGAAGCTCGGAGGCGTTAATGAAAAAAAGGAAAACAAAGAGGACGGCACTTCCTGGCATAATACATTTAGACAGAAAGACCACATTAACATTACGGATTTAAGATGGAACATAAAAAAAAAAACATGAAATCAGATGAATCCAAGTATAGGCCATATTATATTGATAATTTGACAATTAGGCTACCTCTCGTCTGGTAATGCAAGAGCCTGGGAGACATTCAAATCTGGCAGTTAAAAAACTAAAACTAAAAACCCACAATTGGCATCGTCAAGGTAACGTGATGTCGCTGCAAAGTGCTGTCCCATTCGTATTTATACCAGTTCAAGCCCTTGCAGCCTCTCACACTCAACCATTTACCAGGTGACGCCAGTTAAATTCCTGAAGTTTTAGGGCTTAAGGCCTTAGGGAGGGGACATTGGGATTGGGCCATATTTTTAATTAGCAAACAAATGTAATTTTGCAGTGCTATTCAACTTTCTTCCTGAACTTGTTCACAGGCTTGGCTTCAATTAAAGAAACATAAAGGCGCTGCTTTGTTCTGGGAGATTAAGCTTGCTGTGCGGGCATGGTGGTTAGTGTTCACCCTCTCAGGAAGTACAGAAGCGTGTGTAGAAGTCAATCAGGGAATATTCTGTCAATACTGCTTGGAGTTCATGGATGTTCTCTAGACATTTGGCTTATGATGTTTCCCTGTTGCCCCCCCAACATGTTCCTCGCAAATGTTTTTTTTTTTATCTTTCCCCAATAAATTCATATTTTTGATGTAAGCTGACAAATTATACACATGACTTAGAATTATTATTATTATTATTGTAAGTGAGGGGTTTATTCTAACAACACAATCTCACAGCAGTTTGTGAAATAGTAAATACTAAATTGAATCTAGTTGATTCATGTACATAGACACGAATTTCCCTTGTTTGACGCTCAGCACGGCTTTCAACTTATTTTTTGTGCGTTTTCCTACGACTGTCCAGCAACATGTGATGCACGTGTCAATTTCTGCTCCAGTGTTTTCAAAATAAAATGACTTAGTTAGGTTTAGGAATAGATCGACTTGGTTAGGCTTGGGCAAGAAACTACTGAGTTAGGTTTAGGAAAAGATTGTGGTTTGGGTTAAAATAACTCCAGAAGTGACGCAACTTAATTACAGAAGTTACTTGACAAATAAATCAACTTTGTGGTTTCAGATGGGACACAAAACAACGGTCTCCTGGGCGAAGTATGTGGATTACAAACGAATTGATTTCGTGATGATCATCACAAAAAACATGTGAAATTCGTGTCTATGTAAACGAATCAATACATAACATTTTGTGACTATTTCACGAACTGCTGTGCGACTGGGCTGATTATAATGGCCCAGGGTGACCAATAGCGACAGATCTACCAACCAGTTCTGAGTGATTTTTCTATTTAAAAGTAGTGGTTTCATCCGATGCTGGAGCGAGGGAGGTTCTAGCCAGGAAGTTTCACTGCTATGACAATGACTTGAGGTGTGTACATCTGCCCTCCACCAAGCTCCCCTTTCGCCAGATGTTCATTCTTGACAATTTATGGCACAGGGGGGTTAACGCAGACTTCAAAGACCGTTAATTGCAAGAATTTAGTGAGGTTTGCGGGTGTTCCCGGCGGCGAAAACCCAGTTTTTCTTGCAGTGACATTTCAATTTTAAGGTCATTTATAATTGGATTTATTTGGTGATGGAGTGTCCTTTGACTCTTTTCATTACAGCTGCTGAAAGAAAGTATATTGCTGTCACTGTCTTTACTGGCTATAAAGGTTTTGCTTGCCACAATGAGTCACCAAGGGAGAGTCCACTGAATCCATTAGTATTGAATGTGTGTTTGTGGTTAATCCACTTTATGTGCACAGGACAGTTTTAGTGTGTTCCCATATGACCTTGTGATTCCCCTGGTAAGAGTTGCAATCTTTCATCTCATATCAATCTGAACTTTTATTGAAAGTGGGTGTACAGGTGTGCCATCATTATTGATTTCCACCTCCCCCCCTGCCTGTTATGGTAAGGGAGGTGAATTAAGTCCGAAAGGATGGGGATTTGAGAGTTATTGAATGGATATTGCATCGGCTGGGGTATGAATCCCTGTCCCGCCACATGTCTGTACATCGCTCTGGGGAAAAGTCATTTGGAAAAACAACCTTTCACAGCCAGAAATGTAACATATATTTTAAATACAACTGAAATACAAAATACAAAAAGATTGTTATTGTGTTGAAATGCCATGTTTGTGCTGTAGATCTTCAACTGTCTGTTACGTATGTTAACCATTCTGGCAAAATCCTTTTTTTTTTATAATAATGTGAGTGTCAACAACATATTGCTTTGTGGGAAACTGATTTTGATTTCAATCCTCATGTGTTTCAGTAACAAGAAGCTACGGACTCCCCCCAATTATTTCATCATGAACCTGGCGGTCAGCGACTTCCTCATGGCGATTACACAGTCACCCATCTTCTTCGTTAACTCCCTTTACAAGGGCTGGATTTTTGGTGAAACAGGTATTTTTTTCCACGTTCAATTATACATTATGCACTCCAAAAATAGCCACATTCTTTATGTATTCATCAATGTTGTTTATGTATGGAGCTATGTATATTTTTATGTCAATTAATGCAAAGACATCTGCCTTTCTAATGCAATATTTTGAGAATTTTTTTAGTGTCTAATATTTATTTATTTATTTATTTGACAGGGCCAATACATGTAGGCACTGTTACATTTAAATAAAGTGCAACCGATGCAACATATGTAGGACTTCTAGCCGTAGCTAATTTGCAGTCCTTGTTCCTGGTTAGGCTTTTTAAGGAATAAAAATACATACACGTGTGTTAAGTTAGAGTCAGTGGCTGGTGTTTATACGTTTAGTCATTAGAAATGTATGTAAAGAGGATAGTAACATTTAGATGTAGTAGCATTTAGCCCCTGACCTCAATTAACCTGGATTCTCAAACAAAACGTCTATATGAACAGTATGAATTGCAATTTCAAGTCCTGATTACTCATATTATTTATCTGATGTTATACATATTCCTCCAATCAGAGGAAAAAAAACATATCCATGAAATGTTTTCTTCTCTCTTTTCCTCTACAGGCTGTAAAATGTACGCCTTCTGCGGAGCTTTATTTGGAATCACGTCCATGATAAACCTTCTGGCCATCTCTCTAGACCGCTACATTGTCATCACCAAGCCCCTGCAGGCCATACGTTGGACCTCCAAGAGACGCACATGCATCATTATTGCCCTGGTTTGGCTCTACTCTCTAGCCTGGAGCCTTGCGCCACTTTTGGGGTGGAGTAAGTGACGTATTCTCTCACCCTCGTACTCGTTTTATTCATCTATCCTCTGTTTATTCTTCTTTTTACACTTCCCTCTTAAACGTCTTTTTCATTTTTTTTTTTTTCCTCAAGGTTCGTACATTCCAGAGGGCCTGATGACCTCATGCACATGGGACTATGTGACGTCTACTCCAGCCAATAAAAGTTATACTCTGATGCTATGCTGCTTTGTCTTCTTCATCCCACTGGGCATTATATCCTACTGTTATCTGTGCATGTTCCTGGCAATCCGCCGTGCAAGCAGGTGAATGAATTAACCTAGGTGAATATGCAGCACTTTAATGCACTAAACACGTTGAACATACTTGATATGCTGCCATTTAAAGCAAGTCTACTTAATAATAAATATAAAACATCATACCATTGCAGTGCAGACTATAGCTCCCCTGTGCTGTCACATCTTCACATCTTACTGGAATGTGTTTCAAAAGAGGCTTGACGCAATGTCATTTCTTAAATGTAATCACAAGCACGTTATATATTGTGACGGTGGCTTCTGCATCTTTCTCTCTAGTTCTTCCCTTTTCTAATTTCTTTTTGTGCACGTGTGTATATTTGTCTGTTTTTTCAGATCCTGTCATTTCTTGCCTGTCCACCAGTAGCCTTTCATACACGTTAGCAAATTCACCCCTCAGCATATGAGTGTAGCCGTTTCCCATTTCAGGGGTACCCTCCAAGACTTTGCTTGGGGACTCATCCAAATTACAATGGAATTAGCTTTTAATAGGCTATTTACTTTAAAGGCCCAGACACACCAATGGTCGGCAAATGCAGCTTTGTTTCTTTACGAATCATAACAACAGCTTGCATATCTGGTTTCCCTTTTTGAATGACAAATACAGACTACCGCCGCCTGCTGGTGTGGAGAGTTATTTCCTCTCACGCAGGCGCAGAACGTACGTGCTAACTGGCCGTTGGCTGTATCTTTTGCAGTGTGTTCAAATGCACCTTGTCGGCCAAGACAAAGGCAACGCTAACGCTAGTTCTTTGATGTCGGCTTGGTGTGTCTGGGCCTTAAGGCCTGAACATTCATCATAGCGTCATCCTACAATATCGACGTTAGCCTCGATATTGTAGGATGACGGAATGATGAATGTTCAGTAGTCCTTCTTGAAGGTTACCTCAAAAGAGTTGGCGTGCCTCTAAGCACTTTTAGCACGCTATCGTGTCGCTCTTTGCCTGCTCTGTCTGTATGGTACATCAGTTTCTCTTATTTCATATCTTATCTCGTATCCCGATGATGTGGATAAGGATTGTGTTTGCCATCATTGCGATCCATTCCTCTCAACAACAAGCAGTGAATAAAATATTCACGTGAGGAAATAAGAAAAATTAGATGTACCCTGTGTTTGTTGCCTGCCTGCCCTGTTTGTTACATTGTCTGCATTCGGGTCTACAGTCCTGCATAGGTTACATAATAAAAAACTGTCTGTCTGCAAATACTTTATATATTTATATTTTTGGGAGATTTTGTTTATTTTAATTCATTTAGCTTCTGAATAGACTTGTATATTGACTACAAAATTCCTTTCATTCCTTCTCTGTGTCCTAACAGAGATGTGGAGAAGTTTGGGTATCAGGTGAGGAAGTCAACCCTGATCCAGCAGCAGTCCATCAAGACTGAATGGAAGCTGGCCAAGATTGCCTTTGTGGTCATCATAGTGTTTGTGCTTTCCTGGTCGCCCTATGCATGTGTCACCCTCATCGCCTGGGCTGGGTAAATATACAGTATGACAAGGGCTCTCTATGATCCAATCATTTCTTTTAATAGCCGACAGTTTAGTAGATTCAGGCATAAAACATATAGGATGCTTGGTTGCACTGTGTAATTCATTTCAAGCGTTTCATAAGCGTGACCCATATTCCACCTCTTGCAAAATATCATTATATCTGGCATGATGAAGTGCTATGCAACAGAGTCAACCTATAGTACCAGTATTGTCACAGGTGATGTATAGTTAAAAGTTCTACTCTTTAAAAACACTTTACACCTTTCAGATATGGAAGCAGCCTCAGCCCCTATTCCAAAGCTGTCCCGGCTGTTATAGCCAAGGCATCGGCCATCTACAACCCTTTCATCTACGCCATCATTCACTCTAAATACAGGTGAGTGCAGTCATCCGACTAATCAGCAACCTAAGCTTGAAAAGTTTTTGCTGAGAGATAAATATTTTTCAACAGAGACACCATGGCAGAAAATATTCCCTGTCTACACTTCCTAGCCCAGGCGCCCAGGAGGAAGTGTGTATCGGTGTCACACAGCGAGTCTTCCCTCAGGGAATCGATGCTGAGCAGACAGTCATCGGTCTCCAGGACCAAGTTTTACAGAGTCTCCTCCATGTCTACGACAGAGACAGTGAGTTTGGCTTCGTCACTACATGTAGGTTTTGAGGAGTAGAAACAAACTAGGACTGACCTCGACCAAAGAAATTCTTTGTCGCTTTTGTCAACTAATGGATTAGTTGATTTAATCTGCAGATCTGTGAAACTGAGTTTCTCCACAAATAATCACATACTTTAAATCTTGTGTTTACCAGAGATGTGCTCATACGTTTCTTGGAAATAAGTCATTCAGCATGAAAAAAAGCATAAAAAACGACGAATTGACTAAAGAGATCTTAGATTACTAAGACCAAAAATGACCTATTAGTCAGAGGGGCCAGCCCTAGAACAAATACAGGACAATTTGCACCATCAGTGGCGTGCTTACAGAAATCAAATGCACAGAAAGTGACGTGTCTATTTAAGTTGAGTTATTTTCTGTGTTGGTTTTGAACCCTGTTTTTATAGTTGCCTTTAGGCCAATACAAGTCACGAGAAATCTGTATGTTATACAATGTAGATGTTACATGACTCTCTTTGCATAGGAACTGTATAAATTTCCCAAGAGAAGCTCTCCTGAAGCTGCAACTTTACAATACTGGGTTTGCTAGATGTCCATACCTTGGAAACAATAAATAATTACTAAGATTAAGAGCCTTTTTTAAGAGTCTTAATTTTTTTTTTAATCAGAAGATGTACAAATGAATAGTCAGCCATTAATCATGTTATTTTCTAGTAGTACCACAATTACAAATGCAGATAGAAGTCATACAGAGTCGCATTAGTAAATACCTCTCACCTTGATTTACATGTATTAATGTGCATGTCCCTTATAGCAGGTTTGGAGTGACGTGGAGATGGACCATATCGACCAGAACCATTGTGTGAGGTCCAGCTGCTCCCTTGGAGCTCTGAGGGACAAAGAGCTCAAGTCATCGGCTAAGCAGACCAAGGAAAAGGGAAATCAAAGCCAGGAACAGGTAGGGTAGGTGCTGATTGTTATATTTATAATTATAATTTTGATGTCAAAGGCTTTAAAGGGGCCTTAAAAGCCTTTGTGCTTTTTTATTTTCGTTTTCTTTAGTGTGTTATATAGTTTTTTGTGCATGTAAAAGGTCTGCAAAGACCAAAGCGTTTCAGACAGAGGGTGAAAAGAGGTGCTGCAGCACAGCTGGTATGACAAAAGTAAAGCGTTTTTTTAACATTAAAGCATGTAAACATACAAAATACAAGTATGAACCTGAAAATAAGCAACTTAATAATAGGTCCCCTTTAAAGGCATAACATGTCAGCACAATCATGTATTCACAAAAAGAGCTGTGTCATATCGATTACTTTTATATTTGATAATTCTGTTTTAGATCCTCAGCCCAGAGCGAGGCTCACTGAACAGATGTGACCACACCCTGTCGCCCGACTTTGTCGACACAGTAATACTCCCCGTCTTGGGAAGAAGGGAGGAGAATCCTGAAAGTTGGGATAAAGAGAAGAAACAGGACCATGAGCGAGAGAAAGAGGGCGAATACGAACAGAGAGAGGCACAGCAAGTGCAGAAGGAGAAAGATGAGAAGGAGCCAGAGGTCCTCATCCTGCCAGACTCTCTGGAAAATATTGTATGTGTGCACTCCCAAGCAAAGAAAGGCCCTCTGGACCACAGCTGTTGTGAGGAAAAACAAAGCACACAGAGCAAACCGAGAGAACTGTTGCTCCATTTACAGCCTCTGGACTGTTCTGCTCATTGAGTCTGCGCAAAGATTTCTGAGCTAAATGTTGAATATGTTTATTTATCTATGTGGCTATATGTGTGACTGTGACACAGCAGAGTAAACGTTTTATTTTTTTTGTTCAAGAATGTTAATCTTTTTTAAATATGTTAAAACTTTTATCTCAACTGTTTAACAATGCAACCAAATACATTTATTTATAGGTTTTTGTGCAATCGTACACACAACTGTTTTAACTAATAATCCTGACACACACCTCTCCTGTTCATGCTGCTGTTAACATACAAAATAATGCTACCCTTGTTCTTGTTAGAGGCACGTCCTCGGTACTATCAACACTGTCACAGTGAAACAAAGGAAAATCTTATAAATGGAACCTAAACTTAAAGGGACTGTTTGTAACTTTTTACGCCTATAAATCTACCGGGTCGGTGTCCCATGCACGCTCGCATGTGTGGCTACGCTGTTCAGACCGCTCCTCCGCTAGTTCTCGCTCCACCTCACGGTCATGCGCGCTCACTACACACTGCAGAAGAATTAGTTTAGCTCTGAGAATATCTAGTGAATGTACAGGGGACGTTTGTGCAAAGATAACTGCTGCAGCTCCTCCAGACCAACAGAGGTTTTCCGTGTCTTGTGAAGTGACAGGCTCCGCAGAGAGAAACGTTATTGTCTCCGACCAAAACTCCGGTGTCTCCCTCCGGCCGCCGTCGGGAGACGATAACGTTTATTTTCCTGCTTCAGCCCCGGAGGCTGAGGCAGCGGGGCTGAAGCAGGAAAAGACAACACTAGGATCAGCAGTGATTCATGGAGAGACCTCCGTCTGGTCAGCTAACATTACTGCCAAGCAGCTGAAATATAGAGTGATATTGTGGTTTTAGCTGACGTGTGTTGCCTCACTGTTTTGAGCGATGCTCGTTCATGTCTATGTAGAGCAAGCAAGCGCAAGCCCGACGCTGACTTTCATTGACTTAACGGCCACAGGCGTCGCTGTTAACAAGCATTTCTGAAAGTTACAAATAGTCCCTTTAAAATGACCTTTAAAAAAAAAAGTATTAAATATTATGCACTTTTGTCTAAAGAGACAAGAAACAACTGTATACCAAGAATAACTAATTAAAGACCAACCATATTTATTATCAACTTGTTGCAGAAGGACCAAAGTTTGTCTCTTTGTGGAGTGTTTCTCGTTTATTTTGTGATGAAGCAGATTTTTATACATTTATTTATTTGGTAACTAAGGCTACCTTCTATCAGCCTGACTCATTTAAATGAGCAATGAGAAAATTTGGTCTCTATTTCTTGTGAACAGGATTTCTATGATGCACTATTATCATGATTATTAAGTCTATAATGCATTTATGAGCCATTGTAGAACTCCTAATGTATGTATGATGCCGTATACCCGTGTTCAGTGTTTATAAGTTGCTGACATTATATAGTAATTATGCGTTATATATATACAACCCCAAAGCTCTCATTCACAGCAGCTACTTTGGAACCAATGTTACATATTTGATATTAAGCATTTTGCTAACCAAAGTGAGTCATTTCAGCTACCAGATGTAGGACGCCATAAAGACACTGGACACCCTGATGTATCATATATCATCACCCGTTATGATTTTATAAAAAAGGAATAAGGCTGCATTTTCTCAGGAACAGTATTGGCATAGCAGCAATCACTGAAATTTTGGACCTTTTGAATATTTCATATTTGTTGCCCTAGGTGCTATTGTTAAATCTTAAACTAGAAAGGTTAATCATGCGTGTTCTTTTGGTGGGAAATAAACTTTTCATATTGCTCTCAACACAATCTTCTTAGAGCTTGCAAATAATACTGATACAGACACATCAAGGGACATTTCACTTTAATAAAAAGCGTAAAATACATTAATAATTTTACCACTTCAGAGAAATGTCTTTATATCTTTACTGTTTCTTCTTTAATACAGTGTTGTCAGTTTGCCAGTGGTGTTATTGTGAAGCGTTATGATCAACAACTTACAAAAACTTGCATGCATGCATTATAGCACATGCATTATTAACATGACCTTCCAGAAGTATTACTACAAATTATTTGTCATATGTGTGAGCCTGCAGAACAAAATATAGTACGCTGGTAAATCCACATAGAAGTGCTGTCAGGAAGCAGATGGAGGAGGATCTATTTTCCTCTAATTCTATTTTTAATCCCATTTATTTTAAATTGTTTGTCCATATTTCTGCATGCATTATAAAGCAGCAAGAGAAAATACAGATACAGAGTGGGGAGAAAGAGAAGGGGATGACATCAACAGATGTCCCACACTGGACTTAAAACCAGGCCACACAGTGTGTATGCTTTAACCATCTGAGACACTAGGATGACAGAAGTCCATTAATAATATGGATCTGAATGTATGACTCTATTAGCAGGGGGTTTCTGTACAACGTTATGCATGCTTTTTTGCTTTTTTACTTACAGTATATTCATGTAATTAGTTGCCTCAAAGGATGAGGCCATTCATCCAGAGTGACACTTAAAGTGTGTTCTTCCTTCAGATTCAAATACCCAGAAAGAACCCCGGTTGAAATGTCTTTGAACTTTAATTCCAAGATTTCCTGAGCGAGCGGCTTGCTTATCCAGTTATGCAAAGATGATTTATAGGTATGTACTGCAGCCTTACATAAAGGACTAGTGCACTTCAGTAGTTCAAGCACATTGCACAGGGGGATTTTGCTGCTGGGCTTCCCATTAGTCCATAACCATATATTGACATGGCACACATGTAGCTGAAAGAAAGCCCAGATTACCTGTGCTGCAGAATGCAAACATCTAAGAGTATCTACTGTACTGCTTCACTGGCTGAGTACAGTTAATGGTAATCTGTAGAATATGTCATGCCTTTTCAGTATGTAACATAAATCAATGTATATTTATTTAACAAAAAAGAGCAAAAAGAAAAGGATACAAAACACATCTGAGAGCTGAAATAGCCAGTAATGTGATTTCTGTGTTACAAAGTATTGCGTAATAAATTAGTAGCAGGACACGTGATGCATTGGATGCACTGATCTTGGAATCTTTTGTCAACTCAAATAGTGTGAAACAGCCCTGTGATTAAAATACCGGACAATGCCGACACCTGAGTATACTGTACACATTCCTGTCCTGTTTGAAACTGTGGATTATGCTATAATCATACTTTACAAATTGAGGGATTACCGGCTTTTGACTACCAAATAAGTACGCAGTGTTTTAACTTTGAGTACATGAAAAAATGTCCAAATATGTCATTTAATAGACTGTCCAAAATTCATAAGGGTGCTCCCTACTGCTGCCAAACCTCTTAATCTGTTCCGCTTCACCTTCAGTAGCAGACCAGACAAGAAACTATTTGAACAGTTGCAACTAATTATGATTTCTATTATTGATTAACCTGCCGATAATTTCCTTGACTGTTTTGTCTATAAAATTGTGAAAATGTCCATTATAATTTGCCACAGTCCAACGTGATGTCTTAAAATGTTGAGTTTTGACCCAAATATGTTTAGTTTACTATAGTCTATGACAAAGACAAACATCAAAGTTCACCTTTAAATAGTTGGAACCAGGCGATGATTGCCACTTTTGCTTAAAAAATGACTAATTATTTGGTCATCAAAATTACTGATTCATTTTTCTGTTGATTGACTAATTGATTAAACGACTAATCTACATTCTCAGAGGAGCATAATTGAGCTCAATAATTTCAATATGAATCTGCCCGTCAGTGTTTGATAATTATCTTTACATCTTTAAATATTGGCCTCATGGTGGTGCTAGAGGAATGGTATATGCACAGCAACTTGTAAGGAAATGTATTCTAATCTTACTTTTAACTTTTAATTTTGAGTCATAAATCGTTGCTTATTCTAGGTGTGGTGGGCCATAAATGAGTGGCCAAAGCTCAGTGAAGTTCCAACAACAACTTGATAGATCAGTAAAGAAGAATAGTGAAGCCAGGAATTTAGTAAACACTGATATAAATCATCAACTATCAACACTGTTTTTTTATTTTCATTAAAAGTTTTGATGGTCAGAACTCTTTTATTTTATCTTAATTGCCTTGAGTTGGCTTCAGGAAAACCTCAACCTCAGGCTAGATGTCTTGTCTAAGTAGACAAGAAACAAGACAACAAGATGAGTGACAAATGTTTAGGTATGAAGGATAAGCAATAGCCTACACTTCACACCCCCGGGCCACAAATATCTTAGTGGCTTTAAACCCACAATATGTTCACTAACTGTGAAGCATGCACTTTCTTTGCTGACCACTAGAGGGCATACCAACACCATGCCACCACACTCTGGGTAAACACTGAAACCTGCTATCACAGCTACATAATGGAAAATTAATAAATAATAACAGTGTTGCACCCGGCAATGTTGCAAATAGCTTTAAAGGGAATAAGAGCACACAAATTCAAAGTGAAAACACGCAATGAAATCCTAAAACAGATAAGACACAAATATGTATTTTATGTGGAAATATGTCACATTAATTTGATTTATATAGCCCAAAATAACAAATCTCCAAGGAGCTTTACAATCCCTACATCATACGCCCTCTATCCTTTGACCTTATATTTGAATAATGCTCTGCTATGTCTGTCAAAGACCAAATAACTACAGAAGAGTAATTAATTATTAATCCCTAAGGGAAGTTGCACTGTCACAGCAGCCAAATCAACGAGAACCACAACATAAAGAAGAAGAAATAAGTAATAAAACCAAATATAAATAAAATCTTAACTAGAAACTGGATTACAATGTATTGTAACTGTCATGCATTTTGGATTTCACTACTGTATAAGTGTTCAGCACACTTGGTGGTTTATAGGACAGTAGGATGGCATGTGACTCGTCTATCCTGTATACAGGAGGAGGCATTTAGTGGAAAGAATGACATCATTGTTCACTGATGCAACAACGCAAGCTGATGCCATGCCATGTTTAAATATTTCTTTCATAACGCCGTACAAATATATCTCCTCATACAATCATATGACCACTGACGATTTGCTTCCTTATTTGAATAACTCAAACATATCGCTGCAAATATTTTTATATCAGATATCAGATATAAAGATATCAGATATCTGCCCTGATTAATCCAATCAGGGCAGATATCACAGAGTCAAATTTTATATTTTGTAAGACATTTCTAAGATCTAATATAGAAACATTTCAGAGAGACTTGTGACCAAATCATGCAGGAATGTTTCAGTTCAACTATGTGATTTTGAGGGGTACCAGAGAGGCTATCATTTGGGCCAATTTAACCCTCATCCTACCAACTGTCTGCGGATATACTTTTTGTTATATCTCACTAGTTTTTTATTCTATTATTCCATTTTTTCATGACTTTGTCAATCAATTTGTCCCTATTGACTTTGATTCATTGTTTTCTGTTTCTGTTTTTATTCAAGCTTTTTAACGCCCTGAGACCCGCTACTATCTTTCAGAGGCTCTAGTAGGTTCAGTTTTAGGGCTGTAGAGTGATGAAGACACAGATATCATATGAAACATAAGGAATCCATTGGTACCAACTATGTCATACTACCACGTTGGGAAGGAAGCTAAATAACGCTCCGAAGTTGGGCTAAATTTTAGTGAGGAAAAACTGGCATTGGCCATTTTCAAAGGGGTCCCTTGACCTCTGACCTCAAGATATGTGAACGAAAATTGGTTCTATGGGTACCCACGAGTCTCCCCTTTACAGACATGCCCACTTTATGATAATCACATGCAGTTTTTTTCATGAAGTATAAATGTGTTATAGTCGCCTATTCTAAAAATGGTGTATTTGAATATTTCTGCATACTGGGGTCCATAAACAGTCTTGCAATCACATAAATTGGGTATCACTGTAAAGCTGAGACTCTTGTGGATCCAATGAGCCCAACTGTATTCATGTGTGATGATGTTAGTCCCCATAGTAGCCATTTCATTGTAGTGAGACTATTTTTTAAAATTTGACCTCACTGTATAAAATGACCTGTGGTGACCTCTAGGATAATCACAGCCTCATGAAACTTTACAACCACAAATTACATACCTAGAGCATTCAGAAGATGGATGGCTTTCCTAGCTAGATTGATAATATGGGGGGTTTTGAGCAGTTTCCAGAACAGAAGTGCTCGCCATCCAATCACCAAAAAAATGCAATTCTTGCAGAAATTTCCAAATGTCAAACGTTTTTGATACCAAATCACAGCATGGCTTTTTCTATAGTGTTCCTCAAGGTCCTGGGGTCTTAATGTGGTATTTTGGAGGGATTATTGATCATCTTTATCAATTCTCGATGGTTAAATTTAGCACCAAATCTGTGTAACAAATGGTATCAACCCCAAAATTATTGCAACAACTTATGAGACATAATAGAGCACGGGGATGACCATCATATACTTCGATCATAATGTTCAAAGCTCTTATTACACTTTTACAATTTATTTTAAATCATTAATAAATGTTTATTTCTGATTTATAACTAGAACAACTTGACTTTCAGATGATGTACACCACTTCTATGTGACATCTACTGTTGACCTGCTATCTCCCCCTAAAGACCCATCCATCCATCCATCCATCTGCAACCGCTTATCCCGTTAGGGGTCGCGGGGGGGCTGGAGCCGATCCCAGCCGACATTGGGCGAAGGCAGGGTACACCCTGGACAGGTCGCCAGTCCATCGCAGGGCTGACACATATAGACAGACAACCATTCACGCTCACATTCACACCTACAGGCAATTCAGAGTCCACAATTAACCTAACCTGCATGTCTTTGGACTGTGGGAGGAAACCGGAGTACCCGGAGAAAACCCACGCTAACACGGGGAGAACATGCAAACTCCACACAGAAGGGTCCCAAGCCGGATTCGAACCTGCAACCCTCTAGCTGTGAGGCGCCAGTGCTAACCACTGCACCACCCCTAAAGACCCTCTGTAAAAAAAAAAAAAGACAGAAACTTGACTATTGTGGGTCTCAGAGGGTTAAATAATAATTTTAAATACTAATGTATTGGGGTTTCTTTTGTTTTATATATTTACACACAATAAGGAACCATCAATCCAATAGGAAATCTACACAGGACAATGAGGTAGGTTGTTAGATTAGTTACATAATAACTGCAGATAAATCCTCTCTGAACAGCTGGGAGGGGTTATCAACTTTCAGATCAGGTTGTGATTTAGTCTTTTTTTTACATAATGTGTCTGGGTATCATTTACCTCAGCAGGGCTAATTGCTTGCATGTTAGTAGTCCTACAACAAAAGCACAACTTCAGGGTGTTCTCTTTCCTCCAACTCACCTGTTTCTGTCCCACGGTCTCTGTCTGACATGCCCATGCCTGCCTGCCTGCTGTGTGTGTGTGTGTGTGTGTGTGTGTGAGCCCTCCTACCGGCAGCCAGATGAGGATGGGGCTGGCTTTATATGCGGAAGTTTCAGTTCCGCTCAGACACAGTTCACTTCGAAACTGAGACCAGACGGACTAAAGTCCCGCTTCTCTCTCTCTCTCTCTCTCTGCACACCAGACCCGGCTTCACAAGGCAAGGTGAGTACTGTACACTATATCTGACTAAATGTTTCCATTAAATGACACACAGGTGGAAGTCACTGCTCGTGTCACTGCTCGTGTTACTGCCGTTATTTCACCGCTTTACGTGCCGGCTACAAAAGTTGCAATTAAAAGAAGCGCATAGAAATATGTTGTTAGTGTGTAACTTTACAAAAAAATTAAAACACTGCTCCTAACAGAGTTACACTTACTGACAGGTTGTCGGATAAAGTGCACTAACCATGTCTGACATATGTTTTATGTCACACCCACTGAAGACACGTTAAGCTTCAGTTTCCGTGAGAAAAAGATAACAGTGCTGGATTTTACAGACGCTAATGTGCGGTCCCTAAAGTAAACACACTATTGAGGACGACCTGGGGAGTTATGACGCTGTTCCCATGACTACAACTGTTATGATGGATTATTACCCTTTTAGAAGATCTATTATAGTTCATTTACACACTGAGGTAAAGACACTTTAGTGAATTAAAAGTATGCATTTGAAAGTAGTAAACATGCTGCTGTACTGAATGTATGAAAATGTGTTACAGAGGTTGCTTAGTTTAGACCAAACATGTGTAATCAGCCAGTGTACAAAAAAGTGTCCCATAAAGTCAGGTTGGAACAAGTTGTCCCACTGACACTGGGTACGCCAAGGGTGTTGAACGCTACATGTTACTGTCAGAAACAGATTTTTTGTTTTAATACAGTGTTGTCTAACAAAAAAAAAATATGATTTGGGTATTTGACAAATAATAATGTAATAACTAGGTGCAGTACATTGTGAACACATACTCCTCCATGAGTCAACATGTCCTACAATGATGTCACCAGGCAACATTGTGTCCTAAAGCATTGTGAAATGAGCATGACGTCTGAAACTCTGAAGAGGCAAATCACCAAAACTCAGAGACATTACCCGATACCTAAAGATTACTTGAAGGAAACAGCTGTATTTTTTGACACATACAGTGGAGAGGGCACGGAGGTCAGACTTACATTTGACCCCGTTGACCTGTTTGTTTCCCAATTAAGAGAGTTTTTCTTCAATTCAACCATGACTTGAAAGTTTCCCCAAATTTGAACCCAAATATCTCCCAAAAAGCCTGCATGTTCCTAAATCCCAATTGGCACGTCTTATTTAACTGTAAATTCAACAACATTTCAGACTATTTGGATAATTTACCCACTAATTAGATCAAGCAAGTTAAAATAACATCTACAAGAACGTATAAATGTCTGAGACAGCAGATAACTTGGTCGGCAGGTCCTGTTTGTGCCGGTGCTGACAGGATTGTATTTTAATCTTGTTTTTGGTGTGAACGTGCTGAAACATTAAGCACAATAAAACACCATTATGACAGGAACTTGAAAGATAAGGCCCGTAGAGTGGAAAATAACCAGGATTAAGCTGCAGAAGGGGTTGATGTGAGTGCTGCTGCTGATAAAACTGCTTGTGCAGCGCTCAACTGTTTTCTCCGTGTTTGGGAACACTGAAAGGTGTGTCTGCTCGTGTCTATGCATGATATCATTAGAGATTGCAAAACAAGCAGGGGCATGAGATGAGCCTAATGCTTGTTCTGTCCATATTTGGAAAAGAAACGCTACTGATATGTCGGTATGACTTGAGCGTGATCTGAACTTTATGTAGCTTTGAACGAGATGTCCCAGTTGGCTGTGAAATCTAATACTGAAGGAATCTGTTGTGAACAACAGACAGAGCTATTCAATGCTGTGTATTCCTCAAGGGTTGTTTTAACAATGGGAGCATGACTTCCATCCATGACTTTTGGCTCAAAGATCTTTGAATAAAACTTACAGTAATTTTCGTCCATTGTGTCTTGTGTCACCCCAGAAAATTAAATGATGCCTCAATTGAAATGGTAAACAAAGCTTGCAACAGTGTCATTGAGTTCCTTATATTGAGGTTAGAGGACATCAACTGCTGTCATGACTTTGTTTCTGAAGCATTGTTGGTGGATTTAGCTTCATTAGGTTGCAGCAAAGAAGGATATGCTTTTGCATTTGATGAGTTTAAACAGAATGGGTTGAATTTCTTGTTGACAATGTATGGACAATACATTAAGTCAGGTTCATAGACCGTATATAAGAAGTGGATGTAGTCACAGTGACGTCACCCATTGGTTTGTGGACTGCCGTTTTGGAGCCTGGAGTTCGGCATTTTGGCTGTAGCAATCTTGTTTATGTTTTTTTGCAACCAGAAGTGACACAAGAGGGTGGAGCTAAGGACAACTGAATGCTGAATAAGACATTTTTAGGCGACCGAAATGTGACAATTAACTTTCATGAATTGAAAACACAAGTTGTAAAATTGTAAGACGAAAACACGGACAACGCCGTGGTAGCGACCTGTCAATCACAAGGTAGCCCCACCCTGAAGCATCCCCTGCTGTATGGTCTATTTCACTCTAAATGGGACCATAATTTACGAAATTAACATCATGCTGTATTGAAGAAGACTTGAAACTAGCGATTGAGACCATAAGCTCATGTTTACAATGTTTACTGAGGTAATAAATCAAGTGAGAAGTAGGCTCATTTTCTCGTAGACTTCTATACAATCAGACTTCTTTTTGTAACCAGAGGAGTCGCCCCCTGCTGGCTGTTAGAAAGAATGCAAGTTTAAGGCACTTCAGCATTTGACTTCACTTTTCAGATCGCAGAGTTGCCTACTGGTCAGGCTTTGGTCACCTTGAAGAGGGAGACAGCTGTCTTTATTTTGTTGTTGTCTTATTATAGACCTGCATATTCTGCATGCGCGCACGTGTGTTTAGTTTGATTGGGTTGAAGTGTGTTGTACGTATAAATATAGAGCTCTGTGCCTTCCAGGTATTCACCTCTTCCCTATCACTTTCACACCACATGGTTTTATTTCTATCTCCTCACCTCCCCACACCCTTTCGTTGCTCCTCTGCTGACTTCTTTTAAGAGCCCGTTCGCCTCCAGGCGAGATGACAGTGTGTAGGTAGGCCGACCCTCTGATTTGATGCGTGTGTTGTACAATTGACCAGATGATGGGCTGCAGCAGGTGGTGCTGCGTCCCTGAGGGAATTTGTGAAGGCAACATGACTTACAACCTCAAAATGACATGCCTCTAGCATGACAAGGCATTATTATTCATGACATACTCACCAGGAAACTATGTTTTCTCTGCACTGCCCAGCGCACAAATGTGTGAATATGTCTTTTTCAGGCATTGAAACGTTTAATTGCTTAGTTTAAGAAGTCACATTCACATGTTCTTCCAGCTGTGGATTATGTCGTGAAATCCTCTTCACCAAAGCCAGAAATAAAAGAGCATCTAGACCTTTAGTTCACTACATCAGAACTATAAGTCTTTCTCTGGTTCTCGGTTTCTCTCGACAGTAAACTCTGATAACCGCTAACAATGCACCCGTCTGTTCAGAGTTAGACTCAGCTTTGCTTCTACATTTCCCCCCTTTTCCATATAATTGCAATGCACTGTATGTGACTGACATATAATGCTTGCGGGTTACCCTTTGATGCCATGTTTTCATGTCAACATGCACCCTTCCTGTTGGGCAGGGCAAAGGTGACATATTTCCACATGATCTGTGGTTTTTCTGAACTTGTGCACAGAGGCGCTCACAGACAGATTCACTACAGCCTGTTAGCTGAATATACTCATGCCAGACTCCAGTCAATTATTCTGCAAATACGCTATACCAATAATTTCCTCAATCATTAACCTAATAAATGTAACATTGCACTAAATTTTAACATGTGACTGCACTTAACCTCGGTCTTGTTTCCATTAAATAGCTTGCAGCTTCAATTTTTCAGGGGGGAAAAGGAATGCATGACAGGCAGGGCTTAAACCAGTGAAACTCAATAGTGCATGAAATGTTTCACTGCACCAAATAGTCTTCGCTGTGTCTCAACTTTTGGAACTGTCCATTTGATTTGAATGCACACATGTATAATCAGGATATGGTATTTGTATCCATCCATGAGGTAATGTAGATGATGGTGCATTTAGCCATTGGAATACTGTACAGGGCAAACGTGCTCTCCAGTGAAATGTTGAGTTGGCAGCTGAGTTCTATCAAGTCTCCTTCGACCATCCAGGGTGTGTCTGGCCTTTATTCGGACCCTATGTAGGCCCAGCAGCACCACAGCTGCCTGAGGAAAGGCCAGGTCTCACTCATATGTTAGGAATAAAAGGGGTTTTAGCAGGATTTGAATGCTTAGGCGATATTTTATATCAAGGTTTCAATCTCTTAATCATCATTTCGTTACCCCAGGAATGAGAGGGATGATACAGGTACGGGACTGTTCAGTAGATTACGTCTTACTGGAAAGATAAATAACACATTTTTTTAAGGACAATATGATCTAATCTACAATAGACTGGCATACAGTATCTCTCCATAATACCAGTTTATGTTTTAATATAGTTTACCTCAGCCTGGGTACCTTTTGTAAGAACCTATTTTTGACAAGCAGTGGGTTCAGTGAGAGGACACTGACCTCATAGGTCCAAAGTGCAGCTCCAGAGTCATTGATCTGACATTCTTTTGAGGTAAACAAAGGATAGTCATAAATATACACATACGCAGTCATAACATAAATATCCCTGATTTTTCCTTCTTTCTTTTTTTAGCTACTGTGGCTTATTGCAAGCCCCATTTCTGATTCACTGGGAGATGTGCATTAGGACTGAACAATTTTGAAAAAATATCTAATTGCGATTATTTTGACTGATATTGCAATTGCTATATGATTTGTGATATTGGAGGAAATGATTTTCATTGAAAAACTTATTATGGTGTGATTTTTTTCAAAGATGTAGAATATGATGTGTAGGCCAGGACATCTCTGCAGTACGACAATATTTATTTGGTATTTTCTGACACACATTTTGACTTTAACAAATATTCCGCCTCCTGCGATTTGAAAGTTGAAGTAGGCCATATTGCGATGTCGATAAAATGTTGATTAAGTGTGCAGCCCTAATGTGCATCAACAGCATTTAATGCTTTTGCTCCCAAAATGTTTTTTTTTTTTTAATTTCCAGAATGTTTATAGACAATAGGTGAAAGCTTTTATTTTCCATTTTTGTCAAACGACTGTGCTATAGTGGAATAATCCATTCTGAGGTGTGCATCTAAGAATTGTAACGCTCTCTCATCGGGTAGCTCTTTGACCTCTGGTTGCATATTAAATCCAGCAATGCACACCTCATTATAGGTTATCTCTTACGTCTTTGTTTGCCAGTCCAGCGTACCTGTTCACTAGCACTAGAGAGGGTATATATGATATATTACATTATTATCCCCATTGTAAACGGCATTGCCTAGGACTAGGGAGCCTGCACTAAAGCTGTCAGCAGAAAGCTCTGAGCTTCAGAGGCGGACTATTGATAGACTGTTGAATTCAGATAGTGTCAATGGGATCAAGTTTAAGCTAGCTATAAAGCTTTGACAGCAGCACAGTAACAGGTCTGGTGAGATGTTATTGGACGACAAAAAGAAAAAGAATGAATACACTTTACTGTGTTTTAAGAAGATAGTTTTCCGAGCACACAGTGATTGAAGAAAATGAGACTCATCAGAGGAATGCTTCTGGGTTTAGTAGAATGCGGTTTCTCTCTCTTGAAAATAGTAATCTTTTATAAATGCCAGTTGGCTGCGCAACAATTATAAATGATGTGATCCTCTTTTTCCTGTTATTCTCTTCCTGTCCTTTTGACTCTCTGATATTGATTCTGTCAGTGTGGAGTCTGTCTCTTGGTGGATTATATGGTAACTCGGGTTCATGCGCAATCAAGTGTAAAAAATCTCTTCTTCTGTCTCTAGGTGAATCATGAGCAGCAACTACAGTGTCTCCCTGGCTGGCCCTGCACCCTGGGGCTTCAGACTGCAAGGAGGGAAGGACTTCTGTCTGCCTCTCACCATCTCACGGGTGAGTGGACACCCACCCACACACACACACACACACACACACACACACACACAACATTCATGTACCCTTCACTCCATGACAGTCACCTCCGAGGAATGCTGTTCATGCTCACTGTGCCATTTGCCCAGTCGGTGATGAAAGTGCGTGTCCCATTCATCTCCTGTGTGACACTCTTTGCTGGATTTAGACACCTCTTCTAACAGATCACGGCCTCTGTCGCTCAGTTCACCCCCGGTCATGACCAACCTTATGACTAATTGTCATAACAATGTTATATAACTGAACCGTAACCACAGCATCCGCGGTGATTCAAGGTGATGGTTGTTTACGGCTCCTGTCATTTTGGTCATTCAAATGAGGTATGGTGCTAAGCGTCCTGGCCTTTTCTCCCTATAGCGTTAGTCTTGATGTAAAGTGCAGGAGGCTATGTATACTGGGTCTGCAATGGAAACCTCAGAACCTGTCCTTTAACGGCCCATCTGAGCGAAACTCTAAGACACAGTGGTTCTGTAATAACTATTTGGGCCACATAAAGTCAAACTGGGATTTGGCTCTGGCTGACCTGGTCCTGTTGAGCCCTCAGCGGGGAGAAGGACTGCTGGACTGATTGAAAAACAGGCCTGTAGTGTTTATGAGACAGGTCCAGCCTCAGCCTATACATAGTCACACTGTTTATGTTCATAGTGTGAGGGCCTTCTGTGCAAAACACTGCGATTGTTGCATAAAATACAAGAAGTCTGCAGCGCAGCTTACTATTAGTCGGTCTAGTAGCAGTCTTTTTTCAACCCAAGGGTGTCGGAAGTGTCTCAATTATACGAGCATTGCTTCTTGTCAAACAGGATTAAAAGTAGGCAGCCGTGTCCTCTACCAGTGAGGTCTGTGCTTCGCGGCAGAATGAGCAGTGTTATTCAGTTCACGCTGCTTCCTGTTATGTAATTGTAATCTCCTTGTCATGACCAAGGTCGGTGATTCTGTTTATTTGTTGCTGGCCGGATCAGTTACAGACATTTGAAAGTGTTGCATGAAGAGGAGGAGTGTCTTTTCTCAAGTGGAAACATAACCGTAGCGCATGAAAATACCAGCGTGGCTATTTTTATACCTCGCCACTGTGATAATAATGGAATGAAGGACATTATGTTGTTATAGTGGCATGTAGCTGTCAGCAGACATCTTGTCATCATATCTCAAAAACAATACACGTAAGAAGCAGCTCCGCACTTGTCACCTGATTAGATGTTGGAGCACTGTTTATAAATAAGAATATATAAAAATAGAAAACCTCCAAGCCTTTCCAGAGAGGAAGAGGAAAAGAAAATCAGCATCAAATTGGCCATTTTGCCTCGGTTTCCCTTTCAATTTTGCCATTGGCCGTTGAAAAAGACAGATCTATAGATATATGTGGATATATAGTTATTTTATTTGCTATGAATCAAATTGGTTAGTCTATTTGTGTTTTTTTTATTTTCTTTTTTAAATTATTATTATTTATTGTATTTATTTAAAATGTATTTTTTTACCTTGAAGAAAAAAAATAGGAGTGCTGCACTGGGTCAGGAATCTCGGTGTTGAAGTATAAAAACAGGTGATCTTCAAGGATGGGGCAAGTTGTCAAATAAGAACAGAAAACAGGGACTGTCCAATTTAATTGAAAGGTAGTCCTTGGTATAGGATGGCAGACTGGAAAACATCCGAAGCACTCTCATTGTGAATTAAAAATCCTTTATTAATCCTTTATTTAAGTCTTCATCAAGGTACCATAACTTATTTTTCTATTTCATGTATTATCTATTTATGTTTCACTTATTCCTTTCCTATTATGCAAAACTGTAATGGATAATATGATTTCACTGAGAATAAAGATAAAGTAAAAAACAAAACAAAAAAAAAAAAACCTCAAGAACCACATCCGCTCAAAATTCCCCTCCACTCCACTTCTAACAGCACAATGTAGTTTCACTTGGCATTCTTGAGGGCGTGCAAACACAAGAGTGCACTGACCCTAATTGCACACAGCATTTTTACTATTTAGACTTGAATATGTACTTGTATCTTCATGAAAGGTAAGACGTGAAGTGATGACACTGTTTCTTCAGCTGATATTTTGCACTATGCAACCCACACTGTATAGAAACCCACAGGAAAAATGAAGAGCAGATGGGCTCCTTACCCCTGACTGTGGTATTTGTAGGGATTTACCATGTCATGTTTTTTACTAGAGAGTTTAAAATAAAATGAGACAGGTGAGTTCAGAAAGTTGTAAAAAGAAAAAGCCTGACAGAAGCCTTGAATCTGTTAAAATCACAAAGGCCTGCAATGTGGTGGTTTTGATGTTGGCGGGTATAGCTACTCCATCGACCACAGAAGTGTTGAATACACCTCTTGTGTCCAGCAACAGCCCTGGTGTTGAGTCATCCGTGGTCTGCAGCATGCCACAGTACTGCTGAGCCAGACAACATGACCCTCATAGCTTTTCATTATATCACAATGTTGGTTAATGTCATTCCTGTGACATATTTTCATCCCAGCGCGTGACCAACAAATGACACCACAAATGGCTCCGATTTCTACGCCAGGAATAAGTCTCCCTTTTGTGTGTTTATCTTCCAAATCCTAATGTCACAGAAGGCACAGTGAATGTGGGACATGTGCTCTTTATGTCGTAGTAAAGCTGAAAAGTTTATCCATACATTTCATTCTTAAATCTGTTAGATGTCGTATCTATCACTACTCAGTAATCTGTAAGGATTATTATATCTGTAATCTAAGTGAAAGGAGTAACAGCGTTTACCAAGGGAGGAGTAAGTGAGTAGATGTTGATGTGTGCTTGTAGATTTGTACGATTAGAGTAGAGGTGTTGTAAATGAATGTTTTTAGTGTCTGGTGACTGTTCTCTGTGTAGACTGGACATGCACATGGAAATAAGCTTATAGCTAAATCTGGCACAAATCATCTTTTCTCATTTTCAGATTAATGTGCATGGTGCTTGTTTAATTAAGACTAATATAGTGTATATGGAAACATCTGCCAACAGTTTAGCCATTACTTCAGTTCATTCATTAGAGTGATGATAAAAGTGTGTAGATCCCAGGCCTATTTTAAGGTTCACTAGAGCTAAATAGACTGAATTTGCAGTAAAGTATATGCCTCCCATTTATGTCGCTTAGATGGATGCGATTGCCGTGGAATAATGATGTAATGACTCTACATATGCTTACCATATGTAACTGATCCAAAGATTACAGTACCGTATATAAACCTGGTTGCCTACAAGACAACCACAGCCTGTTAGCCTGATGCCCCTTTTTTCAGGAATATTTGGCTTTGGCCTAGTTATGACACCGAATCAAAGTATGAAGTGGAGTACATAACCTAAGTCATATGTATTGTGTGATATTGAGATGGGATGTTTGTTAGAACTGAGACCGCCTAATAATGTAAGGATGACCTAAGGAGGAAGGGCCCAGTTATGTACAGTGTGTGTTCTTTCCGTCATCATCTGCAGTTACTCCAGCTCCTTTTCAGGCATTTCTTGACAGGCTTCCTCGTGGGAAAGACTCACACGCAAAATTCAATTCTTTTTTGCATTGCTTATGAAACATTGGAAATAACACTGGAGTGAATCAAATCTATTTACACACAGTAAATTGTGTTTTGACTTGAGAAACAGTTTAGTCTTAAATTCCTTAGACTGTTATTCTAAAAACACATTATGTTAGAAAAGTTTATCAGAACTAAAACTGAAGTAATGATGGGTTACTAAAGGTCAGCTGGGGATCAGCATAGAGAAATGTTCCTCTTTTTTTTCTCACCATTGACCCCTAACTTCCTCCTCTTGTCTTTCGATTGTTGTTTTAGTGGCATGCGATACTTTGAGTGAACATTATACAAGCTTATTTTAGCTCTGTGTTTGCAGTAGGCTCTGAACTTCCAGATATACACCACTATTATGTGTTAATATGGTGAGGCTACTTTCACTCTCAAAGAAGAGGAATGTGATGGTGTGATGTTTCTGGGCAACCAGGATCAACATTAGGGGTAATAGGTATTCTTTGTGCATTTGTTTTAAGAGAAGAGGAGCCAATAGAGGCGGACAGCCCCACATTGGGTAGCTGGCAAATATTATTAGCTCAATAAATAATAACATTGTTATATCTGCCAAGTATATGTTTTAGGGTTGTCAATCGATTCAAATATTTAATCGCATGATTGTCCATAGTTAATCGCAAATGAATCGCACATTTTTTACCTGTTCAAAATGTACCTTAAAGGGAGATTTGTCAAGTATCTAATACTCTTATCAACATGGGAGTGGGCAAATATGCTGCTTTATGCAAATGTATGTATATATTTTTTTCTTGGAAATCAATTAACAACACAAAACAATGACAAATATTGTCCAGAAACCCTCACAGGTACTGCATTTAGCATAAAGTAATATGCTCAAATCATAACATGGCAAACTCCAAGCCCAACAGGCAACAACAGCTGTCAGTGTGCTGACTTGACTATGACTTGCCCCAAACTGCATGTGATTATCATAAAGTGGGCATGTCTGTAAAGGTGAGACTCGTGGGTACCCATAGAACCCATTTTCATTCACATATCTGGAGGTCAAAGGTCAAGGGACCCCTTTGAAAATGGCCATGACAGTTTTTCCTCGCCAAAATTTAGCTTACGTTTGGAGCGTTATTTAACCTCCTAAGCGACGAGCTAGTATGAATTGGTCGGTACGAATGGATTCCATCATTTTCTTAGGTTTCATATGATACCAGTATCTTCACTCTAGCTCGCGATAACTTTGCCTGCCCTAAGTGAACCAAACCTTCTTGAGCTATGTTCTTTGGGTTTCCAATGAGAAACCGAGACAGCTGTCGTTCTTTTAATTCGGTTTGAAACACCCTTCGCATGCGTTCTTTGATCGGACTGTAAACATATCTTTTCCTCACCAGTCATTCACTCTGTCGCTTTACATCCAGCATGTGCTAAAACTTGAAAGGCTGACCAAAACTGCACTTTAATTCCCTCTTTGCACACAAGTGCCACCCGAGCTAGATTTGTAGTGAGGATGTTGTTTACTCTGTATGCTTTGGGAACACTCAGCATTTAACAGCTCAAAAAACATACTGTAGTGTTTCTGACACCTCATCGTGCATTTACTACTGGTGCTTCAAATGTTTTCTTAAGTCATTTATTCTTAAAACCATCCACATGCAAACCATTTGGATGTGGTTTGACTGAATTGGCTTTACAGTGTGGTTATTCTAATAGTAAGAAAGGGTTAAGGGTTGAGTCTCAGATATTACGACAGTATGTGACAGCAAGTGCTAAAGTGCAAGTAATAGAATCGTTGCCATTAGAGGAAATCTGCCTGTTGTATTTTTGCCATTGATTTACATTAAATTCAGAAAGAAGTGTGTACCGTGTAGCTCATTGGATAAAGAACAATCTGTCTGAAAGTGAGCCATAACTTTTGGTTCAGCTCAGATCCAGGGAAGAAAATAAAACCAAGCAGTGAAAAACTCCCCTGGTATTTCAGGAAACTATTGCGACAGATAACTTGTGGTCCATGCTGCATAGCTGTCAAACAGTTTGTCTGTATTTTGATCCATCTCTCGTATTAAAGTCTCTTGAGGATTTTTTACATGGAAATTCAACAGAAACCAGTTAAGTCTATCCCCTATTTCACAGACTCGTGAATATACGCTTCACAGGGCATATTTAATAATCTGTGATTCTACGCAGGGTCATAAAGATGTGTTCAGGTTACATATGGGTTTAGTAGAAAACAGTTGTCTGCAGTGTGTTTGATCCCAGTATGATCTCCCTGGTGTCTGTCTAGAGTTGTCTTGATGGCATCTGCTTTCAATCTCCCTAATGCTATATGGCAGAGCTATAAAGAATAACCAAGCTGTCACTTGATTTTGATTTAGGTTCTTCACACTTTTTCCTTTTTTGTTTTGATGAAAGCTATTGTAAGGAACAATAAACTTTTTCCTAGTGTGAGAAGAGAGAGGAATGAGATACTTCAATTCAAAGACACAATGAGCCGCTGCACGCGATCTGTCTTCATGGTTGCAGCTTAGACTACAACCTACAATTGGCGCTGTGCTTTAAAGGTGCAGTGTGTAGGATTTGGCGGCATCTAGTGTTGAGGTTGCAGATTGAAACCAACTGAAACTTCTCTCGCATGCCAAGCGAAACGATGGCCTACGTGAAAAAATAGCGTCTAGAGCCAGTGTTTGGTTTGTCCGTTCTGGGCTACTGTAGAAACATGGCCGCCAGCTCCGTGAAGAGGACCCGCTCCGTATGTAGATATAAACGTCTCATTCTAAGATAACAAAAACACAACAATTCTTATTATCAGGTGATTATACACTAAAGAAAACATATATTATTAATATTATTCCAACTTCTGCCAATAGATGACCCTAAATGCTACACACTGTTCCTTTAAAGTTGGATTAAAGACATCATCAACAGTGATCTTGTGCAATCACGCAAAATATGTGTGAAAGGGATACTCTCATTTATCCAGTTGTATGCTCATTACTTCACAAACACATGCATCTTTGCTAAAACCTTACGATACAATACACTTTGGACTCACACGTACGAGTAGCGTGCCTGCTGAAGCGTGAGACCGCTTATACGGAAGTGTTTTAAACAGTAAGGTTTTAGCAAAGATGCATGTGTTTGGGAAGTGGAGAGCATATGACTGGATAAATGAGACTTGGATTATACTGCACGAGTTGTGTGAGAGTTTGTAAACTTATGTTTCGATATGTTTTTTTGTCCATTTTTTTATTCTTTATTCACCGTGGAGGCATTTGAGAAAGCTTCTCTTCAAGAATTCAAGGTAATACGGGGCGAGTAATTGATTGTCATTTTGTGGGTGAAGTATTCCTTTAATATTCCAGTCACTCACTTATGTTATTACCTTTGTTAAACCTGTGTTGTCATAGCTTAAAAAGTCGAGAGACTGTATATTCTGCTAATAGGGTAGTGGTCTTTTTCTGTCAGTCCAGTCGTTAATACATTATACAGCCAGCACATTTTACCACTTAACAATCATTATGCCGTTTGGCTGAATCCAAAAAAGCCCTATTTAAACCCCCAATGAGAGTTGAATGAATCATGGATGGAGGTGGAAACCAGCACTTGCACTTGGCTGCAGCCCCACCACGACTAAAAGCCTTTTCATCTCATCTGCCTCAGCAGCGCTAGTCAACCGGGCTCGTTTCTGACCCGACTAAAGAGCATTCAGTGTTCAGCGAGGGGTTGGTACCGCTTTGTGTTGTTTTGTTTGCGTTGTCATGGCGATTTGACCAAGAGCTTGTACGTAGGTCTGCTTGGCATCTAGCGTTTTTCCAGCAGCCTGAGTGATGTAGTGAGAGACGGGGGTCAAACCATGACAACCGCGGGTCTACCTCTGTTCAAGTGGCCTTAATTGTGATGTTTGGCTCGGAGTACTTGCTATTTGGTCCCCTCCCAACTGCTGTATTCAACCTACTTCTCATCTCTCCTCCTCTTTGAATAGTTTGTGCAAGGTGTTGCAGGTGTCCAAGCGTAAAAGAGAAGACTTCTCCAGACAATAAACTGTACTTTATGGCTTGGGCTTGTGTTAACCCAGCAGGTTGCTGTGCGCTGTAAAGTTCTCCTCACAGATTCATTCCAGAGGTTCTGCATGGTAAACTATTTCTTTTTTGATGAGCTTTACAGGTTGAATGGGTGCAGTGAGTCGATCTGCTTTAGCCTTGTGTGTTTGTGATGACCTCATGTTAGGCCCAAGTCTTTTCCATATAAGGTCCTCAATCTTAGACACAGACATGACATGCATCTCAAAGGCCTTCAGCCTTCACCACAAGACGCTTCCTGTAACATGACTTCTCAAAAGTGAGTAGACCACACAGCCCTCTTCCTTACTCCCTAATTTCACTGAAGGCAGGAAGTTACACCAGCATGGAGGATGATGAGTATCCCACTAGTGCTGAAGTGTTACCTTAAATGTCTTTTGTGCGGAAATGAGGATGTTTGACGAAACACTGTGAATCAGTGGTTTCAAAATACAGCATGATCTGAAGAATTCCAGTATATTAGTAGGGACGTCACAGTGAGAACATTTCCCCACTGGCTAATAAACTTGTGACAACACTGGTGTTACCGTTTACACCAGACATTTTACAAGAAAAGATGACGGTCAAAATCTGTGGAGTGCTTACTTTGATCTTTAACATTGGATGGCTAGGTGTCTGGTCTACCCGGCGCCGCTGCGCCACACACACTGGCTGTAACCTCTCCAGTTCTCTTTATACATCCATGTAACCACTCCGTCTTCCACACGGCAATTACCTCATTAACGTTATGGTTCCCTCATAGCATTGGGTTTAAATCCGAAATATTACCAAACAGGCCCTTTCGCTTTTCGCTTTGATACCAAATTTTCCACCATCGTCTTGTCTATCAACTCTCTCTCATCCCATGTGTGTGTGAAATCTGACTCCTGCTACTCTGTGCTGAGACTCCACTTTCACTTTCAGTTTGTAGCGTCTATCATTCAACTATGTGTTGATGACACAGCACTGATACATGAAAATGAATTTAATGGTTTTATTTCTATAGAAAAAGCAAAGCGACGGTGGGCAAGTATTGTAATCGCTGTATGCCAGAGCACCGTGTAAAGCGTATATATTAGGAGTTTTGGCAGCAGCCTACTCCACTGAACAGAGACTATCTCTGGACCTCTCCAGAGATGTATGACCTCCAGTGCCTCTGTAGAGATAGATCTCTGGGGAGGCACTGGAGGTCATACATTTAGCCGGATCAACTACTTAGCAAAGCTGCTTTCTCTCAAAAACAGAATCTCTGACTCTTATAGAATCCTTTATTTTTCTTCATGACTTTTATTGCCTTATTGTAGATAACTTGATCACAGAGTAAACATCTAAATCTTCTTTGGAATGAACCAGATGTATTTTATTTTATTGCTTTTATGACTGTTTTTGATTATGGCTGTATAACAGATTGATTGAAGACACATGGAAGCAATAGACTGTTAATTTTTCTAGGCTTCTGCTCCACTTCTTGTGTTTTTATAGTTAAGTCTGGTACAAAATCCCTCTCAATTCCTCTTTTTTTTACAATTAGGTGAAGATGGAGTTCTTCCACTAAGACATTTATACTAGTGATAAATTAAGGAGCTTTTTTAGCTCGTAATATCTTAATCTCCAGTATCCTATAGGATTTGACATAAGCCTTCAGATAGATCTGCCAAGTGTTGTGCAATATGCTGCATTCAAGCAACGTTTAGTTGGAGCACAGGAACATGTGTAGCTTGGAAGAGCTAGTCATTACCGGTAACTGCACAGCAGTAAAATCAGCAGTGTGGAGAGGACCACAGCAGCCACACCATTATGTGGCTGGAATCCCATTCATGTAAACGCAGTTGGAAAGACACTTCATTCATTTGGAGACGTCCTTCTCATCTGCCAAACTAACGTAAAGACCTAGCCATCAGCCTTTTTACTCTTTAAATTAAACGTTTTGAGTGGTGCGAAACGGCCTTGGATGACTTTTTCCTGTTGATTTAAAAATAGCAACTTGTGTTTTTTACAAACTATGATTAAGTGCACGGATTACATAATGTGACGTGGGTTGACGGTATATTCTGTAAAAGCATCTTGCTGAAACATCCTGTTCTCTTGAGAGAACAGCCAAACGTTCCACTTCATTACTTATCTGCTCTCCGTCACAAGCTCTTCAGACCTCTCTTGATTTATATTTATAGCCAGCGGATGCCAGGGATTCCGACTGTAACATCTATTTGTTTTGTGTCCATGTGAGAAAAGACCGTGTTTGAGTGAAAGAATTCACAAAGTGCTCTCTGTTCACCGCAGACTGCGGCATTAAACGTCATTAACCACATATAAAAAAACACATATTTTGAGATTCTTCTCCTCTCTTTGCGTCTTGAAATAGCGTTTGAGGAGTTGCCATATATAGAGCTGTATAGTATTGTCTTTTCTCACATCCCTACAAGGAGAGATCTCCTTTTCACTCTCTCTCTTCCTCTTTAACACACAGAGAGGGAGAGAGAGAAGACATTAAACAATCCTGCAGCTTTTTTTTTTTCCTGCCGTTGACCTCTGGAGTAGTCTAGTAGAGTAAAGCAGAGCCAGCAGATGTCAGTGATCTCTGAAGAGTGCTTAAACTCTCTTTATTGGCCGCTGCATTGAAGAGTAATGAGTTATTTTATTGAAAGTAAATGAGTCAGGACCGACTCATGTGGGCAGGTGTTGTCTATGAGTGAGTCAGTTGAAGCTGCGTATGGCGAGTACCCAGCCCCTTTGTGAGCAACACTGGGCATGTGGCTGCACTATAGGTTTCCAGGACGCTGGTATGCATACATCAGCCCTGGCTATGCATTCTACACTTCCCGCTACTGCTCTACTTGATAATGACACAAGGAAAAGCACAGCTCCAGAGAAAAATGTGTCGGCCACTGCCGCCGCCTCTGTCACTTCCTCATTCTTTCCCTCCTCTTCCCTCCCCCCCTCTTTTCCCCTATTTTATTATGAGGGTTAACACAATGGCACATTCTTTATGTCTCGTCGGCTCCTTTTTTTTAAACAGAAGGGGAAGTCTTTTTAGAGTTATCTAACCTGAATGCATTCTTTAGCGGTGGCGGGAATATGTTGTTTTGTTTTTTATCTAAATCAGAGCTGGTTCATGTAAATAACTCTCAAGTGTGTGTGACTGAAAAGTGGAAGGTCTTTTGCATGCATTGATTATTCATTCATAGAACTGTATGGTACTGTAGATGGCAGTGGGGGGAGCATTTAACTACTTTTTGAACCTTTTAAGTTCCAGTTTTATATCCAACACTCAAGAGTTGACAGGTAAAATCACTTTCCTCCCATCATGCTTCACACCCTCTTCATTATACTCTTTTGTCTCTCAACACATCCATAGATCTCAGCTGAGCCGTCACTTTATGTACATCTATGTGCTTCCTGTGCCTCTATTTTAAGCATATAGCAGTTTTTTTCCACACTGCTGAGAGATGACCTAGAGATAATATGATCCTATAACAAAGGATAAAATAATACTGTAAGTACAGTACACAGAGTTCCTTTTTTGTTCCTGCTTGATTGTAGCTTACGGGGTTTTGGGTGTGCTCAGTGATTGATGAGGTATGCACAGCCCTTTTACATAATCGCTGGGCGATCACCACACCTGGTATAGAGAGTCATCCCACCGTCATAGTTTTATTACGTTATACTTCTCGTGTGTGAAATGCGATTCTCAGCGTTGTGGAAAGGGATAGAAGAAGTGATAAACCTCAACCCTCACGCTACTCCCTGGTAGACAGACAGTTACGGAGCTTTAAGCTTTTAAACCCTTGGTACTATAGTTGGAGTCAAAGCTACGAAAGCATTGAATGGTTCTACACTTCCCATATTAAAAGTAATAAGCTTTTCCTCAATATTCCTTTACTTTGGAGAATACATAACATTTTTTACACTTTCCTCATATCACAGGTCTAATTTACAACATATATAGCATTTGAAATACAGAAATCACAGTTTTACATCAAAGGTACTCCATAAAAAGGCTTAAAACGTGTGATCAGTAGGGCTGTGTATTGGCAAGAATCTGGCATTACGATACGTATTATGATACAGGGGTTACGATTCAATACATGGCGATAATGTAAGTAGGGCGATATATTGCGATTTTTTTAAATCTAATTTTAGGAAACTGTTATAGTATAAAGAACACACCACCATATGTATAAAATATATGAGTAAAAAAAGTTGCCTTTTTAATGCAATCAGAACAGTGGCATCTGCATTTAACTTATCACAGTCCCTGTAAAATCCAACATCATAGCGCTACTTTGAGATGGCACATACACTGAGAGGACACAGAATCTATACAGTATCACAAAACATACTATCACAATATTTTTTTCAATACTTTCTTACACCCCTAGTGGTCAGACAAAAATGTTACTGATTGGGAGGCTGGGTCAAGACAAGAGGTGGAGCCAAATACACTAAGCTCCCAAAGGAAAACCTGCTTCACAGCAAACAACCTGGGCACTAGCACCTTTCAACACACAATAACAGATAACAGAAACACACAGCACAGAAAACCCTGGAGTGGCTTCAAGTCTCTGACTGTCCTGGAGAGATCCACTGAAAGCAGTGGATGTGGTCTAGGGCTGGGTGATACTTCAATATGATAATTTATCTTCTTTCAATGGAATCATATCATGCGTTTACATCGTTTAAAGTCGTAATAACAAGCACATACCAACTCAAACTTCCCAGAAAATCTAAATTGATAAGAATTCTGCTTATGGGAATATCCCAGAGTAGTTAAATCAAAACTATTATCTTATCTGATTCCTCCTTTTACTGATTACTAGTATTTGTGTGCATGCATGTAAACACAGTAGATGTTTTTCCCTATTATTTCTCTTGAAACAGTTATGTTCAATTTGCATAAAAGTTCTTAATTAAATGATAAAACTCTTCATTTGTCAAGTATTTAATTCACACAGGGGTTTACAAAAATAGACTTTGCCATATGCAATTTCATATAGACAATTTATTTATTGAATTACCAGAAAACAGTTTTTGATTTTTAACAATGTACTTGTATCCTGATGTGTAATATGTCAGTAACTTAAATATACAGCACATACTCAAACTTTAGAAACCATTTTGATAGTGTGAGTCAGCATTTCGACTTGTTTTGGTGGATGTAGAATCCTGTCCCATGGATATTGTGATGATGCCTATCTCATCCGACAACAGTTACATAAGACAGGAAACGGAAAGGAGAGCACAGCTTGGTGATTACAAGAAATAAATCCTCAAAATGTGCATATACACAACATCTTGTAGTTAAATGCCTCTCCCTTATTCAAACTGCACATGCCTGAAACCCGGAATTTCCGACGGTTAACTGCGCAATTTTAAAATAAAGAACAAGAGGTGGAGTTGATGTGACTAAACGCTCTCTGTTGGTGCAATTATGTCAATTATGAGCTTCTTTTTCTTTCATTTGTGTGTCATTACAGCTGACTGATGGAGGCAAGGCAGCAAAAGCCAAGATGAGTGTTGGAGACATCATTCAGTCCATTAATGGCATTTCCACAGATGGCATGAATCACCTCGAGGCCCAGAACAAGATTAAGGCCTGCACAGGCAACCTCAGCCTCACCATGCAGAGGTAACAGTTGCACACATGAGCATGCACACATGAGCACACACTTTCTACAACGTAATCTATGGATTTCCTCGCTCAGCAATGGAATGCATACTTTGTTGATTTTGCCTGCCAGTGTGTATTTAAGCCTGTTTGAAGAACTTGTACAGAGCCAAGAGAGTGTCTGTATTGTATGTATGTGAAGCTACTTTTCACAGGATAGTGAACAGACAAACAACAAGATCTGTTATTGGCAATAGGAAACTTGATTGGTTTATTTGTGCTTTTTTATTATTTGAAACAGATGACCTCCAGTTGTGCTAATTTAAAACAGTTCAGTGTTTCTGCCACAGTAGATGCTGTGTCCCCGAGGTCCTACAGGATGTTTGGGAACATTGAGAACACTGAATTAAGCTTTCTTGCACGGTTCATGTATCTTGTCATCTGCATTATAATTTGATCACATTGGCCAGCAAGCAATGCTGTGGCAGCGACAGGGTAGCCACGCCCTAAATCAACCCCTGCTTTATGGTCTATTTGACTCTAAATGGGACCATAATTTACTAAATGAACATCATGCTGTATTGAAGAAGACTTGAAACTGGCGATTGAGACCATAAACTCATGTTTACAATGTTTACTGAGGTCATAAATCAAGTGAGAAGTAGGCTCATTTACTCATAGACTGCTATACAATCAGACTTCTTTTTGCAACCAGAGGAGTCGCCCCCTGCTGGCTAGTTGAAAGAATGCAAGTTTAAGGCACTTCCGCATCGGCATGAGTGTAGCATCACTTCTCAGACTTTATTAAACACATTTAATGCAAATCAATAGAATTAAAAGTTAAGTTCCAGTTACACTGTGGGCACAATATCTGGTCCTTGGATCTCCAGTATGGACATGTGATTAGATACCTCATCAGAAATTGACAGCATAATAATACTACACAGCACACACACATATTTTTATTAAAAAACAAGTTCTTAATTAATGGTTTACACATGTTCTGCCTGGTGTATGGCACATGATCTGTAAAGATCCTCCTAAGATCAGTTTTGGTTGGGTCATTCTGAGTTCATCAGATGATCCTTTGCTTCTCCCATCAGACAAAAGGAAGAAGAATCTGGTATTCCAGGGCTCTTGAGTATATTAAAGCCGTATCGCTCAGAGCACTTAATATAGCCCTCCGTTAAGCTTTAATATATGCTTCACAGAAAAGAAAACAGGGATTCAACTGAGGTTGCCATTAAATTTGTCCACCAAGGAAAAGTTTCAGTCCAAGCAACTTTTATCGTCCATGTACAGGAAGGTCATGTTTCACTCTTACGATGCCTTGAGTTGGTTTTGCAGAAGAAGAAATAGCTCAAACATACCACTACTTTACACAAGCAGCACTGCATGCCCCAAGATCAGTTCACTCAGCTCATGGAATGAGCTGTGCATTTCTTGAAGGAGATCAATCAAAAAAGAATAAGAGTGATCCCTTCCAACGAATCTTAGCCAAACATCTTCTGCAGCCAAGCGTAAAGAGGAGTAACTTTAGCGTCGGACACAAACAAATGGAGTCGAAGCACGCACACTCTCCGAGCTGTAAAACATGTTGACAGAAAAACGCAAAGACTGGTTTGCATGTCCTGTCATTCCATCACCACATGAAAGCAGAAAGGAGCCTCTGCGCTCTAATCGTGGGAAAATAGTCCTAAAATAGCGCTCATCCACAGCTGCATGTAATCTACTGTGGGTAATGGCTGCACAATGAAACATCAAACACGCTGGTCTCACAGGACATGTAAACTACAACCAAAATCACCCAAGAAACAACAAAGGTTTCCTCATTACAAATGATATGTGATTGTAGTTTGCTCCATTTCTGGCTGCATTTTTTTTAGAGGATGGTTTGCATGCTGTTGATGTTGCATGTCCTTAACCAGTGACACAGAAAGACACTTTACTGTGTTAGTATGGCTTAATTTAGATCACTATTATCTTCTAAAGTAGCTATAGCTCAGTATAATATATGTATATTAGTTCTGTGGGAACACTATTTAACTAGAATAATTCTCTCTGACATGCATCACTTTCTCCCTCCATGTTCTCACATTTGATTTATGGTGTTGATGATCACTGATAAGATTATTCTTATCATAATAACAACATTCCAAGAGTACCAAGAGATGACTAATGTGACTACAGCTTAGTGCCAGTATGTCACTTTGTCATAGTTCACATTCTTTGGGCAGTTCCCTAAAACGACTCTTTCAGGCGTGTAACAACAACACTACAGCCCGACATGTATTTACCTTTTTAGCCTATTTATTTAAAAAAAGATAGAGATATAAAAACAGAACATGTATATAAGCTCTATACACACTAATGTGCTCAGCTCTATGCATGAATTCACTATCAAGGGCTTGATAATGAAGTCTCTCTATGCTTTATTCACACTGGAATCACACATTTAAGGCAAAAATGTAACATTACATACATAGAATAAAAGTGGTTATCTTATTTCCAATAGCTAGAAATGCTGTAATATACAAAAAAGCATCCAATTACCATCATCTAAGTCAGTGCCTGAAACAGGTTGTGTACTCACAGGTACTGAGTACTGGCACTTCTGATTTTTGTCCACATGAGTACCCTTACTTCTTACTGCGTACCGTCACCTCCTGGTGGGTCGTGGTCTAGGTGTGCAACCCGAAACACCCGCAGCGTAACTGTGTCTCTGTGTAAACACACAGCAGGCTTAATGCTGAGAAAACAGTGCTTTTGATATTCTTTCTTATTATTTTGAGTTGGTTTTATTGTAGCATATATGCAATATTATATTTGTGTACAATTTTTATCAAAAGCTACGCAATAAAGCTTTTATTAACCAAATATACATTTCTGTACAAACTGTGGAAATGTATATTGTACGTAGGCCTAACATACAATATGTAATGAAAATAAAAATAACATTTGAATTGTGATATATTACCAGGTATAAACATAAATATATCCAAGACACATGCGATAATCATGTCATGCAACTGCTGAATTTGGGTACTGGCACCTGTTTTAGTTCCAATTCAGGCACTGATCTAAGTATTGCTACCATGCAGTCTTTCAGTATATTGTGTAGCCAAAAAGGCACTCACAGTCATTGATGTCAATATGTTTAAGTTATTTCCTTGTTGCTATAGAAGGGGAAACACTTTTTTTCAGAGAGGAAATGGACTCGGGGTTTGAAAGTACTCTCCCCATCCTGTCGTCAACTGTCAAGATGAGTCTGACTGTGCAGAGAGCTGCCATGTGTTTTGTGACCGAGGGAGAAAACAAGTTTTCCTTTCCAAGATTGTGGTCTCAGGAAAACGTGTCTAAACAGCGTCTGACAGCTTAGCTCGCAAAGTTTGGCTAACACCATAGTTTCCATGAACAGACTGGTTTCAGTTTGGGAGTGGGTTCCACTTCACCAACAACCACCACATGCAGTCCTACGCACATTTACCTCAGCAGCTCCACGTAGGTTGCATACAGTACAGTTTGTTCTAAGCTTGTGACAGTGATTTTATCAAATCATGTTTTCCGATCGCCCGTCCTTTTAATATTCGTATTTGCAATTGATATGACCTGTGAATTTTAGGAGTACTTTTTGTTCTACCATCCTGGATATCCTGTTGCTGAGCAGCTCACAGTCAGTCCCACCATGCGGGCGGCTGTGGGAAGTAGCCTTAGGAAAGTATGATAATTGATGTTTATTCGTTGTCATTGAAATACGCAGCGCAGCGCAATGAAAGCCCACTCCCCAGAGGTTGTGGTGGCTGCACCTGGTTCCAAAACCTCAAAGATAATACGTATCAACACAGCTAGCTCTGCGATCCCACCGTCTTCTGATGTTTTACACAAGAATTTGTGTCAGCTCCCGCAGCACGAGAGCGTTTCGTTCAGATTTAGTGTGTTTTCCACTTTATGTGCTTCAGACTCATGCTGTTTCTGGGGAAATGGGACAGCTTGAAGCTTTTGGAAAGTGTTTACTATTGTATCAATCCATCAGGTGAAATGCTGCCTGACAGAACAGATCATTAACTGAATGTTCCTTCACTAGATGAACGGAGGAAATGACATACATCAACTTTCGAGATATCCTCTTTCTCTTGCTACACACCTCTTCTTTTGATTACATAACCTCCTTTCTTTTACGTTTTGATTTAAAACTGCAATCTTATTTTAAATACACATGTTGGACTGTCCCGCACACACACACACACACACAATGCTGTAGCTCTAGTATAGGATACAGATGTTTGGCCACTTACTAAACACAAGTCAGCAAGGCGGCTGTGGGTTTAATCTACAAGATATTCTCATATACATGGCCAATGTACACCCAACGAGTCTTATGGAATGGCTATAATGGGGTGAAGTAAAGGACAATCCAATACAGCCCAGAGCCCCCACTGACTCCTGGCTGCCTCAGCCAGATGTGGTGTGGTGGTCGGAAGAAAAGTAAGAAAGGATGGGATCTTGTTATTGCATCGCTTGGACCTGCATTAAAAAGATATATTAACTCGAGTGGCAGTTTATTCTGCGGTGGTTTGCTGCAGCTAGAGGTCTGACCTCGAGGAGAACTCACTTAAATTCTTTATTCATCGATCTGGTCTTGATGCAGGTTTGATTGCTAAATGCAATTGCATTCGTCTAGCCTGTGGTTAACCTTTATTCCAGTATTTGCTTGCCAAGACGAGCACACGTGACCAGAGAGCCCATGACAAGGCACATGAATGGTATGAATGCCCCTCCGTCACTGTGATGCATGTGATGGCTGATATGTCCAGTGCACATAGGGTTCCTCCTCGACACGTGTACAGACACGGGCAGGTATCCAGGCAACTGACAGCAGCAACAGGCTGCCCAGTTACATGGTAATAAACTCTGGAAATAGCCGTCCCGTATCTGTCATTGTTAGCGCTGTCACGGCTTTAAATCTCTGCCCCTTTCTTTTAAAACCATCTGTTCTGGCTCTTTCTAATGAAATGTCCTCACAAGCTCTACTTAAAGGCACGAAAATTCCCTCCTCCGGGATGCTCATTCTCGGTGAAATATGAGGGAGCAGTAATGACAGGAAGGGCCATGTGCCAGACACAAGCTGTGAGTTTTGCCACCGAGCGGATAGGCTGGCTGCACAGAAAAACACAACAACAGACAGAAAAGTTATTTTCCACATCGCTCTGTTGGAGTTTTTGTTTTGCTTTCCTATGTTTTTTTTCCTCTCTCCTTGTTTTCCTTCTTCTCCATGCTTTGGCTCACATTTTCATGCAGCGGTACATGTGAGAAAACAGTGTGTTTGCCAGGTCTCCCACTGAGTTTTAACATCTATCACACGAGAAGGCAGGTCTTGTTCAGCAAGGTTTTGGAATAATGTAACCTGCGCATGACATTGCTGTAATGATAGCGTGTGAATTCTGTATCATCTGTACCAAATTCTGTCTCCCAGCCTGCTTTCATATAATGAGGGAACAAAACTATGTTGAGATATCGCAGCGAAAGACGGTGACAGATGCTTGGAGTCAGAAAGATGTTTCTATGGAACTTTTCCAAAAGAAACTGTGCGTGAAAGTCAAGTGAAAACGGCACATGGGAAATTTAAAGGCTTTTCCCTGCATGTTAAGAAATGGATATGAGAGTCTGGTAGCTGGTGAGATGTTAGATGTGTGTGTGGATTCAGTCAGATGTCGTATGCCAGTCTGTTTCTCTTGGCCCTCAAAGAGACGGGCAGGGTGGAAATGTGTCAGTCTGCTTTGCCCTCAGGCTTATTCCTCCAGTTGACGAGGTTCATCATTCTCTTATTCTACGTTTCTTCCTTCCAAGTACATTTTTGCTTTCAAGATAATGTTTATTTACATCGTTATAGTCTTTAAATTTGATCCATAAATAAATCCTGTAAGATATCAGCATCTGTAATCTAATAGAAGAACTCATCCTGATTAGATTAGGGGGAACCAACTGAAGTGTGTTCTGGGTTTCTCTGTATTATAAACACATACAGTAGCACAAACTGTGGTACTTTGACATACCGGCAGATCTTTTGTATTTATGGGTAATTCAATTAACCTCATAAAATATCACATCGTGTGATGAATACATATCCATCATAATACAGAGCATAACACAGCTAAGTGTAAATTATTATATATATATCTTGTTTTCTTCATGTTCTTCGTTAGAGAGAAACTAATGTATGACATCAGTGAAAAGTACAGATGAAAATAGATATGCTGCAGTAACATATACAAAATGACAAATATATGCTTTAATAAAATGCTTAATGGTCTTTCCTAACTATTGGTTAATATAAATGATACATTTTAGTAGGTATTCATGTATACATCCCAAGTCCTATGTCCTACGATAGGGCTTCTCAAACTTCTTACTCAAAGGTCCGCATCTGATTTTTATTCAAGGTCAGAAGTCCAGACGATTGGCAATATAACGAAATAACATCATAACGTATTGTAGTACTGCTCTTATCGATACTCCTTATTGGTTCGGTTCTTTATCAATACTTTTATTGGTTCTTTTTCATTACTATAATCACTATTTAATACATGATTAAAAAAAGAACAGGATTAGAATTTATTTATTTTAAATGTCTAGCCTTCAAAAGGCGATAGAGATAGATTTTTAGCCTTTTAAAAATCTAGCCTTTTGAATAACCCTGAGAATAATAATAGTTGATACATGGAACATACAGTATATAGTACTTCATTACAGATTTCAGGAAGTACAACGAAGGGATCCACTTTTCTATTTTAAATAAACTGGGAAAAGAAAGTTCGGACACTTGTGTTTGGTCGATTATTTCTCTGTCTTTACAATGCTAATGGTCATTGTATTTTACATCATTGGAGAGCCTGTTTATTTACCTTCACAATGATGTCCAACTTGTAAGGATCATGCATTTGTGGGATGAGCAGCACAGCTGATTATGTGGGTAACGCCCAGGAAAAATTGGCCAAAATGCTCTGCCAATGGTAAACAGTGTATTCTCATAAGGCTACCAGGAAGCCTGCAATGACTGCCCTTCACCGTCAGGTCCGTTTGCGCTGGTGTCGACAACACAGACAATGGATACTGTCTGCGATAGTTGGATGGCAGGGTCAAAGTATTACAATTAGCATTTTAACAACAGAGAAATAATTGACCAAACACAAGTTTCCGAACTTTTTTTTCCCAGTTTATATAAAATGTTTACGTAAGACGCCTTCCATCAGAATGACACACCAGCAGTTGGAGCCTTGATCCAGTTATTTTGAGATTAACCATGTACAAGTACACTTGGACACCAAAAAGTAAACACATGCTCCGCTCGTGCGGCCACACACTCATCCACTGTTTGTCTTTTTGTCACAGCAGAACAAAAGCAGGTCCAGCCAGGCAGGGAGCGGGACAGCCCAGAGGGGCTGAGCTCAACAGATGTTCACAGTGTTTGTTCAGTTTCACTCTGGGAAGAGAATGATAGGGAGTGAATCCGCCCAGCTGCCCCTCTCTGGACCTCTGATGGCAGATACACACTGCCTCATTGTAGACTGGGTCCACATTTGTACTGGAATGTGCTGTTTGATCTCTAGACCTTTTTTACTGCTTTCCTTGGCATAGCCTGCAGCTTCTCCATAAGCAGCTCCAATAATACCAGTACACTGGAAAATAAGCATACTGTATATTCGCTGCGTAGTGGAAAGTGTAAATGCAAGTATGGGCACAGATGATGACATCGACATCTGTTGGAGGGTGGGGCTCTTCAATAACCTGATGATGCCAAGCCCAGTTGTTGCGTCTCGGCTCAGTCAGAAAGGAAATGCTTGAGAGGTTGTTGACTGTTTTTTCCTAATATGGCGAGAAAGGAAGGACGGCAGCGGACATACTGTAGCTCCTGGTCCGGAGCCTCACCTGCTGACTCACTGTCTTTTTGTATTTTGTTTTTAATGAGTAATTATGGAAACATTGTCTGCATGTCCAGACTAAATACAGCACACATTGTTAACAAAGGAATCTGTTTTAGTTTGAGTTTTAATGCGTCACTTTTAAGCATCTTAAGTTACCAGACAGGGACTCACAAGTGCCTGGTGTGAGATGAAGGGGGGGTATATGGTTTTACACATGAATTAATGATATGCATTAATACACAATACATCCTAATATGTGTTTTTTTATTTTTGATATTGTGCTGCAAGTAATAAGAATGACACAAAAGGAGGGAATGAAAGGTGTGTTGGATATTTGCCATTTTTTATCCCGAACATTTCAAGAGCTCAGACAAACAGACCACCCTCCTCTCCCATAGGTGATATAACTGTGGCAGCTGCTTCAATCATAAGTGTAAATCAGATGTCACACTTCAACACCAGTCTGCACACACACACCCTACAGTACAGCGTGTTCACACATACTGGCAGTTTTGCATGTTTTATCACCTTACCTACAAGTTACATATATGCCTACTTATTGTTACGCAAGATAAAAGTCCACTTCCAGAGCTTGAATCTTGCTTGAGATAGGTAATCCATCACTGGGAACATTTATTTCTTTATTTTTTATCAATTTTAAAGTTAAGTCATTATTACACACCAATGCAGTTTCATTTAGAAATTTCTCCCTTTTTGGGGGGTGTTTTAAGGGTGCTCTGACCTCCAAGATCAAATTAAATATCTGTGATAAAAAAAATAGAAGAAAAATTAAATCAATGTTTAACCTCTGTGTAAGTTTTATTTTGAAATGTTTTACCGGAAGTGTGAGTATGCTATAATGTCTGCATTGATGCCATTTTGACTAATTTAAAGTTGCAGTTCTGTGCTGTCACCACTAGAGGGCAGCAAACACGTGATTTTAAATAAACAGATAAACACCTCTTAGCATGAGCGAGACTGAGGAAATGCTAATGCTTAGGTGCTTTATTGATTTATAACAAAGTATACATTAGCAGTACAGATACAATTATAAACATTTAAATGTCGTATTGATACGTCTAAAGAATATAATCAGTATTGATAGCTGTATTATTCCTACTAAAGTCTGCAATGGCGCTAACTGGACAAATCCTATGATGCAGTTCCTACCTGTGACCACTGGAGGGCATTAAAACTCCTGATTTTAATACACAGGTTAAGTTAGCAACAGGCCATTTTTATTTACCAGTTATTTAACCTAAATAATGTTATGTATATGTTGATATTTTTAAAGCATTATCAGTTCCTGAGTCTACCTCTACATTGATGCTAGGAGATGTTAATCTGTTTATTTAAAATCACACGTGTTTGTTGCCCTCTAGTGGTGACAGCAAGGAACTGTGATATTAGTCAAAGTAGCATCAATGCAGACATTATAGCATTCTCACACTTCCGGTAGATCCTTTCAAAATATAACTTTCAATGTACACAGAAGTGTAGTTGAAGATGCGTTAGAGATGGGTGTGCAGCGTTTTTATGATTTCCTTTCTGTCTTCACAGACCCTCCAGTGCCCCTAAAGATGACGTACCCAAGGTATGAAATAAAAATATTCACATAAATACTAAAGTTCACCTGAATTCCATGTTGTTTATAAAATATTATACCAGTTTATTAAAGGTGAGCATGCTTATTTTGCCCTTCTGAGATTATGTCAGAGCACAGATTGGCTTGGCATGCATAGCTGACCTGAGAGGCCACATTTTATAGCACCTCTTATGGCACAGGCATGACTTTCTTTATTCATAATGTGAAAACACCTTTGATTTTGACGTGGTTGTTTTTGTGCAGTGCTTTTGAGAATGCTGCATGAGTTTATTGTGGATTTGCTGTGCACGCTGTGTGTCTCCGCCTTTTATCCAGGACGAGCCTCAAGAAATCATTAAGCCTGTCCCAATCACTCACCCTGCTCCGAGCACCGCATACACCAAGCCGTTGAGTCAGCCCAGTGCTGCATACAACAAGACGGCCCGGCCTTTTGGGGGGGGGGACAGCAGTGTGGTCACAGCTTCCTCCCCGGCCGCCCCCTCCATTCCCTCACAGTCATCCGCTTTCAAGCCGGCTGCCCCTTCTCAACCGCCACAGCCTCCGTTTCTGCTGAAGTCCAGCATCCCCGCTCCGGACTCAGCTCCCAGGCCCAGCCCTGGTCGCTCCACCTCCGCCTTCACCTCCCCGTCTGCCTCTTCCTCCTCATCTAACTCCTCCTCTCCAGCCAGAGTGACAGCCCCCTCCTCCAACCCTAATGTCCCGCAGCCCTCCGTCTATAACACACCTATCAACCTCTACTCCAACAACAATGCTTGTGAGGTGGTCATGGGACAGAGACGAGGTCTGTTGGAGAGCCAGGGGCTGTCAGAGAACTTCAATGGGTAGGTACCATTCAACAAACCCCGGTTACTATGGAAGTTTTTATTGGACTTTATTAGTTGTAACCAACAGAAGACATTCCACAAATGCACAGGAAGCGATCTGCAAATGCGAAATAGATGCACAAATGTGTAGATATCACTTTACATGTAAACCTTAAAATACGTATTTACAGAGTAAGTTATGTGTATTTGCAAATCACCCTGTATTATTTTTGTGGATGTGACTTTTACACAACACAAATACAAAAATACATGTTTGTGGATAGTGAAATATTTGCAGGTCATGGTACACATTTGTGGAATGTCTTCTGTGGATTACAACTAATAAAGTCCAATAAAAACTTCCATAGGTTACTATATTATTTCTTTAATGTTGCTGTCAGTGCAACATATCATAGAATGATTTAGCGCTTTAGTTAGCAGATCCAGAAGGAGTTGTGGTTCATAGAAGCCACAGATTAGTGGACATTTTTTGCTGCCTAGAAGAAAATAAAATATTCCGCTCTGCTCTTCCTAAATCTCGTTCTCGATTTCACCCCAAGATATGTGTCTCATTTGGAAAGCTAACACTGAAACAGCCCCATCACTTACTGTATGTTTTCACACAGCTGCATACCAGGAAAATCCGCAGCACATCTTGTTTGAATCTTCTACAGGGCAACTAGAGAGTCTAGACAACCTGCTAACTGATGCTACCGCCTGCCTACTGCATCTATAATTGACAGTGTGGTTCGCAGCACTGCCAAGCACACGCAGTCTGCCCAACAGGCACTGCTGGTGCAACACTTGTTTCTAATTAGCCAGACTTCTGGCAGCTCTGGGCCTTCTAGGGACCGGGGACGGAGCTAAGTTTGGCTTCATCAGCAGGTTTTGGATCACTGGTTGGGTTACAGTAGACTGAGCTAGGTTTGAGTGTTTTGCCACTCATTCTTTACTCTCTGTCACCTGAACAAAATAGGTCATAGAGATCTGTTTTTATTGGCTTTAAGTGAGCAAGTGGCTTTACACTTAAAGCTTCAGTTGGTAGAAATGGAGCAAATATGTTTAAAAAAAATATATTTTTATAAAAACGGTCACTATATCCTGACAGCAGTGCATGAGACAGGTAATCTAAAAAAAAACCAAAAAAACATGTGCCTCCGTTGTCCTGCGGTGCTCCTAACGGCATCTGCAAGGTTTCACATACTGGAGTAAAACAACCAATCAGAGCTGATCTGGAGTGTGCCGTCCAGCTGCCATCTATGCGCAGCTGTCAATCACTCAAACTCCGATCAGACGGTCAAACTAGGCAGCGCTGATCAAATATGAATCAATATTCTGTTACTGTAATGCCTATTTCTCGCCTCAAATTTTTTCAGAGACATCTTGTAGTGTACTGTTTAGCTGTAAAATGAGGAAGTTTGTGAGCCATGTTGAGATCAGTTGAGGAAATACCAAGCACCGCCCACCAGCCAGAGCACAGCCAATAGGAACGCTCTCTCTCTGTAATGACCTGTGATTGGCCAAAGTCTCCTGTCATGAGCTAGATTTTTTTGAAGCCTGAAAACAGAGCCATGAGGAGGTGCAGAAGTCTAGTTATCTCTCAGAACACTTGAATTACAATATGATGAAAGGTTATTATGGATTTTTTGTACAATGATGCCAAAAACATTCTGCCTACTGCAGGTTTAAATACATCTTTGAAACCTACAACCTACTGTTTTAAATGAACAGTAGTGAGAAAATTCTGACTGTCATCTTATACAGAGGTGGAGTGTATTTCTTGCAGCATGTGTGTGTCCTGACCAGCATGCTTTGTTTGTGGTTTTCCTAATGCGCATACTCTCAGAAGGGCCTTTCACTTAAAGGGTTTCGGACTAAGCTCCATTTCTCAAACTGCTCTATTCATGCTCTCGTCTTTGCTTCAATCCTTTTCCCCATTTGCCCCTTCTTTGCCCGCAGGAGGAAGAAGAGACAGACACCAAGTTAGTGCTGTGAATGATAATACATCTGCTGCAGTAGCTTTTTCTAACCACGCGGAATGTGATTACAGCCTTCACGTCTCTCTGGTTTATGATTACCAAAGGCATGCTATTGCACCTCTTTGAGCTAACCCCTCACAAACCTCCCAATCCATGCTCATCTACTTCCAGTATTTATTATTTATTATTTCAAGGTCCAAACAAGCTGCGAAACCCCCCGTAAATAATCCATCTCTGAGGCGCCACGGGACACCCAGCGGGGGGGTCAGCTCATACTGTCCCTTCATCAGGGCTCTGTGTTAGATAATACTGCATTTACAACCAGGCCTGTCAGCAGCACACACACACGGCTGCTCAAGTCAGCCAGCTCTGCATCTGTCTAGCTCCATCTGCTACTTTTGTCAGTGTGTTTACCCAAGGCCACACAAATCACTGCCAACTATATTCTGCTTTGGCTAAGAATAGACTGACTTGGGCTGTCTTTCATCATCCTTCACCTCGACTCACCTGACACACACACACACACACACACACACACACACACACAGAGATTGAAAAATTGCACATACTTGGACTTTTGACATTGAATTGACTCACAGCTTGAAACAAGCTCTTGAACTAAACTGTGCATGTAAACTCTTTAACATAAATATTATTGCACTCTAGAGTACCCTCAAATTATTTTAGGAAGAAAACCTTTATTTTTCAAAGCACATTACTTCCACCTTGTGGTGAGATGTGGTCACTGTCCCTCTCATCTCTCAAACACTCACTGTTGTTAACATGCAGATGGTGTGTTTAATTTCACCATTTTAGTATGATAAATCTAATTGCTTTATCAATTATTTATTTATTTATTTGAGTATTTAAGGAAAATGCACATAGTTGTATTATCTGTCTGACCTCTACTCCTCTACTCTGTGGTTTTCCTTTCTAATAGTGAGCCTCAGAGAAGACTTAAAGGTCCCATATTATAAAAAAGTGAGATTTTCATTTTTTTTTTATTATAAAGCTGGCTTAAGTCCTATATAAATACTGTGAACGTATCGAAACACTCAATCCACACGGAAATACACACAGCCTGGATTCAGAAACTCTGCGTTTGAAACAAGCTGTCACCATTTTCTGCCCATTGGTGATGTCACGAATATACAACATTTAGACCCCTTGACACAATTTTAAACGTAAACATTCTAAATATGTCCCAGTTTATTCCTGGTTGCAGTGTAATGTGAATGTCATCAGCTGACAGGAAGTAAACATGGACCCAAACTGTTGCCTAGCAATACAATTCTGTTGCAATTCCGTCAAAATGTGCTAAAACGGAGCGTTTCAGACAGAGGGTGAATACAGGCATATTCAGGCCGACAGTATGAGGAAAATAAAGAGTTTTTTTTAACATTACAGCATGTAAACATGTTCTAGTAGAAACACAAAATACAAGTATGAACCTGAAAACGAACATAATATGGGACCTTTAAGTAAGCATAGGTCAGAACAGTTTCTTGACTTATAAACAGCCCAGTGTTGTACAGTTTACTGTAGCACTTAATGTGACTTTTGAATTTGTGATCTTTTCTACCTTTGTGCATTTTTCCCTCCGCTACTTTCTCATTGCTCGCCTGCAGAACTCCACCTCCAGCTAGACCTAGGAGGTAACTGTGAAATCTAACAGCAGCTGGGTTATAATATAATGTGAAACATGTATCTATAAGCTGCACCCTTGATTGAATGATGAGCACCCATTGCATAGTACAATAATACGTCTACTGTGTGTGTTGGTTGGGAAAGTCAGTTGTTTGTGAGCTTGCATGTGTGTGTGTGTGTATGAACTTGAACATTGTTGTAACAGTTGATTTTAGCAGTGATGATCTCACAATCAGATCAGAAATACTTCATTGATCTTCATCTGGTCACAGTGTTCGCGTTACATTTGCTCTTATATAAACATAAAGAAATGTAAGAAAATAGAAATAAAGGAGTATGTAACATGTAAATTATGTACATAATGCTACACTATGTACATAATGCTACAATATAAACACAATATATGTAAAGAAATATAAGTAAGTATTAATAAAATTGAAAATAAGAAATGAGAAAATAAGAAATATGTACAAATATTTGCATTAAGACGTGCAATATATAATAAATAACCAGAGTGCAAGTAAAATAAATACGAAATGCTGAGAAGTGGGATCTATTAAGTGTGTTAAATATAAATGCCAGAATGGTATAAATAAGAATTAAATAAGAATATTTCTTGAAATGTACAGTACAAATGCAGTAATCATGACAGAGTATTGCACAGTTGAATTATTGCACAAATGATTGTAAAGTTAAGTCAGTCACATGTTGCCTTCCATGTCTGTAACATCATCTTGGTTGATCTGACTGTACAGGAAACCTAATGTGGAGGCAGAGGATCATGCATCCTCACCGAATGACGCAAGCAAGAAGCGTCTGATCGAGGACACGGAGGACTGGCACCCAAGAACCGGCACCTCCCAGTCCCGCTCCTTCCGTATCCTGGCTCAGCTCACCGGCACTGAGAATGGTGTGTACCAACCTCACTCTGCAGAGAAGAAGTACTCAGATCTCTTACTTCAGCAAAAGTAGTAATATCACAGTGTAAGAATACTCTGTTACAAGTAAAAGTCCTGCATTCATCATTTTACTTAAATAAAAGTACAAAGGTTTTAGCATCAAAATGTACTTCAAGTACCAAAAGTAAAAGTACTCATTATGCAGAATTTCATAATCATATATATTATATCACTGGATTGTAATTATTGATGGATTAATGTGTTCATCACTAATGTTGCAGCTGGTAAATTATTATTATTATTAATTTTTTACTAATTTCAACTACTTTATTTACTGATGGGTTGCTTAACCTATAGTAATACATCATACTTATTAGTTAATTTAAAATGAATAATTTAAATCTGTAAAGTAAATAGTAACTAATGTTGTCTAATAAATGTAGTGGAGTAAAAAGTACAATATTGGTATCCAAAATGTAGTGCTATAGAAGTATAAAGTAGCATAAAATGGTAATACTCAAGTAAAGTACAAGTACCTAAAAATTGTACTTAAGTACAGTACTTGAGTAAATGTACTTAGTTACATTCCACCACTGCTTATTACAGTGCATGTTTGTTTTAAGTGGTGAAACTGGCTGAATTTTTTAATTCTAGGAATTATTAGGAATATTTTAAGGCTCAGCTTTGTATTTCTGTCAGTTCCTTTTAGATCAAAACCACTTCTATCAAACCATCAAACCACTTTAGGGCCGGAATACATGACAGATTTATCTAAGCTGACCAATTTTAGGGTAATCCTCTGCCACATATTTTCCTAGGAAGCTTCCACACGACTTTAATTATGTCACCGCTTTATGATCATATTTCTTTTCATCAAAACGTCATTGCCTCTTTAGATTACAGCGATATACTCTCTTTAGTCAGAGTACTTTAAGACGGCTTTCATCACTGTATGATTTATTTATTTTTTTATATTACTGTTTTGACTATAAGTGACATTGATGGTAACACGAGCAGGCTGCGGCTTTGTGTCTCCCTCCATCCATAGAGGTTGTGTGGATGTGTGTGTGGATCTGCTTAACCGATGCAAAATGTCATTTACAGTAACTCAGTTATTAGAAACGAAGTAAGATGAGAGATTTGTCTGTCTCGTTCTCTCTCTTTTTGACCAATGATGTTACCAGACTGGTGTGCTGGAATATGTGATGTGCTTTGAACATTTGATGTGTATTCAGTGTGCCTGGTGTTTCTGCAGCTGTGAACAATTGGGGGGGGAGGTCCAGGAAGTCCTAATAGGGTCTAGTTTGCAGCAGTGGTGGAAAGTAACTAAGTACTTTTACTTAAATACTGCACTTAAGTATAATTTTGAGGTACTTGTGGTTTACTTTAGTATTTCCATTTCCTGCTACTTTATACTTCTACTCCACTAGATTAATGTAAGAAAAATATAATTACTAGTTACAAAAAACAAAAATATATTCAGTTTATAAAATACAATTTGTTAAGAATTAAACCAGTGGCTGATCTAGTTTGGCCCCCCAAAATTTTTAAATAGTTTCATTTAAATAACTGTTTGAATTCCAAAGAGATCAAATTCTCCAGCATTTCACAAAAAATCAAATATTAGAGAAAAGCCCAAAATAAAAAATAGAAATTTTTGAAGCAGAACTTTGTTTTTTTTCTTTTCTACCTGATTAATTATCTGACGACCACCTCAGATTTATTTTGTGACCCTGTGGAGTCTGACCTTAGGGTTGTGAACCACTGAACTAAACTACTGATATAATATAAATATAATAATATATAACTTGCAAAACAAGTACTTTTACTTTTCAAGTCAAGTCAATTTTATTTGTATAGCCCAAAATCACAAATTTGCCTCACGGGGCTCTACAGTCTGTGCAGGATACGACACCCTCTGTGCTTTACAGTGCGACCCTCTCATCGGATAAGGAAAAACTCCCCCCAAAATTCCCCTTTTAACAGGGAAAAAACAAAAAGTGGAAGAAACCTCAGGAAGAGCCACAGAGGGGAGATCCCCCTTCCAGGACGGACAGACGTGCAATAGATTTTGTGTGTAAAGAGTAATAACATAATGAAAATACAACATAGACAATCCATATGACAAAAATTAATACATATAATGTGAACATATTTGAGAAGGTGGATCCAGGAGGATGTCAAGCAGCTTCCCGGCGTTGCCAAATAGATAGAGCCAGAGCAACAGAACTTCCTCTCCATGCCAAATAGATAGAGCCAGAGCAATACAACCTCCTCTCCATGCCAAATAGATAGAGCCAGAGCAACACAACCTTCTCTCCATGCCAAATAGATAGAGCCAGAACAACACAACCTCCTCTCCACGCCAAATAGATAGAGCCGGAGCAACACGACCTCCTCTCCATGCCAAATAGATAGAGCCAGAACAACACAACCTCCTCTCCACGCCAAATAGATAGAGCCAGAGCAACACGACCTCCTCTCCATGCCAAATAGATAGAGCCAGAACAACACAACCTCCTCTCCACGCCAAATAGATAGAGCCAGAGAAACACAACCTCCTCTCCATGCCAAATAGATAGAGCCAGAGCAACACAACCTAATTTCCATGCCAAATAGATAGAGTCAGAGCAACACAACCTCCTCTCCACGCCAAATAGATAGAGCCGGAGCAACACAACCTCCTCTCCATGCCAAATAGATAGAGCCAGAGCAACACAACCTCCTCTCCACGCCAAATAGATAGAGCCAGAGCAACAAAATCTCCTTTCCATGCCAAATAGATAGAGTCAGAGCAACACAACCTCCTCTCCACGCCAAATAGATAGAGTCGGAGCAACACAACCTCCTCTCCATGCCAAATAGATAGAGCCAGAGCAACACGACCTCCTCTCCACTTTTGATACTTTAATTACATTTTGAATATGATACTTCTGTACTTTTACTTCAGTAAGATTTTAAATGAATGACTTTTACTTGTGTTGGAGTTCTTATACATCGTGGTATTGGTACTTTTACTTAAGTAAAAGATCCGAGTACTTCTTCCACTTCTTCCTGGTTTGCAGAGATTACACTCATTCGCTCATTCAGTTCTTAACACTGACAAGATGAACCTAGAACAAGTTGGAGCAGATATAGAGCTGCAACCAGTAGCAGCGTCGTTGTTTTACTCTATTTTCATTGGTGTTTTTTTCTTCTTCTCTGTTGCAGAGCAAGCTCCAGACAACAGTGGAAAGAAGTAAGTGGTTGGTGGTTTTTAATTTCATTTCATTTGGTATGTGGTTGTGAGTGTTCATTCCCTCTCCGTCTTTTGAGTATTTTTGTATGTTACCGAGTGAAAGGCAATCCATTTTATAATAATAATAATTTCTTGATCATGGAGGTTTCACATTCAGAATTGGCCCTCAAAGTACTCATGTTAGCATGTCTAGGAGCCAGTGATTCAGAGTTAAGCACTGATTTCCTGATCTCATCGTCCCGCAGTATCACGCTTAATTTAAAGCTTAATTTGGAGAAAGCGCTTTGAGAGGAAGACGGTTGAGTGGAGACAGACGTAGACTCAGCTTAGGCTGTGATTGCTACTGCTCTCCTCAGTCTTAAAGTCAATTTGATCTGCAGTAAACACAGTCTGCCCTCCAGGACCAGTTTTTTCAACCAATCAGTGTGTCACTCACTGGAACCTGTGGGTAATGAAGTGGTATTGTGGGTAATATTAGCAGCCCTGCCAGAAGGAGATTCCTGCTCTCCTTCTGTTCGTGAGATTTTTTAGGGCATATTACACATCTGCCTTGGCTTATAATTCAAATACACATCTGCAAGTCTCTCGTTTCATATTCATCTCCAACTGTGCTACTTTTTGGTGCCTATTTTCCCCTTCATTTATCCATGTGGTCTCTCTTGTGTTATCTTTGACTTTTCTTCTAACCTTTCCAACTTTCCCCTTCTCTCTCCTTTTTTTTCTTTCTCTCTTTTAATCCTGTCCTATGGGGAAAATCAGAACGAACAAACTGGACCCAGAAGTTATAGGAGTCATGTACAACAAGCTGAGAGATTGGCATCATGGTGTTTCGGCGGGTGTGCTAAACGTGCTGTAGGCACGGTTTTGTCTTGTCTTGTTTCACGTTTTATTTATTTTTGAGCATCATTATGTGCATTGCCTCCTTTCTGCATACCAAGAATAATAATAATAGTTCCAGCCTTTATCTGGCACACTATATAAGGACTTCTTCAATGTCCCAAAGTTAAAACAACAAGAGTAAAAAGTGAAAAGAGAATGTTTTTTATGCACAAACAAACAAACTCTTTGTGTAAAAATTGTTTTAAGGTACATATTATCTTGCTATATGTAGCTATGTTTCAAAATGTAAATGAAATGCATGCATGCAAGTAAATATGGATGTGTGCAACATTACAGCATGCATTCTTCTTTGCAGCATATGGTTTATTTCCGAGCCTCCACTCCTCTGCACACTTTCTGTAATCTTATATTAAATTTTTCTGAGCATGTCTTTGTCTTTTTCCTCTATTTTCTACACTAACCAAAGTAGATCCATTTGTCAGCTTTGGATGATTTTACCTCAATAAACTCTTTTTCTTTCTTTTCTGCTGTTGCTTATTTCTTAATCTTTCGCTTCTTCTTTTTCTTCTTGCCGGGCAGAAAAAAGTTTGATATGAAGGAATCAGTTGTGCATGAAGAGTAGAGGGTTAAAACATGTGTTTAGTGTACTTATTACAATCCAATATGAGTCAGTTCTGTTATCGGTAATAGTTCTCTATAAGCACCAACAACCATGAGAACCTTTTTTTATATTTATTTTGGTTGTGTTGTTATTACTATGATCTGTTTTCCATTAAAAGAGCTCAGGTTAGTCATCATTGGAATTTTAGGCCACAGACGTGAGATATCAAACCAGCAGGCGATTGCATTTCATTCCTAAAGTCCTGATTCTCATGTCAATCAGACAGAAACACCTAACAGGCGGGATAAGGGAAAGAAAACACATGAGTCAGGATCCAAAACATGATGAGATATAAAACCATAAATCCTTGGTTGACAGGCTCTGTTGTTAGTAACATGCAAACCCAAACAGCTTCAGGGTTAGAAATTATTAACCTGTTGGTGCAAATCCTTTGCTCAACTGGTCTATCTGAGCAGCAACAGAGCCTACATGATGGATGAACTTGTCTTTGTCAGGTTTTTTTGGATTTTCTGAGCCCTGTTACACCTATATGTCCCCCACGGATGGCGTGAAAAGTATTTAAGATTTAATCAAATATTGTATAATTAGAGAAGCAGATTACCAAACTGTATTAAATCAGTAAACATTGTATTGAATAAGTAGCTTGCCAAGCTAATCAGCTGAACTTGAAATGAAAGCTGTGAAACTTAACAAGGAGTGGGGACTAGGAACACCGGTGTTTCTCATTTTCTACTAAAATATATTGTGGCTCTTAACATTTTGCGCTGCCACGGGAAAAGAAACCACCAAAGTGTCTCCGTCTCTGCTGTTTCAGGAGAATAAAAGCAATAACCACAGCTAAAATTATACCTCCAGAAATGATTGTGGGGTGAGCTTATAGCTACGTGTAGAGCAGATACATCACCACCTGTAATTGTTTCCTCATGTCAGTAATTGACAAACCATGTGGACAGTGGGCAGCAGTGCATATCCTTATTGGAAAGCGCCCCATAATTGCCCTGATTGTTACCATGTGTCACTGAGATCCGACCAGCTGATTGTAAACGTTTGTACCTGCAGTTGACCAGCTCACACTAAGCATTTAGTTAGTCTGTACTGGAGGTTCAGTTCAACTGGTGGCACAGTCCCACTCTTAGATTTCTTTCTTATTCAAGCTTTTTCCACGGTCTGTACAGAAAACGGTAACACTTCATTTTACAGGTCAGCAAATATCATGGTAATGAGGTGATAATTAGCAAGTAACCTATTTGAAGTTTCTTTGGAAGTACTGTCAAATTACCCCAATATTTAACTCAAAATGTATCAAAAATTACTTTATTATAAAATAAATATAAATAAATAAATAAATATAAAATAGCATATAATTGTTAAAATATTTCAAATAAGTTATTTGCTAATTATTATCTATTTATCAGCAGACATGGAAATAAAGCATATCAATTAACTTTGTATTCTTTTCCTGGAAATGTATTAAATAAATTAGTAATATAATTATTAAATAATGTTTATAATAAATTAGTAATATAATTATTAAATAATGTTTATAATAAAGTAATTTTTGATAGTAATTAGTTGTAATTTGGCAGTAATTCCAAAGAAATTTCAAATAGGTTACTTGCTAATGATCAGCTATTTAGCATGAATTTTGCAGACCTCTAAAATGAAGTGTTACACAGAAAATTGTTTAAATCGTAGCAACATGATATATAAATACCACACCACATAGGAGAGAAAAGCTGTGACCATGATGGGTGTTTCCACAAAAAAAAAGAAAGGTCAGAGAAGATGAACAAATACAGTATATGTATGTACAAATATATATGTGTGTTGTAGTGATTTAGGAAAAATATAAAATATGTACATCTCTTTCCTAGTGAGGCAGTTGACCAAACCACTCCCGCTGCGTACACCTCGCCTGCAGCCAAAACATTTTCCAAATCTGCAGCATCACCCAGGAATGGCAACGTCGTCCCTGCTTCCACATACAAGAGCCCAGCGGCCCAGAACAAGCCTGTTTTCCAGGCTGGAGGTCCACCAGGTAGAGGAACACTTCTGTTATTTACTGCCACCTAAATGGTTGTAGTTTTGCAAAATTGATTTTGTGTAGTTGCTTCTTTTAGCCTACAGAGGGCAGCCCCATTCTTTCACATCACTACTGCTCTGCCATAACATTTATCACAGGTTTAATACCTGACGCTAAGCCATTTAAGATTACGAGCTCTATAAAAACAGAGGTATTCCGTTAATGAGCTCAGATTATTGGATTTTCCCAAGATCGCCTTAGTTAAATAGATTGTGAAACTGAGAATTATGTATTTTATTTTGTGTGAAGGCCGCTCTTTAAATCCAGCAATCCCTGCCACGAGACCTCAAGGTGGTCGGGGTAAATATTTGCTGAAAGGCATCAGTCAAGGGTCATTATTAGCAGTACTAAGACACAAGTGTCTACTCATACATGAACAGATGCACTATGTGCCCTGACGTATTTCCCCAGAGGCCTTTTTATGAAACGGCTGCTGAAAGGTGCCACAGGGAGAGGGCTAGAGAGGCACACAGTTAGTTCTCTGTTGGCTGTGTTATTTATCAGATTAACACATACCTGAGTTCAAGTAAACAGGCACGTATCTCATAGTGGCCATGTGCTATTGGGCTGGATATGTGGAATGTGACATTTATTTACATGAATTAATAATGTTGGCACTTTAACTGCAAGGGCCTTCTAAAGCAAGACATTTTTAGAATATTTAAGCCTACAAAAAAATCATTTTAAAGGTCATATAATCACATTAAAATGTTATACATAGGGGATTATACATATATAGTTTGTCAGAGTGACTCCTTTGCATTGCTCTCCATCCCTCTGTCTCTGAATTCAGAGAGACAGAACAGACAAAACAGAGATTTGCAGTCCTGTTCTGATTCAGGTTTTTCTTTCTCCTTATCTTCCTCGTACAGCCAGACAGCAATGACAGACTCACAAATGTCTGTTTCACTTTCTGTCTTATTTCATGTGGCTCAGCCCTCAATCTTTGCTCTTGCCAAAAGGATTCGTCGGGAATGTTTTTGCCCCACTGACAGCTTGTCGCCATGCACCTCACTGTGCCAGCTTTCACACAGATAAGGTCATGAAGCGCCACAGAAAAATATCCAGCGTAATTCCCTGCATCAATACCGCATTCAGTTACATTTGATGTGTTTATCCATTTTTTATATTTTCAATTTGGTTTTTTTTAAACAGATTTCAAGCTGCAGTGCGTAGAATTGGAGCAAATATGATTTTAAAAAAATAGTTATTTTTATAAAACGGTTACTTTATCCTGACAGTAGTGCATGAGACAGAATCTAAAAAAAAATCATGTGTCTCCGGTGCTCCTAACGGCATCTGCAATATATCACAGACCAGAGGAAAACAACCAATCAGAGCCGAGCTTGAGGCTGCCGTCTCTGAGCAGCTGTCAATCACTCGCGAACTCCGATCAAACGGTCAAACTAGGCAGCGCTGATCAAATATCAATCAATATTCTGTCACTGTAATGTCTTTTTCTCGTCTCAAATGTTTTCAGAATCATCTTGTAGTGTACTGTTTAGCTGTAAAATGAGAACGTTTGTGATTCGGTAGCCATGTTGAGATCAATTGAGGAAATACCAAGCACCGCCCACCAGACAGCTGCCTCCATTGAATGACTGTGATTTTGCCAAAGTCTCCTGTCATGAGCTAGATGTTTTAAAGCCTGAAAACAGAGCCATGAGGAGGTGCAGAAGTCTAGTTATCTCTCAGAGCACTTGAATTACAATATGCTGAAAGGTTGTTATGGGCGGCACGGTGGTGCAGTGGTTACCACTGTTGCCTCACAGCAAGACGGTTGCCCCCTACCCCCGCGACCCTGAATAGTATAAGCGGTTACAGATAATGGATGAAAGGTTATTATGGAATTTTTGCCCAATGATGCCAAAATCATTCTGGTTCAGATTTAAGAAGGTCCAAATGCTGTCTCAAAGCCTCCTCTATACTGACACTGGTAAAGTTCTTGTGGAGAATTATAGAACATACAAAATACTTGTTTCTTTTTTGTTTGAATATATTGGAATCAACTTACAAAATATCCCCCATGTGTATGCTTTTAACAATAAACTCCTCCCAGATTGAATTAAAAAAAACAGAAGTGTTGGGCAATTTGGGTATTTTAAGCATAATTGGATAATTGTGTTTATATCAAGAGCAGCACTTCAAATTAACCATAACAGAAAAATTATTTTACCCAGTAATTAAAAACTGAGAGAGACTTCTTTGTTTGGAGCCCATTATGTTTCTCTATCACACTTACTCTGTAGTATCTTTCTTCCCAGTAAACCCACTCCCACAGTCCTCTCACATCCCTGCCAGTGCCCCGCTTTGTTTGTTCAGTTTGTTTGCTCTCCGTTACGAGGAAATTTAGGGAGCACTTGTCCCTTGACCTCCCGACTCTTTGATAACGGCGCTCTCTTTCAATAGCGTCTCTGTCCCCAATGCCTTTAACCCTCAAGCACTCCCTCTGAGGGCGGACAACGCTGACCTCCGTCCTGGATGTTTCTTTTCACTGAGAAAGAGAGAAGGGAAAATTGTGCATCCTCTCCATATGGTTTGAGATAAGAGGAGCGGGGGATTATTTTTCCAGGTGTCTCCTCTGACTCTGGGAATGTGTTGTTTCCTTCAGTGGGAAAAAATTGATCCCTTGTCTTGGCTGGGTGGAGTAGCTCTGTCCAACCCAGCTGTCTCATGCTTCAGGCATGGAGGTCAGAGTTCCTCAAATCATTCCCATTCGTTATCTGAACACCTAAACTGGGCACATGTGTTCTACTCAAGTAATGCTGAGAAACAGTGGATCAGTGGAATAAAATAAGTATTATTACAATTATTGTATTAAAGCTGAAGTAGGCGAGATTGGAGCAAATATGATTAAAAAAAGTTATTTTTATAAAACGGTCGCTATATCGTGACAGCAGTACATGAAACCAGAGGAAAACAAGCAGTAAGAGCTGATCTTAGGTCTGCTGTCCAGCTGCTGTCTATGAGAGCCGGCTGTCAGTCAGTCGTGAACTTTCAGAATCATCTTGTAGTGCACGGTTTAGCTGTAAAACGCTGTAAAACGCTCTCTCAATGAAATGACCTATGATTGATCAAAGTCTCCCGTCACGGGCTAGATTTTTTAAAGCCTGTAACCAGAGCCATGAGGAGGTGCAGAAGTCTAGTTATCTCTCAGAACACTTGAATTACAATATGCTGAAAGGTTATTATGAATTTTTTGCCCAATGATGCCAAAAATATACTGCCGACTGCCACTTAAATGGTTTGCTTGACTGTTTATCAATGAAACATTTCGTCTAATACTCCATTTGAATACTGACCCATTATGTTCCCTGCTGGTTTAGGTTTTCATAAGGGAGGAGCAGCTCCTTCATTTGGCAAAGTTACCACCCCTGCTGCTCCCAAAGGTCCAGAGCGCCCCACCCCACAGCCACATCCACAGGACCTCAACTCTCTGGTGCAGCGGGCCGAGCACATCCCAGCCGGGAAGCGCACCCCGATGTGCAACAAGTGCAACAATGTCATCAGGTAACTAACATCAGAAAAACTGCAGTTACAGTAAGAACTTTGGAGCAAGAGGAGACTCCTCAGGTGAATAGGGTAAAACATTTTAACAAATGGATATCACCATGAAACTTCCCCAGTTGAATACGTACAATAAGGCAATTATTTTTTGTATTACAAGTTTTCTGAAATTTTATGTTTAAATATGTAATCAAGGCATTGATTTATTAATTTGCATACATTCAGAACAGAAATCTGAACATTGGATAAAGCAAGGCTCAAAATTCAGATTTAATTTTGTTGTTAGTTTTGTTGTTAGAGTCAAAGGTTTTTACAGAGGGATTTTTGGATATCTCTTTTTATCACACCATTAATCAGAAAATACTGCCATAACAGCCATAAAAAATCCCTTTTCGCCTTGTTTTTATGAATAATAATAAGTAGGTAAATTGTAGGTAAGTAGTAAGTATAAATCAGGCTATGAATGTTATATGAACAAACCCCTCTGTAAAAACCTTCAGAATATAGACAGGAATGAAACTGGAAAGTTTGGTGGATGTGAGAGCTACTGAAGTAGAGATTTCTGGCTCAGAGTCTGAGAAAAAAAACATTTTGAGAAAACAGCCTTTAAAGATATGGATTGTAAAGTTCCATACATTCCATACAAGCCATCACAGGTGGATAGGGTAAAATAATAACTAATAGATATCACTATGAATCTTCCCCAGTTAATTACTTACATTAAGACAGTTACATGTTTTCTAAAATTGTATGTTTAAATATGCAAATTAACCATTATCCAATGCTAACTTTTGGTGAATTTAGGAGAAATCTACAGACACACATAGACAAAGTGAAAGAAAATAAACACCTTTGATGTTTTCTTTCCACTAGTCTGAAAGTTATGGAAGCAAAATGGCAAAAAATCTCAAAATTCACATGAAAAACTTAAAAGCTTCAGTTTGGTGGATGTTTTTTTCAATGTTTGAATACTTTTCTTTGAATCCTCTGTCCCTTGCTTATCCTCACCAGGGGCCCGTTCCTCGTGGCCATGGGCATGTCATGGCACCCCGAGGAATTCAACTGTTCTCGCTGCCACTCCTCCCTGGCAGACGGTTGTTTTGTGGAGGAGAAGGGCCAGGTGTACTGCGAACGTTGCTACGAGCAGTACTTGGCTCCCACCTGCGGCCGCTGCCAGCAGAAGATTCTGGGGGTGAGTTACTAAACTGAAGGGCAGATTGTTCTCTGCTTTAGTCTGCTTGTACTGAGAACTCTGTCTTTACTAACACTATAAACATCAGGCACTGTTCTTTATCACTTAAGGAGAAATAAAGCCGAGACCGGCAGCTTAATCCATTGTGGTGAAAGTGATTAAACTGAATGATAACACTTGAATTTAACCATTAAAACAACCAATGTATGTACATTATCTGTTGTCATCTAAAGGATAATTATGAGAGAACAATATATTCAGAACCATAAATACTTTATTGAGCCCTGGGCATCACAGTTGCTCTTTTATATAAGCATAAAGAAATATAGGAAAAATAGTAATAAAGGAATATGTAAAATGTAAATGATGTACATAGTGCTACAATATATAACACAGTATATGTAGAGTAAAATAAATAAATAATACAAATAAAAAATATAAGAAAAAATGTACAAATATGTCTTCACCTATCTTCAAAGTCAAAACTTTGGAGTCTTTGTTTCATTTACAAAAACAATGTTTAATGTCCTTAAGTTATTTGATGGATCATATGAGGACTATATACAGTACTATAATATTAACTTTAAAAAAAATATATATATTTAAACTTAATTTAAACAGGATAGATCCCGTTGAGATTAAAAATCTCCTTTTCAAGGGAGTCCTGGTCAAGAAAGGTAGCAGCACAAGTTAAAAGAACAAACACATGATTGTAAACAGACACAAAACAGAAGAACAGACAATATGTACGTATACAATATACTGTATATGTACATATTCTATAAACAATATATAACATCCCAAGAAAAAAAGTTTCATCCAAAATATCAGTTTAAGCACCGACACCCCAATGATTCTGTCTCCAGGTCTTTCAAAATGGATTTAAAGGCATTCAAAGAAATCAAATCCTGGAGTTTTACAACTTCAAAAACAAGCTGTTCCTCATTTATTTCTTCTATTATCTCTGCAGGAAGTCATGAATGCCCTGAAACAGACCTGGCACGTGTCTTGCTTCGTCTGCGTCGCCTGCCAACAGCCAATCAGGGGCAGCACATTTCACATGGAGGACGGGCAGCCGTACTGTGAAAAAGGTTGAGTACACACAACAGTAAATTAAACATCGTAAAGCAAACCATGTGTGCAAACAGAATAACATTTTGTCAACGTGCCGTTTCACTCAGACTACTACAACCTGTTCGGGTCCAGTTGCCACGGCTGTGACTTCCCCATCGAGGCCGGGGACAAGTTCCTGGACGCTCTAGGATTCACCTGGCATGACACCTGCTTTGTGTGTGCGGTAGGTGCAGGTTTCTCTCAGAGTAACAACAAGGGTTGGATCTAAAAATAAAACAAATAAGAACATGTTGAGAATATTTATGGGAATAACAACACTGCTCTGTATAACATTGTGTCTCCCAACAGGTCTGCTCTGCTAGTCTGGAAGGTCAGGCATTCTTCTCCAAAAAAGACAAGCCTTTGTGCAAGAAACATGCCCACACTGTCAACGTCTGACCTGCCCCCATGAATATGAATGGGAAAGGGCAACGGTGTCAGTATACAGTCAGATGTTAAATATTTTCAGAATTATTTTCAGAACTAACATTGGGTCAGAGGTTCCACTATAAGCTTTATTTTTGCTCGAATATTGTTATGTGATATCAGTTTTATATGCAAGAGTACATTTCAATACACTGTTAGCCCCCCTGCCAGTTCAAAGTGGATTTACACGTGTTTGTGCTGAGCTTTTTTTATTTGAGCTCTTGATGGGCATTTTATGTTTCACACATAATAGGATAGTTTACTGCAATGACCTACTGAGCCCCTCGGGGGTCACATATTAGAAAGAAATATTGATGTGGAAAGATATGCTATTAGTAAAGCGAGTGAAAGGTTTAGAAACTATGATTATTTAACATTAAGGGGGACAATTATTTATTTGTAAGCAAGGATTGCTCAGTCAACTTACGTTCTGGCAACAAAAAGACTTCTGGCCTTCAGAATAAAAAATGGGAAATTTTAATATTATATTGTTATTTTTTATTTGTTTTAAAGTAATATGATATATAACCGTTCCCAGCAAAAGAAAGCACAAAAAAAAAGTACAGCAGTGTGTACATTAGACACTGTGCAGATCAAGCTTCATTGTTATTGCATAAAAATTACATGTATGGATAAAGTCTGGTCATGATGGAGAGGACTCCATAATAGATTGTGTTGTTAATGTATATTTTGTGATACATACAGTATAGTTCAGGGGCAGCATGCTTCCAGTGAATTCCTACATGAATCTGTATTTCATTCAACCAGCTCCTGGTATTAAAATGCATCAAATTTGAATTCTTTTTCATTGTTTTTCTTAAACATTGAGGGACTGTTTCTACCGTGTTCTACTCACCAGGACTTTGTCATGTTGAATTTGTTCTCACTGGTAATGTTTTTGTTACATTTGATGGAATTTGTTCAATTAACACAAAACAATGCTTATATATTTCATTTATCCTTCATCAAAAACAGCATCATGTTTAGAGCTGCAATGATTAAGTGAATAATCGATTAGTTGTCAAATTAATTGCCAACTATTTTAATAATCGGTTTGAGTAATTCTTTAAGAAAAATAACTCAAAATTATCTGATTCCAGCTTCTTAAATTTGAATATTTTCTGGTTTCTTTACTCCTCTATCACAGTGAACTGAATATCTTTGAGTTGTGGACAAAACAACATTTGAGGACGTCATCATCACATTTTATGACAATTTATAAACCAAACAACTTATCGATTAATCAAGAATGAAAATGTTAGTTGCAGCCCTAAACATGTATATATGTATGCACTTTCATTGGACACTGTGCATAAAATAAGCACCTCTCTCCTTATTGTCATTTCAAATAAAAGGATTCAACATTCAATACCATAATCAAAGCTCTTGAGTATGTCATAAAGCTTTTTGACCACTATTCTGAACCTGTTATTTGTGGCTCACACTAAATAGCAACTCTTCCTCCTGCAAATACTTTGTTTAATGCTTTGTGCACATGCACTTTTTTTATGTTTTGTAAGTGCATGGGAAGCACCGCAGCTAATCAAACTGATGCATCTCTCTTGGTATGTGTATTATAAATCTAAAGTTGTGACAGTAATTATTCAGAGTGGGCTAAGAGGCAGGCAGACAGGCACCAGCATGAGCTTCACCTGCAGTCAAGAGGGAAAAGTACACATCTCCATAGGGACAGGAGAAACAGGCACACACACACACACACACACACACACACACTTGGTGCATTCTTTCTTGTATCATGTGAACAACTCTGCTTTATAAACAGTCACATCATTTAGGAATGACAAACAGCAGGAAACACAATATTGAGTGAATTGAGTCATTATGCGAGGTGTTATTGGAGGAAAACGTCTACCTGAGCCGCGCGTAATGACGCGCACTTCTCCATGACGTCGAGGGTGGGCGCTGTGCGCGCGGGATGACTCGAGATTTTACCCAGCCTCGGTTAAGCGCGTGGTTCACTTTGAAAAGTCTGCTGCGACACTGAGAGGCAACGCATTCAATTAAAACAGAGCCCGGTAGAGGTAAAGTTCAGACGGACCGGGAGCACGTCGAGCTGCGTTTTTGAAGCGGAACGGAGACGGTAAGGACACTTCAACCTTTAAAGGAAACAACAGTAGTCTGTGTTTGGAGCTGCAGCTGCAGACAGTCCTGCGGTTGTGATTAACAAACAATTTCCTGGCTGACACCAGAGGGGGGGTTCGTCATTTTCGGTGCTGCTGTTCATTACAATTCAACTGAAGTGCTTATTATTACTGCATGTGCTGAGTTTGATACTGGCTGCAGCTGCGGGTGATAAGCGGGAGTGTTATTGGTGGAGTCTGTGATGATGAGGATGATGATGATGCTTATCAGTAATAGGTACCACTAGGGAGAGTATAGCTTGTAAATTGCGTTAAGATAAGATGCAGTTGAGTTTACAGGCGTTTAAAATAATTGATATTGACTTATTGAGCTGAAAATATATTAAAGTCATGAAGGTGCGTCCAGGTAAAATGAAAACATCAGAGTTTTTGGTGCCTTGTTTTGACTGAAACATTTGTAATATGGTTGATAAACCAAAGCAATCTCAAGGTCCATTTAGTAGCTGATCTGGAGCTTTCCCACCATATCACATCATCTTCATCACCACATGCAGTTTGTCATGACTTTATTTATTTATTTATTTTTTATATTTATTTGCACATGTATAAAACTGCACGAAATCCAGTCAATGAAAAAAAAAAGTGAAAGGAAAAGTGTCAGGAGAGGTCAAGAAGCTCACAGGCTTATATACAAAGGATCTCCCCCCCCACCCCAGGAGAGAAAAAAACAATAACAAAAAAGGAAGAAAGATCTAAACTAACATAATTTTGAAAATACAACAAAAGTTAAACAACAACAAGAAGTAAACAAAATGTGCAGGAAAAACCTAACCAAACAGTGGAAAACAATCCAAAAAAAACAATGAAATACATACAAAAAACAGTACAGAAAAAAAGAAAATGTATTTAAACATATCAGAAGATAATTAGACATCACCACTTTATTGAGCTGACAACATATTAAAGTCATGAAGGTGCGTCCAGGTAAAATCAAAACATCAGAGTTTTTGGGTGCCTTGTTTTGACTGAAACATTTGGTTGATAAACCAATCTCAAGGTCCATTTAGTAGGTGATCTGGAGCTTTCCACCATATCACATCATCTTCATCACCACATGCAGTTTGCCTAGTTGTCATGATGTCATGTTCAAATTTCCATTTTCCATGTTACCTTTAAAAGTTGACTTATCATTCCAAAACAGGGCCCACTCCATCTGCTGTTGAAGATCATTTGACATGATCAAAAGCTACTGAATGGACCTTGAAGTGAGATTGTTTTCTCGACTTCTGCTTCCAAGGTCAAGATGGAACTTTAAATCTCAGCTTTAATGATGTGATTTGATAATTATTGTGCTCACTTTTCAGTTAGGATTCAGGTTAACGGTGTAGAGGTAGTTAAAGGGGATCTATTATGCTTATTTTCAGGTGCATATTTGTATTAAAGGTTTTCTACTAGAACATGTTTACATGCTTTAATGTTCAAAAAACGCTTTATCTTTCTCATACCGGCTGTGCTGCGGCACCTAAACTCACCAAAACTCTTCGGAAACTGCGCTCCAGCTCTGCTCGCACTAGCTTCGTTTGAGAGCGTGCCGAACTAGCTGCTAGGCAAAGTGTCTTACTTGATGACATCACAATGTTACCGAAGAAAAGGCAGGACTTCAAGCATGGCGTTTCAGGCAGTTCAGGTGCAGTGTTTCTGTTCAGTAACTCCCTTTGCCATGGACTTTGAGCTTTGTAACTTTGCAGACCTTTTACGTGCACAAAAAAACTACATAACACACTAAAGGAAAGGGGAAAAAGCATAATAGGTCCTCTTTAAATACAGGGCGGGAAAAACCCACAATGTGTGTTAATGTCTGGCAGCGAGCTAAAGACTCCATCGCCAGTCGGTGTATAGTGGCATGGCGTCAATGGCAATATTTGACTGTTGAATGCATGGCACAAAACCTCTCTGTGCTCTGCAGTTGATCACTGAGCATGTGTGAACCTGAGCTGATGTCTGTGACATCACTGAGCTCCTGATGTTTACATCAGCATCTCAGAGCGCAGAGGGAAGCCACACTCAACCGGCTGCACCTTATTCATGTCTGTGGTGTTGTCCTTGAGTGCACCACTACCCTCTGACTCTCTACAGGACAGAGAAGCTCATTGAAGCAGAGCTGAGTGAGTGTTTTTGAGGTAATATTAAATACACAGAGAGTGAGCGATCAAACCACCACCCAGTCCTTGAACCGGCTCTGCCCCTGGCAGGAGTAACGCCCGTTATTAGGCTTACACGATGGGGATGGCATGTCATGTGAGGGTGCATGGCAAGGCAGCGCTTTGTGGTCTACCACAAGTGTTTCAGCTTGTTGGACTCTCCGGCACAGTGTGTGTGTGTGTGTGAGAGTGAGTGAGTGAGTGAGAGTGAAATGTACCAACATTGGTCTTGTTAGGCCCAGTTACGGTAACAGCATGAAGGCAGGCCAGCGACGGTGTCCTCACAGAGCTCTGTATGTAGTATAATATTGGCTAATGGTATTCCAGAAAAATTAAGATCTCAAACTGAACAGCACTTTCTATGTGCACGCTTGCGGGCTTCTTAATGGACTGCTATCCGTGGCTGATTGAAACCACCACAAATGGAAAAGTGAAGGATGGTGAGACATCACACGCTTCCAAAAAATAATAAGCTTGATGGAAATATGGCTGCAGAAAAATCATGAAACTGCCCAACTGACATAAGAGAAGAATAAGATGGCATTAGAAGTGTTTACATTATTTATTGGATTATAGGATTTTTAAGTACATTTGATACCCGGCCCTTAAACAAGAAATCGGAACAATGTATTTTTAATACATCACAAATCGCATCACAAATGTGTTGGAAATGAAAACATCTTTTACACCAGATCCTCTTAGAAACGGCTTCCCACGTGAGCATACCTGTGCACACAAGCGCCTACACACAGATACACACAAACACTCAGTCATTCACTCTCTGATGCACATAAACACACGAACAAACAGTCATGATCTAGGTAGATACAGGCCTGACTCTGGATTTGTCCACAGGGGCTAAACTTAGCAAGCTGCAACCCTTCACCCCAGTTTCCTCCCTTATAATTACAGGAAATGAGTCTGGCCAATCAGAGCAGAGAGATGTGGCACATATTAACAAGCTCAATGGGAGCAGTATTTGAGGACTGGACAGGTAATGACCAAAGTATGTGTTTTTGTCAGAAGGTTTGGAAGATGTTAGATATTGGGGAGCGCTCAGGTTTGCAGGAAATCTCCGTCTGAAAGCCGATGAAAAGTAACACCGAAGTTTTGAGTTTATCACCTCACACTCCAGCTTTAAGCAGTCTGTGTCGTGTAACGTGAGCACGGTGACTGTCAGACAGTTCAAATGGTGGAGCTCCAGTATATCAAGAGACAAACTGTCAGAGATTCAGTCCCAGGCAGACTTTGTTCGATGTCTTTTCCAGCTGCCAGGACGTTTCCTTTAGTTCCTTCTCCTCTACACACACACACAAATAGAGAAGCATCTCAAGGCTTTCCACAGGTACCGTATGGCTTTCCCATCTGTCATTCACTCACTGATTTCTGCCAGTGGTTGGCTGTTCGTTCCCACACACTAACACTATGCTGTATCTCCCGTGCACACCCATACATACCAAAGGAGAGAGACAGTCTTTGTAACAACACTGTCAACACAGAGATGCTGCCTGTGATGCAGGCCTGTGCTTGCCATTTGTTCCAGACAGCCTTGTCCCTCTCTGGAGGAGCCAAAGTTCTTTAATTTAACTCAAGTTTTGAATTTCAACTTTGAGATAAACTAATCAGAGAGTATTATGGCTCTACCTCCTCCTCTGGCTCCCATCAGCTAGGAAGTTCAGGCGTAATGCAGCTGATTTTGTTCCACTTAGGGATAATCTTCTTCTTACCTGTAGGCTCCGCTGACAATTATTTCAGCAGCGACCAAAGTACAGATGCCCCCCGCTCACTGTTTCATCTGTAGAGTCGCTGATGAGAGTTAAATGTAGGCAACAGGAATTGCTTAAAGCTGCGAGCTGCTCTGCTCTTTGCCTGGAAGGTCAGTAACCATGTGAGAGAAAGCCGACATCCTGTTATTAGAGAGAGAGAGAGAGAGAGAGAGGGGAAAAAGAAGGAGAAAGAGGTACAGGATGAGTGGGGGATGATTGAAGATCGAAGAACAGAAGAGGATAAGGGGTACTTTGCATGACTGGTTGAAAGTCAAAGTGGGGAAGTGACCTGAGCTTGAAATCTAGTCTGTCCTTTCAGTTATAGACGGCAGGCATAATATGAGCTCCTTCTAATAACCTTTTTTTTTTTTTTTTTCCTTCCAGAGAAAGACAAGCGCTGGAGCTGTGGCTGGGTACAGTGACAGTATGCTTTCTGATGTCCTATGTTTGGATGGTGAGTCGAGCTCTCGGCCGCTCCATATCTGTTGTCTTTCAACTTGATAACAAATTGAATGACACGGCACATGTTTGTCTGCGAAGTCTTGATTCTAAATCTGAGACGTATTGATAAAGTTCAATACAAATTGTCAAATGTAACTTGGAGCGGTTTCACTTGATGTTCCCAAACCGCCGATATTGTGAAGAAAGTGAAATCCAAAGCTAAAAGCTGTTATCGATCAAGATAGATAGATACTGAGCGTTGACTCTCATGCAGTAGAGGTGGTATTTGGCAGAGCCGATCATGTGTGTGTTTGTTAGTGTGTTTTCTGATTGTCATGCCGTCTCGGCAGCGATTTGCCTCCAAAGTGGCGAGCTAATTGACTTTCTGCTGAGCATGTGGACGGCTATGTAAAATAAACCACACGGACTATAATAGAATCCTCTTTTCTCCACTGAAGTATCTGGCTAGACACAGACTCCGTCTGCCGACTGGAGTGCCGGAAATGAATGAGATCAACATCTGATAGAGTGTAGTAAATTTTAGAAACTCTCAGAAGCTTTGATTTCACCTGAGTAACTTACCGTAGCAGCGCAGGGCTCGTGAATGTCTGCTAAATGTCTTATCTGACAATGTCCTATTCTCACAAGAGTAATGAATACAGCTATGGCTGCAACAATTAATCGATTAGTTGTCAACTATAAGATTAATCACTAACTATTTTGATAAAGGATTAATCGGTTTGAGTAATTTTTTTACGAAAAAAGTCAGAATTCTCTGATTCCAGCTTCTTAAATGTGAATATTTTCTGGTCTCTTTACTCCTCTATGACAGTAAACTGAATATCTTTGAGTTATGGACAAAACAAGGCATTTGAGGACGTCATCTTGGGCTTTGGGAAACACATTTTCACCATTTTATAAATCAAACAACTGATCGATTTCAGGTTAATCGACAATGAAAATAATTGCCATTTTCACTCATTTATGTAACAGATTTGGACATTTCTTCTGTTGTCAAATAGAAATATTAAGACATTTTGAGCACATGCATTGAGTGTATTGCAGCACAAAGAAATCATTGTTAGTCTCTGATGAGTTCATTGTATATTTTGCCCCCTCGATTTCAACAGTGAGCAGGCGTGCTGCATTGTTTAATTAGCATTCCTTTTACATTAAGCAGCAAACTTGCCACTACAGGATCTCATCATAAACGGCAGAATATGCTGACACAGCTCCAACGTGGAGGCTCGGTGTACGGTCGGGAGCCGAACCCATGCAGGGCTGTGAAAAACTGTACCTAAAGAGAGGACAATGGCAGTCTGTATGTGTTGGGAGAGGCTCGCTAGGACTCCTTCTGTGACAGTGGCCTGCTGGCAGGAAAGTGAAGAGGGCCGAGCACCGGTTTGAGTTGGAGAGTAACTCACACCCGCGAAGAATGCCAAGAATCCGTGTGTTAAAGTTCACACTGTATCGCCATCTGCGGCTGGATCCTGGCAAATAAAAGGCAGCTGTGTGTGAGTCGGCGTGCGTGTGCGCATGCATGTGAAAAAGACAGAAAACAAAAGAATATTATGCAAATATTCTTACTGCATCTGAAGGTCATTGACTTATTTTTCATGCATATGTTTCAAGAGTCTGTCTCATTCTCAGGTACATGCCTGACAAGCAGGTAGCAGGCAGGAAGTCAGCCCATAATTATGCCCTAATTTAGTGGTTTATTAAGAAAAGACAGGTCAGCGAGACCACCCAGAACAAGTCACCTGTTTCAGCTGAAAGGGAAAGTCCGAGACTCAACACCGTTCGCTGTGTTAGTTCAGCGCGGTGCCCAGCTGTGACTCGGCGTGTTATTTTGCTGATACAATATTGCCTCAAGGTTACCGGAGTATGTTTTAGCGACACTTGCTTAAAGTTCATAATTCCTCATATCTGCGTGAAGAAGGGGTTCTGTGTCTCGCCAAACAGATCAGCGTGATCTCCCTCGACAGTTTGATCTTTCAACAGGCTGATCTGAAAAGCTTTTGTTCTGAATTCTTGCACGTCTGCTCCGCCGTAGACCTTTTCATTCTGCGCCGTATCTGATTCTGCGATTGAACCTCACGCTCGTCCGCCAAATAGCAAGTGACAGCGAGTGCCACTCAGACTGTGAGAGGAGATGGGGGAAACAGATGAAGTCAATTTCTGTCTTGTTCGTGTTTTTCCTGTTGCTCAGCACTCTGTTTCTGATGACAGATTGTGAAATGGGTTTCATATGTGCTTTGTTTTTTTCTCCCACCCATAGATTCGGGCGAGGGCAGAGGGCATTTAGAGTCGTCCCTGTGAGGCCGTCTGCAGGGAAATGTGCTGACATCAGAGCGTTGCATTTCAAACCGGCGGATGAGGAGGATGCTGCAGTGACGATTCAGAAGAAGACGGGTTTTGCATAGATCCTTATCAGGTGAGTTCGCCCTCTGGGTGACATCCCTTATCAATGCAACGCTAATCCGTTAATTAAAGACTCACACGTCCTGCAACAACAGGAGTGTGTTAGAGTATTAATAACATCTGTGTTTTTGAGAAATCATACGTTCATGTGTTTTCAGCTTCTGTCCTGATGTTTGGCTCACAATGGCACGCTGCTTTATCTAGCCACACACACACTCTCTCACACACACACACACACACACACACAATACTCCATCGCATCGCAATCCCTGTCAGGTTCTGGCATTGCTCGTGGGATTAGGAAGCCAGCCAAAACAGGTGACAGGTGACAATCTCATGTCAACACTCCGTGAAAAGGACTTTAACATTGGCTTAACTAAATTACTAATGCAAACAAAAGGTGAGTCATGTTACTGTAGCTCCCATGACAGTTTGTAGTAGCTGTTAACCCCTGTTTGCTGTATATACAGTATAGTCTGCCACATCCCCGCTGGGCACTTTCAACTTGTGACAGCTGTTGTTCTTTGTTGGAGCAGATTAGTGTTTTGGCACGAGTTGTCATGATTTTCCAGTCTTTCCCCAGTGACATGTTGAATGTTTTTTTTTTTTTACTTTCTGTTTATTTTTGACCAGTTCTCCTGCAGTTTGGCTACCAGAATTGATCCTCTTTGGAGCTCCATTAGGTGTCTTGTGTTACTTAGAAAATATCAAAGCGCAGATGGTTTCTTTATAGCTACATTCAGCCTTATGTGACCCACCTTGGTAGTAGTGTTTGTAAGTGTGATTAAGTTACTTCCATTATGTTTGTGGTACAGAGGCCTGATGACATTCTTGAAGGATACAGACTTCCTCGATGACCTCAATTAACCAAGCGGGAAAATAACACTTTCAGCAGCTTGGCTGCTTTTGAAGACTTGGTCTGTACTGTAGCGCTGTATTATTTCATATATGACTCGTAAAAACATTATTATTTATAGCGTCATAATAATTTTCAACTCTGCAAGTAGGTGTGTGACATTACAGTTCAAAAACAAAGACTTGATCCAGACATGTGGATAGGGATTACACGAGTACTCGGGTACTCTTTTTCTACAGTACCAAAGGTATTGTACGATGCCTGTAATGGTCACTGGTGGTGATGTGACAGTGAGGGAAATTTTCCCACCGGTGTTACCGATTACACTGGACATTTTACAAGAAAGATTACGGTCAATATGTGCAGAGCGCTGACTCTGATCTTTACCGTCGGGTGGCGGTGTGTCTGGCCTCTCCGGTAGCGCTTTTGCTGCGGGGTTCCACTGCGGGGGCCCACCTGGCGCCGCTGCTCCGTGCACACCGGCTGTGACGGCTCCATCCGCCTCGCGGCGATTACCTCATTAACGTTATGGTTCCCTTATAGCATTGGGATTAAATGTGAAATATTGTCAAATAGGTGCGTTTGCTTTTCACTTCGACAACAAATCCTCTGCTCCTGCTCCTACTCCTACCACTCTGAGCTGATGGACCAAATGCGTTCACGGTCAGTATGTAGTGTCCGTCGTCTGACTATCGATTGATAACATGCCGCTGATATGCCAAAATGAACAAAATTGGTCAATTATTTTTATTTATTACTTAAAGGGCTACATGCCTCCTGTTTTTTTGTAATGTACAAATGTTTTTAATAAAAGAGTACGTGTTGAATTACATGGGATTTATTGTTGTTTTGTTTTTACCGTGGTATCGAATTTGATATCGAGAATCGTGGAAATTCACTGGTATTTGTATCGACCACTAGATTTCTGGTACCGTGACATCCCTACATGTGGAGCATTTTTCTGCTTTTCAAGTCAACCTTCAGCCACACCCAACTCAGTTGTCCTTCACCTTTCGTTACGGTTTCTGTACAGTCTGAGAAGAGATCGGCCTCTCTGCTTGCCTCTCCGAGTCTGGCCTCTTCGGTGGCTCCGAGAGTTTTTACGTAGAGGAGAGGAGAGGCTGGATCGGATTACAATAAAAAGAAAGTGAGAGAGAGTAGCAGCTAGCTAACCTGCTACAGCCTGGATTGTTATTGCAGGTGTTCCAGAGCAGACACAGCTGTTAATTACCTCGACTGGACGTAACTGCACACGTTGAGCTGCACTCGCACATGAATGGCACTCATACAAGTGCACGTTGGCATGCCAGAATACACAGATTAGGATTTAAGGATCAGAAGAGAGTTTCAGGGGATGAAATGCTTTCTTGGTTTATAGAATCTCCTGGTTGAATCGCTCGTATTTGCTTTGGCCTTTTTTTTTGCTACATGTAGTTTTGAGGAAGTCTGTTTCATTGCCGCAGCCAAAAGCAGTCAACCACATCTGTCCAGAAGAGCATTGAAAATGTATAATCTGGAACATTTGCTTTATCTGTGCTGTTTGAACGACCGTGTATGTGAGTGCACATGAGAGTGAGAACATTCTGTTAAATTGTCTCGTATATCACATGTGTATCATTTGTAGCTTAAATTGGGGGTTAGCTGTGTAGATTTGCCTTCGAAATTGGCAAACCGAGTTGATTCTCAGCTTCTGCCAAGAAACTTAAAAGTAGCATAATACAATAAATACAATTTCTGTACATATTTCAGGTTATTTATTAGATTTTTTTCATAAATATTTACAATGGTTTCAGTAATACAGATGTTTGTATAAGGCCCATAGTTGTAGTAAATTAGATTGCAGATAGATGGACACTCTGTCTGTCCATCATTTCAGTATCAGACTAACATATGGGACAAAGACTGGAGCATTCATTCCTGGTTTTATTTTCCTGGTTTGTCTGACTTGAGTGCTTCTCCAGCTCCATCCTCTGCTTGTCAACACACATCAATCACATCATCACGTGCTGAAACAGCACAGAGAGGCTGATGAGTATTCAATGTCAGACGTGTCAATTTGAGGAAAAAAGGGCTAAATGAGTAGCCGTTAAATTGAGTGACTCGCCTGTAAGGGATACTTTAGATAACTTAGCGTTCATTTGAGGAACATTATGTTCACATGAATTATGGCAGCAATATTTAATCCGCATCTCAAGTCAACTGTGGTAGCACAGTACAATCTAGTAGTTTGTTTTTTAAACAGCTCTTTATCACAAGCACGTCTCTGTTTTAGAGTCCACGTTCACTCCCTAAAACTTTTACGAGCCGTGTGTGCGTATTTGTAGGATCGTGCTTGCATTTGTGTCAGTGAACAGCTGCTCCTCCTTTCCTCCACCTGTGTAACGCAGCTTTGAACAACACAACAGTAGTTCTCTTGTACTTCTCGTAAAGATCAAGTTTAATTAACGATCGCACCGCTTTTTGAGCACACGTCTCTCTCTCTGGCAAGAAATTGGAAGATAAGCGACTTTTGTCTCGAGTGCCAACATCTTGTGGCTTTATTGGTTTCCCCGATTCAAGTCTGAGCTGAAAAGGCTTGATTTAAGCATACAGACGCACTCAGTTTTTCTACAATTAAGAACTGTTTTCCGCTTCTGGACATAAAGTGGTCGAGATGGTGGGTGTTCCCCACCTTTTTAAAAACCCGTGTTTATTTTACTTTTTGAAAGTGCTGCAAATTAAGCTGTAAGTAACCTTGGGCGGACTGTTCCATGGGAGCACATATGAGTGAGAGGGAGAAGGAGAAGAGAGGGAGCTGAGAGAAAAAACCTCAAATGTGAAAATGACTGGAACTCCGAGGGTTTTCAAAACACAACTCCAGATTTCATTACACATACCTGGACAACTGAGGGCATGGAAAAACCCCTCCCTGCGTGCGTGTGTACGTGTGTGCGCGCACATGCATGCACTCAACAGCTGGGTTGGTCAGAGAAATAAAAAGAATAATGTAAACTAAACAGAGCAGAGACGACACCCAGCCGACAGAGCCAACACGTGTCGGCGGCTTCAGAAAAACGCTGGTCATCAATCACAGACGGCAGGCCCTCGGTCGCGCTGACAGGCTCGGAGAGAGAGGGGGCAGAATCTATTTGGCCGCTCTCTGCGTGTGGATGTGCCGGTGGCGGCTGCGTTCCCAGAACCTGACTGCAGCCTCTTGAGTCAGGTTTGGTTGGGACTCATCCAAGGCGTTCAAGACTGACTGATGATGAGGCATCACATCAAACCCACGTCAGCAGCAGAGTGGAGCTAATGGCCGTCACTTGTCAATACGGCCTGTTGGCAGCGCTCACATAGATCCTCCTCTGTGTTGTTTTATTAGGTTTCAGTGTCGGTGTTAGCTGCGGATCATGAAAACCATCTATGTGTGTGTTGTGGGAATATTCTCATGGTGGCTTGACAGTTTACTGGTAACAGTATAACTGCAGGCAGTAAATTGGCCTAAACCAAGCAAAAACAGAGCAAAGGGAGACGGGCAGTCCTGAGGGGCCAAGCTGGAGTTTAGTCCCTAAAATGTAACCTTCACCAGGGTTCAGAAGGACAAGGAGGGATCGAGGGATGGAAGGAGGGGGTTGGGGGGATCCTCTGGCAAAGACGAAAGCCCCCGGGGTTTCTGCTCTGAGATCTAACTTCGTCTGTGTAAACATGTCTGGAATGACAAACTCTGTGTGTGTGTGTGTGTGTGTGTGTGTGTGTGTGTGTGTCAAGTGTGCTACATGTGAAGCCTACCGAGTGTATGGATCTGAGAAAGGGGAGAGGAATGAATAGTTGAGATACAAGAATGTTGTTCATTTTCTTTAGTCTAGTGGCTCTCAGCGTAGTGGTCGAGCCCTCTCGGGGCGTTATCAAGTAGGTATTGAAGGTATTTTTCAGATTTGTGTCTATTCTTCTCTGCCTTTCTTTTGTGACAAACTGAATATTTTCAGCATCCATTCACATTTCATTAAAGGACGGGGCCATTATTATTATTATTATTGAAATAATAAATCGTACACCAACAACTTGGTAAAAAAAAAAATGTTTAAATGTTTTTTTATATTATTGTGTAGCTTCACAATGGTGTTCCTTATGTATTCAAATCCGAACATTCAAATTTTGGTCACAGTGTGTATGTTTTAGTTTTAAAATGCTATTTTCCCAAGCACTTCTAAAAATGCAAGGTAAAATGATAATTCCCCATTTGGAAGGGCTGTGTGATGGCAAAGTAAAGCTGTGAAAATATTCTAAATATAGCACACTCTTAAATTTATATTGATTATTTTTTGTGTTTTCGTATTTTTTAGGTGGCTAAAATACATTTTTCTGCTGTTTCCGTCCACAGCCGCTTTACCTCGCCGTCAGACAGCCCTCTTTGAAAGGGAACTGAAACCGTTACATCGCTCTCTTCAAAGCCACCAGACTCCATTAACAAAAGCAGTTATTATACCTCACACTGGAGTATACACATCCCACTTCTTCTTTACTTATTCATAACCTTATTTATGATTGATGATTGCTTCAATTAGATTACTTTGGTAACCTACATCACTGCTTTTTGCAACGGCTGAGTGAGCGTTTCCATTTGAAAAAAACTAAACGGAACAGAAAGCAGATGCTTGTATGACCGTTTGATTGATAAACCTATTTCCATGCTACAGAGAATTATTGGCTGGGGTCCCCCTCCACAATACATTAGAACTTCACATTTTCCTTTAGGTATTTAACCCAAACCCAGATATTTCTGTCACAATTATATTGTGGCGTACCTTCATGGATATCTCTGTGCAAACATTATATTTATACTGCACTGCAAGAGACTTTCTGCACTTTCCGGTGGATGCCTGGGCAGAGCCAGGTGAGCTGTTTCCCCCTGTGTTCAGTCTTCATGCTAAGCTAAGCTAATCGTCTTCTGGCTCTAGTACACACATGAATGTGGGATTGATCTTCTCAACTACCCCTCAGCAAGAAAGGGAATATGTATATTACCCAAACTGTCTTGAGTACTTCTTAAATCATGCAATAATTTAATTTATTGGCGTGCATGAAAATGCAACCACCGTCTGTCTTTTAAAACATAAATTAGACTTTTTGGGAAGACTTTGAAGATACAGTTCTTAAACTGCTCTTGTTTCAGTTGATATGTTGCTGCAGAAACATAAGCAGGCCGTAATTCTCTTGTCCACAGACACATGTTAATACTGCGTGGACCCAGTACAAACGGAGTTCAATCATCATCCTGATGTTCTCAGCCCCCCTGTGAGTTGACTGGATGTCTCACTGCGTCCAATCGTTTCTTCACCCACTGTCTGTCTATATTAGACACACGGTGACAGGACAGCTGTCTCCATGCCTCGTCTTGGTCCACGTTTCCATGCACAGGGATGCATGTGTGCCTTTGCAATAGATCTGGCATGGCAAATTAATGTTATGTGGCTTGTTTGACTGAGTACGCTGTCTCTTTGCTCCAGCCTCTGATCCTGACATTGGACCCAAAAGGGGAATCATCACCAAGGAATGTGGCAGGCTTTGATCACAGGGCTGTCCAGTGAGGGTGCGGGGTTAATGCGCTGTGTGAAGAGGAAAACATGTCACACTCATCTTATGCCAAAGAATTGGTTATGTGAAATGCAAAATTTATCATGTAGACAGTGGAGTGTGCTTTGTCTGTCAGGCAACTGTAAAATTGCCTCTAGTGGTCAATTGTCAATCAAATGCAAGTTTCCTGCTGTGAAACACAAAGAACAGATGACTTCATCTGAAGGGCCAAGAAGCACAGATGACTGTCATAAACAAACAGGAACCATAATGAGACTGTAATTACTTGCCATGACTGTTTACATTCTTCCACACAGAGCCTTCAGATAGAAGCTCAGCAGATCATAAGAGAGTCAAAACTGCTGATCGGCATGCGAAAAGATGATAAACGTACCGTAGAAGATCATCCTGACATTTCAGTGACACTCAACCCAGTTCTTAGTCAGCCTAAAACATTTTAGAAAGTAGTCCAACATGTTGCTCTCGCAGCATCCTGGCATTAATGATGAACACATGTTAGGAGAGAACGCAGGGTCACATGGTTACATTTCAAAGCTCATTTTAGGTTGTCCTCTTACGATTACTCTGCTACGGCGGCTCTATGGTTTACTGTTTGATATTTCACTTTTAGGCTTTTAGTTAGAATATTAATTTAGAGTGATGTAACAGTAAAAAAAACAACAACACTATTTTCAAAGCAACCAATAGCAAGGTAAGCAACGCCATAGTGACCTCACAATGGACGAAATATTCCTGTGACTAGGCATGGGACAATATGAAAATTTCACGTCATGATTATCTTCGCCAAAATTATTGTGATTCATGGTATTATCCAGATGAATCATCAAAATATGCTTAAAACTGTTAAAATGGCTCTAAAACATACTGGAATCACTTTACTTTTCTTAAGAAACAAATCTTTTTTATTGCATCACAGAGGACACACTTCTTTTTTTGTAAACTTCATTGGTGAAAAACAAACAATCTTAAATAAGGTAATAATAAATCATAAGGTCCCCCTGCATAAATATAGGATAAATTAATAAAAAAAAAAATAGCAACATTGTGTGTGTTGTTCTGTCTTGCATGATAATTCCTATATATTCTTTTGTAAATCAGGCTTCATCATCAATCATTTTTCACTTCTTCACTTGTTCATAATGGCGCACTAGACAGCTTTTTCAAGTCACTCGTGATGATATTCACGATTATCCCGATAATGGAAATTCACAGTGATGAACTTATTGAGTTTTTTTTATTGCGATCTGTAACAAAATCCTATATCGTCCCATCCCTACCTGTGACCCAAGAATGATTATGAATAGTTTTTACATATAATGTATAAAAGTATTATTGATGATGCCTGTTGGGTAATACCACGGCCACCCGTTCGCACAAAAAGGCGTATGAATGGCAAAATAATGTGCAAGGCATTTAGCATGCAATAAGAACGCCTTTCTTGCTTTTGGATTTGTCATTTGTACACCATGTAGTATGTATTGACTGCAATGTAAATGCATCCATGTAAATATGCCACGCTTCGTAGAAAACATAGATTAAGACCCCTTATGGTGGGCGGATGGGGAGGTGGATAGGTCCAACAAACACACAACTTTTAACCAGGAGACTGGTGCTCGAGACCTGTGTTTTGTTTTGTAAGTTACGTTACTGATGTTTGTCATATGTTTTATAGTGACATTTGTGTTTTCCATGTTACTTTGTTTCTGTATGTATTTTACTTAGTTTATGTACTTATTTTAAGCTCAACCATGACGTTTTTCCTAAACCTGTGGATGTTACCGTAGTTTTGTTGGGTGGCGTAAAAATGTAAAAGCCTAAAATGCGTCCTCATGACACGCGGAATGTCCGTGTAATGTTGCACTATTGATACGCCTTCCTGTGAGACTGGGTTGCCCACGGAGATAGGAATATTATAGTCTTAGTAGTTGCTTTAAGGATCCAGGGTTCATACCACTGTGTTGGGTGGGTCCTCTAGGGGAAAGAGCCTCGTATCAGCCCTGCACACCAGCCCTAAGATAAAGCAGAACAGGAACAGAAGTCCTCTATAAGAACCTGTGGAGTGGGAGGAAATGGCCATCCATCATGGATAGCATGTGATGACATGTCTGACCCCGTGTCCTCTCTCTCTCTCTATCGCTCTCTTTCTTTCTTTCTTTCTTTCTTTCTGTCTCTCTCTCTCTCCCTCTTCAGAGACACACATAATGCTGGTAGTCTGGCTGCCAGTGCTTCGCCTCAGATCACATTGTTTCCTCATTTAGTGCCATTTATCATTACGTCTCAGAATGCGTCTACCTGTATTTCCCATTGACTTTTTCACCTTGACAAAGTCCTCAATTATACTAAATATAGCATAATGTAACTAGAAGGGCACTCAGAGAGCGCAGACATTCGCCAAGGCCTTGTCCTATCTCACAATGTTAACGAAAGTGAAAAATAATTTGGATGTGCCCCATTATTCGGATCCGCCCCCAAAATTTGGCACGTTCCTCCGTGGCCCATGCTTCACCCTTACACTAAGTCCTCATGAAAATCAGGCCAGTAGCTTTTTCTGTAATCATGTTGACAAACAGACATACAAATCGACAAACAAACCGAAAACATAACCTCCTTGGCGGAGGTAATAATGGATACATTGACCGCTGACTGAAAGAGGAATACGAATACGACAATTCTGTAAATTATTGAAAAACGAAGCAGAGTTTTTCTGCTTGCACACAAATCAATGTGATCATCTGATTTGTTTAACAAAGCATGTAATACATCTAAACTTTCTGCATTATGGCAGTAGTTCAGCAAGGCTTCGTATTGGCTGTGTACAGACCCAAGATACATATAATTACAAAAAATGTACGGAGGCCACTCAGTATGTCTTTTAGAAGAACAGTCAATCTCCACCATATTCAAGTCCACTCCTCTGTAGCTGGGGAAAAACATTTCTGTTCTTGAAACAGGCTGTTAAAAGAGAATTTACCTATGCTGCCAGTTATGTATTACAGCAACATAAAGATATGGACGGCATTAATAATATCTTTTTTTTTGTGTTATTGTTTGCTTACTCCCTATGTTGAGGAGGGGGGGTTGTGGCTTCATGACCTCTCCTGTCACATTTCTTATTTTCTTCATTTTCTGGATTTTAAGAACTGCATTTTTCGTGTGTACAGAACAAAATGAGAAAAAAAAAGAATAACAAAATGTTCTTATGATAGCCAATCATGTGCCATGGGAAAGCCAAGAATGTGAAGGTTTTCATTCCAACAAAACACTAGAGCATTGTGATCATACTGATCAGTTCCTCCTCTGTGGTCGAAGCTGAGTTTATCAGTGAAAACACAAGCCGAGTCTCATTGTAGGTTGGAATTAAAACCTGCAGACTCTGGCACATGGATCTTTGTTCTACTTCATCACTCAAATCAGAAAGAGCCAGTGTTGATTTTTTTAGTCAAATGAATCCTTGTCAATTCAACGTTCTTCTCTCAAACCTCCCGCGCGAGGACCCTTTGCCTCTCCTTACACATGCACCAGACTTTATCGGCGAGCCCCGTAATCCACCACAGCTGCTCAACTGTAAATACAATTAACCCCAGTAATTGTGTGATGTTGACTTTGGGTTTTGTACACTTTCTCACTGACTGCCGGTAGCCCGTGCTCTCTGAGGATGACATCATGGGGTCTCAGGTTGCCCGCTGTGGCTTCAGTTTCCCAGGGGGTAGGGGATAGGGGGGTATGTAGGGGGGGGGGGGAGCCTGAGCGTAGACCTGGAGAGCAGCTCCGCGCTTTGAATAGACACTCATTCTCTTTGCTCGGTGCTCAGACGCGCACATACACAGTCGACTGACCTCTCTGCCACCTCGCTGTGAGCTCAGAGTTTGTTATTGGCTCAGTTATGATGTGTTGACAGACGAGACAGATGTGTGTTCCCCTCTTCTAGATAGTTTGTCGGTGTTGTTTTCAAAGTTGAAAAGCTCTGGAATTAGCTGAGCAACGAGAATAATTTGACTTCATGGCATTTGGTGAGATGGTTTGTATGTTTAAGAAGCCTGTGTTGTCAATTAAGAAATTCTGTTTTGTCTATGATTTTCCTCTGTGTGTGTTTTATTTGGGAATATGCAGCATGTGTGTGTGTGTGGGCCTGCTCACATTTTTATTTCCCCTTATTTTCAGGAGAGGGGGCTAAATATTCCCAGACAGATGACATGCTGTATGTATTATTGTGCTGTAAGGATGGCATTTTCTGTGTGACTTTGTGATGGAAATGCAGTGACCAAAGCCACATTAAAAGCTGTCTGGGCTGAAAAGTGACTTTATCTCTGCACAACAAAGTGATTCACAACATAAGTCAGAAAGCAAAGACAATACCCACGTTTGTTTTGTGACCATTTAAAAACCACCGAGGCGGTGAGGCAGGAATTCTTTGCACAAGATCACTTCCTCGGTATCATGTAAAATATAAAAATAGACCATATAGCTTATTCTGGCAGATTTTTTCCCAGGCAGCACAGAGCAGGCTTACCAGTAAGTGTCATTCATTCTGTCAATCATCTGTTTTAGTTATTTAAAGTCACTGGAGCCTGCAAAGTCAACCTCTTCCACTGTGATGTCAAAATAAGCACCGTGGTTCGGCTTTCCTCAGTTTTATTTTTCCACTCCCCACATGGACACACCTGGATCAGCTCAGAACACACACACACACTAGCATCCAAAACTGAGGCATCTTCAAGGAAGTGCTGCCATTCAAAACTTAATTTTCTTGTTTCTGCCTATAGTTTTTATGTTAAAATGTGATGGATAGAAACAGATGGTTCATGCAGTTGACTGTCCGACAGGCAAGCTGGAAAGTTCGGAAATCACCTGGCTTCATGAGGGGAAATCTTTAACGCTTGAGGATCGCACGCCCTTAAAAACAAGGTCTGAAGCGAGGGATTTGTCCGTAATCCAGTATTGATCCTTCCTAGACGGGCTGTCTGGTGGACTGACACTCTGCCATACCTACACGCACACAGCCACGCTGGCTGCGTGCCTCACCACATCTAACTATAGAAGTGAATACAAGCCGAGGCCAATTTGTGGCAGATTTAATGGCACATGGCGGAGTCGTTATGTTGGGTCGAGAACGGCAGAATTGACCATTTTGTTTTCCAGTTTAAATGTCAGTCCCAGACGTCCATGCATTATTAGCTTGTTGTATGTAAAGCCTGTGTGGACATTTCACTGTTGCTGACTAACACGCTGCATCCATCTATCAAACTAAACGGCACTTAAGAGCGAAATCAGCTACTTTACAAAAAGTGGCCAGCCGGGAGTCTCCATAAATAAGCTCAAATGTTGCCCCACTGTTTGTTGTTGTCTGCTTTCTAATTTGTTTCATTACACAAGAATGATTAGATGCACATGCTCTGTAAACCAGCCATCATTAATAGATGGTAATAAAGTAAATAGCTCTAAATCAAGGTAATATTCATTTAATTGCATCTGTAATGTTTTCAATTATTTTATTGCTAAGAAATCCAACAGTATTGTTGAGTATCCTAAAACAAAAGTATGTTGCATTTACCTTCGTTTGTAGACCAGCGACTGCATGGACAATTTTAATGGAACCTGACATCATAATTAATTTGAACAGCTAAAATGAAACAAATCAGAGATTGAAGTGGTTTATACGTGCTTTTTTCCTGCCATAAATCTTCTTTTCTGCAGAAAAAAACATTTTTATTCAAAACCAGTTTGTCTTTTTGTATTGGTATTGCTGTGATCCTCATCAGCCCACCGGTCCACATGGAAGGTCCCCACAGTTCAGGGACAGTCCATCCCTGATTATCAATATAATTATATAATTGCAAATATCATGGTAACTACAGAAGTGGCAGCGTCATAAAGTAGGAGAATTTATAGCAGTGTTTATAGTACCTGTTTTTTATGAGGCTAATAATTCTCAGAATGACGAGCAATAAAAACAGAATCAAATGTACCGAACACAGAAAACATGTACAAGAGATGGTTGTTGGAAGAACAAAGTGTTATAGTATTTTCATGAGAACATAGTGTAATTTTAACCAGCAGGCTGTCTCCTGAAGCAGCTTTGAGCAAGCTGGAAATTGTGTGATTTTGTTTGGCCGAGAGCACTGGAGGTAAAACCGGTGTCTGAAGAGGATTGCATAAATGAACATTTGATTGTAACATGTTGCTATTTATATAGTATTTTTTAAATGCGGGAGTAGCTTGCCAATACCAGTGCTGTAATTGGCTAGTAGCCTGGTAGTGTGGAACTGGCCAGTGATAGGATTGGGAAACTTTACACACATAATGGCATCTTAAAAAAAAAACTCACAACTTGCATTCTTTAACAGATAAGTACTTTTTCCAGTCAAGTAATGTTTGTATTTTGTAAGGACGAACTGTTTTGCTGCAGGTGGGTGTTGAAAAAGGGTTATTTCTTTTTTTGAGATAAGTGCTACAATTTTGATGTGTGCCAGAGTGCTGAATGGTTTCCCAAATACCTTCCAGTTTCTTGTAGAGTAAAATGATGCAGCCAGTGTAGGGAGCGGTGTTCAGGTGTGCTGTCAAAAGCAGCTGTTAACGCCTCATTGAGAACGTGTCAAAGAGCTTTGAAGGATCTGTGAATAAGAATTAGAGTGAGTCAGTTCGAGGTAGATTTCTTTTTGTTGTAATTTCCCAAGAGACCCACGCTGTATAAGCTTCGACTTATGGAATGAAAGGAATTCAACTGTATTTGGCGCTGGATCAAGTTACAGACACAGACATGCTACTGATGATCAGTACATACTGTAGCTATAAATGTTGCCCTTTTTACTTCATGCTTTCTGAACAAATGGACTCTGATTTCAGCCATTGGGTGTTTTTAAAGGAAAACACTGGTAATTAGTTGACTCTTGCTCTAATCTTGGTTTAAACACTGGTTTCATGCAATCAGTCTTTCCTATATGTTGAAATAGTGTATCTCTAATTAAAATAAATATTGGCATATTGGCATTTGAAAAATCATGTTGTCACAACGCTGTCCAATAGCAGTTCTACTCTGCCTGTGAAAAAAAGTTGTTTACCAGTCAATTCAATACGTTCCCTTGTTGTATTATGGGAAATGTAGGATTGAGCATTTTTGAAGCCTGACCCATACAGTCAGTATTAGGGATGTCACGAGAACCGATACTTGGGTACCAAGTCGATGCCAAAATTCTGAAAACTTGATGGTACTCGTTTTTTCTTCAGTACCGCAGGTACAGTTGGTACCGGGGGTCAGGGCTCGAGATTAATGTCGTCCCATCATCTCGGGGACGATGGAAAATTTCCATAATAATATTACACTGTGAACAACAAATCCGTGTTTAAATCGGCAGGAGGAGAGCTAGTTAACGTTATCTGTTGGCAGCCGGCGGGCAGCACAGTTCTGCTTGGCTAAATAACGAAGCAAACAGCTAACGTACGGGGGTTGTATTGAGTTACATTATGATGTGTTCAAGTAACTACAACTATTCAGTAATAATGGGTTGGTGAGAAATTTGAGGCAGATCATGAAGGATTAATAATAAATTTGCAAAAACCAGTATGAAAATGTTAATAAAGGCGTGTATGTTGAAGTACTTGGGATTTATAGTTTTGTTTTTTACCGTGGTACCAAATTTTGTATTGAGAATTGTGGAATGTGACTGGTATTGGTATCAAGGTACTAAGTTTCTGGTATTGTGAAATCCTTAATCAGTATATCCTGCCCTCTGCTGAAACCATTATTTTTGAAAATCTGTGTGTAATAAGTCCCATAACTTTATGAAAGTGCCCCTTTTAATAAGAGTAAAAGTAAATCAGTAAACGGGCGGTCTAGGTTTCAATGGTAGATGCAGCCAGCTTGTTTGAGACACCTGTCTGTGGGACAGCAGCTACCCAAAAAATCCCCATCAATCAGTTGGAAGAACTCAGCCAGTGGCTTTGGTGACCAACTGGGGTGCACCGCTGCTTTACAGGATAAAAGTCTGTCATGAAAGAATCCAGATCTCACAGTACAGCGTTAAGTTAAATATGCAAAAGAAAAAAATAAATCAGAGCAATGACTGATGATGGGTTGAAAATATGTTAGATGAATATCCATGCTATGCATCTGGGTGTGACAGAAGTGTGACAGAAGAAGAAAAGGTAGAGAGAGCGAGTGTTAGTGTGTGTGTGTGTGAGAGAGAGAGGACAATGGCGGGAGTGTGATTGAACACCCAGTCGAAACGTGTGGTTGCATTCTCGCTTTGTTCCATGAGATCACAGTTGTGGCAGATGCAGGATAGACTGGGAGCAGCTGTTTTGCTCGCTGTTCTCCAGTTACAGACGCTGGCACTGCCTGCACTCTGGGGATGGGCAAAGGGGCACGCTGTCGAGTCTTAATAGTGTTTGTTCTCTCAGGGTGGGCACAAAGAGTCCTCAGACCCAGCAGTGTACTCCGCCAGTGTTCTTGGCATCGGAAGAGAGGGCCGTGGCCGAAGGTGTCAAAGAGAGTGGGACTGGTGACAAGACATAACAAGCAGCTGGTCCCACTCTCACAGGACCCATGGCGCCATTAATTACACTGACCGTGGAGGCTACGGTGAACTCAAAATATTATTGGAAAGTGCGCTGATTTATTGCGCTTGTCAGTGGAAGTTAGATCGGGTAAGAATCAGGTGGAAATCTCTTAAAATTGACAAATATAATAGAGGTGTAAAATTTATAGGAATTTGTAAGAATTAAGACAGAAGGCACCTTTCAGATGTGGTCGAACAAGAGCTTGTTTTATTGCAAAGGAAAAACTGAAAGCTCTAATGAGAATTTAAACACGGTGCGCCCAGCTGTCTGACTCGGTGCCATGAAGCCCTAAGTGGTGCAAAAGAAACAGTTATGATAAATCATACAAATAGCACTCAGTATTTACATTTTAAGCAGGCCTTACTGTACTATATTATTGATTTGTTTGTGTGTAGCCATGAAGCAGCTGAAGAAATGTCCTCAGATATTATATTTTGGAGCTCAACATTTTCTTAACATACAACAGTGAATTCCAACACATTCGGGTGTAGTTTTATTATTTTTGCTCTAAACTTAAATAGAGCACTGTCTATATAATTCACACAGACAATAATACGTTCTCCGTGCAGCTCCAATACGGTTGACTTAGCTTTTAAATTTTCTTCACACTCTGTTTCCACATGTTTTATTCCTGCTCCATTGATGTTGCATGCACTTTTTTACAGTGTGTGCATAATAGTTTCCTCAAGTCTATAGCTTAAATCGTACAATCATGATCACAATAACCAAGACTTGTAATTGCTGTTGCATATTCCAGAAGTGTACAGAGAGAGCAGAAGGTTTGAACGGTCTAATGAGATGCTTCTGCCAACAAGTTTCCAGCCTTCACAGCCAATAGTCCGAGTCAAGAGAGCAGAAAACAACCGAATGCAATTATTCTCAGAAAATCAACACTTTTCCACGGAGTCGGGGGGTGGATTTTACTAGTGTGCGCTGACTGAAAGCATTCTCTTGTTATGAGACAAGCGATGGCTTCTCGGCCAACAGTGTTTATCACAGATAAAAGATGTTTGATGTATGGTTTTAAGGATTAGATGAGAGATGGAGGTAGTTATGTATTTGTAAATCAGGTACAGAAGTTGACATCTCACCAGGTGTAATAAAGGGATAGTTTGGGTGTTTTGAAGTGGGGTTGTATGAGGAACTTCTCCATAGCCAGTATAGTACTTACAGTAGACGGCGGTCGGCACGCCCCCCAGATTGGAGAAACAGACGGGAGTACCAGTCTGTTTAGGTCTTATGTGGCTAAAATACGTTTTGATGCTGCTCCCGTCCACAGGCATTACATTGCTTTGCTCCCCTGCTGGTACTCCTGTCTGTTTCTCCAAACTGGGGGCGTGCCGGACGGTCATCTACTGTAGGTAATACACTGACTATGGATAAGTACCCTCATACAACCCCACTTCAAAACACCTGAACTATCCCTTTAAGGATGGTGGTGAATTGGTGTGCGAATCATAGATTTAATTGATCCAAGCTACTTTGTCTGCAGTGCTACTGAGCAATCTTATGAGTCATACAAGTTTCTCACGGAACTGTTTTCAGTCTACCGTGGACTTACTGTTAAGTCTCAAGGCAAAGCAATAAATCACAGAAGTGTTGCTGATGCTCTTCCTCCTCCTTTAAAACTTTTAAAGGTTGCTGGATACATTTTGTTTAATCGAATTTTACACACCATTTTTATACCAGTTGGTTCAAAAAACAGAAAGCTTTATAGTCTTGACAGTATGAATTTATTCTTGTTTAATTAGCTGTTTAACCTGCCTCTCTTTGAAAGTATTGCCAGACTGATACTGAATTTTTTTAGGCTAAATTAGGCTAAAACTTTACCCATAAACACATTCCCTTCAATATGGTTACTAGAGAATTGTGACCAAAATGTAGTGAGTGGGATATTTTACAGCTTCAGTGAGTTCTAGTGACAAACTATATCATTAAAATACGGTTTCTACATTACCTCAAATGCATCTTTGGCATTCCATACTGCAATTTCCTGTTACTTATTGGCAAACATATACCAAAATATCTGCCATAAGCTAATATCTAGCGATATATTAGCCAGGTTGATTTATCAGTCTAGCTCTGTCAGAAAGGCCCGGGGCTTTGTATTTATTTCCATCAATCCCTCCATCGCAGATCAGTTAATAATTAAGACTCATCCATGACAGACCTTTTGACTGTGTTTTTTATTGAATTAGAAAGTCTATTTTATATTATAATCAAAATGTCTTGTCAAAGAAATGGTTAACAAGTTTAAAGAGTTTAATGCACTTGGACGGTGTTGCTCCTGACATCATGCATGATTCAAATTCACCTTCAGCTGGTGTTTTATCCACCTAGTCCAGTAGGACTTAAAAACTAAAATTAGTTGTCCTTGGCAGCGGATCATTCTGGTGAAATAGTCATTTACCCAGAAGTAATAAATACCAACACTGAAGTCAAGAGATGTTGCAATTTCCGAGGGCATGAGGAGAAAAAGTGCACATCATCATACTTCATCATTCATAAGGTCTGCTTTTTGTACCTTATTCCTTACTCCTAGAATGATTTGAAACACCGGCTCATGTTTTACAAACGAGAGCCCAATTCAGACACGCAGTCTGTCCTCTGCAACTTTAGCAGTGACAACTCCGTCTGTGGTTGCATCTGATGATGCTCGGTCATAGCTGGGGCCGCCTGGTGTTGTCTTCCTCCCTGTCAGCAGCGTGGGGATGGTGCCCGCAGTGATGCGCACTTACAGTAAGTGAAGGAGTGATGTTTCAGAGATGGATAGCATTTCCAGTATTTATCGACTGCTGCGAGGCGGCCCTGGATGACACTGCATTCAGATACATTAGCGGTAGAGCGAGACTTGACGGGCCTGTTGGAGGAAGAGAGGGAGAGGGGGCTGAGAAGTGAGGAGGGCAGACGTTAAGACATCACCTAGCTCATAGTCTGACACGGAGGCATCGATCGCAGCCCACTGCTCTCCGAGCTGCTTCCTGTGTTTTCATTGGGCTATCATTGGATGAGAGCAAACAACAACGTCAGGGGGAAAGGCTACTGATAGCTTCCGTATCTAATGGCTTTGCACTCTCTGGGGAGAGAGATTACATGAACTAGAATGCCTAATAATGTACGTCTGGATGCCACTGAATAGGCTATTACTGCTGGAATGAGAGCTGTAATAGTTACAATAAACGTTCTCACAAACACAGTTATATTACGCACACACACTGCCACAGAGTAGTTATTGCTTCATATGTGTCCAATAGTGGTGTCTTTTATTGGTATTAAAACAAAGGTCCAGAGTCATTCTATTTATATCGGATGTTTTATTGCTAGGAGCACTTGCAGTGGAAGTCATGTTGAGAAAACCCTTCAAAGCCTAATCGGTAGTAGTTTGACCATATAAATCAACTTAATAGTTTGACTTTTAGATGAAAAAATAAACATTTTTGTGTAGAATGTATGGGTTATACTAGGAAGCCTCTTAAATCTGCCACATGGACTAGTAAGTATAAATAGCTGTTCTGCATTTTACTCATTAGAGTTCCTGATAATTCAGTAAATCTGCTTCTTGACTTTAGTCATTTTGTGTCTCCATTCACATATTTTAATGCGCATTCTAAGTATCTCATTAGAAAAGCTGTATGGAAAAAAGTTTTTACGCTCGCTTGAAGTGGTTTTTGCCTTTAATGAAAAAAGAGTTAATGTGCTAAATGTGTTATGGAAACGCCTTTGACGACTAAATTCTGACGTAGCGAACTTTTAACTCACATGACTGATCAGCCGTTTCCGCTGTCGGCGACTTCTGGTCGTGTCTAGAAGGGAACCTGCAAGTTGTGGAAACTCTTGTGTGATGGTTAAGGTTAGGATAAGTCATCGGGCAGCGAGCCTCGCGAAAGTTTTTGCAGATTTCATGTCTTAGAGTTACCTTCTAGACATGACCTGGATATTCCCATAACGTGCAAACGCTTGTCTTTGTCTCCAGACAACCTGAAACATGGCCAGTACTAGCGGACATGAAAGAACAATTAAAACTTGCCCAACTGAAACAAATTTCTGAAGACCTCTCTCCATTTTTTATAGATGAAATGAATAGGCTTAGTTGGTATGTATCTAAATAAATGTACTGTATTGTACCCGTATTTGTTTTTTCTGTTTTCAGTGAAAAAAAAAAGTTAATCCTATAGATTGTTAAAGCTATTTTTAAGAGAGGAGAAGCCGTGTATGACGTCTCCACTGACTTAATCGACTTAAGAGGAACATGTGCATGGACTGCATGATTCTTCTGGTAATTTCCACACCACGACTGCACACGAATTGCATCCAAAGCGCTCCATAATTTTACACAGATGTGAACTATCGAGACAAACTATTGTGCATCTCATGTGGCACTCTACTCCCTCACAGACAGTCCATCACAAACATCAAGCGTGTCTGTTGTTATTCCCACGCCGAGGATATGAATGTTTCAAATTACGTTTGACTCGTATTAAAGGATTTTTTTTTTTCGTCACATTCTTTTACCTCAAACACAAATGCGGTGCCTAAAATAATAAATATTCCGCTATACAGGCACATTTATTTTCATCTGGAACAGGACTGTGAAGTGTTTTTTTGTGCAGTTTAAATAATACAATATCAAAAGTAGTTTGTGTTAAGAATTTGTTTCAAAGCAGTTTAGATAATTTCATCATAAAGACAAAAAACAATGGTGTCAATGTTTTCCAGTATTGGATAAATGAGAGGGAATACAGACGGAGAAGCAGAGAATTGTAAACTGACTTGCTTTTCCCACTGAATGACATGTTCCTGCTGAAGCTCAACTCAAACTGGTGGACCTGTTTCTCCTAATTAAGGGAAAAGGCGCCTGATTGACAAATGAGCTCAGGGTCAGCCAGCCAACCCAGAGACAGGGTTTCCCTGCCAAGACTGCAAAGCCCCTGGGTTTCCCATCAGCCAGGGGAGCAGGCGGTTTAACGCTCAGTCAGAGCTTTCCTCGAAGGAAACGGGAAGTCTCATCTGCTTTTGTTAGAGCCTGTGGGATTAACATGTGTAAGGAAGCACAGCAACAAATTGGATTACTGTACAAAAAAATAACAAATAGAATTTGTTGTTTGCCGAGTGTTATTGATTGATTTCCGCATGCAGTTGATGCATAATCTCTCAGCTTGTAGACGTAGTGTGCATGTGATGGAGATTTGATTTTGCACTCGCGTTACACTTCAGACTCGACCTTCACTTGACTTCATACTTAACTCCAGATTACTGACTTCTAAACTGTGAGCAACTTGTGCACCACCTGAATGTTGCATTGTATAGAAAGGCTAGTGCTTATTTTTTATGTATAACTATGACACATCTGAATGTCACATTATGTTAAAATCTGCTGGGGCCGGACTTGGATTTTATGCTGCCTAGAAACCACATTCCTGGTATATAATGATGACAATGTCAAAGGTTCATGTTATTCCTTCATTCATATCAGTCGCAGTGCAGTTGCATCCAAACATCCACATCTGCTCCTCGCCTATCTAGGCTTATTGACTACGGGATGGACAACAGAAAGATCCTGTGTTTACGGTGGTTATCATCAACAGTGTTTCTCCTCTAAAATGAGCAGACTAACAGCTGAATGATCTTTGCTGGCATCTGCTAATCCAACTCTCTTAAAGAGGATTCACCCTGAGTTGGGGAAAATCCTGAAAAATTCCAGGCTTAGTTATAGTGTTGTGATGGATGGGTGTGTTTTTTTTCGTCGACAGGAACAACAGAAGCATCTGTTTAGATTTATGCCATCTGTATTATCATTGGATGGATTCAGAGACAGGGCGGCTTAAGGGATATAAAGACAAAGTCATGAAGAAGAAGGAAAATGTGTATGGAGTGGGTGGAAATGATATATCAGTGATGAAGTGCGACAGTGATGAAGAGTTTGGTCCAGTCTGTCTCCTTAGGCTCTTAAACCGTAATGATTATTTTATATTTTGACTTTTTGCCCGTGTGTAGTTGCTCTTTTGCGGAGCATTTATAGCATATAAAACACGGCTGCTCTGGCCACTAGAGGTTGAAAGGCATAAGTCTCTCTGACCACATCAAACATCAAAGCTGGGTGGTCAGAAAAATTCTCTGGTTGCAGTCTCTCAAATCAATTTTATTTAGAACATAAGCAACAGATTAATTAATAATGAAAAAATAATCGCTAGTTTCAGCCCTATTGTGTTCTACATGTGACCACATCCAAATGTGGTTTCCAATGGAATTAAATTGTTTTGCACACAAAATTGTTGTTTTAAATGCTGGAGTGACCAGATTTTTACCTTTTTTTTTTATACTTTGTTAAAGAAGCATACAGTATATACAACAATACATAGTACAACAAATAGTTGGTCACCTATGCATTCATACAAACGTTTTATAGCGATGGAAATACAAGCCAATTCATAAAGCACTGGATCAGTAATAATCTCATGAGGTCACAAACAAAATCCATTTTCCCTCAGTATTGCAAGAACTTATCAACTCATAAATTTAACAGAAAAGTAATCTCTCCATACTTTGGATAGATTTTATGACTAGTTTTCAAACGGTCTTTGTTGGAGGTTCAGTCTGTAACCATTTTCGGCTTTTACCATTCTAATTAGCACATTGAGTTCGGTGACATCAGCTTATTCCTTTAATAGCTCTGCCCGACATTAACCTGAGCAGAGGTCTAATCAACCAAAACATGTGTGGCTGCAGGACAATAGCATTGCTTTAAGTACCACTTTTGGGGAAATAGTCCTTTTTCATAGACACATCACTAGTGTAAATGATAAACTGAATGAAGGCTGAATTCCATTTAGCTGCTTCAGTTTCAGGGTCCTGGTATTGTGCATGCTGGCTCTTTGTCATTACTTGAATAGAATGTAGTTGTGGTTAAGTTTACTAGAAAAAGAGGAAGAAGAGGTGGCATGTAGCGGCTGAGGCATTTTGTTAATGAGGATACAAAATGAAGACTGAAAATGTCCTGCTTTTTGTGTGAACTGCATCCAGTTCATCTTCAGGATGATGCATAATCATCCATGTTAATGGCACTGTGATTTACACTGTATAAACATTACATCTTTGTTATGTGGTGACCTTCTTGATGTGTGAGTTCAAAGTACATTTTCTCATTGCAACTAATGTGTTCACCTTGGAGGAGGTCACTTTTGCAATTTTGCGGCGCTTTGAATACGTGCGGCACATCCTTCAAAAGGTGCAGATGAAGTGTTGCTGTGGGGATTTAATAAAACTAAAATTGAAACATCTCATACAGCCTACAAGCAGTTTTGGCTGACTGATAAGAATCATCTATTCATAACGCAGCTCAATGCAGACACTTTTTACTGGGATCAAAAAGAACGGTGAAAGAAGCACAAAATAGCTGCACTATGTCCTTGCCTGACACTGTCCTTATGTGTTGTATGTTCAAACACGCAGTGTGACATCCAATTTGTACCTCTATTGAGCTTCCAGCTCAATGTGGCATTAGCCGTCACAGACGGAAAACAATCCACCTCAGCAAAAGGTCACTGTGCTTGATTTGCTCCAGAATGGAAACACTGTAGGACCTTAAGTATCAACAGCTGTGAGACTCATACATTACGACTACTGTGTGTCCTCGTCTGGCCAGAACACCTCATTTCATTTTACCCATTTAGGGTATTTACTTAATTTAAGAAGTAGCAGTCATGTGCTAGTAATGGACAATTATGGTAATTGCATCTTCCCATCTCTCTCTCTCTTCTTCCGTTGTCTTTAATTGCTGTCTGAGTGAGTGCTTCTAGCCTCTCAGTGCATCTTCACTTTAGCTGAGGTTGATCTTTATATCGTCATGTGCTTTTACGATTGATAACAAGGCTGAACGGTTTGATAGGATGGAAAAGCTGGTCCAGAGTTAGAGTGTTTACATTTCCTGGTTTAATTTTCGAAAAGCTAAGTGGATATACAGGAAATCTTTATAAGATCTAAAGCTGGTGTTTTTTTTCTGAAATGACAAATAATTCTGAAAGCTTTCATTGCGGTTGTTTGTAATCCCCCTCTCTTAGCATCAATCTGCCATTTGACATGTTGCTAGTGACCCTGCAGTCAAGATCTGAGATCTACGCTGTATCACTGTAGCCTTTCACACCACTCACAAAACCACACAAAAGAGCTTTCAGCACTTACAGCCAAAGGGAGGGGTGTGGGTGCGCATGGAAAATATGCTCTCGCCTCGCACTCCCCTCTCAATCACACTCCAACAACACAGAGCAGGTAGTCTGACCAGAGGCAATGGACCGGCCCTTTCTATTAATTCCCTCTGAATTATAAAGCAGGTAAACTAAATTTTAACCAAACACCATTAATCACAATGGCTAGGAGGTCTGTTTTAATGAACAGAGTCTGTTTCGGGGGCATCTACGGAGCGGTTTAATTTGCCATTTAAACCCCACCTGTCTGTGTCAACTAGTCCGTAGAGAGGTGCATAAATGCGGTCCAATTAGCTGTTCCAAGGGTTGGGTCTGTATCCATTCCTTCATGCATTACTACAGCCAGGGACCTGGGCATGTTAAAAAGGATCCAGTGTGCAAAGGCCCTGATGAATAGCATGCAGGCTTTTATATGTTGTCGGGACATGGAGCCATTTGACCTGATTGGTTCTTGTGCAGTTTGGCTTATCTGTGGATTTGAGCTAATATATTAATACAATTTAATATAATTTCTTTGGCATTTCTAAAAATATGATGTCGCCGTTTAAAAGACACTTCGCTTTGTTGGCATTGACAGGGACAATATTTACGAGGGGTGGGCGTCACAGAGGCTCCACGATACGATATTATCACGACACTTAAGTTAGATATGACCTTATTGCGATTTTAACCATTTTGCGAGTATTGCGATAAGGTACCTTTTTTCAACTGCAAATTATGCGGTTTGTCAACATCTGTTTTTTATCTAATAAGCAGGGCTGTCAATCGAATAAAATCCTTTAATCAAGATTAATCGCATGATTGTCCATAGTAATCGTGATTAATTGCATTAATCACATTTTTTTATCTGTTCAAATGTACCTTAAAGGGAGATTTGTCAAGGATTTAATACTCTTATCAACATGGGAGTGGGCAAATATGCTGCTTTATGCAAATTGGTATATATTTTATTATTGGACATACATTTACAACACAAAAACAATTGACAAATATTGTCCATAAACCCTCACAGGGTACTGCATTTAGCATAACCAACTATGCTCAAATTATAACATGGGCAAACTCAAGCCCAACAGGAACAACAGCTGTCAGTGTGCTGACTTGACTATGGCTTGCCCAAAATTGGATAGGCAATTCCTTAGATTAATTCTTTGTTCATATGATAGCAGTAATCTTCACTCTATCTTTAAAACTGAACCCTCTACCGATCTGATGTTTAAGAGGTTAATAGTTCAATACTTGGACATCCCTGTATTGATACAGTGATTGGCCGTGCAAAATAATCGCCGATACTATGCTGTTATTGATTTTTTTTTTTTTTTCACCCCTAGTATTTACTTCAAAAACATTCCAACCAAATGCACATAAATGCCTGACGAAAAACAAATCTACAAGATGACATTGAGGATGTTATTTTTTAACCAGTATTGATCTGCATTAAAGGAGAATGTTGCAATTGGTTAGATAGATTAGTCAGATTGCCGATGCTGTGATTGGTCAGTTGGACTTTTCGAAACTCTGTGTTCCGCCTGTGAAGGGATCACTGAGTCTTTATATTGTGTGGTTGTGTTGTTTCTTCTGAAAAAAAACTGATGAAAGTCAGATGAAAATGATCAGCAGTGTGAAAAATGCCATTTGTTGTTGTTTTTTACATTGTGTTTTCTCATTTTGTCGTACTTTATTTTTACCCAAAGCGTTCTGTGCTGTCCTAACCACAGGCACATGTTGACCTTCTTTATGTAAAATGGAGATGAACAGCTTGCAGTGGAGATGTAAGAACTTTTTTGACATATAAAATCTGAAGAGCCATTTTTAACCATCCAAAATTTTTATTTTTACGGAAATCGGCTGAACATTAGATATTGTAATTTTAAAACTAAATTTCTAGCTTACCAATAGCTTTTGTCACAGACAAGAATTAAAAAGCTGGCCGTTTAGTGGACCACCCTCTTTTGTTTCTCGGTCCTGTCCCAGTCACCTCGGGTTCACACTTTCGGTTTATATTGTTTTTGACAGATTTGACACAAACCATGTCGTCCGAGCGGCTCTCTTCATTAAACATTTCCTGCCAGCTTTTGCGTACGACATTCCTACACGCGCTTAGTGCACACACACAATTAGTGCTTGTTAAAGAGCATGTGATATGGTAAATACACCACCAGTTTCCCATAATTACAGCCTCCTGTGAACCTTAGAGGAGGCAAGTGCTCCGGGTGACTAAACTGGGACATCTTAACTTCCCCCTAAAACGTAATGCTTCTTCCTCTTTCCTTAACAAAAATATGCTGTCTTTTAAACTGAAATGTAAAGAAAAAGCTAAACTATTGTCTCTGCTCATCCTCCATTCTCTGCTCCATGCTCTCTTGCGTTTTTTTTTTTCCATTTCTTGGACCCTGTTGCTGTCCTGTCACTTCCCTCCCTGCTGGTTATTTAGCACTTTCAGTGGCTTGCAGGACAGACTAATTGGAGCAAGAGACAGGTGGAGGCCCTCTGTAGCAATCGGTCTTGTTAGTGGCGGGGCTATAGCTCACACTGGGTGAATCTTCTTGTTTTGCAGCATGAACGATGGAAGGAGGGCATGAACTTTTGACACACTCATCTATGGGGCCCCTCAGCAGCCTGCCAGGCTTCACTTATTGTGGGTTAATGTCAAGGTTCTCCGAGTAACCAAGCCAAAACACCGCTCTCCATGAATATGCTTAAAAAACAAAATGCTACTTTTACTCTGAACAGGTAGTCTACATGTCATTTAAACTCTTGTGGTGCATCTTTTTTTCTCTTTGTTTGTTCATACAGATTTTAAGATACAAGATGCTACTGCTCTGCACTGACACCCCGGCATGATCACTTGCCTCTCTCGGTCTCTTTCCCCATTTCTGTGTCAGTGTGTGTGGTATAAGGCACCAGTTCAGTAATGATGTGTCGGTGCGAGCGTGTCCACTGTGCGCCGACATGTTGCAGTATAATGCAACCAGGCAGGTGTGAGGGTCACAGCCAGTTTGTGGGCCAGTGTCTTGACCCCTGCTGTCTGCTTTGTCTGACCGTCAGAGGAACCCCTTAATTAGACCTTTGGTTCGCGGTGTCTGCCCGACGCAGCCAGCGGACACTCGGCAACAATCCATTCATTAATGCTCCTGGTTGACTTGGCAAGAAGAGCCTCGGTTTCCCAATTCCTGCTGCACAAAAGCCATGTTTGAGAAATCTCTAGTTTTTCACTTTGAATTGTGAGCCCTTGGTCCTCTTTTTCCATTACTGAGAAGTGACTTTGTGTAATCCATATTTAGTAGAATATTCTGATTCACCAAGGTGGATGTTGTGGATGGTTTCTAAATTTTCACTTTCTGAGCTGATTTTCTGTCTCATTCTGTCTCTAAATGTCAATCAATGCAAAAAGCATACAACTGTTAGTGCTGCTGTAAAAGATGGCATTAAAGGTGCTTTGATAACATTGATAACATTCAGCTGCTAGATGTCGCATTCTCCCTCCCCCGTTCCATTGTATTCACTTCATAACAAGTCGTTGCCAGGCACTTACTGTCAATCTCAGCCATTTATCTGTTTTTTCCACACTAATTGACGACCGAGAGATACTACGCGGTGCCAACGTCGTTTTATTGGCTCACAAGCCTTATTAGAATCTTCCACAGAGTTAAACAAAACATTCATTTGGACCCGCCAAAATTTTTTAAATAATTAATTCACAATCAGAACTTTTTTTTTAGGAAAAAAATATATTTTTATTCGGCACCTGTACAAAAGCTCTGATAATGTATTATTTAAAAAAAAAAAAATCATCTACATAAAAATTGTTATCAATAACACCTTTAAGTAAGTTGCTGAACTGAAACATACTATAGGTTGTAAAAACATTGATGTAGAAACAGTAGTATGACTGTAAAACGTTGCTTACATGCTTTTTCTCCTCCAAAATGTCTTTTGTCATTGCAGCAGTTCCAAATGATTAATTATAGGTTTACACACTGCTGCACAGTGTAATTTAAACAAATGTTGCCTTTGGTTGGTGCATGTTTGCAATGTGAGTGCATACCATTATGTAAGGGTAGAGTGATCAAGGTGCCAGAAAATGATTAGGAACAGAGCTGTGAGGGGAATTAACTTAAGCACAGCCCACTGGCAGCCAGGCCTTTCTGACAAAAACAAGGAGGTTTACTCAGTAGAGATCCAGCAAGACCTGGCCCAGTGACCTTCAGTGGTACAGAGACTGAGAGAAGGAGACAGAGAGAGAGAGAGAGGGAGAGGGAGAGAGAGAGGGGTAGGATTTCATTCTGCTGTTCTTGGCCGGCGTGTGTTGTTGCCCCGGCCGTGGAAAATCACAGAGCACTTTCTTAACGGCACCTTCAGAGCCAGACAGACACTTCTTTACATGGAATCCATCTGTAAGGTTGTGTGGCTGTTTTGTAACCACCGGTGCCCATGGGTGAAACCTGAGCCAACGGTGTGTTTCAGGTGCAGTCACCAGTTGGTCCACAGAAAGGCCCTGTGCATTGTTGTAATCGCAGCCTTTCAGTTTCAGTGTTTAGTGGTCCAATATAAAGAGATTACAACATTCTTGTCCCGTCGAGTGATTTGATAAGGTTCTCATGAAGAAGCTACATCAGTGGGTAAAAGAAAAGTTTATAAGGAAATCTGACATTTAGTTTACATTTTGCTGTGATGTACCACAGCTGTTCAAGATAAGACTCACTTCAGGGTTATTTCACCAAACTTATAAAGGAAGTATATTATATTACAAATGGAACAAATAAAAAAACAAATGACAAGCAGACTCTAGCCGGCCGTCAAAACGGTCCACACAACCGTTGCATTATTACATACAGTCTAAAATGTAACTACATGTTATCACAGAGATTTGCAAGGCAATGAGTCTGTGATCCTCTTCTATAAAATAACCATAAAATAAGTTTGAGACATTGTTGTAAAAGCATGTTGTAAAAATGCTCTCAGAAACGTTATAATTATCCGTCTGAGCCACAAAGGTTCTGTTGACGATTATATTTGCAGCGTTTTGCCAATTCACAGTATTGCCGTTTAACCGTTAACCACTCCCCCCGAGGTAGCTCCAAGCTTCAAACTGTACTGGTTCAACTGCTTCAAACATTGAACATTAGATGGCAGGGTTCTTGTTGCCACTTGGATTCTTGTATAACCCACTCAAAGAGCAGATTCTTCTTCATCTGTATACCAAGTCCTTGAGGTGTCTCTGACTGAAATTAGGTGAGTAAAACAAAATGAGGCATTGTAGTGGAGAGGGCCCTGTCACATCAGGTCCAGTGCTTGGTGATGGAGTGGAGTGATGGAAAAGGTCGCTTAGGTGGGAGAAGGCCATGGGCTTTGTTTGAATCGAATCCTTTGTTGGACAGGGATCTCAGATTGTGTGCGGTCCTGCAAATGAATGTGCCCGACTACTTTATGGTAGGGGTGTAAGAAAATATTGAGTATCGTGATACTGCATTGATTCTTAACTCTATCGATTTTTATTTAATAGTTTACATGCAAAGATTAACTCTGTAAATGCATTATTTCATGTGGCCTCTCAGTGTATATGTCCTCTCAAAGTGCTATGATGTTGGATGTTACAGGGACTGTGATAAATGTGAATGCAGATCCCACTGTTCTGATTGCATCAAATTCTTTACTTTTTTTACTCCGATTTTATGCACACGGTGATATGTTCTTTATACTATATTTCCTACAATTTTACTTTAAGGTATTATTAGATTTACAGGATTTTTTCATCAATGTGATGAATCACCTTGATTTGTCAGGTATTTAATTCACTTGATTAACCAATTTATCATTTGGTTATTTTTTGGCAATGACATTTTTAGAAAACATATTTTATGATATAGGTACTGTATAGTGAAATAGAATTACATATATTGTGATTGGAGATTATATCATATTGCAAGCACCTACTGTGCTTTATATTAAAAAAAACTAATGCATCAAGTTGCTGCTTTGCATGCCGTCTCTGGGTTCAGTTTTCTTAACTGGCTAGGAGCCGTGTTAAGTGAAATATTTATGGGTATCACAAAAGTTTTGACATTTACTGCCTGACACAGACAATCAGCTCACAGAAACTGTGCCGTTCCAACAAACTTAATTATTACCTGTACACATTGCATCTTTATGGACATTTGAATGCTGTAAATTCAAGTATTTGGATATGTCATGTTGTTCTCTCCTTGTTGAGTTATGACTTTACAAGCATTGCTCTCTTCCATCAGACAGGTCAGATCCTGAATTAAACAGCGACACATGATATATTATTATTATAGGATCACTTCATTCAAGATCATTTCCATAATTCTTCAGAACTGATGGTACTCATGGTTTCCCAGAAGTCATACTGGCTAAACAACATGAATATTGGCAGAAAGAATTGATTCAAAGTGATCTTGATGTTTCGGCGTTTTTCAATATCTCACTACGTCGTCACATCATGAAAGAAAGAGACAGTGAGACAGACGGAGTGAGAGAATGAGACAGCGTGACAGACGGAGGGAGGGGAAGGAGGGCGAATCTCGCTGTGACAGCCCTTTCACTCCTTATGAATGACGTTTTTCTTCCCCCTCAGCATTCTTTGGGACTTCAAAGCGTCAATCTCAGCAGAGTGATTTGGCCCCACTATTGTGTGAATCTTGAATATTCATCAGGGTCTTTCTTTTGCTTGAGTACTGAGACTCTGCTATGGATCTGCAGGGATCTCACAATATATATACTGCCATTATTATTATTAATATATTTAGTGCCATTACAACAATATGGATATCGTCTGATGTCTTGTGTGAACGAGGGTGTCTGGATTTAGATGGATCCATACTGTCTCGGAGAGTAATTAATTTAAGTTTCATGCTTAAATGTTGACTACATCAGCCTTCCTTTGTACTCCTTTTCCCATTGTGTTCCTATTAATAAAAAAAAATGAACCATAAATGATTAGCTTGTTGTTAGACGAAGCCTGTTTCACAATGCAGTTTATAGCCGGGGACTTGACAATGCAGAGAGGTTGTTGTTCGGCACAGTACTGGAACAATCAGTCAAATAATCAATTAATGGGATATTAACAATTCTGATGATTGATTAATTGTTTAAGTCGTTTTTTAAGCAAAAATGCAAAACAGTTGCTTACTCCTTTTGGGTTTGGACCGTTGGTTGGACAAAAACAAGCAATCTGAAGATGTCACATCAGGCTGCTGGACACTGAGATAGGCAGTATTAAACTATTTACTAGGGCTATCCTAGACCAAAGATCTGTAAAACTGAGTTTCTCCACAAAGAATCACACAAAAGCACCACTTCAAATCTTGTGTTTACCAGAGATATTCTCATGCTTATACATATGATCATACATTTCTTAGAAATAAAAAAAGCTTTAAAAATGACTAATCAACTAAAGAAATCGTCTAAGACCAAGACGACGGATTAGTCGACTAATCGACTAAGAAGGGGCAGATCTACTACTTACTGACGTATCGTAGGTCTAAATGATTAATCCATTAATCTGACGAATTGATAATGACAGTCATCAAATAAAAGTTCTTCTCCATGGTACAAAATATAGTCATTGTTTCTAAAAACTCAATAAGGAGAGGAGGCACATCTTTGTCTAGCTGGACGATGAAGACGGTGTCACGCTCTCTCCACTCTTGCAACCTGATTGGACCATCTGGGTGCCAGACAGCTGTGTTGCCACGGTAATAAACTGCTTTCCAGGATTCTATGACAGCAGTTTTAACACTGAGCTGCTGAAAATCCTCCTAATTTCACAGAGCTGGGGGTCAGTGTGGCCCCGGCTGGAACATCGCTCATGATACGCATTCCATCTTTGCCCAAAAGTAATTTCTTCATCTGTGTTCCGCCATGGCTCTTTGTTTCACAGGTTAGCGGTGATTTTTCACAGTCATCCATCCCCGCTCCTCTCGCTGTATGATGAAAGGTGCGTTCGCTCCTTTAAAGTGCCTTTCTGAAATCAAAAACGTGGCTCGTTTTCACGGTGCATTGTAACACTACTGCTAGTATTATTGTAAGGTCTCTATTTCATAAGAAAATGTTTGGCTTATGAAATGGAGACAGATTATTACAAACAACCAAGCTGCATTAATTGATCTCTGACTGCTGGAGGGCAGAACGTGGGCGATGCAGAGTCTGCAAAACAAATTGAAAATAATCTCAAGGCTAAACTACTCCCGGTAACTCCCTCCCAATCTCTCCCATATCAAAACATACAGTAATGCCCTCTGTACTAAGAGGTCAAAGCCAGACAAGGAGCACCATGGATGAAAACACAGTGCCAGCAGAAACGCTATCTTTACATGAGCCACCAAGTGAAGTACAGCGTGCGCAATAACTTCTGACTGTGTATATGTGGAAAAAAATATATATATTTTACACAAATTTTGGTCAAAGGGAAGAGGCAATATGCTCTCTACGATGGGCATAGTGTTTGCAGACAGTCAATGTGTGGTATGCACACAGCTCCTCGAGCATGGTATTATTTATTTATTTAGACAGTTATTTTAACGCATATTTTAATAACTGGGGTTTTGTTGGAAGGCCTTTGAGCTTGAGCATCTGCCATTTTTCTTTTGCTAACATTGTATCATAGGAGCAGTGAGCAGAGGGTTTATAGTGCTGATCGGAGAACAGATGAGGCGTGGTGTCAGGAACACTGAGGTGGTGTTTTTCAGTGAGCTGAAACCATGGATGTATTAAGGGAACTGGATACCATGTTCCAAGATGGCCCTCCATTCATTGCAATAAAAGTTGCTCACTATGCACATACACTGAAAAACTTTATTAGGCTTCCTCAGGCTTCTCACGTTTTTTTGGCCCATATGGCACGCTCATTCTGTGACTGAGCCAGCTCAGGTGGCTTCCTGCTAACTTTTGAAAACAATTTCTAAGTACAGCTCTTCAAGACTTGGGGGAAAAACATTCATTGTGATACAGCAGTTTATGTGGTAATTATTGTGCAAAAGAAAGTCTATTTTGGACCTGCAGTTCTGACTGTGGCCACTGCACCAGAATCACCTCACAGCTTAGCCCTGTTCCTGGCGTCTTTGCAAGCAGATCTGTGGTGGACTGACAGGCTATCCTTCACATGGCAAATAATTGTTTTCTTCATGTCTGCAATAATTAAAGAGGTAAATACTAATTTAATAATTTATTCGAGTTGACCAGTCTCACATATACGTATTTTGCTTTTATGCTTTTAGATACAAATTTCCTTGTGTGGCTTTTTATTACACCTGAAACGATCAATCGATTAGTTGATCGACAGAAAAATTTGTCTAGAACTATTTTCATAATAGTTTGTCATTGCTTTGTCTTATATGACCGTAAAGTGATTGGACTGTTAGTTGGACAAATCAAGCCATTTGAAGACGTAACCTTGGGCTTCAGGAAATTGTAATCGTAATTTTTCATAAGTTAAAAAAAATCGTATTGACCAAACAATTGATTGATTAATAGAAACTCCAGGAAAGTTGGGAGGCGGCTTGCAAGAGGCAAACAAGTGGTCAAAATCAGAGCAGTAGAGGCTGAGATATCCTGACTTTTAGTGCCTACATTGTAGGTCAAGTTTGGAAAAATCGCTGGATCCTACATTTCCCATAATACAACTTTTTTTTATACTTCCCCTGCCTTGTGAATGCCCTTAACCTTTAAATTGCATACCCCTGTTAGTAACACAAGCTTTCTTTTAAAAACTGTGTGGTCTTCAAACTCAAGCCATGTTAACCCAACTCCTCTGGCCAGAGCCACAAAATAAAAGAAACCTCTGTTTTCACATGATGAGTAAACTTACATCGGCGGAGTGCCCTTTTAACACAGATTTTATGGCGCTTGCATGTCTAATGTGACTATTTCTCATTCCAGTTGCAACAAACATTGCGGTTTCTACAGAACGATCAAGGTGCTGACAGATCTAATTCTCCGACAGTATTAATCATCCTGTAACTATGTGCGTGATGACAGATGAGTTCTGCAGTTAAAACTCAAACAAAGAGAGGGAGGGGAAGAAAAAAAAAAAGCAAGGGAAGTGAAGAGTTAATTTAACTGAAAGCAAGCCTTCCAAGCAGTCTGCCCCACTTTCAACCCCCTTTATGTGGTGGAGTGACCCCCACCTACAGAGCTGCTCACTCCCCTGGACCCCCCATCCCTGTGGGCTGAGTGGGCTGTCTGAGAATACAGCGAGGCTCCATGCTGGGCGTTTGATGGAGCGCAGAAGGGTGTGTGAGGTGCACTGACCCATTCACATTGCTCCCCATGCACTCGTGCTCCAGAATAGGCTGACTTATCACATGTAATGCACAGCGCTGCACAAATCAGGAGTGACAGCTATAGGGCCAGTGGAGCACTGGAAGGGAGAGAAGTGGCTTCTGGGAGCTGCTGTTCCCACCCAGTCAGACTTTAAGAGGGGACAGGTGTGGAGTAGAGGAGCCCATTTGGTTGTTGTTGTTGTTTCGCCCTCCTCCATCATTGCTTTAAACACCACCGGGACTTTTTTTTTTTTTGCTTTTTTGCTTCCCATTAACCATTTGGAACGGATAAACTTCTCTCTCTTCAAGGAAACTGTTTCTCTCGCTCACAAGGATCTTACATGTGCGATTGTGGAAATTCGGCCATCTCTGAGATGTTTACGATTCATGTAGGTGCTGTAGTTAGACTTGATGTAATCTGTCTAATAGCTCACTTAATCCTCTTAACTTGTAAATCTTCACCACTGGAATGTGTCCCTATTGTTATCATTTTTTTTGTCCTTGTGGTACTGCATGTTTGCATGCGTACGTTGGATTAGTGTGAAGTTGCAAAGTTGTGGCGGTGCCTGGAGGTGTGAACTCTAATCACCTCTAATCACCTGATGTGTGAGGGTCTGATCCCCGTACAAGTGTTTGTGTTTTCATCCCCTTTCACATGAGGAACTGAACGCGACTCAGCCCACGTCTGACCTTTAATACCAGACTCTTGGTTACAGATTAATGCCATTCACACAGCACCTGTGTCTGCAGCTGTAGTTCCGTACACATTACATGAAGATGGGGTTGCTGAGAGGTTGTTTTTTTTGTTCATCATTGTGGATTGTATGACAAATGAAGGTACTTTTATTTTGAAGTCTTTTGTACTTTTTGTAGGAGGGTGGTTGTTAGTTGCATTCCTTCTAGGGAATTCACGTATGCAGGCTTTACTGCTTTAAAGGTGCTATTGATAACATTCAGCCTCTAGATGTTGCATTCTCCCTCTCGGTTCCATTGCATTCACTTCACAACAAGTTGTTGTCAGGTACTTCCGTCCATCTCAGCCATTTATCCTTTTTTTTTTCACGACCCAGAGATACCACGTGATACAAATGCTGTTTTACTGTTGGCTCACAAGCCGTGTTAGAAGTGGGAACCAAACGTCAGATATCTTCCACAGAGATAAACAAAACATTAATTTTGGACCCGCCAAAAATGATTATTTCACAATCATCATTTTTTTCAGGAAAAGACATCTCTGTGGATTTATTATTATTATTTTTTTTTTTTAATAATCGTCTACATAAAATGTTTTCAATAAGACCTTTAAATGTGGAGTTGTATTGTTGAACTTTGACTTTGCAGTTTTTTCCACTTTGTCTACTTTTTTGTTTGTTTTCTTGTTTTTTTGTGTTGGAAAATGACCGTGAGATTATTTATAACAATGAAGAAAATACAGAAACGGGTGATCTGGTAACATATGACATAACAGGAACTTGACAGAATTTCTTGGAAATGTAATTCAACAACTTCTCCAAATTTATTTTTAACCATCTTTGCAGTTGACAGGAACATAATCTGTCTGGCAGAATATGCTTCTGTATAGCAACTCAGCCTTTCACACCATCGCTAAGCAGTGTCAGACACACATTAAACAGGGTTGCTGAGCCAGCATGGATGACCCGCGTTGACCCATTCACTCCAACCACAAATACAGGTCTTGTCCTTCAGTGCATCAAACACTTACTTGCTCAGCCTTGCAGGATTTGATACCAGATGGTTTTACCAAAGTATATGTACATGCCCTCTGTAAGTTTATACGCCTTAGTTCTTACGGTAATTCCCGTGTCCCTCTTGGCATGCTGTGTGTTTGTATGCCTGTGGCAATAGCTCATAACGCTTTTCACTGCTGCCTCTCACACCTCGTTCAGCCCCGGCTCACATCCTACTCTACTTTCTGTGTATAAGTGATGTGAGAATCTGTAATGTGCATGTATGTGTGTTAGGCTGTACGTGGATTCACATATACTCAGCTGTTCCCTCTGTAGTGGAGCGGTCATAGAAAGGGCTGGACAAATAGCACAGTGAGAGAGCAACTAAGTAACACCCTCCTCCTCCCCCCCCTCCCTCTTTTCTCCCCACTTCTTCTTTCTCTGTGTCTGACTCTCCCAGGCTGTCAGTGTGGAGTAGAGCTGGAGGCTGCAGGGCTGCTGTGGGAAGTTCCTGAGAGTGTGCAGAGTGGCAGTCACTCACAGAGAGACACTTGTACAGAAAGTGGACTGGCGCTCTTTTTGCGGAAAGGATATAAAACGTGGTCTCACACCTTCGTCTCTTTGCACGGGTGTGTTCGTTGTGGCTGCGCCTCAGGGATTTGAAGGAGGTGGGCGACTGGAGTTGGTGCTGGAGTGATGGTGGTGGCGTTGCTGCCTCACGAGTACGCCTGGCAGGCGGTTCTCCTGGTGACTGGACTGGCATCACTGAGCCGTGGGTCTGATGGTGAGTACTGTGCTGGACACCAGCTCTTTGACGCTTCCGCTGCCTTTATGTTTTAAGTGGCTGCGAGGCTGATGAGGCCGAGGCCTTCATGTGTTTGCTTCTAGTTTGTCTCTCATTGGCTGAACTGTAATGAAAATCTGCAAGAAGTAAATTGAAAGATCCTCTTTTTAAATTTGTGCATATTTTCTTCTTGGGTATCTATCTATATTTTGTGATTTGTGGTGGAAGACACTTAAATGTACTTTATTTTTTTTGTCAGAAGCATGTTTTCACACTTTTTATTGTGAGTAAAGTCAGGCTGCAGGTTGACCGCGCTAGCTGTGAGGTTACCCGTCTATTTTTTACCCTGCGGTATTTATGATGAGCAAAAGCTATTATGATCTCCACGGGGGCAACCATGAGAACGGGTGTGCATTTATCTGCCCCGTCCTATCCCCTTCTCGACCCCTCCACCCCCCACCTTCTCCCCCCCCCCCCTGGTCATGTTTTGAATTGTTTGAAGATGGACAGCCAGTTGTCTTTTACGATGAATGCCAACAGTGTCACGGTGCCCCGTAAGGTTGTGACAGGCGGGGAGGGTCGACAAGCTCCCTGCCTCAAGGAGATGACACTTGTGCATTTGTTCCGTGTGTGATCACAGAAAGGAGAGAGACATTATTGGTCAGTGTGAGTGGTAGTATGAGTTTGGGATTTTCTATTTTAAAAATACTAATTCAACCATTTGTTTAAGTTACACATATACACAATTTACTTTTTTCTTTTCCCAGTGTGGCTTTTTATGAGAGCTGAAACAATCAATCGATTAGTCGACCAACAGAAAATGGATCTGCAACTATTTTTATAATTGTCATTTCTTTGTCTTACTGTATTATTGTAGTAAAGTGAATATCTTTAGGTATTGGACTGTTGGTTAAACAAAACAAGCCATTTGAAGACGTCACCTTGGGCTTCAGGAAATTGTAATGGTCATTTTTTAATATTTTCTAAAATGTTATAAACCAAACAATTAATTGATTAATAGAAAATGAATCCACAGATTAATCGATAATGAAAATAATCATTAGTTGCTGCCCTACTTTTAAAGGAACAGTTTTTAGGATTTGGCGGCATCTAGCAGTGAGGTTGCAGATTGCAACCAACTGAAATTTCTCTTCTTTTGTGTGCCAAGCGTTTAGGAGAACTATGCAAAATCGGGTAAAAACACGAATGTCCCCTATCTAGAGCCAGCGTTTGGTTTGTCCGTTCTGGGCTACTGTAGAAACAAGGCGGCCGGCTCCTTGGAGAGGACCCACTCCCTATGTAGATCCAAACGGCTCATTCTAAGGTAACGAAAACACAGCGATTCTTATTTTCTGGTGATTATACACCAAAGAAAACAGTTATGACTATTATATTCCATTTTTGCCAATTGATCCCCCTAAATGTTACTCTGTTATTTTAATGGTTTCTGTGGACAAGCTTAACCTTTGCAGAAATACTCAGTTGTCAAACACTTATTAAGAACAAATGGTAAATGGACTTGCATTTATACAGCGCTTTTCTAGTCTTCCGACGCCTCAAAGCGCTTTACACTACATGTCAGCATTCACCCATTCACACACACATTCATACACTGATGGCAGAGGCTGCCATAAAAGGTGCCAACTTTGCCCATCGGATCAAATCTAAATACTCATTCACACACCGATGGCTACCGATAGTTGCCTTCGGGAGCAATTTGGGGTTAAGGGTCTTGCCCAAGGACACATCGGCATGTGACCGGAGCAGCCGGGGATCGAACCACTGATCTTCCGATTGGTGGACTGCCCTCTGAGCCATAGCCGCCCTAAGAACACAGTTGGGTGTCAGGCTGTAAAGCTAGCATCTGGATACACACACACACACATGCACACGTACACACACACACACACACAATAGCACAGTGTTTATAAATATTACCATTAAGCGATGGTCTGGAAAATTTCACCATATTACTCTTTGCTGCAACTGGATTGCCCTTAAATGATAGATGATGTGTCAGTTCTTTAATTTAACAACCTATTTATGCTCTCCTGATGCTGCCATGGACTCTTCTTGGTATATTTTAGTTACATAGTGTATGATATACAGTATAGTGTATATATGTTTCCAGTACTCGTTTGATGCAGACTTGTCAGGGTATTAGTGTTTTTTTTTCCTCATATAGTAAAAATGTAAATACATCTCCGACCAAAGCTTTTACAGCATGTTAACAGAATTGTCATTGATACGTTTTTTGGAAAATTCTTAGAAAACCGGAAAGCTTTCAAAAATGAAACGGAAGGAATAATAAGCAGGTAGATTTCACGTTAGGACACAAATGGCACTCTGATTTTAATCCTGGTTACAAAGAGATTCTTCACCGTCTAAAATAAAGACCAGCTGTAAAATCCCAGACTGACTGAATAGTTCAGAGCTAGCTGTAACTTTCGCAGTTGGTCACCAAATACCTCAGCTGCTGATGGATGTTTCTTCAGAGAATTTCCTTCATTTGTATCTGTGCAGACTGAGCAAAAGTGTTTAACTTCTCATCCAATATTAGTCCAGCGTGTTTGAGGGTCAGCAGTAGCCACACAGATAGAAAGGATGTAGGAAGATGGAGTGAAATTCAAACAGAATCATGTATGAAGAGTAGCATTGATTCACAGTCTCAACAGAACTGTCTGATTTTAAATGACAGGAGGCAAAGTTCCTGCTTGTTCCTGTCAGTGCAGACTGAAGCTCTTGGATAAATTTCATACTAAAGCTTTTACTATAGTGTTGGGCTTCCACAGTTTTACTCCTTCTGTCCACTTTCTTTCACTAATACTTGAGCCACCAGTTGCTTTTAGGTTTTTCCTCTGTGATCTGATATTTTAAAGGTCTCCCAAATGAGTAAAACATGTGGGAGGTTACCCATAAATCTAAGCAGCATGGTCAATTTGCCACCTGTTTCTGTAGGCTGGTGAGGTTCACAGAGAGTAGATGAGGCCTAGCCTCATTCTTCCGGTCGCAATGCAGTGGAAATACAAAGAAGTTGGTTGTATGTTCGATAAGATACTTTGTGATGGTTTTATTTTGTTTTGTTATATTGGTTTTGGCTCATCCACATTTTTGGTTTCGCTTTGTCCCATGTTTGTACACAAAACCGCTGAGTGACTATGAGAACCCAATGCGTCTGCGTCATAGCCGCAAATACGACTTCTCCCAAAAACACCCACCTAGAGAGACACTGACGCACAAACTGATACGAGCTGTTTATGGCTATTGCTGTTTTCAATCTCATCCCGTGACTCCAAAATACAGAAGGTCAACCACAAGTTCCCTTTACGCCACTGAAAGATATCATTTGGTCTTCTGGACAGACTTGTATAATCAACAAGACTCTCTGAGAAGAACAATGTCCTTTCCAAGTACAATGTCGAGTGTTTTCTTTCACAGTGTTTTCGAATATCTGAAAATGTCAGTGTGTCTCTAGAGGAGTGCGTCTCTGTAGGAACATTCAGAGGAGGTATTACTTTTCTTTATCAGCGACCGTTTGTTTTCTGTAGCTCCGCTTCAGTTACGTGAGTTTAAAGGAGGAGGTTCAGGTAGGGGAAAACAGGACAATTGTGATGTTCTTGTAAAGGTTGTTGTATTTGAGAACTTGTTGTTTTTTGGGTCCTCATAGAATCAGTTTATATGTAACCCTGTTGATGAATATTCCAAGGGTAGGAAATTGACGAAAACGACATTTATAAAAAGATTTCTTCAACAGTTTGAAACAGAAGGTGCATTGACTACACTTATCGCTCTTTGGAAGACATCTGTGTGGAGTTGAGTGTTGTGCAACAAGGTCAGAGTGTTACTGTGGTGCAGTGGTCCAGAAGTACAAAACAGCAGCAGTTGGTCCTCGGCAGGACCAGGCCTCTCCAGCCTTCTGTGAGCTGCTTCCTGTCAGGATGTGGATACGGTTCCCCCACACAGAATTTGATCCCCAGGCAGATGTGCTGCTCCAGCAGTCAGGCATGGGAGCATATTATGTGTGTTTGTGTAAAAGTTATTCATGTGCGCCACATGAGTATATCTGCCTTGTGAGACTTGGACGCTTAGGACTACTTTTTGTGAATTCAGGGAGTACTGAAACGCGCGGTACAGGACGTTGTGAAGTAGAGTGTGATCACGGGAGTTTTTGTCTTCATTAAACAACCACCATTGCCGATGAAAATCAATCTGACGTGACTCCGAAAAAAACATCTGGTAATGTGTTAAAGTTTTATTCATGTTACGTTTATTCACATTTCATTCTAATGAAATAGCCGCGAGTAACATTAGTTGACGTGACGTTAACTTCCTTCCTCACTCTCTGACGCATGTCATGGTGTAAATGGGATACGACGCCATTGACAGGCGACCAAATGAAACACACCATTACCGGGACACACTTGACACGTGAGCAGCGTGTGTGCGTCATGGGGACTTTTACTTTTTATTTCGGCACCCATGTTAACAGGTTAGAGCAACCGCACAGCCCGCGTGAGCAACGCGGCTCAGGCATGGGTTGGCTGCGGCTCGGCTGCATGTCGGCTGCGTCTCTTCTAGAGATTCGAGGTCATGCCTTTTTTTTTTTTCATGTGCCATGCACAGTTCACAGCTAAAACAGACAGTGAAAATGATCTTTTGACAGTATATTGACTACGGTTTAATGTCAATATCTGTTAAATGTCACAGACATGAATAAAGTTAATACTTATTTTTAACTCAACACTTCCTTTTTCCATTTCAAAATAAAAGCTCTAGCATTTTTTTTTGTGAACGGAAGTCCTTCATTTGTTAACACAAGGCTTTTATTCTGAAATATTTTCAGGACAGTGTTGTGGAAAATGCAGTGACTTGCACGGCTCCATAAATGAATAGAGAACCAGCTTTTAATTGTGGAATAGTACTGTACTATTATTTACAAATGAGCATGCACTTCTTAACCTTTAGTCTGTCTAAAATAAACAGAAATTACATTTATAAGGAAATGAAATGGCCATTATGAAAGGCAAACTCTATGTAGAAAGAAAGGGCTGACAGTAGCCGCGCAGTAGCAAAAACGGCGCCAGTGTGGACACCACACGCGTGAGACATGCAGCAGTTCAGCGAGGTAGCCGTCACGTGCAGCTCACGGGTCCAGTGTGTCCCGGCCGTTACCTTGAATAAAATTATAGATTTCTTGAACATTGTTGGAAACATTTCGGATAATGCAAGTACACAACTCAACAAAGTGTATAACATAGGTTGAGTCATTTTTAGTGTTGGAAATTCAAGCTTATATGAACCTAAAACATATCTGGTTTTATGTTATAAATACCTTGAACAACCTTGAGGAGAAAAACACTTTTTTTTTAGGCAGAGGTAATATTGTGGGGTAAAATGACATATTGTGGTGGCGCTATGGCTGTCGTCTCTCAATATGTCTGTAATAGAGCCCAGCATTAGTCAGTGGCTCGTGGCTTTTTCCAGTAAGTCCAGACCACATGGATGGATAGATAGACGAGCAGTGAGATGAACTGATGAGCATTGTGGATAGACGATGTTAAAAAGATATCTTGATCTTGACAGGAGCAGGAATAAATAAGAGAAGATGGGATTGTGATGGTGTGTCGGGATGAGTGCCACACACGTACACCACACTGTGGTCAATACAAAGCCTTGGTTTCATAGCATGCCTGCATCCACACCTGTTCCGTGTGTGTGCATGTGTCGGTTTGTCCGCATGTGTGTTGTATTTAATTTAAAGGGGACCTATTATTCTTATTTTCAGGTTCATACTTGTATTTTGGCTTTCTACTAGAACATGTTTGCATGCTTTAATGTTAACATAATGTGAACGTTATGTTTCTTTTTTTATTATTATGTTCAAGTACTGCATCGTTATTTGGAAAGAAAAGTATTCACACAATTACAAAGAGATCCACAAAGACATTAAACAATATTATATGTAACTATACATTAAAGGAAAAATAGAAATGGAAATTGTCATGCTGGCAAAAACACACACTTTTCTAATCACAATTTCTCTGAGGAATGCATGTTTTTTTTAAAGAAATGAACGTGTGTTCCTTATAATAAAGTTTAGACAATTATCCTCCTAAATCAGTTTTTCTTAACCTTCCATATGCAAGATTATTCATTCTTTCATATGCAGGATTTTCTGTGATTTATCGGTAAGTCTGATTCATCTCAGTGCACAATACTTTTTTCCTTCTTGATTCAAGTGTCTGTCTGTCTCTCTCTGTTCTTGGCATTCATTGGAATATAGCAGAAGTCAGTTTGTCTGTGTGTCTGCTGTGTGTTTGGGTATTTTTGCTGTGGATATAGCAGCTCTCTGCTGTCTTCACACACCCTTGTGGAAAGTTTTCTCTGCGCAAACATTGCAAATCCCTGACAGTCGAGCTAGTTTTTCTGAAGATGGTTGGTTTGGGGTACAATGTGGAGCGGGGTCTACTACGGCAGACCGGTCAGACAGTTGATAAATTAGTTGTGGCATTATTGCTGCGGGTGGTGGGAGCCTCAAAGTGTCCATCTCATTCCTTCACAAAGGCGGTCTGGTCACGGCCAGTAAACACAGAACAGGTTGCTGGAAGCTGCGCGGTGGAAACGGATGACCTGATGCGGGTGTATAGCAGCAAGAAACGGAGGAGAGTGTGTGGAATGTGTGTGTGTGTGTACAATCTGTGAGTGTCTCGAGTGACAGAGTCCTTTGAAGCCTGTAGGGGGTTAAGAGGGATGAGGGTGCGGTGGTAGGGTGGAGGAGGATGTATGGCCCCTTTGCAGGTTGGTTGTGACCCTCTCGGGGTCAGAGTGCATGCTGGAGACACTGGGGAAGATGTCTCCTTTGAGGAGGTGATTTACAACGGCCACCTGGAGTAACTTATCTCCCTTTTCTCTCATGTCCTCCTCTCTGCCTGTGATGAACAGTGTGAAGGTCTCAGCTCACAGATTAAATGGCTGTAGTGCTGTGAAGTCGGCTCTTGTGAAACAACCGTGTTAATTGGAACACTTTATGGAGAGTTTTTCTTTTCTTTTTTTTCCATTTTCCTGCACATGAAATTCCCCCATCAACATTTCTCTCCTAACTTCACTGGTAATGGCAGTAATTCTGTTTTGCATCGATTTCCAGTTATCTCTTGATGGGAAAAAAACAAATCCAATATTGTAACAGTATATTTATTGTCAGTGTCAGTCTGGATTACAACTTTAGTTGTAAAGATCACATCACACACAAATCCAGTATAGCCATGGACAATATGAATATTCATCAGGAATTCAATTTAGAGATTAATAGAGGACATCCTGCCTATAGCTCTCGAATCAAATTAATTATTGTTTTCACGGGACACAATTTCAGATAAATGTTTTCAACAGTGCATAACAGTACATCCTCTGATATTGAGCTACAAATGAAAGGAACAAGTTGGCTTTAGTTTACAGTTTCAGATATTCAAGGTCACCTAGCATATTCTCTGAAATGCCTAACTCATGACTCATCACTGACTCCCGTTCTACAACGAGCCATTCTCAAAGATCCTTCGTCCTTGACACATTTAGCATTTAACGGTTTTATTACATTTCATCTTTTCTACTCTGGCTGTTGCTTTTGTGTCATACTTTTTACCATACACTGATCATCCAAGTATCTGTACCTTGGTTTAAGGTAATCGTCCTCATCATTCCTGAACTGGTATGAAATGGTCATATGCAAGAAAAGAAAAGAAAATCACCAATGTCTTGCCGATGCTATAGCCTCTTGTTTATGCTGCCAACCACTTGATTGGAAATAGTGGGGGATTTGTCGTAAAAAACACGCAAATAATTAAAATTAAATCAAACATTTTGCACAAAAAACAGCTACAGTAAGTCTTTAATAAGCTAAGTCATATTTTTTTTTGTAGTTAAGGCAAACTGGCCATACCCAAGACTTATATTTAATATCTGTTTTGTTTTTGCATCAAGGTAACAGGAAGGCCAAGGTAACAGCATATGTGCTGTTGGATAAATGATGTGCGTTTCAATGTCTCCATTTAGTATCACCGTAGGAATGACATACAGTCCACAGTCATGCTACCTCCGTCACCACGGAAAACTTGACTGGAAGTGAGGAGGGAGGAAGTGTCACAGACCACGCTGATAGTGTTCAGCCAGAAATGAAAAGAGATGACAAACGCGGCCTTGAAGACAGCACATGATATGTCATCACTCATTCAGATATATTTGGAAAAGCTGAAGTCAGTGCCGACGGGCCCAAGGATGCAGTGCCACTGATGGTGACGAGCTGTGACTGAATGTCTCCAGCTGGAGTTATTCACTATATGTAACTTCTAATTGCTTGAAGTGGGTATGTTTGTGTGTAATACACTGCCGGTGTATGTGTGTGTGTGTGTCTAGTTTGAGGACCAGCCTGTGGAATGTGTGGGGGATGCAGATCAGATTTCGGGGTGACCTTGAGTGTGCCCCGTAGCTGACACAGCAAGTCTGTTGTGTATGTGAATACAGAGACAAAGAGAAAATGAAGTGTGTGTGAATAACAATGGACTACTGTGGTGTATTTATAATAATAACTCAACCTTTTATCTTATATATCCAAATCTATTAAGTTATGGTCTGTTTAGTTGCAGGGCCATCTTCTAATAAAAGTAGGCGATTTTATACCTGGATGATATTTCTTCCCTCAATGTGGTGTTTAACTTGAGGAAGAAAAGCTCTCTGTTACAGTAGTAGAACTTGTGCTAAGCATAACAAAGATGGCCTCTCCCTTACTGTAAGACTCCTGCTGGCTTTACATCCTATAGCCTCTTTAATAGTCTGGTGAACACACAGTGACTCTGTAGTAAACCTTCTCTTATATACCAAGCATGACAAACTCCCCCCCTCTACAAACACACACACACACACACACACACCTTTCTTTGACAAGAAGACAGTCTTATGTTACCTAGAGGTCTCGAGAAATTACTACATACTGTACATTCATGGCACGCATGTTCGATCTTAAATGTTAAAACTTAAACCCCTTATGTCAATGCTAGGTGGTAGTTGTGTGCTGAGCAAACATGACAATAAATGACAATCAAACTCTCATTAAGGCTACTGTAAGCCTGTTATTCTAGATTAAAAAAAATCATCATTTAATTTTGGCGGAGTTTGTGAGGAGTTAAAATGTATTTAGTGGATTTAGTGCATTTAATGTCAAGTCGCAGACTGCACTGCAAAATTAAATACTTGTTACGTGTAGGAGGTGAACATAAACTTGCTATGCAACCAGATATGTGCTGCCACTTTTGTATGTCAAACTGTTCACTACATGGTCTGAACAAGTTTAACAGAATAGAAAACAAAAGAGGTGCATTTTTTTGCATTTTTAAAATGATTTATCAGGCAGAACTCCGACTGATTTTAGCCTCACAGATCAGCTCTTGATCATCCGAGTTTTAGTGTTCAAGGCATCTCTTCAAGGCTGTAGGTTGTTACTCACATTCTAGGGCTGTCAAAGTTAACGCGATAATAACGCGTTAACACAAATTTGTTTTAACGCTGCTAATTTCTTTAACGCATTAAGGCAACTTGCAATTTTTATGTTGTAGCGGGCTCAGTTTTAAAGAGAATGAAGGTACTGGTATCATATGAAACTAGAAAACCTAAGGAATATTGGTACCAACTATGTCATGCTAGTTTGTCGTGAAGGAGGTTAAATAATGCTCTAAACTTACGCTAAATTTTGGTGAGGAAAAACCGGCATGGCCATTTTCAAAGGGGTTCATTGACTTCTGATTTCAAAATATGTGAATGAAAATGGGTTTTATGGGTACCCACGAGTCTCCCCTTTACAGACATGCCCACTTTATGATAATCACATGCAGTTTGGGGCAAGTCATAGTCAAGTCAGCACACTGTTGCCTGTTGGGCTGCAGTTTGCCATGTTATGAGTTGAGCATATTTGTTATGCTAAATGCAGTACCTGTGAGGGTTTCTGAACTATATTTGTCATTGTTTTGTGTTGTTAATTGATTTCCACTAATAAATACATATACATTTGCATAAAGCAAGCATATTTGCCAACTTACTTGACATATCTCCCTTTAAGGTACATTTTGAACAGATAAAATATATGTTTGATCACAATTAAATATTTGAATCGATTGACAGCCCTAACATTCGCTTTTATTTTACTCCAACGGCAGGATTCTCCTTCCCTTATGTCAGCTTTTCCTGTAACATTGAGTGACCTGCCTCTGTCTTCTTTGCTCACTTACCACCTTTGTAAAAGTTTTAATAAAACAGAGTCGATGTGGACAGAATGTATCTGTAAGCCTGACAACGTCATGAAACATTTCCCGCACACTTGCAAAGCAGATGTGATGACAAACCAAGGCCACTGTGAGGGAGGATCGGTACACGTTGACAAACCTCTCTGACAGAAACGGTAACACAGATCAGTCTGGAAGGACACCGAGTACCACTTAAAGAACAGCCAGTGTGTGTGTGTATACTGTACCACACTCCCATTCAGCCTTTTCATCACGTAGTCCTCTGGAGTATTACCCATGTCCCCCTTTTCAATGGCTGGTTGGCTTTCAGGCTGTTGCACTGCTTAGATCTACTTACAGCTACTATAGGGAACCCCATCCACAGTATAAGGAAGCTATTCTTGGATTTTATATATGGATGTACGGACGTACACCTGTGATGTCTCGGCTTTCATAGTTTATAGTTGCTTGTGAACGTTCTTGTTACGCAAACTAAGTCAGGATTTTCAATGCAGATGAATAACTGATTAACTTATCTACAGATTTATGATATAAATATTATAATAAAGAGAGCAGAAGAGGAAAGAGAGAGCGAGAGAGTGAGGAAGACATCCATCTAGTGTGGCACAACACTGTTCAGCTCTCTGACCACAGAAGTCTTCAGGGACGAGCTGCTGTCTGAACTGGTTTCATTCTCCACTGATGAATTTATGTACCTTCAGTTACTTTGATAGTTAGGGAAAAAAAGTTTGCACATTGTATTAATAATCATTCTTAATGAACAATTTAACAGTGGGCATTTTAATCAAATAATTAACACATTTGTCTAAACATTGAACATTATTCATGTACTACAAATGAACAGTGGATTATTCTTATTACCAAACAATTAAATGTTAAATCAGTGGATGTTAATCCTGTCTTTAATCCATTTATCAGTTTATGCGTTAATGTTTTTAAAAATCCAGTTGGTTCCTTGTTTTTCCTTCATAATAAACATTTAATGAAGTACAGTTGAGAACTAAAAGATGGAATTCCCTTTTTAGTTCAAAGCACGACCTTGGAGTGATTCAGTATTCAGCTGCAGCTGCAAAAGTTAACCCTTTCAAGGATGAGCCAGTCCAGAGCAATAATATTCATTTCCTGGTTTATGTGAATACACGTTTACTGTGTTACTGCACTTGACTCTGTTTTGCTACTGTAGTTCACTGTATCTATTGCCTGCTGGAAATGTTATTCTTCCTCACCGTAGGTAAACTCTAAATCATCTCATATAAACAGTTACCTAAATACTTTGCTTTTTAGCAGTTCTGACAACAAAATAATGAGGTCTGTCAGCTGCCCTGTGCTATTTGGAGATTGATTCTGGGATGGAAATTATTGCTATTGTGCAGGCAGAGTGACTAAAAGAAGGTGATAATTAAAAAATTACTGGAACTTTCTCCTTTTTCTGTTTGTATATTTGTTAGTATATATGTTTTATGGAGTGACGGTCTCACCATAGAGTAGTTCAATATTTAACAGGTTTATTTAAAAATTGTTTAACTTGACATCAAATTCCATTGTGGTTTGGAGGATTTGAGTTATTGTAGAAAGGGATTAACTTGAAGAATACCATTAATGATATTAGAAAGCTCATGCACTGACAGTTTTGTATCTTCACCAAATAATATGAAAGATAGATTCTCTTGAATATTACAGTAATGTACTGTAGACTCATACACATTTCAAAACCACTATGCATACTCAGACATGCATGCAAACACAGCACAAAGACTTCTTTCTGGTGAGTAGTGATATTCTGGTTCCAGACCTCATGCAGGTACATTGAGTCCAGTCCAGAGCAGCATGGTTGCTTTCAGCAGCACATACTCACACATTCTGTGGATTGCATTGCCATGGTAACCGTGGCAAGTCATGCCGAACGATATAATTCAAAAGAGCCTTTGGAAATTAGCAGAAATGTTGTTTTGACCCTTTGATTTGGCTTTGCTGGAGCCAGAGGAGTGTCCAGGTGTTTTGGCTTGTGTGGTGCTAAGTATCTCTCTCTCTTTACAGCCAACCTGTTGGACACCATGCTGCTGAGGAATGGATGGAAGGGGGGATCGGAGCGAAGGCCGGAGGAAAGCAGCAGCACAGCGACGGTTTCATCTCCGAACATGCTTCGCTGTCACTGCTATCATCACTGCCCTGAAGACTCTGTCAACAACACTTGCATGTACGGTGAAGCACACACAAAACTCTGCTCACACACACGCACGCAGACTATAAAAATAACTATAACAAGGCTATTAAAAGACAACACCATTATCCACAGTAATTATCCGAGACACCTCTAATTACCTGATTAGAAGTACTCAAATGTTGACTTTAGCTACAGTCTTTAATGAGATCCCTCAAGCCTCTTGAGATGCAGCTTATTAACACTTTCATTAGCCAACCCACTTGCATTAATTCATCTTTGTGCATATGGTATGTGCTGGGTGTTACGGAAATGTAGGTGCTTATAATGAATATATGTTTTATTATAATAGTTGAAAGATAAATAGATTTGAAACAGATTCTGAAAGGATTTGTCTCAATAAGCATGTTTAATTCTGGATTTAGATTCAATAAATACTATCAAACCCGAACACTTATGAAGATGAAGACAATGATGAAAAGACTCCCAGGCTTGTGTTTACTCATATGATGATGTATGTGCATTTTGGTAGGACTGATGGTTATTGCTTCACCATGGTGGAGGAGGAGGAGGGGGGCGTGGCAGTACTCACCGCAGGTTGTTTGGGACTTGCCGGCTTTGAGTTCCAGTGCAGAGTAAGTCAGCTGTATGCGTGTCTTCGTATATGTATTTGTGCACTTATCTGTGTATGTGTGTCCTTCACGAGCTGTTGTTAAGCCTTTACAAGCTTTTCTTTGCTCACAGCAGCTCTTTATGAGACCTATTTAAATCAGACTTGTCCAGCCCTGCTATCTTTACACACAGTGGGAACAAAACTTTGGTATATTGTAAAATGTTCTCATCAGGAATAAGTGTGGCTATAAATATCCCCTACTCTCGTGTCTTCATTAGTGCTATGTAGAAAAGCATGTGTCTTATGTGTGTGTGTGTGATATAGGACACGTGGAACTCCCGTTTGAGGAGAGCTATGGAGTGTTGCACGGATCAGGATTATTGCAACAGAGACTTGCAACCTACTCTTCCTCCACTCCTGACATCAGGTAAGACACACACTTGCTCGCACAGGTTTTCACACACTGAAATCCTGCCCCCCACTCGAGGGCCTTTTAGAACGGGCTCATTCAGGCCACTCTGGGTGGTGATGGGTAGTGACAGTTTAAACTGTTACAAACCACAGTGTGGTGCTGGAGTGAAGTGGCACATGCTGCTCTGGGGGGGCAGGGAGGGAGAGAGAGAGAGAGAGAGAGAGAGAGAGGAAGAGAGGCAGGTGAAACAGAGCCTGTAGGCTCAGCTTGTTCTCTCACCCTCTAATGAAAAGGACAGCCTCTCCCTTGGGCCTGCTTGAGTTTCTTGCCTCGGGACGGATGTGAGATATCTGTCCATCTGTTACTCCGCAACACACACACACACACACACACATTCCCTCTCTCTCTCTCTCTCTCTCTCGCTCCCTGTCCCTGTCACACAAACTCACACACTTCAGTTTGTCGCTGTTTGCTTGAAGGTCAAAACGAATTGTCAAGTCAGTTGGAGAGAAATAAAGGACAATATATCTAATATATATCTTTTTTTTTTACAACTTGGGTCTTATTTCCATAGTTTTGGCCATCATTTCTATCAGCTAGCATAACACTGTATTCAACAAAGTAATCACTGAGATTTGAGAACATGGCAACATTGCAACAACGAAGCAAGAAAAAAAGCTGTCAGGTGATCAGATGGGTTGCAAACAAGTCAACAGTTGACAGACAAAATAGTGAAACAACTTTATCTAAGGGTAAAACTGAAAGTGAGTGCTCCTGAAATGCTGATTTTAATCCCTCATTGCAGAGGAAAACTGTGAACCACTAAGAGCAAGTATCGTACTTTGGTAATAATTTTCTGAGCGCGCTTTGTTTTCTCTTCCAAAACGGTTTGGCTAAAGACAGAATTATCCTTTAACTCTATGAACTTGCAGGGTGTTCAGAGTACACTTTGCTTTCCATGCAGTTTTTTTTGTCCACTAGTCCTCCTTATTGTGTGTGTGTGTATGTGCACATCATGAAATACCCCCGTGTTCATGCATATCTGTTTATGTGTGTCTGATTGGCAGGAGCACGGCAGAAAGCCTAGAGTCCCAGAGCTGCTTAAGGCCTCTGGGGTTTCTGTAGCGATGTCAGTGTGACAACTGATCTCTGGGATTCAGGAAGGGGATGTGATCGATCACACGCTGTGAGAGAGGGGGAGGGGTGGGTGATTGGGGGGTGAAGGGAAGGGTTAGAGGGGGAGGAAGGGGAAAAGAAGCTTGTCCCTGCCAATGGAAATCAGAAAGATGTTGGAGCTGATAACATTGAACAAATGAGCGACCTGGTCACCATCTATTCATCACTTCTAATTTTACAGACTCACTTAGGACATGATTATTCACATTTTGGGGTGGTAAGATAATAAAAATGACATGAAAATAATATGAATGCGTCTCCCTATTTTTTTAGATTACGTTGACAGCAGTATCCAGTACAAGGCGCTCTTCATTTCAATAACAGTCTGCAGTATCATCCTTGGTCTTGTCTTCTGCTACTTCAGGTAAGAATCTAGACGACATCTCATGCGTGTATAAACAAATTTAGACTTCCTAATGTGCGGACATACTATACTATGACTTACAACATACTATACTCTGACTTTTTTATAGCATACTATACTAAGTCACAAAAAGTCATACTATACTATGACTTTTTTTACATTTTATTGGCATACTTTACTATGATTTCTTATGACATTCTATATTATGACTTTTTGACATTTTAGTGACATACTATATTATGACTTTATATGACATTTTTATAACAAATTATACTAAGACTTTTTTCATGAGATTTTAATGACATATAATACTGTGACTTTTTTGTCACAATTAATGACAGTGAGTCCGGGTCAAATTGATCAATGTAAGCAGATGATTATTATAACGAAATGTTTGTTGTTTTGCTTCATTTCTCATGCAGATTACTATCTAATTAACCTATTTATTAATTACATGAAAACAAAGTAATGAAATGGACCGCTTCGCTATTTACTGGCTTGCTGCCAATTCTTTTGCCTTTTCTCTCACAGGAATTGCCATTTTTGGCCGGCTCTGCAGCCAAGTCATAGTATAGTAGGTCGAAAAAAAAGTCACAGTATAGCATGTCAACATTTTTTCAAAAATCATAGTATAGTATGTCGAAAAAAGTCATTTTATAGTGTGCTGAAAAACAAGTCATAATATAGTATGTGAAAAACAAGTCATAATATAGTATGTTGAATTTTTTTTTAAATGTCATAGTATGGATTGTTTATAATAGTATAGTATGTTAAAAAATTTAAAGAAAAAAAGTCAAAGTAAAGTATGTTGAAAATTTCACGATAAAAAGTCATAGTATAGTATGTTATAAAATCTCATAGTATAGTATGTTGAAAGTTTCATGATAAAAAGTGATAGTAAAATATGTTATAAAATATGTTCGAAAATATCATAAAAATGGTCATAGTATTGTATGTCGAAAATTTCATGACAGTCATAGTACAGTATGTTATAAAATGTCATAGACATGTATGTCGAAAATTTCATTAAAAAAAGGTTATAGTATAGTATGTCGAAAATGTAATGATAAAAAGTCATAGTATAGTATGTTGAAAAAATAAATGTCAAAGTATAGTATGTAGGTAAAATAAAAGTCATATATGTATGTCGACCAAAAGTTAGTGTAGTAGGTTGACTAAATAAAAAAGTCATAGTATAGTGTGTCAAAAAAAGTTGTAGTATATTATGTCTAAAAAAGTCAGAGTATAGTATGTCATAAAAAATAGTATAGTCAAAATAATAGTTTAAATATAGAATAATTTGTCATTTTAATATCCTGATAAAATGCAGCATTGCAGAAGTGAATTTTAGGGATGGGAATTTTCCCTTGTTTTTTATAAGTAATCACAGTAATGAGGTTAACAAATACATCAGACAATGCACAGACAAATTAGACCCATACCTGCAGTTGTGGTCTTTACTGGTCTTGAAATAAATTTCAGAGTCCTCTTTGTCTGAGATGGAGACAAGACAACACAGAGACCTTCAAAAAATGTTCTTGAGACCAAGACCAATCTTGAGTACTAGAACACTGGCAGTTAATACACTTTGCATAACCTTTCTGTAGCAGATGTAAGCGGCAGGAGTCACGACCACGCTACAGTATCGATCTGGAGCAGGAGGAGACCTATATCCCCCCTGGGGAGTCCCTGAAGGACCTGATAGAGCACTCCCGCAGCGTTGGGTCTGGCTCTGGGTCAGGACTCCCTCTACTGGTAAGAAAAAATTGGTTCACATCTGTCTCAACATAACAAGCGCAGCTCTCATAGAGGGTTGGGTGATATGGATGAAATCAGTTTCATGCTATTATTGGGAATATATTTATTTTTTAAATAATATAAAAATACTCGCATTGATTTTGAGTGCAATAAACTCTTTGCATATGTTAGAAAATTTACATTAAAACTATTCACAATTATTGATCACATTTTGTCTAGAATAATTAGTTTTTGTTTTGTTTTTTTTAATTATAACTGAACTGCACCTTTGTGAGATAGAAGGACAAAATGTGTCTTCCATGGTCGTGCAACTAATGAAAAAAAGCAACAAGAAAGAAAGTTAACCACAAGTTAATAAGTGATTGTAATCATGAAGTTTCAATTATCTATACTTCTATGAAGAATGTTTTAAAAGGAAAATGGCATAATAAATCACTTTTTGTTTTACAATAACCTGTTTCCAGGTGCAGCGCACCATCGCCAAACAGATTCAGATGGTTAAGCAGATTGGGAAAGGGCGATACGGAGAGGTCTGGATGGGCAAGTGGAGAGGAGAGAGAGTGGCTGTTAAAGTCTTCTTCACCACAGAAGAAGACAGCTGGTTCAGAGAGACTGAAATATATCAGACTTTTCTGATGAGACATGACAATATACTAGGTAAGGTGATATAAATGGATCCAGAGTACAAATGTTCCTAAATTGTTTGTGTTATTTTCTATGTCCACACATATTTCTCATCCCTTCTTTCCAACCCCCAGGATTCATAGCAGCAGATATTAAAGGAACCGGCTCGTGGACTCAGCTCTACCTGATTACAGACTACCACGAGAATGGATCTTTATACGACTACCTCAAGTCCAACACCTTAGACGTCAAGGCTCTGCTGAAGCTGGCCTACTCGTCCATATCGGGCCTCTGTCACCTGCACACCGAGATCTACGGCACACAGGGCAAACCGGCCATCGCACACAGAGACCTGAAGAGTAAAAACATCTTGGTAAAAAAGAACGGATTCTGCTGTATAGCAGACCTTGGACTGGCTGTCAAGTTCAACAGGTACAACATAAGTTTTGTACATTTGAACACTTATTTAAATACAGTTTAGGAGCGTCTTTGACATTTCCTGAAATATCTTTATTCCACCTCGGTTTCTCCTCCCTCTCGCAGTGACACCCATGAGGTGGATTTCCCTCCCAACCTACGAGTCGGTACGAAGCGCTACATGCCGCCTGAAGTGTTGGAAGAGACCCTGAACAAGACACAGTCTTTTATAATGGCTGACATGTACAGTTTTGGCCTCATCGTTTGGGAGATGGCCCGACGTTGCATCTCTGGAGGTCAGGGGAAAAAAAATCATCTTTTTTATTATTTAAACATGTATATATGTATATAGATTTTTTTCAGAATGATAATACTGATTCTCACACATGTTTATCCTGAAGGCATTGTGGAGGAGTATCAGCTGCCCTATCATGACCTCGTGCCCACTGATCCGTCCTATGAGGACATGAGAGAAGTCGTCTGCATTAAGAAACAAAGACCTTCATTTGCTAATCGCTGGAGCAGCGATGAGGTATTCTACATGTTTTTCTATATCACTTTCAAACCATGCATATTTATAAAAGTCTTAATATGTTGTAAAGGCTTTATTAATGTTTAGTAAATTATTTATACATGTTTTATAGAATAATAAGACATTAAAAAGAACACTTGGGGTTGCCAGGTTGGTATATATTCTCCTCCACATTTATAACTGCAGAGAAAGTGAGTGAGTCACGGGTTTCTCACAAATTAAAAAGCCATCAGTTCTGCAGTTATACTTTAAATTATAATTAGTGGTTAATAAATTAATTGAAGCGGTCTTCTGACTATTTAAAGAGCTAGATAAAAGACATGTTGGTCTTAAAAATGCTTTATAACTAGGGCTGTCAAAGTTAACGCAAATTCATTTTAACACCACTAATTTATTTTACGCATTAACGCAATCGATCTTCAAGAGGTTGTAGCGGGCTCAGTTTTAAAAGCTAGAATGAAGCTACTGGCATCGCATGAAAATTTTGGTGAGGAGAAACTTGCATGATGATTTTCAAAGGGGTCCTTTGACCTCTGACCTCAAGATTTGAGTGAAAATGGGTTCTATGGGTACCTACGAGTCTCCCCTTTACAGACATGCCCACTTTATGATAATCACATGCAGTTTGGGGCAAGTCATAGTCAAGTCAGCACACTGACACGCTGATAGTTGTTGTTGCCTGTTGGGCTGCAGTTTGCCATGTTATGATTTGAGCGTATTTATTTATGCTAAATGCAGTACCTGTGAGGGTTACTGGACAATATTTGTCCACTCCCATGTTGATAAGAGTATTAAATACTTGACAAATCTCGCTTTAAGGTACATTTTGAACAGAAAATGTGCGATTAATCATGATTAATTATTTTAATCGATTGACAGCCCTACTTATAACTGATTATTAATCATCAATAATCCTTTTATCACAACTTTCAAACATTCTAAAAAGCATTGTTATATTCTCATTATGTACATGTGTGCCTTCAGTGTCTACGGCAGATGGGAAAACTGATGTCCGAGTGTTGGGCTCACAACCCGACCTGCCGCCTCACAGCCCTGAGGGTGAAGAAGACCCTGGCGAAGATGTTAGAGACCCAAGACATCAAACTGTGACAGAGAGTTAAGAGAGATGCTCTCATCACCAGAGACTTGTCACTGCCACTGGCACAGCGCCACTTACACTGGCCAATAGAGGAAAGGTGGGGGGGGAAAAAAAGAGACTGTGAAAGATAGGACAAAGGAAACTGACGGCAAGGATGAGCGATGGAGATAACGGTCGACAGGGAGCCAGAAAAGTGAGAGGCAAAAGATTTATTATGTCAGGGGAGATCTGACCTCCCATTGTCTGACTCAGACCAAGTGTTCAGGTTGTGCTTTCTGTGAAAGCTGAGTGGTTGTCGGGTCCAGACTGTCCAGGCGGACAGGGATCCTCGCAGGACAGGAGCAATCAGAGGAAGCTCCTGCTCTGCTCTTCTAAAGCCATATAGCAGTATTCTATGTGCAGTCTTTTGTACTGTCACAGCTGTCTTCATGTTTTTGACTCAGTCACTGTCAACTCCATCCAAAGAAATGTCTAATTCATGCTCAATGATATTATTATTATTATTACAAAGCTGAGCAAGACTAAATTAATGATAAAACATATGTCCAGCAGAAAGAGATAACAGATTTTTCTATATAGTATTCCTATGTAGGTATTATTTGAATACTGACATAACATTTTTTGTCAGTATTCAAATAATACCTCTGTGTAAAACACTTATTGATGAATTGTGGTTGTCCTTCAGAGCTGAGATTGAGGCTTTGCTCTCCCTCATCGTCTCTTCTTTCCACTCAAAATTCATTTGTACATAATTGAGCTGAAATCTATTAATAATTATTGCCTTGCTGGATGTTAAAATGTGTTTTTGATGATTTATCTGTGTACAGAATATGTCCCGTTCACTCTACCACTATGGCATGTGCCTTATTTAATCTGTACATATGTGATTATTGAGTGTACGAGTGGATCTGGATAACATTCCCCAATAAAACGACAATGCGTCTCGAAGGCTCGTCTATTTCTGTCGAACGCTACCGTAAGCTCGCTACGCAAACAAATGAGATCCATCACGCTCCGTTTTCAATGTTGCATATAAATATAATTTATTATTAGTCTTAAAAATTCTTTCTTACACTTTGTACAATAACTTGACAGATGAAATGCAAGCAGTTGCGAGGAACATCATGAGTGCCAGAAACACACAGGCAACATTCTCACTATACACAATAATAATCATGAAGCTGAAGAAATAGGGAATGCAAAAGGCTAGCCCACTGAGAATGTAAAGATTGTTTCAGAAAGATGCAAAGTTTGCATAGACGGCTTTTACGAAAACTGGGACGACTGCCATTTCAAAAAAATAAATAAAATAAAATCAAGAACCAACCGAGAACACTTGGAACAGTCACAAGTGCTGCTGCATCAAAGGAATGTTGCATTTACAACTATCACATTTTCATGCGCACAGTGTCGTCACAACACTGATGGCTTCTGTTGTTAATGTACAAACACTGAAGTCTGTTCTTCCGAAATCACAGATGAAAGTCATTCAGTTGTGAAACACAAGAAATGACACTTTTTGAAATGACGTGTGATATTTCGATGACCGCCCTCTGTGTTACGTTTGACCTCATACACTGTATGTCAATTATTTGGTACAAAGCAGTTGTATTCAGTTGCATTGGTCCTACAAAAATATACTTATTTGATTCCCTTTTCTACGGTATCTACCTCTCCTCTCTGCCTGGTCTCTTTAATGTAGATGATATCATCTTGAACAACATACAAATCATCAGCATCAGTCATGAAGTTTATTTAATTTGGGGAAACTTGTCTTGATCACCCTCTATTTAGGGGCGATAAGACTGGTGTAATTAGCCAAATGACCCGATATTAAACATGCAAAGAATGTAATGATAAATCATAACCAATGCAACTCATCAAAAATATTTTAAAGATCTAAAAAAAACAAAGAATCACATAAAAGAAGCACATACTTGAAAATCAATAATTATACATAATTAAAAGTATTAATAGTAGTTACGACAGCAACACTAAAGCTGTAAAACGGTTACGTCATTGATTCCCTTCTGTACATGTAAAAGGAGTCATTACTGCAGGAGTCCACCAGGAGGTGCTATGATACAGTCAAAACATAATGGAACAGGAGACAAAAATGTGAGGACACTGCAAAATATTCCATAATAGGCAGCATAAAATACAAAAAAAAGATATGTATAAATAGGCATCTTATTAAATACTATGTTATCACAGAACACATACCCATCCATGGAGTTGCTATGGAGACTGGTTTTTGGAGAATGAGAGATGCTTCTTCTGATCCAAGCCTTGCTCCTTTACTCCCTTTGACCTTTGATAGCGTCTCACTACTCAGACTTTTGTCTATGGCAAGGGCATCATCCACACTATACGCGCAGTCCATCCAAATAACCGGACAGCTGTTTCCAAGGAAACTAGAGCCAAAAATATCAAGTCGTTGTACCGGAAAGAGAGAGAGGAAACAGCCAGCGAGAAATGACAGAGTCTTGTTTACCCTCCAAGTTTTTACACCCTTTGTTGCCAATGTTTAACTGGGTCATGGCTGAGTAGACCTAGCGGTTTCTTTCTTCTTACTTCTCTGAGTGTGTGACACCCACACACACAGTACCTGTGAGTGTGTGTGCGCGGGTGTGTGTGCGTGCATTTGTCATTGTGATGCCAAATGACTCGCCTTTTTTTTCCCCGGCGTCCCCGTCTCTTATTTTCTTTTTATGTCTTCTTCCTCCCTGGAATGTCACACTCCCTGGTGGGCAGATGTCAGTGTTCAGTCACCATAGGAACAAGGCTGTCATGGCGTCCCATCTCCTCCAGTACCTGGGCCAGGCGACCGAGGTTGCCATCGGGAAAATGTTGGGCCTCCCACAAGTCCAGGATCACTCCCGTAGGACTGGATTTGGTGGCGAAGTAGTTAAGATACCTGTGTGAATTATTGTGACACAACAGAGAGGGATGGGTAAGGACAAAGGAAGTAAATGGTTAACAGAGATGAATGGGTTTACTACTTGAATTAAAACACAGGACTTGGCTGGTGTGCAAAAAAATGTCAACACTTTATATGAAGGTCATGTCTAGAATGCATTATAAACACATTCATAAAATATTATACATTTTTAAAGGCTTTATAAAACTCTAAATAAATGTATAAATGTTTACATATGACAACATATAACAAGGTTTATGAAGTATTGTAAGTGGTGGACAATGTATTTTATGTTCAGCATTTTGTTGCTTGTCCAGTGCTGTCTCATTTTTGTCCACAGGAGTACCCATACTTTCGTACCGCCACCTCCTGGGGAGTCTAGGTACACACCGTACCCGCCTTACTGCATTTATGTTAACTAGCTTACTATGACATATTTGTGACATACTATACTATGACATTTTTTGACACTTTTATGGCATACTATATTGTGACTTTTTTATGCCATATAAAAACTATGACTTTATGACGTTTTATACCATTTGTTTTTTTTATTTCAGTGAATTAAGCTCTGCTGCGACAAGCACAGCAAAAAAAATCTAATTTATATAAAGTTAAGAGAAAAGTGGCGAGAATATGCAAATAGCTGCTGATGACGCACAAGAGTCTCTTTAAGTAAGTAAATGAATAAATAAAAATAATTTTCAGAGCATCTGTGTTGCAAATAGGTGTCACACAGTTTTTGATATTCAAAACAGACACACATATGACTGGATTTTTATAAAAAAAAATAAAAAATGGAAACTAATGAGCCCTATGTATACACTGGTGTTGTGTATTTATTATCACTGAGTGAATGAGACGTTGGTTCTGTTTTTTCCTTCACGTCCCACTCTGTCAGTGGTCTCGTCAATCTGCAGCTGCTGCTTGTGATAAGGCCGCCCCGCTGAGCTGGGACCTTATAAATGGACACACACTGTATCTCCATCACACACACACACACACAAGACTATCAAAGACACATGGGTGATGTTTTGAAAAGAGAAGCGTCATTCTATCTTTGTCTCTCTCTGTGTCTGTCTCAGTTTAGTCAAACTCAATTAATCTCAATTCAGCAGATGCCTATCAAAAGGAGTCACATTCCCACAGCACAATCAAAATCAAATGAAAACAGACTAGTTATCTACTGTTTTATTCTCTGTGTAATCTTGTTGCCTACTTCTAATGAAAGAAAAAAATGATTTGGCTGTTCAAATTGCTCATCAACAACATTTTGAATAGGGAGATTGTGTATTTCCATCATCTCTTTCATTTTCCCTTAAAAAAAAATGAGCAAAACCTGATAACAGCCCGTTCCAGTGGCCAGACTGTGACCACTAAAAGCCAAAATCTACTGTCTCACTCCTTATCTCTCTCAGATAGCCCTTTTCCTTTACCCACCTGTCAAGGTTAAGTTTGTGGGCCAACATCCTCCAGTCATTTCCCCTGGTCTGTGGTGCATCCAGACTGCCACACAACTTCTGTCGGATGGAAACGGGGATGCGGAAGGCGTTGGGCCCCACCAGTGTGGTGATGTTACTGGCGGGGTCCAGCAGAGATGTGTCAATACTCTGGGAATCCTGCAGAGAAAGAGAGAGGTTAGAGAAGGGACACATTGGCATTTTTCTTCAGCATATACATAATTTAACACCGTCTCACAAGACGAAACATAATGTGGCTCAAAATTGATTTGTATGACAGAAAACTTGGGGTTGTATAAAAAGGGAAAAATTATTAATTTTTACTGTCATCCAGTTATTGATGCAAGAATGTTCAAATATATTGCATCCGGAGGATTAAGTGCTGGAGGTCTGGCTACAGAAACCAGAGCAAGACCCAGAGACAAATGAAGCAAGGTCAGGCAGGGACAAAGCTCTGCACTACATGTACTGTAATTCATCTCATTACGGAGCACAAAGCCTGAGTGCTTCGCCATCCCTCAAGCTCTATCCTCCTGGCCAGATGGCCTTTGTGAAACAAGTGCGGCACAACTAGAGGGTGATTATTCCCCCTCTACTCTGCATTGCCCTATCAGGGCTGCATGAAGGCCGGAGGGTCGAGACTACCGGTCTTCCACCCTGTTAGTCTTTGTGAACATTGCAAAAAAGAGGGAAAAGGACATGGGAGAGAGGGTCAATTCATTAAAGTATCTCTCACAACAGAGAGACAAGGAGAGCAGTATGGTGGAGGGAATGCATTATCTCCTTTATTAAAACTAATTTCATTCATTTCAAATTTACTTCTTCTGTTTTGTGATGCATTGCTCGTATCTAAACGAGGAAAATCATTCTTTTAAGCGGTTATAAATTCAATGCAAGAGTTTCGGCTACATTTTATTTATTTCTATTTAATCTTTATATAAATGGGCAGTCTCATTGAGATTAAGATCTCTTTTCCGAGGGAGACCTGAGAACAAGAAACATTGAGCAAAATAGAAACAGTACAACTATATAATAAACAATTAAAAAACAGTTTTACAGGAAGCATAAAAAACATCAGATAATGAAGTAAATCTTTATTACCTTATTAAACCCTTAAGTTCTTCCCACATTAGTGCATGCATGAGGGATATTTAATGTTAATTAGTTACCGAAGGTGTAATGCAGTTACTAGATTTTTAATGAGAAGAGATGTGAGGTAGGTGGAGACTTCAATAGTAGAGCTATACAAATTAATAACATGAGATGGCTATTTCTTCCCGACTCATTCGTGATAAAGCGTAATGTACTGATACAGAGGATTTAACAGCTGAAGTGTTGGTGGGGCAGCGTGACAGTACAGAATACCTCCACAGTCAAGGACAGAAAAATGGACTGCACAATAGTTCTACGGTTGGAAGAGGATTTTAGGCAACCCTACCTCTGACAGTGTGGTGTCCAGCTGAAAAATCTGTCCTTCTCCCTCCACCTGGCGCACGCATATCTTACAGGCCAGGTCCACAGTGCTGGAACAGAACCGCTCCAGGGTAAAGCAACAGTGGAGGTTCCTCTGTGAGCCGCTCCACACCTGCTGAAAGGAAAGCTCCTGCAGAGAGGTGAAGAGGGTAGAGGGGTTTACTCAGCTGTCAAGAGAAGCACGTGGAAATGATTGTCCTCTTTCTCAAAGGGTGTGTGTGTGTGTGTGTGGCCAAGTTTACCTGGTACTTGGCTAGTAGTTTGCTCTTCCACAACGTGTGGGGGACATCGTGGATGGAAAGTCTCAGGTTGTGGGTGCTGTCTTTAAAGTTGAGAGTCTTTGGTTCGTCCAACAACTTCCCACCCATTTGCTTCTCCATCTGTAGGACTTCCTGAATACACAAACAAACACTTGTTTAGCGCAGTATTATGAAACCGTAAAACAAATTTCTCTATATTGTGTTTGCTGTAAACTGTTGTTTGCTACAGCAGTTTCTTGCAAATGCTCTAATCTATATATGATGTGTTTTTATAGTATATATTCATCACTTTCCCTCGGGGGCTTTATGAACCCGAATCTGGACCTGCCATCTGAAAACAACTTCAATGTCCTTGCAGCAGGATCACTATCACTTCTCATTACCCATTCCCAAAACTTAATAACCGTGTTTAATATCCCTGCTCGGTATAATAATCCGTCCTTATCTTTCCTCCATGTAGGTAGATGGAGGTATTAAACAGAGGGAGACAATAGGAGAGTAGAGGGATAAAGGTGGCTTATTTTGTGTTGGCGCAGCAGCTACATCTTCCTAGGAGCAACAACGCTTTTCAAAATGCATGCGTTCGTCGTCTCCCCTTATTGTGACACACCAACACAAAGATTTCTCATTCCGCCTCCCACAGCTCATCTGCCGGCTATGCCTACACACGCGCATTAACAATTCAGTCGAAATGACACACTCGCAAACATCATTAAATGCTCACAAACACATTTAATCTTTGCTACATAACCTTTCGCGAACACAGAGAGACAAAAGAACGGATACACGCACACACACATGCAACCCTGCTGTATATTTTACCTTGAGGGCGTCCTGGTTGTCGTCCAGGCAGTAGACTCTGATGTGATACTCCATGGCGGGGCAGGTGACAGGGCCAAAGATGGCTAGTTTGAGGCGCTTGGTGGTTGCGGCGCTGAGAGATTGGCCCACTAAGCAGGAGGTGCCCAGTGTCTCTGTCAGGATGTGGCAGGACTCGTCATCCATTTGGATATAGCACGGCGTGGTGAAATTTTCTTCTCCAACCACCACCACATCCTGCATGTGGACAGGAAGAAAGATAAAGTGACACAAGTGTGGGAGATAATAAGCTAAAAAAAAAGAATACAGAAATAGTCCAGGGTTTCAGACTTTTGTTACATGTGGTAGCATTTGAAGAAAAATATAAAGAGGGAAAAGATGAAAATAAAAGTAGACATAATTAATAGCATTTCTAACGCTGTCACTTTGGCTCCGTCCCCCTCAAGTCCCCCTGTGTTTTCATTTGTTGGCAAGTAAATATAGCCATTAATAGCAGAGAAAAAAAGTCCACAGTTGCTTTCTTGGCTCCAAGACACATCATCAAACTCATTCCTTTTTCATTCCTAGAAATGAGACTATTCAAGCTGAAGCACTATGAAATAAATGCTCTATGTATTCACAATTCAATGGTGAATAATCAGGCACAGCAAGTGGAGCTCAATTTGTAGTTTTACTTATTCAGAGAAGTCATTTGAACAATCTCCTACATTTTTTTTGCAAATAACACCCAATATGCAAAAAGCCATTACATCAAAAGCATAAAAACAGTCACAGTTTGTTCCCTAATTTACATGTTTGGAAACTGAGCAGAACGGAAGTTTATTCAGTTTTTGTTTTTTGGTGGCAGAATTTGATCTAATGCACTAGCAAAAACAGTGGACTTAAAATTCATTTGTCGTATTTGCCTGTGGCACGGCATTCAAGAAAAATGTGTATAAAATCATTGACTTCCATAACATTCTCAGTTGAAACTTTCTCTTTTATGACATACATTTCATTTCTATTTAATTGAAACTGAACTGAATTTAGATTTAAGTTTAAGGGAGAAAGTACAATTATGGGTCATGCCTTTTCACATAAGCCGTGTCCTTAAAATATTACCCCTTAGCGAGTGTGTATTATTTATGTCCGACCTTGCCATTGTGTACGTGAGGTAATAGAAGATTGAGTTTCGGGACCGTTTGGAGTTGACCCCTGTAATGGCGCTAATACCGGGACATATTTCTCTTTCATTAAGACCGTCTGGTCTGAGGAAGCTTTCGCCCTCTCTCGATCTCTCTTGATCTTGCTTTCTCTCTCTCTCTGTCTTTCTCTCTCTCTAATCCAAACACTCCTGTGAGCAGCACACTGGCATTAATTCAGCCTATTATGAGAGACAGAAGAGGAATTACAGTATTTTATTGTGAGCTAGGCCGTTTAACAGCAGTATTATGGCTGATCATTAGACTCTTTAACTGCTCCTGGGGGATGGCACTGGGGCTCCTTATTTGGGGATAATTAGAACACACAGCGGAAAAGTAGGCTCTTGCTTCCTACATGTGTGTGCAGGCGCAAATGTGTAAACACACATATTCACACAGCATAATTTATTCACAATTTTTGACTGCATTCATCAGCAGAGATTTTTTTTTTTTTTCTTAGAGGCGTGGGAGGATAAATCTTTGTAGGAGAGTTACTGAAGCAGAAAGCCCCACATGTTCCTCATTATATGACCTGCTGTCTTCATCATCATCACAACACCATGTTCCCTCAGTGACACTGTGTGTACATCTGTGTGTGTGTGTGTGCTTGGACGGGGGAGGGGTGCGGCATCCCGGATGCCAACGGATGAGATTATTCTCACTAGGTGGTGATGACTATATATATTTATAAATATCCGGGAATTACTTCTTCAGGAGGAGCTCATCTCTCCTGTTTCTACTGCAGTGATGAATACTTACTTTGACAGAGCATGTCATATAAAGCAATATTTCACACATGCAGCATTGGAGGCTGGCCTCAGTGGGAAGACAAGCTCATATAAAAAGGAAGCTGCCGTCGCCTTGGAGATTACCATCTGCATTTCTGACAGGTCAGAGATGTAATCAATAGCAAGTGTGTAATCACCACAGGGGACGGGGGGGGAGCACGTCCCCTCCAATATAAGAAATATGGATATTTTGTCCTCCCCAATATTTGGAATGACCAGACACCAGACATCAGATCCTCCACAAAGCTGGAAGTAAGCTATTTGTTCCCCTCTACATCCAGAGTTAAAACGGATTGCAAAACGCACCGGATGTGTAGCATTCACTGAACTCCTCCTGCTTCATGTTGGTGTACATGTCAACCAGCAATAGTAAACAGCTGTGTGTGTGTGGCTCAGGAGCATCTTCCACAAGCCATGCACTGATCTCTGATACACAAGCTGATCACTTGCATGTCTACACAAGTAAATGGAGGATCACTGAAGCACATGTCAGATATAAACCAGTGTTACCTTGATATTTTGATATTTTCAGTGTAACAGGCTGGAGGATGATCCAAGTTTAACTCTAGTTGATTTGTCTGTAACCAACCTGAGTTGCTGTGAACCAACCAAGTTATCATTGTGTCGTTGGTCAAACTGTTTTAATGAACATCCAACATGTAGCTGCTGGTTAAAGAGAAATAGATAGCGTTTGATTGTTTTTAACAAAACAAGCTCTTATACAGACTTTGTTCCAGGTGTGTGTGCGCACATAGACTGACCGGTGAAACAACTGGTTACTTCCAGATGGCATCAGACTGCCTGTATACACACACACACTTTTCCCTCCCCCCCAGTGTCGCCCTTGATCAATAGTTATTTCCTCCTTAAAAATACTCAGCTTACACTGAGCTTTATTGGCTGCCCCCGAGTAATTCATCACTGTCACAAAGGCATGTGGGGCCGGTCTGGCAGTTTTTCTCTGCTCCATAAGTCATATCATCACATCAGCAGTGGAGATTGTGCAAAGACTTCCTGAAAGTGATGTTATTCAAGCCACTACTCAATAACGAACTGACAGAGGGCCATATATTAGATATAGGCTGGTGCTAAGTAGTTGGATTTTCAATATGACTGGCCTGTACAGTATGCCTGCATAGACTTCTACTAGCGCTTCAACATTTTCCTAAATACCCTTTCCCCTTTGAATTTATATCTGATTCATTTAGACCGTAAACCTATATAGACTAGAATCTGAATTCTTAAGAGAATAATTTTGTGTTCTTCCCACTGCTTTTTATTCTGTTAGGCCCTGCTGTTACACAAATGAGTAGCCTTTGGTTCGTTTTTATACTTTGAGGACCTTCCACTTTAAAAAGGTCTCAGCACACTACTGCCTGCGAGAGTTCATTAAAAACCACATGGAAGGAGAGCTTACCCAGAAATGCTCTCTTGGCAGGTAAGAAAGAGAGGCTAATAACTGCCTACAACAATGGCCCGTCGTATTATTATTATCTGAGGAGAACTACAGGCACGATTTTTGGGGAGAGAGATGAAAACTGGACCAAGTTTAAAGCACTTTTTGTGACGAGGGTGGAAGCATAGTTTCTCTACAAATTATCTGTTTGTGGTAATTGTACCGTTTCTGTGTGTGTGTGTGACAGAGAGAAAGTGAGGAAGAGAAGGAGAGAGGGGATAGGCAGAACACATTCACACTGCTGCCCCTCAGCAGCCCAACTTATCATCATCAGCACTGTTAATGATGGAGCCTGCAGGCACAGGGCTTCCAAAAACACAAACACAGCACACACGTACACAACGGCACATCCAAACAAAAATAGTAATTCATAAAAGGTACAAGAAAACTGTCTTGGGAGAAAAAAAAACAGTCCCAGCCTGTTCCCTGCCATCAGAGGTTTACTATTTCAGCAACTGATTGGAACAGGGGTTCGCTCTGAGTGCTGAGCTGCACAAACAAAGCAGGGGAAGTGGATCTCCTTCACCTCCTCCATGCTATCTACCGTCTCATGCTATTTCATCATTTTGTTTCTTTCCAGATAACTTTCCCTTTGCTCTTTGCCGAGAAGAAATTTTCAACCAACTGAAATGCAGCATGGATTATTTAATGGTTGAATCGCATCTGGGAATCGTATTTTAGGTGGCAAACCTATCATTTGAATACTTCATACTTCAAGACTGCCAGAAGCACACATTCAAACTTGGACCGTGGCGATACACATAACAGTCTACTGCACAGTTTCCATGCAACACCTCACCTCCCAGTGGTTCTGCGGCGACTGGCTCTTGAGCTGGATCAGCCAATCCTGTTGGCCGTCGAACACGGCACAGTGGTGCATGGTGATGATGAGGGGCCGAGTCAACAAGGCCCCGGGGGGCCCACAGCTCACCACGGGGCTCAGCACAGTTTGGCCATCATCCACCGAGGGCCTGGAGGTGCACAGAGAATAACGCACGTGCAAACACACACACACACAAATGCTGTTTAGTGGCGATGTGACAGCAGTCTCGGTGTATGTGTGACATGGCGGAGCTGACAGGGGTAAACACAGCTCTGGGGCATCGATGTGGCTGGAGGCAACTGCGTACCTCATGTTGTCCTTCCTCTGAACCGTCACATACATCTCATAGACTCTGCCCTGAGGAATGGCTCCTGCTGGAATGAGCAGACTGACTCCTGGGGAGCACAAACACAGACAGACACACAAACAAAAGAACATATATATATAACCTGTGAGTTGTCAGGTAGACCTGAGGAGTCTTTACAACGATTTGTGCTGCCAATGCCAATGTCATGATTGTGTTTAAAAGGTTTCTTCTGGGCGAGACAACCAGGCTGATGCAATTTTGAGAATTTGGGCTATTTTGCTTCCATTCAGACTAGTGGAAATAAAAACATCCAAAACACACATTCAGGTGTTTATTTTACTACTTTGTATATTTGCGTCTGTAGATTTCTCCTAAATTCAACACAAGTTAGCATTATGTAATATGTCATTTGCATATTTAAACATAAAATTTCAGAAAACGTGTAATGTCTTTATGTAAATAATCAACTGGGGGAGTTTCATGGTGCTATCTATTAGTTAACATTTTACCTTATTCACCTGTTGGGTTTTCAAAATGTATGGAGCTTTACAATCTATATCTTTAAAAGGCCTTTTTCTCAAAATTAGTTTTTTCTCACTCTGAGCCAGAAATCTCCACTTCAGTAGCACCAAACTTTCCAGTTTCATTCCTATCTATATTCTGAAGGCTTTTACAGAGGATTTTGTTCATATGTCATTCATAGCCTGATTTATATCATATGTTATTCCTAAAAACATGCCAAAAATTGATTTTTTTTCTAATGGCTGTTGACAGTATTTTCTGATTTATGGAGTGATAAAAAGAAATATCCAAAATTCCCTCTGTAAAAAACCTTTGAGTCTAATGTGTCAACAAAATGAAACAATATGTTCCAACCAATGTTCAGATTTCTGTTATGAATGTATGCAAATTAGCACATATTTAATAAGATAATGCCTCATTTGCATATTTAAACATAAAATTTCAGAAAACTTGTAATACAAAAAAAAATTGCTTAATGTAAGTAATCAACTGGGGTTTCATGGAGATATCCATTAGTTATAAATGTTAGCTTATTCACACGGGGGGTCTCCCCTTAAGTCAGTGAGAGCACAGAAGCACCTGTGCTTCCACCTATATTTACGTGGTGAACTGAAGGTCCTTAATGAGCTACCTTTTACATACAAAATGTACAAAGGAATATGAACCATTTGACTTATAATGGATATATCTTAAAGTATTACTGCAGCAGTAAAGAGCAGTTAAAGCCCCAGTGAGAAGTGATAATTATTTTAAGAACAAGTACAGTAATAATCGCAATTCCCCTCGGCCCCGCATATAAAAACTATGACGGTTTATTGCCTTCTCCTGTGGCACCAGGAAATGGTGTGACATTTCATTTCTAAAATCAATGATCTCTCTGCTCTTCATAGCATTCTCATATTGCTGCAGCCAGCATGATTTACATTTTTCCATCTCAGATTGATTTGATATGATGTCCTGTCCGATGTGTTTTTTAGGAGTCTACCCCCCACATTCCCTCATGCACACACACACACACAGAAACACACACTCTCTCTCGCTCTCCCTCTCTCTGGAGGGGTTTCTCAGATAGCTCATTGATTTCCCATGTCCTTGTACTGAACTTTTCAAAAGGTGACAGACAGCTTCTCTTGCTAGCTAGCAAGGCAATCGCAACTCTGCCACGGGGACGTCTCGCACACTGCCACTCTCTCTCACAGCAAAGCTTCAAAGAGATGGGGAAATGCATTTTAAGATGCAAAATACCATAACAGCCACACTGACGGTGCCACAAAATCTGTCATTACCCAGACACACGAACAGATCAGATATCAAATGTGCTCTTTTCCTCTCCCTCTGCCTATGTAACATGATGAGGTGGCTGAGCACAAGTAGCAGCTCGGAACATTTTTACAGGAATCAAAAACGAAAAAAGGAAAACTTAAGAAACTTGAGAAGTCGCTGTATCCTTTAATGTCTCGGCTAGTTTGTCTATGCCTGTCAACATGCATCTGTGGCACTTTACAAAACGGCCCACATGTGTTTGAAGTGAGGACAGCATGGCTAATGTAAGCTGCCTGAAACAGTATACCTCTACGCCAGGACTTCCAGTGCACACACCTTAGGTATCCATCAACCCTTGTCATACTGTGTGCAGTCAACACAACTTGATAGGTTGCATATGGTTTAGCCTATTATTTCAAGGTCACATCTGTGTGATGTGACCTTGAGTTATCCTGGTAAAGCTGGTAAAGAGGCAGCTCAGATCTCAAACATCTGGAACACAATTTATACTGTATTTCAGTCCGGTTTAGTGACCATTTTCAAACATTTACAACTAAATTGAAACAAACATACCAATACTCATTATTATTAGCTTTGGTTTCACAGTGTGTATTAATTAATGTGATTATTTGCTTTCTTGCAGAGAGTTGATGAGAAGATCAATACCACTCTCATCTGTCCGCTATAAAGCTACAGCTTAGCAAAAAGACTGAAAACAGGGCAAAACGACAAGCCGGACTCTGTCCGATGATAACAAAATCTGCCTACCAGATCTCTGAAGCTCATTAATTAACACTAATAGCTTGTTTGTTTAATCCGTATGAAAACCATAGTGTAAAAATGACAAGTTGGGGTTTTTGGGGGATTAGTCGGCTAAGATTTCTTTAGTCAATTTGTCCTTTTTTTATGCTTTTTCATGCTGAATGACTTATTTCCAAGAAACTTATGAGCACATCCCTGGTGAACAAGATTGAAAGTGGTGCTTTTGTGTGATTCTTTGCGGAGGAACTCAATTTTATAGATCTGTCGATTAAACCTACTAATTCGTTAACTAAAACAAAATCGTACTGAGTGTTAGTCGACTTTTCTTCGGTCGAGGAAAGCCCTACTAAGAACATCATCACCTATGAATGAAAACAGAAGGGCCCCACAGAGGGAAGACTTGATGGATGATCTCTTCTCCATGTCAGGCTATACAGTGGAGAGGAGTTAATCCTTCCAATATGAAAATATGCGCACACCCACACATATTCACATGCTCTCTCATGCACATACAGTACACACAAATGGAATTACTTTTACTAAACGCTGATGAGAGGAAGAGCTCATAAAGCACCTGAGAAGGAGAGCCACTGGGTAGATGAAAAGATGCTGCTCCAATCAAAACAGACAAAAGACAGCTAGGGAGTTTTAAGATTAACTATGATTTTGCTGAAACTTGCAGATCCGTCTTTCATGAATGAGAGCTCATTTATTACCTCCGCCAAGGCCGAAGGCCTAGGAAGGAGGTTATGTTTTCACCGGTGTTAGTTTGTTTTATAATTTGTTTGTCTGTTTACAGGATTACTCCAAAAGTATGCGATGGATTTGAATGAAATCTTTTGGAGGGGTGGGGAGGGTTATACTATGTTTATCTCTGCTTAATTTGTAAATATGCAACAGATTGTGCCTGGTTAAACATATGAATATGCACTGAATCACAGATCAAAACATACTAATGTGAAAACACTTCTTCTCACGGTCTGATACAGTACCTGAGTTGGGCACGATGAGGTGTCCCCCCTGAGAGCTGAAGGAGCCCAGTGCGGTGCAGGATGGATCCCTGGTGCGGAGCAACGTCTGGGTCTGTGTGCGACGGCCCATCGTACCGTCGCTGTTGTCCAAGAGGCAGTGCGGTAGCTTAGGTGACAGTTTAGAGGAAAATTCCCCTCCCAGGTCGTCCTGTGGAGTCACTAAGCCTGAGGAGTTGTACACCTTAATCTTCAGGTTAGGAAGAGGGTCCAGTAGAGGGGAATTGGTCATGGGGATTTTGTCAGCCACATCATGGAGGGCGTAGACGGGGCCGCGGTACATGGCGGCCGCTGAGGTCAGGTCAGGGGGCGCTGTTAGGAGATCAGCTGGAAAAGAAAAGAATCCAAGTCAAGCAGAGGAAATGGCTCAAGAGAAGGTTTGTGGTCAACTGTGAGAACTGGTGAGAAACCAGAAACCAAAATAGCCACGAGGAACTGAAGTGTCGGTAGCAATCAGCGAGACTGCTGCCTGGCTTTACTCGTTTGTTTTTCACTCATTAGGGATGTCCACTTCACCACCAAGACACATTGCTCACACAGAGAAGTTATAGGCGCAGCTGTGATTCATGAGTAACAGATGGCTTCACTAACGCTCAGTTTACCCAGTAGGTACAAGGATGAATGTTCAATAGCTGGGCTGAGTGGGTGGAGCGATGGCAGTGGGAGCTCTCTGTCCTCCAGCTTCTCCACTACCCACGACCCCTCTACATTTTCCAACAACACCAAGTTTCTATATACTGCAGATGTCAATGGAAGTCATAAAAAGTGTTCAAATAAGACAAGAGATGGCCAGAATAATGATTTAGGCCTATTATTGTTACCATTTTTGATGTTTGTGTATTATTAATGCTTTATAAAACATCAATTACTATAGGTATAATAGTGTAGGTATGGTTATTAGTTGCATTATAGCAGTATTTTATTTATCTCAAGCCTGCACAAGTCCAAAGACAACTTAAGCTAAATCGTTTTTTTTTTTTAGTAAGCCAATCTGTTGTGCTGCACACTAGTTACGAAATGGCTCAAAATAAATAAACTGATATTATTTTGCTGACATTTACAGTCAGTACAGACTGGTTTTGATTTGTTTATCACTATCAGATCCTGTTTTCAGTCACCTGGTGCAGACATCTACTGATTTGGAAAGCCAAAGGCGAACGTTAATATAATTATTAAATACATTTGTAAACAGACATTTCTTTTATAAATATTCTTAAACTTAATTAATAAAAAGGAAAATCTGATGTATTTAAAGTGGGGGGGACAAATATTACACAGAGGTGTAACAATAATCAATATCCATCTTAGACCAATCAAATAACATTCTTAACGTTAATTGCTGTGGTTCAACTAAACCAGTCGAATGATATCCTTTAACATTATGGCTTACTTTACTTTTGGTGTGCCTGTTGCTTACAAATGTTTCTTATCAGTTCAGTGCTGGATTAGCAGATGTCTTTGATGTGAGTCTCGCAGTGACAGACAGCAACACAACAGAAAGAGCACATTTAGCAAAGATTTTGTTTTTAAGTACTAAAATCTTAATTTCCTGTCTTCTATTTTCTCTCTTTTTCCAGCTTTTCTTTTTCATGTTCCTAAAACCTCAGACTAACACAATTAACCAACACAATCTAATGCTACTGTGATGTCCAGATCAAGTGAAATAAACTTAAAAAAAAAAGAGAAAATCTTCTGATCTGTCGGTTACCCTGCTGTCTCTTTGTCCAGCTCACTGCCACCTGTCGTCACCTCTGCAGTCTTGCTTTTAAGTTGTGCGTCACCGGCCCAAATCTAATTAGAGTTTAATATGCGACATGCAGACTGGCCTTATTATGCCTTAATGAAGGGGCATAGTTTGGCCTCCCGTCACAATGACAAGCAGTTTAATAGTTTCATCACCTCGCCCTGCACAAACACGCTGTCTGGATTTCTCCCACAAGCTTCCCTGCTCATCTACAGTCAAAAGGGCACATTTACATTCATATCCCCACTAACATACACGTGCGTCCAAAGCAGCTGAATCAAACCAATCTCACCAGGTTAATGCTATGGGTTGCTAACGCAAGTGATTCCCAATGCCTGACATCACAGGTATGCCATCTAGCACAGGGGTATTGAAACTCCATACTTGGTTCTGACTGAAATGTGTCTGTAACACGGAGTATCGACAAGTACCAAAAGCTCGGATCGAATACCTGGGCAGATTTGTTTTCTTCTTTACTTTAAGCCTCAATCAGATATTTATGGATTAAAATCCTAACTTTGCTAACATTTTTGGTATCTGTATTAATACAGATACCAAAAATGTTGAAAATGTCCAATGTTGAAACTCAACTAAATTCAAACTCAAATGATACGCAGCCCTAGTGCCATTTGATGTTCACTAGCTCACTCACATGTGATTTAAAACACAGGAAATCATTTACGCATATGAAAACAATACATAAAACATGTGCACACAGACTGCAGGCAAACACACATAAATAGAAATAAATATCTATCTGGTACCACACCTTTGCGGGCCGTCTTGATGCTGACTGGCTGGAAGCCTCCGTTGAGGGCGGAGGAATCGATGATGTCAGAGTCGAAGTCGCGGTGGTTTTTCCTGTAGATGAAGAGTGCCACCACGACCGAGATAACCAGGCACATGATCACCGCTATGACAATACCCACATAAAGAGCTACGTCATCTGTACTGGGCGCCACTGGAGGAGGAAGAGGATGAGGAGGAGGAGGAGGGGGTGGGGAAAAGAGACAAAAGACAGAAAGAAAAATAGTCTTTAAAGATCTCATAAGTTCACATCAACAGCTTTCTTTCTCAGCATGCAGGAGTTGTGATGAAGCCATTATCAGCGGACTAATATCCTGGTTTACGATTGAGCCGGATATTAATAACCATCTACTGGGAAATAAATGCATACAGTATATATCCTGTCTTTTTTTGTGTGTGTCTTGTGGTTAATGTTGGCCCGCTGTGGCAAATAATCTGGCTATTGAATAAATTATTTAGGACAGTCTTAATTGTCAAAAGTGAAAAGGGATAATGATGCATGTCCTGTAGAGAGTGACGTGCAACTTTTCTCCGTTCAGCTTTGTCATCCAACATTCAATTCATTTTCCACACTAAAGGACACACAAATCTGATAAACATGTGCAAGAATCATGACTCGTGGGTCCATTTTAACAATGACCAGTGATTTTACAAAGTCACAGATTAATATTTCCTATAAGAAGCCATACTGTGTTGTGTGTGAGAGGGGGCTATATACCATGCATCATACAGATAATTCGAAACAAGAAAATAAATATAATGATCATGAACGCTGTGCACGACGACGTGATTAATAAGGACGGCAGCTCCGGTGCAACCCAATGACACACTGTCCTAACAAGCAGACTCAGAAGCGAGATCAAAAGTTCTGAAGATTGAGATATAGATGTTTTCATCTTCAAATTACCGTGCTCTGTGTTGGAGTTCACAGTCTGTCTCCGTCTTTGTTCTTACACACTGCAGATAAGATCTAGACATAGCTTGCATTTCTCAAATTGTCTTTCATCTCGGTCTCCCCTCCCAGAGTCTTTCTGTCCACTTTCCAGCTGGAGAAACCTCTGTGATTAGCGGGCTTGGCATGGATATAGTGGCTGTTGGAAGCGCAGACTCAGACAGGCACTCATTACCGATCAGACCTTTTAATGGATGCCTACTGACAGTCTGAACTCTCTGTAGTGTCGGGTAAAGAATGTCCTTCACTGTCACCAAGTTGACAAATGGTGGAGAAACTCTTCTTCAGAGGTATCGAAAAGCCAGAAGGCATGTGTGAGCCTGTATGTGTGCATTGTTCAACGTATGAATGCACACTGTAAATGTCAGGGGGCTCTAAAAAAAAGTCAAAGACCAAAGCGTGTAAACGCAAGTTATTTTGATGAGAGAAATTTCTGTTTTTCTTTAGATCATTTGAGTATGCAAATGCCAGAATGTGCACCAGTAGATGGCAGCATCAGCCATAGATCCATACAAGGCACTTCCAGGGCAAGCATGATGCCGAGCATTTGTGTAAATTAGCCTCATGTGTCTCAGGGATACAGATGGCACTCAATCTGTGTCTCTAGTGTTCTCTTGCACAAAGGAGGAGACGAGGGAGAAAAGCAAGACGAGGGAGTGTTTTTGTGACACTGGAAAGATGTAAGTTGGTTTTTTTTTTAGCACAGACTTTGGCTACAAGAGTTAAAGTGCGTAGCTTCTTTTGCTCTAGTTAAGTCTTGATGTTGTTGGATAAATAGGTTTGTAAATCTAATTAAACAAGCAAGCCACTCAACATTACAGCCAGTTTGAAATCCATTATATTTAACGTGCTTAGAGAGAATCTCTATCAAAAAAGGAAATTGGGTATGACCTTCACCGGGGCATTCCTTTTCGCTCACAGCCTTAACAGCGATTAAGAAAAAGAGTAGTTTCTTTAGGTGAAGATGTACTGAATAGCCACAATTAAAGAGGCGGGGGGAAGACTTCATTTCCCTCCGGTCCCCAGGAAAGATATGTGTGGGCTCGCCCTCTCTAGTCAGCCTTAACTGAGACGTCACATTAAAGAGGAGTGTCAAGATATATCCTCATATATGTTAGGCCTCTAATCCTTCTCCAAGCACAGACATGAACAGAAAACAGAGCAGGGACCCTTATGATGAAAGTCGGAAAATGTAATTTCACTGTGCTTTCGCTGCCAAGCTTCCCCGCAGTTATTTAACATACATTCCCACAGTCGAACAATCTCCCATCCACGCTTTGATGATAAAGGCAGCAACCTGCTCAGTGTACGCATTAAAATGTATCACTTAGATTAATACATCCCTTTGAACATGAGCCATTGTCGGAAAGGGAAAAGTACAAGAAATGGAAATGAAAGGGATTATTGAGCACTTCATTCTCTGTGAGGACGCAGAGATTTACAGGGGGAGGGTGAGATACAGAGAGAGAGAGAGAGAGAAAAAAAAAATATTAGAGATATACACTGAGAAAGAGAGCGGGTTAAATTATTTGCCAGAATCGGTGCCTGAGCTCACGGCGAGGCAAAGTGCCGGGCTGAAGTTCGTGAGGAGCAACAGGGTAAAGGGCATTGTAAGCTCTGAGTTAAACAATAGCAACATGGCAAATGAACAGGCAGCTGGCTAGCAGAGACACATTATGAGAAAGGACAGAGCGGAAATCAAAAAAGGAAATGCCCTGAGGTGGTTATCTGCAAGTCAAAAAAAAAAACAGAATAGCAGAAATAAACGTAGACGGGCATGAAAGAACAATGGAAAACATTTGTTGTATTTTTTCGTTTCATGTTTTTAGTGCAAAAACACCACTTGTAAAATGCTCTTTGCAGAAATGTAATGTTTTCTAATGATTTATCTGGAACTATGAGTGACTGCAAACTATTTGTGCACAACCTCTCAATGAAGATTAGGGACAGACAGACATAACAATGAATGTAGAAAGAAAAATAAAATGATAAAAAAACAAAACAATAACTCACATGAATTTCCAAAATCACTCTGGTCTTTTGCCTCAGAGGACTTCTGATATAAGGAACCTTGAAGAGAGGAAGGGATTGTGGGTGGAGGAGAGAGAGTAGAGGAGGTAAGGAGTGGGGAGAGAGGGAGGGAGGATGACGGGAGAGGGATGATGAAAATCAAATTTAAGCCAACAGAAAAACAAACTCAACAAATGAGACAGCAACAAACTCATGAGTAGGAGTGATGACACGGGGAAACGATCTTTCTTGATTTGGCCCCTCCTCTCCAGATCTGTGTATAGAGTATAGAGATGGATGAGAGGAGCCAGGGGGGGGGAGCATGGAGGTTCTGTGAGGGAGTAGCGTGATCCATCAACTGGGCTTAGTGCCTTATCAGCAGCAGGACGGAGGCTAGCAGGTGAGGGGAATAGAGGGGCTTGATGAAGAGCGGGCTCTCCAGCAACAGAGTGAATAGAACCAACAGCCTTGCATCGGTCACTGGAAGGTGGATGAAGAAGTTAGTGTAAAAGGAACGGTTATGTTAGGAGAGCAGGGAATGGAAAAAGGTTGAAGAAGAAAGAAAAATCCTCAACATACAGTAGATGGTTTTTGGACCACGACTGGGCTCGCTGTTTGCTGACGTGAAGAGGAAAGCAGCAAAGAGCGGCGGCCAGGGATAGTGCACTAGTGCACATAATATTCAGTCTCCCTGGGACATCCATAAACAACTATACAAACAATGAAGTCCTTATTGGAGAGGGAGAGAGCCACTGGCAGACAAGTGGACCGACAGGAAAATCAATGGCGTGATAGATGGGGCTGGTGTGTTCATGTAATCAGGCAACGGGTAGGCCGGGCTGGAGCAGGGGGGGTTACTGTCAGGGTCAGTCTAACTGATGGCCCATTTGAACCCATCCTGTAGAGTTTCTATGCATCCGTCAGTATAGCCAGAGTAAAAGCATGCTTCAGTGGGTGGGCTCCAAAAGAAACCTCAGAGCCCAAGAGAGACAAAGATAATTCCTTAGTGACACAACGCAGAGCTGAGGAGGAAGGGCTACTCATAGTACAGGAAATCACTGTCTGCGTCTCAGCCATTACTTCCTTGAATGTGGCAGGTTTCCAAGCTCAGAGAAGGATACGGCCGTCTGGCAAAACTGATGTCATCGTTAGAATAGCTCAAGGTTCATTTTGGCTTCTGCTGCTGCTGCTACTAGGGGTAGATTCCACGGGGATCCTACCTGCACCCTCACATTTTAAATCCAAAGCATGGTAAACTCTAAACACACAGTAAAGTATGGAAACTCTTTGGGTTCCACACAATGCCAGGAAAAGCAGAGATAGACATCACGGCTAAAGCTGCATGTCATGGACAGGAAACGTTATTGTATTGTGGTAGCGTGCGGTCAAGCCAGATGTCACTCTCATCTACGAGGTCAAATCGGCGGACGCTACAACTGTAGAGCTCCCGTATACTGACATTTATGTTAAATGCATTCAAACGGCCTCGATCGAGCTATCGATCGACTTTTAACCCTTACTCGGATACCGTGGATGTTTAAAGAGAACTGAGCTGACGAGGAGAGCTAGTGACGGACTTGGAAACATTAGCAGAAGTATACACATTACTCAGTTTTCAAAATTGTGGTATATACAAAATACATATATGGATATAAGATTAATGGGATTATATTCACCAGAAGTATAAAACATGTTACATGTCTCTTATAAATTAAAAAGAAAATACCACTAATTTGTGAAGGAAATGTCTATTTGATTTTTGGGTTGATGGAAAAAAAAAATCCTGACAATTACTCATATATTTGTCTTCAGGACATCTCTGACAACATACAGGCACAAAATAAAGCATTTTTACCGTATCAATTTTAGAAATATTCCTAAGTAAAAGTCCAATATTGGTACCTTGAAATACCTACATTTTCGAATACTTGTTGTGCTATAAACACATTGCTCCATAATTCCTGACATTGACGGATATATTTGACTTCAGGACATCTCTGACTACATACCTGCTGAAAATCAAACATTTTTTACTTTATGAATTTAGATATTTTCCAAAGTAAAAGTCCCTTGAAGTGTATGATTCAACTTTTTCCCATGGTCTAGTGTTAAAAAAGTTAACAAAAATCGCAATAAATTGTAATATTAAAACGCAATACTTGTAGAATCGCAATACTTAAAAATCGCAAGACGTATCGAATCGGCACCCAAGTATCAATCACCCAAGTGATCGGGAGATAAGCATATCGTCCCAGCACTAGAATTTACGTTCACTGAAATTCATATGATATGCAAAATATATTTACATTTAATCAAAACGTTTCAACCACTATAGTAAATAACCTCATGTTCTTGGATGGCTGAAGTGAATCTTAAAGAGTCATGATTTCCCAGTCTCTGGTATTTGATAGCAATAAAGCATTTGCCCTTGCTGGAGCATGCTCTCCCCTTTCTCTACATCAATATGTCAAGAGAATGTCATGTCTCAGAGCGGGGTTACCAAAGGCCTGGAATCAAGGACGGCAGACCACAGAGGGAGCGCAAAACAAGAGATTTAGACAGGCCAGCCTCAGTGAACTGTGAAAACTACACTCTTGTGTTAGAGTTGGGAAGTTCCATCTGAACAGGCAGAGTGCAAGCTCTCTCGATCAATCTGTAGATACATAACTTTGTTAACTCCCAACCCCCGAAACTCCCCGACAGTCGAAATGTGATAAACAAGTTGCAAAGTTAATTATAACACAACTATCTCCTTTTTGACTCGGGTCAGTCGTGTTTTTGTGCAGCAGTGGAGGCGTCACGACTTCTATTTCCAGCTCCGCTTATATCAAATTCCTTTGCCAGATTTCTGCGATGGATTGCAATTGAAATGATTTAAATAAATTCAAACAACAGAAAATAAGATCAAGCTGCAACGGAATCCACAGACACGTGTTTGCTCAGATCCCGGCCCTGCACTGGAGGGAGCAGATCAGCGGTCCGAGGTGAGTTCAGATTGCACACAACTTCCATTCCCAATCATATTTGCCATAATGTGAGCTTTTAGATAATGGGCTGTTTCTCCTAAATGCTAGTGGAAATGGTCATTAGCATTGACATAAGTGGCTTCACCCTCTTAGCTTCCAAAAAAATCAATCCCTGAAACGATCCTAAATCTATATCATTATGGCTTTATATTCTCTGCAAGCTGGCCATCAATCTACCAAGAACTTAATGCTTCTGTGATAGGCTGAGGCGCAGAGGGCAGGGAAGTATGGGGCGAACCCATGTTGTGCCGCAGAGGGAAATAAAATATGATGAATAAGACGAATAAGAGTAGGTTTTCCTGTAGATTGCTCCCTGATGTTTCTATACACTGTAGACACGACCTTGGCTATAAAATCAGCTAATGTATTCCTCTGATGTAACGTTACATGAAATCATTGAATACTGAAGTCATAGCTTCCCGTCAGTCCTCCATACATATGGACATACAGTACAGTTTACTTTGGCCAGAGACATGCAAATCCATCAGCCAGCTGCGTCTAAAGATGCATAGTGACCGCCAATGTGATGTCAACCGTAACCTATAGTACATCATGTCGACACCATACTGCAGGTAGCAGTTTACAACCCTATAGTGCGGCAAAATCTCAGATCAGCTGCACACGGTGACGGCCAGCTGTATCAAATTCTAGACAACCAGAAGCCGAGCCTCTGTTATATTATTAGTGTCACAATCACCATCTGTAGTAGGTTATACACGTAATGGAGGCATCCGTGACAGCGTGTGGGGGTATAACACCTTCAAAGATGTTTATTGGAGTGGATTTTTATTAAACTAGACGCAGAGTTTAACTCAGTTAAGCGCAGTCTTCCCAGCTATTCCCTTCTCATCTTATTTCTCTTGTTATTAGAGGCACAGAAACGAAGGCAAAGAACTGTTTTAGTAGATGAAGTTCAAGGTCTATTCAAATACTTTGCCCTGTAGCTTCGTAACACTGCAGTAAACACACACAAACACATGTGCATCAGAGCAACTGCAGCATGACTCCGATCTGTGAATGTATTATGAGGGAGAGGGGACAGGGTTGTTGGCTGAACTAAACTGCGTGGCTGTTTTCAACTTGCTGGAAGAAAGAGAAGCAGAAAACAATTTGTTGCCTGCAGAAAAATATCTGGCTGCACCACAAACTGGCTTTTTGTTAGCAACAAAACAGTAAAAACCAATTGAAAGAATTGTGATTTATGGGAAAGAAATTCTGGTGCATCCCGGAGCCTTTTGTGTGCTTTGAAATCATTGTAAGACGAGATTATTATGTGGTGTACAATACAAGCTCACTTTCTAACACATGTAATTGCCAGCTCAGGAAAAGGAGCAAGCCTACACTCGTGCCACTTTGTGGCCCCGTGCTTCCTCTCATTGGACCCAAGGAATCCAGTTTTTAAATTACGGTAGTAATCAAAGCAGTGACCCCCCTTATGTAATTACAATATAATCACTTATTATTATTTTAAATATAACTCCCAAATGCTTAGCCTGTGACAAGGATAATTACTTGGAGCGCTTCCCCCATGTGGCCAAGTCTTTTTTTTAACATATACTTATATATGCAGCAGAGCGGACACAAGGAAAGATGTGCTGTGGTTTCTGCTGTTATGTCACTTTTATCCAACAGCTTTGGTGTATTATGAATGTGCAAATAAAGAGATTGAAGACAGAGAGAAAGGCATTTTTAGCATGTCTTGTTGTTTATGTATGGGTGAAGTGAAACGGAGTGAGAGACAGGGCGAGAGTGTTATGTGTGGATGTGAAACACAGCGCGTCGATGAAAGAGCAGAGTGAAACTCATGGTCAAAGGGTGAAGAAATCTCTTTGGTTGGCAGGTCAGAGAGAGTAGCAGAGGATTAGTCGGGTACTCACTCTGCATGCACATCCCATCGGTGCAGTTCTTGGACTGGAGCACCATGCCCTCACAGTCCTTCCCCCCGTTTTTGGGTGCTGGAGCGCCGCATTCTCGCCTCCTCCAGTGGGTGCACTCTGTCCCACAGGTGGACCACTTACTCCACTCTGTCCACAGGCCATCCACTATCACACAACAGACAGGACAGACGGGGGCAGAGCGAATGAAATGAGCGAATGAGGAGATGAAGACAAACAAGTGCATGAGTGGGTGAATGGATACGTGATCGAGACAGCGAGAGATATGTGGGAGAGAGACACACACACACACACGTAAGGGTGGAGGCACAAACAGAGCGAAATATGCAAACACAGAGTTGTATCATATTTTATGTATTTCGTTTTTTTCTGTGCACCTATACCCTTTTCCGCCCACTACTAAGTGGGTGTATTGTAATTTGATGCCATACCTGGGCAGAGAGGATTGCACGGCAGCTTCTGGATGCCTTGCCCTTCGCAGATGGCGCCGCCGTTGAGTGGAGCGGGGTTGGTACAGCTGCGTGTGCGTTTCTGGTAACCACGGCCACAGCGGCTATTGCACACTGACCACTCTGTCCATGTCGACCATCCGCCATTCACTGGAATACACGGAAATAAAAACATGTTAAAACATCACTCAGGCTGTTTGTTTTCTCACCTCATCCTTAGATTTATCTTGCATTTTTTCAAAAAGTGCTTTAGAGGGACACAAAACCAATAAAATGCATAGATTTGGGGTGATATGAAATATACATACAATAAGACGAAAATAACATGAAATCAAAAAAGCTGTAAAATCACAGAGACAGAATAAAAACATTACATTCGGTGTGACCTATCAATACATCATTTAAATCATTTATAATCGCCCATTGTAAAATGTATATATAGAGAGTTTTTGACCATGAAATCTCGGGTCGTTACTTCCACATTCAGCCAGACAGTAAATTCTGGTCAGATTGCTGTATTTTCCATTCACTGATTCCTCCTAATGCCTCTCTTCCCTCTCTCATCCATCTCTGTCAGCGACTAAATCCAGTGCAGAGTGACACCCGGGCTTGTGGCTGAGAACAAGTCCGTGGCATTTGAGATGGAGGAACTGGGCCCCTTGGAGCCTCCGACTTTCGAATGTGACATGCTTATGAGTGAAGCCCAAAATATTGGACTCTAGGGGAAGGCTGCCAAAGCCTCATATTTCTTAACTGTCTGCTTACTTTCCTCCGTGGATTACGGATCTATCTGCTCTCTCCCTCTTTCTCTCCTTTGCTTGTGCTCCTGTTTCCAGTATCCTTGTAGCGGGTTGGGCTGGAAACCACTGGGCTAAAAACAGATTGCTTGTCCTTCGCCCTTTTTCATCACTAGTATCAGATACATCACTCCCTCATCCTTTGGGTTCATCATACAGCTTTATGGGGAGTATGTGCTCTTTCACATACAGCACAACTGTGCATAAAAGGTGTACATATCCCATTTTGGATTAAAAAAGCAAGGACAGCACTAACCGACGCAGTGGCTTGTTATACTTTCTCCCTCAAGGATGAGCTGACATCAGAGCAGTTACTCAACACTTAGTCCTAATAGACCGCGTTAGTAGTGACAGGAAAGCCTCGCACAGACAGCGACCCTTGTCCCTGAAATCGGCTCTCTTGGATTTATAATTTGTGTTTCTACGTCGCCCTTACACTGATCCCCAATAGCCACATTCTCAATTTTCGTGAGACGATGTAAAGTGATGAGGAAATTATAGATTTGAAACTTAACCCTGGTGAAAGTATCAGTTTCAAGCATCTGTTCACTTTTGTCTTGTGTGTGTGTGTTATCCTCTTCATTCAGTCGGAGTATGCACAGCCTCCAGCAGGCGTTGTTGAACTTCACAGCCGTGCTGCGCAATAACAGTCATGTTAGCTGATGTTGGGGAAACGGTGGGTGAGTCTGTGTGAAACTGCAGCGGGGGTCTCTTTAAGTATGGCTCAGCCACATCAGCACCTCGCTTACAGTTCAGAAAATCACTAATCTTCCATTCCTTGCACACCTTCCGGCAGGAACAAAATGAGTGAATGTTACATGCCCCGGGAGAGAGAGAGATTTGCTTTATGCAGAGTGACTTTGAAATTTGTTTTTTTTTTAGTTGAGCTGCCTTGTTATAGGAATTCAACACATTTCCTCTGCACTAGTGTCTGACTTTAATGAACCCTCATGTGGCCGGTAAGGAGGAGTGTTTGCAGATCAGGAGATGAGACTAATGTTGGACCTCATTGACTTTGTAGCAATCTCGAAACACATAGGCTATCGGTCTGACGACGAATAAGCCTTTGGGGGGCAAAGGGCTATATTTCTAGGGTTCCAGTGTAGCCAGTGGATATCCGGGCCAAGGCTTCCTTTTCCGCGTTCATTGTTTACAGTCCGATTAGCAACTTGAGATGCGAGAATGGATTTGGAGTTGAGAGACGACATGTACATCTGATTTGTTTCACATGTAGCCAGTTTACAAGCCAATTCTAAACCAATAAAAAGTTAAATCATCGTCAGACGATAGCCGGTGGGTTTCCAGATTGCATTTCGGCCGATGCGTTCCACCTCTCCACATGGACTGTTTATCTGCATTCAACCAAAGCCTGCTCCAGCGTGATTGGTCAATACTACTTGGATTACAAACGGAAACCAGAGCGTTTCCCATGCCCAAATCTTGTACCGTTGCCTACAAATTCTACATGTGAAGGCATAATCTGTTTACAAAGATTAAGATAGTAATAGTTTACCAGGTATGCATGAAAGTTCAAACACAAACAATTAACACACGATTTAAATTGCTACAATACAGTTGGAATGGAAGAACATATATAACACCATCAAATCTACATCACTTTAATCCCAATATGCCAGACACATACTTCAAATGTGACAATGCTAAAGGAACACTCTTTCACTGCTTGCTTGGTTAGCCTGATGGCAAAACTGAAAATCCCTTGTTGGTCAAAGTTGTGCATCCTGGGTATTTACCAAAGCGATTTAATCACTAAGAGGAGTGACTGTGCAATAACAGACTTGTGTCTCTTACAAGCTAAGAGAGAAATAGCTATACAATGGAAAAATGTGAACAAACCGAGTATGAATCAATATATTAAAGATTTATCATAACATACATTACTAAAGGAAAGTTTTTTTGAAGATATCTGGGGGAGCTACATTGATTTTTTTTTTTTAAAACAAAACGTTGGTAATGATCAATAAAGCTTAAGACCGGGGTGGGGGCGGGACAACTGGAATAAGATTATAAAGTGTAGTAGCCCTGTTTTAGTTTGTTTTATATTTACTTGCATAATTATTTGATGATATACTGTATTTACTGCCAATACTTTTTATTATATATATTAAAAACGATATACTATATATGAAAAATATTGTTAAAAAAGTAATAGTTTACCATAGACGATAACTGTGGCAGTGGTGCTGCGTCTCTTGGCGACGATGTTCTTAGCGACACACGTGTAGTTGGCGGTGTCAGAGAGGCGGGCCTGTTTGATGATCAGGTTGTGGTCGATGGTGATGTAGAAGTTTCTGTCGTCTGCGGGATCAATAACTTCCTCGTTCTTTAACCACTCCACCTAAGAAGAAGAAGAAGAAGGGAGCACAACATGAATAAAAGAGAAAAGACAAGAGGGCCCCACAGACGACAGGAAAGTCCTCTGTGAGAAGATATGACAGGTTGACCTCATCAAACCGTAGAAAAATCACAGCAAAGTGTTTAAACAGCTAGACGTTTTTCTTGTCTCCCACTAACCTCTCAAATAGCAGCGAGTGCCAGGATTAGAGCACAATTGTTTAGGTCTCTGAGGTCCTGCTACAAAAAGTCAATAGCTATCATGCTCTTTTTATTCTCCCCCTAGAACAAAGCACTACAGTAACAGCAGCATTGTCACACAGTAGAGAAAAGAAAACTGTCCGCAATTCCTGAAGCTGAGAGTCTCTCTGACCTTTCCTTATGAGTTTCATTTCTCTAAATGATACGGATATTGAACTCCTGGCACCATCACAGAACAGGGGACCATTTAAAGCCTTTATTCGGCTGTAAATCACCAAGATCCTTTTTCTCTTCAAGAGGTGTAAAGGTTTCAAAAAGAATAACACGTGCCGCCTCATACTCTGCAGCCACTTTGATTCAAAAAATATTTGCTGGTTCTCTGGTTTTCTTCAAAAAGAGCTGTCCAGCGATGGGGAGGCCTGGCAAATAGCTAACTTCCTGTGTATTGTGATATCCCACGAGGAGCAGGGCCTGATAAGAGATAAGACCCAAAGGAACAGTACAGGCAAAGATAAGTAGGATGTTTATAAAGGGTCTTTCTCATGAGAGATAAAGTATCTCAAAAAAAGTGGGACAATAACCTGATATAAGGGCTGCCAAAGACAAAACAGTATGCGGGGCCCACTGTTGTTGTTAGATTTCTTAAGGAACAACACAGAAACGGCGTGTAGTGGTGCAGAGATGTACAACACATTGGGCATTGTTGTAAGACCAGCATTGTTAGAAGTTTCTCAAGAGAAGATGTGACACGCACTGACTTACACGCATCACCAGTTCCACTAGTATCTGTGTTTGCTTGAGATGACAGATATCAAAGACGCCATCAGCGTCACACCTCAGCTGCCTGCTCTCTTATCCAGTGGGAACACATTGGAGAGGCTGACAAGAAGATATTTTCAATACTACGCAATTATTTCACAGTTAAACTACCCAGGCCTCTTTCAAATCAGTGCATACAACACTTACTTTGTGCAGCTCACAAAACACCTATCCCCCCATGACAACCTTACATCTGAACAAATACTGGATGCAAACTTAATATCAGCAGAGCTTTACAGGAAACCTCTGTAAGCGGCGTGATGTATATTCTCTGCTGATTTAGTGCGTGCGAGTGTTTTCTTCCATAAACATGTATTAGCTGAATCAATCTCATGGAGCCAGGAAGGATAGGATTCCCTCACACGCCGTCTACTAGCTGAAATTAAACCTCTCTCGCACGAGCGCAATGCAATAAGGTGCTGCACGACATAAGATGCGACGTGTGCATCACTCACTCAGGTTGTTCTTAGAACTACATTCCTCAACATGATGCTACACCATTACGTGTAACTCTTGCCACAAAGAAAAAGAATGTTTTTATATTAGCAGCAGTTGCTAATTTAATTTAGATGCTTAATGAAAGCAGCTTTATTATCACACAAGTCAATGAGAACTGCAGTATTAAGACGCAAGACACAAAATATCTAATCTATGTTAATAGATGTGTCGTCATTCCGTCGACACAATGTCAATTCTTAATATGTGTCAGTCAGGAATTTATAGTGGAGCCTGTCCATATATGATAGGTGTATATAATTAGGGATTTCAGTATTGTGCTATTAAGTTGGCTTCTGTTGTAATTTTATTGCAACAAATGTGCCTTGACATCTGCTGAGGTGGCAGTTAGACATCTTTCATGACTTTCAGGATCGCAGCATCAGAAGAATTCAATAATAACTGTGGTGACATTTTCTCCCTGAGGTTTCGACACTGAAAATATATTTTATAAAAGGTATATAAATAAATATACATTATACATATACATTATAAATAAGGTAAATAACTCTTGATCTCAAACCGGTTATCACTATAATGAAAGCAATGATGCACTATTACCAATCCATCATTATAGATTACAGAAAGGCTACAGTGATTATAGTGAATGCATCAATGACTATGTTTACATGTACACTAAAATTCCGCTGTTATTCAGAATATGACAATATTCCGAATTTGATATGGATCATGTAAACAGCATATGTCGTTTGGATATGTTTCCGATTGTGATTAAGACGTGGGATATGCCGATATTAACCAGCTTTTGGGAGCATTCTTTGGACATGTAAACAGCGCATTCAGACTATGCATCTCAAATGGGTTTTTTACAGCAGTGTGCGACACGCGGCATCTTGCGTATTTGCGGCCAGCTCTTTGCGTTGTACACAAACCAACCAATTATCTGACAGTTTGCAGAGACGCATGCCCAAAAAAAGGCCACATTTCTGGTCGGAAGGAAGAAACACACCTACTTTTAAACATTATGAAAGACTTGGATATCAACAGGTTTTTGGATATGCGCAAATATTGAAACACCGACCTTTTCAAGAAGGTGGTTGGAGGAATTAAAGAGGGAGGCTGTGTTCGCACAGTCGAACAAGTCCGCCACTAGTTACGTTAATCCTAGTATGCACGGCTACTGGTAACAGGAATATTTGTGGAATCATTATTTTCATTAGCCATGCAAACAGCTTAGTAGGAATATTGTCTTTTTCGAAATAAGGGCTAAAAACTGAATATTTTGTGCATGTAAACATAGTCAGTGTATTCATTGAATAAGGGTTATGTAGATTTGTGTGTGTTTTCGTGTTACAATATCATCATTAATCATTAATACTATATGGATATGACAAACGCAACCAGAGAGGAGGACCCCTGTGTTTAGAGAACAAAGATCCGACAGTGATCCGATTGTCATTATGTGTGTCCTTTGTTCCCAGTGTCATGATGAAAAGTCCAATAAAACAAATAAAGATGACGCAAACAAGAGAAACAATGGGGGTTTTGTTGGCATCATAAATATTGTGTTATTTAGAGCTCATATCAGTGTGTGCAGAGAGCACAGGGCATTAGTAAGTAAAAGGTCTATTCTTCGAATAGAGATTGACAGCTGATACAAAGAGGTGGTTATCCAATTTCGCACCAATCACAGAGGCAGCCTCTCCAAACGTGCTGCGTTCAGATGTCAAGAGCACTTTTATATGAGAAGGTAATTAAAAATTGAACAAAAGAGCTTTTCAGCGCAGATGGTGGGGTGGGAGGGAGACGGAGTGACGAGGGATAGAAAGTGGTAGAAACTCATGTCAGAAGTGGGAACGTGTGCGTGTGAGAGAGCAAAAGTGAGCAACAGTTCACCCGTCAATTTATTCTGTACCGACTATAATTAGGACCCATTAATAAAACCAGAGATGAAAAAGGTAAGCCAATCTACACCGCACTTGTGGAAAGATTTCAAATGATTAAAATCCTGCAGAAGACTACATCTCATATAGCATTTGTCCAACTTTCTCGCATGCCAACAGACTCAAACATGCGCACACACACACACACACACACACATACAAACACTTGCAGCTCGTTAGCGTCTGATTGGCAGTGAAACATCCGGAGAGGTAATTGGCACATTTCTTGTCATTAACGAAGGGAAATTGCCACATGTCAGCTGTCTTAAAGAGAGGGAGTCTTCCTGTCTGGTCGGAGACAGCCAAGTGACAGACAGAGACAGACAGTAAGATGGAAACCTAAAACTAGAGAAGAAGAGAAGGAGACGGACAGAAAGAAAGACAGGTATAGGCACAAGACGGAGAGGAGGATGATAGATGAGTGAGGAGGAGAGCAGGTGCACGTGCAGCAGGAGGACGGTCACCAGTGTGCCAAAATATGCGATACATCATCACTGAGATGCAAGGAGGACAAGACAGAATAAAGACAAGGGAACGAAGGAGAAAGGTTACAAAGAGGTGTATTTGTCTTGAAGAGGTGAAGACTCAGAATGAGAGTAGGGAAAGGGAAAGACTAAAGAGGTAAACAAAGAAGAAAGAGATCCGACCAGAGAGGAGACAGCTTTTTCATCTCTTGAGCTCTGGAAAATTCACAGACCAGGATGTATGGGAATGGTATCAAGAAAAATAATAAAGACAGGATAGAAAAATAAATCTGTCAAAGGAGGTGCGAAAGGTTGCAGATAGCTAGACAGCTAGCTAGCGTGCAGGTAGCTTGATTTAGGCAATTATCTGCTGGTTAACTGAAATATCATTCATATATATAAATAAATAAATAATGTATTTACCACAGTAATTTAATCAAAAGAACGCATGTAGTGCTTTGGCTCAGGCAGTGCAGGAGTGTTTGTAGTAGAGTGGGCTACACACGTAATGGGAGAATGCACTGTGCATGCAGAGGGTTGTCATTTTACTGAATTCCTATTTAATGGGATGCTAAATGAGGATGCTGAATGCAGTGCATGGTTACAATTCAATTAAAGGGCATACTTTTAACCAAAACATGCCATAAGATCTGGATAGTTTTTTATTTATGTGTATCCCCCCCCCAAATAAGTTCACAATTTCAAAAAAGGTACAATTTTTGTATTGAAATTGGGCAAAAATTTAAAAATTCCCAAGCTTACAGTAATTTCCCTTGGAAATTTTCAGGAAATTTACCAACCCTTTGCCACACCAGGTGCTATACAGCGTCTAAATTTAATTAAAGGTGCTAAATGTGAGATTAGGAGCGTTTCTATTGCCTCTTAGCTAACAGCGCTAACAGTGCGAACAGTGGAAAAAAAGGCAACACTGCTGAAAGAGCCAATAGTGTTAACCTGGGTGGGAACCAGAGAGTGGATGCTATGCTTCCACGACGACGCTGTCGGTCGGGATGGCGGTATTGGCTATAACCGCTGTATGAGCAGTGCAGAGTGGCGGCCGTGAGCCAGCCAGTGGGGCACGCTCACATGCACAAACATGCACTAAAAGCACGTGCGGCCACCCGGCTATGTCAACAAAGAAGAGAGAAGCTCTGATTACAACACACACAGAGGGAGAGCGATTCTCTGCTCAAGACATTACTCCTCTATATCTACATAGCAAATGGTTGTTTGCTGCTATGTTAATGCTCTGAATATTGAATAAAGAATCTTTAAGTAAACTTAATCTAATGTAATATCATGTTGAAACAGGATGCTGGAGCAGAGTATACACATTTAGCCTTCAGCTCTTGAGGGAACCCACCATGATGGTCTACGTCCTCATCTAGGTGCTGAATTAGGACGCAGCTTCAGTGTCCTTCCACTGTCACTTCTCCTCCCACTAGCAAAACATAACTGTCTGCAGACCAGGCAGTAACCATCGAGTGGGATGTTTCTGTGCTCTGCCAGGGGTGTGCCGGCGCAACACTAATTAGCCCAATATACAGAACACACTGTATACAATCCACTCACTTGTTAAGAACCAGTGCAAGGCAAAACCATTCATTACTCATCGCTGTTGTGTCAGAAATAGAACGTACAGCAGAGTGTGGGGGTGGAGAGGGGTGTGAAAAAGGAAGAGCCGGGGAGAAAAAAAAAAAAATTGTTCCACAGAAATGTGTGAGACTCCTCTACAGAGAAGTCATTATGAGCTCTCCTGCTCCTCCACATGAAGTCTAACTATCTATCCAATGTAATTTATTCATTTCCCCTTTTTCACAGCGCATATCCGCCGCAGGCTTGAATGACACACCTGGAGAATGAGCCACAAAAGGTTACAAACTGATTATTCAATCATTTACTACGAGACAACAAGCCATATGCTCTGCATCTGCCTGCATGACAAGAATGGAAATGCGGGCTGTATAAATATTAAGAAGCTGAGATACACTAAGGTGTGATACATCAAGGTGTGATGGGAGGAATGTTTGTGTGTGTGCCTGTATTACTTGCTAGTATTTATATCTGTATGTGTGTTTGTGAGGGTGTATGTGGAGGAGCTGGAATGGGATGGGGGTTGGGCGAAGGAGAGAAGGTGAGGTTATGTAACAGAGGTGGAGTTGGAGTGGTTCCGGTGTCCATACAGAAGACGGATCGCTGAGACTCGAGCCAGGAGTAATGACCTCCTCCAGCTCAGCCCTGCCTAAAGCTCTCCACAGTCTGCTGAAGGAGAACAGCCATTTCTTAAACTAGCTCCAAGGACAGCCAGACACTTCACTGCAGCAACACAACTCTCTCCATTTCCTCTCCCACAATTCATATGCCTCCTAAAATATGATTCCTAGAACCCCTCGCCGCCTCCAGTGCAAGTGACATAAAGTTGGGGGGAGTTTATGTTTCCAACACTCTCTTTTTGTCCATTTGTTAGAGAGGCATAAAAAAAGGATTTGTTAAAAATTTGGCATATGAATCATCCTTGGTCCATGAAACGGTTGATTATATTTTGACGGTGATGATGTGACTATGGGATTTCTGCCATTATACTGTACATTTTGTTTTTAAGCCAAAATCTTTTGATACATTCACGTGTGGGTGGACAAGTTGGCTGGAGAGAGCCATGGCACACTCGTGCTAATTTATGTGAAATATCAAATCAACTAGTATAAACCATTACTAAGTCTGCAGATTTGCAAGCCGGAGAACTGTGCGATACACTCTGTGCATGCAGTCCTTGGTCTCACCGAGTCTCCTCTGGCCTTTAGAAAAGCTCAGTTGATAACTCCACCATGGGAGAGGGTTTTTGTGCACTGATAGAGGTCAGGACTCGCTCGGTGTACAATACAACCTTCAGGAGTGAGGATAAAAATGCTGGAACCGACTCACAAGTTCAGTGTAAACAGCTCAAAAATCATTTTAAAGTGATAGAGAAACAGTTTATCCCAGAATTTGAACTCCCTCATTTACATCTCATTCCCATGTTATAAGAAAATACCACCTGGCATCCGGCAAATCACCTTCCCTACGATTCCAGGTTGCGCAGAGAAATGTGATTTTTTACAATTTTATGCCCTTTTTGGAAATGCAAACAAAGAAGCTGCGTTTACCTCGAGGGCTTGGGAGAAAGCTGTGATGGCAGGTGAACCAGTGATTCAAAACGCGAAAAATGGCAAGGGGGTTTCCAATAGACAAGCTGCTCTTGTGTGGTAGTTTCTTGGTTTTGTTTTCAAGTATCAGTTTATATCTTTGCATCCTTCGAGAGCCCAGAGCACTGCTTCTTGTCTTTGTCCTACCATGAATAATATTTTCTTTTCCTTCTCATAGGTGGTCCGGTGGAATAATATGAACAGAAACCCCCCCTCCGGTCCAAAGTTGTACATGTAAATGTTTGTTAAGGCCTGACCCATTAAAGGTAACAGTAGAAAAGGGCAGTGACTTACAGAGGACAGCAGAGCTCACAGATGTTGGGCTATTAGAGTAAATCACAGCCTCTGCGCAGTGATTGACAGGTGAGTGCCTAAGGGGTAATCTTTGCTTGGTTGCCAGAGGGATTAGGTCTGGCCTCCTGACACTTTCTCTCCCTTGGGTAACCTTAATGAAAATGCACTTCCTGTTTCACTGGGCGCTGAAGTGCTGTTACTCTTGAAATTCCTCCCCCCACCCCCTCATAACTACACTATGCAGCATTTCGACTGGGAGGAAGCACTCCGCTATTTAGCTGACAAGGTGACCTGACGAGCCGCCGTTTGCACTATATGCCTTCACGCCGCCTATTAAGTGGAACTGGACCTAAAATCAACAGTAATCACTGACATTTACATGGTTTGATGTGTGGAAAAGGTGACTGCTGGATCTCCATAGAGTGCCACAGTCAAGATATTCAAGCCAGATTAGATTTAATAACAAAACACTAAATGCTGATATTCATTACCCGCACATTTGGTCAATAACAAAAAGTGAGGAAACATAATTTTAGCATAATAACATAATCAACTGTCCCTATGGATTCACAGAACTACATGAGAAAACCCATGAATTTGGCTCTGGCTGCTGCCCCGGCTGTCGAAATTCATCCAACTTAGTTTTCTCACTTCTCTGGATGAGGGAGTGTGAAGTAAAGATCTTTGTGTTTCCTGGCTTTCTTCTCAGTAAAGCCAGTGGACTTAATCATGGCAGCAGGGCCTCTTCCCTGCAGAGCATCAATGACTCGTTACCCATGATAACACGGCAGGACCCCGGCTGACTGAGGAGATGCCTGAATTAAAACCCTGCTTCCATGGAAACAGGCTCAGCAGCTCGCGGTGCTGCGTCACCTCTGAACTCTTGTCTTTCTCTCGGGGCTGTGACAAGTGCTCTGAAGTGGAGAGGGAGATGGAGGGCATGGGGGAAGAAAAGAGAAAGAAACAATAAAGCTGCATTCTCTCACGAAGGAGATTTAAGTCAATTTTATGAGCCTGCCACATGTTCTCGAGTATGAAAAGAGGCCACTGTTGCTTCTGCAGAGGCCCTTAAGATGTTGATGAAAGAGCTTCACGGGGGTATTAAAAGAGAAGGATCAGTGCTGAGCTGATGGAAATACTTCCATCCCCATCTTTACCTTTACTCTATGGGCAGCACTCAGCAAGTGAGCCCACGTTACACAGAAACCGAGCCTTTCCTGCCAAATCACTCCCTCTCCCTTCCAACCAAGAATAGTCTCAACAGTTACATTTTCCTTCTGCTCTTGATTAAGTATATATCAAATATTCATGGCAATGGAAACGTGTAACAATGACTTTTAGGAAGCCTGGTGAGTGTCTAATGTATTCAGACCATACAAGACGCTCAGATGACTGAATCCTTGTGCTATTTCAGAAACCTCACTCGGAGTATTTCAGTCCTCTGAGGCCAAAGTTCCACTGGTAATGGTCGTAAGGAGAGCCAAAATAAATGCCGGCCGCTTGTTTTCTTTGTGTGTGTGTATTCTGCATCTCAGGGACAGCCGAAAATCAATGCATCAAGTGTGAATAACCTGTCAAAAATAAGGGCCAGGATACCTCAGACTCAACTCCAAATATGAAAACCTCTGAGATGTCTGATGGGAACTGTTCTGTTATGAAAAACTGCTGCATCATCACAGGAGCAATCCTGATTATTCAGCATAACGGTTCGTTTTAGGGGCAACGGCAGCTGCAGGAAGCCAACAAAGGCTCAAAACCACTTAAACAGAATCACAGAACGTCATTACTGTGGTAAACCATCGTGAAAACCTATAATGTAATTCTTCTGAAAAGTGGGAAGACAAAGAGGGAACACAAGGCTGACTGGATAACATCAAATGGAGCAGTTCCACTTTGTAATCTGAGATCAAAACTAATTGTGATTGACTTTGATTCTCCAGAACGTGGGCTTCGTAGCTCTGAGAATGTATACATGTGTGTGTGGGTGAGTTACTTCGCGAACTCATCGTCTCAAAACAGCTGCAAAAATGTGACGTTATAGCTGATCTCATCAAAATATCTTCGTTAAAACTGAAGTAAAAAGATGAACAACTTCAGAGTGTCAGAACGTGTCAGTGCTTGCAACCATTTAATGATGTTAGCTGGGACACTATTCTAACAGTAAAACAATTTCAGTACCATCAAAAAATAACAACAGAATGTGTATGTAACGTTATGTGTGTGACCTAAATGACAGATTTTCCTTATAAAACTCTTTTATTCTAGTTTGAAAAGAAGAAGCACAAAAGTCTGAGTCCTTCTTCCAGTTCAGCTACAATCACACTGTGCACTCCATAGAATAGATGAAAAGACTTTCAGTGCTGTGCTGAGCTGTTGGCAGCATGTTATCATGTGTGCCTGTGCATGCAGACACGTTAGTGTCCTTGCTGGTACCCCGTCATGTGAACACCCATGTGGAAATGCGGGGATGTGACAGTATACAGTCAGCACAGTGTGTGTATCCCGTTTGTCTCTTTCATGAAAGAATGGCTTTGGAACGCTGCCAATGTCCATCACATACAGTCTACATGATTTAACAAAAGTGCTGTGAGATAAGGCTGTTGCAATAACTGCAATATTTCAATACCGCACTACTGACAAGCCAACCGCAAGGGATGGCAAGCAACCGCTATCGAGTCTGGCGCTGAAACATAGTACTAGTATGTCAGCACCATGGACAGCGCTGTTTGTTGTGTGTCGTCAAGGGATATATTTATTAGATTTGAAACTCATGACACACTGTACGCGATAGCGGCTTGCAGCTAACGGTGCTTGCAGCTAACGGTGCTAACAGAGCTAACAGTGAAAACAAGGGCAACAGTGCTGACCGAGCTAACAATGTTAACCTGAGGGGGAAGCGGAGGTTGGGTGCTACCCTTCCGCAACGGCGCAAAGGTTATCAGCTGTAACCGCTGTATGAGAGCTAGCCAGTGGGGCACGCTCATATGCACTAAAAGGCATGCACGGTCGGCCAGGCTATGTCAACAAAGCACAGAGAAGCTCAGATTACAACACACACAGAGTGACTTCATTCTCTGCTCAGGTAGACATTACTCCTCTATATCTTTACATAGCAAATAGTTGTTTGCTGCTATATTAATGCTATGGATATCATATAGAGCACCTTTAAGGGGGAAATTAAAATAGCACTAAAACCGCATATCACGCTGTTGAGTGAGCCTAAATCACCGCAGGGCAAATTCCTTCACCGCGACAGCCCTCCAGTAAGAGTACGGGTTTTATGGCTCAGCCACAGGCTGCCATCCTGCCAGCCTCTCCCTTGCTAAGCAAAGGCCTGTAAAGGAACCACAGAGCGAACTGACAGCCCACTGGAGGCCTGACAACAACCCACTGGATCCAACCCCGACAAACCTCAACAGCTCTTCTCCTTCTGCCTTCAGCCTCTCTCATCCCCTCTATATTATTTCTTGTCTTAGAGTGGGTGAAATATGACAGATCTTTCCTTCACAACGGCTGCTAGACATTTCTGGAGATTCATATGTAACCACAGACTTAGCCCATCTGCTTTTTTTCCGAGGCTTTTTCTCTGGCGGGCTTGTGTGAGAAAAGGCCTGACAAACACAGATGAAAAAGCAGCATTCAGTTTTGTCCTTTTTCCCACTGAGGCAGCTGTGTTTGAGTTCAGGAAGGAAAAAAAAAGAGGAAAAACAACTTGAGGAACGGAACTGTTGTCTTTTTTTGTAGCCATGAGGTAAGTGAGAGTAATTAAAGTAGCTGAAAAAATGCCTCTGTACACATAGAAAATCCAACTCGATCGTAGAAGTTTAAGTAAACAGAGATAACAGTCACTGCTCTTAGTCAGAAAAAAGAAAATGATGCATGCAGGGAGAATTTTAAACAATCTTTTTTCTCTTTTAGAAGAGGTGAATTGCTACAAAATGCCACATATCATATCCTAAATGTTGACCATATACCTCCTTTACTGAAAAGATGGCTAGTTTGGTGATGGGTAACTACATTAAAACAGCACTGATTCTACTTGATCACACACAAATGCATACCTTTACTCAGACTGAAAATGCTATTAATGTTGACAAGCCTCCTATTTACCCTTCATTGAACATCTAGGTTGCCACAGCAACTCCATATCTCAGAAAGCATAGATGTGTCATGATTGGACCCCAGCTGAGTCTTTAATCGCTGCACTGAGCCAATCCAGGATTGACAGACAGAGAGACCAGGTGGCAGACTCACCAGTACTATATGGCTGTTACAGCAACACTATCAGACTGAAGGCTGGATTGTATAAGGAGAGTCTGCGGAGTGCCAGTCCCAAACTTTCGGCCATTTAGCCTGTCAGCACTTTCAGCAGGGATAAATGCTGTGCAGTTCCACTCACTTAACTCGGCTTTTCCAGGTCAATCACAAGCCTTTACAGAGTTCAGTCCCAACACCCCCAACTCAAAAAAAAAAAAAAAAAAACACCAAAGCCCCCCCCATCCATCAAAACCACCCTTTCATCCTCTATTTATGTTCCTGCAATCTCAACTGAGCCTTTTCAAATGCAGCTGTAACAGTGTTCTACGGTAGGGCATGGAGGAAGTAGAGCAGGGAGGCGATGCTGGCTGAGCTGAGGTAACACGGGGACACAACTGGTTTTATTCTTTTTTTTTCTTCCCCCACAGCAGATAATTACAATTTCTCTCCTCTGACTAAATTGCAGCGACTGGCCGATGTTCAGGAAATACCCAAACAGCTTAAATAGCCCAGGCAGTGGCGGAAAAATGTCCTTATCTGCGCGCTAGACTGTGTCAGATTTATTCAGTGTTATTTTATTACAACTTCTGAAATGAGCAGAGTTCAAAACTGACGCAAATTCTGCTATCAACACAGTTTCCACCTTTTTGTGTGCCGTAAAAAAACAGAACCAATGACTGGCATTACCAAAAAATATAATACATGCTAATAAGATTATATGCTAAATATGCAATGATGTGGGAGTAGGACATTTTAGCTACCTATTATATACTAAAAAAAATAAAAATCACACAAGAAATGATGGCCACATTTGAGCTGAAACCAACCCTAAAAAAAAAGTCAGAGAAGCTCTTCACATAAACCTCTTTTCAGAGCAGCCAGTTTATTGGATTTGAGGCGAGAACTTTTGGCTGGGCTTAGTCTGGATAATCACAACTGCCTGCATTTTTATTGTGAACATGTACAAATGCATATTAGAACTTATCTTTTCAAACAAAAAATAGAATTATCCTAACAACTAGAGAGTGTGAAATGTCATCTCAACCTTACCTCAGCAGCTGGGATGCCTTCAGGTGGGCGACATTGGAGCAACACTTCCTGTTCGAGCGACACTTCCTTCCCAAGAGGCTCCTGGTCAAACGTCTTCCTCAAGTCTACAAAGGACAGACAGAAGCACGTGGTGTATCAATATTTACTCATATCTCATTGATGTGAAGGCTGTTTTGAGAGCTATGTTTAATATTAAAAGCAGAGTCAGTCAATAATATAGTATTGGTATACTAACAAATCATCAAAAGGGAAGGTAGGGTAACTCATCAATAATAATTGCCGCTGTGGAAAAGCAATACAGAACAGTGTGTTCTTTAATGTTGGAAACAGTGACGGAGATTTATGCTTTCGTTCTCTCTCCTTCAGCACACAGATCAACTTGCCTGAAGTAGATAGAGGGAAGATAGAGAAGGGGATCTCTCGCCCTCCAATGAAAAACCAATATTTTTGTGGTGTGAGAGCCCTGATGGAGTAGTGCAGGGCAGGGATAGTGGAGCTGACAGGGCAGGATTACTGAGGGTGTCATGCTACACTGGAACCCAAAGCCCATTAGACATATATCATAACCTGCTGCACAGACTGAGACAGGAGGAGCGGGCATCATACACAACAACAGAGGAGAGGGGCGGGAGAAGAGGACTTAATAGGGAGTTACAGAACTATTTGGGAACTTTGGAGTTACTGAAGCATCAAATCTACAATCAGACCTCCAAACTCCACTGATGCCATTTCCACAGCCTTCGTAATATTCCTGGCAAACACACTCTTAAGCCTTTTTTTACCGACGCATTCAATCTAAAGCAGGAACCACATCCACCACAGCATGCACTAAAATAACATGTTTTTTCCTCTACATACGGAACCTTGCATGAACTGAACTCCGCAACTATATAGAGTGCTACAGGAATGAGTCCTAAAACCTGGAAATGAGTTGGCATTTTAGCACTTCCGGTTCCCTCGTTCCAAAGTCGATGGATTTTTTTAAATCGTTTTTTAGTTAGATGGCTGAAATAAAGTCTGTGGTTAACACAAGCTTAAGAGATTTTAACGTTTTGTTCTACGATGTAAAATACATCAGTAAATATCCCACTCCTGAATTTTGAAGCCTTTACGTGTTTTCAAAAAGGCGGTTGTTAACAAGCTGCTAAATGAGACTATTAAATGTCATCACGACGACTCGCCAGCCTCGTTGTGTATACTCGCGTTCATACGACCGTGGTGTAGTTTGTTTTATAGCCCGACGTTAGCTTTTTACTTCTGGCGATTGCATTCACACTTCAATGTTCATTTGTGAAGATTAGCTTGCTGATAAAATGTGTAAAATATCATAAATTTGTGTTGGCCACAGAGTTTATTTTCTGCAATAATCCAGAACCCAATTGAAAAACCCCAATGGCTTTTTGTCGAGGGAACCAGGGCGATGCTAGCTTCCTGGTTGACCTACAAAAATGCATCATCCATGCACCACTCTATGCCACCGCTCAACCGAGCCAGTCCTGCTAACAAAGGCAAGCATGACGAGGAGTGAGACACAACAACTTACATCTGTGCTATAACTACAAGCTGAGAGGTTAGTGAACCATGAAGTCAAGCTCTGAACTTTAAGGGTTAAGAAATATACATATTAAAAGACTGAGATAAAGCCCTAATAAAACTGTAAAAAGGCTGCAACAGTAAGATAAGTGCTGGGAGTCTGTGTTTTCTTGAAGTTTCTGATACCAACACATTTCTTCAGTTTCTTCTTCTACCTACACCGAACAGTGTCCATGGAAACCAACCCAGAAATGAACCCCAGTTCAGCGATTCAATCTGTGGAAAGGATGTATGGCAATTCTTCTTCACAGAACGCAATTGATACAGTAATGGACTGCTATTGACATTGTGTGCTAACATAAGAAAAGAGATTTATTATATTAGATAGCCCTACAATAGCACATTGGTTGTGAAGTCAAGGTTTAGATGCGATGTGTACTGTAGAATGAACCCACCTTCAGCTGTGCAGCGACACTGATTGTATGGCAGAATTTGTACCTCAGAAGTCGAAGCAGACTGCACATAATAAGTCTAATACTCCTGGGTACAATGGTTGGAGAAATGTAATAGGCTGCAGTACCTACATCTATCACTTTAAATAACTGTTCTTCACTGTCTGGGGAGATTGGAGTATGTGTTTGAATGGATACACTATGAACAGATCATGAAATGAAATGAAATGCATGAAATAAAAAGAGCCATCCTCAAAACCGGATCATGATGTACAGTAGGTTCAATTTACCGATTTCATCGCTTTCTTTCTTTTTGTTCAATAGCTATTACATGAGGAGACATTATACTTAAATAGAGACATTTCACTGTTCAGCTAACTGTTCCACATCCCCTGCAGGAGAAACTAGATCACGTTCTTACTGCAGAGTACATGATCAGGATCAACCTGGAGGCCCCAGAGAATACCTATAGTCATTTTAAGGTTCATTTTTTATTTGGAAAAATGAACCTTAAAATAACAAATTCCATCCCTTGTCCCAATTCAACTTGTGAGTACGCATGTCTTCAGGGGAATGATAACCATAACTCCACAAATTTCAATGCATTATAAAAGCTGAAAGCGTGAGTGTTGAATTGAAAGCAATTTCTGTAAAAGTCTGGTGTGAAATTAAAAGAGGGAATGACTGGAGGGGCATCGCTTTATGGAATTTGATCCAAGGACAAACAGTTTGTTTTTCTTAAGATGGAAAGGAAAGGAAAGGAAAGGAGGTAGCAATACTACGTCTCAAAGGAGTACTGCCGTTTGAAGTTGTAAAGTCATTCTACTGTTGCTCTGATGTCAGAACTACAATGTAGGGATGAATCCTCCAAAAGCTAAAAGAAGATGTAGTCACAATGTGGAGAAGCAGGCACACCTTCTCCCACACTGGGACACACTTCATGCTATACATGTATGCACTACAGCCAAATCCAATAAATTTAATTTGATTTCTCCATATAAAGCTACTGGCAGCTCAGTGTGCAGTATTACAGCATGCCATTTGGTGGTTTAGAATGGACCCATAATGCCTAGCAGCCACTTTACTGGAGGTGGTGGTGGCTTTGGTGGTGTCCATATGGTCCACAGCAGGTTCTGGTTTGGCCCTAACATGTATTAAATTGGAAATATACTGTAATGTGTTTATCATGAGAATAATTAAATGTTATGTGGACTTTAGAGCCACATAATCTCCTTAAACCCAAGCAATGTGAACAAAAATGTTTACATTAGGGCTGTCAATCAATTAAAATCATTAATCCCAATTAATTAAAAATGAATCACAGTTTTTATCTGTTCAAAATGTACCTTAAAGTGAGATTTGTCACAAGTATTTAATACTTTTATCAACATGGGAGTGGGCAAATATGCTTGCTTTATGTAAATGTATGTATATATTTATTATTGGAAAGCAATTAACAACACAAAACAATGACAAATATTGTCCAGTAACCCTCACAGGTACTGCATTTAGCATAAATAAGATGCTCAAATCATAACATGGCAGACTCAAGCCCAACAGGCAACAACAGCTGTCAGTGTGTCAGTGTGCTGACTTGACTATGACTTGCCCCAAACTTGCATGTGATCATCATAAAGTGGGCATGTCTGTAAAGGGGAGACTCGTGGGGACCTATAGAACCCATTTTCATTCACATATCTTGAGGTCAGAGGTCAAGGGACCCCTTTTAAAAGCGCGATGCCAGTTTTTCCTCGCCAAAATTTGGTTTGGAGCATTATTTAGCCTTCTTTGCGATAAGTTGGTATGACACTTGACTATTGGTACCAACGGATTCTTTAGGTTTTCTAGTTTCATATGATTCCAGTATCTTCACTCTAGCTTTTAAAACTTAGCTCTCTACAACCTAAAAATCGCAAGTTGCATTAAAGAAATTAGTGGCGTTAAAACAATTTTCCTTTTGACAGCCCTAGTTTACATACATGCAGACGATCACATAATGTGAAATAATAAATGTGTTTGGATAGTTACATTTGTTTTTGTTGCCAGAAAACCTATATAATCTTTATTATTCTTTTAGTGTCAAACCAGAGCCACAGTTACTGCCATAACTACCACCGTGTGGATGCATCATTGTACATAACATAATAGCCCAAATTACATTATTAGTATTAATGGCATATGCCGGTGTTTGTGAGTTAATGTGAAATATTCATGCTTTTATTGCTCATACTTCTTGTAGCACATCAACTACACCTTGTTAAACTAAAAACTAAACACCCAGAGCTTGTAATGTTATTTTCATCATGATTTGCAAACCTTTACACATTACTCTTGATGAAACGCAGCAAGTAGCACGCGAGTGATTATTTTGCACTGCATGTTTTATTGGATCACGAGGGTTTAAATTATGCTGCCCCTCAGGAGTGTCTGCTCTCCTCACTCCGTGTAACCCTGAACGGTACTGTGGGACACTGGAGGGTGTGGAACCAGCTGAGTCGACATTCCTGTGGGAGTCGCACCATTCCCTACCCAGCAGACAAACACTTCCAGCCCTGCTTGCCCTCAGAAGGATACACATATGACAACCATTACATTTAAGTGGATACTGTATGTTTGGCTACTTGTCATGCTAAATTATACCAGCCTTACATTCAGAAACTTCCCTGCTTAGTAAATCATTAGCTACTGATGCAAACCTAGATTAGGAATGACCATGAAGGCTTACTAAGTTTTAAATCATTAGTGGTGTCACTTGTAATAAAGCTGAAATTATTATGTTGTACTCGTAAAATTATAAAGCCACAAACAAACAAGAAAATCAATTTCCAGCTTTCTCAGTAAACATTACCCTTCGACAATCTTTTGAAAGGCATTTCAGTTGATTTGATTCATTTATTTAATTTGGTTCTGTGCACATGCTTTTATTGCCCCTCTTTGGCAAGCTCCTCAACTATGGAGGCCAATCAAAACGGTTTTGTGGAGGTCACAGGAAGAGAAGGCAATCACAGGGAATTTACACATTCTCTCTTCCTCCAGCAGGCACACAGAAATCTCTGACAATACTTGCGGCCGGACCCGTCTGAAAGCCAGTTCTTCAACACAGCAACCTCTTAACTCGCCAGCGCTGGCTCTGACTCACCCGTCTGATTAAACTGTATATGTTTAGATGATGGGAGGGGAGAGGAAAACAAGCCCAGTTTCCATTAGCCTAACGGGAGAGAGCCTGGCTCTGACAACAAGCCTGCCTGAAGAGAGAGCACAGCAGAGGAGCTAATCCATTCAGCAGAAACTAATGGGAGGGGAAGAGGGGTCCATTGTGATTTGAGGGATAGGTTAGTGCTGGAAGGCTGCTCATCATGGGTGATTATAGGAGGTGGAGCAGCGGGAGTGGGCTCGGCGGGAGACTGAGAGGCATGATTCTGATTCAGCAGGCTAGTATAACAGCAGCAAGCAGTAATGAGAAGAGCTACTGGTGTTAGAAAAAGAGGGGATACACTGAATTCAAAAGAGGAACTGAACAGAAAACAGGGGGGAAACCATAAGAGGGGGAGTTAGAGAGACAGCGATATAAAGATGCAGAGAAAGAATTAGGTGAGATAAAAATTGAAAGGGACAGGTATATGATTGCTAAGTGTCTCTAAATGGAGAAGATCAAGTGAAAAGCATGGATATTGACTCCATACTGTGCTACTCTGCTGAACTGTATAGTGGAAATGAAATCATTCTGACAATGGCAAACAGTGATATCCTTATCAAGCCCTATCCAGCAGTGATAACGATATATTTGATGCAGGCAACTACACACGCTGCTAAGTGGGTGTTGCTTTTTTTTTGGTTGTCTGTTTGCCACAAGTCAAAACAGGACATGTCAGTCACGACGCCTTGAAATGACTTAGACAGGAGTTGAAAGTGTGAAGTGTGATCTAGCTGATACTATAAAAGAAGTCCCTTCAGGTGGTATTTTGACAACAATGTGGAAGCAGTTGTGTTATGTAATGTGTGTTGTGTTACAGAAGCATCGCCTTGATGTCACAACTATAAGTACTCCTACAACTCCGCTTTCCTCACCATGTCCTCTGGGGTTTCATTACTTTTCACATTTTTGATTGGCAGATCCTTTGGGGAACGGTTAGAAAATGAGCCCAAACTTTAGAGGCAACAGAATGTTTCTCATTACTTGGAAACAATTTGTGTTATGCATTTTCAGTAGGAGGACAAACACACAGGCAGAGAACAAATGAGGACCACCTACAGGAAAAAAAGAGGGAACATTGGCATAAACATGTGCCGTAGCCTCTCTGCTGTGTATACACTGCTGCAGCTCTCTCCCCATCCTCTGCGCTCCTTCTCCAGGTTTATACTGTACACAAGGAAACATTCGGATTCTTCCGGCTTTTTACCAACTCAAGTTCAAAGGGACACTTGAGTCCCATGTAAGTAAAACGTTTTTGTTTTTTTCCCACTGCTTCTATCTCTAGAATCTGTAAATCTGTCATGATACACAAGTCGGTCTGTGAGACGCCTTTCCTTGGCAGCCAAGAGGTTTTGTTTGGAGAGGAATACAAAAGATGAGAGAGAAGATAAAGACTGAATAATGGGATGAAGAGCGAGATGAAGGGAGGGGGCGGGATACTCACAGGCGATGCGGACATGGGCTTTGCGGCTCTTGGTGGTCCCTGCAGAGCTCCAGGCCACACACTGACACCAGAAGTCCTCCGGCCCAAACAGCTCCTCCACCTGCTGCCGGGTGATCTCTATGCTGGCCTCTCTCACCACCAGGCCTGTGAGCAAAGACAGAAAGGATTGAAAGGGATGGAGATATAGAGAAATATAAGTACATAAACAGAGAACATGAGGAACTAAAACAGACCAAAATTAATCAGTTGATTGATATTAACAATACCTTTACACATTGAAATGTGCTCTCTCACCTGGGAGAGATCGATACCAACGTCAGTATTACATCCCATCAAACGAATCAGTACTATTTACATCAGTCACATCACATGCTTTGACACTGGGTATTTGTGTGTGTGTGTCAGTCTGGCCCCAATTCCAGAGCCAGAGCGCTTGCTGAGCTGTTTGGGTCCGGGCCCTGTGGGGGAGGATTCTCGGCGTCATGGCTACCACAATCCTGTTTGCTAACTCCTCTGATTACTGCTCATCTGGGTGCCAGGACCCAAACAAACAAATCATCCCCAAAACAAATGCCTCTACCCACAGCTGCCCCTCTAGAGCAGATTACACTGCTGTTGTTGCTGCTACAGTGTGTGTGTGTATGTCGAGCACAGGAATCGAGTGCATGCATATATGTATGGATTATGTGGTGCGAGAGCATTCACTGAAGCTACAGATGCTTCGCCTGCAATACCGTGCCTTATTCCAGCTCAATCCATCACCCCCTTTTTCGATCGAATGGGATATTTTTGAGGACAATGGTGGCATCGTGAAGTCCTTGTAAAAATAAGAAATGTACTATAGTAAGACAGGTTGCGTATTACAGACATTATGAGACAATTAACACTTTGATTTACCTCGAGTATCTGAACCCGTAATGAGCAGGATTGATACAAAAAAGATAATTATTCTATATTTGTTAAGACAGTCCATATAGTTCTGCTGGCCTCCAGAACAACTTGAATTTCATGTTGTCAGGACACACTCACTGAATAGTGCTGCAACAGTTCTGCATATTTTTCAGAAGAACATGCTGAGATCATGCTGAGGATATCCAATGCCACCTCATCCCCAAAGTGCTGCTCTATTAGGTTTAAACGTGGGGGTTGTGCAGCCCACTGGAAAAAAAGTTTAGTTGATGTCATTTTCCTGGAACTGTCACGCTCACATACCTGGTCAGCAATAATGTGAAAGTGGACTGTGACATTTAAATTATGCCCAGTTGCTACTGAAGGGCCTTTTATGCGCCTAGGAAACATTCAACACCATTTTACACTAGGGCTGCAACTAACGATTATTTTTTATTGTCGATTAATCTGTTGATTATTTTCTCGATTAATCGATTAGTTGTTTGGTCTATAAAATGTCCGAAAATAGTGAAAAATGTTGGTCAAAGCCGAAACGAAGCCGTCTTATTTTGTCCATAACTCAAAGATGTTCAGTTTACTGTCATAGAGGAGTAGAGAAACCAGGCAATATTCACATTTAAGTAGCTGGAATCAGAGAATCTTGACTTTTATTTCTTAAAAAATTACTCAAACCGATTATCAAAATAGTTGACGATTAATTTAATACAATAGTTAACAACTAACCTATTAATCGTTGCAGCTCTACTCTACACCAGATTCCGTCATCAGCATTACAAACCACTATTTGTCAGACCCGGCAGCATTTTTTGTCCCCCCTCTTTAGTTACCCAGTTATGGTTATGACTTGCTCTGTAGCTGATTTTCACTGTTAGCCGACATAATGACAGAAACTGGGAGCCTTCTGTTGGAGTCATAATGCATCCAATACAACGTTTAATGAGTTGTGCACACTGTTCTCGCACTGAGCAGTTATGTGCATGCATAGTTACATAGCCGGCCTATAGTACTGACCATGTATTGCCATTTCTTACCACAGACTGCGGCTACTGCCTGGGAGCTTTGAGTCATTGACACATGACTCACTAGTATGAGCAATCTGTTTACACGGATGTGTACATCTTGTTATTGTTATATTATAATGTGATTTTGACCATTCAAGTGGCTAAAGTTAATTAAAAAAACATTTATATATAGTTTTCTCAAACATCCCCAACCCTCTATCCTCAGTGCACACACCATTGCCTACTAATTCAAAAACAATGGTGAAGCTGGTGTCTCTTGAGGAGACACAAATTAAAAGGGCTGCACTGAGTGCATGCCAATTCAAACAGGGGACAGTTGTGGAATTAATGATGTGGTGGTGTTGTCAAAAGGCCAAAAGTAAACTAGAGCTTGTCCAAACGTAGGTGCAATGTTTTAGTTAGCTAGTGAGCTAACCAACTATTCTTAGGTGTTGTAGCCAGCCAACTGTTCGACTTGCCTTTATTTAATGGTATCTCCTTTATCCTCCTCCCAGCCAACATGGTTATGTGGGCCCCACATGGGTTATGCTGGGGGTACCTGGGTACCAAGTGGGTATGGGCCTAAAATGGGCATCTTATCTGGGACCCACTTGGGTCAAGTAATGTGGGTTCTAGATGGGTCACTAATGGGATATTAGTGTATGGGCTCAGAATGGGCAACGCAAATGTGGCCCAGTTGAGTCAACTAAATAGGTCCCACATGGGCTCCCCCAAGTGGGCTACCCATGTGGGTCCTAGGTTGGTCACTAATGGGAAATTAGAGATGGGTTTTGGTTTATGTTTCCCAGATTGGGCCCATATAACACCCAGTGTACTCCTGCATGAAACCCACAAGGGGTAACTAGCATGGGGCCAACATGGAAACTGTGGACAAACCCACTTACAACCCATGTCTCAGCCCATGTAGTCCCCATGTAGTTCCCACATAAAACTTAAAGCTGGGACTAAGATGGGTCTTGGGTATGTTGCCCAGTTGGGGCCCAAATAACACCCATTGTAATCCTGCATGGAATCCATGTGGGCAATTGACATTGGGTCATTATGGAACCCACGGACAATCCCATATAGGGCCCATTTTCAGCCCATTTGCTACCCACATGGGCCCCACATACAGATGTTGGCTGGGCTGATATTGGGAAACAATTGGGAGAGAAGGGGGCTTTAGATAAGTTAACTACAGATAGGGGGCCTACCATAAAAACAACAACGAGTTTACAGGTGTAGTGTAGAGTACCGTTTCCCGTCGATATGCGTCTCCCCTAAACCTGACCGGGGCGCAATCATCATCAGCTGCTAATATCATGAGACATAATTATCTTTCTCTTCAGTCAACTCGGCGACGTTTGGAGTCCGTCAGATGAAACACTAAATTACTACAGTAAAAATGTTATGCTAAGCTACTAGACGAGAGCTGGAGCACGTTTTAGCCACTGTAGGGACAATAAAACACTAACGCAGATAATAACATGAACATTAGTTTCAGGTGTGTCTTGATTGCGTGCCTTCTTCTTCTTTGGTGTTTATTCGCGGTTGGCAAACCATCTTAGAGGTGCATTACCGCCACCTACTGGACTGGAGGGTGGAGCAGGAGATTGTGCAGAAGCAAAATAAATAATAATAATAATAATAATAATAATAATAATAATAATAATGGGGAAAACTCTAGATTCGTTTAACTAAGTCAGTTTCTCTTAAAAACTGAATAATTTCACAGTATATGTTATCTGCTGTATCCCCCAATAGACCTGACAATGAAAAGTCCTGATGTTTTGCCTTCCTTAGTGACTGTAAAATGTGATTCCTCTGGAAACTGTAATTCCTGCAGTGTATCAGTACATGTTCGACAGTATCTGATTGATTACAATATGTGCATTTCCCAGTTGGGTGCTTGCCTATTCTATATAATGTATGGTTAAAGACCTGTATGTCCGATTCTCAGTCGAGTGATGACATTTTCTTCCCTTCTTTTCCAGCCCACCTTTCTCCCTGCTCCAACATGTTTTTGTATATTGTACAGATGCCTTCCAGTTTCCTGATCATCCCAGTACTCCTGCCATACTGTTTGTGTATATGTCTTGATGAATGGCTTAGCCTCAGCTTTACTTAATGGTACTTGTAATTCTGCTTGCGTGCCTGTACGAAACATCTTCTTTAAGGTTAGTTTTAACGGCGATTGGCAAACCAACTTAGAGGGGCATTACCGCCATTTTTACCGTCTGGAGGGTGGAGCAGTAGATTGGCAAGAAATTAATAATAAAAACAATTAAATTCTCTCTCTTATACCTGTTGCTGTAAGTAACTACTAAGAAGATTGTTTACTTTCCTAGATGTCTTTCCTAGCAGATTCCCCAATGTAATATTTCCATAATTTTGTCCTAATATTAATTCTCTTCTATTTTCATCATACCTGTTGCAATTTATAAGCAGGCTACATGTTTGATAGTTTGCAGTTTATTACAGTGTGTGCGTAGTCCAGTTGGGTGCTTGCCTATTCTATGGAGTGTTTGTGCATTATAGTCTTTAATGAAGCTCTAAACTCTGCTGCTTTACTTAACTGTATATGTCAATTAACTTGTTTTAATGATTGTTTTAATGATTTTCCATCCGCGTTATTGTTTTCATTAGCTGCAGCTGTGTTTTTTATGCTGTTTACAACTATGCTTCTGTAAAAATGGCCCCATGGCAAGCAAATTCAACTATTGTTCCTACTGTATATTTAACAAGCAACCCTTCATGTTATGTATTTATGTTTTAACAGAGCTTATCTACCCAAGAAATGCCGTGTGTTGTGGATGTGACATCATTATCATGCGCTGCCTCACAGATCAGTGACTCATCTTGTCCTGATGCTCATTCAATCAGTAACCTAATCTTCGTCTGAAATCTAATTCATTACAAAGTGATTCACTGGGCTACCTGCTGAACTAAAGATTAAATGGACCTTTCTGTGACACACTGTGAGCCTTTGCCTGTAATCTCAAATTGAAATTTGAAAAATCAGTTTAGTTTAAATTGTGTAATCTCACTCGTGCTCTACTGTAATAGATTTATCAAGAAATTTTTGGCTAGAAAATTGGCCTACCTTGATGTTAGGGAAAAATGACAATTGCTATGTTCCTTTCATTTCCCCAATATTTCATTCAGTTTAGTTTGCATGACAAAGACATTGTGACAAGAAATACTATCACAAAGCATACAAATGATTATAACTGCTGTTATAGATATTTGTACAATGGAATATAAATCTCTTTCTGTCCACATGAGACTGACGGTATCTTAGCACTCAATATATTTGTCTCTATTTATGTGTATGGTAATAACCCTTACCATACTCTTCTTCTGATCACATTTTGTACAAAGGTTCAGGAGCTGTTCTATGGTTCGAGTAGGTTTACACTGTACGTGTCTGGATTTCTGGTTGAATATAAAATGCAAAGAGACTGGCTGGTTTAAAAAAATGAACATGCCATTTTACTTCAGGTTCAGTGCATTCACAGCCTCCTTGTTCTGGCACACACACCAAGCAGAGTGACATCCCACACACCAGCTTAGCGCTCATGTAAAATTTACACAGTGTGCCGACAGGCAGAAGAACAGCCGCCGTCTGCTGTGTGTGTGCGCCTTTGCTTCCGCATGTATGTGTCCACATGCATGTGTGAGTCCGAGGGTGTGTGTCTGCGGCTGGCTGTCTGTCTGTACTGCGTGCCAATGTGTCTGAGAAGATGTGTATTGTTCGTTTCAGAATGTCAAGGATGGATGTGATGGATGTGAGAACACCACACACAGAGTAGGAGAGGGGGAATCAATAGTGGAAACAATAAGAAGATATGAATTCTCGGAGGGTGTAAAACACGCGCCAGAATCAGTTAATTTTTTTTTCTGTCTGCGCTCCAGACTGTTTCTGAAGAAGGTTCTATAGCGGTGAATTCTCCGTCTGATGTTACAATAAGCCCTCTGCGCCGTACGATAGCCTCAAGCGACGATGACGACTCACTATAAGTCTACTTTAAGAGTAATTCATGACTTCATGGATATTACTGAAGCGGGATTAAACTCTTCCTGACGTGTTGCACTTGAAACACATCAGAAGGATCACTCTAGCAGAAGAGCAGGGCTCTGAACTGAGCCTGCTGACCTCATCCAGTGACTTCATGTGTTTGCTCAGCTCTTAGAGCACTGTATAGCTTTACAACGATAACAACAAAACAGACTTCCACTCAATTTGCAATCAAGAGGGGCGAAGCGAGCGTGGTCCATGTCGGGAGCGGCGATGAGGGGCTACTTCACACATGTCAATGTGGCCATTAGCAGTAGAAATGATTCTACAATAGGTCCCATTAATAGGCTGAAGCAGGGCGCCTCATTGGAGATGATTCATTATTAATGTGGTCATTAAAGTGAGCTAGTCTAGCTCCTCAGTGTTAGCACCGGCTAACATTATTGATCAGACAAGTCAGGCAGAAAAGGAGGCATTGGTCATTGAAGGAGAACTGCAGGAGGAAGGGGGGTGCTCTGATTATCTGGCCAGATGATGAGTACTTGTTTGATCTTCTAACCGAGAGAGTGACAAACTGTCTCTAGTGTATATCACACTACTGTTGCCATGCCTACTTATAATTAATTTGCTGCTCATTCGCTCATATCAATTCTCCTTTTCCTCACAAGAGTCTCGGACCTACGACGGAGAATTAGGGCCCCATTGGAAAAAATCGGAGATTTAGAGAATAAAGTCATAATATTACGAGAAAAATGTCGTAATTTAATGAGAATAAAGTCATACTATTTCGAGAAAAAAAAAGTCTTAATGTTACGAGAATAAAGTCTTAACTTTACGAGAAAAAAAGTAATTTCCTCATCCACAAAAGAGCCAATTTCCCCCAGGTTCGTGTGGTTCTTTCTTCGGAATAAACACAGTTTCTTGCACAATCTTTTCAAGGTCCTGATACTTATGATAATGTGGTGCTGATGTGCCGAAAGATTAAGTATTTTGTTATTTGTGAAATAACTTCACAAGATGCTCCGTCCCTCATTTTCACACGCTGCTCTATTTCCCATCTAAAATAACACGTAAAATTACTACTTTATAATATTATGACTTTATTCACATAATACTAAGACTTTTTTTCTCGTAAACTTATGACTTTATTTTCATAATATTACGACTTTTTTCTCGTAAATTTATGACTTTATTCTCATAATATTACCACTTTTTTTCTCTCAAACCTATCACTTTATTCTCGGTCTATTGTGACTTCATTCTCGAAATCTCTGATTTTTTTTTTTCCTCAATGTGGCCATATACAGTGCTCCGTCGTATTAACCTGCCCTCAACACTGGGAGGTAAATGCTACAGTATTCAGGTGACAGCAGGGTGAGTGTCTGAAGTGAAATCATCACTGTGGAGACAGCCATTTGTAAAAAAAAAAAAAAAAAATGACATTACACTTTGTTCCTTCTCACCACCTTTTCATTCTTGCCTCCTGCTAAGTCACATTTTGCCTATGTGATCTGAATCTCTGGCTCCTTTTCGTGTGTGTCCTCATTATTTCATGCAGAACTGGTCTCAGTTCACATCAGAGTGATTCACGGTCACATGAATAAAACTCACCTTCCCTACTGCTCCCCAGTTGAACTTTAAGAAATCAACAACTTTTTTTTCCTTTTTTTGCAAGGGTATTTGCGTCAAAAGCTTGTCTGTGACGTGCTCCACTGCATGTCTCATGTGTTCGATCAAAAAGAAGGGAAATATACCTGCGAGAGCTCTCTTGAAAAGCCACAGTGGAGAGCTGCAGATGAGTTGTATCATGCTGTGAAGAACATTGTGCAGGGCAAGGCTATTAGTGAATCAAGCCCCCTGATGCTGATTACACTGCAACTACCGATGCCACACAAATTGCACTTCCAGCAGGAAGTAGGTTTTATGACGCAAACATCTTAGAAATTATTGTTATTTGCGTCATGCAGCACTTCAAAAAAGCATTCACCCTCTTTAGAAGTTTGTTTGTTTTTCTGTGGTACAATCAATCAAAGACAGAAAAAGACCCCTTTATGTCGAAGTGCAGATGTACATATGTATTTATGTGTGTGTATATGCTGTATGTGTGTGTGTATGTGTATATGTGTGTATGCATATATATATAAATATTTGTGGGTTTATGAATATCTATATGGTATGGGTATGTATATGTGTATATATGAACATATGTGTATGTTTATATGGCTTTATAAATGTATATGTATAAGTGTAGACATGGAAATGTATGTGTACATAAATACGCCAGTATCCATGGTATATGTAAATTAATCTAATGTACAAACTTGAATACAGCATCCAACCTAGTTGTTATATCTGTTTTTTTCATTTAATTCTTTTCTACTAATTTGTAATTTTTGTTTTGTTTTTAATGCAGATGTTTTCTTTTGTGTACATCTTGTTTTGTGTCTTTGTTTGTTTCTAGGCTCATTACTTAAAAGCTTGTTTATAAACTTATGGTAGCATGAACTGTAAATTGCATATATGAAAACAATATCAAAAAAAAATTAAGTATAAAAAAAGATGATGTCATAGTGAAAACAGATCTCTAAATTAATTACAAATATAAAATACAAAATAAGTATTCACCCCTTCACGTCAGTATTTAGTACATGCAGTATTTATTAGATGCTTTGCATATCTCTGACACTGCAAGAATTGTCAGTCCGTTCTCATTCCCAGGGCGTCAAATACAGACGCTTCGTCACGGCCTTCGGCGTTCGATGCCGCCGTACAAGGCATCCTTTCGCAGCGGTATGAGACACACCGGGCTTTTCCAATAACTACAATGTAAACCCATCCGCGGCAACAGTAAGCGCTCAGGGAAAGTGCTGTTGTGGTGACGTATTATAAAGAGCGAAAAAGACACGCTAACGGCGGGCGTGGATGGGTCCCAAAAAACGTGAGGCTTTTATCCAGGAGACCGCTGTTCGTGTCCCTTATGTTACGTTTCACTTTACAATCAGCTGTTTGTTCGTGTCCTGTGTTCACAACGTGAAGTCACATTTGCACTATAAAAAGGTAGCAATTTTAAGCCCAAACATGTTGTTTTTTCCTAAACTTAACTAAGTCGTTTTGTTGCCTAAGTGTTTTTGTTTAATTCAAAACATAAAGCACATGCTTAATGCAACCGAAAAAGCATCAGTATGTGACGAGTTGGGATGAGAATGTGTTGGTATTGTTTGTGTTCCTTTGTCGTAACGGTGTATGTTTCGGCCATTAAATCTACTTTGATTCAATGTTGTAAGACAGTAAAACATGATACCTTCCAAGGGGGGGGCGAATATGTTTTATTGGCACTATATTTCACCCTGGATGAGACAAAAATAATGTATAAGAGGCACCTATCTGGGGGATTTAACCTTCCTGTTAAGCCGTTCAATACCACCACTCTATTCCAAGTGCCAAACACATGTGATACACAAACAAACCGCTCTGTTGTTCCTGTGTGTCTACATGAAGTGGACTGTTGTCATATGAGTGTGTCAAACATTTGGATGAAGATGCACTGGATGCAGCCTGTACTAGCCTCTCCTGCACTCTCTTGATCTCATTTCGTCTTATTTTCATAAGATCATAAGTTCTCGCCAACATGAAAGTGAGACATGGAGACAGGACGAGAGAAAAAAAAACAGAAACACGGGGTGGGGAGAGAGGAGAGTATACAGAGGGAGAGATCCAATTTCTTCAGGCTACACTATCAGTGGTATTGACCAGGCTGGCCAGTTTCTATCGGTGCTCCTTTTCTGTCAATCTGGGGAAATCAGAGAGCAATGGAGTGGGTTGAGAGAGGCTACACACATCCACTGGGCTCTGGTGGTGTTGTGTGTGTGGGGGGCGCAAGGGCATAAATGAATGACTATCTGTGCAGTAAATAGCCTGTGGATATGGCTGTGTAGAGTGGGTGCATGTGTGTGTTGTGTGGGTTGTTTTCCATGTTGATGCTTTTAGCACAAAACCTTCCGACACAAAGGCTAAGAGCCACTGATACCTTCACCCTCTTCTTTGTCATAATCATAACCATGAAACACAACCTCAGATCTGTGTATTCTTCCTAAAGTACACCAGGTCAAAATGAAAGGATCTCGGTTTGGGATTGTTTTTCCAAAACTCCTTTTCTATTTGTTCTGGCTACAAAAACACTCTTTTTCTTTCTGTGTATATCTGCTTTTGTAACTGCTTGCAACAATGCCGTGTGTTTCATACAGTTCAGTAAAACAGCACTTGAGAAGTATTTTTGACAAAACACCTCGGATACAACATGCAACGGAACGCTTGCCGATTCCTGAAGTGTGTGTAAGTGTGTGCTTACGTGCCTAAACATTCAAATTTAAGTGAAGGAGCAGCTGTCAGTGTGTCTGTGTGCGAGCATGCAGACGTGAGTGTGTGTGTGTGTGTGTGGCAAAACAGTGGGATGAAAAGGGTAAATGCGATGTGATTGGTACCTGTGGGCGACAGAAAGAACTCAATTTCCAATACAGCAGCTGAATGCGGCCAATCAGTGCTGGGCTGTTGTGTGTAATGGCTCTGGTGCCTTCAGGGGCTGAATTCTGTTGAAAACAACCCTGCTGGAGCTTCACTACCTTTACTTCCTCTAGATGCGTACAAAACATGTACATAAACACACACTTACACACCCCCACAAGTTGTGGTGCTGCTAGTATGCCCCAAAAAAAAGGAAAGATGTCATCTCATGCCTCATTGAGACGCTCTAAGTCCAGCCTTCTCTGCAGATAAGGTGATGCCGGTAAGAGTGATAAGCAGACAAACATTGAATGAATGTTTGTACCAGTGAGCAACTCCGGGGTCTGAAAAGTGAAGCCAATGCGGAAGTGTCTTTAACCTGCATTCTTTCTAATATCCAGCAGGGGGCGACTCCTCTGGTTGCAAAAAGAAGTCAGATTGTATAGAAGCCTATGAGAAAATGAGCCTACTTCTCACTTGATTTATTACCTCAGTAAACATTGTAAACATGAGTTTATGGTCTCAATCGCTAGTTTCAAGTCTTCTTCAATACAGCATGATGTTCATTTAGTAAATTATGGTCCCATTTAGAGTCAAATAGACTGTAAAGCAGGGTATGTTTTAGAGCGTGGCTACCTTGTGATTGACAGGTCGCTACCACGGCGTTGTCCGTGTTTTTAACTCATAAAAGTTCATTATAACCTCTTTGTTCGCCTAAACATGTCTTAATTCAGCGTTCGGTTGCAAAAAGCAAGATGGTGACAGCCAAAATGCCGAACTCAAGGCTTCAAAACGGCAGTCCAAAAATCAATTGGTGACGTCACGGTGATTACGCCCACTTCTTATATACAGTCTATGATCTGTGGACATACAGTATATGATGTTTTTGTTTTGATCAACCCCACCTCCTTCAAAATATGATTATGCTTCTAATTCACTACCTGAATAATGATGTCTGGCAGCATGTTTACCAGTCCAGGAAGTGTGATCTACTTATGCTGCACAGAAGTCATATAAGGTGGAAGTCGGGGTGAATGTTTGGTGGATAGAAAGCAATGCCTGTGTCGCGCTTGAAGTTAACATTGACTTTTACAATATTTAACCAGTACAATGATCTTTCATTCATCCTTAACCAACTGCTTTGAGTTTCTAAAACATAAGCATAAAAACATGAATTATGTTTTACAGTCTTTGTCATATTTTTAAGAAACAGTTGATTTATACTTCTTTCACACCGAGGGCTCAACCAGGGTTGATCCAGCATTGATTGTGTGTTTGAAAAGGTTAACCTGTGACATTTTACGTTTTTGCACACACTGATGATGCCACTATCATCCTCTCTCTCTGTAATCCTCCAGACGTGTAACCTTGGTACGCATTGCTCCCAGGTTGTGACCCAGGTCATATCTGAATCGTCATAACCAGGGATTTGCCCGTGTTGACTGGCTTGGTTTGAATTGACAAAAGAAGGATTGAACATGGGTCAGACAACCCCCGGTCCGACCCTGGTCATTGGTGTGAAAGCGGTATTAGATGCACACTTGAATGTGTATGTAGTAGATCCGTGTTACTGACCAGAGTTCTCGTCCACCCGCTCCTCCACGGTGTGCTCCTTCTGGTGAACCCACTCGCTGTTGCACTTGAAGTAGATCTGAGTGGCGGGCGTGGCCTTGCAGTACAGGTTGACCGGCTTGTTCTTGACTATGTAGGCCTCCTCCGGTTCCATCAGAAACACAGGCAGCGGCTCGGGGGGGTCTGAGGGGAAGGTTTCCGGCAGATCACCGAGACCAATGAAGTCATCCTCAACTGTGAAGAAGAGAGAGATGGCGAGAAGATGGAGGGAGGGAGGGAGGGAGGGAGGGGAAGTTGAGAACAGATGCAGAAAGAGAGAGAAAGGATGGGTTGGGAGAGAAAGGAAAGCAGAGAAGAGACAGAGGGACAGTGTATTATAACCACAGTCTTTGCATGGGATTATCCGTCCGCTCAGCACACAGTGAAATCCCTATCATTTGATATTTTGGAATGTTTACACAAGTGTATTTTAGAGCGCAGGAAATTCTGGGATTCCTCTCAGGCAATAAGGCTTCATGGATTTACAGAAACTGGGCCTTGCTCGGTCTAACCACAAGCAGCTACTGCTGAGAAACCAGAGAGACGCAGAGCCAATAATGAGAAGCAGAGTTCAGAGGTTGACTCTGAGGAACTGAAGTTATAAGCTGATCTCTCTCTGTCTCCCATTTTCTCTCTCGCTCCCTCTCTTCCTCTTTGCTTTTGTCTCTCTCACACACACACATACACTAGCTCACACACATGCATGCACACACACACGCACACATGCAGCACATCTAATGACCTCAGGCTTTTGGCCCAGTTTGTGCCATTCCTCGGATACTTCTGCAGTAGACAGATACGCTTCCCTGTAATTACAACTCCCTTTCATCTCCCTGTCTTAAATCACATAACACACAACTGCATGTGTACGCGCACTCCCTCGCGCGCGCGCGCACACACACACACGCGCGCACAAACATGAACAAAATGCTCACAAAACATCGCAAGCACACAAATATATTGGCACACACGCCCACGAGCGAGCGCAGCTAACTTTCTTTGAAGAGAGGAGGAGGATGGAGCCTATTCGCCACCCCATTTGTCACCTCCAGAACTGTTCTATTCTTACCATCGAACCGGTAGACATCAATTATTCACAAGTGTGAAAGAAAGGAGGCAGAGTAATAGAGACAGAGATACAGTGGGAAACAGAAGGGGAGAGAGGGAGAGCAGAGAGAGACGGTGAGAGTAACTCAGCCAGACAGACATAGATTGAGACATTGAAATGGAGTTGGGCAGACGGACAGAAACATAGCACAGGAGAACAGAAACAGGAAGGCAGACTGTTCGGATAACAAAAGAGTTTATCGGCCCATCAGTAATTCTTCCATGTCCTTCTATCTACCCGCCTCCCTGTCCTGTGTGGACACGCTGGAGCCTTGTTGTCTGACAGAGGTTGTCTCCTGGATGCTTCGGGAGCACTAAATAATGCCTCGGCTGAGCTGATATCTCCCAACGATGTCTCTCTAATGTTATCTCTTCCTCCATACCTGCCACAGATTGAAGTTGATTGCTAGGAAATGAAAGGGCAAGGGGGGAGCCAATCAGAAAATGACCAAAGCCGTCCTCACCACGAAAAGGGAGGAGGGTTGTTATGAAAGTGTTTGTGTATGATGCCGGGGAGTTCGCTTTTTGTGAGTGTGTGGCTGCTTCTCATCAGAAACTTCTCTCTTTCTTGGCTCCTAACCGGCTGCTAATTGAGCAGAGGCAGAACAACCTCAAGTGACCTCTGACCTCTAAGAGTAGCCGCCTCCTTACACAGTTTGAGTTTGTGTGGGTGCAGTGATGAGCTGGAACAAGATCATTAGCCGTTTCATCTTTTGCTGTCTAAACAAGAAAACAAAAACTTTGTCAAGCTCTCTCATCCTTTATGTCTTTATGGAGGTGATGACTCTTTAATGTAGAAGTCTATTTCAGCAGACCTTGGCTCAGCCTGTTCTTTTCTGCTCCGTAGTCCTCCGTCCACCCACATCCTCAGCCAGGGGACCCTGACCCAGAAACAGGCAAAGCGAGCCAGGGAAACTCATTAAAGATTGTGTTAGCCTTCTTTCACCCTCCATTCCCATTATCTCTCCATCGCTCTCTCCCTCCTGGCTCCCTCGCTCTGTCGAACTGTGAGGCAGAGAGATCTGAAACAGCCATGAAAGCGTCGCTGCCTCACACAGAGAGAGGGAGAGAGAGAGAGACGCGCGCCTCGCATGCTCACACGCTGCACGAGCATTAATGCGCACACACACACACAAACTCGCTCACAGATATTCGAATTCATCAACTTCCTCAGTGCGAGAAATAATAAATTCAAGTGAATGGAACTAGCCCTCCAGTGAAAAATCAGCCCCGAAATGAAAAAAGACACCACATGACAAAATGAAAGACCCTGACTCCTTCCAATCACACTACACACCCCCCCTCTAAACCCAACACCCAGCATCCCAGCACACCCCCCCTCCTCCCTCCCTGGTGAACAGAATACTGAGAGCAACAGGGAGCTCAAAGAGAAACATGACTTCTTTCTGGCTCCCTCTCGCACTCGTCTCCATTCATATGCAATGAGAAGACAGTTCAGGATAAAATAGTTTTGGAAATTCAAGATGATGCAATCTTTGTGGATACACGCCGCTATGGTGTGTATAATCACAAACCTAATAGAACACATTACCATACTTACAAATCAAATATGCATTATGAAGTGCTTTTTTTACTGTCATATCCCTTTAACAGGAACATTAATATGGCATGTCTCCACTGTTTGATATGCAATATGGATTTTTCCAAGCAGTTGTAATTCTGTGGCTTGATTTTAATCAGAAAATTTGCCTCCATATCGAGTGTTTAAATTTTAATGGAATATGTCCTCGCAGCGTTTTTATTCTAATTGTATTTTGCTCCATAATTGGGGTGAGTTTTCCTAACTCATATTGTAAGTCTTATTAGTGAATATTTTAAGACTCAAATTGAATATTAGTTGAATTTTATATCAGCTCCACATCCCAACTGTGAAAAGTTTTCAAGATAAATGAGCTGCGTATTGCCCTCAAAATAAAGTCAATGAATTAGTGAAATGTGCCTTATTGCACTGTCAATGAGTTCATGAGGTAGAGGGTAGAGAGGCAAAACAGTTTGGAGAAAAAAACTATTTAAAAGGAACAATGTGTAACATTTTGGGGGATCTATTAGCAGAAATGAAATATAATATTCACAACTATGTTTTCATTAGTGTATAATCACCTGAAACTAAGAATCGTTGTGTTTTTGTTATCTTAAAATCGTTAGCTTGGATTAGGGAGCAGGTCCTCTTCACTGAGTTCGCCATGTTGCTCAAACCAAACGCTGGCTCTAAAGAGATCCTTTTCCGTTTTTTATGTTACCTGAAGGCCACCGTAGTTCTCTAACATGCTTGTGAAATTAAGATAACGTGAGCCGCAGAGTGCAAAACCGTGCTACCGCCAGCCGCCGTCTGACTTCTGTTGCTCCTAAAGAGGGGTTATTATGGTGAGGATGGCCTCTGAGCGAGGTGAACGGCGTTACAACTGTTTTGCACTCGTTTGCTCACGTTACCGCAGTCTTGGAAAGGAAAGAGTGAGCGGAGGGGTACTCAGTTGCTTGCAATCTGCAACCCGACCACTAGATGCCGCCAAAACCTACACACTGTACCTTTAAAGAAGGATAAGAATGGATCTAATGTATCGAAGATTAGCAAGTTGGAGTGAAGGGAGAGATACGAGAGGGTCTTGGCAGTCAGCCCCTCTTTGGCTCGAGTCAACTCCAGTAGCTGTGGGAGTGGAGCAATAATAAGGGATGATTACATTTTGGACAAGTCAAAGTCAAACCTTAACACTGGCACAGCTACATATTATCAAAGTTATCAGTGATAAGACGTAAACTGAGCTGTAGAAGAAATGTGCACAAAGAGGCACATCTCGAGCTAAAAGAAGAGTCTGTGTTACATAAATGAATAAACTGTTGCAAAGAGGAGTGCACAACACCCACACAAAACACACAGAAATGCACATCAAATGTATGTGTGCACCCTGTAGCAACAGCTTGCCGAGACCCCAACGACCTGTCCAATTAGCCAATAGTTTAAAAGTCCAAGTTTCCTACAGTGTTCTCCTCATTTCTTCTACACATTTTTATATGGACAGTATTTTCCTTCGTCTGGGTGGCCATCATCTCACTGAATCTTAGACATAACAGGGGCTTAAAGACGAGCTTACATCAATAGTTTCCATTAGAAATGAGCCATGGCTGGCTATATAAAGAATCATCCAGCAAATGCAGATCAAGTATTCCTTAACATGAGCTACAGGCAATACCTCCTGAAGCATTACTACTCCTCAGTATAGCACTATTACTGGACCATCAATACCGTAGTCACATTAATGAGGTCTATTGTGCTGAGAACAGTGAAAACTGATGAGGGAACATCCACAACACATTAGACATCGAGCCAGTGTCTCCTCGCCTTTTAAACAAATGCACTTCAGACCATAAACGCTCCGGCAATTTTACATTTTGATGTCACGTGTCAACAGGATGCCAAAGTCGATTTTCCACGAAAGACGCTCTGGAGATTTGCCAACTGGAGACCTAGAGATCTCTACAGTGAGCAAATATAGCATTTCAAGGCAGAGCACATAACACATAATTATTATGTGTTATGTGCTCTTATGTTTAAGTGAGTTAATTAGGGCTGTCAAAACTAGTTTTAACGCCACTAATTTCTTTAACGCATTAACGCAACTTGTGATTTTTAGGTTGTAGCTGGCTCAGTTTTAAAGCTAGAGTGAAAATACTGGCATCATATGAAACTACATTCCATTGGCACCAACCATGTCATACTAGCTTGTCGTGAAGGAGGTTAAATAACGCTCCAAACTTACGCTAAATTTTGGCGAGGAAAAACTGGCCATTTTCAAAGGGGTCCCTTGACCTCTGACCTCAAGATATGTGAATGAAGATGGGTTCTATGGGTACCCACGAGTCTCCCCTTTACAGACATGCCCACTTTATGATAATCACATGCAGTTTGGAACAAGTCATAGTCAAGTCAGCACACTGACAGCTGTTTAAGTTTGCCATGTTATGATTTGAGCATATTTTTTTATGCTAAATGCAGTACCTGTGAGAGTTTCTGGACAATATGTGTCATTGTTTTGTGTTGTTAATTGATTTCCAATAATAAATATATACATACATTTGCATAAAGTAAGAATATTTGCCCAATCCCGTGTTGATAAGAGTATTAAATACTTGACAAATCTCCCTTTAAGGTACACCCTTTGAACAGGTAAAAAAAAAAAAGAGAGATTAATTTGCGATTAATCACACATTTTGAACAGATAAAAAATGTGCTATTAATTTGCAATTAATCGTGATTAACTATGGACAATTATGCGATAAATCCAGATTAAATATTTGAATTGATTGACAGCCCTAGAGTTAATCTACTGTATGTCGTTACACAGGAGATAGCTGGGTCCCCCATTCAAATCAAGCAATAACTAGAATTTAATAGAGATAGAGGCAAATAGAGACACATCAATGTGATATCGAAACACATAAAAGTGCATTTCCACAAATACACTATTAGACTCTATGTATGCTGCATATACCGTTTATACCGTACTAAAGTGGATCCATCACCTGTTTTGCTGAATATCTGCAAGACTGTATTTCTTCTACCATATATTGTATGTGAGTGTCTGCGATAAGAGCTTTTGAATGCCGGGCTCTGACACCACTGTGCAAGATAAGCTCTCTCTATTCTATCTGTACTCACATAGATTTATTGTCCCAAGGAAAGCACTGTATCAGCGGGGCCAATGTTTCCCTTCAATCAGGGGAGAGTCAAGCATGAACGAGTATGAATGCTGGTATAAATCTTCCCCCTCTTCATTCCTGTTTTATTCCTATTTATCCTCTTCACCCTGCTTCTCTGTCCCTCTCCCTTTCACTTCTCTTTCCACTCACCCTTCTCATCATTCTTGTATACATTCCCAGCTCCAGATAGAGGAAAAAGATCAGTAAGTGGTTGGCCAAATAAGAAGACGACGGGGAGTTTTTACTAGCCGATGTTTTGCTATGCCGCAATGGGGAAGGACAAGAGGTGGTTCGCAGCTGAGTGGTCAAGCAGAATAATAAACCACTCAGCTGTCATGTCAATTGAAGCAGGATAAATAGACTGTCAATCAGATCTACCTATAAATGTACTTTGAGCACACCTACCCATTATATTGAGTGAACATAAATCAATGGTAACGACCTCTTCCAGTCAATACTTGTTAGTATTGGACCCATACATCCCAGTGGCTTAAATCAATATGTATGGCTGTTGTTTTTAAAGCAGAATCCTTTAGAAGCTCCATGAGAATCAGGCGATAGTGAGCGGAGGCTTACTTCCACTCTAATGTCTCTTTCCAGCCAAGTGCTTTATATACACTAATGTGTCTACACACATTGTCTGCAGGGCCCCATCCAACGCTTGGCTGCAGCAGGTATTTATTGATTACCGTTGGGGGGCCAGTGACCCCTCCCTCGCCTCGTCCTATCTGAGCCTTTCTGCCGGGGCGTGCTAAGCACACTCATATTTCATCTCTGGGGAATCCTGCCATCACACAGCCCAGCGAGGGGAGGAGATGAAGTCAAGAAAAACAAGCCGACAGTCTTTAAAAGTTAAAAGTCAGGTGGCTCCAACGTTAACCTCCCAATCGTTCCATTGCAGGCCAGAATCACAATGACCTAGAGGGAGCCCTCGCACACTAAAAACCAGCCAAATAAAGCAAATGAATAATTCAATAAGGGCATTATAGAGCGGTCCAATTCATGGGTCTTATCTTTACCAGAGTATGTGATGTAATTGGAAAAATGAATCTGCACACAAATTGATTTAAAGTGCAAACACAGAGCTGAAAAGAAAGCAGTCGTAGCACTGAGGAGTGGGCCTGGAGATAAGCATTTTAAACCTATCTATATGAAATGGGACATTCACCCGATAAACAGTACCCTCCCTTCCCCCCTTTCATCCATCTCCCGCGGTGACCTTATGGTTATAAAAAGGACTGAAAAGAGCAGAATCGCATACAAAAACAACATATAGTAAAAAAAACAGTTAATCAATTTCAGAGCAACGGACCATTTCCCTTTCATTTCCTGTCTTTGTGCAGCCAGTCATGTCTTTCTCATTGGGGGGTGTTTACATGTTCTCTGCGGTCCTTATCCCTGACCTTCACTCGGTCCTCTCTGGCTGCTCTCTGGCAGGAGGCAGCTGGTGGTTGCCAGGGTCATGCCAGGCGTTGGCCACTGTCTGTCCAGTCACATCACAGCGCCAGGAACGGCAAGGTCAAAACATCATGATAATTAAGGCTCATCATTTTCATTTTTTTTTACCAATTTTCACCCCCCAAAGTTGACTTGACTTTCATCCAGATTTTACGTCACCACACATCTAAATGTTGCCGGGTTTCCTGCCGTTTGCAAAGACCGGTCAGACGTTTCTTCAGGTAGAGAAAATGGAAATGAGATGAAGATAATGTGCTAAATTCCATTTAAGTAAACTGATTGCACAGGATATTGCATTTTTAAAAATCTGATTTTGTATGATTGATTTTTTAAAAAAATCCAATTTCCCCCATTAACTGATATTCATAATAAACAGACTAATCTGTATTCTTTCAATGAAAAAAGAAAAGAATGAGTCCTATTCACAGTGGGATAACTAGAGGTGAGCCGTCTTCAATCCATGACTAAGAGAGAGTAAGTAAGAGAAATCCGTAGAGAGGTTGGGATGATTACGATACGGGTGAGCGATCTTTGTAAAAATGCACAAATAGAACCAAAGCGGGATTGAAATCAACACTTTCTGTTCAACTGGTTAAAATGTGCAAGAGCGAGACATTTAAAACATGTGTGAAGACCAGTGTGGGTCTCTCATTTCATCGATGAAGGTCACACTGCTTTGATGCACAAACAAGTAATTATCACTGGCAATTACAAAGCATTTAGCTGTTTTCAGTTCCTTTGATTTAATCATTTATACTGAGATTATGTGTTTGTGTGTTCACTGGTAAATTGTATATGTATTAAAGTGGCTATTAATTAAAAGGTTTTTTAATGCATGACCAAGAAAAATCTCTTTATTTTATCGCTCTTATTCACAATCTTTTTTTTTCTGCCACTTGTCTAAATGTTTTTGCTGCTCACTCTCCAGCAGTTATGGCTTTTCAACGTTCTCTCTCTGCACTGTATATCCCCCCCTCATTCCCCATTCACTCCCTCCTGGATGAAAAGCCATTTTGGTGGTTGATTGGAGAATGATGCTGCTACTTAGAGAGTCACTCCATCAGCACCGAGGGAGGAGAGCGCAAGGAGAGAGAGAGGGAGAAAAGCTCAGGAGGAGTAGTGGCTCCCTGGGGCGCTGTAGCTGTGATGGGTGAGCTGTCAAACGCCCCATTGTCCAAATTACCCAGCAAGCACCATGTCACCACCCGGGACTAATTTACGGCGCAGTGCGGTGCGGCACAGACATCGCTCTCTGAGTAGAGTCCGCGGGAGAGACAAGCGAGGGGACGGGAGTGTAAGGAAGGAGCGGGGGGTCTGGCTTAATACCTTCCAAAGAGGTAGAACGGGGCGTCAAACAGAGACAGTCCCGATACAAACACCAATTAACTTCATGCAGGTCTTCTGTTTGCTGTCTTTATGCTTCAAGGCCTCAATGACAGGTGTCAATATGAATATGTGTCATGCCCCTGTGCCTCCCGGCCCACCCACTGCTCGCCAAACACACACAGTCACTGATGCACTAACACTTTAATACAGTTTTTAAAGCAGCCACTGCATACACAAGGCTCTTGCTTGACTTCACTTGCAGTCATAACGACTGGTCCTTTTTAGCACAAACTGGCATGCCCATTCACTTGTCACATGTCACACCCCTGGGTGCCCCGAAGCCAGACAGGGCCATCACACAACCCCATACCGACCGGCGGGCTGTGGAGTGGAGCGGCTCTTGTCAGAGGAGACGCGCCGCGCTCTCTGACCCCTCACTGTGCCCAATGGTTTGATGCGATGCCTCTACTTTGGCTAATTGGCCCAAAGCAGCGGGCAGCCCCATTCTGCCACCAGCGAAAAGGCCAAAAGATCAGAATGCAAAACAAACACAGACTGAGATGACGATAGGAACACATCATGACTATACAAACAGAATAATCTCTAATAAATGAAGAGCGAACGTCAAGAAGCATCAACTTGAGGACTGAGAAAGGTTCCCTCAAATTTAACATCCCTAGGCTTGCCGCGGAAGTCGGTGTTACCGGTGTTACACAGTGATCAGGCATACACCGATTACATTACGTACCCACCGCCCCACTGTCGTTTTGCTTTTTTTGCAGAAATAAAACCCATTCAGTTAATTATGGAGTATCAGTGGCATGTTATCAATAGATAAATGGGACGACGACGCTACAAACTGAATGCATCTGCTCCGTAAGGAGTCAGCTTAGAGTAGCAGGTGTCATATTTCACTCACACGGGACGAGAGAGTGTTTACAGACCGAGAGATGGCAGAGGATTTGGTGTCGAAGCGAAAAGCAAAAACGCCTACTTGGCAATATTTCAGATTAAACCCAATGCTATAAGGAAACCATAACGTTCAGATAATCGCCGGTGTGCACGGCGCAGCGGCGCCAGGTAGACTCCTGCGGCCCAGCAGCAAAAGCTGGACCCGAGAGACCAGACATACAGCCAGCCAACGTTAAAGACCAAAGTAAGCGCGCTACACATATTGACCGTCATATTTTCTTATAAAATGTCCGGTGTAATCGGTGACACCGCTGAAAAACTTTTTATATCACAGTGTCTGATTTGAACCAACACTGAAAGCAACAAAGAAACGGGTTCAAAGAGACAGCAGGAAATCTCTCAAAAGTTATCATCACGCCATTCACCAACACAGCGAGCACTTTGCAAAGCGGAGAAGGCCTGAATATGAAAGAAAATGAACGAGAACTAATTCATTTTCTGTGTTGATTTACAACCGTGAAAGGACAATCTGCCAATCTGCTCATCGACCTTGCTTACACAAGGCCGCAGAGTTGTGAAGTACAGCGCACGTCGGAAGTATCTCCATTATGTATATCTAAATGTATATTTTTCCTTTCACTCTATTATAACTACTAGCTGTAGTTACTGTAGGCTGCAAAATAGGTTTATAGCATGCAGAACATACCAATGCTCAAGAATTTGCCATGCCTATGGAAATAGGTAATTTAGACTAGTGTGTTTCTGTGTTGTATTAAGATAGATTTGAAAAACGTGAACCTATCCTTTAAGACAGTGATCACTTACCAACCTTTCATCTGGATTTTTAATGTAACATACTTGGTTGCCTTTTGAAACTCATCTGATTTGAGTTGCACTGCACTGTACTAAAACTTGCAGCTGGTTTAAGTCTATTTTCTCCCGTCATGACCTATGACCTAATGTTGACATAGTGTAATTTCATGGCAATACATTTATTTTTAACCAAAAGTTTGAATGCAAGACTTGCTCCTGATACTTTTCATTAAGGATTATGTTCTTGATGCACAAAGCGGTGACACCAGCAGAGGCAGAAACACATACGGTATGTTTAATATTCCATATTTTTTATACACCAAGGAAAGGCTAGAGAGGACATATGGATTATGACGACGATCCAAATGACAGCAAGAATAGGCAATTATCCAGTCAGTCCCCCATAGTGTGTTCTCAGTACTAGAATACCATTATACAGAGGAGTCCTGTATGTGCCACCCCCTACATATGCACACACACTTCACACATATATATCCTGAAGCACTCAAATGTCCAACCCTCCTCACACACACAAAAAAAAAAACCCTGGCAGCACTTTATCTGAAGGACACTACAGACTGGAAGTGTGTCAGGAAGTGTGAGACACAGTCCCCAGAGCGTAGTCTATTCTCCATGTCTGTCACTGAATCTGGCTGCCTGCTTAATCCCCCGACACACACATGCACAGCCTCCATACTCGCATCAACCTCCTAAATCTCATTCTCGCCATCTCGTCAATCAAATTGCAAGGTTGGAAACCACGAGAAGGCATATAGATTGCTTTAAGAAATTCTCTTTTTTCTTTTTTAAATGTTCTCTCTGGAGAACTGTATCCTCTCCTGTGTCCCCAGACCCTGTAGTCGCTGAGCTGAACACAGGAACCTGCAGCCATCTACTAAAGACCTCAGATGTGATGGGAAATGAGAAGATCAGGATTTACTGTATGCTGTAATACACCAAACATGGGTGTATGCCCTAATGCCGGCTTTGATGGTGTAAATGTGGGTGGGTGTGTGTGGTAGCCTGTGTGTTTGCATGTGTGTACATGTGTCTGTGTGTGATGGCTGAATTAATGTGACAAGGCAGATGTAATGCAGAATCATAAATCTTAGCCCCGGGATCAGTAGAGGGGGAGCGGGAGGTGATATATTAAAGGGCACACACATACCACCGTTATGATGCTGATAATAAAAACAAGACCCCAGCCGCAATAGCCGGCTAATAGACATGACTCTGTATCTAGCCCTGAGGGTTATGACATGCATGCACACACACGCACGCACGCACGCACGCACACGCACACGCACACGCACACGCACACACACACACACGGCAGTGCAGACGCACACACAAAACACAAACTCTATCCACTTTTCCAGCAATTTATTATGCTGCTTTGAGCCCAACAGCTCAAGTGTTAGATATGGCTGTAATGCTGTTAAAATCTTAATGCCGTTACACAAGCTCGCTGTTGTACAACATGCTAATTCTTTACTTACTGCGTAGAGCGCATTGGATGGGGTGGCTCTGGAAAAAGAAAAAAATTAAAAACACATGACAGCATTTCTGTTGAGAACACTGGAGCAAAAATATAGACGAAGCTATAGCCAGGGTTACTGGGAGTTAACAAGCCTCGCTGTCAAAAAAAGCACCCTGACCAGCTGATCGGCAATCAGACTGTTTCTCAACAGACTGCTCAGCAAACTCTGACAGCTGTCCCTATCGGATCGGATGGCCTTTCACTGTCAATGCACTACTAATGCATTTTTATTGCACCCCCATTATAGACCTGATTGTTGGTTCTAATGATGATTGTCATATAAAAAGCTGATCTATGTACATTTACCTTCATTGTCAATGGATTCAATGGGTTTCCTATGGATTTATAAGGCTTATAAGAGCAAGAGTCATCACACTTCTTGCACACATAGGCTGAGCTGGTTTAGCTGCAGACATATTTTCCTATGAATTAAACAATTAATTAACGCAACTCCTCATACAATATCTGCACTCCTGAGAACACTTGCTATTCAGCTCACATTCACCATCAGAAAAAATACATCTCATTGGGCTTGCGTCCTTGCAACTGCGACATACCTGTTTTTTTCGCACGGGCTAGGTGCATTAAGGAATATTTAACTTGTGTCAGGATACTTGAGTGCAGTGGTTTCCAACCTGGGGTTCCTGAACCTCCCTTAGATGGACGCCAAAGATCACAGGGGGTGCGCTATAGGATTTGTCTGCTCTGAGGTTGTCAAAATTAGATTTGCTCATGTATAACTAAAATTATAATGACTAGGGCTGTAAATGGATTAAAATATCTAATCGTGATTAATTGTGTGATTGTCTACAGTTAATTGCGATTAATCAAACATTTTTTATCTGTTCAAAATGTACCTTAAAAGGGAGATTTGTCAAGTATTTAATACTCTTATCAACATGGGAGTGGGCAAATATGCTGCTTTATGCAAATGTATGGATTTATTAATTATTGGAAATCAATTAACAACGCAAAACAATGACAGATATTGTCCTTGTGCATATGTTTGGAGCGTGATTTAACCTCCTTCCTGACAAGCTAGTAGGACAAGGTTGATATCAATGGATTCCTTGGATATTTTTTTGCTACTTAGTAGGTCATATTCTGTTTAAACCCAGTATTTCTGCACAGTTGCAGATAAAGATCAGGCTACACTAATATTATTAGTTTTATACTATTTGTAGAATTACATTCCAGTGGTGGCTGCGTAGGATTGTTTCAGACTCATGTGATCCAAACATTCCCAATAACCCCAGAGAGTCCAAAAGTCAAAAATGTATTGAAAAAAGATAGATGTAATCATTTCAATAATCCACAACATATTTTATCTGACAAAGTATTCTTCTTCAATCCATATATGTTGGCGTTTAGCAACACTGAATAACCTTATTGTATAATTTGTATTTTTTGTTTTAATGCTGATGACGTCAACAAATATGGGGTAAGAGCTAAGCTTTTCTTATATACAAGTAGGGGGGGGGCTTCAAGGAAAATAGGTTAGGAACCACTGCTTTAGTCCATGACATATATGCTGAGAATCCTTTGTAACATGTCTGGCTGCCTCACAATAGTTTCACGGTGTCGAATTTTCCCGTCGTTTTTCAGATACCAGCTCTGTCTCTCCCTGCATGTTTATTCAAGGGTAGCCAGGATGCTTGCTGGGCTTATTCCTAAAATGAAAAGGGCTTTGTAAGCATTCACAGGGAATTGCAACATGCTGGTTGCTGCACGTAGTCTACATGTACAACTGCAGTATAGGGTGGTGGCTTTTGTTGTTTTGCACCAAGACTCTACCTGCTAACTCAGGACTTTAGGAGAGAGTTTGCACGCACTTGGTTGGGGCCCTCCCTTACAAACATGGAAAGCCCTTTTTTTGTTTCGTAGAATAGATACAACCCAGCAAAATTACAAGTCCTGTACCTCAAAACACTGTACGGGTGCCGAATTTGGCAAAATCAACATATCTGGCTTGTTATTCTGGCTTCAACGGCAATAACAAAAACGCTGTTGTCTCAGCCCATTTCACACACTTCCTTTCCCTTGTAATATTGGCTTGTAGAGGAATGACAACATAGCTGCTATTACACATCGGATAGGGTATCATATTCACATTGGCTCTTATACAGTACACTACACCATATCCAGCTTGGATCATCGATTGCATTCTCGCAAAGCCAAATAGCCGCTTCTCTCCGATATCACTGCCCTCCCTGCCTTTCGGCTCCCATGCATGGTGAGCTTCCAGAAAAAGATTACGAATGTACAGTAATTGTGCCACTGTTTTATGGTGTAATAAACACTGACAAAAGTATGACATATGAGGGCATGCCTGCACACACATAAACACAGATTGTCACTGTGACCCTGTTCAAACACGGTATCAGAGCATCAGATATATCCGGACTGTTTCTATATCCGCCTGAGATAGATGGCAGATCACATCTGGAGCCAGAGAGCATCTCAAATATATCTTGAGTGACCACTTTGGATCAGATTCTGCTGCCCTGCTCACATTAAATTCTTTTCTGCGGGGAGAAAATTTATACACTGGTTTAAACTAGCCCAAAAAAAGCACTCAAAAACCAAAAGAAAGAGTTGAAAACTAAAGCATGCTGTGAGACAGAGAGAGGGAGAAACAAGATGGAAACTCGCCTCTGGTAAAGACTTTTGTTTTTGTGTTTTTGGAGCTTTGTCTTGCTGTGTGAATACTGCAAAGACGGGGTTGTTTTTCATTTGTGGTCCCATGTTTCCCCCAACCACATCAGAATGTGGCCCGAGCGATCACATCCTGGCATGTTCTTCTCATTGCATTTTTAGTGTGGTCATATTTGTATTTAGAGAAACACAGACAACATTCACACATACAGAGAAGCGTAAAAGAAAAAAACTGAATAAATGAATTGAAATACAACAGCTCAGACATTGATGCTAATTAGGGCTGTCAAAGTTAACGTGATAATAACGCGTTAACGCAAATTTGTTTCAACGCTACTAATTTCTTTAACGCGTTAACACAACTTGTGGTTTTTAGGTTGTGGCGGGCTCAATTTTAAAGCTAGAGTGAAGATGCTAGTGTCATATGAAACTAAAAAAAACCTAAAGAATACATTGGTATCAACCATGTCCTAATAGCTTGTCGTGAAGAAAGATAAATAACGTTCCAAACTTACAGTAAATTTTGGCGAGGAAAAACTTTCGTGGCCATTTTCAAAGGGGTCCCTTGACCTCTGACCTCAAGATATGTGAATGAAAATGGGTTCTATGGGTACCCACGAGTCTCCCCTTTACAGGCATGCCCACTTTATGATAATCACATCTAGTTTGGGGCAAGTCATAGTCAAGTCAGCACACTGATACACTGACAGCTGTTGTTGCCTATTGGGTTTGAGTTTGCCATGTTATGATTTGAGCGTCTTATTTATGCTAAATGCAGTACCTGTGAGGGTTTCTGGACAACATCTGTCATTATTTTGTGTTGTTAATTGATTTCCAAGAATAAATATATACATACATTTGCATAAGGCAAGTATATTTCTCCACTCCAATGTTGATGAGAGTATTACATACTTGACAAATCTCCCTTTAAGGTACATTTTGAACAGAAAAAAAAAAGTGTGATTCAATATTCTAATCGATTGTGAGCCCTACTGCCAATATATCCCAAGAAACCTATTACAATATATGCTTTATATACACAATATTGCCATATTGACTCATTGTTCAACAGCTACCACACAGAGAAACACTCCCTCACATTTGTTTTCGCACACTCACAAATACATACACGAGCGCACACGGACCTCACACCTGTTAATGGACGTGTTAAGAGGCAAAAACACTTGGTGGGATGGAGGGCAGTTAGGGTGTGTGTTTGTTTTGTGTGAGTGTGTGGTAAGGAGGGGGTGACAGCATTAGGGAATCACACACCCAGCTACACTCACCAGGGGATTTCTGTCAGCCTGTGATTTTGCCATGTACCCCTCCCAGCTCCCTCCCCTCCTCTGCTGCTCACTGCTGAAATAGGTCAACCACATATAATGGAGGGGCAATGAGGAGCAAGTATATGCCCCCCCCACGCCGCCTCTCCACCTCCACCCTCAGCACTCCCCCCCCCCACCCGTCGCCTCTACCGTCCAGCAACAGAAAACAAGCTACGGCCCCCCGTGGACACTCAGAGGCTGGCTGAGGAGAGACAGGCACAGCCAGCCACAACACGCCAACCTCCCAGCCACAACAGCCATTTACACAGCCACGCTTGAGCAGAGCGGATTCCAGCATCTCTCGCAAGGAATGACTCACAAGACAAATTCGCACCAACGGCTTAAAATGCTCATCTCTGCAAAATTAAACGACGACGGGAAAAAATTGGGAAACATTTAATAATGGATATTGTGTGTATTGTGTGGAACTGTTTTGCAATCACGAAATGGTTCATCGCTGTCACACTCCTAGGAAGCACGAGATGGAGGAGGAGAGAGGTGGAGCATGTTTACCGGAACTGCAACGCTTCTACATTAAAGGGACACTCCACCAGTTGTGCAAAGTCAATTTAATAGTAACAGCGAGGACTACACAGCTTATGAAAACAATTGAACAATGTCTTCTGTCGAGTCTGAGGACATTACTCAAAAGACATCAACCAGGTAGCTCAACTTGTAGTCCAAGAGCAGGCCGAGAGGGTCTAACAAAACACGTTATTGAGTTGCATTATGGGAAGTGTAGGTTCCAGTGTCTTTGGATTAAAGTCAGAACATCTAGGCCGCTGCTGCATTCAATTTGACCCTTCTTTTATTTAATTTGTCTCTTGCAAGTCCCTCAACTTTCTGTTGAAGTGCCATACTGAACTAAATCTTTGGATTTAAACATGTATAGACTAGGGCTGTCAATCGATTAAAAATGTTTAATCGTGATTAATCGCATGATTGTCCACAGTTAACTGTGATTAATTCGCCAATTAACAAAATGAAAGTCTTGCTGTGAATTTAACAGGTTATGCTAGAAAATCCATGTGCAATTATTAGGGCTGTCAATCGAATAAATGTTTAATTGAATTAATCGCATGATTGTCTATGATTAATAACTATTAAACGCAAATGAATCACACATTTTTTTATCTGTTCAAAATGTACCTTAAAGAGAGATTTGTTAAGTATTTAATACCCTTATCAACATGGGAGTGGGCAAATGTGCTTGCTTTTTACAAATCAGTGTATATATTTTATTATTGGAAATCAATTAACAACACAAAACAATGACAAATATTGTGCAGAAACCCTCACAGGTACTGCATTTAGCATAAAAAAATGCTCAAATTATAAAATGGCAAACTGAAGCCCAACAGGCAACAACAGCTGTCAGTGTGTCAGTGTGCTGACTTGACTATGACTTGCCCCAAACTGCATGTGATTATTATAAAGTGGGCATGTCTGTAAAGGGGAGACTCGTGGGTACCCATAGAACCCATTTTCATTCATATGTTGAGGTCAGAGGTCAAGGGACACCTTGGAAAATGGCCATGCCAGTTTTTCCTCGCCAAAATTTAGCGACAAGCTAGTATGACATGGTTGGTACCAATGCATTCCTTAGGTTTTCTGGTTTTATATGATGCCAGTACCTTCAATCTAGCTTTAAAACTGAGCACGCGACAACCTAAAAATTGTAAGTTGCGTTAATGCGTTAAAGAAATTAGTGGCGTTAAAATGAATTTGCGTTAACTTTGACATTCAGTCTATGGTACAACCTCACAGAGCCACCACCATGGCTGCATCTTGTGGCATTCTGGCTTGACAACACACACTACAGAGTCTCTCCCGGTGATACATGCAAAAGTGTCTCTTTCCATTGTGTCGTCATTTACGAGCGTTCGTAAGGACAAACTCCCTGTGTGTTCGTGTTGTTAATCCCAAGGGAATCACTTTTGTGATTCTTCACCAGCATAAAAATATACTCTCATGTATTCCCTTGACAAGAATTGCTCAAAGCGTTGTGCTTTTGCAAAATTTGCATGAAGATGCCTACAAGGACAAACCGAAGCCACAACACAACAGAATTACTGGAGTGGAGGGACCATCTGCCGACATTGATTTAGTTCTGTTCCTCAGCATGTAGATGGGAATATGAATGGAGTGGTTCTATTAACACACCATGAAAACAGCTTTATTAAAAAAATGTCTTGTTTGGAAAAAGGTCAATAGGTTGGTTAGTTCCTGCAGTTCATGTAAATGTAGTTATAGATTCAAAGGTTAAATCAGATATGCTACTATCTAATGACAAATGCTAAAACATATATGCGCATATACCAGTACATACTGTACATGCACAAGTATGCATCCATACACATGAGTGTGCAAAGACATACCATCACCATTCTTCCTCATAGTCCAGTTTTCTATCCTCCCTCCCTTCGACTTATCTTACTTCTATCCTCTGCATCTTCCTGCACTCTCAACTCATGTTGTCTTTCCTCTGCCGTCTCCACTGGCTGTGACCTTTTCTCCAGTGGAACAGGATACTGCCCATCTCCATCTTCCTCATGCATTAATGATCTGTGGTAAGCTGAGGGCATCTGTCTGACTCCCAGCCTGTCCGCTGCTCACCCACTTCCAAGGACGGAGCTCAGCCACATTCCCTGTCACCCACAGGGAAATGCAGATAAATAGCCGCAGCTAGCGATAGCTCCGCAGTCTCTAAAAAAAAAAGTGGATGCTGCCCCTTCTCATCTCCACCGCATACATCTCTTTGACACTCCCCAGTGGCAGATATCTAAAATACTGGAGCAGAGAGATGACAGCAGGCAACAGACATAAAGAAACTCAGCCAATTATCCTGGTTTCATAACCGAACCCTGCTGCACATACAAGCAGCTGAAATGAGGTTCGTCTACGGGGTAGCAATGCAGATTATTCTCTTTCATACCTTCTGTTTGTCAGCGTTTAATATATACTATGATAATGAGAGCTAAAATGCATCCATCCACCATTTTTTTCAAGCTGCCCCAATGTCCTTTTTCCCAGCAGCATATCTATGCAGCTCTTACTGAAAGATCCCCAAAGTGCTCTTTTGGCAAAAGCTCAGTCTCGTCGAGTTCAGGGATAAAGTGATCTTGTAAATCCCGATGCAAGCCCATTCAATTGGCTGTACATTTGGAGATGGTACCAGTGATTAGTTCTCAAGTTCTTCCTAATGTGATTTTATTGGTTACAAAAGCCCTCTGTGTTTCCACCCTTTTTTGGAGCCAAATCTGTTCTCAAGACCTCGGTAAGCCTGCCGAGACGGGGATCATATGCGGCATCTTGGCTTCTCGCATCTGTGGTGACTACCTAAAGCTCATGTAAAGTTTAGCTCTCTCTTTTCACCACAACTATCTGATACGGTTGCCTCATTGTTCAAGATTCCAGCACTTAAAGATACAGTGTGGAGGTTTTGGCAGCATCTAGTACCCCTCCGCTCACTCCTCCCTTTCCATGACTGCGGTAACGTGAGCCGGCGAGTGCAAAACCGTGGTAACGCCATTCGCCTCGCTCAGAGGCCATCCTTACTATAATAACACTTTAGGAGCAACGGTCAGACGACAGTTGGCGGTACCACGGTTTGCACTCTGCGGCTCACGTTATCGCAGTTTCACAAGCGTGTCGGAGAACTACGGAGGCCTTCAGAAACGTACAAAAGCAAAAGGCTCTCTAGAGTCAGTGTTTGGTTTGTCTGTCTGGCGGAGGACCAAGACCGGCTCCCAATGTAGATATGAAGGGCTCATTCTAAGCTAATAAAAAACACAATTCTTAGTTTCAGGTCATTATACACTAATGAAAAACATAGTTATGAATATTATATTCCATTTCTGCTAATAGATCCCCTGTAATGTTACACACTGTTTCTTTAAAGTGCAGTTAAAAGTGTCACAGTGTGACATCCAGGTCTCACTTATTGTATCCTCCACCTGTGCTGCTTTTTAAATTGTCTGCATTAAAAGGCAATTGCACAGCGGTATCATAATGATTGGAGTGCTTCTACTCTCCCCCCAAAAATTATCTAACAGGCCCTCGGGTGGACATTTTGAAACTCTCCACTTTCCCTGTTTCAATTTGAGGCCAATACGATAGTCTTATCGGTGAACTCGAAGACAGAACACACTTTACAGCGACAGGTTTGTGGTTTCACAGGCTTTTGAAACACCTTTTGAAAGTGGATTTGGACTCAAAATGAACTAGTATTGTTGTTATTAATTTAAAATTGATGCCAATATAGAAAAAAGAAATGTAAGAATACAGAGCAAAGCAACTGGATTACTTGCTTGGCACCCTACCAGCAACTTCTTCCAATGACTTTTTTAGTTTGTTTCCAATGAGGGTTTTCAAACATACAATATACATTAGATTAGGGGTGTATCGATACATCAATATGGATCGATGTTAATGGGTAGATTTAATGATCAACGATCCAATATCATTGATTGCAAAGTGAAAACATTGATATATATCATCATCTTTAAGATGACGCCTGTATTTTTTTAATCCCCTATATGGCACGTCTGTCACCATTTCCGTCCAAGCGCACCTCCTTCCTAAACATTCAAACAGTGCTTAAATAATGAGAAATGTGGCACTTTAACAACAGGAGGTCTATTTGTATTCTTTTTATTAAAAAGGATAAAGTGATTTTCATTTGAATGTCTGGAAGAGCAAAGCAATAAAATCGTATCGTAAAATCATATTTAAGTTTTTTTTTTTTGTGAGTTTATATAAATAACTGGTTGTGATAAATACAGTATGATATCGTCTCATAACGATCGTAGGCCGCTGAATGGAATTTAATCGAAATTGTATTGTGGCAGACTTCATAATATCAGCAAATATCGTTGTTCAAACAATCTATATAATATCATATTGTGATGAACAGCCCTACATTAGATTGGTGTAATAGCAATGGTCTGTCTTCTCTCTGGCACTAACAGAAAGAAGAGAGATGTTTGCCGATACAAACTAAAAACTTCTTACAGTATGGATGATGTACAGAAGGAATATGACAGCTGAAGCTTTAAATTATTTCCCTTTACGGCAACAATGGTGAGCAGCTTGGCCAAACAGAGGGATATTGTAATCAGCCTCTATGTATCTCACCCCCGTCACCTACCGGGACTCATTCCCCCCCAAAAACCCTCAGATGCATTCTGACAGCTGCAGAAATCCTCATCTGGGGAGGAGGGATGAAAAGATTTCTTCTGTGCACCTCCCCGCCGCTCCATACCCAAATATTTGACTTTGCCTGTGATCCGCAGCCCTTGAAGGCTTCTGTTGGGCTTTTCCACACGACTGATCTCTGTTCTCAAAGCAGGTGTTTAAAACACGACTGACACAGAAGAATCCTCACTAGTAAACCGGAGCGAGAAAAAGGCGGCGAGAGGATGAAATGGAGAGAGACATTTTTTAAAAAATGATTGTAGTTTTTTCTAATGATGACTACCATTATATATTTGATTCTATAAATAAGGTTATAGGCTCAAAGGTTAAATTAGACATGACAGCCACATCAGATAGGAAGCGTGTCTGGCTGCCACGCTGATGCAACTCCCCGAGGTTCCTGTCTATGGCGAGCCCTTGATGTCACTGTTACACACTCCTACACACACATGGCCTTCAGTCATGGAATAACACACATGCATATATACTGCACACGCATGCCCACCCAGGAGCACGCATTCAACGACTCACACTAATGCAGACACACAATGTACACGCAGAAACTTCACAGGGAAATCAAGCTGACAGATCAAAGAGTACACACGCAGGGATGAACCTTTCAGAATGTTTGAAAATCTACCAAAGGATGTTTTCCTAAAAACCAATTATCCCCGCGGTTGTGTTGAGGAATGACCACTGCTGTTTCCAGCTCGTATCAGGATTCCACACAAGGTTTTGTTTTTTTTACCCGGGCCCATGGGAGCTAAAAGCAGTGCACTTGACATCCAAAGCAGCTTTACTGAAGAAATAAACAATATTGTTTTCAGCTGTCAGACGGTTGTGAATAATTACACGACAACTCGTCATGTAAGGCGTGAGCTTACAGTTTTTGTTTTTATTCATTTTTAGTTCGATGACTGTGTGTTTTTTGAATTTATCTAATCGGGTTTGGAAACGGTTTCGTGAATCAACTAGGGTGTGCACGTTTCTCTCATCCCATTAAAGAGCATGTAATCCTCTAACTAAATTTAAAACATGAAAGGTTTTCACTTGACAGCTACGACGAAGGAGCCGCTACAGTGACATTTACTGTCGGATCATATTAGTCAGTAATCACAAAAAAAAGCACAGAATCTGACTGCACAGTGAACTAACTGCGATTAAGTTTGCAAGTGATGCCTGTGCAGCATACTCACATGCACACAGAGATAAACACGTGTACAAATACATAAACAGGGATATAATTCTGGATGATATGACCTAAAATCAGTAACAAGATTAGCCTACATTTACCTCAATAATCAACAAGCTAGCAGTGTGACTCCATATAGGATGGCAATGTCAGTCGGCCACTTTCGTCCTGCTATGCTATGGAATGGATTGCATTCAAATTTGTATAGACTGTCATGGTCCCAATTGGATGAATTTCTATGACTTTGGAGATGCCCTGATTTTATCATCTTGCATCATCAGCAGGTCAAAATACTTTGGTTTATGACCAATTAGCCTACAGGCAACAAAAAAAAGAAGCAAATGGGTAAAAAATAATAAGAAAAAAAACCTGCTAAACATAATATTAGCATTGTTGATGTGAGCATGTTAGCCCATTGACGAGTCGGATGAGTGAAGCCAATACAGAAGTGCCTTAAACGTGCATTCTTTCTAACAGCCAGCAGAGGGCGACTTCTTTGGTTGCAAAAAGAAGTCTGATTGTATAGAAGTCTATGAGAAACTGAGCCTACTTCTCACTTGATTTATTACCTCAGTAAACATTGTAAACATGACTTTATGGTCTCAATCACTAGTTTCAAGTCTTCTTCAATACAGCATGATGTTCATTCAGTAAATTATGATCCCATTTAGAGTCAAATAGACCATAAAGCAGGGGATGCTTTAGGGCGTGACTAGGAGTTTTCAGTGTTTTCTTATTGCTTTAACCCTTTCACAGTGTGTTTTCAGTTCATGAAAGTTAATTGTAACATTTTTGGTCGCCTAAAAATGTCTTCTCCACCCTCTCGAGTCATTCCTGGTTGAAAAAAAACAAGATAATGCTGAACTTAAGGCTTCAAAACTATAGTCCACAAACCAATGGGTGACATCACAGCGACTATGTCCACTTCTTATATAGCTTACAGTCTATGGTACAACCTCACAGAGCCACCAGCATGTCATCAGACTCCGAGTCTTATTAAATACTTATTTTATTACAGCATGACCTTTAAAAGATACTGTGCTGTTGGCTGATTGGTTGTCAGTTTATAGACATTTATTAAAATTGCTATGTGAGTAAATTTAAGTCGGTTAGGGATGCCGGTAATATGATAAATTTGGATTAATGTCCTTCCCACATTTACTGTTTGTACTATACTGCACCCACATATCAATTGTTACACACACACATCTGAAAAAATTCAATATGTCCCATCTCCACATGACATGTGCTTTCTAACACTCAGCCGTGTGAGTGACAGTCGGACCCAGGAGATACACACCGGGGGGTAAACACTGCCTTAATAGAGGGGATGAAAACATGGCTGGTAAGAGAGAAGAAGGTGACAGAGAGACAGAGAGTGGTAGCTACAGAAGGAGAGATGGTGAGGGAGGGGGGGGGACTTCTCCACAGGCTAGTAGTTCAGCTCACATCACCTTGCCAAACTGTCACTGCCCCCTACGCCGACCCCCCTCCAAACCGACCCCCCTCTCCGGTCCTGCCTCCCTCTGTTCTCGACAGAATGATTAATGGTCTGATCTGGTGATGCGAGCACCACCGTCCCTGACTACGCTAAACATTATCATAACTTTGCTATAATCACTGAGACTATGAAGAGCCCGGCGTCCTCCATGAAACACAGAAAAAGAACACCAGAGGCGCCGGATTGTATCTATTTGTCTGTCGTTGTGTTAATAATAGGGGTAATAAAGAATGTGCGCTCAGATTAATGACACAGTTCTGGAGGGAAGACTGATAAAATCAGCATCATATCACATCCTATCTCCTACACACTGGAATAATCTAAAACTATTAAAAACCAAAACTGATTTTCCGTGTACTGACGAGGGGACTGTATGCGGCTCAGCGCTGAGCGTCTCCCAGCACCGGGGTCATATTTTCCTAATGTCTTTTTAATATAGTCGTGTCATATTCCTGCTGTTCTTCCAAACCTGCCTATCATGTGCTGTGCAGTGTGTCAACAGCGCCATATTAAAGGCAATATACCATGAGAGTGGCCCTACAAGTTTCATATCAGCTCTGCATCCCCACAGGATCTATTACCGTTTATGGGACTTTACATTAGCCTCTGTCTGCTGCCATTATCTCCTACACACTGCCGGGGACACACTCGGCGTGTCACACTCCACGAAGAGAGCTTTTCACACCGGGTGCGGACATGCAAACAAAAGCATGCACGCAATGTACACGCGCGGAGAAGAAGGCATGATACACACACTTCAAAATCTCCATTATATATGGCAGAGAGGGTCCTTTCTGCATTCACAACACAAAAGTGGTGTGAAGTGCGTGGTAAAAAATGCAATTTAGATGTGTGGCCTTTCCAGACAGCCTGCAGAGATTTGTGTTTCATTGGAGGAATCTGAACTTGCTGAGGTTCAGTTTGGGTTTTCCATTATTCTAATCAGGGAAGGGAGAGGAAGGACCTGAACTATTTCCTTACATATGGAAAGCCTCATTTTAAGCCTGAATTGTACCTCTGTATTCACATAGCAATGCTCTAAGTGCCAAAATAGTAGCAAATGATTTATAGCACCGCAGCCTTCACCTTTTTTATTGTGGCAACTTAAAATGCATTTGTCTCTTGAGAAAAGCCCCAAAGTATTAGCATTTACATTCTTTCATGTTCACTTTGTGATACAATAACGGAGAAGAGTGAAGGTTTGCTCTGACATTTCTAGATGAACAAAAGTAAATTTAGCTACAAACCTTAAAAAGGAAAAATTATGACCTCTACGATTTTTGTGAGGAACTATAATGAAGACCAGGCAGACCAATTAAACGCTGGCTTGTAGCATGCAAAGGCCTTGTGTCTAATTTAATGGAGGCAGGCATTTCAGACACCTATGGTGAAGGTACGCATCAGCATAAAGGTGTAAATCAGCCTTTATAAGCAGTAAAGACTCTCAGTCTCAGAGGTTGATGGGGGATAGGGAAGCGAATGGAAGGTGATAAGCTAAAGAGAGAGAAGGTGGAAGGGAAAAAAACTCTAATAAGGAAAGAATTTAAAAAAAAGCAAATAAGCATTAATCTAACCACACAGGAACTGAAGTATAGTGAGTTTACTCTTTTTAGTTAGAGACACAAGCATTATAAATTCACTGGGGGATGAGCTGAGCAAAGAACATGCATCTCATATTATGTTATTAATGCGACTCCACCCACCAAATATCCCAATGCAATAACGCTTTTGGTGAGATGTACTTGACAAATAGTGTTTAATCTGGATGATATGAAGCCTGGCGACGCCACAGTTTAATGTGTGTTTCTATGCTGCAGCAGTGACAGAGGAGTCGGTGTGTCCTCTACTGCCAAGCTGTGCGCCGCTCGAACATAACCTCGAGACCCGGTGCATTTCGGGTGCCATCCAGGACCCGACGCCAGACTGCGGTGTGCCAAAGGCCACAGCAGCACTCAGAGAAAAAAAAATATGTGTGATCTGCTGGACGGGAATCTAAACTCACACACTGCTTCCCCTGAGCGTTATCACATCTGCAATCTGCTATGAACATCAAAAACATCTTTTTTAGGGAAGACTGTATTCATTTGGAACATATTTCATGACAAAATAATTAGCTAAAGGGTTAATGTGAGGTCGCCCAGGAAACTAAATGAAAGTCTCGCTGTGAATTTAAGAGGTTATGGTATAAAATCCATGTGTAATTACTAAGGCTGTCAATCTAATAAAATATTTAATTGCAAATGAATCGCATGATTGTCCATGATTAATAACTATTAATCGCAAATGAATCACACATTTTTTATCTGTTCAAAATGTACCTTAAAGGGAGATTTGTCAAGTATTTAATACTCTTATCAACATGGGAGTGGATATGCTGCTTTATGCAAATGTATGTATATCTTTATTATTGGAAATCAATTAACAACACAAAACAATGACAAATATTGTCCATAAAAAAATCTGCTCAAATCATAACATGGCAAACTCAAGCCCAAAAGGCAACAACAGCTGTGTCAGTGTGCTGATTTGACAATGACTTGCCCAAAACTGCGTGTGATTATCATAAAGGGGAGACTCGTGGGTACCCATAGAAGCCATTTTCATTCACATATCTTGACGTCAGAGGTCAAGGGACCCCTTTGAAAATGGCCATGCCAGTTTTTCCTTGCCAAAATTTAGCGTAGATTTGGGGCATTATTTAACCTATTTCCCGACAAGCTAGTATGACATGGTTGGTACAAATTGATTCCTTGTGTTTTTTTCTAGTTTCATATGATACAATGATATCTTCACTCTGGCTTTAAAACTGCACCCGCTACAACCTCTGAAAGATTGAATGCGTTAAAAAGAAATTTGTGGTGTTAAAACAAATTTGCGTTAATGCGTTATTATCATGTTAACTTTGACAGCCCTAGCAATTACTCAACATAGTCACCTACAAAATCTATACTGCCTAATTTAAAAAGGACCTATTATGCTTATTTTCAGGTGAATACTTGTATTTTGGGTTTCTATTAGAAGCCCAGTCTGCTCTGATTGGTCAGCTGGCCCACTCTGTTGTGATTGGTCAACTGAACCAAACTCTTCGGACTCTAATTAACTCTAACTGCTCTAATTTACTTTGTTTGAGGGCGTGCCAAACTAGCCGATAGGCGGGTATTATGCAAATGTGTTACTTGGTGACATCACCACATTACGGAAGAAAAGGCTGGACTTCAAACAAGGCGTTTCAGGCAGTTCAGAAGCAGTGTTTCTGTTTGGGCTTTTACCTTTGCAGACCTCTTACATGCACAAAAAAAATATATATATAACACACTAAGGGAAAGGTAAAAAGCACAAAAGCATAATAGGTCCTCTTTAAGAGCTTTTTCAAGACAACTGACTATGTGTGTAATGCAATATATCTAAAAAACATATTTTGCTGAATAAAAGAAGTAAGCCCCATGATTAGAACATCTCCCACATAGACCCAGTAGGTGTTCACAGACCATCCTGGGGAAGCCCGGGGCATCCATCACACTGATTTCTGAGGTCGCGGCCTTCATACAAGTCCTCAGGCATCACCACACGGGGTCAGGTAAGAGGTCAGGGAGTATGTCACCTCCTTTTATCCCTCAACAACAGATTCATCCTCATTTCAGTCCCATCATCTCACTACACACCTCTCCCTCTTCCTCCCCTGTCACTTTTTACAGGCTGGTCCGGCTATAGACCAGATGTTCTTTAACGTCAGTTATTCTTGATGTTTCCTCTGCCGAGCCGGGGCACACGGTCTCTTTTTTCATCTCTAGCTGTGATAAAAGGCATGAGATTGCAGCATGTACAGCAAATCGACAACAACTTTATTTTCCTCCTCAGCTCATGCAGATGATGTACTCCGCAACTTATAATTGTGCTACTGATTAGGCTCATCCCACCGCATATCTCCGCCACTTCACAAAGCTCATCACGCACATCTGTTCCCAACAGCATCGAACAAGAGGCACATTAACAAACAAACAGAGAACAATTAGTCACGTTTCAAGTCCTCTGTTCCATTAGAGAGAAAACCCGGACTGTTGGCTCCAAGGAAGCACAATTGCCAGGCTGAAGTAGGGGGCTTCTTGGAAGTATAGTTTCAACATTTTGCATCATAGCGACAACGCATTTTAAATCATAAGATTGTGGGGAAAAGGTAACACTTGAATTATAGAGCGAATCTCGCTGTTGCTGTTTTAATCTGGACATTAAATTGACATAAATCCGAGTTTCTCTTCTGTCTGCTAGAGACACAGACGTAAGAATGTGAAGCGCCGCCGAGCTGTCACTCATGCCGCATTAAGAGACGACTCAGGACACGGCTGCGGGTCAGAGGTTAAAGCCATTACGAGCTGGGTGGCTCCACTTTCTGACCTTTAACCCTCACTTCACCACAGTCTATCTGTCTTTTCTTCTCAACACTTCAACTTAAAACTGACCCGGTTTTGGCAGCAGGTGTTATAAAGCCTACAGCTCTTGTACTTAAACTAAAAAAAAACAACATAATCTTCATCATTTATCCACAACGGTTTTACTTTTATAATCACTTTAATCTTTTATTTCAATAATTCGCCTGTTTTGCCCATAATTTGCCTGCTGTTTTCCTCCAGCTACTGTATAATCCTTTCTCTTACGACCCCTCTCCTTTTTCCATCTTCCAAATACTTTACAGTTGCTGTCCTTTTATTTTTGATGAGGAAGGGGAACAGGAGGTCTACCCCAGTGCACTCCCAGCCTTATGTTTTAATATTTAATGGCGATGTGCAGTAATACCAGCACAACACACACACACACACACACACACACACACACACACACACACACACACACACACACACACACACACACACACACACACACACACACAAGCACGCTCACACTAACACTGTGTGTTGCTGCTGGTGAGAGCAGGTGTCGTTGGCGAATGCTAATTGAACTGGTCCATGGGTCAGTGAGCCTTCCTGTTTCCCCCGCGCAGAAGTGCACAGATACATTCTGGCAGAGCGGATACCGTCGCTGCTGGAGGGCGCTTTCTGACTCCCACCGTACGACGACTGAGCTACTCCGAGGCTTTACAGTAAAGTGGGGAGGAACCTCAGAGCCCCGTGATGGCGAAGATTACGGAGAGTGCAACTTGTTATTTTCTTTCGGCTACAGATAAGGACAGTGCTGGTGAACAGATATCTATATATCCAAGGTGTTTCTGAGAAACCACTATGTAATTCTCATATCGCCAGCTTCATTTATGTCTCAATCACACTGGGCAAATATGAAAGTCGAAAAACATCCTTCTACATCTATTCCTCCTTCAAATGTAGCCGCACATAAACCAGTCACAACCAACATCCCCATCTCCCTGAAGGGACCTATTACAAATGAAATTGTCACCCTGACACGGACATTATAATATAAATGGGAAAGTCTGAGTGATGCAGAGTAACACATGCCATACATCTCATTAAGTTAGTAGCCAGCCAACTACTGCTCATTAGTCTGGCTCTCCAGTTATGCGAGTTCAACCACCAAAGCAATGGCTGTCAGTGCATGCATGTATAATTCATACTATGGGGAACTCTCTGAAATGCTCCGGATGATTCTAACTATACCGATGAGGAGCAATGTAGCAAAAATATTGAAGAATATGCTTACCTATATGCAGTGGAGTCAACAGACACGGACATGGAAAGAGAGAAAAAGAGAGAGAAATATAAATTAGCACAAGTTTTCCAATTGCACACAAATAAACTGCAGTACATTCAAGCAATACAACATTATAGGACATATTCTATTAAAATGGCACGTAAACGGAGGGACTGGTATCTTGAGCCCCGTTTTGACTGCAGGAACTTTCCCCAGGAACTATGAACCTTTTGAGGAACTCATTGCATTTTGACCACAGGGACCAGGGATTACATTAAGTTCCAGAACCTTTTTATCTCCCCGGAACTTTCCCCATGTACTACGAACCTTTTGAGGAACCCATTGCATTTTGACCACAGGGACCAAGGTCTAAACTAAGTTCCAGGGCCTTTTTACCCTCAAAAAAGGCTGTGGTCAGGGGGTAGTACGTTCTGGAAGTGCAGGAACTTTCCCCAGGAACTAGGAACCTTTTGAGGAACTCACTGCATTTCAACCGCAGGGACCGGGGCCTAAATTAAGTTGCTGGGATATTATTTGGGTCCATTTGTATACAGGCAAACGTGTTTCTCCAGAACATGAACAGAGCAGAACACTTGATGAAAGAAAAAGAGCAAGCGCCCCTGAAAGTCATACCCCTGCCGCCCCCCCCCCGTGCAGCCACACATGGCTCTGCTTCAGAGATGGAGGTATTCAGGAGGAACACATGTTTCCGGGAGCACCATCAAGTATGTAGAACACAGTTGAGTTTACAGAGGAGGGGAACCGGCTTTAATTAGAGTTAAGCAGACCTGGTTCTATTTGTTTTCATTTGCGTGATTTATCCCCTTTCATTTGGCAGCTGGCTAACATGTCCCAGACCAGCAGACCAACCTCGCCTGAGGTAAAAGGAGACGGCCGGCCTTTGGAGAGGAGGGCTGGAGCGAAGCCGGAGAATAAAAAAAGGAAGAGAAGCAGTCTTGTGTAGTTTATTGGGCCGCAGTTGAGGCCACCTGTCATGTGGATACACTCGCAGGGTATGAATACCAATGGAGGTGGTCGGCAGCGATATTGCATGTGAAGGAAGATATTTTCCTTTGGGTGAACACATTTCCTTCCATTGAAGGGCTTAGGGGGGAAAGAGAGATGAGTAGGATGAGGGTGGGATGTAGCCTAAAGACCAAAGATGGGTTATTAGATATTTGGACAAGCGCTCCAGACTACATAAAGCTCTATGTGTCTCGGGGGAGATCTGCTGATGGTTTTAAGGCTTTAGTCTGTCTCTCTAATGCAAACAGCCAGGAAACACAGAGCGAGCATCTGTGAGATATTCTATGGCGAAGAAGGAATCAATCAAAAAGCTAACATCTGCCTCAGAAAACGCGTTCTTTACTGCAGTAGAATCCACAAACCATAAACTCCAATATGGAAGGGGAAATGATCCGAGAAGCATGATCTAGATGCCTGCCATTGTTCGCTCGCAACCACTGCTCTTACACCCATTTCTCTCTCTTCTCACATTTTTCCCCATTTAGCTCTCGCTCCCATTGCAGTGAATGGGCCTCGTAAGATTACAGCTAATGCGTATACATCTCAGCTTTGTTTGTTGTCAGATTACCCGTTGCCACCGAGGCTGATCCATTCGATGTAGGGACACAAGGGCTGAATTCAGCTGTAATGTATTATTGTCAGCTTGTCATGGAAAGCGTGTCACAGAAAACAAACCAAACATGCCTCAAGCTGAAATTAAATTAGATGCAGATATAAGGGCACACCAGCTGAGTCAAGTACTTTTAATCGTTTTAACTTTTGTGTCATTGTGTGAATTAGAAAACCACAGAAATGTTCAGTATGTCCCATCGCCAGTGAAGGCAACAGCCTTTATGCAGAACAAAGGGTCTGCAGAGGAAAACACATCACAGTACTGCTCTTGACGGATGGTTATAGTTACGTTTTTTTTCCTTTCTTTTTGTCTAATGACCGCTCCTGCTTTGAGTCAAAGCCTCCCTGCGAGCAGCTGATCAAGCCCAGGTAGTAGATTTACAGTCTGGTCAGCCTGCAGGCAGCTGAGGGGGTCTCGGTACATCAATAAAGGGTTAACCAGCACCTTTAAGATTTAAAGGGGCAGTAAGTGGCTCCATTAGCCCGGCTGACTGCGGCAGCCGTAGGGGTAGAGGTGGAGGCAGGGTGGATGAAGGAGCGGAGGAGACAGGAGATGAGGTGCCCCTGAGACATCAGTCCAGGGCAGAGGAGAAAACAGGGCTGGAGGGCAACGTTAAAGACCGCTGCTCGGGCATCAAATCAAAGCTACTGCCTCACCTTCTAGCCCCCGAGACAGAGGCAGCACAGTCGCTATAGAAAAGAGCAGGAAACACCACAGGAAATGAGAGAAGGGGTTTCATACCACTGGGCCTTACACGGCTTCTCAGTCTGCAACATCTGAGTTTGATCAAGAATCAGCGGTATATTCAACTGCTGGCAAATCATGCTTACTGAGTTTATGAGGCGATCCAATCATTAATCAGGCATATTTCCTGCTCTGCTGCCTCTCTAAACTTTGACTGGATGTTGACATGTTTGGAAAGGGAGCTACTGGGGGAAATCCAGTTAAAGAATGAGTGTTTATAAAGTTGCCACTTGCTAAATTTCTGTCAGAGGCCCAAAATCAGTTGCTTGTGTGCTAGGGTGATTGTGATTGGTGCCTGAGGGTTTGAACCTGTGCCCATGTGTTCAGTAGGGATGCATTGATCCAACTTTTTCAGTCCTGATACCGATGGCGATACCTGGGCTTTGGGTATCGGACGATACCGAGTACCGATGCGATACCAGTGTTTGATTAATGCGCTGTATGTCTCAATGTGTGGAAGTGACTGAGATCATTCAGTTCAAGTGTAAACCTCGTTCATGCAGCAACAAATTGGTCAAAACTTAAAGCGGAATCAAATTCCAATAAATAATTTATAAAGTATTTCAACATAGCCCTGAATTGAATAGATTGGCTCCATTGTTACGATACCTGATCCAGCTATTTGAGTCAGTATCCGATCCAGTATCGGTGCATCCCTAGAGTTCAGCCATGTTATTCCAAGCTTTCTGTACAATAGTACAATAGTTATTGCGCCAGCCACTAACCTGCTAAGACATGATCTAATACACACATTCGAACCGCCAAAACTGGACTGACTCCTCGTTTATTATTCCTTCTTTGTGCAAAATTCTGCTTAAAAATTGAACAGGGATGTGTCAGTTTCAATTGGAGCTCGACTAAACCACCACGTAGCCGGGAAACAAAATCTTGTGCAAAAAAAAAAAGACAGAAATGACACAAAATACTCCATGCATACACAATCCAGTAAGCTAAGACCTTTGCTACCCCCTCCAGCATGTGTCTCTCAGTGCGACTTGCTTTGAAGTGACAAATGTTGACAGCAGCGACTTCCTGCGCAACTTCACACAGAAAATGTATACAGAGAAATGGCAAACTGCTCTCCGACTGACTTGGAAAAGCAGAAGTTATCTGTATGTCGAGACTATAGCATTACAAGCAGTTCAGTCAACGAAAGTACAAATTCCCCATTTCTTTTGTGTGCGTGTGTGTGTGTGTGCGTTTCAATGGCCTCTCCGGCCCTCGGTGTAAATACGGGTAATGATAGCCTCCTTTTAATTTTCCAACCTTTTAATTTGCTAATCTACAGCTTTCATTTCAATTTGCACTTTTACAAAAACACATAACACACAGTCCCTGCTCAGCAGTTCTGCCCTGTAATAAGTGGAGGTCTCAACCCGGCACTTTAATAAATGTGTTAATTCAGAACTCACCAGGCAGAAACAATGCCAGCATGGGAGATAAATTCCCCAGCGTTCATTTCCTCTGTGTCTGTCTTATGGCTGATGCTGAGCTGGAGATGGCTCGTGGGGGGGAAATGAAGATCATACATCACACCGAGGCATCCCTGCGACTCTAACATGGCTTTGTCTCCGCCGCTCTGTGTCTGTGCGTCTGTTCAAGTATATTTGCCGTGCAGTAATAACACCATATGGCCGCTTACAGTATATGATGGCGGTTAGGGGGATTTTGTGAAGAAATAAGATGAATATTGAAGGATGATTTTACGTGTTTTACCTACTAGAATCGTTGTAGCAGAGTATGTCAAAGCCTAAGACACAACTCTGCCGTTTTCTGACAGGGTGTGCAATGTTCTCTCTGTGTGTGCCAGTATGTGTGTGTGAGTGTCCACTACACACTGACAGGGGCTTTTTATTACTAAACGAAGCCCTGTGGAAATGCTGCCTCTACTCAACCTGAACGTTTCTATTATTAACTCTCAGTGCCGCAAAATCCTCAAGGCGAGTGTTCCGCTGGTCTGTGAGGGAAAACATCTTTACTGGATAATAGCCCTTCGTCTAATTACAATGCCAGCAATCACAAACACACACACACACACAAACACACTGCAGAGAGAGTAAGGAGGAAGGAAAAGGTGACATGCATGTTTACTGTGCTAGAGTTTGTTGCAGCGGTGATAAGATGAGCTCATTAGTGCAGACGGTGACGCTACGGACGACACCTTATAAAGACGCTTCAATCAGATGCTACAGAGCTACTCGCAATTGCAAAACCAGCGACTGCATTAGAAACAATCATATTATAGCACTGTGTGCACAGCCTCGAGAAGTAAACTCGCTCAGGAGCAGAAACAAAGCGGCTGATTCACTGGGTATGAATGAAGGTCGATCACCGAGCTAAATGGAGTTAACTATGAGTGTGGGACTTTCCCTTAGGTATGTTCAGTTGTCTGTTTGATCCTCCCTGTATTCTTTCTACCTAGAATCTATGTTTGCCATCTCTGATTGAGCTCAGTATACAGAGGTCAGAGGTTAAGTTGCTCACGTCTGGGATCTTTCAGAAGGCTCCTCATTCCTGCACCGTAAACACAGAGCCTCGTAATCTCCTCTCCCCGCCACATAAACACACACACGCATACATACAAAAAGGACTCCGGTTCCAGGCCATCGATAAAACCGCACACACCACCCCTCTTGTGTCACTTAGTTCCCCTCCCCTGTTCCTTTTTAATGGCTTTTTGAAGGGGACTGAAAGCTTTTTCTCCTGACTCTCGCCCCCAGTTTCTTTAAACAGTTAATTAGTATGGTTGATCTGATGGGACTCCGGTGCCTCTCAGGTCTGTCACAGGGATGCGATGCCAGTCAGGGGGACAAAGAGACACTAATCCCGGCTTAACTGACTGACTGGAAGTAGTGAAGACAACTTGACTAAACATACTGTTGAATGAAAAGAGATCTGGAGGGCTAAAAAAAAATAAATCAAAGTAAATGATTAAAAACCACAGTAAACTTTGTCAGTGTTGGCTCATGCTGAGTCCAATTAATACTTAAGCAAAGAGGAATGGTAAAAGTTGCGATACAGCCGTCCTGAAACGCACAAAATGTAACCTTAAAATCAATCTTTGAGTCCAACATCATGTTTTCCTCTTGCAGCCCAGATATCAGTATTGACATCATCATTTGAAACTCACATTTTAAAGCTCCTCTTTACTGGATCAGAGGACTCATTAGCATGCATGAACTATTTCTTCCGATCGATATATCACCAGCGGCAACTCTTTCTGCATGGCGAGAGCACTAATTATCAGGCATTTTTCCAAAATCACTGAAAACTGCAGTTGTTAAGCCCCTTCTAAAAAAAGGGCAACCTGGATCCTTCAATATTAAATAATTACAGATCAGAATTACCATCTCTAATGTTCCCTATATTGGAAAAAAAATATTGAGAAAGCTGTTTTGATTCAATTCAACAAACTTTTTAAAAGGTAGACTGGCTTTTGGACAGATTTCTGACATCACAGCACTGAGACTGCACTAATAAATGTGTTAAATGACATTCGTCTGAATACTGATTCAGGTAAAACATCAGTTCTGGTGCTGCTTTTGATACTGTTGGCCATAAAGTACTTCTTGACAGACTAGAAAAGTGGATTGGATTATCTGGTATCCTTAAATGGTTCGATCATATCTCGAAGGCAGAAGCTACATTGTTGTCATTGGTGATCATAAATCTGAGCAGATCACCATGACATGTGGAGTCCCCCAGGGTTCGATTCTCGGGCCGCTATTATTGAACCTGTTCATACTCCCTCTAGGTCAAATCATACGTGACAATAGTGGTGCTTATCACAGCTACGCAGATGATACTCTGATTTACTTTGCTCTTTCACCAAGTGACTATGGTCTCTTAGACTCACTCTATCAATGCAAGTAAATAGCTTGATGCAATTACATTCCCTTCAATTAAATAAGACAAGACAGAAATCATTGTATTTAGAGGAAAGAATGACAGTTCTTGGCCAGCTTGAACCCAGGCCACTGCAGCAAAGACTCAGCCTTAATGGTACGCACTCTACCCAAGCAGCAACTTCTGGTCCTGAGAAGTGAGCAACTGCAGCTCTTCAAATGACCACTTGAGGCTGTCTCCAAAAGTGAGTCAATTCCCATTGACCCCCCATGTTGAAACGCCCAACTTAACGGCAGAAATAAACAGCCTGGTACAAAAGACAGTTTTGGTCTCTATAGCTAATTTCCCCATTCATGACAACTGTACGGGGTCAGATTTGTATATAACACACCCATTTACATCATATTAAGTCTTAAAGTTTGGGTGACAGGTGGGTGCTTTCTCAGGTCTCTTGCAGCTAGCTGTCTCCTCTGCTGCATCACCCGGGCCCACCGGCGATCCCCCTCTTTGCCCATTTTTGGATAAGTCCGGAGTTAAGGCCTTTACATACCGGGGGATGTGACGAATAAACAACATGAAAATGCAAAATACTCGTCTGCGAACATTATAAGTCTAAGGCTTTTATTGTGAAAGGTAAGAACAGAAGGAGTGGATCTGGTCCGTGCTGCCTTTGTCAAGGTTGAAAGGAGTAATAAAATTTGCCATCCTGGTTCGGACTATAGAGCCTTCGTGTTGTTTCATAAATGTAGGCGCAACTCAACCCGTTCCGCACAACTTGATTGCTTTGAGCTTCACAATGGCTCTTCAGAAACCTGGGCGACCTGGTGAGCTACCGAGGCGCCCCTAAGAATCAAATCTAAATTAAAAGTTGAGCTGTTCTCCTGTGCCTTTAAGTGGTTTCTCTATTGAACCGTTACTTCCTTTGTTGAATTTGGGGCAATTTACAACTTATTACTGCACTGTAACTGCACTATAACTGTATTTCTGGTCTACTATCATTTTTGTCTATTTATATTTTATTTAATCTATTTTTCAAATCGCATTTTATTCCATCTTAATTGATTTTATTTCGTTTTTTGAATGTGTTTTTCCTAGCCTATGTAAAGCGCTTTGAATTGCCTCCGTTTGAAACGTGCTATATAAATAAAGCTGCCTTGCCCTGCTGAGTTATTGATCACAGCGAAAATCAAAATGGATTTGTAAGTCCGCATCTGAAGCACCGTGTTACTCAGAACTGTGCTTTTAGTGGGCTAAACTGTGAGAAATGCATCATAGAGACACCACGTTCCTCTGGCTCTGGAGGTTAAATACATTTGTTACCTATACTGGATGCTGCATTAAAACACAATGCAAAATTCATAACCTTTCTATTTAAAGGTGTCGACGTAATCAAACAATAGATGTTTACCGATCCCTGGCTGAGACAAGAGGAATGAGATGACTACGCAATATCTTTGTTATTAAGCTCATAAGAAGGAGATGTGACTCAAGAGCGATGATAAAGAGATATCGTATGTGGAGAGGGGGAAAAAAAGAGGTACGTGGAGAGGTCACGCCTCGGGAGTGACGGAGCCGAAGACTGTCTGACATCCTCTTCAAAGGAGAAGCAAGACACAGGGAGCGGGAGGAAATGCAGAATGCTGAGAAGGAGCTGAGGTTATTGATTAAGAGAGCAAGAATGTGTGAGAGGAGGCAGCCTGGCAAGGGAGGGAAAAAAGGTAGAGGTAAGAAGGTGGGATGAAAAAGGATGACAAAAACGCAAGAGGGAGCGCAACAAGGGGAGTTGAAAGCAGGTTCAGACTCAATCAGCAGGTAAAGGGGAGAGAGATAGAGCGGGGTGGGTATTGTGAGTAAGACACAATTATACCCCCACATCTCTAAAAGTAAGCCTCTGGCGGCTGATGAGCCAATGGAGGTGGAATAGAGGAGATATAGTGATAGTGAGATAGTTAACATGTTCCCAGCTTTCCCCAGAACCCCCTGCTGTCCCTGCCAGTCAGCAGGCGTCCTGCTCTCTTCCTAATGAGTTGTTTACATCCACAGCGGTAGATCAAACCCTCACCTCCAAACCACGGCTAGCAGCGTCAATACTTCCAGATACATTAATGGATTTTTGCATCAAGTCTCTATTTGAAAAACAGGAGCAAAGACATTATTCCAGTTATAAGCACTTCTCTTCCCTCAGTTCATCCCTAATTCCTACAACTGGTATGCCTGGGGATTGTGTCAGTCTTCTCTAATGACCAAGATTAATGTTAAGTAGCATTATGGTAATGGAGGTACCAGGCCTATCCCACTTTATTAAATAAAGCTGCCTGGAAATGAATTCGATTATGGATTCTGCTGTTGTTAATGGAGCGTGGCGGAGAACAATGTTGACTTTTCTTCTCATTATTGTTTTGATATGATGATCAGGGTGCTCCGTGTGCACACACTCATGCACACGAGGAGACGCAGACGCGCAGGCTTCAATCAGCATCCACTAGTAACATATAATCTAGCATCACAGCGGGGACTTTTCGCTGCGTCTCGTCGTGCGTGCGCAGAGGTGCCGAGCGAGAGACAAAATAAGAGACTGCGAGAATTACTGTACGCTCCACTGCATCCCCAGCACTCCCCCTTCAAATTTCACCAGCGATAGAAATCACACAGAGCTTTGAAAAACGCCGCGGCGCTGTAGAAGCGCCCCATGACAATCCGCAGCAGCCCAGAAATCAAAACCTCTGCTGTGAGAATTTTAAAAATGTACAAACTTCTCTTGGATTACAATAGCCTGAATATCAGGCTTGCAACCCCTTCGGAGAGGAGCCTCTTTAAAAGACAGAAACATGAGAGCTGTCTGGATTAGGCGAGTTTTTGTTGGAGGCTCGCCACCTGTACGTGCCTGCGCATGTATCGGTGTGAGCATGCACACGTGTGGCACAAGAGGCCAAACTCATAAAACCTTACCCCGGCTTTGAGGTCTCCCCTCATGGGACGATCTTTCAGTTGTCTCCACCTCTCCCACCCTCAATTTCAGCCCTGAACGCACCCCTCCCTGTTTTCTTCTCCCCTGAGTCGCAGACACCAGAGCACTTAACCTCAACAGGCCTCCCCCCCCCCCTACTCAGCCAGCCCCCAACACAGACGCAGCGTCACATCAACTCGGCTCATATTTAGCCCTGGATATAAAAGATTAATGGGAAGAGAGGGGGGAGAATCAGCGTTCGGGTCTGCCAAAGGCTCTCTCCAGTCAGGGAGCGTTCACTTGTGCTCCTGAGGAACTGTAGAGGGTCTGTAGTTTTCAGCTCAAGTGCCGAAAGGAAGAAGGCATCATGCCGAGCTTTCCACCCTGGTGTCACTTTCAGTTTACCTTCCCCTGCTGAGAATCCTCCACCAATTATTTGGGCTACAGCACACACTGCTTCCCTTCCTGCAACAAACAATGACATCAAATACTGTGTCTTCTGGGATCTTTGAAAGAAAAAAAAAAAAATCTTTGAATTTTTGACAACTTTCCATGAAAAAAAAAGGGGAGCCCTAGCTGCAAATTCAAAACATACTGTAGCGAAGCGATGGAATCCATTGCGATACTTGTCCTACAATACCTAAAGACCGTTAATTGAATATGTAGAGACTTTGTCGATAAACATTTAAGAGGCTGCTTCTTCTTTCTATGAAGAGATATAGCCTGGAGTAAGGTTACAAAAGGAAACGCAATTGGATAAAAGATGAATCAATGATGTAAGTAGATTACACGGCACCGTCTATTTCTTTAAGCAATCTAAAAGTCTCTTTACAATCTCTGACCCGAGACACAGCGGGAGAGGCAGAGACATCCTGATGAAAAACACACACTAAGCTGCTCTCAGCACATCAAATATTAAGAGCCAATATTAGCCCTAGTCTTTGTCACCCCATCACCGCTGCCTGTGCAGGAAACATCCTCATGAGAGCGCATACGTGTGTGCATGCATGTGTTTTTGTCTGCGTTGTGATGTGAAAGTAATTGTGACAGAGGCATGTGTGAGAGTACAGTAGCTGTGAAAAGGGAGAGGTCACTCACAGGGCATTGCCTCGAAGAAAAGGCACTCCCTCATTTTTGTGTTTTCTTGGGAGTTGGGCTTGAAAGTGAATGTTTGTACTGCGTGGTTTTCAGCTCTCAATGTGGGAGAGGTGCTATGGGCAGCACTGACCTCATCCAGTACTGTGGTATGACCAACGCTGGTGACCCCACCCATCTGAAAGTCTTTCCATACCCCTCCCTTCACACCCCAGAGGTGTCACAAGTTCAAATCCGTTACATTCACTCGCACGACTGATTGTGCTGTGTTTTTTTTAACCCGCATGTCAATAAAACATCCAAGCAAGACACCCCGTAAAAGCCAGCCGAGGGCGGTGGTGACAGCAGAATGCTCCCAGAGGTTCAGAGGGACTTAATGGTAAGTATTTGGGGTACAGAATAACTTCTTGCTCTTTCTGCACTCAGCGACAGTTAAAGTTGCAGAGCGTTACAGAGTTGCCTTGCGCTCACTACCCTCCCCAAAGCCCTCTTCTCTTGTTTGGCACTTCCCCTCTCCCCTTCACCACCGCCGCCACGACTACTTCCATCAATCCCCGAGACGCCTCGAACACGCCTTTTCACAGAATAAAACAGAATATGAAATTGCTGGGAGCACTCGCTGTTACTGCGGCAGCTGAATTGGGTTTGGAGAACACAGAGAGCTCATCCAGCGGCAGTTTTGTGGCCACTCTGTCCAGCTTCAAAAGCAATGTGGGACTCTTTGCTCAGCCGGCTCGGGGTGGGATGAGGTGAAGGTTTTGGGGGTTGGAACGGGGCTAAAAGGTGTGGCCCACTTTGACACAAGTATGCTGCTCCCTGAAGTACTGTGCTAGAGAGGTCATTATAGTTATGCTTCCATTCAAATGTTGCGCAAAGCAAAACAAAATGAGAATAAGTGAATATATTCACAAGGACGTTACAGGCTTACACAATGAATCAGAGCAGCTGTAACTCTGATACATCACAGCATTTCATTGCTGCATTTAAATATGTCTCTGCTGATCCAGTGGGGTGTTTTGGGGCTTTCCAGAGGAGTTTAGCAGAGAACTGAAGGCTTTGTCTACAGCGGAGGAAGCAAAAGCAGGTACAAAGTCAAGATGTAGCCTATTAGAGATTTTTTATTTTCACATCAGCCATTATCACACCCTTCTCTTTATGAATATGACATTTTTGGGATGGCTGGTCGATTGGTCCACCACTTTGGTCCAGACTCCAATACTCTGATTTATTACAAAATACTTTCAAAACTAATGACATTCCCATCAACCTCAGCTGTACTTTGTATTTACTACTAATTAGCAAATGTTAGCATGTTGACTCCCTAAATTAAAATGGTCTCACACATTAACTGTATATAAGAAGTGGATGTAGTCACCGTGATGTCACCCATTGGTTTTTAAGCCTCGAGTTCAGAATTTTGGTCGTCGCCATCTTCGTTTTTAACACGAGAGGGTGGAGCTAAGTACAAACCAACGCTGAATAAGACATTTTTAGGCGACCAAAATGTTACAATTAAATTTCATGAACTGAAAGCACACTGTGAAAGGGTTAAAGTTGTAAGAAGAAAACACAGACAACTCCCAGATTGGACAACGCCGTGGTAGCAACCTGTCAATCACAAGCTAGCCACGCCCTAAAGCATCCCCTGCTTTATAGTCTATTTGACTCTAAATGGGACCATAATTTACTGAATGAACATCATGCTGTATTGAAGAAGACTTGAAACTAGCAACTGAGACCATAAAATCATGTTTACAATGTTTACTGAGGTAATAAATCAAGTGAGAAGTAGGCTCATTTTCTCATAGACTTCTATACAATCTGACTTTTTTTTGCAACCAGAGGTGTCGCCCCCTGCTGGCTGTTAGAAAGAATGCAAGTTTAAGGCACTTCCGCATTGGCTTCACTTTTCAGACCCGGAGGTAGCCCACTGGTCTTACAGAGCCACTAACACGGCTGTAATTTCTGGCATTTCCACTCAGGTTTTTTTACGCACAAATTGAAAATGCACACAAAAAAACATGTTAAACTCAAAGCGATGCCGACTCAAAAAACACACATTTCTCTTTGTAACACCTGCCGGCTACAGCCCTGCGATCTCTGGACAGTGCGCCTCATTCATTATTCAGGTAACATGGGACTAAATCGATTTCCTGCCCTCACCCTTCAACTCTCACCTGCCTCCTCTTCCCTCTCAGATCAACATTCCATTCGGAGTGCAAAGGGCCCGGGCCACACGAGCAAGTATTCAGGGGGTATTTGGCGGAATAGCCCAGCATTTGAGCTGGTTTAGGATTTCACATAAACACACCTTGATCCCTAAATCTCCGCTAAGCCTGTTTCAGTTTCAAACAGAGCCTGCTCAAACACTCAGGCAGGCCGGCTGCTGGATAGATCATGTATAGTATAGTAGACTCTACACATCCATACATCTGGCTGAAAAGACCAACTGAATGTAAATGCCTCGAAACGAATTAGTATGACTTGTGCAGGTGTGTTTGAATATCCACATGTGCAGTATCCGTGTGTGTGTGTGTGTGTTCATAACCCCGTGCATGCATGCAGCTGCCCTCCCTACAGGGATCCGCTCCTTCAGACACATTTTCACCTCATCTGCGTTTAAGGGCATTAATATTGCACCAGCCGCGGTGGCAGGGTTAAATGGATGACTGGGAGGGAGGAGGGGGGCTGAATGTCAAATGCAATCCCTCCACTCCTCCTTCCTTCCCTCTCCCTTTCCTTTCTTGCTGTGATCCGGTACGACATGAGGAGTTCAGGGGGATGCTGTAGCCGGCTCTCCACAGAGACAAGATCCAGAGGCCACAGCGCCAGCATGTGTTCTCTGTTTAGGGGAATATACGATCCTTTTCATCTGCATTTACATTAGCGGCTCCCGCTGTTCCCGCTCTCTGCTTCTCTGTCGCTCTCCATCCATCTCCGCATTTGTAATATCCAACAAAAGGGATCAGAAAGAAGAAAGGGGAAAATGTGCTGCAGACCTTCCAAATGTTACCATTAACTTCAACAAACCTTCTATAATTAACCCAGCGTTAATTATCGAACCGCTGTTAATTATGGAAGGAATACGGTTTGAAATTGAAAAAATATTTACAAGCTTGTTAACACGTTAAAAGGTGTCCCTAGAGACCAAGATAGCACACGCAGCACAATGCATTATCCAAAGCATCCCTATCACGTTAATCTGCCCCGCTGGGAATATCGTGCTATGCAAAGACCGAGGCTTTTTCATGTTGCTTCTGTAATTACGTCCCATTCCTATCATTGAATTCATCGCTCAGACATTTTGTGGGCTGGTTGAGAAGGAGAAAAAAAATAAAAAGGGGCCGGGCTTGGCGGCCCCCGGGTAGACTGACATCACCGAGGTCAGTCGGAGGTTAAGTTAACAAGCATACGAGCCACTAAAAAATTAAAAGCTTCAGCTCACGAAAAGCTTCACTCCGAGCACAAGTGGCATGACCTGGAGGATTTGTGAGGAGAGTGGATCGGGCATGCAGACACACGTCACAAACACACACAGCGCTGGTGTTAATGCACTCGGCGTGTTGATCAGCTTCCGCTTGGGTGACCCTGCGACACACGCACTAACACACACGCACACACACACTCCTCTTGCTCAAAGTCGGACACAAAAACTCAGCACAAGCCAGTGATTGAGTGCTCAGTGGAGTGAGCAGCTGCAGATATACACACCGACAGGACAGATGCACTGACAATGCTGCAGGTGGACAGATCGGATCTCTTTCTCTCAGTTTTTCTTTTCATTTTCTCTGCGTCTTCTTCCACACATGCGCAGTGGTTGTGCTTGGTGAAGTGTGACGTTTATATACGGTAACGTTGTTATGCAGGGTCATGGGGGCAAGGTGTCGGCACTTCATCTCTGAAGTGTTAGAACGCCAATTACGAAGAGTCTCGTGTGCACCGCTGGCGGAGCCGAGGCTGTAGGTTTGGTTTCAGAAGGAGGAGGAGAAAAGAGGTGTTTCTTCTACCTTGTGTGAATGCTATTCCATGCATTATATGCATTAATATCAATCTAGCTAATAACACACTATGATGAAATTGGTTATCGTGCTTACCATTATAAGGAATAGGGGCATGTCTGCTCTCAAAATCAGAATCTGATTTATTGACCAAGTATGTTACATGCATATGTAAGGAATTTGATTTATTGTAGCTCTCAATGTGCACATATATATACGTAAGTCGGTGCAAAAAATTGATGCATATATGAATGTAAATCCATTATGATCTCTACTCATACAGTATTACAGTATATATACTGTATATATACAGTATATATATATTAGGGCTGTCAAAGTTAACGTGATAACGCGTTTATGCAAATTCGTTTTAACGCCACTAATTTCTTTAATGCATTAACACAATCAATCTTTCGGAGGATGTAGCGAGCTCAGTTTTAAAGCTAGTAAAAATACTAGCATCACATGAAACTAAAAAAAAACAAAACCAGCCCATTGGTACCAACCATGTCATACTAGCTAGTCGCGAAGGAGGTTAAATAACGCTCCAAACGTACGCTAAAAACTGGCATGGCCATTTTCAAAGGGGTCCCTTGACCTCTGACCTCAAGATATGTGAATGAAAATGGGTTCTATGGGTACACAGGAGTCTCCCCTTTACAGACATGCCCACTTTATGATAATCACATGCAGTTTGAGGCCATAGTCATAGTCAAGTCAGCACACTGACACACTGACAGCTGTTGTTGCCTGTTGGGCTGCAGTTTGCCATGTCATGATTTATACCTGTATATATATATGCATGCCCAAATATGCCCTTGGGGAGAGCCTAACCAGCTTGGTCTCCTAACAAGTCAACCTAAATGTGCTAAGAACACCCAAACCCTGTACTTAGTTCACCCATTCAACAACATACACTACAGGTTATGTCATTTTAAATACATGTTAAGTTAAACATTCTTTGTGCGTCTTGCTTTATCCTTGACGGAATAACTTTGACAACTAGATTGGCTATTAAATGCCTCTCACATCTGTCAGCGGCGGCTTGTCTGTAAACAAACATGTTTTGACAGCAGAGATCCAATGAGTTGATACAGAATAATGAGTCAGTTAAGCAGGGGGAAAAAAAGCAAGCTGCCGGGCCCATCTTCCCTTATTGACGATCTGCCTCCACTGACCCTACCAACACTTCTGTCCATCTCTATTCTAAGACTCCTCTCTTAGAAACAGTTTTGTAAACCCACGGTTATCTCAAACAATGTGTTTGCGAGGTTCTGAAGTACAAAAGGAATAAAAATGCGTCCACGCTTGAAACGTTCAATTGCAGGATTGTCCTTGGGGTACCCGTGGAAAAATGTTCAAATTTTCTTGACGTGTTGGACACAGGTGGATAAAATGTGCCATTCATCATTCAAAACTCTATCTGAGCTTCTTTTTTGTCCAATTCCCCACATGCCATTTCATTTCACATGTGTTGTTAAAAATGAATAGGATTGTTCAGTTATTCATCTCTTGTCTCACTATTTTTAGGTTTTTCAATAAGGAGGTTGTCATTGTTGCCGAGGTTAGGAGTTCTGCACAGGGAGTTGGATCCTGCTCGGGTCCAACAGTCACTGTGGTTTGCTCGCCCAGATGTGACTGCACACTGTCCCTGTTCCCCCCGAATACAGTGAAGCTCATTTCCACTGCTGAGCCTACACGGACTGCTGCGGATCTAGCACAAAGCATACATAACTTACAGTAAATGAGGGTGAAAAGTCTATATTCATTAGGCTGATTCACTGAACTGGATGAAACAAGCATTTCGGTGTCTCCTTTCATCAAGGTGTAAAACATAAGATGAGCGCAAAGTAGACGAGGAAGGGGAATATATATTTTGGAAATGGAAACTTGAATCTGATTTGTAATATATACAAGTATATACTGTAACAGCTCTGTGATCCAAAAACTTACAGTATGATTTAACAACAACAAAAAAGCTTATCTAGCTTGAACTTTCATTTTCCCACTAAGAAGTGTAAAATGTGAGGTTTGAAATCGAGCAAAAGGAGTAACAGATCGACACAAAGGTATCAAAGAGAAGCTCAGTGTGAAGGGGCGACCTTGAGATTATCAGCAAAGTCAAATTTAAATACCTCCTGATTTTCAAAAACCTACATCAACCTCTCTACTCTACTCACTCCATTGTGCATTGATTCGAAACCGGAGAAAGAAAGCAGGAGGTATCGGTGGAAATGTAGCGAGGGAGACAAGAGTGTCATTTATCCTTCCACCTCCAGGTTAATTGACAAGATAATTACAAGACTGAGGGGGAAGGATGCAAAACGGCAGTCGGGGTCGCACGCAATGCCTGGGAGTGCTTTTTTTAAAGGCGGGTAGATGGGTTCTTGAACATGTGCACATGTTTTGAAGTGCAATTCATTATGCTGGCAGCTGTATTTGTTTATTTGTAACGGGTAACTACATGTGTAATTTTTTTTTCATGGGAAACTTGGCTCTAACCGAGCTACTTTTGTTAGTTTCCCTTACAAACATGCCAGCAGGCTCTAACACAGTGGCCAAATTGTTTCATAGAAGCATTGTGAGAACATTATCAGATGACAACATCAGAAATCAACCAGAAAAGTGAAACTGCTAACTTGAAAAATGGCAAGTTGTTGGTTTTGTGCATAGTGCCGATGCCATATGAAAGGAGCCTGCTAAAAGGGCTGGGCAATATGACAATATGTATCAAAAAACTAATAAAAATGTCTCTCGTATATATATTTTTCAATATCGTTTATATCTAGATATAGGCAAGGCCTATATTTATTTATTTTTTTCTCAATAATTTTATTTAAAACTGTTGGGTTCATTTTACACTTAACTTCTTAAAATGAAAAAGTATTGAATTCACACAGGAGTATGCAAAAATAGGCTTTACCATGTGGTCATTTAATATAGACTATTTACTGAATTACCAGAATATGATATAAATCATTATCAAGATATGAAATGACCTGTATCGTTATAGAAGATTTGGGCCATATAGCCCAGCCCTACCTGCACAACAGTCAAATTATGCATTTAATATTGCAGAAATAAAATAATAAAATGAAAGATTTCCATAAATGCTGTAGTACCATGAAATTGGTGGAGAAAATTGGTTCAATCTTTTTCTCTTCATAGTCATGTCTCGTCCAGTTTGCAATGAGAACATTTCAACCAGACAAAGCAGGCTTAAAACAGCCCCCATTTATCCATGTGATGATCAGTAGCACGCTGTGCCGGTGAGCCATTACCATTGTTTTAGACTTGATATAGTGACTCTTGGTTGGCGGCTTTGCTTGGAACTTTTTCAGGTCCCTAAGTGATGTTGCATGTAATAGCACAGGCTGGTCTCATACACTCTTCGTAGCTATACCTACGAAAAGTAATGCATTGTAATTCGTATATATCCCGCAAAATCAATTTGTGTGTAATCCACGTAACTGTGAACCAGGAATTATAAAGAGCGATGAATGCCGCATAGCGAGGAGGGCAGGGTGGATGGGCGGGTCAAAACACACCGGACTTTCGCCCAGGAAACCGGAGTTTGTGTCCCGTGTGAAACCGGAAGTCAACATTGATTTATTTGTCACAATCATTTTTTCATAACATACGAACCGTTGACTGAGATTACATTGAATAGCAACACAGCTATCAAACTCTTTTAGGAAGGAGATAAGAACATGTTTTAAAATGACTTTTAAAGCTTCCACATGTATTGTATTTGTCTTCTTTAGCACTATACAATTAAATCAATTTTAATTAGGGCTTGTGCATCCTTTGATTTCTCTGATTCCTCTAAATGGTTGGCACCTGACAGGTGGTGTCATCTCAACATCTCGCGGTTTAATTGCTGGGGATTCATTCAAGATGATTGACAGTTACGAGCCCTGTGATTGGCTGACAGCTCTTCTCCAAGTAGACAAGTAAACAATAAGCATGGTGATGAGAGACTGAGCTTTAATGAGTAGTTTTTTTCCATGACCACACTTGAGATTCTCTCTTTAGTCAACCTGATTTCCCAAATTTTAACATGGTTCTTAAGGTTGGTGCATTATTTAAAAGAGTCTGTGGCCCTGCTCTGCATTTCAAAGATAAATGGTGTTTATCTTCTGCAAAAGCACATACACACACACTCAACTGTCCCAAAAAATACCCCGAGACAGTACTGTAAAGCTCAGGTAATGTTGTGTACAGGAAGGTCTTCAGAGGATTAGCATAAAAAAATCTAGCACAAAGAACTGAATGATAAATGTGGCAATAAAATGTAGCGGAGTGAAACTTTTTTTCGAGCATTGTTGGGAACAACCAGACTTCTGAGTGAAGCCAAGAGGATGTCAGTGAGTCATTCATTTCGCCCCCAGGGACTACATTCAAGCTTTCTCATCTCTGCCGTCCATTCTCTCTGTGTCCATCGCTTTTTTTTTTCTGCTGTTACGGCTTTCTTCCTCCCCTTGTTCAACAGCTGTGGAGAGCAGGGTGAGGGTCAAGGGAATCTCTCCCTCTCTCACAAGGATGTGCTACTGTTCGGCTTGAATGCAGCTGAGGGTGTGGAGGCGCAGGGCTGGATTTTCCCATGCCAATGGTTAACTGCTGGCTGGATGTGAAGCTGTGGGGAGACCTCCACTGCCCTTTGGATCCCTCCCCTGGCCCCTAGCCCAGAGGCTGTGTCGTCTCCCCTGCTGGGACACTCAATGGACTCTATGTGTGTGTGTGTTAAAGGCCAATCTCAGGAGGGGTCCTGTCATTCAGTCGTCAGCCATTCAGCCACCAGCCTCAACATTGCGGGCCGCCAGCCCCTCACCCAAGGCGAGTCATCTGTCTTTAAAAGACAAACTCTGCTTATTTCCCTAATGCTCCATTTTTTTCATTTTCTGAAAGTCACTGTCTTGGTAAATATATCTTTCTGCCAGTTTTTCTTCCCTCCCCCTCCTGTGTTTCGGTCTCACAAAATGACTGTTTGCCTTGCTCTGTCCCTCCCTCCTTCCGTCTTCGCCGACATCCATCCAGTCCCGGGGTTTGTGTAGGACATCTCCTGCAGAGGGAGTTGAAAGCATTCCTCTCCCTCCCCTGTCATCATGGCTTATTTAATAACTATCCCAATAAAGTCAACAACAAAGCCCACGATGTATGCATCCGCCCCTCCCTTTCCACTGTGGGCCCCCAACCCTCGCCCTCAGGTCTGATGAATGGGGCCATCAGGCATGCCAGCTGCCCCGGAGGTGAGCAGGCTGCCCCCGCCGGGCAGCCAGGCCACCGAGCCAGGGGGAGGAAGTGGAGCAGAGCGGAGCGGAGCAGGGCAGGGCCGGCATGCCAGAACTCACACTAGGCAAAGCTTGGACAGAAAGAACTAGTGGAAATATGGCGAAACGAGGGGAGGGCCGGCGAAGCAGAGGGGTGCAGGATGCACACGCAAACAGGGGGCCGGCCCGGACGCCAGCAACGCAGTGGGCAGTGTGGATACGCTCACAACATGTTTTTGCTCACTGCTTGCTCATGACTTTCCACTTCTCTTGACAACAGTTGTGTCATATTCTACCAGGCTATATAGAGTGTGTACTTTGGAAAGCTCGGGAAGAAATCCAATTAAAAAAAAAAAAAAGATTTGCACATGTTAGACGTGTTTTGCATTAATTAGACAAAATGTAAATCTTGTAAATGTACCGTGGTGATAACTCAGGAGCATACTGTATACACCAGAAGCTGATCCTCCGGTGTAGTGGTGTAGGAGAATAAATGACATTGTGTATGGTAGATTTTATGTTACTTTGGACTTTTACTCAACTCCATTTTGAAAGCAAATATTGTGACAGCTTTAGTTACTTTGCATATTCAGATTATGAATAGAAAATCAAACAAATAAATCAACTAATACATAATGATGTATTATCACCGGTTAATTTACCCAGCAGTATATGAAATACTTTAAATTAATTTTAACGCAGCATATTTTAGAGCATATTTTTTATGCTAAATGCAGTACCTGTGAGGGTGTCTGGACAATATCTGTCATTGTTTTGTGTTGTTAACTGATTTCCAATAATAAATATATACACACATACATTTGCATAAAGCAAGCATATTTGTCCATGCTGATAAGAGTATTAAATTCTTGACAAATCTTCCTTTAATGTATATTATGAACAGATAAAAAAATTGTGTGATTAATTTGCGATTAATCGCAATAAACTATAGACAATCATGCCATTAAATCTTTGAATCGATTGACAGCACTCATGCATCCCTTATCATAATTCAGTAATACAATATATATTATTCTGCAAAATGAGTGCTTTTTGATATTTTAAGTATATTTTGATGCCAAAGTAAGACGTTTACTTGTAACAAAGTATTTTTACACTGTAGTATCGCTACTTTGACTTAAATAAAAAGGTCCTTATACGTCTCCCACCACTGTATTTCTGTATAACACGTTAGGTTTGTGTAAGACAGAACCAGGGAAAAGATTAGAGGAGGCACTGCACTAACGAAGCAACATTATGAATCCTTAATTTGGCAAACAAACATTGGAACGCATCTGCATTAATCTGCGAGGCCACACTCATGAATTAAGAATAGGCTGATAATTAGAGCGGGCTACATGGTCATACAGAACAAACACACAGGAGTGACAACTGCCCCCACAGCTGGTGGGTTAACACTGAACCACAACTGTTCAGAAAACATGTTGATTATTGGCATTGACCAAAGCAGTTTCCATAACACCTGACATAATTCTTGACTCTGCCCAAGTTAACAGCATATGCGATCCCCTCCCATCCACTCCTGCCAAATAGCTAGCCGTGCCCTCTATTCATTACACGGCAGTCTCCATGTGCCGCTCATATAGCCGCTGCCAGCCTTGGGTCCGTTGTGCCGGCTCACAGAGATGGTAAATTGGTCGAAGCAGCAAAGCTGGCTAAGAGAAATCTTGACAGAGTGAGAAGAGAGCAGAAGCTGAACGTTTCCCCATCGCACATGGATCTTAAAGTGAAAGAGGAAGACATCCAGGATGAGGGACGGTTATTCAACTGGGATTGAGCATCAAGCCTGCGTAAGACATATGGCAGGCTGAGGCAAAAAAAAAAAAAAAGTACAGTATCGACATTCACAACACCATTTTTCTTAATCTAAGCTTCTAGGGAGAGAGTGGCTAGATTTACTCAGGGATAGTTTGCCCGCTAGAGTCTTCAGACTACCACTACCTTTGATTTGCTGTGGAGCTGCTGCTATATTCCCTATAGCAGCCGCTGGGTTCACTGCTTTCCTACTACCTGTTAAAAAAAAAAAAATCTTTTATCCCCATCCAGCTCACTTTCTCTCTTTACGTTCCCATCCCTCGCCATCGGGGAAATCTTTATTTTCGTATTCAAGCAAACATTTTTATAAATGCAAACAGGCTCTGTGAAGACGGCTTCAGAGGCGAGACCTGCCCCTGTACCTGAAAGCGTAGCAGCACGCCTCTCCTGGCCCCGGCCCTCAGAGTAAGCACAGCTGTGTTGAATATTTCCCTCACTCCTCAGTTCATTTGAGGGTGATCTGAGCCCAGTTAGCCCCCAGGACATGGAGCGGTAAACAGGCCTGACTATCAAAGCAAACCACCCCAGTCAGAGAGACTGGAATATGAGCCTTTGACCACTGGAACTGTGGACGCAGGAGGGCAGGCAGGCAGGCAGCAGCTGGGTGGAGCTCAAAGGCTCCCTGACTGCAGTCGGCTTGACCGACAGGCTGAGAAAACAAGATTCCCTAAATCATCAGTGGGCAGCAGAAGGATTGTGTGTCCACTGTAGCCATTACTGTAATCATTGAACTCTAAGTGGGAAATGGCTTTAACTAACCTAATAATCACCCTGGTTCTAACTGATTATACAGTGGAAAATTCCAATTGTTGGGGTGTATTTTTCCCCACAAAGAAAAACAACTTTTTTATGTATCCTGGCCACATATCTTTAACATTTATAAATAGAATGTCTATTTTATAAATGGCCGAATGATGTTCATGAAGATCAGCAACGGCAGTAAGCATTTAATGACATTTTGGAAATGTTTAAAAGGAACAGTGTGTAACATTTAGGGGGATCTATTGGCAGAAATGTAATATAACAATAATAAGTATGTTTTCTTTAGTGTATAAATCACCTGATAATAAGAATCATTGTGTTTTTGTTTCCCTAGAATGAGCCGTTTCTGTCTACAGACGGAGCGGGACCTCTTCACAGAGCCGGCCGCGGTCGTGTCTAGAAAACATGCAAAATATTTCGTAAGACTCGCTGCCCGACTGCAGCCTAACTTTAACATTTGAGGTCAGTGCCTAACCTTAACTATCTCGCGCTAGTTTTGCAACTTGGGGGTTACCTTCTAGACTAGGGGTGTCGTGATATACCGGTATTGATAATAACCGCGATATTTAAAATTAAATATTGATATAGTGTTAATAATACACATACGATAATATAAATAATCCAGTACCTTTTAAATCATTTTATATACAGTTGTGGTTATAGATTCCCTCTACACCTCCCTACACTCGCATTTTGAGTGTAATTTATTTACCAAAAAATTAGACAAAATGCACAATAAACTATATTTGTTTAATTCTCTATAGATATCACAATAGTATCGTTATTGTGAATTCTTTTGGCCACAATAATCGTGTAGTGAAAATCTGATATCGTCTATATTGTCTATTCTAGACACGACCGCCAGCCGCGGACGGGCAAACCAAGCACTGGCTCTAGATCAGATAGAGCCATTCGCGTTTTCACGTTTTCGAGTCGGCCACCGTAGTTCTCCTACACGCTTGACACACAGGAGAAGTTTCAGCTGGTTGCAAGCTGCAACCGCACCGCTAGATGCCGCCAGATCCTACACACTGCACCTTTAATTTTTTAATGTTTGGCAAATGCTTTCAAATAAATACAAAACAGGTTCAAATTCACTCTCAAATACCCCAAAAAGGGCACCTTGTGTGGAGACTCTTACTGTACTGTATATCTAGGGATATACGCAAGATCAATCCATCAGTCTTCATCATTTTCGAATTTCAATGTGCATACCCACACAAAATCAAAGCAATTGGAAAGAGATGGATATCATTAAAGGCAGTTAGGGGCGCAGCATTGTTAAAAAACCGAGAGGGTTATCGAGAAGTAAAAGTTCTGTATCAGAACTCTAAACTCCAGATCAATGGGGACATCTGGCTCCAGTCATCTTCAGGTTAGGCTGAGGCTTGACCACACAAGTCATTCGTTGAGGAAAAGACAAACAATGGTTTTAATGGCCCGGCGTCCACGTGGCAGCGAGGCACCAAAGCGGCCATACTGCGACTGGCCACATCCTCAGCTCGACCCATCACCTAAACACATACTCATGCTCCAGGGGGAAATGACTGGATGCATTTAGCTCTCTCCGTCACAGAGTACTATTCATCTTCAGGAAATAGCGTGCTCTGTGAGATGTGTTTAACCTCGAGAGCGTCAGAAGAGACGGAGCTAAATGTCCTAACCACGAGAATCCTGACGGTTTTGAAGAGTGGAAACAAAAAAAATGGTATTTTTTTCATGCATTTGTAGCATGAATATCCATTTTAATAAGTAGCTCAATTTAGTGAACTGGTGTATGATTGAGAAGCACACACACACACACACCCCAGGTCAGTGTCATCATTGCACTCTCATATTATCTCATTATAGCGCGCAGAAGGCCACAGCCCCGGGGACGGATCTTCACCTCTGTCAAGTCGTGTCAACCTCTATAAATGTCTCTCCGCCCGCAGCGGCATAATGTGGCCACATTATTGGAGGGCTAATGCTAATTAATGCTAACAGCTCCATCAGAGCATGCCTAGAGTAAACACAGATTAAGTTCAGGGAATTTTCATCCTAACACCGGCCTGACACACAACTGGAAACATCATTTGTCAGCGCAATCACGGTCCACACATGGAGCGTTAAAGAAACACATGTTTGATATAAGCGACGTAAACTGTTGAAAAGTATGGAGTAAAAAAAAAAAAAAGAAAAAAAAAAAACCACATGGAAACACTGAGTTCATGTATTTCTTTCACACACAGCTGGGCATGTTTTGCTGAGTATGTCACCAAAATTAGCAGTGATGTCAATGATGGATGTCCCTCGGCACGGCCGTACTTCAGAACCTCCCTTTGGCGAGTGTTTTGACTTTCATCTGGAATGGACTTCATTTACAGACTGACTGTTTAACCACAGCCATTGTGACACAGGATACATTTAAAAAAGACTCTAAGGGTTGTTGCAGTCCCTTTCATGTCAAAGGAATGACGAGAGTGGCGGAGCAAAAAGAAGAGGACGTTTTACGGGAACGGATGAAAAAACTAAAAAGTGTGAGGGGGCACTCAAGAAATCCACCGTCTTTTATGTGTCCCTCTAGCCCTGACCGGCTCCGCTCTTCACTATCCTCAGCTCAATATCCTTTCATTTCTCTAGTGTTTACTATGTAATTTGTGCTTAACAACATCTTTGAGCTTCATTGCTTCTGCTGGGAAAATGCAGAATCCCGCTGAATCTGATGCCCTCAATTTTTAACATGTAACATCATCCTCCGCTTCCTTTTTTTACGCTTTCTTTTCTTCCCCGCTAAAGAGACTTTTTCTTTGTGAATGAGCACAAAAAAATAAACGGCGAAGCGAGAGTGACAGAGAGAGAAAGACTGGATATGTGTGTGTTCCTGGTAAAGCTCCTCAGAGGTGGGTGAGGGCTGTGAAAGGCCACATTGTTGATGTCAAGGCCAGTCAGCATCAAAGGGCTGATTCAGGTTTGAGAGGAGTCTCTCACACACACACACTTACACACTGTTTCACTCAGCCCCCTGAAGACCCCAAAATACATCACGGTCTACTGTTCCCCCTCAGCCAAAGAACAATATTTGGAGTTGACGTGTAAACTCAGAGAGAGGTCAAGGGGCACGCACAGTAACACGGTTCAGCGTTTAAGGTATTCCTCATTTCCCTGAAATATCTCCCATGGCGCAAACATATCATTCATGAATGATATGTTGTCTCCGGTAATGTTAGGGAACTATTTTTTCCCTTTCTCCACTTACAGTTAACCTCACGTCAACTCTGCACGAGCTCAAATGGTTGTGTCTGGTAAAGGATATTGTTCACAAAATTCTTTCCATCCCGCTGAAACCGAGGAGGAGTCGGGCGAATTGAGAGCTTTAATTACACCCACCGAAATGCATTTATACTGGTGAAATCTGTGTGTGCATGTTAGTGAGTGTGTAGGAGGGGGTATTAGTAAAGTTAGACACCAGGAGCTGCGCCACCGTGTCAGGATGAGATTTAACGAGCTTTAATAACAAGCTTTAATGAGCTTAATTAGGAATCCATGAGATCCCCATGGAAACGCCTCAACCCCACAGAATCCAGCTCCGGGTCGGAGGAGCTTTCAATTGGATTACTGTGGCTAATGTCACTGAGACACAACGGCGAAAACAAACAGAGCACTAGAAGAGAGGAGAGGCGGGCGAGGAGGGGATGAGGTGGGAAAAACAGGGGATGGGTGTCAGAGAGGGGACTTTGGCAGTGAGGGAATACCTGCTGAGGGATGATGGGAGGAGGAGGAGGGATAAACCAGCAGAACCAGTAGGATTAGTGTCGCTCACAGATTTGGCTTGTGCACAGTATAGGCACAGGAGGACGAGCAGCCTACCTCTACAGATTTTTCACTCCAGTGATAATTGTGCTTCCAAACATAATTAACCCCTCCGTAGGCTTATTTTTTTTTTTTTTTTTTTACATTGTTCCCTAACATCTTGTCCCTTTCCTCATTTTCACACAATTTTTACTGACCTGGTTTTGCTCACATTGTGAATAAACGTTTTTAAAAAAAATAAATAGAAACGTTAAAATAATCCAGTTTGCACGAAAAAGGCATATGAAAGCCCCGATAATGCGCGAGGCATTTAGCGTGCAATACGAACGCCTTTCTTGCTTTTGACGTGTCAATTGTACGCCATGCAGTCTGAATCCAAGGTAAACGCATCCGCGTAATTATGCCACGCTCAGAGCTAGTGATGTAGAATAAAAAGTGAGAAAGACCGCTTATGGAGCGCGGGTGGGGAGGTGGATGGGTCCAACAAACATACGACTTTTAACCAGGAGACTGGTGATTTGTTTTAAATGATGTTAGCGACGTTTGTTACATGCTTTTTTGTGACGTTTGTGACGTGTTTTCTGTACTTATGTTACGTTGTTTCCATAAGTATTGTACTTAGTTTACGTACTTATTTTAAGCCGAACCATGACGTACTTCCTAAACCTAAATGAGTGGTTTTGTTACCTAAACCTAACTGTGGACGTTGCCGTATTTTTTTGCATGGCATACAAATGACACTCTAAAAGCTTAAAATGCGTCCCCGATACACGCAGAATGTCCGCATAATGTGAGACCGGGTTGAGAAATCACAAATAAAAGTAAAAACAATGTTGTGGGAGATGGTTCTAGTTTCATAAATGCCTTATTAAGAGGGAAAACACAAAGAAAAATCATGAAATAAGAGTCACAGAAGAGCTACAGATGAGTTACAGGTGCCATTTTGATGCAATCTTGTTGAAAATCTAAGCACTTGTTGGAAATGCGCTACCATTTGCAATTTCTTTTGGCGACTTTTTGGAAATCTCCTTCAAACGGGTGCAACATTTCCAGGCTCACCTAATCTCTTTCAACCCTTCTGTCTCTCCAGGATCAGTTTGCCTCGCGGTGACCACGGGGAGGTTCTGTAAAGTGCAGTCCGACAATGACGGAGTGACCTTTCAGATAAGCATGATAAAGCTGCCCATCCCTGTTCCTCCCCTGTCATGTGCGCACACACACAAACAAATGTGTTGCGTGCACGCATACGGAGGTGAACACGCACACGTATCTGATGACCTACTCTCTGACAAGTCCTCCCCGAGGGAGTTTTACACATGCACATATCATGGGGTGTCATCTGGCAGGTAGTAGGGTATCATTGGACCCTGGGAGTTGGGAATATGGGGGGTGGGTGACCTTATAAAGGTCACGGAGGTCTCTCGGACAACACAGTGCATCTATACATCGCCGGCCTTTGGCTGGGCTACGCGGGGAGGTCATCTTTCACCGTCTATCTGCTGGATTCTCCCATGCCTGCAGCGAGTCCCTCCACGGTCGGTCTCTCTATATATAGTTCCCAGGACTCTTTGTGATGCCCTGCCGCGCTGGGGAGACTCTGGGGCTCATCATTATAAATCAGCCTGTTAGAAGGAATAAAATTTTAAAGAGCCTCTCCCTGGATTCAAACTGAAGTCTCCATTAGTGAGGCCGGAGAAAATGGTTGCTTGCATGGCAACACGCAGCAAATCAACACAACAACCCCTTTAATCACCCTCTCAGTCCTTTTGTTCTCCTCCCTAATACTCTCTGGGCTCTCACTGATAAAGTCTTTGAGGAGCACAGGTATATGTTCGCTACACTATGCGATCAAATATATTCTTCATTACATCTCCATCTCCTGAGTCCTCACCCCCTTATCTGCTGCGAAAATACTTCAGAGATATATTTTCCCAACCTTTCACAGGTCTGCATAGGTCAAGGGAAATTAGTGGGGAGTGTAAGCTCATCTTATCACGCTGTGGTCTGTGGCGAAGGGGCAGGACTGCTCACAGTAACAGATAGCAGGCGGTGGGATACGCGAAAGGCAGGAACAGAAAACAGGGCCACACAGCAGGAGTGCCCAGAAATGCACTGATTAGAAGGCAAAAAAAAGGCAGATACAGAGAGTCCAGCAACAGAGCTTTAAAAGAAAAAGAAGAACACACACACACACATAAACACAGACTATGATTTCATTTCATGTCAGCCTTGAGGGAGGGCTGAACGAGTCGCCTCATCATCCTCCTTCTCGATCGCTCTGTTCTTGGCCCCGCCGCACGCCTCCGGGGCCAGCGAAGGCAGCGATTAACGACAACAGGGAGAGTGTGTATAAGTGTGTGTAAGGCCTGATCGTTAGAGCGGCCAACTTGTGTAATACAATTACAGAGGCTGCAGAGAAACTGCTAATGTGCACGCAGGCAGCTCTGTCAGATGGATCAGGTATTGAGTTTTCTATGCTTAATTCACTTTCCAGCGCACACACGGGTGCATTAGTTAGATTAGAGTGGCGGGAGGGGGGACGGGAGCTGGGGTCGGTCTACCGCCGAGCCGGGCAGATTTGTTTAGTGGTGGCTGTCAATTACAGCCCTGACCCTTGCACTAAATGGCCGCTCATCCAGTGGAGAAAAAAGGAAAAGTAGACAAAAGCCAGACGTGATTGGTAAAGACACGGCCATTTGCTGCGGGAGATAACAAGTGGCATGTTGTGGAGTAAACAATGGTCAAAACGCTGTGCATAATGCTCCACCAATAAAACAGAGTGCTGGGGCCTGAATGTGACCATCAGTAAGATTAGGGAGGCAATGTTATCACCAGAATGCTGCAGTAACGTGGACGACACAAGGCCAGTGGTGGATGGGTACTTAAAAATATGAAATGGAAGACAAATGATTCGATTTGCTCTTTTGAAAAGTCTCATGCAATTTCAGAGACCGATTGTGGATGCAATTACTCAAAAGACTACTTACCCCCTTTTACTCTTTATGGATTGCATTGTGCTACAAAAAAAGGACATTTTACAAATAAGACCATCTAAAATCCAGCTTTTATTCATTCTTTTATAAGTATTCTAATAGTACTTTCATTTTACATTGTAGATTAGACTTTACTTCACTACAAGTAATAGTGCATATTATATGAAAAAAGATGAATAAGTCATAATCAGATAGATTTTAAAGTGTTTTGGAGAATAATAAAAAACTATGGGAGGTTTTTGAACTTTTCGACATACTGTGCATCAAACACAAATCTGCATATGGACCATATTTCTATTGTTTTACAATGCATCAAAAGCAAAACGAACTACATACTTTATTTCCAGCCCCTTCTCGTTTCCAGGGCGTCAAACACGGAGGCTTTGTCATGGCAGTTGGCGTGTGATACCACCGCACAAGGCACCCTTTAGCACCGATATGAGACACATTGGGCGTTCTATTAATTACAATTTAAACCCATCCGCGGCAACAGTAAATGCTCTGAGAAAATGCAGCGGGAGTGACTGTGGTGATGTAGTTTAAAGAGCAAAAAAGACACACTAACGGTGGTTGGGACGGGAAGTGGATTGGTCCAACAAACACAGGGTTTTCATCCAGGAGACCGCTGTTTGTGTCCCGTGCGTTAAGTTTCTCTTTCACATTACAATCAGCTGTTCGTTCGTGTCCCGTGTTCTCAATGTTCAGTTTCATTTTCACTTTACAGACGTAGCAGTTTTAAGTTTTTTCCTAGACCTTACTAAGTGGTTTTGTTGCCTAAACCTATGGTGACGCCAAGGTGCGTGACAAAGCGGCCATATGTGTGACGAGTTGGGATGAGAATGTGTTGGGATTTCAGTTATTGCTGGAGAGTACATGCTACAGATCACTCCTCACATACAAACACAATGTGTCCTTGTGTCTATGCAGAGTCATTATAGCTGCTCTTCGCTAAAGCCGGAGCCGCTCATCTCAAGGCCTCAGGAAGACACAATCGTAATGCTAGTTAGAGAATAATTACAACTCTATCCCAGAGAAATAAATTAAATCTCCCAGCAGCTCTTTTTCCTCCAGTAGCTAAATGGGCAGCAGGACAGGGCAGCAATTTCCACAGTAAACACCTCCCTCCCATGTAAACACATATAATCACAACAAGATGGCCAACGCGGCTCAGCTCGTAATTGTATCACTGAAGTGAGATGAGTGAGATTTAGGAGAGAGGGGGGTGCATTATTGCTGTTCGCAGCTGATTGAATTAAAATGTCTGCTTCGCTCCCAAGAGACCACCCCCGATACAAAAGACACGGTTTGTCTGCGTGTAACTGGGGCCACGCTGCAACAACTAATCTTGTAAACCTTTAGAAAAACTCTCTTTGTAGGCTCTGACAGTATCTTTTTTTTTCCCGTCCAACACCCCAACAGAGTAAGAGAGGAGAGTAGAAGAGTAGAAATGAAGAGTTAAGTTGGATGTGACAGGCTGCGCGGAGAAAACCTTTAACCACTGATGTTATTAGACAGCTACATCGTGACACATCCATCAGAGCGCTGATCACTTTTGTCCTCCCGCTCGTCCGGCCCTTGTTACGTGCCCGTGTGTGTCGGAGCTTTGACCAATCCATTTGACTCCATGACCACCGGCTTGTGTGTTAACAGAGTGACCGCGCCGACACTCCTTGGATTTGACATGCCCCGTCGAAATTCCTCGCACAGTTTACTGCTTTCTCTCACGCTCTTATTAAAACAAACTACGCCGAAAGAACCAAAATGGAAGCTACAGTGTAAATATCCCAGCTTGAGTTTCTCATGCCACTCGCGCCCCTCAGATTCAATCAATGTGGAAACAACTGCCAACATGAGAAATGGCAGTCAAAACCCAAACCAGGTTGCGCTGGTATCTGGCGTTCCACAGAAAAGCAACACAATAAGGCTCAGATTACCCCCGACAAATTTCCCAAGAAATTGCAAGGGGGGATGGAAAACGTGCACGTATGTAATGCTCAAAGCTGCCCAATCCTTACAACACATTGGTTTGTTCAACATTGTCGTATTTGTTTACCAGATTTTTGCCTCTTTTCCATGAACAAAAAAGCCACACAAAGCAGCCCCAGAATAGCTGTGGGTTAATGTGCCTGGATCCTGGATGGATCTTAGCGTGTTCATCCTGTGGGTAAAAGCTATGCAGCTTAGGAGTGGCTATCTCTGTCTCATTTAACTCCTCGCCTCCACCTCCTCCTCCTCTCCGACTCTTCCTTTGGCCGGTATCATTGCTTTTGTTGGCGAGGTCTCAGGCTGGAGCAGGCTGCTAAATAAAACATTTGGCATGGAAAAACAGCGATAACAAAAAAAAAGAAGAAGTGGCTAGCAGAAAGCTAGGAAGCCTTTGCAGACTTGTAAAAACAAAAATACCATGATTTAGTAATGCAGCTTTCTAAATGCAACGGGTAAGGAATGTCGGATTTAAACAAGCAGCTACTGAAAGAGACTCATCAGGAGGCATGATTTACCAGCGCACTGCTCCTTCCTTTTACACAGCAGAGGTTACCCTGCGTTGCCCTCCCCCTCCTCGTCTCTCCGGTGTAACCCCCTCTCTCTGCTTTTTTACCTGGCAGATCGGCTTACCTCACGTCAGCCTAAAAACCATGGGAACCCCTATGCATGGTGTGTCACCACTGAATTATCGGTTTCCGCTGCACATGCTCGAGCATATCTGCAGCAAGCCATTATGGTGTATCGGTTTACAGTTGGTGTGCTGACTCCGGTGCAGCTGGTGTACTGTATGGGGTCATAGTTTATTGAGGTCTGGAATTAGAGAAACAAGCCTGTCATCTTACTAAGCTCGCTCATTTTTTCCAAGCTCAGATCTCATTTCTCCATTAACTTGACTTGAGGGAGGGCAGTTCAACAAAACCTTTCACTGTTGCTCCCAAACTTATGGGGAGGTCTGCATAATCCCAATAAACTCCCAATACTACTAATAAAAATAATACATCTGCTCAAATCATTTATTATGATCCCATATCCAGAAACATATCCTCATAAAACGGTTCATATGATATCTTACGAAAAGTTGTTGTGCGTTTTCCTACAAATGTCCAGCAACATGGGACGCACGTGTCAATTTCCGCTCCTGTCTTTTCAAAATAAACTTCTGTCTTCGTAGGAAATAACTTGGTTAAGTTTAGGCAAGAAAACTAGTTATGTTTAGGAAAAGATCAACTTGGTTAGGTCTAGGTAACAAAACTACTTAGATAGGTTTACAAAAAGATCAACTTGGTTAGGTTTATTCAACAAAACTACTAAGTTAGGTTCAACGTTTTCTCATACAACAGTTCGTATGATATTTTACGAAAAAATTATTCCTCCTTTTTCGTTTGTTTTCCTACAAATGTCCAGTAACATATGTCAATTTCTGCTCGTTACATGCATACAGTCTTTTTTTTTTTTAAACTTCCGTCTTCACAGGAAACAACTTCCTTAGGTTTAGGCAACAAAACTACTTAAATTTAGGAAAAGATCATGGTAAAGATCATTATTGGATATACACAAATTACAGTGCATTACTTTTCATAGGTATAGCAACGAATATTGTGTGAGACCAGCATGTTAGGTTTAGGAAAAGATCAACTTGGTTAGGTTTAGGCAACAAAACCACTCAGTTGGGTTTTGGAAAAGATCGTGGTTTGTGTTAAAATAACTCCGTAAGTAGCATAACTTAAGTACGGAATTTACGTGACAAATAAATCGTAGCATTCTGGTTCCACACGGGGTATGAACACCGATCTCCTGGGCAAAAGTCCAGTGTATTATGACCAACCTATCCACCCTGACCTCCTCCCAATGCAGCGTTTGTCACTCTTCATACTTCCTGGTTCAAAATTACATGGATTACATACAAAATTTATTTTGCATACCATATTTTGGTAAAGCTACGAACGTTAATAATACTAGCCATTAAAAATGTATCAATTGGTTTGAAAAGGTATTTGTAAATGCAGAAATTGATCCTTCATGTTGTGATAGTAGTACCGAGGGCTTATTCTAATCTGTAGGGAGCTCCGTGAGGTCTGCCACGGTAAATGTCTAAACCAATATTTTGGGTTCTCTGCCAGAACGGATTTGGGGCCCGTGGACGTTAAACAGCAAACAAGAGTTGTGTTTACTGTGGGAACTTTCGAGCGAGAATGCTCATCCGTATACAAAATAGGGCCAATTCAGACATTTGACCTGGTTTAGGAAACTCCTGCATTTTTTTCTCTCTCTCTGCATTTCAGAGCATTCATCACAACAACATCCATTATTCACCTTCTGCCTACTGTTTGGTTTGCTCCTTGAAAGGGGCAAATGCACAGCTGGAAGCTCCCCTCTGCTGCCAATCCCTTGCACAACTTGAAGATTTGCATTCATTGTACAGCTCCCAGTGTACTAAAGTAGGCACTCTTTCAGTCCGACGATGACACGCATGCAGACATTTTGTAAATGTGACTTGACTTTGCTCAATCCTTTTATGTTAGAACATCATGTAGGACAAGCGGGGACTGACAGATTGAGCTCATTAATAATTCTGACATTTACAGCAGTGAACTTTCAGAGCTGCGCAGACTGCTTTCTGTCATTATCAACCTCAGCTCCATGGCGTTCATTAACTGAAGAATGCATACAAATCAAAAAGACAACACAGACACTTATTCTCCACGTGGAAGTCCCTAATTTGGCAGATTTTATAAACGTTTGGTTCGCTGACAGATTCCTGAAGTGGAAGACTACGGTACAGTTTGCCTTCTCTGGCAGAGCACACACATTGTAGCGGCTTTGACAGTGTGCTTTACATATTAAGAGTCATAAAGTAACCCTTCACTGTGGGGCTTCTGTCTGGGCCCCATTTAAATGAGACCCATTGAGCCTGCCCCAGTTAAACACTGTCTGCCAGTACTTAGGTCACCAGGGACTGATCGTGGAGATATGGCACACACACACACACACACACACACAGGCTCACAAACACACGCTGTACAAACACAGGAAAGTGCTGACACCCAACAGCAATCTCCAGTTGCAAACCATTACTGGACTCGCAGTAACAAAGCCCAAAATGAAGAAAAGGAGGTCACGCAGTAGGGTGTTCGGGTTGGGGCGGTTAACTCTAAAAACCCTTCTATTGCTTTCGGAAAAAACTAAAATGTTTTCCAAAAAGCTGGCGATGAATTCCACAGTGTTTGTTGAGACTTGTACAGAGTAATTACACAAAAACATACACAAACAGCCATTCATCACATGCCCCCAACAGTCAAGCATGATTTCAATAGCATGATTTTTTAAAAACATCCCCGACTCTTTAACACACATTTTGACTTTTTCTCTGCTCTTGTCAATGGGAGTACACAGGGGGTTGGGGGGTTGGAGGGGTAGGGGGGGTTTAATCATACAATCAGTGCATACCAATTGTGAGGCTTTAATTTAGCACCTCATTTAACTCGGTAAAAACAACAACTTTACAGGCTGGCATTCTGACACACATTTAATTCTGCCCTCTGGTAATGGTCTGCTCTGTTTAAAAAGTCGGTTTGGCAGCTCTGTAGATAACAGATGGAAGAAAAATGAGGGGAATTATGAGAAAGATTGATTTCCTGGGGATGAATGGTCTGGTATTCACACAGATTTATCTGAAACAGACTTTCTCGGACTCTGTTATTATTGAATAAACACACACGCGCACGCACACTGTGCCACCATATGCGGGCAAACAAGAACACGCACACACACACACACACACACACAATGCTCACACAGAAAGCAAAGAAAACAGACTGGATTATGTGACTCCGAAGGAAAATATTGTGTGCGGTGATAAGAGGTGAAAGGGTGCAGACTGTTAAGGACACAAGTTACTTTTCAAAAACCTCTCGTTCCCCGAGATCTGAATGAGGCGGAAATAATTATTTCTTACAAGCGTAAGCACAAATGCGGTGTAGTCGCCTCTTCTCATGCCCTTTCCCTGATGTCTTGTAAAAAATGTATTCCTTCAGAAGAACAAGAACAAGCATTGTCCTTTTAGGCGTCCCGGGCCCATCTCAAAGGAACCGTAATGTAAACCAGAGGCTATAACTTCTCTTGTGGCATCTCAAAGCAGACACAGGAATGGAAGCAAAAAAAAAAGAGGGAATGAAGGAGGGGGGGGGGGGGGGGGGGGGGGCGGGGTGGGGGGGGCAGGCGGATGAAGTCCCTCATTTGAGCCCCATAAAAAACAAGGAGGCACAAACATTTATCTGTGGCTGAGGCTTTCATCGGATGCTTTAAGAGCGCAGAAATAACAGAGAGCAAGATGCTGATAAAGCGGAGACAGGAAATGGGGAGCGTGGGTCTCCTGCTCTCATGTTTCAGCCGGGACCAGTGGTCCCATACCTGCCCCCCCCCTACCCTCCTCCTCTCTCTCTCCGTTCTGCTGACATACATAGACCACAACCCTCCCCAGCCAGACATTAGTGCAAGGCCTGGAAACCACCACCGCACTCCAACAATGCAGAGCTGTGACACATTCGACAACAAAATGAAGTAAACGTTTCAGTCTGCAGGTACATAAAATTGCGTATATGGATGTATCCACTCGAGAGTTTGACAAAATACAAACGTCAGCTTGGCAAAATGACTTCTTACAGGATGAATACTGTTCCTATTCTTCACGAGGAGGGCTTTTATATATTTGCTTTAGTCCCATTCCACTCGTGAGGCTCCGGCTCGGAGCACAAGACAGGGCAAAGCCAGGATTAAGGGTTTAGCTTTGTCAATCAGAGTCAGAACAGAGGAGGAAGATAGCAGCTGGATTTCCATCCTGGAGAGCAGGCTGGATTTCCACAGAGACGTGAAAAAATTCAGGTGATTGCCGAAGCCTCCGCGCCGCGTGTGTGTGACTCAGGTGTTATGAGTCACCGTTGATATCATCTCACTCATTACCGCCTCAGTGGTACGTTGGCCCCACTTCTCATCAGACCTGAACATATAGCCTGGCTTTAACATCAAAGGTGCCCCGGTCGACGGCGGCGGAGCAGAGGATTGAAAGAGCTCCCTGAGATGAAGATGTTCGTCTGATTTTAGAACAGTCTCGTCTTGAATGATCTCATCATCTATCAAAGTCACAATGTCTTCATTTCCAATTGATCGGTTTTCATGCTTCTGTGTGCAGTTTTTAAGGTATGTGACTTATATACAGCAGGCTGTAGGTGAGATTAGCTTTGTTCCCCTCAATTACTGGAAGTCTGTGAGATCAGCAGTAGCTCTGGTTGAAGGTAGGATAACATACACTCTCTCCAATACTTATAATAAGTAATATTAATATTTTTTTCGTCATTGTTTTCACAATTACATGCACATAAATTCAGAAAAACATTATTCTGGAAGTACTAAATCCAACTACAAGCACCTCTAAAGCTCACTTCTTAGGGGTTACCTTTGAACACATATAAGCTAAATGTTTCCCCCTGTTTCCGGTCGTGTCTAGAAGGTAACCCACAAGTTGGGAAACTCGCAAGATGGTTAAGGTTATGGTCTCAAATATTTCAGGTTAGGCATTCCTCTTGAATAGTTGACCTCGGGTTAGGATAGGTCATCGGGCAGCGAGTCTCATGAGAGTTTTTGCATGTTTTTGCCAGATTTCACAATTTACGAGTTACCTTCTAGACACAAACTCTGTTTTTGTGCTAAACTAACCGCTGCTAGCGGTAGCTTCATATTTAGCGTACAGACACAAGAGTGGTGTCGATCGTCGTATCTAATTCTCAGGAAAGCAAATAAGCGCATTTCCCAAAATGTCAAACATTTCCTTTAAGACATTCCTCAATTTGGCTGCTTCTTAGCCCCACAGACAAGCAACAACTGAGATAAACCAGGATTATCTCACACCTTCAAACCGCATGCAGGGTACGCTCGGCCTAAATTTCCAGCCAACCGTTTAGTTGGATCTTCTATTATCTTGCTGTGTCATGTTAGGACTGCGCTCCATGCTGGGAACCAAGACCGCAGGGAACACTGTTAAAGGACATCGGGGAAATAACAGCATTCCCACTGACTCTGTCTTTTGCTGCTCATCAGCACTTTGAGCGTTTTATAGTGTCTGTTGTGTGCATAGTACCAGCATTCCAGCAGCATCTCAAATCCCCCCGTTTTTGTACCCTAATCCTCTTTGCTAGGTAGGATAGCATGTATGGCAACAGTACAGGACGTTTGTTTTTTTTTGCAGTGTGCGTGTGCACAGATGATTACATCGGCTAAATTATGATGACGATTATCACGCAATTATATAACAAACATGAAGAAAAGCAGATTAGAGATGTTACTAAATGATCAGGATGAGTAAATGTAAAAAAATCATAAAAAATACAGCAATAACTATCTAAATTAAAGTTTCCTTGCAGCTACTATCTTTTAGTAACTCCTATGTACCTGCGTTTGTAATGACATGTCCTTGACTGATTTCCCGTTAGGAACACAAAAATGCAGAAGGACATTAGTGGTTGAGCACCGGGGGGGGCTAGGCCATGATGCCAAATTAAAGGGCAGAAGTGGAGTGTGTACTTATACTCGCTCATGATGTGCTCTGTCAGCCCTGCTGCTTATAATGGCATGGGAAGGGCCACTTAACTCGTAATCACTTCTCTCTCCCCCTTTGGCTCTGGTCCTCCTCTCCACTCCCCCACCCCTGATTTTCTGACTGTCGGCTCTGATCTCTAATCATAAATGAACTGTAGATCAAGAGCAGGGACAGTGGTCCACACCCCCGTCCCCTTTGGCTGAGATCCTGTAATCACCGGGCTCTTGGCTAGGAGAGGCCAACAAGCCTTTGAATGAGAAATGACTGTACCTCTCTAATGCATCAGCCATCTCAACTTTGAAGAGCCATTTTCTGGCATGAGAGGGTATCACAGGTAGGAAAATCAGGTCACCACCACCACCACCATCATCATCTTTACAATCATTATCTCATCCACTAGCGTAATTGAAAGCGGGACCTTTTTATACAATTATTTTCATTTAGCTGTCCAAAGCCTAAAAAGCTAAACTCGCCACAATATGTCACAGTAATGTTATGCCCTGTGGTGCACTTTGACTCGCACAGAAACACACACACACTATCTAGGTGGCGCAGTATACATTGTGTGGAGAGACACAGGTCAGCCATTCTGGCACAGGCCTGCCTGTCAAGTGCTGCTACTTGTGCCGGGCTCTGCTAATGGACTGCTAATAGAAGTGAATGTTGCACTGTGAAGCTCCCCTGTAGTTGAGAGTGTCACACAGGGTGATTAATGACACACTCTCCTCTCCTCCCCTGTCCGTCCCTGTCCTCGCTCCATATCTCGCTTTCACCCCTTCTCTTCTCTCTTCCTCTACCTCTCCACTCCTCCTCGCCACTAATCTTTCTGTCCCATTTGCCTCTATTGTGTCCTTGCGATCACCCTCTTCTTGCTCTTCACCACTGCAACTCTTATTGCTGTCCTTTGCGTCTGCCTCTCTGGGAGGAGACGGGGATGATGATAGGAATCTGAAATCAGCATTATACTCCCCAACAAGTCAAGTTTATTTGCAAAGCTCTAGTTTCCAAATGGCTGCAATATGAGGATAACAAATAAAAATGGCAAGAAAACCTCTAACAGAAACCTCATTAGGAAAAAAAGCTTTTAGGTTTACTTTACTGGAAGAGGCATCTTTCCACCAGGCTGGTCAGAGAGCATAAATACGCAGAATAAACACTAAAATTGCTTCGGGGAACCACTCATATCTGGTGGATGGGTATTGGCAGCAAGGCACCCGGACAGCAGAAGCATTGTGGACACTGAGGTCATGATCTCTGTATTGTTCCTGGGAGTTTGTTGGTTTTAACAACCTGAGGAGGAGTTCACATTCTGTTATCATACACAAATTAAACATTATTGCTGTGCCATTGTAAAGCACTTTGGTCGACTTGTTTTTCAATGTGCTATATCAATAAAATGATTCGATTCACATTCTGCTATCATACACAAATTATACATTGTTTTAAGGACTGATTTTAGGCTATATTTATTTAAGTTATACTCAAATATAATACAAGAATTTAGAAAGGGGAAAGCTCTGAAACATAATTAGACCGTTATAACGGGAGATAAAATGTACAGATATTGTAAGGGAAAAGATAAATGATTTAGTAAAGTAAAAATCTAAAATAATTTGAATATTTCAAAGGCTTTTTTGGTGGCTGGTTAAACATTTCTGAGGCATGTGGCGTTGCACCATAGACTAGTATATAAGATGTGGACGTAGTCACCGTGACGTCATACATTCGTTTTTGGACCACCCTTTTGAAGCCTCGAGGTCGGCATTTTGGCTGTCGCCATCTTGGTTTTTTGGAACCAGAAGTGAATTAACTGAATAAGACATTTTTAGGCAACCAAAATGTTACAATTACCTTTCATGAACTGAAAACACACTGTGAAAGGGTTAAAGTTGTAAGACGAAAACATGGACAACACCCAGACCGGACAACTACGTGGTAGCGACATGACAATCACAAGGTAGCCTTCTCATAGACTTCGATACAATCAGACTTCTTTTTGCAACCAGAGGAGTCGCCCCCTGCTGGCTGTTAGAAAGAATGCAGGTTTAAGGCACTTCAGCATTGGCTTCATTTTTCAGACCTGGGAGTTGCCGACTGGGTTGCACTAAAGCGGAGTTTGAACTCATGACCTCAGTATTATACGGCGACAGTATTTGCCTCCACCAGCACATTACAAGATCCACCAGCTGACGGCAGAACTGTTCCCAGCCCCAAAATAACTCCATGTATATTTTCTGCCATCATAACAATAGCATATGACATCAAGTGGAGCAGGGAAGCGAACTCAGCAGCAGCCACTTTTCACAGTAATTATCACTCTACTTCCACGCTCCGCCTGTGGCTCAGCTAGCAACCGGCATGCACCTCTGACCCCTCTCAGCACCGTCGGACCATACTGTACACCCTGTTTACTCTGCCCTCTTCCTTTCACCTGAGCACAGGGGAGTGCCTTACTGAATCTTAATTTCCTCCAATTACACTAAATTGCTTTGACTGTAAGTGTGTGTCATAATGCCAGCTCATGGGCGCTGGCAAAGGGCTATCATAGAGGATAATTCATAAGTACCGCTCCTTGCACACAATGTGCTCATTGTGCATACAAGCCCTGTTTATAGAATGACCGCGATGGTTGTAACGTTAGCGGCCCCAGAGGAGCCGGTTGTCAGGCCGCAGGGAAGCCTGTTAGAATAATAATGATAGAAATAACATGCACGTTTACCTGCGCTCCTAAAGCAGATCAGCCTGAAAAGGAGTGTTGGAAAATTGCAACGTCTTACTGTGCACTGAGTCACGATATTTTAGAAACCATATATAATAAGGAACTTTTAACTTTTCCCTCTGAAAACAATCCTCTGAGGGCACATCATCAGAAAGTGGGGAGGTGGCAGAGACAGGAACATGGTGAAAGAGGAAAAGAGAGACATAAGAGCAGCATTGTGGAAAAACTGAACTAATTCCCAGGAAGGCCACTACCCTGGGCTGGACTTTAGACTTTTATCCACAGCCTAACACAGACATACAGTATAAACCATAAACTGTATATAGGAGTAGTAGAAATGGACGTAGTCACCGTGACATCACCCATTGGTTCGTGGACTGCCGTTTTGAAGCCTCGAGTTTGGCATTTTGACCGTCACTATCTTGGTATTTGGCCGTCGCCATATTGTTTTTTGCAACCAGAAGTGACACGAAAAGGTAGAGCTGAGCCCAACCGAACGCTTAATAAGGCATTTTTAGGCAACCAAAAAGTTTATAATTAACATGAACTGAAAACAGACTGTGAAAGGGTTAAAGTTTCAAGACGAAATTGCGGACAACTTGCAGACCGGACAACGCCGTGGTAGCGACCTCTCAATCACAAGGAAGCCACGCCCTAAATCATCCCCTGCTTTATGGTCTATCTGACTCATAATTTACTAAATGAACATCATGCTGTATTGAAGAAGACTTGAAACTAGCGATTGAGAACATAGTCTTATGTTTACAATGTTTACTGAGGTAATAAATCAATTCATTTTCTCAGACTTCTTTTTGCAACCAGAGGAGTCGCCCCCTGCTGGCTGTTAGGAAGAATGTACGTTTAAGGCACTTCTGCATTGGTTTCACTGGAATATACTGGTATAAATATGTCAGTGCTAAGGAACATTATTGGTCAGAATTCAATTAAGCAAACGCTATTCTCTCCCTCACACCATATGTTTAACATACAAAACTGTCTCAATTTAAGTATTTACAAATCCTCAATGAACCCATATCCTCTTCTTTTCCTCCCTGAGGCAGATTCAATATGTGAATATGTTTTCCCCTGATTCACTGGTTCGGTCTGTTTCATGGATAACAATATCTAATATTTCATCTACAAACTGTTTTTTACATTCACTTCCCCCGTAAAAGGAAAAAAACTTTTTAAAACATCTCTTGCCGTCTTTTCCCCCAACATATCATCATGATATTCCACATATTCCCATAACAACTTGACATCCTCCATCGCCTTTTTAAAACAACATGCACACAGATACGGACACTGCACACACATACTGTACAGCTCTGCCGCGGCTGCATGTGCTGGAAATACCAGGAGTACATCTGTTCTTGCACCAAGGGTTTCCAATCAAGCTACTGTCAGTGTCACAGAGCTCCCAGCAAGCTAGCTCTCTGGCAGCTCCCAGCTTATATCTGTCTCAACCTGTCTCCTTTGTCAAGAGTTCAGCAGGTTAATGAGCACTCTCATTTCCCAGTGCTCACTTCTGTGTGTAGATCGGGGTGAGAGCAAGTCCTCTCTCAAAGGCAAAGTCAGGGGGAAGTAAAAATAAACTGCAACAACCAGATGAAATGTGCCTACAGTAAGTATACAAAAAATATGTTCCAGTGACTCCAGAACTAAATATGCAGGAGCGCGGGTGGTTGTTGTACGAGGAGCGCCTGCATGGGTAAGCGAGCCACTTTAATCAGCAGTAGTTTTACATTGAAGAAGTGACTCTCCAGCGATTTGGAAATGTGTAGAGCTCATCAGTGACCAAAAATAGCAGGGCCCATTAATTAGTCTCAAACAATGTTCTCCTGCTGTATCGACTCCTTAATGGACAGAGAAGGACCTTGTTCGTATTCCCATCTAGTCAATGACACAGGGCTCTCTGGGGCGTTGGGATGGGTATTATGTCATCTCACCCTGCCCTTCAGAAACCGGACCTGTGCTGTTTTTTTATTCCTCCTCTGCCTCTTTTTTGCTCATTAACTATGCAGGAGTGAGATGAAGGTCTGGAGCAGCTAGATAAGGTTGCTCGCAGACCCCCAGCCCCGTCTAGGATATGTGCTTGGACCTCCAATTTAAGCTTGCGTTGCTCTTTCATGAGCAGCAACTTTCGCCGAGAAAAAAAAAATATGTTACATCGTTGGAGAAATCTGCAACTAAGCCTTTCTCCTGTCTGCAAAACCGAGGATCTGCTCGTTTCTTCCCATCTCATCAGCCGTTCCAGAAAGAGCAGGCAGACCACCTACCTCAATTCCAGAGGCATCTTGACACACATGCACAAACACATACTGAACGCTCGCCCTCACACAGATGGCTTCCTCCGAGCTCCCTTTGTTTGATAGACAATCCCACTCAGGAGAGAGCGGATTAAGTAAATGGCTTCAGGTGTTGTGCCATTATCTCAGTGCTCTCCATACCTGACAGCTATACTACGGTTTACAGAAAACATCTTTCAACAAGAAGACTCTACTCTGAGGGAAACGGCACTGAAGGCTTAAAAAAGAAACAGCAACAACAAGGTGCTTACTGGTTGAATACAACAAGGAATTAAAACTGATTATAGAGGTATGTGAGGTGAAAATGAAAATTGTATCGAAAAACATACAGATTATTCAATCGTAATAAAGAGCTGACTTCTGAGCAAAGGTCAAGACTATTTAATTGTTTTAGTTTCACTGAACTTTAACACTAATCATCATTAAAGGATGATCTTAATTTGGAATTAAACTACTCATATGAAGGTCAAAACAAGATTGCCCAAGAATGAACAATTTTGTGGATTATTGTTTAAACCTGGAAAAATCAAATGAATGAACATCGAGCCTCTCATCTGGACGGTTTTCACAGTGTGAGCAGATGTCCATATGAATCTAAATAGATAGCAGTATAGAAACTGGGTCAAGAGTTAGAATTTAAATTTAATTTGGTTCATAATAATTAGGGTAAATAATAATTGTCTACATATTAGATTTGACCTCCTGTAATGTGATTCAGAATTAATAAGGCAATTTGTATTTCTAGTGAATCTATTCATGCACAACAATCTTTACTTTAAGGATTAATTTGGGTTGGATGTAAAAAACAAAAAAATGACATTTTGATGGCATCTCGGAAGCTTTTTGATTTATTTTCCTAGAGAAACAGATGTCCTCGTGGGATTTTCGTGGTTTACACAACTGAAATAAGCAACATTCAATATCTTAAATTAAAGTTTCACCCTTTTTTCCCATCATGGTTTTCCACAGAACAGTTAATTTGACCTTTATGGTTTGTCATATCTTCGTAATTAGCCCACATTATTGGGAGTTTATGATTTTTAGGCCTTCTTGCTTTTTTCCACAGGCTGAATTTATGCCTTAATCTCAGTGCCAAAAGGTGAATAACCTATTGTATTTTTAATGCAAAGAGTGTGAGTAACTTCAGGTGGTTCTTCCTGTCCACTCCACCCTTAGCTGTATAGCCTACAGGAGTTTAGACAACTTTTACGCAGCGTAAAAGCCAAGTTCACAGGTCAAGAATGGGGACTTTTAACTTTATTACCTTGAGCCCCTCCGATATCCACCAGGAGAACAACGAGCAACAACAGTCTGGACACGGTCCGCATCTCAGGAGAGGATCTCGGCACTCTTCCTCCTCCTTCTCTAGCAGTCTGTGCGCCGCCGAGCCCCATGGTGAGGAGTCCAAACTCCGCTCCGAGTCACTGGGAAATTGCGCTCAAAAGAAAACACGCACTATTTCTGTCGCTCCTTGTTGTTGTTGCGCTGCAGTCGAAAAAAGAAACCCCGAGTGCAAAAATACAAAAACGGCTTTTGCAGAGAATATATCCAGCAGTGTTTGTTGCGGTCATGCAAAATAAACTGTGCCAGTTTGTGGAACAAGAGGCGGGTGCATCGCCCTCCGTCAGGAGGAAGGATGTTGCATTAAAATCGGTCCCCGTTCCGTTTTCCCTTGAAAGCTTCACTTGGTTTGTTCTCTGTAGGTGTGGATCGATGTCTTGGTGGCAAATTCATGCTCAGGTTTAGTCCCCAACACACACACGAAATTCAAAGTCCTCCGGTGAGTCCTCCACTCTCTCTCTCTGTGTGTCGCACCTTTTCACCCGTGCCAGCTGAGTGAGTGTGTGTATGAGAGCCGTGTGTGCGTGCGCCGCGCCTTGCGCTCCACTGACGGGACTGAACCAGGAGGAAGGAAAGGAGAGCAGTCTCTCTGCGGGCTACCTTCACTCCTTCAACCAATCCAAGTGCTCCGGCAAGTGGTGGAGGCGCTGTATAAAAACCTGGCCCGGACAGCTGGCGGAGGAGGAATGGATGGATGGATGGTGTTCATTAAAATACAAGAAGTTCAATGGATGTCAATCATTTTTAAGTTAGTGATGCCCATACAGCTCTAAAGTAGCATTTCAAAATAAGTTTACATTTTATTTCATTTAGTCTCTATTTAAAAAAACATTTCTGAAACCATTTGAGCCACCATAATATTTTAAAGGGGAACACCACCTTAATTAAGAATTCCAATATGTTATTTCCTATAGGCCTATAGGGAAGTTCAATCAATATGTGTGAGCATGAGCTGCTCTCTCTCTCTCTCTCACTCGCTCTCTCAAAGCCAGAAACCAGAGAAGTGAGTCTCAAACTTGTGATGTCATTGAGGGCTGCGACTAACGATTATTTTCATTGTCCATTATTTTTTCCGACTAATCGATTAGTTGTTTGTTTGTCTATAAAATATCAGTGTATCCCCAAAGCCCGAGATGACAAATGTCTTGTTTTGTCCACAACTCAAAGATATACAGATCACTGTCATAGATGAGGAAAGAAACCAGAAAATATTCAAATTTAAGAAACTGGAATCAGGAAAATTTAGAATTTTTTTACTTAGAAATTGACTCAAACTGATTAATTGATTATCCAAATAGTTGGCAATTAATTTAATAGTTGACAACTAATGGATTAATCATTGTAGTGCTAATGTCATTAAGTATTAAGTCTGGAGCTGCTCCATATAGACAATGAATGGGAGGCTGCATTCGTGGACCCACAGAATGTTTGTTTTCTTTTTTATACCCAAATGATCTTTATTCTATTGTAGTGTTGTCAGTTGTGAAACATAAATGTACCCATATACTCAGAGCATCCCCATGGGTGCAGAGCCATGCCCTGACAAATCTGGTGCCCTAGGCAAGATTGTAGCTGGTGCCCCTTGCATCGCAGCCAATTCCACCACCAATCATTGTGTTCATATACGCTCACACAGAAACTGCATAGCTTCATGTCTTTGAGATTAAGCCATGCAGATCATACTTAAAATAAAAGGTGTATTTCTCAAAATGATGTTGTAGGTTATTCCCCAAACACCTGATTAGTCTTTCCAACTTTCCCTAATGAATTTAAGGTGGTATTAACTAACATATACTCTAACTATTTATTAGCTATAGGGTGAAGCTGCGGGCAACCCAGAAAATAGGTCCTATTTAATAGGCTATGTGTTGTTGTGGCCTCATTTGGTAATATTTTGAAATAATAGTATTAAATAGTATTAGTAAAAAAAAGTAAACGTTATAAAAACAAATTTTCCCCTCATTTGGGGTGCCCCTGTGGATGGAAGGCGACCCTAGCATTCGCCTATACCGCCTTTGCCTAGGGCCGGCTCTCCCTGGGTGCTCTCAGTGTTATCTGTAACATCTTTCCCTATTCATTGTCTACGGAGCAGCTCCACACTTTATACTCAATGACCTCACCAATTTGAGTTTTAACATTAGTTTTGGGATTTGGGAGAGAGTTGTTCATGTTTATTCATATTTTTTGGACTGTCTTAGACCATAGGATTAACATATATGAATTTTGTATAAGGCCGTTGTTCCCCTTTAATTAAGGTACTTGTTATAGGTCTATTGTATTGTTAGTGGTGGAACAAGTACTCATACTTTACTTAGGTTAAGTATTTTGCTACCATAATGTAAAAATATGTGACTGATAAATTAATATAAATAGTATTTTTACTGATGCATCAATGCACTTGAAGCTAGTTTTGACTACAGTTAGCCCAGTGGTTCCCAACCTAGGGGTCGAGCCCCTCTAAAGGGTCACAAGATAACAGGAAGAGTCGTGACATGATTAGGTGAGAGGATGGAAGAAAAAACAAAGTTCTGATACATAATTCTATATTAATTTTTGGACTTCTCTCTAATCTCTAAAATTTTTGTTTTAATTTTTTTTATGAAATATTGGATCATTTGACCTATTTGGGACTCAAGCTGTTATTATATGAGAATTTTAGAGGGGAAATGTCTTTTCTGTGGAACTGCTATGGACTCATAAACATCTGAAACATGTCAAAGAGCCTCAACTATAAACAGATCTTTTTTACAAGGAGTCACAAGACAAAGTAACCAGTAACTATAGCTGCCAATTAAATGTAATTTTTTTTTTTTTAAAATACAATATTTCCCACTGAAATGTAGTGCAGTAGAAGTATAATGTAGCAGAAAATAGAAATACTCAAGTAAAATACAAGTACCTCAAAATGGTACTTACTGGAGTACCTTTCCACCCCTGTGTATTGCCAACAGGTGCTTCCGTTTCCTGGTCTCTCTGTGTGTTTTGAGAACATAAATCGTCATTAATTTAGCTGCATGCAGGCGCTGCAACAGGAAGGCATAATTTATTGGACCGGGCCCTGCACTCACCCTTGTTTCTGTCACTCTAATTGTTATTTAGCAGTAGTAATGGCATGTCACAAAACCTGATCAATAATGACCTCAGCCTAACAGACACAGCTGCTCTTGAACACACACACACAGAGAGACACACAGACACACACAACGATTTGCTTTGCAGAGGGAAATTTGTTTCAGTGATTCCGATAAAAGGCTGATGAGTAATTACATATGCATGACAGATGTCTGGGCAATGCCCCCGATACTTCATGATTAATGGGAAATTTGAGCTTGACACTATCTCTGCACCAAAATGAAACGTGATAAACTTTTAAAATATGAATCTAATTTAAGAAGCATAGTATATTCTCCTCCCCTCCATCACCATTTTTACATGTACGGTGATGTCAACGGCCAGCTGTCATCCTGCTGGCATTTCAATTTCAGGTAGGATGTGCAGGAAATTGCTTTTATTCTCGACTCAATGTCTTCTAGGTTAGGAATGATAGCTGTGGTTTGGGTCTCCAAAATTATATCTCATATTGTATATTCTACATAATGCACAGTGTGTTTAATGTGTGGTGTAATGTCTTTTGCCATTTCATATAGATTCAATAAGGTGCTGTAAACGTTCCTCAGAGAGGGTCGCTCAGAGAGGGTTGCCAGTGGTGAAAGTGAAAGTGAAGCCAATGTGGAAGTACCTTAAACTTGCATTATTTCTAATAGCCAGCAGGGGGCGACTCATCTGGTTGCAAAAAGAAGTCTGATTATATAGAAGTCTATGAGAAGTGAGCCTACTTCTCACTTGATTTATTACCTCAGTAAACATTGCAAATATGAGTTTATGGTCTCAATCACTAGTTTAAAAGTCTTCTTCAACACAGCATGATGTTCATTTAGTAAATTATGGTCCCATTTAGAGTCAAATAGACCATAAAGCAGGGGATGCTTTAGGGCGTGGCTACCTTGTGATGGACAGGTCGCTACCACGGCGTTGTCCGGTCGGGTGTTGTCTGTGTTTTCGTCTCACAACTTTAACCCTTTCACAGTGTGTTTTCAGTTCATGAAAGATAATTATAACCTTTTTGGTCACCTGAAAATGTCTTATTCTGCATTCGGTTGTACTTAGCTCCACCCTCTCGTGTCACTTCTGGTTGCAAAAAAACGAGATGGCGACGGCCAAAATTCTTGAGGCTTCAATACGGCAGTCCACAAACCAATGGGTAACGTCACGGTGACTATGTTTCTATTTCTTAGTCTGTGGTCCATGCTAACTCCATAGTGATGCATTCATGCTGCTATCAAAGGTGCTCTGTTTGGTCAAGATATGACGAGTGTACGAGCAATACGGGAGCGAAACTGAGGCAATGTTCCTTAAACGAACTTGAAGCGATGTGTGCATTTGTAACGGCATCTCATCTTGCTCGATGTATTCATTTGAACAAAAACAAAAAGAGCACTCTGACCATGAAGGCCACATCCTGACCCTGCCACCAGCATGTCACATTACAAACCGGGATTTCTCAGCTTGCGCTTTATTCTTCAGCTCCTCAGTCACCCAGCTCTGGCGATGCCTCACACATAGCCTCATTTTCTTCTTCTTTGCTGACTGGAGTGGAAAGCGGCGTAGCCCTCTGCGGCATGCAGCCCATCCAATTCAAGGTTAAATGATGTGTGCTTTCTGAAATGTCCTTCTGCACACTGCTGTTGTACCGAGCTGTCATTTATTTGTGGCCTGTTAACTTGGACAAGTTTTGCCAGTCTCCTCTAAAAGCAAGTGTTAAATTATCAAGTCCCTTCCATTGTTTTTTGTTTCATTCTCTTGTGATCTGTCATTTAAAACACAGTGGAATAATTTTTAAAAGTTAGTTATGAGACATAAAAAAAAATATGAATTGCAATATGTGAGATAAAAACATAATCACATAGAACTCAATGAAAATACTCTATTAGGCAAAACACTTTCTGTTGCTTCCCAGAGAATTGCACTAAATCAATAATGCTATGTTGTCTCTTGTTTGGCTCTAAAGCTGCTGGATCAAGGTTTAAAATTGTTTTTAAATTCCTTATGAACTGCCTCTCAGTGCAGTCGAGCAGCACAATATTTGGCAATTACTGTATCTAGTCTGAAGGAGTGATGCATAAGAGAAAGAGGGAAGATGTCTTCACAAGAAAACACTGAGGCGTAAATGCCCCCCAGATTGTTAACATGCCCCTTTCAGCAAATAACTCCCCCTCACATGCACACCTTTGTGAGGATAGAAGCATTTTTGCCCACAGCGCTGCTGTTAGATGGATGTTTTAGTCTTGCAGGAAACTTGACACTGTAGTACGCGACAACCCCAGGAGGTTCGGCCGTGTCTGAGATGCTGAAAGTGGAGTGTCTGGAGCGAACGACCCCAGCAAGCTAAAAGTCCCTTGAATCAAACGCCCATTTTAGCTTTCAGTTTAAGAGCAACTGAACTCCTGAACTTTACATGCTTTATAACTATGCTTTATTTATGCGTGACCCACTGTCTGAGTCACTTAGTTGTTGGCTTCGATTTGAAGGTACTGCAGAAGATGGATACTAAATGTGTGTGTATTTCATCTTTATTGCCACCAAAAAGGGAAGTGTGAAAAGTTCACCCCATTTAGATTATATCATTCTGTGTCTTTTTCAAGAACAGGTTAAACGTGTGGATTTTACGTTATCAGTGAGTTTGAAAAAGAAAAGGTGGGAAGCTGTGTAGACAGCTTTGTAGCTCCGTCCTTCTCAGAAGCCAGAAGGATAGCACGTATCCTCTTGTGGTTTTAAACACATAGTGACCTTTGCTGACATATTGGAGCAAGAGCTTCTCTGTTTTATACACACTAGCTGTATCACTTTGGCCCAAACGGTGATATCTCAACTATTACATACATTACCATGTAATGTTGTTAAGACATCCATGCTGAAATAACTCTACTTGATGAATCAGTAACAAATTTTGTACTCATTCCCAGATGAAAAATTCTGGTAACTTCTGCAATCCCCTGTAACGCCACCAGGAGGCTGACATTTCTGGTTTTTAGTGAAATGTTTCAACAATTATTGGATGGATTGCCATGAAATTTGATACAGGCATTCATGTCCCACTCAGGATGAATTGTAATAACTTTGTTTTTTACCATAGACTGTATCTAAGAAGTGGACGTAGTCACCGTGACGTCATCCATTGGTTTGTGGAGAATTTTGAAGCCTCGAGTTCGGCATTTTGGCCTTCGCCATCTTGGTTTTTGGCCGTCGCCATCTTATTTATTTTTTTGCAACCATAAGTGACACGAGAGGGTGGGGCTATAAGTACAACCGAACTCTGAATGAGAACACTGAATAAGACATTTTTTAGGCAACCAAAAAGGTTATAATTAACGTTCATGAACTGAAAACACACTGTGAAAGGGTTAAAGTTGTAAGACGAAAACAAAACACGGGACACTAACGATCAGCTGATTGCAAAGTGAAACGTGACGCACGGGATGCGAACAGCGGCCTCCTGGATGACAGCATTGTGTCTGATGCCCTGGGAATGAGAACGGGCTGAGCATCCCCTGCTTTATTGTCTATTTGACTCTAAATGGGACCATAATTTACTAAATGAGCATCATCTTGTATTGAAGAAGACTTGAAACTAGTAATTGAGACCATAAACTCATATATACAATGTTTACTGAGGTAATAAATCAAGTGAGAAGTAGGCTCATTTTGTCATAGACTTCAATACAATCAGACTTCTTTTTGCAACCAGAGGTTGCCCACTGGTTAAAGCCCATGTTAAACCTTATACCTGCTAAAAAATCTGCGCGTTATTGTTAGCATGCTGAAGTTAGCATTCACCTCAATGCACCGCTGTGTAAAAGTGCAGCCTCACAGAGCCTCGAGCATCGCTGTAGACTCTCAGTCTCGTTATACTCTTCATCCTTTGTTGAGGGACATGTTTCCCAGAAACAAATGTCAGACATCCCATATTGCTGCCGAGCGCTCACAAGACCTCTGTGTCTCCCGCCAGGCTGTTGATCAATTAGACAGACAGATTGATAGGCAGCCAAACAAGCAGAGAGATATGCAGGCAGACTGATGATGATGCAGAAAGGCAATGTAATGCAGTCTCTATGTGGGAACCATCCCCCTATCATCCACCACCACACACATGCACACAAATAGGCCTCCGCTTCTTTCTAATTTTAAAGATAAACATCACTGAGTGAAAATGGAATTGGAAATTAATCATGGCTATAAATTAAGTCACCTTTAGGGGTATATCCTTCTTCCTCATCCACAGAGTTACAGGTAGATATAGCTGGAGTTAGTCTGTGCAGAGCTGCAGGATAGAGAGGAATTTGAATGATGACAAATGGCATTATATGTTTTGCACACAAAGCAGTGGTTTGGGGCTGATTTTTTTTTTACAACTGTGAGCCAGAGACACAGTGAATGGTGGCGATGGCAGTATGTGCCACACAATAAAGCTGCTTTCCATCGCTTTGGGCACACTTTACTGCTGCTCTTGATATCAGTATTAAAAGTGATTTGCGGCTCCGTATGTGGCAAGGAATCAAAACTTAATTTAGGCAGATAAAGATGCCATTTGGGAGGGAGATAAAGTGCTGCATCATGGGAGATGTGTTCCCCAGCCCTGCTCTCAGCTCCTCACCCTCACAGCGCCCTCAGATTTACTAGCTCTTTTTTCCTGCTCCATAAAACAGCAAATCTGCTCGCCAGGCGACACAGGCAAATGTTAATGGATTCATTTGTCAAGAACCTTCCACTTATTTACAGTCCTCTTCCATTACCGCCGCTCCTCCTGCGAGAGGAAAACCAGTGGCCAAAGTCAAAATATCGATTTGCCTGTCCATCACCAGCGTGAGTCATCCAGTAAAAACACAAAGCCAAAGACACTGCTGCCACCAGGAGTGTGTTTCAACATGACAGTTATACAATCGCTAGCTTTTTTTTTGTGGATGGTGGCTGTTCCCATCACTGCAATTATGTGATGTAATAAGCGTAAATAAAATGTCAGCGCAATTCATCATTTGCAAATTTTTTAAGAAAAATCACACATTTAATTATCATTTCCATTATCTGCAAGTGATGTGATGAAAGAACATTACTCAGCGCTGAAATCTGTTTTCATTTATTTATTTTTTTCAGCTGATTAGACTGTTGTCAGGCTATTAAATAGGTGTTATCTGTCGCTATAAGCACCATAGATGTGGGTCAATAGGGGCCTACTACACCCAATAGTAGGTTTTATCATCTATTCACATGACAGATCACCAAAATAAGTTATAAAAGAACACAACGCAGACGCAGAAGTAAAGTATAGTATAGACAGCGTGAAACTCCATATGGGGTGGAGGTCAGGGTCGATAGATGGGACACAAAACACACTTTTGGCTTTCACCCGGGAGACCAGGGTTTGCATCCTGTGTGAAACCAACAATGTGTAGTTGTTTTTCACTTTTGAAATGTAGTTATTTAAAGCCAAAACAATGTTTTTCCCTAAACTTAGCTAAGTAGTTTTGTGGCCTAAACCTAAAGAAGCCTTTTTGTTTGTGTTCGAAACGTAACGTTTCATTCACTTTTACAACGTAGTAGGTATAGTAGGCCCCTATTGACCCACATCTATGGTGCTTATAGCGACCGATAACGCCTATTTCCTGGCAGTCGAATCGGGTGTTTTTTGCACACACAAAACATAATTTCTTGGTGTCAAGGAACATTTGTGGAATTATTTGCTCGCCTTATAAAATGACTGAACTTCACACAGCGAATGAACATGTCAACATGTTTTATTTATTATTTTTTGTAGCAGATAGTGTTCAGAGTGAGGCACAGGGTTTTAAATATTTTACTTGGGGCGAATCTTACTCTGAGAGTGAACAGTTTTACCTGAAATTACATTTCTCTTGAGCTTCCCATAAGAGAAGTCTGAAGAAGCTTCATTAATGCTGTTTGTACTTAAGCACATATACAGTACAAAGAGTACTGGGGTTGATTATATTGGCGTGCTGCAGCTCCTTAGACCACCAGGGTTGCTCCACTGTGACTGCTGACGCAAGCCAGACCTTGACCCCATGTGCACCAGCCACTGATGGTTCAGACTTCTCATTTGAACACTCAGCCTGGAGGAAGGTGAGAGCCCCGCTGCGCCGCAGACCAGATACCCCCCCCTCTCAACACATCTTATATCTTCTCCACTGCCCAGGTTGGCTGAGCTGTGGCCACTGGATCAAAGCTTCAAGCTCCATTCTGTTTAGTATCCGTCCAAACCTTCCTAGATCAGATCTGAGCCAAACAGATATCACAATCTGAGCGGAAATATGACTAAAAGATTCACAGCTACTGATGTGGTAGCAGTTGTTGTAGTAGTAGTAGTAGTAGTAGTAGTAGCACTTCATTAATCCCTCTCAGGCATATTTCTCTATCACAGAAACATCAAAAGCAATGTAAGATGCAATACCAAAACATAAGCAGGTCACACACAAGCCAACCGCTCATACATATGCACCACCAATTTGCAGATTCCAGATAGCATCATATATATTATGCAAAACATGCTAGTGCAAAGTTCAATCCTGGAAAAATAAAATAAAATGAGTTGTTTATCATATTTCCCATGGAACTAAATGTGATCATATACTGTAGGATGTGATCATGTTTGCTCCTCTGTGCTTAGAGTTTCTGATGCTATTGTCAGTTTTACTGTGAAACTGAAGATCATTACGGCTCTTTAGATCACAGTCACTCGAAGAAGACAACACATTAGCAGCCTGGACTGGGGGCATTTCAATAGGAGAGCAGCACAACAATATCCACAAAGCAGCTACAGGATGTCTGTGATTCATTGTTTAATAAACACAGAGTATATCCTTGAAGAAAAGTATTTACTCCCTTTCCACGGCGTGCCGTGACTCAGATCCACAGAGGTTGCTGCGTGGCCTTTTGCTAACTATATAAAAGCTTCTGATTATCTCTCGCTCACCTCGGCTCAGAGGCCAGACTCTTATAGCACTGCAGTATCTCACAGTCTGCCATCCATACTGCTTCATCCCCCATCATTCCCTCTTTCCTGCTCCTTCTTTTTTCCTTTTCCACGGTCCCCACCTCCCATCCGGGGAAATGGCTTGGCCTTTCTGAAGTAAACAGGCATTAATCACTCCTTGAGAGGGAATTGTCCGAGGGACAGCCCGAGGCATTTGAAGGGGGCCACACAGCGGCACATGGGACCAGGAGATAGATGCTGTAGGGTTGTGGGGTGTTATGGCCCCCTATGGGATGTGCACAGCACCAGCTGATGGGGTCAGCGTGTCCACCTTGGCTAAGTGTGTCAAGGACACTGAGAAGAGGAGGTGGGACTTTGGCTCGGGGTGAAATACGCTGCTGTAAACTAGAGCAATGGGCTAACAGAAAGAAAATCTTTGTTTTTTCTTCTTGTTCCCCTTTTTACAAACAACACAAGGAGTTCACACATGTGGATAAGCATAAATTAATGAGTGATCTGTCATGAAATATGAGAGTGAAAAAACATCACACACTTTCAACTGGTAAATGTCAGAAAAACATCCATTCTGCTTCCTACAGAATGAACCCGTGGATGCAGTATTATTTTGTATTCTTTGACATTTCAAAAGTCTGATATTGACCACAAAATCTACTTTTAGCAGAAGGTTTATGGACATAACCTCAACATAATGTAAACCACCATCAAGAAAATGAGGACAAATATTTATGATGTCTTAATTTTTGATGTAGTGTGCTCATCATTAGATCTAAGACACATGAATAACACAATCTAACACAGTTTATGAGCCATGAACGGCAAGTACAATGCCATTTGAATCTTCTCGAGTGACCACATTAAAAGTGTCTTTTATTATGAATAATGTAAGATATGATTTCTCCAATGGATCAATTGTTGACTGCTAATTGGGATGATGTTTTTTTGTTCTTGTTTTACAGTCTATTTCATGAGCCTAAAAGCCAATATGTTATTACTAATCACATAATGTGGGCTATTAATTTAAAATGTATGGCTGTATTATTCTTATACACATTTGCATTATTGCATTGTACACACGTCATTGTCCCGCTATTGAAACCCAAAATATGGGTTAGGGTTAACAAAGTCAATTATATTCTAACATTAGCAATCTCAACTAATTAGTTCTAGTGTACTCGTGACATGTTTTATGACACAATGTGGCAGAAAGATGCCGCTCAATGACCATGGACCGTTGTCATTCATTATGATCATCTGCTATTTAATTAAAATCCCCAGTGTTTGCCAACCAAGATTTACTGAAGGCAACTCTGTCTAATTACAGCTCCGTGAGACTTATTCATGAAGGTCTAGAGTGGCATTTTTACTGGCAAAGAATTAACTTTTAACGACAGAAATTCAAGTGTAATCAACAGAAAAATGCATCACATAGCGGTTGATTTTTTTCAGTGATCCTCGGGAAGTACCAAAAATACAACAGCAATTTTCTTTCTTTCAGTTTGTTATTATCAGTGATGTTGCCAAGGTTTACGGATAATAAAAACGGAGGAAGACCATTTTGATAATGAAAACTAAGCACTGCTTCATCAACCCTGATGAAATTACATGAAATGAGGACTAACCACAGAGTGGCTCTTTGCAAACCATTCTCTTGCTCAACAAATGATCTCATCTCTCAAGCTTAATAAACATATAGACATGGGATATTATTTTCTCCCACTTTTTCTTAAACGAAGATTTATGCGGGTGAGTTTTTAGCCCCGTTAGAGCTGTGGCTCAATGTCGGCCTGTCGGTCAGTTGGTCCACTTTGTCCAGACTGAAGTGTCTCAACAACTATTGGATAGGTTGCCATGATTTTGTAAAGACATTTATGGTCCTCAGAGGACGAATCTTACTGACTTTGGTGATCCCCTGACTTTACCTCTAGCGCTGCATGAGGTTGCCATTTTTTTGTGAAATGTCTCAACGAGTATTGGATGGATTGCTATGAAATCTGATACAGACATTAATGTCTCTCTCGGAATGAATAACGTTGGTGATGCATTCACTTTTCCTTTTGCACTATTTTGAAGGGAGTAACGGCTTGTAATGTGATATATACAGTATATATACACAGTATATCAGATTAAAAAACTAGCACATATCATGGATGTTTTTTGACAAGCTGTTTTGATGAGGGTCAGATTCAACTGGAATGCAAATTTTAAAGGATTGGTCGGCATTTTTTCAAGTCTATCTTAAAACAACAGATGTTTATCTGTACTTTGCAACAGTTTTTGGTTGCTGCCATTATTTCTCCTGTCCATACAGGCCCTTAAGAGTTCCCTATCTAGTGGGGGACAAAATCCACAGACCTCATTCTGTGCAAAAAGGCATTCAGCTGAAGCTTATATGTGGCTTCAGCAGTATGCAAATAAAGAGGGCATCTTACAAATTTATAGTCTTGTGTGATACCTAAGGGATAACAACAAAGAGAGGGAATTTCATGATAGAACAAGAATACATTCAGAATACATTCAGATCTTTTACACTAGAGAAGCATTAGGAAGGGATCTCCTCTCAGCCAGTATGGACAGGAGGAATAATTACAGCCGCAAAAAACAGTTTCATTGTACATATGGGCATATGAGTGCTCTTCTAAGACGGACTTGAAAAAACGTGAACTTTTCCTTTAAATGTAATTTACATGGCATGTAGTTTGTTAAGTTTCTGTGAGTAAGTCTATTGCCCGTCTTCAAGCCATTACAGCTTCTGCTGGTCCTCAGCTCGTTACAGCCACGCAGAGCACTCAGCCAGACAGCAGGGAGACAGATGTTCCTCATCTTAAGTGGTGCTTTAGAAGGTATTGATGGTTTAAAAGCAGCTAATAAGTGATCAATGAGGAGACTTCTGTCTATTTAGTCATGATGGCAGCATGGTGGACAACTGTGCCGATGGAAACTCTTAGAGAGCTGCTCCCAAACCTCCTCATTAAAGTGTTGTTGCACACATTTCAAACTGATTCAAATGATCCAGCCTCAATAACACACTTCACTGGTATATATATATATATATATATATATATATATATATATATATAGATCTTATTATAAATTAGTATGTTATATCATTACAAAATCACTATGAGGGAAAGCAGAATTTAAGGTCTTTTGCTTTTAGGTGAAGTGACAGTTGGGCAACAACTGGAGTCTTGGCAAAGCAGCAGCAACACTGATTACAATCAGCCAGATGGCTGCCAAGCAATGTTTGGGTGTAATTGGGAAGGAGGGGGAAAGCAGCTTTGATACTAAAATTTATCTTTCATGTCTTTATTAACCTAAAGCTCCATAAAGCTGTCAAACATTTTGAACATTTTATGTTACCGGTTTTTCAAACGATTTGAATGTTTATGCAGGACAAAAGCCATATTGGAAGTAAGCCACTGGAGTACACATTCTGATATACAGTATTCAACTACATGCATAAATTAAAGAGGACCTACTGGCTTATTTTCAGGTGCATACTTGTATTTTGGGTTTCTACTAGAACATGTTTAGATGCTTTAACGTTCAAAAAAGGCTTTAATTTTCTCATACCGGCTGTGCCAACACATTCACATCCCAATTTGTAGACGCTTTGACAGACCCCTGGGCATCACTTTTCGTTCGTAGTAAACGCGTGCTTAATGTTGTGAATTAAACAAAAACACTTGTTTAAGTTTAGGCAACAAAACCACTTAGTTAGGTTTAGGAAAAGGTTGGGGGCACGAATGAACAGCTGATTGTAAAGTGAAAGTGAAACGTAACGAAAGGGATACAAACAGCGGCCAACTGGATGAAAGCCTTGTGTTGTTGTTCTCTAACTAGCTTTGTTTGAGGGCGTGCCAAACTAGCCATTATGCAAATGTGTTACTTGGTGACATCACTATGTTATGGAAGAAAAGTCAGGACTTGAAGCACGGCGTTTCAGGCAGTTCAGGAGCAGTGTTTCTGTCGGGGAGAGTAACTCTCTTTGGCGTAGACTTTGGGCTTTGTAACTTTGCAGACCTTTTACATGCAAAAAGATAACACATTAAAGGAAAGGGAAAAAACACAAAAGCATAACAGGTCGTCTTTGAGAAATGTTTTTCACCACCACAAGTTTTGGGTTGTTTTTTATAATAATTCTTTCCCTGCTGCCCCTTCCTATTCAACAACCCTCTCATTAATAGTTTCACAGAAGTCTGAATCACTCTCTGTTTGGCAGGATCATGCAAAAATCCAAATTCCTGGCAGGTGAGAGAAGAAAGGGCAACACATAATGCTCTGAAGCATGAGAGCTCTCCACTTTCCTGAAGATGCTTTCATGTCGCTCGTCTCAAAGTCGGGCCTGTTATTCTTTGTTAGGGTGTGAGTTTCAGCTGTGTTTTGAGCCGACACGACACAGCCAGGGATGTTTGTACATCCAGCGTTAGAATTACGGAGGACTAAAGGCCTGCGTGGTGATGTATGAGCAGGATGTCAGGTCTGTCTGTTAACAATGATTTATGAACGCTTGAGGGGGGGGGTGCGACGAAGGGTTGCAGTAATGCAGTCAGACTGAGAAAGGGTACTGTAAACACAGTGTATGACACCTAATGAAGGCTCACACAGGAATCCATTACACCCCTTCACATTCCACTCTTATGAATGAGAAACTGTCTTATTCCAGGACAACAAAGGGCCAAAGCACTTCATTTAAACATCTTAGAGATGCTCTGCTGACAAGTGAACTGCCTCAAGGTGGAAGAGGGAATCCAAGAAAATAATTATCTGGCTGACCACAAAAATGCTGCCATAGTAAAATATAAAACCTACTCGTATAATGATTAGACTGTTATCAGGCTAACAGGCGCTATCGGTCGCTATAAGCACTATAGATGTAGGTTAATAGGGGCCTACTACACCCACTATTAGGTTTTAGAATGTATTTATTTATTTATTTGACAGGGACAATGCATCTAGGCATTGTTACACTTAATTAAATTGCAACCGATGCAATGTATATAGGACTTCTAGCCATAGCTAGTTTGCAGACCGTGTCCCTGGATTCACATGGTAGATCACTGAAAGAAGGTATGAAAGAACATGACAGGGACCTCTAGCGACCGTAGTAATTATGATTATGCAGAAGCGGTAGTCAGCCGCTGTAGTATAGACAGTGTGAAACTCCATAAGGAGTGGACGTCGGGTGTGATGTATGGGACACAAAGTTTTCACCCAGGAGGCTGGGGGTCGCATCCAGTGTGAAACCAACAACGTGTAGCTGACCTTTTGTTCACAACCTTAAGTTTCACTTTTACTTTTGAAACATAGTTATTGTTAGCCAAAACACTATGTTTTACATGTTTTAAAGTTTTTTTGTTGCCTAAACCTAAAAAAGTTGTAGTTTTGTAGCCTAAACCTGACTAAGTGTTTTTGTTGCCTAAACCCTAAAGAAGCTGTAGTTGTGTTGCCTAAACCTGTTTTTTCTGCCTAAACCTTAAAGAAGTTGTAGTTTTGTTGCCTAAACCTAAAGAAGCTGTAGTTTTGTTGCCTAAACCTGTTTTTGCTGCATAAACCCTAAAGAAGCTGAAGTTGTGTTGCCTAAACCTGTTTTTTCTGCCTAAACCTTAAAGAAGCTGTAGTTTTGTTGCCTAAACCTGTTTTTGCTGCATAAACCCTAAAGAAGCTGAAGTTGTGTTACCTAAACCTGTTTTTGCTGCCTAAACCAGAAAGAACTTTTGTTGCCTAAACCTAAAGAAGCTGTAGTTTTGTTGCCTAAACCTAAAGAAGCTGCAGTTCTGTTGCCTAAACCTAAAGAAGCTGCAGTTCTGTTGCCTAAACCTAAAGAAGCCTTTTTTGTTTTCAAAATGTAACGTTTCATGTAGTTTTACAACGTGATATAACGTGTTGCTTTGAAGTTTTGCTTTTAATTTTACAACGTAGTAGGCGTAGTAGGCCCCTAATGAACCACATCTATGGTGCTTATAGCGACCGATAACGCCTATTTAATAACCTGATAACAGTTGAATCGGGTGCACCCAATCTGTTGGAAGACTCGGATCGTGTTCCTCTTTGTATCTGTAACCCGAAACTCATCAAAGAAATTCCAATAAGCAGTAGAGACATTTCCCAGAGAGCATCCTGTGGGGTTCCTGATGGCGAGCGGCACTGATGTGTGGGGTCAGTGTGTCAAACTCCAATCCTGCCCCATTACTCAGCACAGGTCCCATTAATGTATCAGCCATCTGATCTGCACAGCTACAGAGCAAAGAAGGGGAGGGGGACGTGTAAACACAAAGAAAGAGGAATTCAGGGAGAAGGGGGAGGACATGGAGAGCTGGGTTTGACATCCTTGTTGCGTAAAGTGCAAGCTATTACTGCTCCTCACTGCTGCAACGAATGCACGGACGCACACCGTTAGCACAAGGTCAAATCAATCGAAGAACAGCTGATTTACTCTCTAGAGGTGACGAATGAGAGAGGAGAAGCAGGGAGAAAAAGTTGTGTGTGAGCGTCTGTGTGTGTGTGTGTGAGCGTGTGTGTGTGTGTGAGCGTCTGTGTGTGTGCGCGTGTGTGTGTGTGTGTGTGTGTGTGTGTGTGTGCCCTCAACACAAAAGAGGGCAAAAAGCATGTGTGTTGGTGTGTAGTCGCACGGTAAGCATCCTTTTCTGGGAATGACCTGCTTGTCTCATTAATAGGTTGCTGCCGGAGGGGAACAATATGCAAACCAAGCAGGAAAAATGGAAATCAAAATATTTTCTCCCCCCCGCCCTCCACGGTCACACACACACACACACACACACACTCCCTGACATAACACACATAATCACACTCGCAGTCACAGTGCATTAAATTATTCAGCTCATAAAGCACTTACAGTCCTGATAGGTAAGGGTTTTAATTTGTAAATAAACATGTGCTACCCAACAGAGAGACAAGCCTCACTTAATCATATTTCTTTGGCGTATAAGCTGCTTGTGCCGCTCCATTCGTGTAAAAGTAAGTAACCGTTAGTGGGAGACTTTGTATATTAGGCAGGGGATTTAGTTATGTTCCTTGTACATGCAGTATATTGTTCCACAAATCAGTTTTAGTAGTAAGCTTTAATGCACAGCAATGAGTAAACACTATGCTCACGCTCACTGGGATAATGAACAAATAAAAAAAACGCCATAAAAAGTAAAACGCAAATGTTCCTAAATCTCATTTGCCTGAACAATTAGGCAGAGTGTTTCAGAGCAGCATGTTTAAAGCTGCTGCAGACAAACTGCACCTGGACAGAAAACTATAGGTATTAAAATGAACAGCTACTTGAAAATCATGTTATCGATTCTAGTAGTAGAAACCAGACATTGAGGGGGTGTTGATGAGAAAACAAAAGAGGGCTTTAATTGCATTTTTTGTTTTTTCTCTGCAGCAGATTGGAGCCCGGAGAGCTTTTCCACCGGACCCCTGCTGAGATGGGCTGTGGCAAGAGAGCCCAGACTTCACTTCAGGCTCAGAAACAGGGGAGACGGGATCTGGCGGAGTCCCTCCTGGGCTGGGGGCGGCTGATATCCCAGGACCCCTGCTCTGTTTCTGCTCCGGGTTACACCGGTTCTAGCAGGGGGTCCTCCCCTCCCAGTCCCTGAAGGGTCTCCTCACCCTCTGGATGAACTTCAATTAAAAAAAGGTTGAACTCAAACACCTCATCAACCGGCCCTGAAAAGGACGGCAAAGATGAACTGAGAGAAAGGAGTTTGATTTCATCCAAATTGTGTACTAACTGAATCCTGAGAATTATATCTATTCATTCATTTATTAGAAGGAAGTAGATGACAAACACAGAACATAAAATACACCTGAAATATAGAGGGGGAATCACCAGAGGCCCCACGATACGATATTATCACGATACTTGAGTCACGATATGATCTTATTGTGATTTTAAACATTTTGCGATATGCGTATATGAGTATTGCGATAAGATATATTGCGATTTATAACCTTTTTCAACTGCAAATTATGCAGTTTGTCAATATCTGTTTTTCTGATGAGATGCAGTTTTCACTCTGTTCATCTCAGAGTTTTTACATTCACATATCTTGTGGAAATAGCCATGCCAGTTTTTTCTCGCCAAAATTTAGCGCAACTTTGGAGCGTTATTTAGCATTCTTCCCGATAAGCTACTGTAACATGAGAGGGTACCAATGGATTCCTTATGTTTTCTAGTTTCATATGATACCAGAATCTTCACTCTAGCTTTAAGACTGAGCTTGCAACAATCTTTGAAAAACAGAATACTTGACGTCTGTATATAGATACAATATCGCCACGAAAAAAATTCTGTATTGATTTTTTTACCTCACCCCAACTGAATTACATTCTTAATTGTGTTTCAAAACAAACATTATTGCATTGTATTGTGCAATGTATCTTCTTGTTTTCGGTATCATATTAAAAAAAATCCTTTTTGCTTCAATGGCAGCAGAGATAATAATAATGGCGGAAATGATCTCAAAAAAAAGAAAAAGAAAATGCATGCTTGCTTGAAAGTAATACAAATAAATAATTTCTTTAGGTCTTTAGAGATTTTTCAGCAAAATAATGATAGAGCAGCAGCGAACATGTTGCAGTTGTAACCTCTTTTTTTTCCTTCCCACACCTCTTTCTACTGTTGGGGTTATCTATCTTGTAGGTACAATGCAAACACTACTGGTCTCAATTTCATCGACATTGTTGCTACACTTAAGTGCAGTAACTTAATCCCTTCTGAAACAGAAGGGTTTCAACCTTAGCCGGCGGCCTGGGAGGGGAGGAGCGCTGAGTGGAAGTGGAGGAGGGTGTTGTCACCGCACTTTACAGCATTACGGCGTACTGTAGAAGTGGCAGGGGCCTCAGGGTCATTTAGATAGGGTTCCTCTACCCTGAGGTGTTAAATTCAAAACCACATTTATCATCACAAAAAAAGCTTTTCTTTCAGCATCTGCTCACTTAACTTTAATTATAGCTTCCTTTCAGGGGAGGAAGGCCATTAAGCTGGGCTGGGTCCTTAACTCTCGCTCCTCTCAGTGTGGAGCACTGTGTCATGGCTGGATACTGCACTGATATATGGAAAGGTGGAATTTATTCCTCTTCCTCTTCTTCACTGGGCCAGTAAACACTCCACAAGGGTGAGTCTGTGATCTACAATCCCAGAGGATCGAGACAAGCATTTTGAAGTAGAAATTTCAAAAGGAAAAGTCGACATCGATGCAGTATGAAAGGCTTGGTCTGCACTGTAAACACTATTAAAGACTATACTGTACTTTTTGGTCTGTGTATGTGAGCGTTTGGATTCACAAGAGTGCACTTTTGTTTGTGCACACGTGTGTTTATCCTTCTATAGGCCTCGTGCACTTGGCCCATTTTCCGTCATTGTGCTGTGAGTATCCCACTGGGGAGGAAGACGAGGGAGATTAACTATGTTTCCTGTTGGTGAGGCTTTGATGTTAAGTCCTGGGGGAAACGCTGCTCAGTCACATTTTCCCTTCATCTGCTGTATGTCATTCAACGTGTTCAACCACCTCCAAAGTCACCAAGCCCTTCATGCTGCTCGCCGCCTGCATTTAGAGACATCAGTCATGTTATAAGAGCAGCCCGTAAGTTTGACCTCAACTTGGCTGTTTTGTTTTAGGTGAGAAAGCACAAGGAGCTTTACTGAAAAAGAAATAATTGTGGGTCTGCGTACATGCCTGTGCATGTGGCTGGTGTACTGTGGTTATAGCACTGACACACAGAACACAGAATTGATCTTATGACCTCTATGTTCATCCCCTAAAAAACGCACAAAACAGCACAAAACACAAACAATGATACACTGAAATTACCTTAAATTCAATGACTAGCACCAGATCATTCACACACGATTGTGCCTTCTCTACCGATTTTACTCCTATAACACTGTCGACTCACAATGGATAGTATTAAAAAATAAAAGATAAAAATCGATGCAGGAGAACCAGAGATAATGTCTTTTTTATTCCACGTATTCTTATTTCTTGTTAAATCCTGGCGCCTATATTCCCCACAATGCAACTTGTCTTCCGACAGTTCAGTTGGAGGTTCTGGTGTGTTAGCAGCAGCTAATCTAACCTCGAGGTGCTAGCCTCAAGCAGAGATGAACAGCGGGCTACAGGCGGTCTGGTATCCTCACTTTTTTTTATTTGCAAACTTGTAGTCTAATCTTCAGCCCCAACCGATATTGGGGCTCCAAATAGCCTCAAGTGATGACACTTAAAGGTACAGTGTGTATGATTTGGTGGTATCTAGCGGCGACATTGCAGATTGCAACAAACTGAAGCCTCTCCCATGTGACAAGCGTGTTGGAGAGCTATGGTGGCCGATGCAAAAACGCAAATGGCCCTCTGTAGAGCCAGTTGTTATAAGAGTATAGGTCATTTGGAGCAGAGGTGGGAAGTGAGTGGTGAAGTAAGAGAGAGAGAGAGAAAGAGAGAGAGAGCGGCGTCAACGGCAGCGAGCCACATTATCGACTCCGGGCCAAGTAGGAAAAGTTAACAGAGTTTGGTTTGTCCGTTCTGGACTACTGTAGCAACATGACGGTGCAACATGGCGGACTCCGTGGAGAGGACCCGCTCCCTATGTAGATATAAACGTCTCATTCTAAGGTAACAAAAACACAACAATTCTTATTATCAGGTGATTATACACAAAAGAAAACATACTTATTAATATTATATTCCATTTCTGCCAATAGATCCCCTGATTGTTACAAGGCTTGTTTTAAGGCTATTTCAAGCCACAAAAGTTATCAAACAACCTTGTTCAGATATGCAGTAGTACTCCCAAAGACCTGTAAACAGGATTTGATGTGTGAAGTCAGTGGAGTTCCCCTTTGAAAGCTGTTTCAATGATCCATTTTGAGCTCTGTGAAAGGAGCTCCACATAATGATCCCCTGAACAGAAAAACACATCTGTCAAAAGGAGGATTTAGTTCCCCATGCACCCCTTAGGAGCCACTGAGCAGCCTGGTTATTTAGGAATGTATGCATGAGTTTAGAAATAGCAAATTTAAAGGACCATTGTGTAACTATTGGGGGGATCTACTGGCAGAAATATAATATAATATTAATAAGTACGTTTTCTTTCGTGTATAATGACCTGAAAATAACAATCGTGTTTTTGTTAGTTTAGAATGAGCCGTTTATATCTACATAGGGAGCAGGTCCTCTTTACGGAGTCCGCCATGTTGCACCGTCATGTTGCTACAGTAGCCCAGAACGGACAAACCAAACTCTGTTAACTCTTCGTGCTTGGGTTGGAGTCGATTACGTTACTTGCTCCCATCGCCGCCGCTCTCTCTCTCGCTTCACCACTCACTTTCCACACACTACACACTGGCTCTGCTCCAAATGACCAACACTCCTCTTACAACAACTGGCTCCAGAGAGGGCCATTCACGTTTTCGAGTCGGCCACCGTAGCTCTCCAACACACTTGGCACGTGGGAGAGACTTCAGTTGGTTGCAATCTCCTCACCTCACTGCTAGATACTGCCAGATCCTACACACTGGACCTTTAATAAAATGATCAAAAGTTAACATTTTTGAATTTCTTAAGAATATAGCAGTGGTAGGATCTCATTAGCTTCCTGAACAAAATTAGATTCAGGCATGAATTTCTGAATTACAAGAGTATAGTATGGAATATTATATTCATGTTATATAGTTATGTCTTTGATCAAAAGTATGAAAATTAAGTAAAGTAAGTAAGTAAGTGCCCAATAACAGACTTATTGTCTTTTACCTTTGCTTTCATCACAGATGAAGTGCTTAACATAAAGCTGTGACTGATGTAGAACATCACCTAATGAACCGTAACACAGCTCACCTCGCTGTTGCGGAGTCACTGCAGATCCTGATAATGATCATTACATCTTCAAGCTTCTGAAACACTTTTCTGCAGAGTAGAGGGAAGAGGAAAGCACTGTGATGACTGGGCCCTGTGCAACACATAAGGTAGATGGTGACTGTTCTTCTATGTTGAAGAAGCATGTGGATAATGTTGTGGTTTATATAATGAGCCCTGACTACTGTATATTTCATGCCACAGCGTGTTGAGACTTAAGGTGATTTTGGGTGAGTCTGGGGACATCAAAGGGACCAAAGAGCAAGGAGACAGTAAACCGAACACTTGGTGGCACAGCTACAAAGTAATAAGGGATCGGTTTGTGTGTGTGATCTTGTTTTTGAAGGAAATCCCATCCTGTCCTGATGCTGTGAATAAAACTGAATTAATAGCACATACATGTTTATATAATATACAGTATTTTTCTCTTCTTTTATTTATTTTCTGCTATCCACTTTGGTCATAAACTCCTCTTTATAAGCTTACTATTAATTAGAAGTTATGCAATATTTAGAATTATAACTATAAAGCGTTTGGCCTCCATGGCAGCTGGAGCCCTCTCTCGAGCTGTCAGTATGATTGACGATTTCGACAGTACATGAATTTCAAATCCTGGTGGAACATACGGGGCTGGCAACATAAACAGGTACAAAACTCCAGTAATAGGACTCGAAAGTGGGCAATTAAAAGCTCTAAATGTAAATCAGCTGCATCCGCTGTACTCCCACTTTTTCCACCCTGTGGATGCCGGCGAACTGAGAAGACCCCCTCCCTCCGTTTGTCCAGTCATCCTGCTCTGGCTGGAGGGAAAAACCGGGTTCCTGCGCCCCCTTTGCATTCAATTATGGGTCATGTTTAAATCTCCCAACCCTAAAACAAGAACAGAGGAATCCAGGATGGTGGCCAGCTAATGCAGACAGATAGACACACACACACAGTGTTTGGATAGCTGAGCACTGGAGTGAAGCCAAGTGCGCCGATTCTTCTGCACGAGTACTGGCTTCATGTTCAGCAGCTATTTTGAGATATATTTTTGTTTCCGAGGAGAGTATTTAATAGCGTGCTTTCTTTGTATTTTCACCGCAAAATGGCAACAAAACAAAAAGAGAAGAAGGAATTGATGATTTCATCTATTCTATTTATTTATTTATTTTACAATCTGTTCAATATCACTTTAAAATCTTACCCTCTGGTCAAAGAAGCTTATTGATGTCAATGTTTTTTGTGAGAAACTCCAGATTGGACAGAGTTGATGAGAGGACTATACGATTTACCAGATGGCTCATTGTGTGTTCTTCTTTTTTGGCAGTCTGACCCTACTGAATATTGAGATGAGAGGCCAGCTTGGATTTTCTGGGGAGGAAAAAAAAGTGTGAAATTTCTTGGAGTGAGTGTATTGCCTATCTGTCACCCTCTGTATTGGACTGGATGTGCAGCCACTGATGGTAGACATCGTATTGTTGTTGCAGAGCTTGAAAAAGGGCAATTTGATGGTTACATGGTCTAACGGGAGCCAGGTCAATCACTCTTTGTTCTGAGTGCACACAAGCATCAATCAAACATAAAAATCATTATTAAATATTGTGCTTAAAGGGACAATTTCCAGTTCCTCTGTTGGAAAACAAAACAGATATATCACCACAGCACTTCCTCATTACACAGCTTGAAGACCTAATGAATTAAGGTTTTTCTTAAACTGTCTTAAACGTAGAAGTCAGCGCAGGTTGCATCTTATCATCATAAACCTCTCACAACAGTGTGGGAGACAACAGGCAGCTGGACTGCATTTGGCCACAGATTGGGACATGTGTTTGGCTGCGAGTGTGGTGTTGAAGAGAACTCGGATGCAGAGAAGGAAGTGTCCAAAAATAAAACACTTTGCCACTTAGCTTGTTCAACTGATTCACAGTGTGTAGAGCATCGTAGAGGAAACTAACAGCTGATCTAGTTGATGCTTAAAGCAGCAGTGGGTAGAATTGGATTATTTAAATAAAGATATTTTTAGAAAACGGTCATTATATCCTGACAATAGTGCATGAGACAGGTAATCTGATAAAAATCATGTGCCTTTGTGTTCTCCGATGCTTCTAATAGCATCTGCAGGATTTCACAGACCGGAGGAAAACAACCAATCAGAGCCGAGCTGAAGCCTTCTGTTCAGCTGCCATTTCTGAGAAGCTGTCAATCACTCGCAAACGGTCAAACTAGGCAGCGCCTTCATATTTGATCAGCGCTGCCTAGTTTGACCATTTGATCCGAGTTCCCGAGTGATTGACACCTGTCTCCGTTGAATGAACAACCAATAGAAACGCTCTCTCTCTCTGAAATGACTTGCGATTGGCCAAGGTCTCCCGTCAGATTTTTCAAAGCCTGAAAACAGAGCCGTTAGGAGGTGCAGAAGTTTAATTATCTGTCAAAGCACCTAAATTATAATATGCTGAAAGGTTATTATGGAATTTTTGCCCAATGATGCCAAAAAACATTCTGCCTACTGCAGCTTTAAGGACACGCTGTTGTTGCAAACCAAAATCTGTGACCGCAAAGCAACACAAGGTCACATTTTCTGACGACTGTCGTCAGAAAATGTGACCCCACTGTACCTCTCTTTTACTTTTCTTATAGAGTTTTGTGAATTGAAAAAAAAAACTAAATTTTTTTTTTTTTTAACAATTTAGTTTTGTGTGTTTTCTGTCACATATTTGCCTCATTTATCATACAGGTTCAGTAAGGGTCACATTTTCTGACCACAGCCTTCAGATATGGTGACCTCATGTGTTGCTGGCTCTCTGCGGTCACAGATTTCGGTGTAACACTGGAAAGCAAAAGAGATTTGGTCAGGCCATAGACATGTACTCCACCAAACTGTCTTGTTAGGAGCAGTGATGCAGAGATTTGACTGTTTATGAGATGTTCTCAGTGGGAAGTAAGGCAGTGGCTGGGCTGCCACCTGGAGGTTTACAGATGTATGAAAATCCATTTTGTGAGACATCAGACAATGTTGAGATAACTGGGAAAGAGACAACATCTTCATTATAAACTGAAGTTAATGTTATATCTATATAATCTTGTTGTTCAGTGTTACATTTGCACACATTTGGAGAGGGAGCTGATAGATAAAAACAATGATGAACAAGTAGAACCATTAAATTCCAAAGTCTTTGGAAAGGGTCAGCGTATTATTCCCAACTTTAATAACTCAGTGACTTTGCTCATTATGGTTCTGGCCATAATGCACTATAGATGCGCTGCAACAGACACAGTGAGGGCTGATGGGAGAGGGCTGGTTGTATGTCACAGTTAGAGACAGTGGAAATGCATCGGCGGTTCAGCCTCCAACCGAATAGGACACATGCTGGCAAATTTATGGAAGTATTAAACATTAAATGCTCTGATGCAATTGCGATTTCATGACGGGGGGAATGGGATAGTTAATAACTGTCTCAGTGAGCAGCTTTCTAGCTCGAGATGAGCTACAATTAGGTCAAACTGGCTGGTGCATTAGCAGAAGGACAAGAGGCAGTTTCAGGACTTTTCTTCTTTGGGATGGGTGAAACGCGGCATTAATCACAGTAATGTTGCTGCAGCGGCGGTAGAGACAGCCCATGACGCCTTCTCTGCATAATATCCTAAAGTGAACACTGCGTTCTCTTGCTAATTTATGTACTGCCACCAGGGCTGTACAGTAAAGCTTTCTGAAGATGCTTATTGCTCTATAGCTCACAGAATGAGAATACACTTGGCTCGCTGCATAGAAACTTTACTGTGTTGTTCCTGCAGTGCATCAGCTCTGGAAGTGTGGGACAATGAGGAGCTGGAAGTGTCCTGAGTTGCTGTGGATCACCTGTCCACAAAAAAAAAATGAAATGACACTGCACAATAACTTCAGGATAGAGAAACTTTCTGTTATTGTTCTGCAGCAACTGTCCTTCCTGCACATCATTCCCTGTGCCCTTTCTGTTTATTTACTACTGCTTTTTTCCTCATTTGTGTTATTACCATTTAGCAAACTACATTAGATAATAATAGTAATGGAGTATGTGTTTTTTTTCTTTATTTTTTTATTATTATTATTTTGGCAATTTTGCCTTTATTTGATAGTGTATAGACAGAGACAGGAAATGGGGGGAGAGAGGGTAATGACATGCAACAAAAGTCCCAAGAATTGAACCCAGGATGCTGCTGCATTGTGGCATACACCGTAACCACTCAGCTATGAAGGCGCTCCTGCATTGTGCTTTTTCAGCCCGTTTCTCAAATACTGATGCTTTGTCACGGCCGTCGGCGTTCGATACCGCCACACAAGGCACCCTTGAGTGGCGGTATGAGACGCGCCGGGCTTTCCATTAATGTAAACCAATCGCGGCAACAGTAGACGTTCAAAGAAAGTGCTGTGGTGAGCGCAAGATACACACTGGGCTGGTGAGAGGGGAGGTGGATGGGTCCAACAAACACAAGGCTTTCATCCAGGAGACCGCTGTTTGTGTCCATTTGTGTTACGTTTCACTTTGCAATCAGCTGTTTGTTCATGACGCGTGTTCACAACGTCAAATCACATTTTCACTTTACAAATGTAGTTATTTTAAGCCCAACCGTGTTGTTGTTTTTTCCTAAACCTAACTAAGTGCTTTCGTTGCCTAAACCTAAGCAGGTGTTTAATTCACATGCATGCACGCACACTATACACTGCAGAAGAGTTAGTAGCTCTGAGAATATCTAGTAAATGTGCAGTGGACGTTTGTGCAGAAATAACTGCTGCAGCTCCTCCAGACCAACAGAGGTTTCCCGTGTCTTGTGAAGTGACGAGGCTCCGCAGCAAGAAGCGTTATCGTCTCTGACCAAAACTCCGGTTTCTCCCCTGTTCGCTCCGACCGCGGTTGGGTGGCTGAGGCAGGAAAAGCCAACACTAGGATCAGCACTGATTCATGGAGAGACCTTCGTCTGGTCAGCTAACATTACTGCCAAGCAGCTGAAATATAGAGTGATATTGTGGTTTTAGCTGACGTGTGTCGCCTCACGGTTTTGAGCGATGCTCGTTCATGTCTATGTAGAGCGAGCACAAGCGCGAGCGCGAGCAACAGGATGCTGACTTTCGTTGACTTAACGGCCACAGGTGTCGCTGTTAACAAGCAAATTATGATTCTTACAAATAGTCCCTTTAACATAATTAAATTAATTAAATCAGTTGCCTGAACATTTAAACAAAAATCCACAAAAAACTAAAAAAAGTTCACAAATGTACCTGCAGAAGTCCATGTAATACACATGGCAAATAAGTGCATATGCAAAACTAAACTAGAAACCAGCTTTCGACGGGATCACACCAGCCGTGACTCCAAATCAGGCTAGGGTTGTTTAAAGCCCCTTCTACACTTCCTACCCCCCTACTTCCGCCGCCCTTGCTCGGACCACACCCATCTTCAAACTCAGCCTTCATTTTGATTTCAACTACACGCCTGTAAAGTTTTGTTACTGCATCTTGCACGGTTGTGACCCTATTATAGTGACAAAATCTGCCCACAAAAATATAAACACCTGGCAACGTAATCAAAACCGCTTCCATGGTACCTGCTACAGTAGGTGTCTCCAGGACTACATTTTGCCAATATGACACACAAACACACACACAAACAACAACTCACAAGGTGAAAACAATACCAGCCACATGCTGTCTCAGCTGGTAATAATTTAAATGCTTTATGAAAATGATCATGATGCAAACTTGCCATTTCCAGTGGACGTCAATGGTACTTAACTATTCAAAATGCTCAGTAAAATGCATAGCTCACTTATTTTATAATGTTGCATAATGCACTGATGCTATTCACAAATCCCCCCCATGCACACACAATGTAACGGAATTTGAAATTAAAGTAAAAAATCAATCAAAACCAAATGAATTGCTTCGATGCCGCAGTAATATGGTCAGAGAAGTCACATACTATAGGCTGCACATGTATAGAGATGTGTGACTAATATTACAAAGATGCTCTTTCCTCTCCACAGTAAACATTGTGTGGGTCTTTGTCAACATAGCAAGATGGCTTTAGTCACAGGCTGCAATGCAGATGGGACGACATGAACACAAGACGATGTAGATTGAAATACTGGATCCAATAAGCCCTTCTCTGAGTACCACAATATTGCACAGAGCGAGTAAAAAGTTCCTCTCCTGCACGTCTGAATGGAGAAGATGATACAGTTTGTGCTATCCATCAGATCTGCTGAAGCAGCAGTGTACCTCTCAATGCTTCCCATCTCCCAGGCTGACAGTCAGCCTGATACGGAAACCAGCAAGCAACAGAGAATCAATTAGTGGCGAGTATGTTTGAATGGCAGCAGGGACGGAGTAGATTTAGAGAGGAGGGATTGGAGAATTCTCCGGAAATTGTCAGTGAAGCAAAAACAAAGGCGATCAGATGGATTTTTATCTCTATTCCAAAAAATGAAAAGCTAATTCTGTGGTGATGAAATGATTCGGTGGAGGTGACACGGCAGAAACTGTAAAAATGGATAAGAAAGGCATTGAGGATAGGGTGTTGACGCTTCTTTTATAATAAGATGATTTAATGTTATGATGTCATACTATGATGACTGTTTCTATTCATGTCATATTGATTTTACAAGGGAAAGAAGCTCAGGTTCAACAGATCAAGAACAGATCTCATTGCATGACACAGTTTTATGTAAAAGAAGAAAGAGACTGAAAATTAAGAAAAAGAGAAAAAGATTGATTCAACATAAAGCCAAAGAATGTGGGTGGAAAACAAAAGAGATAGTCAGACACATCAACTTATTTCGCATCAAGAATCCTATCGTGTTAAAACAACATATCTCGTTCAATTACAGTAAGATGCTTTTTTCACTCTACCATATTAAATAGGTTGTTGAATAGGGCTGTCACGATATCAGATTTTAAATACAAGATTATCATGGCCAAATAATTCACAATGATATTATCACAATATCGATAGATTTGAACAAAAATATTAATAATAATGCTATCAGTCAAATTCTTTGTATTTATTGTACGCATTTTGTATCTTTTTTTCAAATTAATTACACTCAAATATCACGGTTATCGTCAATACTGGTATATCACAACACCCCTTGATTGATGTCAATATGAGACAAAGATCCAGCCAAAGTCTAATTAGAAGACACTGTAACAAAAATGTCTATGACTTCTTTAAAGGACCAGTGTGTAACAATTAGAGGGATCTATTAGCAGAAAATTTATATTATATCAATGAATATGTATTCTTAATGCCATGTTGCACCGCCATGTTTCTACAGTAGCCCAGAACGGACAAACCAAACACTGTTAACTTTTCCTGCTTGGGTCGGAGTCGATAACTTTACTCGCTCATGTCGCCACTGTTCTCTCTCTCTCTTGCTTCACCACTCACTTCAGACGTACACACACACACTCTACTCTTACAACAACTGGCTCTAGAGAGGGCCATTCACGTTTTCGCGTCGGCCACCATAGCGATCCTACACGCTTGGCACACGGGAGAAGTTGTAATCTGCAACCACACCACTAGACACTGCCTCCTACACACTGTTCCTTTAAATAAAGATTTATTTAATGAGATTCTGTTCTTTGAACCATTGTAGATGGTACACAAGGGGTCCTGGGTTAGAGTGCACTGTCAATGGACGTTCTACAATGAGCATTATATTCAGTCCTGGACTTGGCTGATTTGTGATCTGGAAAACCTCAATAGGTTTAACTGACAAATTAATGGAAATAATAATTTAACACTATGCAACAAAACATGATGTCTTGCACAAATTCAAGGGCGTGTCAATGCTGAAACACTCTCTGTGATTCACTCTGCATTAGTGTTGGAGATAATTCACCCCTCTAACTGCATGTGAATATGAAAAAGTGCAACTGTTTATTTCCAGTTGATGACAAAACGCTGAACGGCGGTCATATGATGCATTGTAATGCACTGCCCACCGGGGCTCTATAAAAGCATTTACTGCTCAGTAAATCTCTTTAATAGATGAAAAAGTAAGAAAAAATCAATACTAAAACAAATTCAAATTAGCGAGTGCCTCCACACCGCACACATATACATGCCACACTGTTAGTCCGCAGCTCTCTTTATTTACTGAACTAAAGTGTAATTCATCAACATATAAAAGCATTAAAAGCTACTGGCCTGTTTGTAACTTTATGGATGACAAATTGATAATAAAATGCTGTTTATATTTCTGCAGCTGTAAAAAATGATGTGCTCCTTTTGCATCCAAACACACAGCACTTTAAACACACTTTAGGCTTTGAATAGACCTATTTCTTTTAATAGCATGCAAAACATTTATAACAGCTTATTTTGTAAAAAGTCGGTATGTCTCTTGGTATAATATAATATAAACTGCTATGTTGTTGCTAGAGGAAGCAAATTAATGCAATTACTTACTTATTACTGCAAATTTCATGGCAATCTATCAAATAGTTGTCAAGATATTTCACTCTAAACCACATAATGTCAAACTCATGGTGGCGCCAAAGGAAAAATCAGCAAGTTCCATCCTCTGGGCACCATGAATGTCCAAATAAAAAAATCATGATAATCCATCCAATCGGACCAAAATGGTGGACTGACCAACAGATCGACTTTGCCAAATGTTATTTCCAAGATGAAGAATATATTTTCCAATGTATTTTCCAAAGTGGACCATATTTTCTCGTGCGTTTGTGTCTAACTGACTAACAGGGACAACAATTCCTGAAATTGGTCCAGTACTGAGGAAGAGCGAGGTAGACATCAGCCACTCAGAGGCTGCAATTTGGTGCTATTGGGGCAAGCTGGCACCGTCATTTGCGTCCACTAAAAGTGTTTGTTTCTGCCATGACATACTCTGATTGTTATTATAAGTGTCTGACATTATGGAAAGAGTCGCTCAAGGAGAACTCTCCTTCTGAAATCTGGTGAGGTGACGTGTTGCCGGGAGACAACGGTGAAATATTGGAATACATCCATGGTGGAAACGTGAGTGTCTGCCAGGCAGTTTTATCAAAAGATGTCAATGTCATGGCTGAATATTTACATGATATCAACAATGTGGATGAGATCTTTGAAATCAAAGGCCGCCCGTATTTATTTGAGCCAGAGTATACGGATATTCAGATTTCACAACGAGACTTCTCCTTGAGCGGGACTTGGACACAATAACAAACAGACCGGATCAAGTGAAAGGTCAGAAAAACATATTATTTCTCTATCGGGTCCTACTCCTTTCCATAATGTTGTCGGACACTTATAATAACAATCTGAGCCTGTCGGTGGCAAAAGCAAGCTCTTTTAGTGAACGTAACGACACATGGTCGCTGCTCACTTGCCCTCGCAGCTCGTTTTATCCCTCAATACTGGACCAATTTAAAAAAATTGCTGTCCCCATAAGTCACTTTGACACAAAAACCTGGGAAAATAGGGTACAGGTTGAAAAATACTGAGGTTACCCTTTAATGAAGACAATAGTTGAGATTTCCCACTCTGTTGTGGCACCAGCACAGCAGCCGCCTTTTCTTCCCAGACTAGGAGGAAGACAGACAGTGATATGGCATGCAGATAAGTGGAGTTAAACCGTAAGTGATGCTCTGAAACATCCACTGAAGGTGTTGGCAGAAGAGTTGTGGACAGGAAGTGCCTTGCTGGGCAGATCTGTCAGCCTGGTTGGCACACAAAAGATGGGTATTTATCTTGACTGCACTGATATATCTTTAAGAATAATATGCAAGATGCTAGTAAACTAAAAAAAATAGCTATGAAAATGGCAGTTTAAGTCCATGAGATTTGGGGCAGGACAGTCAAGATAATATATATGACATTAAATGGAAATGATAATAGAAGAAGAAGTAAAAACACAATAAGATCATGAATGCAATCTTTCCTTTTTTTGATTTGACTGCTTAGTAGAAAATGTTTATATGACTTTGACATCAGTGCAGGACAATAAGGTAAATACTCTCACTGCCTTTTTATGCAGATGAGCTGGGCCACTGCTGTCTGAATAGCTGAATGTGTTTATTGCATTTATCAATTAAAGCCCCTCTTTGGGGAGCACAAGCAGATGGAAATACAGCTGTGTAAAGTCAGGAAATAATCTTTTTGTTATTATTAAAATATGCAGGGCAGACGCAGGTCTTGTGATGTACACAAAATGTTAAAAAAAAACTAAGACTAATCGTGTATACTACGTCATCACATATATGGATGAGAGAACTTTGTATCTATATCCATCTGTCCTTTCTCTGAAATAACACTATTTTCTCTTTGGGTGTGCATTTCCACAATTGATTAGAGTGTCTCTGTTGTTTTGGCTATCATGTTTATGCAGAGAGACGCACTGTGTTAGTCTGAGTCACAACCTAGATAAGAATGCCCCATTACAGACTATTCAGACTGTCTGCTCAGCCCATTAAAATGTAGGACAAGGAAAGACCATTTAAGCACATGGTCATAGATAATCAGTAATAAACAACTCACAATTTCCTTATAAGGTGGAATTACAATGCATGGGCAGAAACTGATGTAACAGTCTGAGTTGAGTTTGGAGCCATAAAGGCCTGTATACTTGGAGACTGGTTAAAAATAGGCACAGGCTGTAAGATGCAAATCAATAGTGATTTTATGGCAATGTTTTATGACCTCCATTTCACAAAGTTTACTAATGAATTACAAAATTTCCTATTCCATTAAGTATGGTATTAAGCTGGCGCTGAGGCGCCAGTGGGGAGTTAAGTGTGCGTGTGTGGTCTACATGCTAATGATGAGGAAATGGCTCAGCAACTTAAAGGACTATACCGCTGTTTTTGCATGATGTAGCCTATTTACTTTGAAGTGCACACTTTGCATTATTGCTGATCATTTCCCAAAGATACTGTAGTGTTTTTTAAATGTATTTTCCTCCCTTACAGGCACCTATATCAGTTTACATTCATTTCTATATTAAAGTTGAAAATCAGCTTCTAGAAACCTGAAACTTGGTTACATCAGGGAATCCATCACAGGGAATATTTTATACACATTTACTCATTTACTGTTTACTGTAAAATGTATAAATAACATGACGAAACAGTTGAAAGGTGTAGATTCATTTGAAAAGTATATACTATATTATTACACTGCAAGGCTAAGTCCCTCCCCCTCCAGTGACCACCATGGGACCTTAACCTCGGAAAAAATATGAACGGTAGTCAATTGACAAATATATGTGTGATTAATGCCACAATTCCAAAGGGATCAAAAAAATATTTGTCTCTAGTCGTTGACTACCGTACATATTTTTTCCAAAAAAAGGTCCCATGGGAGATACCGAAAGTGGAGGGACTATTTCCTGTAACAATAGTGAAGGAAATTATGACATTCACTGTGATGCTGAGCTATCACAAGCAAGTTTCAAGTCCCTAAATATTGATTTTGATTGAATATGTAGAGGCACGTGGCTGCCTAAAAGATTGTAAAAAAAAAAAAAATGTATAATCTTTTAAAAGGAGTAGTCAAAAGTGATTAAATTAATGTGATTAAAGTGTAATAAATGTATAAATAAAGTGTGATTTGTAGTCAATAAATAAATCCAGACATTAAATAATTTGTCAGTTGTGGCACTTCAGTGTTAACTCTTTGAAGGACTGATACTTTCATCCGTTTGGTTGGAATGATTCGTCGTTTCTCCCTGATACTACACACACGCACGCACGCACGCACGCACGCACGCACGCACGCACGCACGCACGCACGCACGCACGCACGCACGCACGCACGCACGCACGCACGCACGCACGCACGCACGCACGCACGCACGCACGCACGCACGCACGCACGCACGCACGCACGCACGCACGCACGCACGCACACACACACACACACACACACACACACACACACACACACACACACACACACACACACACACACACACACACACACACACACACACACACACACACACACACACACACACACACACACACACACACACACACACACACGTTCCCCTTCCTTCACAGAGTGCTGGGTCTTTGGATTCCTCCAGAAAGTTCTTCGGGGAGCAGGGCTAAGACGGCCACACTGTCCCTGCTCTACCAGACTGGAGTGAAATCCGCTAATCGGCTTTTGTGGCCAAACGTGATAAAGCCGCAGCCAGGATCAGACCAATTTACAGCGAGCCAGTTCTGTCTGTCCCGTGTGAGCTGCATATCCACAGAGCAGCGGCTCAGTATCCTCCTCTTAAAAAAGATTTCATTACTATCAGGCCTGGATTGGCAGAATCATGTGGAATAACCCTATTGTGAAGAGCCTGCCTCACTCATCTCTACAGCTGGTGGCTCAGCGGAAGTGGAGAGCTGAGATGGTGCTCTTCATACGCCGACTCAGTGTGGGGTCGCTCCAGCAGCTCAGAGCCAAATGTGTGTGCCGCAACACATCTGTGCAGATGGTGGCTGGTGATCATACAGACAGCTGAGGGTGTGATAAGGTGTAAAGATTACTACAATAAAACTGCTCAGCATCCTTTCAACCATTATTTTCCCTTTGTTAATCAATCTGAAAGCACCAGGAAAATTAACTGACAATTATAATATAGAGGGAGAAACAATCTCAAGAATGGATTTATGAGACTTGAAACTTGGATTTTGGACTTAATCCAGGACTGCATATATGACGGTTTTACATTGAGATCTCCTGAAGCGACAGTCACAGATCATAAAATATGTTATGGGAAGAATGTTGAGATTACAAAATCACTGGATGGTAGGGCATCCTCTCAGCAACATGTGAGCTGGGGGGGAAATGACATCAGGTTGCTGTAAAGTAAAAAAACATGATTTATTCCGATGGAGAATAGGTTCCTCTGTAGAGATGTCGCAGAACTCACAGCTTTGATTGCGCCATCTTTGATTTAATATGATTGGAATTGACTTTAAAGTGGCAGTAGGCAGTATATTTTTGGCATCATTGGGCAAAAGTTCCATAATAACCTTTCAGCATATTGTTATTCAAGTGTTCTGAGAGATAACTAGACTTCTGCACCTCATCATGCCTGTTTTCAGGCTTTAGAAAATCTAGCTCGTGACGGGAGACTTTGACCAATCACAGGTAATTTCAGAGAGAGAGAGAGCGTTCCTATTGGCTGTGCTCCGGTCATGTGACCGGTACTTGCCGTTCCTTCAAGCCATCTCAACCTGATCTCAACATGGCTGCTGGGTCACAAAATTTTACAGTTAAGCAGTACACTACAAGATGATTCTGAAAACATTTGAGGGGCGAGAAATAGGCATTAACGTAACATAATATTGATTCATATTTGATCAGCGCTGCCTAGTTTGACCGTTTGGTTGGAGTTTGCGAGTGATTGACAGCCGGCTCTCATAGACAGTAGATCCCAGATCAGCTCTGACTGCTTGTTTTCCTCCAGTCTGTGAAATCTTGCAGATGCTGTTAAGAGCACCGGAGGACACAGAAGCACATGATTGTTTTCAGATTACCTGTTTCATGTACTCCTGTCAGGATATAGCGACCATTTTAGAAAAATAACTTTTTATAATCATATTTGCTCCAATCTCGCCTACTTCAGCTTTAAGGATGAGAATCGGAATACATTTTTGCTACTTAATACATGACTGCCGTGTTTCTTCTCAGTTGTTAAGAAGATTTCCTGCCATTTGATGAGTTAAGATTTTTATCATTCTACTTTAAACTAATTCTACTTCTGGGAGAAATCTGGTGTGTCAAAGGTCGCACAGTTCTACATAGCAGCGATAAAAAGTGTGTTCACCTTCTCAGAAATTGTATGGTATGGCAATTCCAAAGCCCACGAGAAAAAACTGATGGACAGAGTCGTGCAAACAGCTTAAAAAATGATTGGCTGTGTACTCCTTAGCATGTCTGAACTGTACCACCTCCGCATCCAGCGGAAAGATTGAAAATGTTCCTATTCAGACTTCTACCTTCGGGTTAAAGACTACGCAGTATTGAGACTTAAACATCTCGCTTCCACAAAAGCACTTATACTGAAGCAATCCACATCCTAAATGCTTCACCGGCTGTATAAATAAGCACGCCTTGAGTACTGTCCAGTCATTTGGTCATCCGCAGCTAAGAAAGATCTAAAAAAAAAAACTCCAAATTGCCCAAAACAGAGCCACCAGATTAGCTCTCCATTATTCAAAGTGCACAAATGTTTTTCAATCGCACTGTAAGCTCTCACTTTTATAATCTTCTGAACTTCTTCAAGAATGTTTTACATGACAGGAAACCACAGTATTTTACTGACCAAGTAGTGTACATCAGTAGAGAACGTCATTATCTGACAAGACAGGCCAGTTCAGGATATCTTTTACCACCTAGACCGAGAACAAATCTCCTCAAATCTACTGAACTATTACAGGATGGAACTCTTTACCAAATCACCTTACTGAAACAAATACCAGAGTCACTTTCAAGAAAGCATTAAAAGAGTATGAAATGCAATTAACTGCATGAATGAACAGTTAATGATTCTTCTGGCCTGCTATTATTTTGTTCATTTGTTTGTTTTTTTGTTTGTATGTGGTGTCTTAAGGTTTGAAATATGTATACGGTACTGCCATCATTTTCTTATAAGGTAATGTGAGTACAGTGATTTTTGTATGTGATGTTTGAATGTATATTGTTTCTGATTACTGTATCGGCCCCCATGAAGACTAGCTGGCGTCATGGCGTCAGCTAATGGGATCCTGATAAACTAAACTAAACTAAAAATGCACTTTAACTTGACACTTTAAGGGCATGAGCCATTTCAGCCTGTTCTCATTCCCAGAGTGTTAAATACCGAGGCTTTTTCACAGCTGTTGGCGTTCGATACCGCCACACAAGACACCCTTCAGCGCTGGTATGAAAAGCACCGGGCATTCCATTAACTACAATGTAAACCCATCCGCGGCAACAGTAAACACTCCGAGAGAGTGTGCCGGTTGTGTGTGGTGACGTAGTTTAAATAGCGAAAAGACACACACATGGCAGGAGGGGAGGTGGATGGGTCCAACAAACACAAGGCTTTCATCGTTCGTGTCCTAAGTTTCACTTTCACGTTAGAATCAGCTGTTTGTTAATTATCACTGTACAACCATGTAGTTCTTTCCTAAACCTAACTATAGTGGTTTTGTTGCCTATTCCTAAAGTGACGCCAAAGGGCATGACAAAGCAGCGGTATGTGACGAGTGACGGGGATGAGAACGTGTTGGCCATCTGGTTGCACTATAGCATTTATTGTACTACTGTATTGTTGTTGTGGCAGTATATTTTGGTTGTGTGTGTTATGTGATTATATGTTTTGTATTTGTGCGCACCGGAACAAATTCAACTGCGGTTGATGTTGCAATAAATTATTAAATCTTGAATGAATCCATGCAGGACCATGATGACGCGTAATCCTGGATCTGGGCTAGGAGCTGCTGTGAGACATGACTCCCTAAAGACTTGAGTCATTACAGCAAAAAACATGTACTGTAACAATAAATAAGATAAACTAAACATCGACAAGCAGGCCTACAGCCACACACCTTGTACATTTTATTATGAAGCACCTCCATTGAAAGACCTTGGTCTCAACTATGTAAAAAAACTATTAAAACAGCTTTGAAAAGAACATTTTAATCACCATAATTCAGATACCTGAAGGACTTCCTGTGCAGAATAAACCAGGCGAGGCTTTTCCTCCATATCAAGATGAGTAACATGCTCTCTAACCCTTCATTATCACATCCAACACCTGACTTCTTTAAATACTTTCAGATGAGACAAGTTCCTTATCAAAGGCAATTATGTACCTGGGAAATGTTTCTGTTACCCAGGGCAACGTGTTACACAACGCTGTGAGAGAAGAAGCCAGTTCAGGGATGTACCTACCTGGTATTTTAATGAAGAGAGAAAAACCTCCAGCATCGGCGTAATACGAAATACACAGAGGAAAGGACAACAAATTAGTTTATAACACCTTCGGGAACAGCAGCAGAAGGTGTAGATCAAGAAGGAAGAGGAGCTCCTTATTTGCCTCTTGGACTGATTAATAGTCACAGAATACTTCAAATCTAGACAGATTTTTAGGAGCGCAATTAATCACAGCTTTTATTATGGGTCCTAAATTAAACGGGGCAATTCTGGGCTCAAGTCATTTTTAGGATATTGCTTTCATTATTTTTGAACACTTCCTATTTTCCCCCCCAAATGCCCTTTTATATGGGAGCAGTTATCTACTTACAGTGGCTGGAGTGCACACTGGGGCATCTCAGGTGTTTGGGTCTAAAGGGCAGAGGAAGCCTGCTCTCACTTAGATAAGGACATGATTCAACCTCCAAGACAATAAACCTGTACTCCAACATAATTAGAACTGGGTTATTATCATTACATTTTGCTCTCTGGTGACATTAGCATCTGCAAAGTACATGATTGGTTTTGTATACATCATAAAAAAGATAAACTGCAGGTCTTAGAGGAGTAAAATTACAATAAACATCTTTGCATCTCTCTAATATGAGCAGCTTTTTCGGCGTAAAAGTCACAGGGACGTGCCTATATTTAAAACCTTCTGAAGGACAGAAGGCTTTATTATTAGAAAGAAGGAAGACAAAGAAAGGGAATAAAAGAGAAGAAGTATGGCTGTGTGATATGTGAACAGAAGGACAGCACCATGGCTTTGACATCATTTTCAGATGGTGTGCCAGCTCTTGCTGCCATGCACAGATTTCTGCCTGGCCCTGGAGCTCAGACATCACATGTGTAGATGCAAGGACCCCGTGCCCTGTGGGTAAATACACTGCAAGACCAGACTGCACGTTAATATCCACAACACATCGAGTAATATCCGCTGTCCTGTCTACTGGGAAAATAAGGCTTTTGACTGTCTACTTTGGAATTGGCTGTGTGTTTGTGCCGCTCTTTACTGTATGAGGTTAAGTGCTATATTGCTGTTAACTGTGACATAAACATTCCAACACAAAATGCCAATTTCATCTTGATGGTTCATCACTGGTGGGCTAAAAAGAATAGGTAACACTTTATATTAACCATCATTATTAAATGGTAAATTGATAGTTAATTAAACTTTAGTTAATAGTTATTGTACTATTAAAGGTATAGTGTGTAGGATCTGGTGGTATCTAGCGGTTTGGAGCAGAGCCAGTGCGTAGAGTGTGTGTGTACGTGGAAAGTGAGTGGTGAAGCAAGAGAGAGAGAGAGCGGCGGCGACGGGATCGAGTAACATTATCGACTACGGCCCAAGCAGGAAAAGTTAAGTTTGGTTTGTCCGTTCTGGGCTACTGTAGAAACATGGCGGTGCAACATGGCGGACTCCGTGGAGAGGACCCGCTCCCTATGTAGGTATTAACGGCTCATTCTAAGGTAAAGAAAACACAACGATTCTTATTTTCAGGTTATTATACACTAAAGAAGACTTACTAATTAATATTATATTCCATTTTTGCCAATAGATCGCCCTCATTGTTACACACTGGTCCTTTAACATACAATGAAATGATAAGTAATAATGTTTACTAAATATTAGTAATGCTATAATTTATATTATTTTATCATTAGTTTGTGCAATATGAAATAATTAGTTTATAAATTATATATTGTATCATAGCTGATAAGGGATTAAAACAATTGCCCTGTCTGGGTTTATTTCACAACAATGACCCGCTAGCTGTACATTATCCCACTTATGAAATCAATAAATCAATAATTTGACACAAAAACGGTCCGCCAGAGTCCGAGATCAAAACTGCATCCATAGCAACGGTCTGTTATAAAGAAATAACAGACCATAGAAGGCCGTGATTGACCAATCAGAATCGAGTATTCAACAAAGCTGTGTAATAAAACATTATATATACTCTATTAAGTATTTGTTCATGATTACCAAATCATTTGTAAACCTTTAAGAAATCGTAAAACTTCTATAAACATTACATTGATAGATGGACCAGAAACCTTATTAACCATTGACAAAGTATTATCTATCTATCTATCTATCTATCTATCTATCTATCTATCTATATATGATAATAATCAGTTACAAAATATATGATAATCATCAGTTGCAACTTTATAATAGCCATCCAAACAATGTTTATGGACGGTTTGCAAACCATTTATAAATGTAAACGTCGCAATTTTGTGTAATGTGCTAAATAAAATAAATGGTGGATGAAGGTTTTTGTGAAGTGATGCTGCTTGGCAAGTGACTCTGCCTTCTGTCTTTATCGTGCTGGCATCACACATTTACCTCTCAAAATAACCACAAATTTAACACGCCTGGGACTTTGCAGTCAGCTGACTGTAATAACGATCAAATAAAAAATAATGGGGATCATAATAACTGGCCAAAACATCTCTCCTGCTCAGCTTGTTTTATGTAATCTCTCCATTCCCATTTTCCTCTAAATAACAACCACTTTTCCTGTTATCCTCACTAACTTTAATGACCCCTCAGTCTCATTGCCTCGTGCCCTCTTGTCTCTACCTCCCATTCACAAAGACATCGCAGGTCCAGGCTCAGGGGCGTCCTCTTTGTCATTGGCGGCGATGACCTCCACGTCCCCCCCTGGCACAGGGTCAATTATTCACTGCGCGGGAACTACACCTGTGTCCCTCGTGAATCTCCCCGACAACCGACCGCCAGAAAAAAATGAGTCTATTACCATGGCGGTGCCAGGTGATGGATTTCATGTTCGCTAGCGGTGTGCAGGTAAAAAATCTGGGGAAGCCGCTGAAGGTGACCTTCACAGCTAAGGCATCTTTACCGGTCGTGCGTGCAAACATGCACACTCCCATGAGGAAGTATCAAAGGAGGGTGTGGAGCATTGGTTTCCGTGTCAGACTTTGTTTGTTTGCTGTGGGTTATTGTTGTGCGTGTTGTAAAGCTGAACGACCTTGAGCTGCGAATTTCTCCATAAGACGCTCCCCGGTGGACTACAACGCCCGTGTAATACCTCAGTAAAAAAGACAGTTTGCTGGCTTTTTTCGCACGGGGGCATATGAACTGTGACGTAATAAATCACGTATCACAGTATCTTTGTATTGTCCAGTTTGTTTAACCTGAACTGTGCATCATCATTTAGACGTTACAATCATCATAAACGGCTCTTGTGAACAGTTAAAATGCACTCTAAAGCAGTGGAGTATCATCACCTTTCACAACACATCCCCAGCACCCACTAGTGAGGTGGCATCTGCAGTGCTCAAGGCAGGATGGCAGCCATGCAGGATAGCGCCAAACCAAGCTGTTAGGCCTGCTGTCTGCTAATCCATTCCAGTGTGGCAGCACAGTCGGTGAACCCCATGCAAGCAGCACTCCAGGTCAACAGATATGGTCAATACATGTGGTCAGAACATGTGGTCAAGACAACAGTTCTGTTGGACCATGACTAACAGACTTTGCAATAGGCTGTTGGGTGTGTGCCTCCCCGCCTGCTTCTCTGTAGCTATACGTCCTCTTGTGTACGTTTGAGGCTGGTATATCCTTTTGTCTTTGTGCACTTATGCGTGTTCATGTGCGGCACGTTTGCCAGGAGACTTGGCTGCGGCACACAGGAGACAGGTGAGACATGTAGGCAGGTTTTTGGAGCAGCCTCACCTCTCTGTAACTTTGGACCGTTGATGTGTCTGTCTTCCTACCAGCGTGCGTCAGCTGTCCTCAGCATGCAGAGGCACTGGAGTGTACAGCTCCAGTCTGCCGATCCTCGGCCTCACTCGTTTCCCTGTCGCTCCCGGGCCCGCCAACCAGGCCAGACATGGCACAAGACAGAAGACGAGCGCCACACGACTCGGGCTTGGTCACCCGGCTCCTGCTTTTTGTTCAAAAACTAAACCTGTTTTTGATTTTACTCAAAAATTAAGCTGTTTACTATTGATGATATCATCATATTCCGATATTTATATCTAAAGGTTTCATGGAGCGATAAAATCATTGATAAGTTGGTTTTATGCTGCCAGGTCAAAACACAAATTATTCCATAAAGTGGTCAGTTTGGAGCTTCCTGTGGAAGTTAGACCACCAAGTTATGAACTACACATACTGTGGGTTAAGAAACACAACTGTGAAACATTTATAGTACGCGTAGTGTTTTATGGGAGCTTTTATTGCCCATCTGCCATGGGCTCAGTTGTAAGTGCTTGGATTTACTGATATGTATGAAACTCTCATTGAAATAGAAATTAATTGCTCGGTCTATATACTTGAATTATTGTCCCATCTTTTATATTTAATTGTCGTGGAGATCAAATACAATTATTTTCAAAAATACGCATGCTGCAGTCATCTATCAACTAACAATCTGCACACGCAGGCTGTTTTATACATGTTAATAAATGCACTATTACAAAAGCCTCTTTATCCTCTAATCTTGTCAGAGTTAATGATGTCTAATTTGAGCATGTGACTTATGACTAATGATCGTGTCCATTAATGAGACAATAAGCATACGCAGAAATCCTTCAGTGCCTGTCATCAATCACAAAGACCAAGGTCATGTGATTTGGCTTTATTCTGACAGGGCATGCCCGAGGAAACACTGGCGTTATATTATTGTACAACAAATCCAGAGAGGAGAGAAGTGAAGCTTTCTCTTAGGAGGGAACTTAAGGTGAGACACCCCAGGCAAAAACACTGTTTTTCATGCACTGGTCAATTTTGAGATTTTGGGCTATTTTGCTTCCATAGCATGTCTTCTTTCAGACTAGTGGAAAGAAAACATCCAAAATACACATTTAGGTGTTTATTTTCCTACTTCGTCTATTTGCGTCCGTACATTTCTCCTAAATTCACCAAAAGTTAGCATGTGATAATACCTCAATTGCATATTTAAACATACAATTTAAGAAAACTTGTAATACAAAAAATAATTTGTCTTAATTCAAGTAATAAACTGGGGAAGTTTCATGGTGATATCTATTAATTAGCATTTTTTACCCTATTCACCTGTAGTGTTTTGCAAAATGTATGAAATTTTACAAGGCTGTTTTCTCAAAATTAGTTTTTTCTCACACTCTGTGAGCCATAAATCTCCACTTAAGTTGCACTTACATCCACCAAACTTTCCAGTTTCATTCCTATCTATATTCTGAAGGTTTTTACAGAGGGGTTTGTTCATATATCATTCATAGTCTAATTTATATAACATTTTTTTCCTAAAAACATCAGCAGTGAAAATGATTTTTTATGGCTGTTGACAGTATTTTTCTGATTTATGGAGTGATATAAAGAGATATCCAAAATTCCCTCTGTAAAAACCTTTCACTCTAATATGTCAACTAAATTAAACAATAATTTTGAACCTGGCTTTATCGAACGTTCAGATCTCTGTTCTGGACATTTATGTAAATTAGCACATTTTTGATAAGATAATTCCTCATTTGCACATTTTCATAAAACTTGCAATACAAAAAAAGAATCACCTTAATGTAAGTAATCAATAGAGGAAATTTCATGGTGGTATCTATTAGTTACCCTATTCACCTGGGGTGTCTCCCCTTAATGTACAATTATAAACATTTTCATTGTGAGGAATAGTTTTGAAAAATTCATACTGAGATATTTGAAATGTTGTGTCTGACTGGCCACTTATAACCTATAACATCGGGAAGAGGGGGCATACTTTTGAGCCTAACTACATAGTGATTGGTAAAACAGCACCTCCAAAAGGCACAAAGATGAATTATGAATCTAAATCAAAAAGACAAAGCATGTCTCCGCACAAAGCCACAGAACAGCACACCCACTCACTGAGTATTATGAGCTCAGACAGCTGTGTGCTCATTTATTTGGTGCCAAAATTACACTGCGATTAAGTGTGAAAATATGTTCTTTGTGATCCTTTAACAACATAAATATTGTTGTTGTCAATCTATTTTGTAGTGATAGTGGGTTCCAATCCTGTGTTTTGAATGGCGGCGGCGAGGGGCTACTCTTTTGTTTACATTTGGATCCCAGATTGGGCCTTTAAGCCTCGCCCCCGGAGGCCTGATGATGAACTTATGTGTTACGACATTTAAACAGGCAGGCCTGGACAGCCTCTCATAACTCAGAAAGGTTATTCTCCGGCAGCAGATATAGATAAATGTCAGCGACGTGGCTGAGGCTTTACTGAAACAGAGCAGACATGATGCTCACTGCTGATATTTACACAGCAGAGCCAAGTCTGAAGGATGGGGGAGGCATGGCCCGCTGACAAAAACAGATCTCACAGTAATTCTTGTCCAGCGATGGAGTTTGATACCAGTAACAAACGCAGCGATCTCCTCAAATGTCAGTCAAGATGACCTGAATCCTAAGTGTTTTTACATTCAAATATTACATTTTGATTGTTATAAGTGCTAAAAACAAATGTACCGTATACAGGATGTAATTCACTCATCTTTTGCACTTGGTTGCACTTTTTCCCCTCTCCCCGAGTGCTAGTGACGGGGGTCGTAGACCAAAGCTCACCTCAGTCTGCCGTCATTAATCCAGGGAGAACCTGAGGCATGTCTCTGCGAGAGGTTACCCCCAGAACTCAAATGAGGGATGAGAGGAGGAGGAAAAAAGGGAGGAGAGAACAGAAGAAGGCCAATTTGTGTGTTAGCCCCAGAAGCAGGACAGGCAGGCACTTAATTCTGTGGAAGCGCATCATTATATGCACCATTTACCAGATGCCCATTTAACATGCAATAATTAGATCACTCAGTTTGGAGGGGGGGAAAAAGCGAAGACGTGGGCTACTTAAATAGGGTCCCTTGCCATAACATTAGCAGCCCCCCACAGGGTCACTTGTCAAAACAGTTTGAGAGATTAATTCTTTGGAGTGTCGAGGAGAAAAAATGTATAGGCAGGCTCTTCTTTTGTTTCTCTCCTTTTGTTCTTTGTTCTACAATTTCGAACCATAAAGAAACATGCAGTGCAATATTGCATTTTTTTACTGTAAAGTACCATATATTCTTACAAATATTGGATGCATACTTAATATCCTAAAGTTATGATTGACAAAATAATGAATACTAATGAAGACTGAATTCAGTCATATCCAGAGCATTAATAAGGCAGCAAACAACAATTTGCTATGTAAAGATATAGAGTGGTAACTCACAGCAGCCGCTCTGCATTGCTCTCATACAGCGGTTACAGCTGATAACGCCGTCCAAGCGTAGCACCCACCCTCCGGTTTCCCCTCGGGTAAACACTGTTCGTCAGCACTTTATGCCGTTGTTTCCACGGTTAGCTGGGTCAGCCGTTGCCATGTTGAGAGCCGTGTGGAGGCAATAGAAATGCTCACAATCTTTCATTTAGCACCTTTAAAGCTGCAGTAGACAGAGTGTTTTTGGCATCATCGGGCAAATATTTCAGCATATTGTAATTCAAGTGTTCTGAGAGATAACTAGACTTCTGCACCTCCTCGTGGCTCTGTTTTCAGGCTTTAAAAAATCTAGCCCGTAACAGGAGACTTTGACCAATCACAGGTAATTTCAGAGAGTGTTCCTATTGGCTGTGCTCCGGCTGGCGGGCGGTGCTTGGTATTTCTTCAACTGATCTCAACATGGCTGCCGGTTCACTAACTTTCTCATTTTACAGCTAAACAGTACACTACAAGATGTTTCTGAAAACATTTGAGGCGAGAAATAGGCATTATAGTAACAAAATATTGAGTCATATTTGATCAGCGCTGCCTAGTTTGATTCGGAGTTCACGAGTGATTGACAGATGCTCAGAGACGGCAGACTCCAGCTCAGCTCTGATTGGTTGTTTTCCTCCGGTCTGTGAAATGCTGAAGTTGCCATTAGGAGCACTGGAGGACACCGGAGGAAACAGAGGCACATGATTTTTTTCAGATTACCTGTCTCATGCACTACTATCAGGATACAGTGAGCGTTTTATAAAATACCTTTTTTTAAAAGATATTTGCTCCATTTCTACCTCCAGCTTTAAAATATGAGTAATAAGATCTTTATGTTTTCTTAATCTTTGTGAGTCAAACAAATCCCATAATTATATTTTCAAATATTTACTCTACTGTAAATGGCAACCGCTCTCAACTCTTTATTTCGTATACTGATAATAACATTTTTCTTCACTTCTAAACCTATTTCATCTCACTTTGAACCTCAATAAATCACTTCTACATAAGTACAGTGTGTGACTTTTACGGCGCAAACCGGACAAAACCCCTCTCTGTTGAACCCGGTTCTATTTGGCTTGTGTTAATAACGTCCATCCGTTTCAGACGGAGAGTCGTTTCATTTCACCACACACACAGCTACCGCACACTCTCTCAACCAGGGAAGCAGATACTAAAAATGAAGAGAGAGAGTATACGCAGAGGTGGACCCAGCCGCTGTGTGATGGGCCATAACCTGTGCGCTCGCTCAGTCCTGAGAAGTAGCTGTTGAATCCTCTGCCTTTACTGGTGCTGTTACAGAGATGTTAATGGGGTAATTTATGGAAGATATAAAGTGAAATAGGTCATCATCAGCTTTCAGCCCTTTCATTGTTCGTGTGTTGCGACAGTATGCTCCTTTCAGCCGAGGGCAGCCATGGAGCACCGGTACGTCCCCTGGGCCGAGCAGAGTGAGTGGTACCTGAGGAGTTAAATGGCCTGAGGAGGACACGGTCCACCATGCCTGTGTTCTGTAAAGCTCTACAGAACAGACTAACACAACGGTAGAGGGAAGGCAGTGCTTCATTTAGGGCCTACACTGAGGTGTACTGCAGTATATATATGGTAAAGTAGATATATTCAAATGCATCAAAAAGCTTTGAGATGAATTAAATGAGATGCTGGAGAAAAAAATAATCACCCAACCATAACGTTATCCCCTTAACAGCCTCTTGGTGCTCTTTAACATCCTCTCAGTGCACAGCGGCTGTAGGTTTGATCAGCTAATGATGAATAAGACTAACTCAGAGAATAATACTATGAATATAAACCATGCACAGCTTGGTTACTAAAGCCAACCAACTTCCATTCTGAAAACATCACAAAGCTCCATCACCGTTGGTTGACAGTAAGCAAACTCGTCTTCACTTAGAAATTAAAGGTGTGTTGTGAGTGATGCAGCCATTGTCATCTAAACTGTCAGTGTCGGCGGCCAGAGATGATATACCCATTTAATAATAGAAAGAGCTTTTATACGACTGTGTCCCTGGGATTGGCAGACTTTGATTGGCCAGCGAGACCATTTCGCTTTGCAGATAAAATGAAACTACCTTCAACATAATTTATAGATGCAATTTTGCGGGGCGGTCCTGAGCTCATATTTGATATGACAATTTCAAGGCGGATGTGTGCGTGTGTGCACGTGTCCATGTGTAAAAAGCGTAATAAATACAGATAATACATTTTAAGCCAGTTATAGTTTGTATGATACTCTGTAATAGAGTGCTTTTTGTAGGCCAACCAGGAAGTTAGCATCACCCTGGGTTCCCTCGACAAAGAGCCAATGGGATTTTTCCATTGGGTTTTGGATTATTGCAGAAAATAAGCTCTGTGGCAAACAAACGTTTATGATACTTACACGTTTTGTTCAGCAAGATAATCTTCCCAAATGAACACCACTTTTATGATTTTTGAAGTGTGAAAGCAATCGCCGGTAGTAAAAAGCTAACGTTAGGCTATGAACAAACTACGACACAGTCGCATGAACGCGAGTATACACAACGAGGCGGCGAGGTGGCGTGATGACGTTTAGTAGTCTCATTTAGCCACTTGTTAGCAACCGCCTTTTTTAAGACACATAAAGGTTACAAAATTCACGAGTGGGGTATTTACTGATGTATTTTATGTCGTAGAACAAAACGTTAAAATCTCTTAAGATTGACTTCCAGACGAGGGAACTGGAAGTGCTAAAATGATAACTCATTTCTGGGTTTTAGGACTCATTCCTGTGGCACTCTATTGTCTGACGGTTTCAAACTCAGCAGGTTGAACCTCGCACAACCTTTCTGAACACAGACAATAATGATGTTTTCACACTACACCCACAGTCAAACTAAATGCCCCTGTTGAGTTGCTGCAGTTAGTTTCTCCTACTGGTCTCCTGCTGTGTCAGTCAACAGAGATCACTCCTTATAGGTTAACCATTAATCACCTGCACACATTAGTGCACCACCTGACCCTTCCACAAGATCAAAGACGCACTTTACCTCATCACAAATGTCAGTTTTATAACACATCACATTAAGGCTTTAAGTGACAGATTTCAGAAAAAACGCATGACATCTTAGCAGCGATGAAGAAAAGGGGAAAACAGCACCCTAACTTCCAACAAGCTTGTGAGCACCTACTGAAGTCAAGAGAGCTATATCTGCCACAGATTTCATGCCAAAGTATTAAAATGTCATAGACTGATGTTGTCACATAACAGCGTCACATCAGTATGAACCGGGAAGGAAAATACAAGCTAATGCAGCTCTGTCGGCAGGTGGCGGAGAAGCCTCCAGGCGACGACTGACACCTCTTATGTGATCCATTAAAGTTCAGGAAAAGCCTGCATCGGGTTTCAAATCAAAGACGAGGAAATTGATCGAAATATCTGTGAGGCAGAGGCATTCATCACCCGAAGATATAATGTGTTCTCTCAATATTTTACGGCCACATGCACAGTCTGGTTCGCTGCAACAACCGGTTGGCAGGACATTGGAGTGATTAGCATGTGACCTCTCTCTGATGTCATCCATTTTTATGAGAAGGTCACAATGTTGTTCTGCACTTTGAGATGCACCGCTGTGGCTTTTAGTAATGTACTGACATGCAGAGTCCTTGCAATTGTGTGAGCATTAAATGGCAAATAACATGAATTTTAAACTAGCATGCTGGTCTTGAATGTAATGTGACAGTATGGTTGGTGCAGGGTTGTCTTTAGAGACTGCCCTGTGGACCAAAGGGTCCTATTACTTAAATGAGCTCTATTAGCGTCTCCGTGGGGACCGCTGCGTCGGCCAAACTCACAAACCTGCTCACAGACTCAAAAAACAGCTTTTGTTACGCCACCCCTCCATTGCCCTCCAGTTTCTCACTGATTTACATACAAATTGATCTTGAGGTAAATCAGATGTCACTTTTCTCCGGGTCACGGAGAACACGCTGAGATAATGAAATCAGGGTCCGCCGAGTGCTACACTCGCACAGGCTACCAGATGGGTCTCTCTCTCCCTTAATGCAATGCCTCAGTCTGCGTGTGTGTGTGAACGGCTGGGTGCACACACATGTCGGTGTGAATGCACGTACGTGCGTGCGTGTTTGCGTATGTTAAAATGACTTAACATCTTCTATTTATTTTGCCAATAAAAAAGTAAATGTGTTTGCTCATGTGTGATCATTTATTTGACACCTCTGTATAGAAACATGCCTCCCCTGCGACTTTGGGGATTGCTCTGATTTGCATTACATCTCTGGGTGGTGGCAAACTTGGCTTTCTATCTACTCTTGCTTGAGAGGAAGAAAAACACAGTGGCCTGCAGTATTTTTGCTGTTTGGTGGTTTCTTTTCACTATGAATTCATATTAGTCTAGCATATAAAGTTCTTTACCTAGACCAATTAATCACTTCTTGAATGGATTCCTCCAGGCTTAAGAATAAGTGACAGATAGTAGCGCTTGAGGGAGGGACCAGAGAGGTGACAATTAGAAGGACAAGAACTCGATGGACCATCACATCCCATTGATGTTGTCTGGGGAGAAATTAAAGAGCACGGCATAATGTGCCATGTTTCTGTCATGGGACGGACCGACTTTGGGGAGAGTGTAGGTGTGACTGATGATAAGTCTTGATAAAAGGCAAAGATTAAATGCATAACATTATTTTCGGGCATTTTATTTGAAGGATAAGAAAAAATATGAGCGAGCGTGTTAACAAGTTTAAAAGGAGTTAAAGGACCATACCAGTGTTTTAGCACATTTATAATAAATTACATATGCAATATCCAATTTCCTACAGCATGCCACAATGTTTTTGATAGATTAATGCATTTTTTCAATTTTCCAGGCAGTCCTTGGCATCAGTTAATTTCTTTACATTAACAAAATTCACTTGCTGGAACTAGTTTGAGTTCGGAAATCCATCATAATGGACAATGTACTCAGTTTTATTGTTGTGAAAGTTGTGTTTTTGTTGGAAATGTTAAAAATGCTGATGAGAGATCGTTGTGAAAGGTGTGTCCCCACCATGCATCACCGTTACTATGTTTATACAGTATTATAGGCATACTATTTACAGTATATCATAACTTTAATATCGTCTCTTTTTGATGGGGGTCACCATTACCATACATGCCGGTCAGCAGCCAATTCTGAGATGTCAAAACTTGCAGGAATGTGATTTCAATACACTTGAAAACCTTTCAAACCAATGCATGGTCACACTGAGAAAATAAAGTTCAGATAAATTAAATTCATTGTCAAATCTTTGCTTTTCATGCAGTATCTTTACTGAAATGCATAAAAATGCATGACTAGCTGCCTGAAGGGTAGGGAACAGATCTCAAACACTGTGGTGTGCTTTGAAATGTTTGGCAGTTATATAAAGCATACGCAAATACAAAAATTGATTAAAACGTTCTTTCATGTGTTTTTCTATTTGTTTAAATGCATATGTCCTTCAGAGGGGGGGAAAAAAAGTATCTGCCTGCAGTTGACAGTGAAAGGAGGATTTTTAAATAGATAAATGCAGGACACTCCGCAGACCTTCAGTGTTGTAATTCCTCTACTTCAAATCATAAATACAATGAAAAGAAAGAGAGGGATGATGTGAGGCCCAGAAGTCATCAGTCAGACTGACAGGCTTGAAATGAAACAATGCCACAGTCTCCTCCCCTCCTGGGCTGCAGACTGTTTTAGTATTTGTTAAATAACTCTTGTATTCATGAGATTGCTTCCGAGCACTGCCTCCAAAGCTTTCCTATGGCAATCAAAGAGAATGTGAAAAATTACTCTTAATGTGTTCATTTCAGACCAAACACTGGCCCATTACATGTGAAGTTACCAGTAAAATAAATGCATACACATGCAGTGTGATTAATGTGTACTTTGTGGAAATTCATGGTAAAAGTATAATGGGATGAATATTTAATGGCTGATATATTAATGACAGTACTTACTTTATAGTAACTGAGGTAAAAATTTATCGCGTATCTTGTGTCCTCTTCCACTGGCTTTTAAATTTTGCTATTAGATGAGCATAGAGCAAGTTTCTACAGTTGAATAAGTCAGTATATCTTCCTCCTTCATAATACTGTCATCAGAGGATAAGAGAGCTCATAATGGAGCAGTAGTTTATTTTACTCTCAGTGGGCAGTGGGGGCAGTCTCTGGCCACATTCTGCACTATGAGGGAAATAAATCAAAGGAACAATAACAAAAATGACCACAGACCTCTGAGGGACCAGGCTGCACTGCTAAAGGTGATAAAGGTGAGGCCTGACGAGCTCTGAGCCAATGGCAGCGCAGCCCTGGCATAATAAATTTAACACAAATTGCCTGCTTTAATTGGGTTCGTGATCTGTGGACTGGAGCATCAGGAGCCTCCGGTAAAAAGGCCTGACAAATGGGACACACAGGTTTCCAGCACCGTTTAATGCAGTTATAAAGATTGAAAAAATATTAGAGACGTCTAGAGACAGAAGTTGAGTTAGTGCCAGGCTTTGCATCACCTGAATGGGGAAGCCCAGGCAGTCCTCATGGGGACTACGCTAAGGAAATCTGGACCAGGAAACAGATCACACAATTAGTGTAAAAACATTGCTACATATTCTATCTATTCTAACAAATTTGTTCCGGCCATGTATTTAAAATTTGGTTGGCTACTTAACAAAAAGCAAGTATAGATGCTGTGGTGTCATGTAAGAATTTAGAAACATTTAGATTAAACTAAATGTAACCATTATTGCCTTTTGTGTTCACATACAGCACCTTTTATTCTCACGAACACATGGGCAGTTTTCAGACCAGTGTGATGCGAAAATATGGTGCAGGAATGCGGAAAATCACTTTCAAATTTGAATATGCACACCGGGTACGTTGTGAATTATCCACATAGTCGTATTCCATATTGGTCAATGAGGCCCAATAAGTTTCCTCCTAAATAGTGCCGTGTCCACTCCACTATAATGTTAGCATGTGCATATCAGCTACATTATCATCTTCATCGTATCCCAGCTGCTGGGCGATATCAAGCCATATATTGTCCTTTATTTTGTTGTTAAGGTGGTAGTGTTTGTCGTACATTATTGGGTGTTGAGAAGGGGACGGAAAATTGTTATTCCGAAACACCTACGGTGAGAAAAATGTCCCATGGGACCCAAAAAAAGCCCATTTCTCCGACAGTCTGTTACCCTGAAAACAAGCGCCCATTCTTCTAACGCCCTATTGCTCCGAAAATACACACTCTCCCTGCAACAAACAGAGGCACATGGCTAATTATCATGCAGAATGATAGCAATCAGTTGAAACAATGGATTTCATTTGTCAAACATATATTTCTGCAGGTGGAAATCTGCTGAAATCAAGGTCCGTCTAAATATTTTTTCCCCCCAAACAAATATTCCACAGGTGTGTGCAAGCATAAGAACCCACAAAACCATTTCTCAGAAATTTTCGTTCATATTTTTCGGACGTGAAACGGCTTTGAGTTCTGATTATCTACATACAACAAGCAACTATAGACCGGCTTTGAGTTCTGATTATCTACATACAACAAGCAACTATAGACCTTGGTTTCTGTGTACACCTGAGTACTTTTTTGACTTTTTACAATATATTCTGATTAAAAGTGTATCCACAGTTTGAGTTTAGATCTAATTTAAAGGTCCCCTTTGAGTTTTTGACCACTAGGGGAGATATTAAGCAATGCATGCAAACGGACACAAGAATGATGTAACACACAATCCTGCCAATGGTTTCACACTATTCCACTGATGTACAAGTGGCGGGAATGCAGAAATGTAGCAATGTGCCAGCAAAGGCAGGGAAAAAGAAGACTGCTAGCAAGTAAACAAAGATGTAGAGGATGCAAGTTTCAACATTTTAAAAGTGTTCCAAATGTTTTATGAAATGATTTTTTAGGCCTAAAGGATGAATACAATGCATGTTGGTGAGTTATATTGAATATAAACAGAAACTTTGTTTACCTGAAAACTCTGCCAGGTACCTTCAAGCATCCTCATCCCTCCTAGCGTATCTGTAGTTTCATCAGTGGAATAGCTGGTGAAAAAGAAAGTGGCTCATGTTAAGTTATGTTCATCATGTTTATTTGCATACTTGCTATGAGACTATTACAGGTAATGCACCGGCTTACAGATTGGTCTATTGAGGACTTAAGGGTAGATAAAGTAATGTCATCAGCATACAACTTCACGCAATGTCGTATAATGAAGGTAAAAGTGGGGTACCTAGAATGGAATTTGTACCCTTTGGAAATGTATAAGAAATGTAATTTGACACAGTGAGAAACAACACATTGTACTATGTTAATTCTGGGTCAAATGACATATATTTGATTTAATGGTATAAGTGATAATCTATAAAATAGCAAGTTGAAATCCAAATGAGCCTTCAATAAGAGAATCAGAGTATTATTTCTTGTTGACGATACATAAAATGTTCACATACTTTAATGATAGGCTTACATTTGGGCAGAATATAGATTATATTTATAAAATATTACCAGCATAGCCTTGACTAGTGCCCGTCTTTGAAAAAAGAAAAAAAAAGAAAAAGGAATGAAAACATTTTTCGAAAAAGTCAAATTGCCTGGACTGGCTATAGCAGGTGATGACATACAACATCTGGAGTCAGGAGGGAAACAGCATGCACTCCTACGCCAAGAACCAGCAGGGTCACTAAGCGACAGACTGACACACAAACCAGAGTTTCTGTCCAAGAAGACACCAGCAGCCCAAACATGCCGCCAGTTACACACAGCTGGCGGCGGAATAAAAAAAGGTCACATGTAGGAAAAAAGTTACGACAAGAACTTTGATATTTTAATTAGAAATGTAAGATAAACAGAGAGTGGTACATTATATATGGTCCTTCAATAAATGGTACCTGTGGGTGCACAGACCTCCATTTGAACAGACTTCCACTTCAAGGTTTTTACGCTGAATAGAACTGCTCATAGATTTTGTATGTAGTTTCTAATGCTTTGAGCTGCACATACCATTCCATTTCATTTCCATTGTGTTGGGGTTGTGGCAAAACTCTCCAGATAGCTCAACATTTTAGCAGAAAAAATTATTTAGATACCACCGGGTAAAGTGAGAATAGAAATGTTTGTGTTTTGGGTGAACTGATCTTTTAATAAATAGGATTCTGTACAACATGATAATAGCAATGTTTTGAGTTTTAGTGGGATCGCGTGATAATGATTTGATTGGTCATTATTTTTCATTGCAGAGGACTTCATATCTACTTTGCAAAGCCAGTCGGACTTCCACATCGTGCTGGCTATGCAGAGACTCTTCTCTGTAGTTGTCACAACATAAACACTTGGTCTGGCATTCCCACAAAGACAGACTCACACACATGGAATGCAACCAGCAGTACTCCTCTGCCTCGAGGACCAGCTCAATGTCAGTTTTAGTCAACAACGCACACACACATACACACCTGCACACAGACAAACACACAGAGTCTGGACTGGGGGTCCTGGGGGCGAAGAGGGATGTGATACGGAAATCCCTGTCCACTGATATCTTCCTCTGATAACTATGTGTGAAGGTCATTTGTCCCCTGCTTTGGCAAGACTCTCCATAAATCACTGTGGAACTGGAATGATGGGTATTCATGGAGGCAGCGACTGCCTCCCGGTCTTTCCCACTCACCCATCTTCTTCTTGTTGCCTGTAACCCGAGCAGATGTGTACAATAAATAATGACACATCTGGACAATTTCATCTGTTACAGTGCACTTGCAGCAGACATACTATGGCCAACATCCTATCTGAGGTCTTCATTTTTTTCTGCCTTCCATTATCTTGACATTTCAGTGTATTGAGTTATAGAAGTCCACATCTATTGTTCCTGTTGATATAGAGATGGTTTGAAAAAGGCTTAAACATCTATCTAATTGCAAGTCCTTCAAAATCGTTTAACACAGAGAGAAAGCAGGTTTACTAATGTTGAACCCGAGCACCCGAGCAGTTGCGCTCATTGCAACAAACATGTAGCAGCATATTTGTCCTGCACATCCACATAACGGGAAGAAGCTCGGCTAAAAGCTTATGATAACGATTTTTACCAAAACAAAACTCAATTCCAACACCAAGGGGTGCTAGTGATTTTGCTACTTCATGCTATCTGCACAAACAAACGATATGCATTATCATTATGAAAGCTGAGAATCCACAAATTCCAACTGTACAAGTCTTGTCACTCTACGACCAAAACTCACTGAACCAGCAGCCGAAGAAGAGAATTAAAAAAAAATCACTTTATATAACCATAAAATATGCCTTTGCTGTTTTGTGAGGAAAAGGTTTGTTCAAGGGCACGTTTAAACTCTGCCTTCCTCCAGCATTGAATAGCCTATCCTAAATCTATGTGATAGCACACTCTATGCTTCCATCTAGTGGATTAATCATGGTACTGCACTCATCCTAAGGGTGTTGGTCTTGTTGTTCAATACAGGCATAAGCTTGTCAAATAGACCAATGGGTTATGGTTTTCTTTGAATATAATTGTCTGATTGATTGGCACAGATGGTACCCAAATGTACCCAAATTTGGAGATTCCGACGTAAAATGCCTCGGCTAAAACCTCTCCAACTTTGCTCTGTTTCACGTTATTAGCATCAGGCTGTGCACAGGTAATGTTTAGATGTTGTGATATGGTTTGCTAGATGTTTGCGGCTGCAACTGCATCATTCCAAAGGGATATTCACTCTAAAAGTGTACAGTTTTGTTAGGCGGAAATTACATTTTTAATTTATGCTGTGTTCCATCTTCATTTACATATACCCAGTAAGTATACTGTATACTGATACTTACATCTCTGCAGAAATCTCACAAGTGTCACCTTTATTATGATACCAAGATTATTCAGATATACCTTGTAGTTGCAGAAAAACACTCAATTAATTTGGCATGTCATTTTCAAGCAGGGGCCTGAGCCAGAGGCCTATGTTTCAAATGAACAGAGACCAAAAATGACACTGTTCATCAGCTAATGCTCACTTCTTGGTAACATTACAATAATAAAACATCTTAAATTTTCCTCTAAATCTAAACATTTTGTTGAATATCATAGATACAGAGATACATCATCAAATTATTCCACACATTTATGACTTCATCATGTAGAACTGATGTCATATATTTTACAAAGTAAAGCAGGTATGACATGATGTCAAATCATTTCCTTTAACAGCTGAGGCCAGATTCTCGCCAGATTAATATAATAGATAATATAACATATAATAGAAATGGGGGTTTTTTTCCAATCGTCTGTCATATGTGATATCTGTTATCTCTGGTGGGTCATTAGATGATGTTAAAATTTATATTGCAAATGGCAAAATATTTTAAACTTGTTTGTCTGTCAATAATTGCCTGAAACAATGAAGCATTTTACAAAATAAATTGATCATTGGAGTGAAATCTATGTGCTGAATAATCTAAAATCTTAAATGAGTCCTTTATTTAACCTCTGCGCCATGATGCTTTTGCCTTGTTTCACACACAACACAAAGACACATCGAAGGCATGCAACCAGAAAATGTTTCCTCACATTCTCATGCAGATGGCGGTTGTAATGATCGTGCATGTGTGTGTGTGTGTGTTGTGCATGCAAGCGTGCACACATCTGTGTGAACGCCTCGGTGTGTGTGTGAGTCTGTGTGTGCGCCTGTGTGTGTGTGTATGGTGCGTACTTATGAGAGCGGCAGGTTTGGCCCCCGAGGCGATGACAAAGCGATCAAACTCTATGTGTCACATATAAATTGCTTTGACCTTTTTTCCTCTCAGACTCATGGCTCGATGGCAACAAGGGACATTTTACCCAACTGGAAAGAGTGCTCAAGTCCGCAAAACACGAGGAAAAGGCAAGCGAGGAAATTAACAGTGGTAAGTGTTTGTCCTCTACGGGGTCAAAACACGCCACTTTGTTCCCTCGTGTTTATGCTTTGCCGATTTCCCAAAAGACATCTGAAAAAACCTTGAGCATTTATTTCAACACTTTGTGTTCTGAAAGAGAATTGAATTTACTTCATGATAACAGGCGGTGTGGTTGTGGAAACAAAATGTTGCTCTGTATCACAAAATTCCTGCTATAACAAGCAGACAGGTCAGCAGTTTTAATTCAGGTGCAACAGAGCTGCCCACTCATGTAGCGTTTACCATTATACCTCTTAACCCTATTAAGCAGAGTGGCCATTTTTGTTTTGGAGCTCTCGGTTGTCACACTCTTGACCACCTTAATACATTTCAATCCTTGATGGCTGCATAAGTAGACGTCATAAATGAACCTGTTGTCTGTGGTGGCCATCTGGCCAGAAGTCATGTATATAAATGGACCTCTAGACACTTGACTTCTGCAGCTATCGGCCATGATTACTCTCTTGGCCTAATACAATATTCATGCATTAGGGTAGGCATGCATTATTTTCTCTCTCCTCCTCATGCTGCCGTTGGTAATTGAAATTTCTGAAGTGCAGCATGTTTAATAATGGAATTAATTTCCCATGCAAAGTGTATATGATTGACCATGCACAGGGAGCAGAGCGAGCAGGCTCCATTTCCAGGGAGGAGGAGAAAATAGCCGGCTGTTAGCCATATTGTTAGATTTATGAATTTGTGACGGAAATGATGATAATAGCATTAATCAAGATAATTTATCGTTACACTGTGTGTGTAAAATATAATGTTATATTTAATTACTTTTACTGCTGCAAAGAAGATACAGTTTTCTGCAATTTGACTGAAAGCATTTTTCTTATAGATAAAATCCACATTTTTGAAAGATATTTTCCTCCTTGCAATAAAAAACTATTATAGCAAAAACAGCTGTGTAGCCATTTAGTTTTTTAAATGACATATACAACACCACAGCCATGAATTTTTGGAGAAGCAAAATGAAAAAGAACCAAAAAAAGAGGAAGAAATTTGGGGGGAAAAAGCACCGAAATATGAAAATCATTGGAGTGTAACAGATGTGGGCGGGAGACTGAGCTCCTTGTGAAGGCTAATGATCAAGCTGGTTTGACCTCTCAAGCAGTTAATGCAGAACAGACTGTTCCTGGCAAAGCCAAGTCCAAATGACAGGCCAACACGGGAAAAGAACAAAGGAGCAGCTCTCAACACCATTCACCGCTGCATGGCTGTGTTTTATGAAGGCAGGGAATAAAAGGCAGCAAACACAGAGCAGGGAAGTGCATGTCCAGCTTCAAACGCTTAGTTCTGAGGCAGACAGGAAGTGTGTCCCATTCTGTTTTTCAAGACTCTTCGCATGGCTTTGTTTCCCACTCGCATTTTGATTACAAACCACTTGTCCTCTAACCACATCCTCCCTGTTTCTTTTCTTCCAAATTAAACTGCAAAAGACAGCTTCCCCTTTAGTACATCATACCCAAAATATCAGAAAAAAAGGTTAATACACAATGTGTTCTTTGTTTAAACACAAAAAGCACACAGTGCAAAAACTGGGAACTGATACTATGCAGAACAAATCTAAATCAATGCCATCTTTAGTGGCCATACAAGGTAACTCTCATAAGTTAATTTGTGAAGAAGGCATCGGACAAACACACAATTAATTTTGCTGCTTTTCAGCTGACAGCACGGGGAGAGGTTGGCGGGAGGGGGAGGGGTTAGTGCAATGAGAGTGTGATGAAAACAGTGGGCTCAGCACAATAATGCTGTATGCCACAGCCAAGACATATTAGGTTAATGAAATGTTCACAGGCTGTAATTGTTGTAATGAGTGAACAGATTGTGATGAAGGACGAGAGAGATGCAGCCGCATTCAAGGGCTGTAAAGAAAGAAAGTAAATGAACACCATAAAAGACGACTATGATCTGAGGTGAGCATTTCCAAAAAATCATATTCAAATCATGTGGAGCACCATTTTGTGCAGTAAACTGAAGTTCAAACATGAACCTCACTTGAATTAGACGGCAGTGACATTATGAGCACATCTGATAGGATTTTTTGCCTCAAAATGCAGGGATCTTCAAATGTTCCACTTGTTTATTTTCTTCTATTCATCTGCAATTTCTGAACGTGCCCTAGGTATTTTATGAAAAGCAAGAAACAAGCTTGCCTTGAAGCACAAAAACACTCCATATTTCAGGTCATAAAATAGAAAAATAGCCACATTTAGCTAGAAGAAGCTACAGTCTAGTCGTTTCCAATAAATAACCTCAGTCCTTCGAACTATAAAAGACGCAACCCTCCACATCCTCTGACCGCGGTTCAGAAATGAACACAGATCAAGAACAACACTAACAGCTCATAAAATGAAAGTATGCGGTGGAGAACACAAGTAATTCAAAATGGGAAATGAGTGGGTGGTGAGACAGAGAGAAATAAAGTGAACAGGAAAGAAACACAGAAAAAGGTGAGAAAGCATCAGAGAATGACAAGAGTGGGAGATAGGGAGTTACAGATAGACATTTAGGGGAGAACTGAGTCAAATTCAAATATCCAATGATTACATCTCTTAACGTGTCAAGTACATTTCCATTTAAAGTGCTTGCTTAAACACCCATGAAGAGGTGTTCTCCAGCTGCTATGCACACAGTAATGACTGGGGAGTCTCCTAAGACCCTCAAGCCGTTCAATTGTCACTTTCTTCCTCAGCGCATTGCCTCATCTGCCTCAGCTTTAAAACAATATATTGTGTCCGTAAAAGACCAACAACCAAGGGCCAGATGCCCCCTACACATATTGCCACCTTAAAGTTACTATGAGTACAACTTGAAAATTTACGACCACACTGTGTTGGACACCAACGCACCCAGTACCCGAGGACACTGAGATTAAAGCAACAGGACTACACCGATTTCCACCAGGATTACAAAAATATGACATCCGAAACATTTGTAAGATGCTATAAATCATGTACAATTTTGCATATAATGACTTTATAGCAGCTTTTTGCCACTTGAGGGGCAGCAGAACTAGCTGTAAACACAACATAAGACGTGGTCCCATTCAATTGTCAAGCAAATTTTAAGCAAATTCTTTTGAAATGTCACAAAAAAAGAAATGCAAATTAGGCGTGTTTCCATCAACTGGTTTGGAGCACATAAACTTGGCTACAGCGTAGTTTGGTCAGAAGGTGGCGTTATAGGCTACGCCTGTAATCCGCTAATAAATCGAGTAGAACTAAAGGTTGCGAACCGGAAACAAAACAAGTCGGCTTGGCCATCTATACTTATACGAGAGAAAATGGAGAGAGGTCTTCAGGAATTTGTTGAATTGGGCAAGTTTTAATTGTTCTTTCATGTCAGCTAGTATTGGCCATGATTCATGTTGTCCTGAGAGGAAGACAAGCATTCGCACATTATGGCAATATCTGGGAAGACACCAACAGCAGAAACAGCAGATCAGTCATGTGAGTTAAATATTTGCTACGTCAGAATTTATTCGGCAAAGGCATTTCCATATCCCATTTAGCGCATCAACTCTGTTTCAACAGAGGCCAAAAATCCCCTCAAGTGAGCGTAAAAACTTTTTGTTCGTGATTGAGGAAGTTTTCTTGAATTTAGCTGTATCCACACAGCTTTTCTAATGCAGTACTTCAAAATGCGCTTGAAAATATGTGAACGGAAACGCGACTACTGACATGTTATCAACTTAATAAATAAGTAATAAAGTTGGCCTACATGTTACATCCAGCAGACACGGAGCAACATAAGCGACCATTTCAAATCATGTTTATGGCCGCCTGGCAAATATAAATCCAATATTCTCTCTCCTTCTATCTCTGTTCTGGTCTCCACCAACTCCTGAGGAAAATAAATCTGGCTGCTAAATGCCCCACTATGTTCACCAGCTAGTCGCTAACTTTGTTTGTCTGCTGTTGTGAACGTAGCGTACAGTGGGATTTTAGAGTTGTATTAGTGAAAACAAGGCTGATGAGAGGGCTAAGAGTGTACAATTCTATTTTTTTGTGTGGGTTTGTCAGTACGTCATTTGATTGATTCAGACTGAGTGAGACTGAGAAACCTGGACTTCCTATTTGTGAACCACATTCACCACAACATTCCTGCTGACTGCATTCAGCATTGATAATCCTGTCAGTCCCCGCAGGTCCATGTATTAAAATGCAGCGCTGATGTTTGCCTTTGTGAGAGGCCTTTATTATTAAAGTGCCCTCACCTGCTAACACATTACAGCCCGTAAACAACATGAATGATGTGCTGAGCACTGCAGCCCCAACACACATTTATTAAATTACACTTTTCAGCCACACATCAACTTTCTCCTTTGATTCATTTCCTTTAATGAGTTTGCTGATGTAGACTGGCATGCTGTAATGAAAAGGAAAAGACAAGCAAGCAGGAGAGCCATAAATAAGTCTCGGAGCATGAGGAATAATGACAGGAGTTTAATGTCCAATTAGATTAAAAGGCTCTCTGACACAAAAGCAGGATGCTGAGTGCACTGCTCAATGAGCCTGTGAGCGACATTGATTAACGCTAAACGGATCTATTACTCTCATCCGAGGTACTGATCAACAGCTCTACCTGCCACTTCCCTAACACCGTAAATGTGTGTGTTGCACCTATATCTATGCATGCAAATTTGTCCACCCATTAGGTGAGTTATAGATTAACTAAGATGGTAATGTCCAAAAATATGTGTAATTCTCAAGGACGTCCAGGTAGGATTTTGTTTTTTTAATAATGTCATAGTGTAAACAAAGGACAAGCTAACCCATGCAGGCAAGTTTTGCAATCTATTACCTCCGATATACGAGTTTCATAAGGCACAGGGGAGTTTTCTCCTTGTGAAGCCTCGCCGAGACCTGATAGCGCTCCACATTATTGGCTTTAGCAGAACAAAAAAACATGATAGTGGGATGGGTTGTCTATCCATCATCATATTTGTTTTCAGACACTTGTCATAGGCTTCAGCTTCCATTTGAGCTGAACATTAGAGACGGGCTGCGGAGGTGTTTAAATCTGCTTTGCTGCAGGGGAAAGGAAACTACCTGTGGCACCTCATTATTCTGCTGACAAAGCTTTGTGGGTCTTTTCCTCTGTTGAGGAGAGATAGATGGGGTGATGAGAGATGTCCTCCTGTGGAGGAGTATGTCAACACCTTTGACATATAACGCATTAACATTCACAGTTCACAGGATCTGGTGTGCACCACCAGAGATCAAAGAGGCAATATTACGTAACAGACTGTATTGTATGTGTATAATGTGTAGCTCCCTTTGAAACTTGAGGTCCGGGGGTTGCTCTCTGGGATCTGTGCAGTATTTATTATAGGCCAGGATCCGTGTGTGACTCATTAATAACATAAGTGAGAAAATGTTAGCCGGCTGCTGTCAGACTTTTCAATGCAAATGTGCTCTAAATCTTTTAAGAATGGCATAATCATCATCGTTGCAAGGCTCATTTTCTAATAAATACAGTATGTGGCAGGTTTCATTTCCACAATTCATGCATTGAGGGAATATTTTTTACACTAAACAGCGTGAAGGAAAACCTGCATCTTGCTTCTGCTAATGCAAAAGACAAAGGCTTGAACTAGTGTTCAGAGCACAGTGATTCATAATGGGAGAAAATGAACTGGAAATCACAGTGAGTACAGTCTTACTGTCAGAGCCTTTTCCAGCCAAGAAAGTAGAAAGCATCGGGTGGTCCTTTAGGCTATAGTTGTTTTGTATAACGTAAGTAATCTTGGATAAACCTCCAGCCTCATTTACAAAACAGGATGCAGATTCCACACTAAATTAATATCGCAATATTTATATTCTTAAAAGATACTTTGGCATTCAGTTATTTGTTATGTAAGACGAAAAATTGGACCAGAAATTCAAAAACTTTATAGAGGCATTTGCAGAAGTCTAAACGGGCTGTGCATTTATTTTGTCATAGGTCCGGGGTGACTAGAAATCTTTAATTTTGCAAGAAGAAATGGTCTGCTATTCAAGTGAACACTATAAGAAGTGTGCTGCTGCACAATGGCAAGACATGGGTGTAATTTGTGGAGGTCAAGAGACTCCGATCTTCTCCATGACAAGCGTCTGCCTTCTACAGTATAAGTGAAAAACTGCCTCATCTGTGATTTTTAAACAGAGAAAAGAAGAGCTAATGTGGGTGAACCAGGTAAGTCAGGCAGTCCTATTGTACATCCAAAATCACATCCAATTACACTCTTGATAGGCTACTTGTTAGTTTATGCGGGGCTTCGTAAATAAGCCTGTTTTTTCCTGCCGTATCTCATGGCAAGTTACCTAATTATTAGACAAGATAAATCTGTTAAAATTGTCGTGAGAACATTTATGTATAATAAGTGTAAATAGGGCTACATTGCAGAGAATAGTCATGGTACACACAGACCACATTCAAATTCAGACCATGTACACTCATTTACATGGTTGCATGTATTATTGCTTAATTACAGCATGCCAGTCACATAATGTTTTGATTACATACTCACATCAGAAATTGCCGCAGCCACACTTTCACACTCAACAACAGCCTGAAGCCATATCCACATCACACCACATGACAAAAAATTTGATTGGTGCATTGTGGCTTGTGGTTTGGAGCGTACTGTAGATAGTCAATCACGTCTTTCTCTAATATTTGTGATCTAGTCTAATTTCTAAAATGTCTCAAGGATGTGAGCTACTGTTGAGCTGAAAGAAAATATATTCTTATGGTATCCAGCCTTGTTTTGTCCAGTTTTACATTTGGCATCAGATGTGTTTGGGAACTGTGTCTCTATAGACCATAAAGCAGGGGATGACTTAGCAAGTGGCTACCTTGTGATTGACAGGTCGCTACCACGGCGTTGTTCGGTCTGGGAGTTGTCTGTGTTTTCTTCTTACAACTTTAACCCTTTCACAGTGTGTTTTTAATTCATGAAAGTTAATTATAACCTTTTTGGTCGCCTAAAAATGTCTTATTCAGCATTCGGTTGTACTTATCTCCACCCTCTTGTGTCACTTCTGGTTGAAAATAACCAAGATGGCGACGACCAAAATGCCGAACTCAAGGCTTCAAAACGTCAGTCTACAAATCAATAGGTGACGTTACAGTGACAACGTCCACTTCTTATATACAGTCTATGCCCCAAAAGCACTGCTTTGACTCTTGACTGTTGTCTACACATTAGCTCTTGGTTGGCCAGACAAGAGCAATCCATGAATAATATCCCGAAAGTGACCAATTTCTCTCTTTCCAGGAGTTGTCCTGGTTGAAAATCACCAAACCGCTCTTGGTTGTTTCATTCAAGTCTGTGTTTTAAAGCATGGTTGAGTATTCTTGCTTTTACTTAAGCAATACTACTTTAGGGTTCATGGCAGTTTGTCCATCTAGTACATAGGTTTTGAGGACTTGCTGTAGGCTATAACTACACTATGACCCCCATATGTCCTTTGGAGAATGCTTCAGGAGCTGCATTGATTTGGTCTGTGTAGCAACAGCTCTGTTTGTACCTAAGAGAGGATTTTTAGTGGATGTTGGACTCTGCCAAGGTTATGCTTGTCAGCTATTCTGTTTATGATTTTCATGGACAGAATTTAATTTCAACAAAAATCTACCCTGATGCCAACCATGTCAGCCACTGTTTCCATCTCTATCTTACGAGTTTCGCTATTTCAATTCAATTCAATTTATTTTTATATGGCGTCAAATCATAAGATAAGTAATCTTGAGACGCTCTCTATAAGGCTGCATTAATTGATTTATGGCAATCTCTGGCATATCCTATACAGTCCTGACATATAATCATCTTTTAAAGAGTTGTGTGGAATTAAAGGGATAGTTCGGGTGTTTTGAAGTGGGATTGTATGAGGTCCATAGTCAGTGTATTACCTACAGTAGATGACAGTCAGCATGCCCTTAGTTTGGAGAAGCAGACAGGAGTTACCACACAGAACAAAAGTAATGTACTGCTGTGGACGGGGCCGGCAACAAAACGTATTTTAGCCACCTAAAAGAAAGGCCCACCTAAAAAAAACAATCAATATCCATTCAAGTGTATAAGCTGTATTTAGAAGATTTTCACTGGTTTACCTTGCAGTGAGACAGCTATACAGTCAATGTTTCTGACAGGGAACTGTAGACGTTATCCATGTTCTCGCCAAAGCAACCAGACAAAAAAAATTTAATTTTACATTGCAAAACACAGGAGTAGCTGGTCTACCGCTGCCTTGATCGGTTTAGTTTGTTTGTGTTATTGTGTTATTGGTTATTGGAGTCAGTAGGCTTTGGCGAGAGCATAGATGGATACAACAGCTTCAGTTTCTTGTCGTAAAGGGCTGTCTGACGGCTGGGGGCTTGCCAACCATCATCTATAGGTGATTGCCTACACTGACTATGGATAAGTCCCTCTTACAACCCCACTTTAAGAGACCCAGACTATCCCTTTAATATCTGGGCCTTAAGATGTTTAGATGTTCAACTTCACTCACTTTGTCTGTCTGCTGTTAGCTGCTCTGCAGGCTGCATAGAGAGCCTTTATCCAAGCTTATTTTCTGAAAGCAGCTGCTGCCGGAAAATGGGTTGATGAGAGTGGTAAAACTTCATTGAGCTGCAGAGGTTAGTGATTATTCTGTATGGAAATGTATCCATATTTTCCTCTTTTTTGGATGCCCATTTTTTAACTAAGCATGCACCCTGTTGATGACAGTGTGATTTTGTCTAAACAAATAGCCAAGAAAACCTGTGAATTTGCAGGACTACTTTCATGAAATGATGGTGAATATACTTCTGGTTCGTCCACATTCTATGAATGTATTTCACTTTAAAAAACACAAGCCACTGCAGATTCATGAGCTCCAACCTTGGTTAAGAAATCCCGAATGATTTTGCTCAGGAGTGCAGAAATGTTGCAGCATTATCACTATTGCAGCAAAAAAACATTCAGCTCAATTTTTTTCCCACTTATGTCTGTATCAATTAGTCTTTTCAGTCTTTATAAGTGCCTCACCTAGTAAATGTTATCGCTTAATTTATTTCTTTGCAGTGGATGAAGTCGCAAACACACACCCACACTTTTCTATATCTGGATCTTCCCCTCCACCTCTTCATAGCATTCAAACTTCATATCACCAAGACAACTAGTTCGTGTGCTCAGCAAAGTTTCTGTAGACACTTTTTCTTCACTTAACTAATTTCCGGTAGAAAGACCAGTTACTATTCCTGGTATGTATCCACAAATCATCTCATCCTTTCAACTCAATTAAGAGTCATGCCATAATATTAATGATGTATCAGGTCACAACATCAAATATTTTTGTTGGTGATGTATTCCATATAACCGAGGCTTCGTACAGAGGAGAAGTAACGTCTATGAACCCCTCAGCGGTGGTAGAGAATTGGCTTTTTAGAGCTGTAAAATCACAAGTTACATCGTTTTAATAGCAGAAAAACTTAATTAACTAGGTGAGCCTTGGGGGCTCTTACAAAATGCCTCCCCAAGCAACAGCAGAGAGCAAGAATGACCCCCAGCTACCGTAGACCTGCTTACTGATACAGAAAATGTGATTGCTTTTCATATTCCAGTGAATTTTCAACATTTCCCATTTTACCCCAGGACACACAGTCGCTCAGAACACATTAGAATAGGTGCGTCGCAGGAAAAAAGGGGCAGTGCATGTGGGCGTTATTAGCTAAATGAATTTTAATAAATAACACTGAAACATAATGAAACATAAGACAATATGGAAGATGGAAATTAAATGCTTGTTGAAGTATGCAAGGCAGATAATGGGATACAGTAGTGAAACAGATGAGTTTAAGGAGGTGTGTAACACGGCATGTTCAATTTATATGTAAATCAATCCATCTAATAGAATGACCTCGACCAGGTGCCAGAGGATAGGAAAACGATCCCACCCAAAAGCATTTTTTGAATTTGGAAATCTCATGAGCTTTTACGGGAACAGGGTGTCAGCCTGGTGCTACAATAACCCATTAGAGAACGGGCTAATGAGGTGATTTATTTGAGTAACGCTGAGAGTTTCGCACAGCACCCACAACAGACTACACAATATATATTCGGGGCACAGGGTGCCCACATACACAGGTACCTCCAGCGGGGAGCAAGCTGCCCTTTTCACCCGTGTCTGTGTCGGTATGAGGTGGATGGATGGGTGACAAACATCGTTCCATGTCACCTTTTTGTCCTTAAACAGAGACACTATGTGTCTGTCACACTGACCCTCCTTGTTAGAGAGACAGCAGAGAGAACAAATGATGTGTTGCGAACCCCCATCTGCGTGACCTTTGACCCTGCGCGTACTGTAGACACGGCGCCCTGTCTACCTGATGTCTGTGACATGCAACAACTACTATATTGATTAAAAGGAGATAGCGTACAATCAGAAAATGATATGCATAGTTGAACAACTTGTTTAAATTACATTTTTTCCTGTGGGCGTGCGTTCTGTGGAGTAAAGGCGCTATAGTCCCCCTGTCTATCAGTCACTAATGGTGTGGAGCAGTGGGAGGCCAGGACACCTGCGTCTGCTGCCTGATAATGAATATGATGAAGATGGATAATACTTTACCCTGTCTGAAACCGCACTCTGCAGCTAGGGAGTGATTACTGCTATAATTGGGATCCATGGTGGCTGCCGCCGGAGGTACTGATGATGAGGCTGTCTCGACTAAAATGTAGATAACGTCGACATTACTCACATCGGACCCAAGAGTTGCAACTTCACAAATCACAGCTGACAACCTGTGACCTCTTCCTCTGTTTTACCGGAGTTTAACTGGATATTTGCGCTTGTGCAAGACTTTTTATACATTACTGAATAGACAAAGAAGTGTTAACCCCTCCCTCATAGAGTCTAGCTGTAACCAGCGAAAGGTGACCGCAGTGAAGCAACAGGACCAGTCACTTTGACTTCCTGTGCTTATCAACCTGCAGCTCTCCCTAAAAACCTGACCGTGTCCTCATGTATCCTCTGCCACACAACATTGATATGCCAGTCACATAAAAGACACCGGGACAAAAACACTTAACTGGAAAAGGATACACAGAGCAGGAAACCACTGATGATATTACTCGCTTTTTGGGGGGCCGTTTGTATCAGTTGTGTCACCCTAACCACCTCTATCTTGTGCCTTGACATATTGATTATACCGCTGCATACTTCATGCTGTTATTTTGAAAGATTTCAAAAAGAGATTTATGAAGACCCCCAGAGTGATCATTACCAGGTGGCCTTGTCAGGCACCACCACTTCTTCTTCTTCTTAGGTTTTCTGGGATTCCTGAGGGACGATGGGTGTCCTCTAGGTAGTGTCCTAGTGCATAGACGGTGCCGGGAATAAAGAGGGGGGGTGCTCTTAATGACCATCTGCTCAGAGAGCAACCTTTTTAATGAAGACGGATGTTGGGAGGATCTGACCAGGGGCCTCTAGGCAGGGGTCTAATGACACACCCTCGTATGTCTGGACCTTCTAGGTTGTCTTACGCGCCCTGTCTGCCCTCACCACCACTGGCACCAACAGGCCTCCTGAAGCTGCTATTAAAGTCCTCACACACACCCACCAGCATGTGGTGTACCACATAACTATGATAACTGCAGTCGTGCAAGCCAAATATGAGTCTAGTTAAGCTAAGACTCACGCGATGTTTGACAAAATAAAAAAAATTGTTATAGTGAAGCCTGAGGTGCATTCAAGAGCATAACGCAATACAATAGATGAGTTAATCCATATTTTCATCTTCAAGCACAAATAAGAGATGTTTCATGCGTCCTGAAAGCTTTTTCTATTAATCTAAAAGTAGAAACAGAACTACTTCTGTAATCTACAGGAGTAGCTACAGCATTGACACCTATTGTAATCTCATTAAAGGTACAGTATGTACGATTTGGCAGCATCTAGTGGTGTGGTTGCAGATTGCAACCGACTGAGTACCCCACCGCCTACTCCTCCCTTTCCAAGACTGCGGTAATGTGAGCCGCCGATTGCAAAACCGTGGTAATGCCGTTCGCCTCGCTCAGAGGCCATCATTACCATAATAACACTACTTTAGGAGCAAGGGAAGTCAGACAACGGCTGGTGGTACCACGGTTTTACGCTCACGACTCACGTTACCGCAGTTTCGCAAGCGTGTCAGAGAACTACGGTGGCTTTCAGGTAATGTAAAAATGTGAAAGGCTCTCTCTAGAACCAGTGTTTGGTTTGGCCGTTCTGGGCTACTGTAGAAACACAGTGGAGCAACATGGCGGAGGACCAGGACCTGCTCCTTATGTGGTTAGGAAGGCTCATTCTAAGCTAACGAAAACATGATTCTTGTGATTATACACTAATGACAACATAGATATGAATATTATATTCCAGTTCTGCTAATAGATGCCCCAGAATGTTACACACTGTTCCTTTAAAACAACATAAGTAGCAAACTGTCAGTAATTGGTACCTAAATTTGACATAATGTGGGACTTTTCATGTAACTGAGGAGGGAGTTCAGAGTTCTGGATCAATAAACAGATTTGTTTACCAATGCAAAATAATGACAGAAGCTAGTAAATGAGTGAAAGTGTATTCCAGATACTAAAGCATTCTTAGTTTCAGGTGATTATACACGAATGAAAACATAGTTACGAATATTATATTCCATTTCTACTAACAGAGCCCCAAAACTGTTACACACGGTTTAATTTCACCTTTAATTTCTCATCTTGCGATCATCAATAGGGTGAGTTCTTATGTGGCTGTGTGAAAAGGTTGCAGGTCTTGTGCATAAATGTTTTAATTGTAGATAAAAGCTCTACTCTGCAAGCATTGTAAGAAGTTGGGTCATTATTCTTGCCTTGGCCTAGCTTTGTCATCGAGCCACGTCATGTTATGGTTGAGTAACCCAGATTTAATTGGATTTCAGTTACTTAAATTAAATTCCCTTTTCACTCTCGATCCGCATCTTTTGTTGTCCGAGCTTCTTTTCACTCTTTTATATTGAAGTCTTGGGAAATGTTTCTGTTGATTTGGCAGAGTCCTGTGATCATGCTCTGGCACTCAGGCCTCATCATCCATAGATGTGATTCCAGAGCCGCAGTGTTAATAATATCCCAAAAAAAAGGAGGATAGAGGGAGCTTACAGCACCCACACACCCTTAGGCTTCACCCCGAATGTGCGCTCAAATTAAAAACAAGCCCGTGGCCTTACGGCGCTTCTAAACAGGGGGGCTGTTGTGTCAGCAGTCTTTTATTAGAGTCATCCTGTTCAAAAAACACAGCAGGGAGAGGGGGGAAAAGACTGCTGGAGAAGACATGGGCGCCTGCTGTCCTCTCTTTTTTTTCCATCAGACATCACTTCTCTGTAAAGGTTATTAGAGAAGTCAGCTAAGATTGATGGATGGAGATGGAAGACGCTCAGAAGCCCATCTCTCTCACACTCATCTTCATCTTAGGTGTTGCTAGTGACAGTAGAGGAGCAGAGGAGAAGATGGATGGATGGGCCCGCTCTCTACTGTACTCCATGTACAGTGGATCTCAAAAGAGCATGCTATTTATAGTCTTTTTAGTTTAGACGTATTACAAAACATTAATTTAACACTATTGGCAACAAAACAACATTATGTTAATGGGAAACTTTTAATGCAATCTCGGATAACTGATGTATTTATCTATTAATATGCTGCGAGTAAGTACACGAGGGGCCGCGGGCTAATAGGAGCCGTTATAATGAGGGATGATACCAATAAATTGATATCTCCTACACTCACCACACTCCTCTCCGCAGCTGCAGTTAAAAGGATTGACTCAGCCTTCACTAACCTTGTATTTGACTTGAACTGTCATTAGCAAATCAAAAGCAGATTAATTAATCACAGGTCCACCGGGGTGTGCATTACCTTAAGTGACTATTGTAATATAACTTAAAGAGAAATCACCCATGATTTCTCATCCTGACACCAGAATGAATGCTTTGCTACTTCCAGGAGTGCTGATGCTGTCATCAAGGGGGGGGGGGGGAATGGATTCTGTAAGTGGTGGAGAGTCTATTAGGGCATTAATTCTGCTACAAATGGAGCTCTTCCCAACACTTACATCTCATCTGGACGTCTTCAAGGCTTTTTTCCCCCACTCTGCTGCACCTATTAGTCTACCTTCCCTCCCTCCTTTTCCTCAAATCCTTTCCTTAAAACATACTCTCTGTTTAGAGAATGCAGAGGAGGACTACAGGGGAAAAAGTGTTGTTTTAATTTGACCGAGAGGGTCGTAAACTGTACAACATACATGTGTCAGTGTTGAGAAGAAGAGGCGAGTGGCTATGTGTGTTGTTGTTGTTGTTGTTGTTCTGCCTCAAGCTTGGACGCCTTACCATCCTGTGTTACACTCTGACATTTGGAAACACACCGTGACTCAGAAGAGGCCAAATCACAGTGGGAACGCTGGATCACAGCTTGAAGCAAGCAAGATCCCTGGAAGGTGTACAGTATTTATATAATCATGTAAACAAGGAGCAAAGTCTTATATTTGTGACCTCCACAAGCATCGCACTTTGTCCTTCCTTACATCTTTACATGTCCCTTTTTTCTTATTCTTTTTTCTGTATCTGAAAAATGTGTGCTGCTATTACTGTAACCAGATTGCAGCCACCCCATTGGTGTACTTATAGTATCCCCTGCTGGCAAAAGAGGGAACACTTCCCACAAAAACAGATGGGTATATAGAAAAGTCCTAGTGATGTACAACAGAACTATTGTACATCAGTTTTTTTTAAAAAAAGACAATAGTGAAATGTTTTCAAAGATGTCAGATTAGGAACATAAGAGTAATGTTATAGTGAACTGAAGCTGAAAACATGCATGAATGTAGGTCCACTAACTTGCTTTCAGATGCTGGGAGCGTAGTCATTAAATATTACCCCACCAGAGGTCAGTACTACTTTATATTTATAACTTATTTTATTCAAACTCTCAAGCGATTCATCTAATGCATCAAATCCCCATAGTAAAATGCATAGGGTATCAATGGTTTTCCTGTTACAAAAATAAAGGTTTTAGTTCAACAAATAATCACATATCTTCTTTTGTAAATAACACAGACAGGCGGAGCATCCTAATTTCCACTTTAAGATAATACAGTGAAAAGCCCATAATAAGCCCAGAGAGGTCAATGCACCTTATGCCGCTACAATCCACCATTCTGATCAATGCAAATCAGCAGTCATTATGACTGATAGCGGAGTCATCCACCACTCAAGACATAGTAGTCAGCACATATATATGTATTTTCATTTAGTGGATGCTGTCTGTCAAACTACGTAGTTCATCATTATTATGGATTGTGGAGCAGTCTCTCTTCCATGTATGTTCCCAAAGAGCAGCTACCATCCCTCCTCCTATAAACATGCTGGTTTCCATAGCAACCTGGAGCAGGATCTACAGAGCAAACACTCCAGCAGCAGCAGCCAGGAGAAAAGTGCCCTGACAATGGTGTCTGAGCTGAGGTGGAGGGTTCAGAGCAGGTAGCAGGTTCATGCAACACAGAGTCACAAGGTTCAACGATCAACTGTCCAGTAAAAACTTCATCAGACCAACAGAAATACAAAAAGAGAAATTAAAGTGTTTTTTGTTTTTTTAATTTTGGCCCAGTTTGTTATGAGCTGAAATAATTGCATTTAAAATAATTTTGGCTTTTAATTTATTCATTATTATTATTTTAATTTACTTATTTTTCTGGGGGTTTTTTTTGGTCCTTTCCTTTTTTTTTTATCTTTTTTTATTTTCTTTTTTTTTATTCTTTTTGTTTTTGTTTGGTGTATGTTTCATTTATGTTGCTATTGGATTTAATTCATTTATATGTATATATGTAATTGTTTATGAAATTAACTCTGCTTATTTAATGGTGCAGTAATATTGTTATAGGGATGGGTGGGGGGGGGGGTATAATTTGTTTATACAATTATTTATTGGATTTTGTACAGAATACCCATAAAAAAGACTTTGAGCAAAATTTTAAAAAAAATCTCCATTTCAGAACAGCATTTTAAAGAGTTGTACTTACTTAATTAATCACGTACATCACATTAATCTATATCACTGCACAGCCTATAAGAAACACAGATATGCAACATGTTGAACATGTCATTTTACACCACCTCCATTTTACACAACTTTTTTAAACTGCAGGATAAAGGTTGTTTTAGTGGAAAATAAATAATATTAAAATAAATAAATAAATAAGGGCGTGATTTGTTTAGGGTTTTTTTCCCCCCAGAAATTTAAATTAACAATCCAATCCATCAATAATCTTCCTATCTAGTCTATATCAATATGCAACTGAGCAAGAAGTACATGTTTTCATGGTGGCATCATCGTGGAACGCGCGCTCACATAGGCGCGTAAATGCGCACGCGCAAACTCCAGAAGGACACCCGCAACTAACTAACTAACAAAAAAATAAATCTTTAATTATTTACTGTTAACTCAGTTTGAAAATGACGTCGCTCAAAAGCAGCCGAGTCAAGGGCAAAGGAGTAAGTGAACCAAACCGGTGAGAGAAAAGAAGTTCCTGGAAGCAGCAGAGGAGTGAGGTGAGGTGAGGAGGGACTGAGAGACTCCTCAGGCTCAGACTCAGACTTCACTTCTCTGCTCAGTGCACAGACAGACATCACTAAAACTGTGAGAGATTACAGCCACAGCTCGGCGGACAGAAGGAGCTATTCATCCTGACATGTCACTGCGACGACAGCACTAAAGGTGAGTGAAGGCGACTATGACTCCAGAGATAACTTGACAATAAAGGTCATATATATTTATATTTTTTTTTACTGTTTTTGAGGGACACACTTGTAAACACTTTTTTAGATTAAATTCCAGATAGATTAGCTGCTGTTTATATGAATTAAAGTGAAAACAAAACAGAGTTTTATAGCCTAAACTTTAACTTTAAAAGTGTCCTATTTGTTTAAGATGCTGAGACATGTTTACTCTCAGATATCAAACTGATATTTTAATAAAATAGAAGCTTTTATGTCGGTTAATATTTATATACAAGTGTTGACAATTTATTTTACTTATGCTTTTCATTGTATGTAAATACTACTTGTTTCTGACTGTCCACTTGTTGGTATGATCATTCTTTTTCTCTATTTTTTATTTTATTTTGTTTTGTATTCTACATGTTCGAAATACATTTTGAAATGAAATGAAATGAAATATATTTTGTATAAAATACATGGTGCACAGTTGTTTGTGGTTGAGTGGTTTTCTACAGGTTCAAAGTACAAAGACTGTGTAATCCTTTGTTTAATATTACATTTGCTGTTTTAATTTAACCCTTTATTTGGAGACCATATATGTTTTATGTTTTGTTGTTTTTGAATCATTTCCTAGGTATGAGCTGTGGATTATCATATCCTGTGTAAAGCAAACTTTTGCAAACTACTTGAATCAACTTCCTCATGCGCTTCTGATGACTTCAGCCATGAGTGGAAAGGGTTGTCAGCTCCTGGTGTCTCCCTGCAGCGTGTCCCCGTCCCTAAGCATGATCAGAGGACACCAGCCCCACCACCAGTCCATCAGGATGCCCATGTGTTCCCCACAATGGTCCGATCCGAATGGTCCCTCCTCGGGCGTGGAGAAAGTGAAAAGAGGAACCGTCCACTCTTTTGCTCCTTCTGGAAATCAGAGCGAAGGCCATGTCGTCCTGCCGACCCTGAGCCTCCGCAGACAGGTGTTGACCAACGGGAAGCATCTAAACATTTCAACTGTGTCCCCAAACCAGCAAGTGCCTGCTCATCATCCTACAATCAAAACAGTGACAATACAAACGGGACGCTGCTCCTCCAACAACAGCTTCAAAGGTAAAAAACAAAGGATGTGTGAGCAAAAAACAGGTGGAACTTTACTCTCTATAGATAGGTATTTTAATACCGCAGTATAGAATCTACATTTTAACTGAGATATCAGGGCATCTACATCAGGGCACATGTCCCACAACATAATAAGTCTGACAGAGTGATGTTGTAGCCTTATACAACTCAAAACTACAACTGATTTACTATTCGCATCTTCATAAGGCGAGGCGATATGGCCAAAATCTTATATCACGATATAGGTCATTTCGTATCACGATAACGATATGTATCACGATATAGCATGTTTTCTAGTAATTCAATAAGTAAATAGTCTATATGAAATAACCACATGGTAAAGCCAGATTTGTGTATACTCCTGTGCGAATTAAATACTTGACAAATAAAGAAGTACTGAGTATTTTCTCATTTTAAGAACTTGAGTGCAAAATGAACAGTTTTAAGTGAAATTATAGAGAGAAAAGAAAGAAACAGGAACGACAGGCATTTTTATATTGTTTGGACGATTATATCATCAAATTGCCCAGCCCTAATCTTCATACTTACGCCTATTCTCAGCGTGCTCTTCACAACCTCACTGTCTTCTTGCTAGACGTCTTGTTCTTATTTATTGATAATTAACCGAGGATAAAGCTTGTCCTGAAAGTTTCTACAGAGGAAAAGTGGAAGGAGGTGAAAAGCTCATTAGTGATTAACAGAGCAGAAAGTGTTAGGTTGGAGAGGGAAATTCCGCAATCTGCTGTATAAACCTTAGTTAAAGCAGAATTAATGTCATGCATTTGAGTTTTATGTGCGTGTGTTAATGTCTTTTCCAGATAGTTGTGTAACATTATGTTAACACTTTGGATAAAAGTTGTTGCTCTACTGAAACCTATATACTTTAACGAGGTATCTCCCATATGGATATTCGGTTTATTGAATGTTGTGTCCAGCAGGTCGCTCTGTGTCAGGGCCTACCATGGGAGTATTTGGTCAGCCAGCCGCTGCTAACCTGACAGTGACCAGCAGTCCCATGACCGAGGTCACAGGCCACCGCTACACTGCAGGGCCTGCAGCACAACATCCCCCATCACATCCACACAGCGTGCAGATTCCCCACACTGATGCCAGGTGGGCAATATCAATAACAGTATGTGATGATGAGCTCACTAAAGCTTAAGAGTGATACTAAAGTGGATAACAACAATCTGTTTCAGATCCTTACATTCCAGAGAATCCCTGGCATCCACTACGCTTAGTCTGTTTGAAACGCAGTCGGTGTTTAGTGGCAGACATGACTGGTCGTATGGCTACCGTGTGCTTCCTCCGCTGGGTCTGCCTCAGTGCTCCGAGGGAGGCGAGCAGCTCAGCCTTCCTCACGGCACGGCCATGTCCGGTACGACCGTGTCGGGTGGCACTAGCAACTCCGCCTCCTTGCCCTCGTACCTCTTCGCAGGCGACGCCACAAGCCCCGGACAGTCTCGTGCAAAGAAGAGAGCACTTTCCATGTCGCCTTTGTCGGATGTCATGGGTACCGATTTCAACTCCATCATACGCACCTCGCCTACTTCACTTGTGGCTTATATCAACGGCTCCCGCAGCTCTCCATCCTCCCACCTCACACTCTCGCCTGTCCAGTCTGAAGGTTACGGTCACTTCCTGGGCGTGAGAGGCTGCTGCATCCCGCGCCACTACCCCCATCCCCAGAGCACGCCAGACTCTTCGCAGGCCCTGGCCCCACAGACAGATTATAGCCGTATGCAGATGCTTGAAGAGGGAGGGGGTCTGGAGAGCCAGATGGCCAACATGGTGGTGGACCAGCAGTGCCTCCCAGAGGAAGGAGGGTCACTGGAGAAGACCTCAGAGAGCTGCAGCCAAACCGCCAACAACCTGCTGCCACCTCCGCAGTTACAGCCGGCCCTATTGACCACTATCCAAGAGGCTGCTACTCCTCCGCAGGGGCCTCCACCGCCCTATCACTCACACCAGCACTTCCATCTCGCAAGACTTCACTGTAAAATAAAGCCCCATTCTCAGGACCCCATGGTTTATCCCAGGCACGGGGTGAGCTTTCTACCCCAGGTGCCCATGCTGGAGGAAGAGGAAGGAGAGCTGGAGGACTATGGGGCCCACTGCTGCAGGTGGTTGGACTGTAGTGCAGTCTATGACCAAAGGGAGGAGCTGGTAAGGCACATAGAAAAGCTTCACGTGGACCAGCGGAAGGCCGAGGACTTCACATGCCATTGGGTGGGCTGTCCACGCAGCTTCAAGCCCTTCAACGCCCGATACAAGCTTCTCATCCACATGAGGGTCCATTCAGGGGAGAAACCCAACAAGTGCACGGTACACCATTCAGATGTGTCTTTCATACTTTATTTCTCTGCCTCTTCGAAAGAAGATTCCTTATGCTATCTCCCCTCCCAACAATACACAGATAGCACAGCTCTTTTGTGAGAGGAATGAGTGAATGCAGTCAAAGCAGGAACATGATGAATGTCAGGGGCTCACTGAGTTCAATTCTCAATGTTCCATTCAAAGCCACAGTATCCAGTTGAAGGCTTTCAAGCCTCAGGCTGCAGGAAAAAAGCCTTTTTTAAAGGCGAATGCCTTCATGCGCTCTGTGTTTATGGCCAAAGTTTAGATCAAAAATAAGGCCTCTCTCTCTCTCTTCTCTTAACTCTAGCCATGGGGTAATTAGCAGAGCTCTGTGATAATTGACATGGGAGTTAACTCAATTATGTAGTTATTAAACCAGCACAAAGGATGCCTAGCACTTTAGATCTGGCATGGCACCACGACTCTCTAGTAGCCACTGGGCCTGTCAGCAGCAGGGGGCTTGCCAGGCCACCGTCTGACAAACTTGGCCGTCGTTCTGGGAAGGTGATGCCCCGTGGTCTGGCTCTCTGCAGGTCTGCAGGTCTGTGGCCAAAGAGTTGGCGCTTATCCACGAGCCGGATTATTGATGAACTAGTAGCTTTGTTTGTCCAAGATGAATGATCCATCTAGCTCTTAAAGATGTGTTGCAATTGAATGATGCCTCTTTAGTTTGGGTATTAGTTTTAAATGTGATGTGAGAATATTAGAAAGAGTCGACAGCTGTACTGAGGTACACCAGCACTTTGAGCTAAATGCTAATGTCGGCATGCAAACATGCTCACATGCTCACATAGACGATGCTTTAATGCGGATATTAAGCAGGTCTTGCAACATTTCCTCATACAACAATTTGTATAAATTCCGAAAAGTTATTGCTCATTTCTATGAACGTCCAGCAACGTGTCGATTTCCGCTCGTTTCATACAGTATTTTCAAAATAAACTTCCGTCTTCACAGGAATCAACTTAGGTTTAGGAAAAGACCAGAAGAGGCGTAACTTAAGTACAGATGTTACGTGACAAATAAATCAATACTGACTTCTGATTTCACATTGGATACGAACACCGGTCTCCTAGGCGACAGTCCTGTGTTTTTTGACCCACCCATCCACTACGACCTCCTCCTTAAGTGACGTTTATTGCTCTTTGTACTTCCTGGTTTGCGATTACGTGGATTACATATGAACCGATTTTGTGGGATATACAAATTACAGTGCATTACTTTTCGTAGGTAGAGCTACGAACGGTGTATGAGAACAGCCTGAGCAGGTTTACCATGTTCACTATGTTAGCTTATTGTGTTAGCATTTGCTAATGAACAAATACAGCTGAGGTTGATTGGAATATCATTAGCTTTGCAGGTATTTGGCTATAAACCAAAGTATTGGACAATAATACCTAAAAGTGACGTCATATGAAAAGTCAGGGGATCACCAAAGTAATTACAATTCATCCGGTTGGGGCCATTGACGTCTCAATTTCACGACAATCCATCTAATAGTGTGTATAATCTGTTGAGATATTTCACCGAAAGCTAAAAATGTCAACCTGCTGGTGGTGCTAGAAGAAATGTCAGAGGATCGATAGGATTCATCCTGTGGGGACTATAAATGTCTGTAACAAATTTCATGGTAATCCATCCAGTAGTTGAGATATTTCAGTCTGGACCAAAGTGGTGGGCAAACCAACCAACAAACCAACAGACAGACCGACGTTACAATTCCATAGAGCCATGCAGCTATGGCTAAAAACTATGTCTGGATTGTAAACCACTCTGAACTCCCTTCTTTGTTTTTTTCTCACTCCCACTGGGAAAATACAGGAGACTTAGATGAGTAATTGACAATCCACTCACCAAACATGCTTCAAGTCGCTGCTTTTAACAAGTCAATTATTAACGGCATGCATACCTGCAGTCGACCTTTTGTACCAAAATACTCACTTATTAGTTGCAGCTCGCTCTGTTGCCATGGGGCCGCAAACGTTGGATGGGTCTGCGTTCCATGTAATCATTCAATAATGAAGAAAGTATTCATGGTCACAACCTATTGCCAAAAACAGAAATGATACAAATTGGCACTTGTGTTTGTGTTACAGTAATTATAGTACAAGATAATGCTGGGTCAAGAGAGAAAAGGTTAGCACACTAGACTTATCTTTCCTGCGCTTTAATGAGACATTTTAATTCTGCGTGGATTTTCTTCAGGTCAAGTCTGAACAATAATATGTCAAGGGTGCAGGCTTTTTCTATACTCTACATCTTTGCATGAGTATGTGCATGTGATTACATCTACTCCATCTGAGATTGAGAAGTGGGAAATGCCAGATATAGGAACTCTGAATCTAACACAACAGTTAGAAAAGCTAAAAGCACTTTAATCGTCCAAGATGCAGCGCCCAGTTTTTCTTAGGAAATGATTGGCAGGTGAATAAACTGATGCATGATAAATGAAGTGCGAGCCCGCAGCAGAACAATGAGGTAGCTCTTGTTACACAGTGAACATCTCGGGCAGGCCCAGGCTCGTACCTGTCATCTCACAATCTGTTTAATGATGATGCAGCGGTTTGTTAACATATCCTTGACTCACCAGTCTGTTTACATCTGTCACTGTGATTTAAACACATGAGGTTTTAAAAACACAGTGTGAACTTCAAACCCAAACAAGAGATTCCTACAGTCATTGTGAGTCAGCACGTTAATTATGATTTTTAGACTCTTTTTTTATATAATTCTCTACTATCACCATTTTGCTAACTGCTCCTCAATGAGTGGAGAAATGGAAATGCAAAAATAAAAAAATACATAAAATAATAAATAAATAATTGCTCGATTAATTTAAGGTTTAATGAGTAAATTGTGTTTTTAATTAATTCAAAATATAATGAATATTGATCAGTAAAGCAATAATTGCTACCAGTGAGCATCAGTTATTGGCAAAGTTGGCCAAAATGGACTTAATCTTCTTTCAGTATGTATTATTCATGCTGTGATCAATCAGTGCATTTGCATGTCTGTGAAAATAAAACCATAGTTCCTTGCTAATACACTAAATGTCCCTACATGAGCAGCTTGTAATTCAAGCCTTGCTATGAAAGCAGACCCGATTAAATTTCAGGTTTGACAACATTTTGAGCGCTGTCCTTACAATTGTTTGGAGGGAACTAACTTGTTTTTCAGCACTAGGAAATAATGCTTTAGTATCTGGAATACACTTTCACTCATTTACTAGCTTCTTTCATTATTTTGCATTGGTAAACAAATCTGTTTATTGATCCAGAACTCTGAACTCCCTCCTTAGTTATATGAAAAGTCCCACATTATGTCAAATTTAGGTACCAATACTGACAGTTTGCTACTTATGTTGTTTTAAAGGAACAGTGTGTAACATTCTGGGGGATCTATTAGCAGAACTGGAATATAATATTCATATCTATGTTGTCATTAGTGTGTAATCACAAGAATCACGTTTTCTTTAGCTTAGAATGGGTCCTTCATATCTACATAGGGAGCGGGTCCTCTTCACGAAGTCCACCATGTTGCTCCCTCATGTTTCTACAGTAGCCCAGAACAGAAAAACCAAACACTGGCTCTAGAGAGAGCCTTTCACGTTTTTTGTGTAACCTGAAGGCCACCGTAGTTCTCTGTCACGCTTGTGAAACTGCGGTACCGTGAGCCGCCGTCTGACTGCCGTTGCTCTTAAAGTAGTGTCGTTAAGGATAGCGTCTGAGTGAGGCGAACAACAGATGGTTGCAATCTGCAACCACACCACTAAATTCTAAACACTGTGCGTTGAAAGTAATAATCTCGAAGATTTTCATTTAAATAAATGTCTGTTAAGTCATTATATCGCCGAATGAGGTAACACAATGGTGATTAAGCCTATGGCCCACTGATGAAAGTTCTTGCATTTGCAGTATGACAAACTGGGTGTCTATGGCGACATTCCCGGGAAAGGTGACACTGTTTGGATCTCTGGGAAGTGAGATGCAAAAACACCCCTACAATTACCGCTTATCACCATAGATGCCGCCAAAGAGAACGAAACGGAGATCTTCGAGATTGTGGCTGTGTCCGAAATTGCATCCTATGCGCTACATACTCAATATGTGTGCTATCGTTCAACATACTTTTATGTGAATAAACAGTAGTATGTATCTTTTCAGACACACTGAGCAGTAATTTACGTCATCACTTCCTGAGAGCCTCCTTGCCGGTTGGAGACACGTAACTATGGTAACCTGTGCAAACCTCATGTGACCAAAACATGATTTGTGAGAATCAAAGTCTGAATTAATTTAAAATATATATTACCCCTAGCAAACTGAAATCTTATACTTACACTTAAATTAAAAAGCTGTCTGTTATGAATGTTGACGTCACTACCGCATTGCATTGTGGAATATTTATGCCACTGTAGTGTCCAGCGTTTGCGTACTGTAATATTTCACTGGAAATAGTGTGCAATTTGCGTACTATTGGTTTCATACTAAGGTTTCCGACATACTAAAATATCTCACGTACTGTTTTGGCGTACTAAAAAGCATGTATGCAACCTGTAACTTTAATTGTTTGAAGGTTCATATGATTTATTTTCTTTGTGAACACTTAAGCACTTTGTCCCACACTTTGAGTAGTTGTGGCAAAACTATTATTCTCATGTAACACCCCTCCAGGAATGTACGAGCCACTGGATACAGGGGCTGACAAGCTAAAAATATACAGTATAAGGAAACAGGTGAAACAAAAAGAGCCGAGAGGGGAGAAATATCACTTGTGAAACAGGGAAGAGTGGAGTCCAGAGTGAACTGACCTCAGGCTAAGACTGGGCATTGGACAGACTCTGCTGGCACAGACTGCTGCTGTCATTGTTCAGCCAGGGCATGAGTACCTGCCAGGACCTGTCAGGAGCTGGCTGTAACACTGATCTACACCGAGGAGCCATGCTGCTTTCTTTTCAGCCCAAACGTCCCTCGCGACAAACTAAAAAGCCCTCTGCGCTTTATGAGCGCTTTATGAGACAGAGAGAGAGAGTTACACAGTTACCCACCCCTGGCTAGACCTGGAGACTTGGCAGTATTTTAGCTTTATGCTGGTTCTCACTTGTCTGACCACTTTGCTTCTGAGAGACTTATTTATCTCTGTCGGTGCTGTTTTTCTAGCTGCTGTTCATTATTTTTCTTTAAACTATATTTAGGATTGGTCCCCTTATGAAGGAGCATTTATTGTAGTAGAGCAGAATTGGAAAGAGTCCCCGAGTGAAATGCGTGGGAATGGGTTTTGAGAAGCATTTCTCATTTTGTGCAACCGTTTTGTTTGGTTTCCAGTTTATTTGCTTTGACAAAATGTTAATAATTCTTCATATTCAGTGCTGGTCAATCTTACGCTTTTATAAAATTTCCAGAATACAACCAGCATCCATTTAACATCATTTCTATAAAAAAATAAATTGTGACAATTGTTTCCCTTCAAACCAAGTTTAGCAAAAAAGCGACCTTTATTTTCAAGTTTGATTGCGGAAGCAGGACAGTTTTTGAGAATAGAAAGGAAATAGCTGTGTTGTGGTGATGAAGAAAGGCAAGTATTTCTATGTAGAACGCAGAGGAATGTTATTAGTGAACTATTAATGGTAAGATTTGGCTTTGGCAGTGATGACCGAGAGGTATCAGTATGTCAGGAATCTAGTCTTAGCGAAAAAATAACAAAACTGGACATGGTCTGTGTGTTTTCTCCATAAAGCTTAGTAAGGACATTCCAGCCCCCCTGTGAACAGGAAGAGGGAGAGTAAAGTCCTGCATGACAGACATATTTTAGCTGTGAAGTCACTGTGATTGCACGCTACTGCAAAAAATGGGGCTGTTTGTTGGTTTGGATTACTGGTATTAGTATTTTCCTGAAGCCCAAGAAGTAGTACAAGTGCAAGGTCTGTCTGATGCTGTTATATATATATAATGTAGTCATTCTTTAGTCTGAGTGTTGCTGTAAATGTATTACGAATAGTCTACTACAAGTGACTTGTTTCGTAATTGATAGCTACCAGCCGCTGTCAAGGTGATGCAAGATGAAGGATTCAAAACACAAATGACAACACAGTGGTGTGTGTATAAACACTGACCCCTGCTGGTGACACACACAACTATCAGAAAGGTGTTACTTCAGACATGATGTTGGAGTCAAGTGTGAAAGAAATATTATATTTGAAAGAGTGGGCGAGTAAAATAACTTGTTTTAAAGATTTAAACGGTATTTTCAATTTGCAACCCCTTAAAGATGAAAACTCAATTTTGACAAAGCATACATCGTTTGAAAGCATAAAGCCTCGTGATTCGATGTGTGTAAACAATATCGCTGTGACAGCTGTTCCTTCTTTTAGAACAGGAGTGCATACAAAACAGAAAAAAAGACAATAGGTGAGAATAAACCATGTATTTCTACCATGTTTGTGCCTCCGTAAATTTGGTTGAGTCTCATACAATTCCGATTCACGTATTGATGGTAAATAATTTACCTGTCAGAAGAGGGCCAGATTATAACTGTAATCAAAACGGTTCAAGAGCAGTAACCATTTAATTTTGGGTATGTTATTTTCGGGCTTGTGCACAGAGAGAGTGTGCTTGTTAAGGGAGTTAAGCATAACTGATTCCTTCAAAAAAGGGTGCATCAGACTCATTAAAGTGGCAGTAGGCAGTATATTTTTGGCATCACAGGGCAAAAATTCCATAATAACCTTTCAGCATGTTGTAATTCAAATGTGGTGAGAGATAACTAGACTTCTGCACGGTGGCTGTTTTCAGGCTTTAAAAAATCTCTCATGTGACCGTTTGGCGTTCCTTCAAGAGAATTCACAATGGCTACCTCGACACAAACTTTCTCATTTTACAGCTAAACAGTACACTACAAGATAATTCTGAAAACATTTGAGGTGAGAAATAGGCATCAACGTAACATAATATTGATTCATATTTGATCAGCGCTGCCTAGTTTGGTCGGAGTTCGCGAGTGATTGACAGCCGGCTCTCATAGACAGCAGCTGGACAGCAGACCTCAGATCAGCTCTTACTGCTTGTTTTCCTCCGGTCTGTGAAATCTTGCAGATGCCGTTAGGAGCACCAGAGGACACAGAGGCACATGATTTTTTTCAGGTTATCTGTTTCATGTACTACTGTCACGATATCGTGACCGTTTTATAAAAATAACTTATTATTACTTTTTAATCATATTTGCTCAAATCTCGCCCACTTCAGCTTTAAGCTATAGCTTGAATTATCAGTGTTATATTTGTCAAGTAGATATCTGTTCCTCATAGTGTGATGTGCTCTGTATCCTGCGTGTCCAAGTTACATCCACACAATATTCTCCAGTTAAAGCTGCAGTGGATAGAAATGGAGAAAATATGATTAAAAAAAGCTATTTATATAAAACTGTTATCGATAACGATATCGCGACAGTAACCTGAAAAAAAACATGTGCCTCTGGTGTCCTCCGGTGCTCCTAACGGCATCTGCAAGATTTCACAGACCGGAGGACAACTAGCAGTCACAGCTGATCTGGAATCTGGCGTCTAGCTTCAGTCAATGAGAGCTGGCTGTCAATCACTCGCGAACTCCGACCAAACGGTCAAACTAGGCAGCGCTGATCAAATGTGAATCAATATTCTGTTACTGTAATGCCTATTTCTCGCCTCAAACGTTTTCAGAATCATCTTGTAGTGTACTGTTAAGCTGTAAAATGGGAAAGTTTGTGACCCGACAGCCATGTTGATATCTCTCGAGGAAATACCAAGCACCACCCACATGGCCGGAGCACAGCCAATAGGAACGCACTCACTCTTTTTTAAAGCCTGTAAACAGAGCCATGAGGAGGTGCAGAAGTCTAGTTTTCTCTCAGAACACTTGAATTACAATATGTTGACAGGTTATTATGGAATTTGTGCCCAATGATGCCAAAAACTTGTTGCCTACTGAAGCTTTAATTGCATCTTCAACATCCAAAAAGTGTTTTAAAAAAATTATAATAATAATAATAATAATAATGTCACAGCCATTTAAATTATAACTATAAATTCACAAGATAATTGCAGAGTAGTGGTATTTGACTAATGTGGTTGTATAATAATCAAGCATATAGAGACGAGCTATACAATAGAGTCTGCTCACTACAATTTATAGCCAGGAGTTGCAACTGTGACTAGATAAACTTGCCATAAAACTAAAATGCACCTGTCTGTCTTTCCCAAATGTTTACCCCTCTCAGGCTGCTTCATAGCTGCAGTGAGCGAGTGTCAGTTAGGAGTAAATGGCAATAATTTTTTCTATATTTCCTCTTTCACTCCCTCCCACACACTGAGGTCAGCAGGCCTTTGTCTGCAACGACTTCCAGCTCATAAGCTCATACTTCCAGGTATGTGTGTAACATCAGGTGGGAGATGCTTGTGTATTGAATATTGCACTGGACGGAACCAACAGCCAAAAACAGTAATGACTTTAAATGACCCACGGGGTTGTTTCTAAATGTAGTAGAAATACATCTGTTGCAACCCAATGGACAACTTTTACTGTGTTTGTATGCGTTTACAGTTCGAGGGCTGCAAGAAGGCTTTCTCTCGGCTAGAAAACCTGAAGATCCACCTGCGCAGCCACACGGGGGAGAAACCCTACCTATGTCAGCACCCCGGATGCCTCAAGGCCTTCAGCAACTCAAGTGACAGAGCAAAACACCAGCGTACACACCTGGACACAGTGAGTGGCAGCCTCGCACAAATGCATATCATTTCAAAGCTTGTGTATGTGTGCCTGTGCTTGCCTCTATGTGGAGTCCTACATTATGTCTGTGGTTGTACAGAAACCGTATACGTGCCAGGTGCCTGGCTGTGCAAAGCGTTATACTGACCCCAGCTCCTTGAGGAAACACGTGAAATCCCACTCTACTAAAGAACGGCAGTTACGGAAGAAGGTACAGACTACACGGTGCATGCTGTGAACACAATTCGCAAGTTTTTCCAAGCACTGTTGTTCTCCAGAATGTAAAGTTACACCAAGTATGCAACTCAATGGCCATGTATGAAAACTGGACTAAACTGGATTTGTAAAAGACAAATCTCATTAGTGATGACTGCGTCACTTCAACATTAACCATAAACAAAAGAAAAGCTACAGTAACATGTCATGTCAATCCATTTGTCCTAATTAGCTGAAAGTATTGAGCATTATACTCTCTAACTGTGATGTGCTTTCCATACCACTCTGTTAAACACTGCGGCTTTACTGTTCTCAGAAAAAAATTTAATTTACTTTAACTTACATCTCTGTGTGCACGCAGTCAGGTGAAAAAAACATCCACTTACGCTCACACTAACAGAGCTAGGTTGCACAAAAACACATAATTATGTGGTTTGTCACGTCTTTGACGTGTATTCGCCTCCTTTATTTTCCATTTCAAAGTTACACATTATGGCACGACAGCGTTGCCGTTCAGATTGTTGCATGTGTGTGAGAGCCATGCTCTTTAGCTCTTACTGAGGTTGATGTCACCATAGATACACACAAAGAAGGTGGGTAGTTACTAAAAAAAGTGACACCTTACAAAGTCTCCCACATGCTCGACTTCTTTCATCTAAAACTCAAATAAATGTCTGTAGTAACTCATTTCACGGATGCTTCTCAAGATGGAGTGCTTGTTATATTGATTTCTTACCAAGACTGTAGCAAAATCCTAACTTACACACTGTATAACAACCCTCATAAGCATCCATAAGCCGTTTCTTGTCTTTTCTGCAAATGGTTCTGATGGTAGCAAACGTGCTTCAAAGCTATCATCCTTAAGATTTTCATATTGTTTGATGCTACTTGGCTGGCATTTATTCTGCTATAGCCATTATATACATCTAAAAATATACATTGCACAACATCAAAGCAAAAAGGAACAAGACGCTCTATTCATTGTGAGTCATTGTAGTTTACTATTACAGTATTACTACAGTTAGAATTATGAAAAAACAATTGTGTTTATGCTCCATGTGCCATGTCTCTAGATGAAATCCACTGCTGATGGGACTCAGGACACGCTGACAGACTGTTTAACCATCCACCCTCTACAACCAAGCCTTTCTCCTCTGGCGAGGACAGACTTGAACTCTTCCCCTTGTGCATCCCACGAATCATATTCTGGTACGTCTTAGCCCCGCCTCTTTGCATTAAAGCTGCGGTCGGGAACTTTGAGCAAATATGATAAAAAAAGTTATTTTTATAAAACTGTTACTATATCCTGACAGTAGTGCATGAGACAGATCTGTGAAAAGAATCATGTTCCTCTACCTCATTTAGCGTTCCTAATGGCATTTGCAAGTTTTAACCATGCCCGAACGAAAACAACCGTCAGAGCCGAGCTGGAGCCGAGCAGTCTCTGGGCAGCTGTCAATCACTGCTTGCTAAACTGCTGAGCTCCAATCAAACTGTCAAATTCTGTTACTGCCATGCCTATTTATCTCCTCAAATGTTTTCAGAAACATTTGAGGAGAAACATATCAGAAATAATTTAGTGTTCTGTTTAGCTGTAAAATTAGAAAGTTTGTTGGTGCCTTCAAATGGAGTCGTGTTTATCGTGTTCACGAGAACAGTCCGCATGAATTCACGACCTCGTGGAAAGCTTCTGAAAGCTCAGAGTTTGCGAGTTGTGACGTGTTTGTTGACATTGGAAGTATCATTTTATCGGGACATAATAAGTGAATATATTGCAATTTTAGCCGTATTTAGTTTTTCTTCGTAATTTTATAATATGTCTGAGGAAAATGCTGATATTCCCAATGGCCTCATCTTTTTCCTCTGTCATTATGCCTTTGCATTTACTGCATTATGTTACCCACTTGCTAGCTTACTAACTGTTAGCCTCTTTGGCTTCTAAACGCCGACAGTGACGTTAATATTGTCGTTGCTTAGCAGCAGTGTTCTCCCGATTTTACCACTTGAACGCCAAGCACATCATGGACAAGACTTCCCATGTTGTAAACACGAGCTCAGGAGTTTCATTTGAAGGCACCATGAGACCTGGTCGTCATGTTGAAAACAGTCGAGCCAATACCAAGCAACGCCCACCAGCGGGAGCAGACTTTCTCATTTCACAGCTAAACAGTACATTACAAGATGTTTCCGAAAACATTTGAGGCGAGAAATAGGCATCACAGTAACAGAATATTAATTCATATTTGATCAGCACTGCCTAGATTGGCAGTTTGATCGGAGGTCACACGTTTCACCAGCAGTGATGGTCAGCTGCTGGAGAGATTCCTCGTCTCTGATTGGTTGTTTTCCTTCGGCGCTGTGAAATCTTGCAAATGTCATTAGGACTACTAGGAGGACAGAGAGGAACAAGATTTTTTCCAGATCATCTATCAGGATATAGTAACATTTTTATAAAAAAATAACTTTTTTATCACATTTGCTCAAATGTACCTACTGCAGCTTTAATATGTTTGATTTGAAAGCTATATACTTTTAAAGCATCTTATCCCCCTGCAACCATGTGCACATAATAGGTTTATCCGTTAGATTTAGGCTGTGGTGGACAGCCCTGAAGTGTCTGTCATCCCTGTTCCTCAGCTGCTCCGCTGGGACCAGACTCCTCCAGCGATCCTCACCTGGCTCTGTTGTGCTCCTTACAAGATAATTACAGGTACTGGGTTTGTTTTTGTTTGTGTGTCATTAAGTCAGGTTTGATGATTTTATATTTAAAGGGGATAGTTGGGGTGTTTTGAACTGGGGTTGTATGAAGTTCTTATCCGTAGTCAGTGTATTACCTACAGCAGATGACGGTCAGCACAACCCTAGTTTGGAGTTACCACATGGAAGCAAAGCAATGTACTGCTGTGGACGGGGCCAGCAGCAAAACATATTTTAGCCACCCAAAAGAAAAGCCTAACTAATAAAAATCAGTTTAAGTTTACGCTATATTTAGAATATTTCCGCTGGTTTACCTTGCCGTGTGACAGCTATACAGTCTATGTTGCTGTTATCTATGCTCTCACCAAAGCCACCAGACTCCATTGAAAGAAAACTGTAATTTTACCTCGTAGAACATGAGAGTTGCTGGTCTACCGCTGCCTCCATCGATTAGCAGCGGTAGACCAGCAGTTTTTTTCAATGGAGTCTGGCGGCTTTGGTGAGAGCATAGATGGATACAACGGCTTCAGTTCCTCGTCAGAAACAGCTGTCTGACGGCAAGGTAAAGAGATGAAAATATTCTCAATATAGCGTATACTTAAACTGATATTGATTTTTTTTAAGGTGAGCCTTTCTTTTAGGCAGCTAAAATACATTTTGCTGCCGGCCCCGTCCACAGCAGTACGTTGCTTTGGTCCCGTGTGGTAACTCCTGTCTGTTTCTCCAAACTGGGGCTGTGCCGACCGCCATCTACTGTATGTAATACACTGACTATAGATAAGTATCTCATACAACCCCACTTCAAAACACCCAAACTATCTATTTAAGTTAAAAGATTTATGTACCCATACATAATGGAACAGGAATTCCAACTACATTTTAGGGGGAAAAGACACTAAAAACATGCACATACCCATTTATAAGCAAAAAAAGATGAAGCTGTTTCACATGAATCTTTTTGAAATACTGTGGAATATAACCATGCAGCAACAACATTTGTAGCCGTTAGCCAACTGGTATTTTCTTTGGATTTTCTATTCCCATTGGCACAGTTAGGACTTTAACCATGACTGATTTAAATGCTTCACACATCTTTTTTTTCTCCCTTTTGATGATCTGAAACAATCAACTCATAAACATTGGTTGCCATGGCTTCAAGACTATAAGCTCATAATTAGAATAATCAGTTTAAAAGAAAGCACTATTTTGTACCCTGATAAAAGCATCTAAAGAGTTGGGGTTTTGTTGCTGCTGTGGCTGGGGAGATTCTTTTACAGGTTAAGGATAGCCAGCAACACATTTCCCTAGTCAATCCATAGGAAAACATCCCTTCATCTACAAACTTCAAAGCATGTGATAAAGTATTTCTGTCGCTCTGAGCAGCCAGATGCTCATGGCTCCTCACTGGTTGGGATTGTTCTCGTATCAGCAGTAGGCCGAAGCATTCACCGCAGGGTTCTGGGCAGACAATTGGCCAGCGAAAGCAGACCTTGCCTTGGCTCATTGGTCTTGACCGCTGGTATTAATGGATGCTATAGCCACCGACAAGAGCGGCTGAGGAATTCAATAAGTGAAACATAAAATCTAAAAAATACCATTTAAGGTTCAGTGGGAGAAGAGAGATGCTGTAATTGCTTTTTTTTAGATGTTAAATCGATTGTAAAATCCTTGTTGCCATTTTCTGTACACTTTTCAGGGATTCCTTTTCAGTTCCCATTTAGTTCTTGCATATTGTTAGCTCCCTTAGTCTTCTTTTTATTGGCAAGTAGACACGCAAATGTGATACTGAGCCAAACCTAACAGCAGGGGTGTCAGCTCCCATGGCCACTGAACAATATTTACATTTACTAGTTTAATCCTCTCTATTTAACAATGAGTTACACAGATCTGAAAGTAATATCCTTGATTTTCTTAATGTTGTAACAATGAACTCCTATACAACCCTTTACATCACAGACTTTCAATGAAGTTAAACAAGTTTTCCTATTTTAGCCGATTATGCTAAATGCAAAAGCCGAGTCTTGATCCATTATCTAAAAACGTTGTACTATAGTGTTGGGAAAAGCTCTGGAGGAGCTTGTGTTGCACAGGCCATAGTGAATAGAGTAGAGACTGCAATACATCATAAAGTGCCCCTAGAGTACCTCTGTTGCTTCTTATATCAATTGCCAAGAACAGAGAATCAATCTTGTGGTCATGAACTCGATGAGTGAAACACCTTAGACGGTGCATTTTTTCAGTACTGTGCAGAAACTATATATTTTATTTCAAATAGCAATACTACGGCAGCGTACTTCTGCCACGCCAGAACGTATTTTTTCACGTGATATTTTCATGTTATTACGAGATACTTGTCACGTTATAACGAGAACGAGTGTACAAGAAGGAGTTTGTATGTCGTTAAAACATGAAAATATCTTGTTATAACAATAAGCTTTTCACATTATAACGTGATACTGATCCGTTTTTTCCTTTTCTGGCGTGGCAGCAATACGCTGCGCCGTACAAATGCTTTTGAATTTAAACTCGGAGCAAAAAAATATCCTACATGGATTGTACCAGAATTATGCTGTGCAGAAAACTAAGGGTTAAATCAGCTGTGCACCATGCTGAGGAAGTGAGGCCGAGGAATCCATTAAAGCTGTAATTCTGACCTCATCAAATAGATATAGAAAAGATGAAAAAGTTGAAAAAGAGGGAGCTTTCTGCTTTTTTTTTTAAGTGGTTATTTCAAATACATGTCATGTTGTGCATATCATCTGCATCATTCAAGCGAGTAAAGGATTGCCTGAGGAAAATCGCAGGTGATGACAGGTGGATCTCATGCGAATGGTTGCCGAAGTCTGTGTCAAATTAACGCAGACTGTGTGAAACTGTCACCTTGTCATTACCGCATGATGGATTCATTAATGCTTTATTTGCCAACTAGTTATCGTGCCTTTGTGTGAAAAGTGAGGCAAATGTGGAAGTGGACAAATACAGTTGTTTGTTAAAGTGCAATGTTTGCCTATTAATTCTAATTGAAGTATGGTTAAAGGATGTTTTTCATTTCTTTAGCTCTTAACATCTACAGGAAGTGGTTTTATAAATAGAAAACGACAGCCTGTGATAGTGATGTTTTTACATAACTTGATGTCATTACATCTTTATACTATTTATAACATTTTATATAACTGCATAATATTGTCTTACTTATTTCTTAAAGAAAACATCATACACTGAATCATATAGTATAGAGGACGTGCACAACTAAGGTAACACCTTAGCCCTTGTAAAAACCGTGATATTGAAAAAATTATATATTGATATCATGTTAATAATACACATATGATAATATTGTGTAAATAATCCAGCATCAATAAACCATTTTATATACAGTTATGGTTACAGACTCTCTCTCTCCACCTCCACACAATTATATTTTAAGTGTAACTCTTTTACTGAAAAAGGGACAAAACGCACATTAAACAAAGTTAAACATGAATTTAACTTAGCACTATAATTATTATTATTATTATTATTATTATTATTATTATTATTATTAATAATAATTTCTATAGATATTGGGTTAATATTGTTATTGTGAATTATTTTGGCCATGATAATTGTGTAGTGAAAACCAGATTTTGTGACAGGCATATACAGTAATCTTTGATTTCATTCAAAGGGTAATCATTTTTAATATGTGCGAAATATTTCGCTAATATTTTTATATTTAAAATATGACATACACCTTACAGGTTAATGGAATCCAGCCTCAAACGTACCATAAATGTGAATAATGAAACAGCTGTCAAAACAAAATTATCTACATTCTTAATTGCATTGTTTTGGAAATCATTACTGTACACGGATGTTTCTGCATTGTCCACAGAATGCAAATAAGTAATAATTGTTTTGTTCTTTTAAATAATAAAAACATATATTGTTATTTTTTCTTAATTCCATAAGAAAGAGTATTAAATTCAGTCTGAAATATTTCAGGTTTGTTGATCCCTCCCCTCACCAGCTCCTCCCCGGGGACCGGTGCTCTCCCACCTGCCTCCCACATCCTCCCCACGGGACATCCCTGCAGAACAACGGAGATCTGAAGCAGCCCAGCCAGCTGCCTGATCTGGCAGATCCAGGTATACTCAGAGGTGTATCATCAGTGTGTTCTTAAGGTTTGTCAAATAGATGTCAATATAGTTGTGCAGAAGGGGAGCTTCTTCTGAAAAGGAGTTTGTAGTTCAAGTTTCACATGTGAAGAGCCCATTAGCAAACGTCTGGGTGCTTTGACAATCTGTTTGAACTGATTTTCTCACATGCACATTAATGGTGCCGTATATCTTTATGATGTGTAGCAGGTGGCTGGTGATTTTTCTAGTTAAGGAAAAAATCAGGCAGCTCCACTCTATGTGCCTTTAAATAGATATCACCTATTTTCCCCGCAGACTTGACAGCCACCGTGATGTTGACAAGGTGTTCAGAAACGCACAGTTTAGGTTTAACTGCTGAGATAAAGATGGTTTGAAACGACTGTTTTCATTTATGAGGCCTAGTGTTACTTTTCTATTGGAATATATAACTTATAAATAAAAAATGTGACTTTAATTGAGTTGTTCTTTACAATGTGGATAAAAGAGAATTCTCATTTTCCCCCCGTAGAGCTCTCAGGGCAGATATATTCTCCTCCACGATACGGTGGGATCACAGCACAGACCTGCTCGAGTCACCTGATGCAAGTCGATGCCTTTGGTGACAGCCTCGCTCCGGCTGTCAATAATCCCAATGGGGTGGCCACCTCACAAGCAGCTCTTTCCTGCATTACAGGTAATGAAAATACAGTCTAAACTAAATTACCTAAAGATGAGCACTTTATTGCCATCGGATTTCACAACTCTCGCTGTGTGCATACATGCATCTGTGTATTTGTGTGTGTGTGTATCTGCAGGATTTGATGTCCACAGTCAAGCGCAGGATGTGGATCATAATCTAGAACTGCATGGAGGGGATTTCTTCAGCGCGGTGGACCACTGCACAAGCCAGATCTCCTGCGTCTACACGGAGGGATGATATTACTCGAGTTTTGTTCCTTTGCACTATTTTGTGTCCCTGTTCCATTCAATTTGATAGGAAGAACACTTTAGATGGCGCCACAACTTTAGCAAAATAAAGGGATATTTGATTGATTGATTGATTAATTGATTGATAAAACAATCTAAGATGCTGCTCCCTGGGTCTTGAAGGAATCGACTCTTCTCAGCGCAAGTTCTTTTCTCTCTTCGACTTAAATCTCTATAAATGTACTATTTGACTCAACACTCTTCTGCCTCCATAATCAATGTATACTAACGACTGAGCCTACAGGATTTTATAATGTTTACTTTTTCAGTTTCTATATATAACAATGTTAATATAGTAAATACTTCAGGTAGTTTTCTGGTGCCATTTTTGCACAATATTCAACACTGCAATCAAAGCAAAGTATGCAAAGGGAGGGTTTTTCTTAGAAACATGCCTTGTAACTATAGTAACAAGACAGCCTCACCATTTCACTCTAATGTTCATAGACATAACCTGTTGTTTGAGTATAGTACTGTGCTACGATCGCTGCTGTACCTATAGATCGAGAGGCAGATTTTTGTTGGTGACCATACCAGTGATTTTGCATGTTTTAGTTTATTTACTGCAAATTCATTACACTTCACTTTGTAGTTGGCCCTTTAAGAAAGCATGGCATGTAGTGCTGTACATTTTTTAACCTGCTTTATACAGCATTCATTTCAGTTCATTTCCATATGTTATGAAAATGAACTTGTGGAGACTTTAAAAGTGTAAACTATCAGTGGTTAGCTGCTTTTATTTTACAGTTACATTATTATTATAGACTTTTTCGATCCAGTTTGCACTTTAGCTGCATAACCATGCAACCAATAATTCAACTAGAAGTCAAAAAGAAGACATGATGATCACCATAGATTCAGCCTACCCTACACAAAAGGCAAATTTTAGATTTTTATAGTGTAGTGAAATGATCAGGAGGTTAAAAAAAAACTATTCAAAACACATCATGATCAGCAGCAATGTAAAATATACATGATTTGTAGTAAATGGGCCAAAATATGCAAAAATGCTGCTGTGGTGTTTTAACTTTTGAACATATTTGGATCAATAAAAAGAAGTAAATCATTTGTACCCTACCGTTTGATCTGTCATACCCTGTGTCTCAGTGATATGATGTGATATGATGAAGACGCACCAAACTCAGTTCGTGGTGGCTAATTTAATTTGTTCTCGTTTGAAACTGAAAGGACAAACTATTTTAGTTGAAAAATAATTCTTTAAGCAAAAGAGTGTCATGCTTCAGACGGGGGTTTCTGTAGTTGCCTAGCAACAACAACAGCTTTTCCAAAAAGCATCTGTTTAGTACTGCTAACCAAAAAAAGTGCTGCGCAGTGGACACAGGTGGTTGGTTAAGCTCTGTATGCAATAGGAATACATTTAACTAAGTACATTTTAATTGTTCAGGTAGAAAAGACACGTTCATTAGGCGGGGTTAACTTTTCAGTAACAAAGTATAGGACAGTAATGGGAAAATGCAACATGATGGTCAATAAGTACACAGCACAGGAGAATGGTAGTCTCACCCTTGGCCTACCCAGCCATCTGGTATGGTGAATACCAGAGGCTGCCTATGTGCACATGTGTGGTTACAAATTCACACAAAACACTCTGATGAAGCTGTCACAGGTTAATGATAGGCTACCATTCAGCCAGCATTCATTTTAAGGGAGTTTTACCTCTTCACTATATTCTTCCACACAAGGTTGGAAAATATTAGTCTGGTTTTCATATGGGTCAAATTTTGTGTGATTTGCTCAGCTCTCAATTCTGAGAAATAAGAAATGTTTAGACAAATGAGGGTGTATGAGGATTATGTCAGAATGAAGGGAAATGGATCATGGCCTACTTCTTTTGTAAACACTGGAGGTGGGTATGTATTTGAGTGGTGGGCTAATGTAGTGACTTTCTAAATCTAATAGCCATGGTAGACACGTACAGACAGGAAATTAAATTAGCACCTGCCACTGGCCAAATACAGGGTAAATGTTGGCTGTGGCAGGTAAAAATGTCCGGTCACCTGCCACCATGGCAGACAGGTTGTCCTTAAATTAAGACATATTATTTTCAAAAAGCAATTCCTAAATTAAAAATAGTCAGGGTTACATATTTCTACTGTCTATTACCACTCACTCAGTGTTTAATAGGGTTGGAAGAAAATATCAAGATAGAGAGTATTAAAATATTATGTTGTGTGATATGGTATAGATTCTCAAAAAAACGTGTATTGATTTCTAATTAATAGTTTACAAGCAAAGATGAACTCAGTCAATACTTTATTTTATTTGCAAAGATATGCATCCTCTGTGATAAAAGCAAATGCAGATCCTACTATTCTGATTGCATAAAAAAGTAATTAAAAAAAATTCACTCAGATTTTATGCATATGGCGGTGTGTTCTTTATACTATGACAGTTTTCCTAAAATTAGATTTTTTTCAAATCTCAATATATTGCCTTGCTCACAGTATAAATTGAATTGTAACCCCTGTATCATGACCACCTTCCAATACACAGTCCTAGTGTTTAAAAACCTGAAGCGTTCTACATAGATTTCAGAAGTGGCAGACAAAACAATTGTGTGGCTAGTAGAAATTGTTCAGTGACCTGCCACAGTGAAGAAAAAAATAATTTGAGACCCTGCGTACAGACATATACAGTACAGGGTTATTTGTTTGACTCACGTTTGGTGGCTTGATGAACTTGCAGGCTCTTGGTTGGTTGTGACGCATGATGACGGGTCAGGTGACTGAAAGCAAACAAACTAAACTCAAAATAAACAAAAGAAAGCAAACAAATCCCGCCACAAAAACAAACTAAACGAATATAACCAAATAAATCAATATATTTCGGGTTTCTTATGTTACGTTCACGTTTGTATTACGGTTGAGAAAACCGTGAGAAACTACTAGTTTGCCGTCTTCCGGTTTCCACACACACACACCTGGCTTGGTTTGGTTAATTAGGGTTTGGGCGGAAGAGGTCACGTGTTCCTTCCTGTCTTCCTTTTCCTATTAATTTAAATGCAACCACTAGGTGGTATCGATCTCTTTTTTATCAAACAAACAAAATATCTCTTACAGAGGTAAACCATTGTTTTTATCAGTGGCATTTAATTTGGAAAAATAAAAAAAAATGAATGTCAAGAGAAACATATCTGATTTCTTCATTTCTGGATTATGACAAATGAAAAAGGGTGTTGCTGAGGCTGAGACAAAGACCAGATTGGCTTTAACACAGCTGCTTTAGGGACATATTTTCACTCTTTGTGGTGATGACAGGCTTATAATGCAAATGTCAAACATATGAAACCATATCTTACCATATACCTTGCCCACTCTTTGGCCAAAACTTAGATAAACTTGGCATCCTCAGACTCCCACAATACAAGCATATGCTATATCATTGCAACAGGAAATTAAATCACCTTAGAAATCGCACAATCATAACAATTAATCACCATCTCTGTAAGCCTAATTGTAATTATGACAGTATAAAGTCATTCCATAAATGATTAGCCTATATACCACATTATGAGGGGTCGTGGATCAGGGTTCAGTGTATTATTATTTTTTTAATTTGATATAGATGTCTGAAATAAATAAATCATTATAAAACTTAGGGGTATAATTCAAGATTCAAGATTCAAGATTCAAGATCCAAGCCTTTTATTGTCATTGTTTAGTACAACGAAATTAGATTGTGACAATCCCATAGGTGCTAATGAAAAGATAATACAATAAAAAAATAGATAGTGCAATATAAAAAATATAAAAGATAATACAATATAAAATATAATATATATATATAATATAATATAATATAATATAATATAATATAATATAATATAATTAAATTAAATTAAATATAATATAATATAATATGATATAATATAATCCAATATAATCAGACGAGGAAAAGCTAAACACAGCATTGCAGATTTGTATTGTTTAGAGAATAGGCATACATCTTTGCACCCAAAAGAACCATGACAAAAAAATATATCTTATACTGTATATAATGTATATGTTCTTAATGTATATGTTCTTAATATGCCCTTGTACAAAGTATTTCCTTTTATAATTGTAATATAACTTATTATTTGAATGGAGCTTCCCAGCAAAAAGCATTTCACACGATTGTACCTGTATAACCGGCGTGACAATAAATATCTTGAATCTTGAATCTTGAATAACTGAAACAAATGTCTGACTTTATTTCCATAACATGTTATTCATTCTTGATTTTATTCAAAGTCTCCAGATAAATCAGACTATAAAGAGCGTGCACTGTAAACAATTGCTGTTAATTTACAGCAGGATTTCAACAGTATTAACCTGTTATTGCTAAAAAACAGTGCTTTACTGTTAATACAAAAGAAAACCTGTTAAATTACGCTCATAGGCCATTTATTAACTGAACTATAATGCATTCTTAAAAAACAACACTTTACTGCTGATCAACTGTCTAAAGTATCATCAGTAACAGTTTCATGCAGTATTTTTTGAATTCTTGGACCTGATCTGCACATGTGAGGCTTGTACATTGTAAATGATTGGAAAATCAGTGAATTATCTCTGTTCTTCACTCACATGTTGTTATGGTTTGCATTCTGTGCTTGTAGCCAGCTATAGACAGACATTTTTGGGAAAAGTGTCAACAAGTCTATTATAGCCTTTTTCCTAACAAGTGCCTTTAATTGTATTTAGTGTGACTATTCCTATGTCTGTAACCTGCTAAGTCTATTCATTTAGTCAAAAAATAATGTTTATTAAAATGTATGTAAAAGATACAACCTAAATAGTGCATTAAAACAAATCAGTAAGATAAAAGAAAGGTGGAAAAATAGCTATATAATGTATCTTTAAACAGTAAATTAACTGTAAAATACTGTGAAATAAAAAAAAAAACAGTTCAAACTGTATTTTTCATTAACAGTACAAAGCTGTAAATTTCAGCGACAGTATAATAATGTTAATTTTACAGTAACATAAAGGCAACCCTGCTGCCAGTTCTTTACTGTTATTTTACTGGGAAATTCTTAACAGTGCATAGGTGCTAATGAAAAGATAATACAATAAAAAAAAGAGATAGTGTAATATAAATATAAAAAATATAAAAGATAATACAATATAAAATATAATATATATAATATAATATAATAACAAATATAATCAGATGAGGGAAAGCTAAATACAGCATTGCAGATTTGTATTGTTTAGAGAATAAGCATACATCTTTGCACCCAAAAGGACCATAACAAAAAAAATATATCTTATACCGTATATACTGTACATGTTCTTAATGTATTCTTAATATGTCTGTATATATTCTTAATAAGCCCTTGTACAAAGTATTTCCTTTTATTATTGTAATATAACTTATAATATTTGAATGGAGCTTCCCAGCAAAAAGCATTTCACACGACTGTACCTGTATAACCGGCGTGACAATAAACATCTTGAATCTTGAATCTTGAATAACTGAAACAAATGTCTGACTTTATTTCCATATAACATGTTATTCATCCTTGATTTTATTCAAAGTCCCCAGATAAATCAGAGTAAAGGAAGAATTTGCCATCCTTGTACCATATTCCCATCATAATAATAATCCTATATATATATTTGGGTGTGATTTGATTTCTGTTAGTATTAAGTGCGCTTTAATCTCCTCCCACCTTGCCTGGTAAGGTTGCGCGCTCCCGGTTGAGTTTTATAGCAACTGTTGCCCAGTGAGGCAGCAGCCATAGTCACCGTAGTCCTGGCGACTGTAACCCACCAACAACAACCTCTCGCTCCATCATTACCACCTCCTCCACCATCCTCATCTTCATCAACCAGTACCACAGCTCAGGTTTGAATACATCTTTTATTACTATCAATTCAAGTCCTGTCTGTCGCTTCAAGGGTGGAGGATGATTGTGTGGAAGGTATAGATGTTAAATGCTGTGGGGTTTTATGTGTTTTTGTCTCTCTGCTGAATGAAGGCTCGGTGGGTAGTTTGCTAGCGAGGGTGTTTCTTTGTGACGTGGTAGCCTGCTTTGCTAACGTTGCCTGTAGAAACCCACAGCTGTGAGAGGGTCGCTAGCAAAGGAGCTAGCTCTGTGGCTAAAGCTCACCTAAGCAGTCAGATAGTGTGGCAAAAAAAAAACGTTTTTCCGCGTAACTTATTTGCTTAAAGTCACCATGCTTGTGTTTGTGTGGTAGCATACATGTAGGTTCTGGTGCTAGCCTCTGATGCTAGCTGCTGGTCAGCTGGAAGCAGGAGCAGGTGTCTGTTGTTGCTAGGTTGCTAACGCCAGCGTCTTACAATGCCTGTTGGGGTCCCATTTTTTTTTTTTTTTTTTTTTTGGGGGGGCTAATGTTAACGGCGATATTTATGCAAGTTTTATGTGTCGATCAGACAATCAATAAGGTCGATCAGCAAATGGTGAAAGTGCTGTGAAGCTAGCTCTGCATATATACACACTAAACTGCTATTGACAATAGCTAAGCCATTACTTTCCCTTTTGTCTTAGGGAGCTTCGCTAGCTCTCCATCTGCCCTCTTTGTGGCTTCAGATGGGATGTGATAAGCTATCTTGAGAACACAAGGAGAAGTTTTTAAAGGAAAAAAAACACCTGCCCCCGATTTAACATTTAAATACATCAATGTTAACTACCCGATTTCCCCCTGAATCATTTCATTATTCTGCATTGCACAATCTGTAACGGGGGTGCTAAGATACATCCATCATCCATCCCTTCTGCAATACAGGTATTATTATTATTATTATTATTATTATTGAGAAAACATTTAGTATTTTTGTTATGTGTGTGTTTTTCCTCTGGGTGCACAAGAAAGAGAGCAACCCAGCATGACAATGTCCAGAGGGGGAAGATTCTTTTAATATTTTTGCCAGGTTAATTTTAGGCTCACTTAAATTTAATAAGTCACATCTATTTCAATCAAATTCAAGAGTTTTATTTGCCATTTGCATCTACTTACATTGGAATTCTGAGCAGTTTACACCGAGTCAGCTTTAAGAAAAGACAAAAAAGTAGAAAAAGCACAGGGTAATAACAGTACAAAATAAGTAGCACAAATATGCCCCTTTTCATCACAATAGAATTGTAAAACTTGCATTTTAGGATTCCTTAAATCCTGCAGGGTGGTTTATGTAAGTAAGTAGAGATGTGGGTTTCTTAATGTTGCATCACAATTATTCGTGTGGTCCACTGGGTTTCCCTGTGCAGCTGCGACCTCTGGTTCCCTTTAGGGGGGGAGATCAGGTGTGTCTGTGGAGAGAAGTGAGTGGAGGACAGGTGCACCTCTATAGCAGTGATGGGACTCCTTCTGACCATCGAGGCCTATCTGTGTCCACCACACCGTAAATACAATGTACCAGAAGTAGTTTTTTTCAGTGTATGTTATAGTTGTGAACCATGAATCACAGACAGTACTACTCATGTAGCAAGTTAACAGAGCCAGAGCAATTCAAACCAATTAGATCAAAACACCGTTGGCACAATTTTATGCATGCATACTGTAGGTAAAATAATTTAAATATATTATTATTATTATCATTGGCACATACAACCCAAAATAGGTCATGCACACACACACACAGAGAAAACAGGATGTTGGGAACTGCTAGTTATCAGATCATGTTACCACTTACCTGTAGTCCGCTAGTGCAGAAATAGTACCATGCCACCTGCTGCCCGGATCCTGTTACATTTCCAATCACTTAAAGAGGGGCTGATTAATTCAATTATTCAGTCATCCATTTTCATGGCTTAGCAGAATGCAGCATGTTTGGTTTATTTTCCCCCAGCCTGCCCACAATAGTGTATATTGTTGATGAAAGAGGAGACTTAAAGGTGCTTGTTTTGTTGTTGTTTCCTAACCCCACATCTGGCAATAACAGGGTACGGTTAGACCCGCTATGTCATGATGCTTCCAGAATGATGGCACATTTGACATTTCTGTTTTCCCGCGGTCGTGTCATGGAATAAAATCAGATTAAACACTGACTTTCACTTCTCTTTTTTTGGCACAACAATCCGTATCCCATATTGACATCAGCACAGTCCTGAAGAATAGATGTCACTCCCAGTTTTCTTTATCATCTGCCTCCTAAACAAACACTTTGCATACCTCCCCCCCACACTTCAGCTCCCAATTACATCTCCTCCACCTGTTTTCCTGCTGCACTGGCACCTGATCGTGATCCTGTCTTGCCTGGGGTTGCATGTACTTGTATGTGTGTGTGTGAGAGGGAGAGATTTTTGCGTATACTTTTCAACCTCGTTCACCAGCTCTTGTTTCTTTACATAGTCCATCAGTCTCCACCTTTATCACACATGATCATCAGAGAGGCAAATATGGCACCGTGTATATTTCTGGCATAGCTGCCTGCGACCTGTGAACCTTGCACTCTTTCTTATTTGTCGCTTGTAATGTTAGCGAGGAGGAATCGAGGGGGGAGAAAGCGCAGGGCAAAATGTTGCCCTCCTTGGTGGCTTTTGTTCCTCTGTGTCTTTGTAGGGCTTGCACTTGCTCAGTGGAGCACAGCGTTTAAGTGGGCCACAAGGGAGTGCCTGAATGGTGAGGCAGGAGGTGTGTTAGTGTGTGTGCGTGTATATATGTGTGTTTGTGGAGGGGGGTTGGGGTGAGGCAACAAGAGTGTGTTGTGATGCAGGGGCTCTTTTTCCTCGATTAGGTGGGCTCAGTTGGGGCCGTGTACTTTAGCTTTTCAAACTGCACTGCTGAATATAAGTCTACATTCTCCTCTGTTCACGGGTCCTTTTTTTAGCATTGGGATATGGTGAGCTAAAGGTTTTACTGTGCGGTTTGACATATATAACAATTTTGGTAGCCTTGTATCCGATCGCTTTCACACTTCAGGGTGAAGGAGTTGTGTTTTTGTGAACTCCGAATCTCGTTGAAAATCGCAGAATATGAATATTTGAGCAGCATAGTAGTTTATTTTTTCCACGAGCCAGACTGCAGCCTGTCTAGCAACAGCCTGCTGCTGACATGTCTGACAGTGATAGTATATACTCGAACCCCCCTCCCCAAGGTGTTGAAAATAGCCATGCTGGAAGCAGACGGCTTTGCCTTAATGAATCTTCTGTATGTTTAAAGAAAAAATGCAGATATTTTTTTCCCCCGCTGCCTTACTGCTCCTCACGCTCTCAGCGCACCAGCAGGGATCGACTCAGCTTTTGTAGTCCAACTTTGAGGTTAGTCACCCCGACACGAATAAAGTGATAGCCTTCTCCCCGAGAAAAAAAGGCCAGTATGATGTTGAAGGGAAGGGGCAGGCTGTCTCCGGAGAGGATAGAAGCTGTTAGGAGACCCAGCTTAATTAACCAAGAGAGGCTTGTTGGTGGAAACTGTGATGGGGAGGAGGTGGCCTTGCCCTGGAAGGAACGGGTGATGGGAGCTATTATTAACTCATAAACACAGGTTCACCATCACACTCTTATCTTTATCTTCAAAATAGTTATGGTTTGTAAATACTTACTTACAGCTCCGATGCACAATAATAGCTCTTTTATGATGCTATCTGGTAAAAGACACTTAAAAAATGAGATAATTCAGTTGTTCTTAGTGCCTTTTTTCTTGATCCAGGACTTCCAATCTCAAGTAACCTGTAAAAGTGGGAACTGACAGAGCAACAAGGGGCAGCATCTATTTGGAGTTTGTTAAATATTAACTTGTTTTATGGCTGTGAACATGGAGACAAGACCATGTGCCGCTGATGCATGAGGCTCTCGGTACATTAAGTACCACAAGGCAGAAACAGGTGCTCGGGTTGGGATTGCTCTCGAGCAGCTTTAGAAGCATTGATTTGGGTAAAACTGGAGTGATTTGTGATTGAAACGTTTTCTATTATCTCATTTAGGGACATTTTTTTTGTCCTGGTCTAACCAAATCTTGAGGGATAATTCTTGGATATATTTTCCTCTTTACAAAGCTTTTGTCATGTAATAATAATAATAATAATAATAATAATAATAAAAGTAACTTTATTTATATAGCACCTTTTCAAAAACAAAGTTACAAAGTGCTTTACAATAAAAGCATGAAACAAGTCCAAAAACATCCAGAACTTAAAGATCTAAACAAGATAAAATCATATAAATAGTTACAAAAATAGGTCATCAGTTAAGAAAAAGATAACATAAGATAAAGGTGAGTCTGACATTTTAAAGGAAGATACTGAGTTTATCTTCCTGAATATGATAGATTTGTGTTTTTGTTATTAAATGCAAAATATTCTAGACACGTTAAGGTTTGTACTTATTGAGTTATTTGAGGTCTATGATTTTATGACTATTTCACCAGTTGCTGTAAAATAAAGAGTGGGTAAATGTGTGCTCCTCTGCCTTTTGTAAATTATAAATCTGTTTTTTAACAACAACCAGAAGAATACAACCCCATATTTCTAAATCTACTCTGTTTAACTGAGTTATGAATGTTCGATGACCCATGTGAACTTTGGCTCAGCTCTCTGATACATTAAGATTATTATGTTGTTGTTACTGACTTGTAAAGTTGCTTTGCCAGTTAGACCGGTGGGTTGAGACTCGAGTGTTCTTGGTTTTCAGTGATTGTGACCATTATCTGTCTACAGTTAACACTGTGTTTCCCCTGATTTATTTAGGCGCCATGCAGACCCCTGAAGCAGGCGCTGACTCCACCTCCACTGTCCCTCTTCAGACCGCCGTGCCTGTCCAGCCTACCGGCTCCACCCAGCAGGTGCCTGTCCAGCAACAGGTACATCCAGCCCTGTCTGTGTCTGAACGTGCCTGCGTGGGTGCACATGTGTACGCATGTCTGTATTTGTCAGAGCAATATGTGACTTTTGTCAATCAAATAACTCAACTCCTGCAATTTGTGTTGCCAGGCCCAGACTGTTCAACAGGTTCAGCATGTTTACCCAGCACAGGTGCAGTATGTGGAGGAGAACAGTGGCGTCTACACCAATGGCAACATGTGAGTCAGTCTGTTGCCCGGCTCTGCTCTTAACACCACTCCACAAATATTAGCGCTAACGTCTCTGCAGCCTGTTCCTCCTCCTCCTCCTCTTGAGTCTCCTCAAACCATCATTCATGTCAAAAGCACATGATGCCGGTGGTCGTTTGTTTTCCTTTATGAGGGGGTCTGCAGTTGCGTGTTTTGATTGTGCTCAGTCACCTGAACATGAGCAGAAGTAGGCCTGTGTTTTAAGTGCTGATGATGCTGCACCAGGGAGGGTCCCCTGGGTCTAAGGAATAGACACTCGACTAACAAGCCCAAGCTGTGTTTGTCTTACTGTGACACACAAACACACACACACTGTGTGACCTCAGCTGCTGGTGGAAACACACTAAGTGCTTAGAAATACAAAATCATAGATAAACCAAAACAGCTGGATATATGAGCTGAGTAGCAGGCGTGTGTCAACAGAATATGTGAAAGTTATATTTAAAGGGACCCAAATAATGTATAAATTAAATATTTCATGTTACTTCGACAAAAAAAAAATCAATTAAAAATGATAATACATTTTGGATTGTCCCACATTATGACAATTGTCTGACATGGGGTGTAAGAAAATATCGAAAATATCGCAATATTATGTTTAGTGATACTGTATCGATTCTCAAAAACGCAGGATCGATTTTTTGATTAATAACAGTTTACATGCAAAGATTGACTAAGTCAATAGTTTAATTCATTTGTAAAGATATGCGTCCTCTCAGTGTTATGTGCCTTCTCAAAGTAGTGCGGTGATTTTGGATGTTACAGAGACTGTGATGAAGGCAAATGCAGATCCCACTGTTCAGATTGCATGAAAAAGTAAACTTTTTTTAAACTCAGATTTCATGCATATGGTAGTGTTCTTTTTACGTTGACAGTTTTCCTAAAATTAGGTTAAAAAAAATCGCAATATATCGCAATGTATTGAATCGTAACCCCTGTATCGTGCTACGTATTGTATCGCCAAATTCTTGCCAATTCACAGCCTTATATGTCTGACCGCTAACGTCTCTTCTGCACAGAAGAACCTACTCGTACTCAGAGCCACAGCTGTATAGCCAGAACAGTGGAGGGAGCTACTTTGACACGCAGGGCAGCTCATCACAAGTGTCCACTGTGGTGACATCTCATGGCATGACCAACAACGGAGGAGGGGGCGGTGGAGGAATGAGCATGAATCTGGCGGGGGGTCAGGTGATCAGCACCAGTCCTGGAGCTTACATCATGGACAACGCTGGACCCCACCCCGCCACCCAGACGGCACGAGCTTCCCCGGCTACTGTAAGTGCACAGCTACCTCACCTACCTTTTGCCTTGCCTGCTTTTTATGTGTCTTTTGTGACTTTGTAGTAACTTCTACCTCTTCCCTGTTTTAGATCCACACAGCTGTTAGTCTCTCTGCTCTGTTCATGTCACACTGTATTGATCCATGCACTAGTGTGATCCAAAATGTAGGACGCCCGTCTCTTTAGCAGAGTTCCAAACTCAATATTTTATGTCATGTTTTCAAAATACACATAGTACATATATTATGTCACATTATGGAGAAGCAACTTTTTTGTGCGCCTCCTCCACGACTGGTTGTGTTGATGATCCTTTGCTGATGTATTCGATGCGCTGCGTAGGCTGTGTCTCCGCAGTGATCGAACTACTGCCAGCAATGTTCACATTGGTAACCCTTGATATTAATGTTCAAGTAATGCAGGCAGGGCTTTGTTTTCCATGCCTGATTTCATCGGCCTGTTATTCCCACGCTTTGGTGTAGAAGAAAGGAGGGGCTAAAACCTGAGACAGGTGTATTAAGGAGGGGAGGACTCGCCCATTCCTCCTCACAAGAGTCCTGCATTGGACAAAGCGCTATAATCTGAACGCCCCATTAGGTATTTTCATATAGTCCACCATAATGACGCTCCCTGGCAGTAATGTAGCAATGATGCTTGGCGACTGACATTACAGTACGAGGATATCAGTCATGGCGGGAGAGTTTAGAACATCCAGTGTGCAAGGGCATTTTAACTGCTTCTGCAAAACACCAGCTCATCCTCGTCGAGCCTAAGTGATGTTCTCGACAAGATAAATGGGCAGTATTTACTGCTGAGGGGTGACCGTGGTATACAACCTCAGTTATCTGCTCATTCATTTCACCATTATGACATCAGAACACAAAAGGTGATCTCTAAAACAGGAGATGTATCAAAAGCAGTAATAAAAATGATAATAAGTGGACAACCATTCCATGCAACAACGATGGAATCACACTGAAACACAACGCTAATTTGCCAGAAATACATTTAAAAAACAGTAGTTAGGGCTGCACGCTTATGGCCAAAATTATAATCCCAATTATTTTGATCAATATTGGTATCACAATTATTTTAGTATTATTATTTTAGCGACAACATATTTTATTGCACTTTCACATTAAAATAAACAGAGCACTCTTTTCACTTCTATGCCGTGCTACATTCCTGTTAATGTACAAATTAGGGCTGCAAGATGTTGGAAAAAACGGACTATACATAAAACTGACTATATATATATATATATATATATATATATTCTCATTCTCATATTGCAATATATATATATATATATATATATATATATATATATATATATATATATATATATATATATATATATATATATATATATATATATATATATATATATATATATATATATATATATATATATATATATATATATATATATATTGCAATATGAGAAAATACAGGGATATTCACCCTACCCTTTGTTAGCTACATTTTAAAGTTAAATACTTCATTCTGGCGCACTTTGAGAGCAAAATTAGCAACAATAAGAACTAGATAATTAATTTTACGCTCTTAATTTAATCATAAACACATTGATTATAGATTAAATCTATACCCAAAAGTGAAGCCGAAACATCTCAATCACCGGCTGGTGGCTAGCTGTTAGTTTAAGAAGCGCTTGATTTGATATGCAGCAGAGTTTTCTATACGCAATTTTAAATGTCAATATCGCAGGCGATCATGTTCACTTAATTGTGGGAAGCAAAATTGTGATCGCAATTAATATTCGATTAATTCTGCATCCCTAACAGTAGTAGCAGTATGTCTCTTTCACATCACGCTTTGTTAGCCGGTGTTACTGTTTGTTTTCGTTAGACATTAGGCTGTTTGTAAAAATGCCAATACCCAATTAGACTTCTTCCCGTGAAGCATGAGCAAGCGTTTCATAACTCTTGAGGTTGTCGTGCAGGTGTTACTAAATCATCTTGGCACACTGCCCCAGTCCTTTTGTTTTTGGTAATGGAGTCTGGCATTTTCTCTGCCCATGATAGTTGTAATGATTAGATCTGTGTTAGTGGAGTCTGGAAGGGGTTGTGTGTCTGCCAGCCATCCTCGATTGATGTACATTACCTTAAATGCCAGGTTGTCCCCGCTCTGCTTGGGTTTAGTGCTGCTTGCTTTGGGGTCTTTTCCTAGACTCTCTTTATTTTTGCTAGTGGATACTAACGTGTCCACATGAACTCTTTTATTTTCCTTGCTTTTGTTTTGATTTCCCCCCCCCTCTCTTACATTCTGTTGTCCTGTGCTTCGTGGTTTATCAGATTGAAATGGCGATTGAGACGCTCCAAAAATCTGAGGGTTTATCCAGTCAGAGAAGCTCGCTGCTCAACAGCCATGTAAGTTGCTTTTTTACGAATGCTTGCCCTCGCCTTACTTTGACCTCTTCTGCCTCTCTCAACTCTGTATACATTTTGAGTTTTTGATGTAGTGCTTTGCTGTTTTTGTTGCTGGTTTTGAATTGTTACTCTTGTTGGCTGCTATATAGAAATGCTTTTCGCAGAGGTTGTGATGCTGCAACATCAGGATTACACACACTGTCAGTCTGAGGTCACTTTCCACACAGTTTGCGTGAAAACCTCTTGAGTAAAGAAGCATGTATTCCCCCTTGTAGCTCCAGTGGCTGTTGGACAATTACGAGACAGCAGAGGGCGTAAGTCTACCACGCTCCACCCTCTACAATCATTATCTGCGCCACTGCCAGGAGCAGAAACTGGACCCTGTAAATGCAGCCTCTTTTGGCAAACTCATCCGCTCCATCTTCATGGGACTCCGTACAAGGCGCCTTGGGACGAGGTTAGCTTTTTTTTTCCCCCCCCGATTTTCTTTTTCTTAAGTAAGGAAAAGTTCTCCATTTGGCGATTTTAGATTTTTCATCTAATGGCTGAATGCTTACTGTCATCATTCGTCTAAAAGCCTCATCTGTTCTTCCACCCATGTGAACTTTTCTTGCAGAGGGAACTCCAAATATCACTACTATGGTATACGTGTGAAACCAGACTCACCGCTCAATAGACTCCAAGAAGACATGCAGTATATGGCCCTCAGACAGCAGCCTGTTCAGCAGAAACAGAGGTACACGTGTAACTATGCATGCAGACATGCAGCACTTGTTGGGACACAAGTCACAGTTTTTTTTTTTTTTTTTAATACATACTGATGTGAGCCATGTGATTTCAGGTTCAAGCCGGTGCAGAAGTTCGATGGCTGCTCTGGGGACAATTACTCAGGTGTAGGCCAGCAGCAGCCCGGTGCAGAGGAGCAGACAGTCATTGCACAGAGTCAACACCACCAGCAGTTCCTAGGTCAGCCCACTTTTTTTTCTTTTATCTAAAAAAAAAATAAAAAACACATGGGATGCACTGAAATAAACGGAATATTTATGTTTTACAGATGCATCGCGGGCACTCCCTGACTTTGTCGACCTGGACGTGGGACAGAGCAATACAGAGAACATCAGCCCAGAGGATGTGAAAGCTCTCCAGTCCCTTTACAGAGAGCACTGTGAGGTTAGATAAAGGGCGCTCTTTTCATATTCACTCACTTTGGCACATGAGTGTAATTCACAGGGGGGGGAACAGGGGGTCGAGTCCCTCTCCAGTGCTCTCCAGTGCTCAAAGAAAGCTTTCAATATTGCAGTATTCCTTGATACCACATCATCAATATGACTGTGTTACATCGTGACTGTACATTCATCTATTGATCTGCCTGGGCTAGCTGCATCTCACCACCCTCTTAAATCTATTATTTTCTATTAAGATTCTCATTCCCTACTAGAATCAAGTCCATGTTTTTTTTTCTCCCAGTATATGTGCCAATGTCTATTATTACAGCAATTTACTAGTTTAATCTTATTTAAGCTGTGTTTAATGAGAAAAGGCAGTTAAGACTGAAAAATACTTCTAAGTTTTTACAAATTTTGAAAAAGATCACGTATTTCAACTTTGGCTGGATTCAGTGTGTGTGGAAACCTTGGGAAAGGTCATGTGTGTTTGTAGTGAGAGAGATTTGTAAATGCCAGCTGCTGGCATTTTGGAACAGAATTTTTCTCTTAGTCTTGTGAAGTTCTCAATCATACCCTCTCCTAATGTCTGGAAAAGTAGGGATCAGGTCGTCCACAGGTGATGGCCTTATGATCCGACAGAGGGCTGTCCATCTTTTTCTAATGATTAAAGGGTCACTTCACCCAAATTACAAAAAAAAACGCAGCTAGTTTGAGGTTTTTTAGATTTCTGCTGCCACATCAACACAATATGGGGGTTAATGGAATTTCATGTGTGCTCCTCAGAGCTCTGCAGAAAGAATTTGACAACCGACAATGTTCAGGTTTCTCTTTGATAATCCACAGACCTCACTATCGACTGTTTTCAAGGGGACATTTTCTTTCTTCTTTTTAGAAAGTAGTTCCAGTGAAAACTATTCACTGTTTTTTGTTTATTCTCTGCTTTTGTGTCAGGCTATCCTGGATGTGGTTGTCAACCTCCAGTTCAGTCTAATTGAGAAGTTGTGGCAGACGTTCTGGCGTTATTCCCCCCCTGACTCTGTAGAGGGTGCCACTGTAACAGAAAACAGGTGAGGTCAAGCTGATGATGATGATGATGATGATGATATACAATGTTTGATGTAGTCTGTCAGTGTTTTGCTAAAGAACTTTTTTCAGATCATCCTGAAATGAATTAAGTCTGGTTTTGTTCATTCCTCAGCAGCTTAAGTGAGATCGAAGCGCGCCTGCCTCGCTCGCAGCTACTGGAGCTGTGCAGAAACGAGGCCGTGCTCAAATGGATGAGCACCTGTGACCATCTAATGTACCAGGCCCTTGTGGAGATCCTCATTCCTGATGTCCTGAGACCCATTCCCAGTGAGACACCTCTCGTGTTTACTTGTTTGCTGTCTTAATGTTTGTAACATCATAATCATTAACTCACTGTTGTTTTATTCCAGGTGCCTTGACTCAAGCCATTCGCAACTTTGCCAAAAGCCTGGAAGGTTGGCTCAATAATGCCATGAATGCCATTCCACAGAGAATGATCCAGACCAAGGTACACTCGCAGTATTCACACAGAGCATGAATAACGTCAAGTCACCTGTTACCGTCTCTAAAATAGATTTTTACCATCAGTTTTGAGAGGTATGTGTGCGTTACAGGAGGTAACACCTGGGCTTTTGTGTGTGCTCTTTCCACAGATTGCCGCTGTTAGTGCCTTTGCGCAAACACTGCGCAGATACACATCTCTGAACCACCTGGCTCAGGCGGCACGTGCTGTTTTGCAAAACACATCCCAGATCAACCAGATGCTGAGTGATCTCAACCGTGTTGACTTTGCCAACGTACAGGTCAGAACAGCTCTTTTGTGTTTGGATATTCAGCAGTGGCGCTTTTGTTATGTGTACTAAACTATTCCTTCTCTATAGTCAAAAGAATATTTTTTTTTTTACCTTTTACTTTCACTGTACAAGTGTGAACCTCCGGTACTTTTTTTTCCATGTTGCTGTATAGGAGCAGGCATCATGGGTGTGCCAGTGTGAGGAGGGAGTCGTTCAGCACTTGGAGCAGGACTTCAAGGCCACGCTACAGCAGCAGAGCTCCCTGGAGCAGTGGGCAGCCTGGCTGGAGAACGTGGTCACTCAGGTGCTCAAGCCTTACGAGCACCGGCCCAGCTTCCCCAGGGCGGCTCGACAGTTCCTGCTCAAGTGGTCCTTCTACAGGTCTGCAAAACAAAAACATACTGAGACACATCTGGGAGTTTGCAGCTGCAGTTTTGAAGAGACAAAACGCTCACAATGTTTTTTTTTTTTTTTTGAATGTCTCTGCAGTTCTATGGTGATCAGGGACCTGACCCTGCGCAGCGCTGCCAGCTTCGGTTCCTTCCACCTGATCCGCCTGCTGTACGACGAGTACATGTTTTACCTTGTGGAGCATCGCGTGGCGCAAGCTACCGGAGAGACAACCATCGGTATCATGGGGGAGGTATATGACAGATACAGATATATATCAGATGTGAAATCACCTCTGTTTGGTCATTTTATATCTATTGATAAAATCACCCCAGAAGAGATGTTTGCAGTGATGTAACTACATTTTCTCAAGTGCTGTACTTAAGTACAATTTTGAGGAGTGTTTCCATTCCCTGCTACTTTATACTTCTACTCCACTCAGAGTGAAATTTACTTTTTACTGCACTACATTTATCTGACAGCTTTAGTTACTTTACAGATTTATATTTTCAATCAATTTATAAGTTGTGATATATTATTGTAGATTGAGCTGCCCAGCAGTTGAGCATTTGAAATGTGCTACACCATAACCAGCTGCAATATTAATGTGATATATTGTAATGCATCAATAATTATAATTCAATAATAAAGTATATATTATTCTGACGGGTCTTTCTGCATAATAATACATACTTTTACTTTTGATGCTATATTGATATTTTTTATTTATATTTCTAATACTTTTGTTACTCAAGTAAGATTTCCAATGCAGGACTTTTACTTGTAACTGAGTATTTTTACACTGTAGTATTGCTACGTTTACTTTACTAAAGGTTCTGAGTACTTCTTCCACAACTGGATGTTTTACATAATTACAATATGGTATCTCTTTTAGATTAGAAACACATTCAAACTATGTGAACCACTATGTCTGATGTTTGTCTCTGTTTTCAGTTCGACAGCCTCAACACCCTGTCCCTCAGTAACATTGATAAAGGTACGTGACAAAATGTTTAAAGCGCAATAGACTGAGAACTCAACCGGTATTCTAGAAAAAACCTTTACGTGACCTCTTGAGTCTGTACCAGTGTTTTACACACACGCGATGCTTTCTCCCCGTCTAGACGAAACGAGTGGGATGGACAGCGACTTAGAAGACGACGTGGAGGAGTCCGGGGAACCTCTCGCCAAGCGCGAGAAGTCGGAGCACGAGGTGATCCAGGTGATCCAGGTCGGGGCACTAGAGGACGGGTCCCACCCTGTTGTGGGGGTCGTCCAGCCCGGCGTCCTCCACTCGCTGCCCCAGCCCCCGCAGGACCACACCGAACACATCCTAACCCCCTCCGCCGGCACTCCCACCATCCGCCACTGCAGCGCCACAGGCAACACCTACGCCTCCGTTTGAGGGTCTGAGGGCAAGTCTGGCCTGAGTTTCGCCGTCTCACACTCCACATATCTTTCTCTCTGTAAGTCTAGATGTTTCCGTCTTCTTCATGCATTGTCTCTTGTCTGCACTCGTGTGGACACGCTCTCGTCTCCCCTCTCTAGCCCGGTCACAGTGGGGGGGCGGGGGGAAGGGGGGCGCTGAAATGATGATACTTTGGCCAAGATGTGCTGTCCGTGTCTGACTGCTGTAGATTCTGGGTGTGGTGTCATCCCATAAAGTCTGTGCTCTATCGCAATGCGGCAGCTGGAGGAGGACTAATTTGACCCGTTAAATGTTTTCCCGCCAAGGCATGACTTAAACGCCTCTGTCTGTCTACACAGACGGGTTTTTTTGCCTTGAAGGAAAATTCAACTCTTTTTCAAACTACTGATGTCTCAGAGCTCAAATCCATGTCACTAGTCCCAGCGGAGCAAAGTCATCGATTTGACTCAAGACCTTCACCTTTTGTAAATAGTTTTGCTGTACTTTTCAAATTGGTATTACCCAAAACTCATGGTGCTATCATTGTGTTTTTTTGTTTTTGTTTTCCCATTTCTCCCTCCTAATTTTTAGCATGATTTATGTCCACATGCATTCCAACTGCTGATAAACGTTTGGCTGAACAAAATATTTTGAGTATTGTATGTAGCTAAAAAACAAAAGGGAGGACTTTCTATATGTATGTACGGCATTTGAAAAAAAAAAGGATCATGGGGCAGTTTTGTCTGTTCTGTTTGATGGTAGCCACTCACTGATAACCACTTCTAGATTTTAGCCACAGAAAAAAGAAAACCCCTAAAGAAGTATCTGTGCTGCTACTTGTGTATATAGAAATAGACCAGCTGTACAAAACCACTTCCTCAACGCTAGCTTTTCTATGCACCCTGTGCATATCGCTTGCCTTTGTTCATTTTAGATGCTCTGTAGTGTGGTTTACAGTTGTAATCTTGAAAATTTACTGGACATATTCCCCCTATTTTTTTTTTTTTTTTTTTGCAGTTTCTGTCTTTAACGACATTTAAGTTCACAAAGGACCAAAAACAAACCAACACGAAGAAGCTGAGAGGGAGCCACTTGGGCCGCCCGAGAGCTGTTTCCTGTCCCACAGTGCCATGTTTGCAGAGCAGAAGGAATGTCAGGGATTTAATGTACCTCGGCTTTATCATAGTGCCTTATCCTTAAATGCAGCTGTCCTTGTAGTCCTGACTGTGTGCTGTAGAGAGCCCACAGCCCCCTCTGCATTGTCCCAGCCACAAACTTTGGCTTTCGTGGTGACTCGTGGCTGGATTTGGGCTGGCTCATCAGTGTTGAGACCAAGGAATACAGGCACAGACACACCTGTTGTGGTTTTTCTCTGGATCAGCTCTACTAAGCTCATTACTTATCTGAATCACGGTCTTTAGCCTTGCTCCTGCCCTCACTCTGCCCTCTTGAGGCCTACTCTCGCATTAGCCTTTGTTACTGGGTGAAGTGTGTACGTGTGAACATGGATGCATAGGTGTGCACTGCGTGTTTTTATGTGCATGTGTATATATATAAAGCCCGTGTGTCTGCGTGCTTGTGTGTGTATGTGTGTTTGGAACACATCCATCAGTCACCCTACCTCAAACCAGTGGTGCCAGCCCTTTTTGACGCGTGCAGCACAGTCACCAAACCTTATTGCACACACACCACTGTACTGCACAAATCTCAACGCGACGGAGAAAAACATGCATTGCTTTTTCTCTCACCTCTGATACATTTTCCATTTCAGTTTTTAGCCCATAAAAAATGCTTTCACCCCCTTTGTTCCCTGTTTAAAGATCATCTTTGTACAGCGGACCAAAAGTAGATATTTTGTGATATTCAAAGAGATATATAGATATATATATGTATAGTATATATAATGATGATACACTACATATATTTGTTGCTTTATATGTGATTGTTTCTTTTCGTAGCTCCTCTGTAATTAGTTCATAGACTGTGAAATGGGGAAAAAGGCATGGGGGACTAACTTCTGATTCATTAGACTACATCTATACTTGAACTGTTATCGCATTCTATGTTGTGGAGATTATTGAGATTAATCCTCTTAATAGGAACACTTTGTTACTAAAATGATTTTTTGTTTTTGTTGAAAATGATCTGCACGATTCCTCTGCAGAAAATGTTTATTTATTGATATTTATTGTGTTTTTGGTTTAGATGCTTACCCCATTATAAACACATTATAATGGGTACTGATTATGAATTATACCACTACAAATGGCAGACCTACTGTACAGGAGGATCATGAGGTTTTTTTTGTTTGTTTCTTTTCTTTGTAAGTCATATATGTAGGTTGATTAAGGTAAAAAAGAAAACTGTATTTGCTGTAATCACTTCCTTTTAAGCTCCCATCACTAGTCAAATGATTCCTTCAGATACTAGAAGTACACAGCATCTTTTTACCGATGTTTTTCTTTGTGCCTGTGGTAGAAAAAACCCTGCTTAGCGGTAAAGGAGCAAAATGCTGCACGTTATTTAGGTTACTGGGTCATCTCACAGATGTTTTGTTAAATCATTTCCAGGACAAATCTGAAAAGTAAACCCCCAAAAACCTACGGTACACATCTCTACTATACTGTAGCGTTACCCCGAGTCCGCTGGCTTGAAATGTCCAGGCTCACCAGATCTAGAAAATTGAGCGCACGCAAATCTGGCTTCCTGTTATATTAAGAACAGTTTGAAAAGTCTGCAAGAAGAAAAAGGTCAATGAACTTTAAAGAGCTAGGCCTGAGGCGTTTTGCTTGCATCAGTCTGTGACCATAATGAACTTGCTCCCTGACTTTTGGTATTAAACTGTCCAATGCAAGTTGGGAGGAAAGTCCAAAACAAAAAATGAATGCATGCAAAAACTTAAGCGCTAGATCACCTCGTATACTTTCTCCAGAGCTGCACATAAATCTGTGTCCTCGTAATAGCTGCACTCCGTTCCCAAGAGCTCACTTAACCGACTCCCAACATGCACTGAATTTCTGAGAATGACGTTATAAAAAGTGATGGGGTTCTGTCTGAGACTTCAAATTTTAAATTATGTTGTAAATCTGTGTACCGGTTAGGAATGAAGGTTTTGCAGGATAGTTTTTCTCACCTGTGGCTTTTTTTTTTTTTTTTTTAAATCTTTCTCTCACTGATTTTTTCCCTTGTCATTTAAATTAAGTACAACATTGTAGATGTAAACTTGTATTATTTGTGCCTGAAGTGAAAATGGCTTATAAAATGTTTTCTTTAATTGTGTGCTTTAGGATCATAAGTGCTTTCTGGTCTTGCACGCCTACCATGTGCTGCTAGAAAATTGTTTTTGTGTCAATTTTGGTTGTTCCCCCCCATTTTATTATACATAGACTTAACGTGCCAGACAGTGATTTCTGCATCTCAAAGTCTGCCTGGTTAACACTGGACTGATGCTAATGCTGCCAACACAATTGTACTTTACTTCTCTATGAAATTGAGAAGTGAGATTGTTTTTGTAACAGCTGTTTCCAACCAGAAAAAAAAAAAAAGACATAAGCTATTCCTTAACTTGTCATAGGAGCGAAAGCTAAGAGATGCCTCTTCACCTGGACGAAACGGCAGCTTCACTGACCCATAGCAGACTCCAGTGCCTTTCATTTCGCCCCGGCCAGAGCAGATGGCCTGGGTGACTATTGGGTCTCTGGTGGGCGACAGATAGAGGCTATCAGAGCAGACATTTCATTGCACAGGTGCTGCCACTGAGAAGACACCAGGGAAGCATAAAGACCTGTCCTCAGACTGGACTATTTATTTACTGGATGTGACCACACACACACACACAGACATACACACACTAAGTAGTTTACACATGGTAGATTACCTGCAGACGGCTTTTTATTGTACAGAACTGGTTAATGAACAAGGAGAGTCACTGTAAGTAAAATGCTCTCTTATGAATTGTTTTCTCATGATCGTGATTTCTTTTGTCAAACGATATTTTCTGAATGCTGTGACCTGTTTGAGATTTGTATTTGGATGTTTTCAAGTGCCATTTGACAGTCTAGTGAGTCGTGGCCATCTGTAGCACGCTCTAATGCAAGCACAAGCATTTGGCAGTGGCATTTGGGGAAGGTTTTTATTTTGATTCACCCTAGACAAAAATATGTATATATCAAAAACTGAAAAAAAGGTATATTTATTTGTGTCTTAATTATTTGATTTGTTCTTTTTGGTGAACATTTTATCAGATATGTTGGCTAAAGTGCTTTTGTGATTTCTTTTTCCTCTTTTTTTTTTTTTGGATAATGTATAGTATCTGATATAATATATACACACAAATTTCATGTGACTTTCTTTTTGTGTGCCATTAAGTTTTCTTCTCAAATTGGCAAGCGAACCAATGCGTGTAGGGTGATTTGTATTGTGTATTTTACATAAAAAAACAAGGACAATTGGGGGACTTTTATATTTATAAAGACATTATCATTTAGTGTGTCGTATTGATGAATATAGAAACTATTAAAGACACATGTAGTTTGGTTTTCTGAATATTTCAGATCTCAGCTCAGGCTAGCTTCTTAGTGTTGTTTTCTTAAAATTTGTGACTCGTCTTTGCAGTAATAAACGTTTTCTTGTTCAAAGTCAAGTGTCCTCTCGTAATTTTGGCTCTACACATTAATCAAATTCCAAAAACAAAAGTGTTATCCCATTGACTTTTATTCAACCATACATATAAACACCAATAGCATTCAAACTCAGTACGTATGACACAACGGGTAAAGATTAAGATGAGCATGAACTTGCATTTCCTGAAAATTGTACAGCATTCTTTTCTATTTTGTGGTTCATCACTGTAAAGGTAGCAAAAGAGTATAAAATACTGCAACAGCTGTCGGTAAACAGAGCTCCAAATACCAAAATATTGATTTGTGCTGAGCAAAAAACTGAAATCATTCATTCAGTTTATAATTAAAATCAAGCTTTTACAAGCGGCATAACACTGAAATGACTCATTCGTGATTCGTAGGGTATATTTGGCATCAGTATGGCTTACACTTCCTCTCACAGTTCATTCTTATACTCAGCTGTTGTCCCTGAATACGTTACGGTAAGTGTCATCCAAGTTATACGCAAATTCAAATGGGTGGCGGTGAGCTATCTTAAAAGAGATGTTCCACCCAAAATGCATCTTTTAAATATCAAAGATTCACAGACTGTAGGTTTGAAAGGTGGTCGTTTCACGGTAGTTTCATCCTGCACTGACAAGGGTACACCGCAGCTCAATATGTTCCAAACTGTCAGAGTTAAATACACCTTTCAAACCTGCTGTGGGTGAGTGTTTGACACTGAAAACATAGATTTTAGGCAGACAACTTGAAGCACATTTTTCACAGCTCTCACCAAGGTCATTAAGCAAGAAAAACTTTTCAACTATTCTAAGAAATTATATGGATACAAGTGACCATGCATGAGACTACGAAACAAGACAAAATACTTAATCAAATTAATAAAGTGCTGACGGACACTATGTGGGCATCTAATTTTTAAAATAAATTATAAATAATATTACGATTTGTTATTATAACCTTTTTCTTTTGAAAATATTCCATCATTTCAATGTGATTTTGACATTTGAAAAACTTCAGTCGAAAACATAATTTCTCAATGTCACAACAGCCTTGACTGGCGGGAGAATAATGGAGGTTTTATGGTGTTGAAAGAGAAACTGAGGTCAGCTCAAATATGCTTTTCAAATGCTCTTCAGTAAAAAAAAACTATTCAAAAGGGGAATATAAATAAAAAAAAAATGTCAAACAAGGACAGACGGCATTGAAAAATATTTAAGATTACATCTTATAAGAATAAGTAATGAATAACAAGATATTACATAAATGTCCTGATTTGTGAGGTGAAAAACTCCACTTACATGAAGCCATATAAGCGCCTGGAGAGCCAAAGAAGGCGGACTGGATCGGCAGTATACTGCAACTGAAATGACATTTAGTGTGTTCAGACAGGGTAAAGAACAGGTTTTCATCCAATACAAGGCATCAAATCGTGCTCCACTTTACTGGTTTTAAGCCAAATTGTCTGCCCTCTTATTAAATAATCCAAATAAAGAATTTTGTCAGTAAGTTATGGGGGGTTCGATACATCTTAAAATGTTAAATGTGGAAATGTTCACACTGAAAAAAAGACTGCAGCTGAGAATACATCAGTTTGTGTTTGACACCCTACACTCTCTTGTGGTTATGCATTTCTTTTGTACAGCACCAAGGCTAATAAATAACTGATGGCATCTTTTCATCTCGCTCTATCAATTTGCGAGTATTTTTGTATCAATTCGAGACACGCAAAGCCTTGTTTGCTTCCAGCTGTTGTGAATTTCCAATTGCTGAACAATGTCAGAGTACTGGCTTCCTTTTTCATCCTCTTGGCAGCGTGTTTTTGGAGTACTACGACTCCTCCCAGTGTACTTCACATGGTCCTCCGGCTGTTGTTTGGAAGTCACTGACACTTACAGACCTGGAGTCTCACTCAGTATATTTCAAAGCAGTGTGTTTAGAGTATACTGCCGGCCTTTATGTCCTTGTTCATACTCCTACAACCAACTCGGCATCCCTGTGTCGTTGCAGTCCTCCTTCAGCACCCCGGGGCCTATAGGCGGAGTGCTCTGTTAAAAAATCAAGTCTGATTGTTTCCTCTTTCTTTGTACAGTTCATGTCTTTTATCTCAGTCAAGCGGGTGAGGGTCAGCGATGGGCATGGTATGCAGAACTTCATCCAGCAGCTGTAGAGCTCGGTGTAAATGGATCTCGATCCAGCATGGCGTCTCTTTGATGCTTTGCCGTGGGTAGTCGGGCCCCCAGCCCTTCACGAAGCTCATCCGCAGGATGCACAGCCTGCGCAGGTCATCAACCCCGATGCCTGCAGCAGCAGACAGACCTGCAGGGGAACAACAGGCAGAAACTTTTAGATCGATGTGCCACTATAAGGCCAAAGCTTGCAGAGACGTGTTGGCTGACTTACTCTTGCAGTAAAAGTTTTTACATACATACAGCCAAGTAGAAAAGTACTACTGTCATATGCATGTCTCCCACTCTGATCAGGACACACACAGGGTTTTTACTGCATTCCAGCTAAAGCCCACAGAACATATTCGTTGTGTAAATGTTAGCCTGCGGTGATGTTAGAACTTTATTTCATCATCTACAACTTAAATTGTCATTGCTAAGCAAGCAAATGCTAAAAAACATTTTGTAAAGTAGTTCAAAGTATAATAAAGCAAAGTAAGCTGCTTGGTATGAACTCAATGTTAATGTGCTCATTCAATTATTATTATTAAAGATTTCACAGCTCACGAATATGCTCACGAAACTCGCAAACACCAATCAAACTTTCAAACTATAAATATTCTGTTACTTTAATGCCTATTTCTCTCCTCAAATGTTTTCAGAAACATCTTGTAGTGTACTATTTAGCTGTAAAATGACAGAGTTTGTGACACGGCCGGCATCTTGAAAACAGTCGAGCCAAAACCGAGCACCGCCCACCGGTCGGAGCAAACTTTCTCATTTTACAGCTAAACGGTACATTACAATATGTTTCTGAAAACATTTGAGGAGAGAAATAGGCATTACAGTAACAGCATCTTGATTCATATCAGCGCTGCCAAGGTCACGAGTTTCGCGAGCAGTAATCGACAGCTACTATAGAGACTGCTCGGCTCTTATATTAGTGGTTGTTTTTGTTTGAGTGTGTGGTAGACACTTGCAAATGCCATTAGGATCGCTAGGAGGAGACAGAGATTTTTTTCACAGATCATCTGTCTCATGCAATACTGTCAGGATAAAGTGACAGTTTTAGAAATATGACTTTTTATCATATTTGCTCAAGGTTACTAAATGCAGCTTTGAATGAGAAAATGTGAAAAGAGGAGTGGTGCATAGTCACAACCTTCAAGAAGTCTAAATGTTCTGAGTTTTTGTCTTTTTAAGATGCGTGAACTTTCCTTATTCTAAAACTCAAAAGCATGGCCCAATGCTTTTGAGTTTCATAACAATTATCCAATCTTTATTATCAAAAAACATCTCACGACGCCAAGATACATCAACTTCCTAAAACCAAAGAGAAATACTGTGTTTGGACCAAATTATACTTTCCACGACCAGAGGCCTGTACTACGAGGTGAGTTCAACATACCCAGGGTATCTTCTCGTTATCTGGCTTCACTAACCCGAAGAAACAAGATCCCGCTAAGCGGTCCTACGACGGTGGTTATCAACTCGGTAAGTCAACCCAGGGTTTCTCAATCTGGCTAAGAACGTGTTCACGTGAACGGGACAGTGTTTACAGCATCTGACCAATCACAGACATGGACAAGTCTACAGACTTGCAGACAGACAGACAGGCAGAGCGGCACATTTTACAAAGGAAAATTATTAGAAAAATACGAAGGAGTCAAACACATAATCCAGACTAATAGTAACACAGCTGAAGCTGCCAAATGCAGGAAGGACAGCTGGCAAAAGAAAAAAAACTGCCGTTGTGTGAATGCGTAAATTAACAGACTTATTCATCTAACGGAATACTCAAAAGTCAGATATATTCGTCTAGATGGGGTAGTGATATATAAATAGCTTTTAGAAGTGTAATGGATGAATGGATTACACTTCATTATGTCCTTTAGCAAGGTTGTGGTGTGTATGACTGTTTCAGCCTTCTTTCAGCTGCGTCCCCGACTCTGGCGGTATGAAACGGACTTGAGAGCAAGTAAAAATAATAAATATAAAAACATAATACAAATCGGTAAGCAACCGCAGCATTAATCCAGCTGTCCTTCCTGCATTTGTCAGTTCAAACTGTGTTGTTTTTAAGCCTGGATTATGACTGTAACTTCTTCGTCTTTGTGTAATATTTTCATACGATCCACCGAGCTCTGATTGGTCAGTAGGCGGTGCTTTTATACGAGTTGATCTCTTATCTGGAACATAACCTGCTCTGGAGCAGGTTAGCTGTTCAGCATAAATTACCATGGCGATCTACCTCGGTAAGAAGTGAACCCCCATCGTAGGACTGAAAACCCAGAGTTAACCATGAAGTTACCTCGCTAACCGCAAATCTTGCTTCGTTGTACAGGCCTCGGGTCTCAGTCAGTTTTGGACTATATCCAATATATCCTTCGACATTTCATATTGAATATATGGTGATGCCACATCCCGACCAAGTATTTACATTTGCCTAATACAGTTGCACAGGCCACACTACTGCCTAAAGCATGGCTAAATTCAAATTATTAAAGTCAGTCCAATTTAGTTAGGATATGCTGACTGAATAATTATCCATAAAGAAATCAGCCTGTGACCCAGCTGTTCTTTTCTTCATCATTAACAGACCCTGCTGGTTGCTTTTCTTCTATTCATGCTGCTCTGTAATTCTCTTGCTATCAACAATGTGCCATAAGAAAGTCCCCGGTATTAGTCTGGACACGGCAGACGATGATGAGAAGCAATCACAATAACACACTTGTTGAAGGGGTAAGCGCAGCAGTATGAACACTCACTGATGGCCGGGGCGATGCCTCCCACAGAGCCGGGCCCGGGTATGTTCCCGGCCACGGCTGCTGCCTGAGCTGTAACTGCTGCCTGAGCTGTCGCTGCCTGCTGCTGCATCTGCCTGTGGCACTGACGCAAGTCAAACACCTGGCAGGGGACAAGACAAACACAAGACATTGAATGGACACTCAAGCATTTTGACTGTCTTAACTGCATCAGAGTTGGATTGACATATATGGTAAAAATACCCTTGAATAATACAACTAAAAGGAGATGCTCCACATATTTTACTGTGATTATGGCTACTCCAACTCTGAGCATAATTGCATTAACATAAGAGCATGCTATTTTACAATAGCCCAATCTTACTCACATTAGAATATTAATCACATTATGGCTGAATTATTGGTGTGCAAGTAAATGTAGCCAGTGTCAAAAGCAATCAGGGATCTGCAAATATGAAAAACACCCTACTTGGAATGTCTCTGACCATTGTACTGCGATCTCACCTTGATGTGAGCACTGGGGTAGATCTTGTGAACTGCATCTCCAGGGGCACGTCCAGCCTCTCGATCCAGGTAATAGCTCTGCACAAACACCGCGTGATCGCTCAAACAGCGCACCCAGACGTCTCCTTCACCTTTGCACTCCAGCTGCATGCCTTTGCCAATGTGGAGCCTAAGGACAGAAAGGAGGGGGATAAAAATGGAAAACACGGTCAGAAAAGTGAGACATTACAGACACTTTACATTACTGTCATTCACTTATCATACCTAGAGACATACAGTAAATATGAATTGCTTGAATGGACTATATGATAATATGTTTCCAAGTATATGGGGGCAGTACCTGGCTCTCTCTATGTTCTCTGTCCTGTGGACATTGCTCAGCTGGCCCAAGCAAAAGCGGTCCCCTCCTGATGGATCCACGTAGCCATCCACAGTCACTATCGGACATGTGGATGGCACCTTAAACGTCTCCCCAACTTGGACATCCATCTCAAAGTACGCAATGGAGCACCAGTAGTCTGGAGCTGGAACAAACCAACAAACAACCTCAGGTTAAAATGGGTAACACTGATTATGCTAAATATGTGAATTGTAGAGCTGCAACCATTAATCGATTAGTTATCAACTATTACACCAATTATTTTGATGATTGATTAATTGATTTGAGCAATTTTTTAAGAAAAAAAAGTCAAACTTCTCCGATTCCAGCTTCTTAAATGTGAATATTTTCAGTTTGGTTTTATTTTATACTCCTCTATGACAGTAAACTGAATATCTTTGAGTTGAGGACAAAACAAGACATTTGAAGACGTCATCTTGGGCTTTGGGAAACACTGATCCACAATTTTATAGACCAAACAACTAATCGATTAACCGAGAAATAATCGCTAGATTAATGGACAACGAAAATAATCATTAGTTGCAGCCCTAGGGGATTGTCTTCCATCTGCAGCCCGATACTCACCAGGGTGACTGGATATGGGGGGCTGGAACGCAATTTCATTGGTAACGGGCCCTGCAAGAACATCAATATTAATTTTGAACAAGCAATTCTGAAACCACAGCTGGTCTTAAGACGTGACATCATTATCTTGCAGCACAGATCATGCAGTAATGGTGCTGAAAATTACCAGATTTCATAAAATGACAGGGGTGGAGGTTGATCTTTAACAGCCATGGCTAGTCACATATTAATTAATGTCTAATGCCTTAATATATATAAATGTGAGAAAGCCTGCTGGCGAAACGAGTTTTGATCTACACCACCTTTATCACTTTTACACATTTTTCAAATCAACTTTTACACCTGGTAAATTCTCTTAATATGGAAATCAGCTCATTGATTAAAAGAAAGGATGTGGACTATTTTTAAGGCTTGATGTGAGTTTTTGTAGAGAAGTTTTGTTTTACATCCACTCACAGTAATGCCCTGTGTGGGGCATGGCTGGATGATGCTGTAGATGCCCGTTCTGATGTTGAGGCACTGCAGAGTTGAAGCTGCTGTTTCTGCTCCAATTGGGGGTGGGATCTGTAAATGGAAATTATCAAAGTTGTGTTGCCAAATTCGTGCCAACTTGAAGTCTGTGCAGTAGATCAGACCATAAGCTAAATACTAAAAATGGATGGTTACTGCATTAAAAGTAACTTTGCCCAGTTAAAATTCCAAACTAATCAACAGGCAATCCCTTTTAAAAACTGCATTTACCTAAACACACAGAATTAATACTTTTATAGCATTTTTAATTGATTGTTGATTGTTTTGCATATATGTGTAGTGTCTCACTTGAGGGTCCAGCACTGATGTTAGAGAAAGCAGAGGTTGAAGCTGAACTGCTGCCCTCCACCGGGGGGAGTAGAGCGGGGTTGATGAAGGTCTCCTGTGGACCGGGTCTTGACGGGGGATGCTGGATAGTCTGCAGGTGGCTTTCAGAGCTTGAGTGAGATTGCTGGTTGTCGTAGTCATAGTCATACTCATACTCATCCTTTACCAAGAGTCGATCTACATGAAGACAACAGACATATTATGTAAGACTGATGGACATCCACAAAATCTTCAAGGAGCAAACGGGAAACCTTTGGCCCCTCCTTACCTGAATTTGAAAGGGTCAGCCCTGATAAGTCTGCAAAAACATGAAAAAGAACAGATATATCACTCAATCAGTTTATTTAGATCAATATTCTGAATATGAATTAGAACACGGGCTGTACTTTTCTCAACCAGATCACTGCATCATATTATCACTAAAAACGTGGAGTATCAGGAGCACATCTGTTCTAAATACTTATCAAAAGTGCTGTGGAATAAGGAGTGTGATAGAATGATAAATAAAAATGTATATACCCGAACCATGTACGTATGTACAATTCCAGGTTTAGGTAATAATTTAAACTGTGGCTCAAACTCTAAAAAACTTTATTTTAAGGGGATAAAACCTATTTAAAAAAAACATCAACTATCTACCTTCACGATCTTTCAGTGTGTCTGTACCAATAACCTGAAACAATGAAATCTAGTCAAGATTGACAAACCTGTGAGGTACGTACCAATGCCAGGAGAGACGACCCTCTCGTAGTGGTATGGGTTGACACAAACATTGTCACATTTCAAGTCAAAGGCATACTGACAATATTTCACGTGCTTTAATTCGTTCTTGTGTAGATCAGGCCATCGCCACAGTCGGGCATAGACAACATGGGGGAAACCTTTGCGCCCCGCAACCTAAAGCACAGAAAGGAAGATCTAATGAGATAGGTCATACAATTACAAGGAGCGTAATATTAAACCAAGTTGGTACGGTATATCCGCTACTATACCTGTAGGCGTCCATCCAAAGTTCGTTGTATGGTTACACACTTGCTAGGATGAGCTCCATTCGTAGTGATGGCGGTGATGAGGGAATCCAGCTCATCTTTCTTCTCCTTCAGCTTCTTGACAAGACTCTCAATAGCTCGCTTAGCAAAGGTTTCACTCTCCCCTCCCTGTCGGTGGCACATCAGGCTGTGCACAATGCTCAGACAGGCATCATTACTCGTGGGAGTGTTCGTGATTGACATCTTGCTCCTTAGGTTTCACCCTTGGGGAGACTTTCAAGTTGTATCCTCTATGCCTTTAACAGTTTAAATGTTTCAAGGTGATTACTGTTGATCAAATGCTGCCCAAGTGTAGCAACCTAAAACAGAAAGAGCAGTGTCTTATTATTTGATTCAAGATGTTTATTGTCACGGTTATACAGGTACAATCGTGTGAAATGCTTTTTGCTGGGAAGCTCTATTAAAATAATAAGTTATATTACAATTATAGAAGGAAATACTTTGTACAAGGCCATATTAAGAACATACATATCAGGAAGTATGAATGTACATATATAAGAAATACTGTGTACAAGGCATATTAAGAACATATACAGGCATATTAAGAACATATACATTAAGAACATATACAGTATAAGATATATTTTTGTGTGAGAAGGTGTCGTTTGAATTATCTATTTAAAAGTCTGATGGCCTGGGGGAATTACTTAGAGTTCAGATGGGTATGACAACCCAAATTCACACATTACATTAAGTGTCACTCAATGTACAATCTGTGCATCACCCTGACTTAATGTCAGGTGTAGGAAGAGAAGGGATTATCATGTTCTTTGAAGTCAATCTAATCACCTTTAAGATGATAGATGATAGTAAAATAACACTTTTTTAACTTTCAAAACCTCTACAGATACATATACTATATACTCTGTGAACACACCCATCTTAATGTGACATGTGTTTACAACTAGGGTAACTACCACTGCATTACAGCTCATGTTCACTCATGCAGAAGCTCACTCGTCCTCTGCAAACATGCCCATTACATCTAGGCTGAAATGCAAAACAAAGCCTTCTTATGGCACCGAAATCTATGTTTTCTCAACTTCTATAGTGGGTTTATCATATTAAGATTAAGATAAACTGAGCATTAGTTTAACGTGAGGTTTGTAAGAGCATCCTCACATCCTAACGTTAACTCATAAACACAGGTAGCTAGCTTATCCTTCCTAACATTGCCCAAGGCCTATTGAAGGAGGCTGGGACACACGTTATACTTGACTTAGACTGCGGGGGTATTACGCATGCGCAGTAGAATCTGGTTGAGCCAATCGCAACGGACAACCGCAGCTTCAGTTACACTGCGCATGCGCTATACCCTACACCCCAAGACCAGTGTCCCATCCTCCTTCTATAGGCCTTGACATTGCCTCAGTAGTGTGCTAACAAACCTGATCTAAATTATAATGCTACGACTATTCAAACACACGCACATGTTTAATAAATATACAGTTGCTAATGCCGAGTGGCTCTGTTTTGTCAGCTATCACTGAACTAGCCGTGAAATACCGATAGCTAGCTACCATTAGCTAAGTTAGCATCACCTGAGTCAAAGCAAAAATGATTTGTGGACTTACTGTGATTTCTGACTTCTTCCTTCCACCTGCAGCGTTAGTCCCAGTGGTGCAAGATGGGATACGTGAGTGGCTTTCGCTACCTAAAGGTTAAATGCGTTAACTAAATTGCATTAATGATATTTAGGTTAGCTTGCTAGCACATTATGCTAACAGCTAAGCTAACTAAGGCTAGCTCTGCTTCCTCCTCTCTGATCCGCTGCTACCTCATGACATGTTACATTACAGCATTATAAATACCTGTTTATCTGTTGCCCTTATTACACTAAAACTGTAAATATACATATATATGTATGTAATGTATATTAATATAATATAACAACACGTTTATGGTTAACTGGCCATGAAAATAAACAAGAACATCCTCTCCGCCCACCACGCGCCCACTGCGCATGTATGCGTCAAATGTGTCAGGCGTGGCGCTGCTGTTATAAAAAAAATAATAATAATAAACACCTCTGTTAGCAAGCACATGTCTATATACCACACACTAGAAATGCATTTAGAGCGAGTACTAATACCCAGAAGCTTGTATAGTAAGGGCAGTATTTCACTGCAGGTTGACTTCTGGGGCTGAAAACTGTAAAAGTGTATTCTGCTGAGTGAGCTGTAGGCCTACCTGGTGGGTACTTGATGAAGATGACAGGGTACATGTACAATACTGAAAGGGTTGGAGGAAATGGGGAGGCTGCCTAGAGAGACAAGTGGAGAGAGAGCAACATTTCCTGCTACAATGTAGCACATATGAAGAAATTAGGAAAAATTCTTTACAAAAATGACTCCAAGATTTTTATTCCCTCTCTGACCAAAATAAAATACAACATCTATTTGGAGGAAATAGTGTCATCGCCATAGAAGCTGCAGGATATGTCAGTGCATGTCACAGCCTGAGAGACAACAACAACAACACATAATAGATGTAACTCACACTCTGCCTTTTATTTACTCCTCTACTTCATGGTTTTTTTTGTTGTTGTTGTTTTTTTACATTTATCCTTTGATATTGCAATATATTGTTTTTTATTTGTTTGTTTGTTTTATCGACACAACAAACATGAATTACTTCTTTATTGTTTTCTTCCATTTGCATGCATGTTCTTTTTAAATATCTATATATTGTAATTTGCTTAATGAATTGTATATATGTATATATATATGTTTTTGTTTTTATTTTGTTCTTTTTTTATTTTTATTTATTATTGAATTGAAGCTTTGGCAATATTGTTCACCTGACAGTCATGCCAATAAAGCAAATAGAATTGAATTGAATTGAAAAAAAAGAGCCCACAGCTGGACCAACATCTTTAAAAACTGGTCACAATGGTAAGTCAAATAGCTCTGGCTGCCAGCAAGCACAGTACCAGGGCCCTGGTCCACCTAAATACAACAGGGCCATAATAACTGTTATTAATTACACCTGTGTTTACCCTGCAATGGCATGTCAAAATGGTGGCAGTGAAAAGGGCTTATACATACTTATATATATCTATATATATATATATATATAGATATATATATATACATTCTACAAGGCAGCTGATGCCATACAATCACATTAATATATCCTGCTAATCCCAACTGATAAAATACTGGTATGTTTACTGTATAGGCCTATACACTGAAATTATAGTAGAGTCAGAAGAGAGGTATTACATAGTGTCACAAAAAAACCCACCTGGAACTAAACTGACTGACTGATAAGCTTTATGCATGATTATAAATCATGCATAAAGTAGCATTTCAAAACATTCAAAGATATTTTTGTTCATACATGTCCAAATAAAACCTTCTTGTCACCATAGAAATCAGTTTGTTGTAATACTACTTTATATTTCCTTCTTTCATTCTTTTATCATTCGAGCCATCACAAAATAACAGTTGTGATAATTGCACTTACAGTTTAGAAAATGTTAAGACGGTTTAAAAAAATGAGCCAAAGCGATTGAGAAAAACTGTAATGTCCTCAAAACACATCATTTGGGTGTAGCTCTTGTGGTGTGATGGTTTTTACTATAATATAAAGTCTCCCCCTTGTGGTTATTATGTAGTGTGACATTACAGTAATGAAAACAGTCCCCTGTCCAAATCTCTCTCACACTCTCTCCTCCATATCTCCCAATGAGATTAACCATGTGTTTATGATTTAAAGTTGGCCTCCCATGAACAACAATAGCTTTGTTGCTTAAGAGTGATGAACAAAGCTGCCATCACATGAACCTGTTTAACTACGTTGCTCACATAATCGTGGATCCCATTCCCAGACCATGTGATTGTTAGGTAAAGGGAATGATACGTTATGAAAAAGCAGCTTTTGTACCATTTAATGTACCTTTTCATCAATAGTGAAAATATTTGTCATTATGGGGAGCTTGGCCTGAAATAATAACCAAAATAGTAAATATCATAAGTATCATAATTACATACAATGGTAATGGCAATATTGTTGATCAAATACCATGAATGTACCATAAGTATATCAATATTAAGCACAGTTTCAGTGCCAGGGGTTTATAATAATAATAATACATCAGATTTCGCTTTTCAAAGTTCTCAAAGATGCTTCTGTAATATAGAATAAAGAATAAAAAACAAGCAGTGAACTCTTTAATACAGACAAAAAAAAATATGCAAATAAGAAATAAAAAATAGAATAAAATGATGTGAGATGTTCACATATGGACCAAGATTTATACGACCACAAATCTATTTTTTGTTCATGTATTTCGTAATACAACCAAATGCATTGCTCATACTGTAAGACAAATAAACAGAATTATATATATTTGTAATCTACTTAATTATTTTGGAGGAGTCATTTTTATTTTTATTTTTTTTTATTGAAGCTCTGGTAATGTTCAAACTATGCTTCTGTTTTCCATAAAATAAAGCCAATAGAACAGAAATATAGTGAATATAATGAAGAGTGCTGGCAAAACAAACAGAAGATGTTTTATTATGTTATGATTGCCATAAATATATTGAGATATTGAGGCGAGAGTATTGTAGTTGTTTTATAAGTCAAAAGAAGAATCAGAAGAAAATATTAATAACATGGGTGGTGGCATTTTATAAAATGAAATATAAGATTCAACTCCAACCCCAATATGTTCCACTGAAACTGTATTCTAGTTTTCAATAAGTTCCCCACTGGGAAATCAAAGTGTCCACTGCCAGTCGCTATCTCTGCGCTGCACACTTGGCCTGTGTAAATCTGTGTGCTGAGTGAGGATCCTATAAGTTCAACAGTGTTATTCCATTATTGTTATCTGCTTCCAACTGTTAACAGCAGAAGCTGGGTGATGATGTGACATGTATTTTTTTCCATTTGTAGGCCTACTGTTGCTGTGGCTGCGATAAGGGACGTCAGCATGCCCGTGTCAGAAACAGGAAGTGGGAGGGTTCAGAGGGCAGCGAGCGACCCGATGACAGGATTGTCAATAGAGCATGCTGGCGTTGGAGAGCAGGAATCTGACACCACCTTCTCACACATGCTGCCACTTGGAGTGGCGTCTCATCCTGAGTGACGGTCTACGAGACTCCAGGCTCTGACACCTCCTTATCGCCGTGGCATGGACACGGGCAGAGAGAGGCCCGCCAGGCATGTGACGCTAGAGGGATGGGGATTAAGGCTGTTACGTAGGGAATGCTCTGATTACCTGACAACGAAGCAGGGTGCACAAGAGATCAGAACTTGCTCAGTGACTATATTTGTTTTCAGATATTTTATTTTTACAACCCATAATAAAGTTGGTGTGAGAACCAAAAGCAGGATATGAATGGCTGGGGTGTGAGAAAAGAGTTCACAGCAGTTGACAGCAATGAGAGAAATTGTTAATTTTTTTCAGACAAGAAGCTCCAAAGAGCTCCGAGACACCGTGAAAATCCTCTCTTGGTCAAAAGCCAGAGAAAATATATTTTTTCTGCAAGTTTGGCAAGCAAATAAGAGGAAAAACGTCACAAATCATTTCAACAGCTCCAACACGCCACAGGGCGCAGAAACAAATAATACCATTTACAAATCCGCAGCATGTATATCTACTTATAAAGCATTTTGGCAAGACTATGATTCAATTACAATAGAATTTAAGAGACTTTTCATATTAAAAAAAAAAACATACATCATCCTATATAAGTAGTGCAAATCTCTGTAATCTGGTGGCTATCCTAGAAATATAGATTTTTCTATTCAGTTTGAATTCAGCTGGAGTTTCTCAACTTCTGTGTTAAGAATGATATCTGTCGGGGCAAAATGTAGATGGAAAAGTTTTGAGAAAGGTTTGTGATGGAAAGTCAGCGATAATACATTTAGATTTTGCAATAAGAAAAGAAAATTCAGTCTCTTACTGTGAGTATATTCTGTTCCAGCACACGCGCTGAAAGCACAAACTTCACTCTAGTCAGATTGAGACTTTGCATTCAGGGTACATCTTTTGTACTCAGATCTCACTCACATATTTCCAAATTATTCAGACGGTTGTTATTGTAACTGATATCAGTGCTGCAGTATTGAAACTTTGGACATGGAGCCAACTTCATCAGAAACAGGTTGAATTTTTTCACCAGAATCTGCCATCAGAACTTTCTTTTTGTCTGTCACTGTGTCTGATGGGACTGACGCCATATTTGCATGGTGGCCTGTAATTTACAATGAATTGTTTCCAAAGGCATTCTGAAATACAAAAAAATCAGCAAATAATATATAATAAATCATGACAGACCGCTTTATATTCTACACTAATATAATAAAATTACCTTTATACAATTACAAATGTACATCATGTAGCAGAGATTTGTGTCCATCCCTAATTTACAACTATAAGTCTAGACTCGTGTTTTGACACACCACTGTATGAGATGTTAGATACTGTGGAAACTAGATAGATAGATAGATAGATAGATAGATAGATAGATAGATAGATAGATAGATAGATGAGATGATGATTGAAACATCAGTGCACACAGTCTCCATCTCTGTGTAACAGTTTTCAGGACTATCTACAGCCACACTCTGCCACCACCATCCCCTCATACTTGTGGTTGAAGGTGATCACCCCGTTATCGTGATAAAGGAGCGAGATGGGCTCCAGCTTAGTGGGCACACAGCAGGCACGCGATACCCTCTCTGGATTCTTAAGACTCAGCCGCGTCTGCACCATGGCGTGTTTGGTGGGCGAGACCTCGGAGGTCATGGGTGGGGTGCACACGCCGTTGCACTGGTACGCCTCGTAGCTCACCGGCTGGATGATCCACGAATCCCAGCCGATGTCTTTAAAATCCACAAAGAGCGGGGTCCTCTTGCATGGCTCGCTCTTAACATTGCGACGGATTCGGGGAGGTGTGTCATAGATAAGGTTGGACCGCGGTTGCATGAAGGACTGTGTGTCCAATTCGTCCTGGTCGGCGTTGTGATTAACGTTCCCCCAGAAAGCCTGTTGGCTCCGGCCCACGTTTTCCGGAAGGTCATTCTCATGTTCGATCATCCGGTCGAGCTCTTGTTTATCCTGTTTCTGATCATCCGAGAATACGATCATCACCGCATTGTGTCTCCCCTCCAAGCTCCTGTCAATATTGATCTCGACCGACCTCTCGACCTCTCGTGTGGCTTCTTCCACCTCTTCTGGCCCCAGACTTGGAATGTGAACCTCCAGTCTGTGAGTTGCACACCCTGACTTCCGCCAGAGCGCGACCACATGAGTCAGGTCAAACGACACCCAGCTGTTATCTTTGGCATGGATATGCTTTGTCACCAGTTCCTCCAAATCGTCCATCCCCACCACCTCCTCTTTATCCCTCCTTCTCACTTCTCTCCCCACCTCTTTTGTCATAACAACGCCCTCGTGTATTTTGTAGATGGTCACCTTGCAGTCAATGCCAGCGTATGGTCTTCGGGCCTTCTGGAACAGGGTGAAAAGGCGAAGCTCGGCCATTGCTATGTGCTCATGGTGGCACATTGAGATGTTGAATAGCAGGGGATGTATCCTTACACCCCTGGGTGTTATACGGTAGGGGGAGGAATCTGAAATCAAAATATCAAAAAGTGTCTCAAAGTGGTTAAAACGCAAGTATGTTAAATATTAAAATGTACCCTTGTATCAAATACCAATTTTGGTTTGTTTGAATCATATCACTCACAAATTGTCAAGACTTAGTTCAAGTGCAGCTTCCTTGTTTCAATTAAAACAATTAACACTTCCGTATTTATAGCACTTTGACTTCCGTAAATCAAAGTAATCCATTTTTTTTTAATTATTAGAATGTCAAACATGATCACATTGATTTGAATGTTAATCCTTAAAGGGGTTACTTTAAAAAAAATGTAAAACAATGTTTAAATTTCTCATGCAATATATAAGTTTCCCAAGATTTTTTTGACGTTGAAGAAAAACAAGTTCGTACCTTCATTCTTGAAACTGCGCACAACGTTGGTCGAGGGCACAGCAGTGCGGTCGTTGGCAAATCGCTCGTACAGCTCCAGCATGTACTCTGGTGGCTCCTTGCGGGCGGCGAGGGGCCTGGGCTGGGGCCTCAGCTCTGTGAGGTTCATTGTGGACAGGAACTGGCTGAGAAAGTCCCGTGCATCAAGTAGCGGATTAACACCCACATCCCTACCGACTGATACCCTGTGATGGGTCCCGGGAGGCCTGATGGGACTGCTCAAGCTCAAAGCGGTCAACGACAGAAGTAGGACATTCGGAGAGCGGATCAACCCGAGGTTGGAGAAGACTGAAACGGTCATGGTTGAGTGGAGGAAAGGTTTAAATCCAAGAATTGAGAATCAGATGAGAAGACGTGAGGGATCCTTTGGTGCAAACAGTTCAACCTTTTCGCTAAAGGACAACAGGTTGCTGTTGGGGGCAAAGAGAAAACAGCTTTGCCCTTGTTGATCATGAGGTTTGGTTGTGAGGGCAGGGCTGTGCTGTGCTGACATGTTTGGAGATGTCACTAAGGCCCTGCTCGGCCCTCCTCTCTCTCTCCCCGCCAGCAACTTATCCAACATCCATAATGTCCACTGGTATTCTGTCTCATTGGGATGTATGCTTTTCTTTTGATTGACCATAAAACTTTCCTTACAGTGACTCTTTAACCATGATACTTTATTTATAAAGAATACTGATGGATTTAGAGATAAGGAAGTTATTGCAATTGGGACAAATTAAACATGGAAATTATGTTTTTCTCCCTGTCTAATGCAGGAAATCAATTACCAATTAACAATATTGTTAATTTATGCTTTGCAATCTCCACAAGAGGCCAGTGTAGACTCTATATCTGCCCTTCTGCCTCCTCGTGCTAAACTGAATTAAACACTTTCATTAGGTGGAGAAGGAGGCTGATTTGATCTCATTAGCATATGCTTTTAGCTAATTACTGGTTTTGTTTTCTAATAGCGGCTGTCTGACAGCTCACATACGTAATCACTGCCATCATTTCAATGTACACCCACTTAAACAAACAAATGCCAAATTAAAACTAATGAGAACTCATTTTTAAAAATGCATAATATTAGATGGCTGTGACTTAAAACAAATATCACTACGACAGAAGACATTTCAGCCATTCATTAATGTATATGAGACACATCATGACATGACCTGAAGCTATAGATATGTGAACCCACTTTGCATGCGTGTATCTAAAATGCCACCACTTATGCAAGTGAGCCCTCCAGCCTGCAGGAGGAAACATGACTAATGCCAACACGTCAGCCCTTTCAGTGGCGGTGTGCAACATTCAAGTTCATGAGTTCATAATCTCTCCCCATGGCTACTGCAGATATGAGGGTGTACATAGAAATATACTAAAAACATAATTATTTGGTCTAAAATAGAGAGTAAATGTGATCAAAGCAGGATCATCACAGAAAAATGATTAATCACTAGATGTTACAAGTGTAAGATGCATTATGAAATGGGTATGACCTTTTATAAGTGTTTACTTCTGCCTATCCTTTTGAACATATAATATTTGTATATTTATTTAGAATTTGCTGTATATGTTTACTGTTCATTTTATTGGTTATTTGTGTTTTGTTTTCTCAATTTTTATATGTTCTTCATGTAATCTTAATGTAATTGATTATGCATTTGTAAACCAAATATTGTTTTAATCACGTTTGTTTCCCAAATCTGTGATTTATCACCCTGTTTGACTGTTATCAGGCCAATAGGTGTCATCTTTCGCTGTTCTACCATGTGAATAGATGATAAAACCTACTACTGGATGTAGTAGGCCCCTATTGACCCACATCTATGGTGCTTATAGCGATTGATAGCGCCTATTTAATGGCCTGATAACAGTCTAATCGGCTGGAATTATGAAATATTCAATCATAAAATCAATGTTTCAGTTTGTGATTTTACATAACCGTTTAATGTCAGTATATTGCAATATTGTAATTTGTCCAAAGAACTGGCATATACTGGGGTAGAGGAAGAAATCTGAACACTATTGCAATAGCTGCTGTAGAGTTTGGTCATATTACGGGAGGTTGCATGCCAAATAAATTATAAATAAACCTCTCTTATTGTACAAAGTCAGTTAGTTACAGCATGAAACTGCTGAGAGTTGAGTGTGTTTTCCAGACTGTTCCCCTTGAATAATTAAATACATTAGTCAGTGTTTTAATGCACCTGCACTTTGGGACTGATGTGGCCTTTTTGGAGCCCTGTGAGACGAGTAGTTTGAAAGCGTGCACGTCATTGTAGTGAGTGCCAGAAATGTTTTTTTAAGCTGACAATTTCTGCAAACTGGCATTCAACGTAATATGACTCACCTTTATAGTTGTGCTTGTAATTATGGTTAAGCCACTTTGTTGTATCCTGTGGTGTGACTAGTTGTAAAAATTAGCCCTGGCTGTGAGCACATATTCATCAGACAACACGAATGTTTAACATTTTCAGTTTGTCAAAGACGAAGAGAAATTTGAAAGAGGAATATCCACAAGTTACTGCCGATAAGGACAGTTAATAAGGACACTTAATTGTTTTATGTATTAATTCAAGCCTGTTCAGAGCAAGCTCATACAAGTTGGGTTGTTTAACTGGCAAGTGGGTGCTGTTTTAATGTGACACGTACCCACTGATAAAATGGAAGAGGGCCTCAAATCCGGTCTGTAATACAAAAAGAGAATACAGATAAAAATGAGAAATTATGCACATCATTTATTTTAATTTGTCATTCAACATCGCAATGCAAAAAGGACCACTGCAAAGCAGAGTTGTATAGAATGTAGGATCACTTACCGGTATTAGCTAATGCACATCAATAACCTTTAATTAATAACATGGGTATTACAATAAATATTACAATATAAATACCTTCATTTAGAATATTAACAGTCCTTTGTTACACATTTACAATCCCATTTTGCCGATCATGAAACAAATGGAATAGAGAGGATTCGCTAATGACCGCACAGTCTAGTCTGATGGCAGGTTTGTCAAGAATAAACTGAATAATCCAAATGTTTTTTTAATGACTAGGCCGACGATAGCCCTAATCCTAATTATCTCAAACACTGACCAAAAATATTTTTAAAATGATTTTATATCAGAATCTTCTTTAGCCCAGAACCCATGGGGATGGACGACAACAGATCCACGTGTCACTTTAGGCCTTAAGCTTGACAAACTAGAAGTATTATAAATGATCTCATACTTTTGTAGCAGTAAAATTCAAATTGTACATGTCATATATTCTTTGGAGTCATGATTCACCACAGTTTGCATATTTAGGCTATTTCAGATGTCATACATAATCCATCGTGAGTTTCAGGCATACAGTCCTAAATGACAAAATCTATTAAATCTTTTGCCAAATATCCTCCATAATAAATACATGTAAATGTTTGGCACACTATTTCCTGTAAACAAAGGAAGTTATTTTTAATTGAACGGGTTTCTCTGTCTGTACAAGGATGGAGCGAATGGCACAAATCCGTATTTCACCAATGGAAAGTGTCTCTACGGGATTTAACTGGCTGTGTTGTCATGTTTACACCCAGGAGTCCAGTGGTGGAGGTTTGTTATCCATGAGGCCCACTGCAGGCCTGCCAGCTCTGATGAAGTGTTTCCTCTCACTTATCGCCTAGGTAAAGAAACACGCAAACAGACGGTGTTAGTCAATTTGCATGAAAAACACTGACAGTTACAAAGTCACGGGAAAGTAATCCTTTTAAACAAAATCCTGTAAAACAACTGCTTCCATTTCTACTTATCCTTAATATGTATGAAGTCCGTAAACATACTGTAAAATATAAAAAAAATGTAAACAAACTCATTGCATTCAAATGGCAGATTACCTGGAGAGTGTCTCTTTCCACAACAGGCCCTTTTCCATCTCCAACTCTATCATTTGGCTCTAAAGTGGAATATACATCTGCAAGGGAGAATTATAATCATATTAACAGTAGACAATATAGCTATGATGAGTCTTGGAGAGAGAGAGAGAGAGAGAGAGAGAGAGAAAAAGAACAGATGTAAATCAGTTTGTAGGGAAACCTTGGTCAACTACTCACCTGTCATAAGTAGCCTGCTTTTGGAAACTGTGAGTTCAATCATTTGTCATCATTAAATAGTTCAATAAGGAATCCCAGGGTTCTATCCCCCAAATCAAATGAACTTTTGCCACAAAAAAGTTCATTATTAGAACCCGTCAGTTAGCTAGATGTCAGTAGTTAAAGAGGACCTAATATGCTCATTTTCAGGTGCATACTTGTATTTTGGGTTTCTACTAGAACATGTTTACATGCTTTAATGTTCAAAAAACACTTTACTTTTTCTCATACCGGCTGTGCTGCGGCACCTTTTTTCCCCCTCTGTCTGAAATGCTCCGTTTGAGCCCTTGACCCTCCCACCCTCCCCTCCCGAAAAGCCCAGTCTGCTCTCTAATTGGTCAGCTGGCCCACTCAGGTGTGATTGGTCAACCAAACCTAACTCTTCGGACTCAGCTTTGTTTGAGGGCCAAACTAGCCACTAGGCAGCTATTAGGCAAATGTGTTACTTGGTGACATCATCATATTATGGAAGAAAAGTCAGGACTTCAAGCAAGGCATTTCAGGCAGTTCAGGAGCAGTGTTTCTGTGGGGGAGAGTAACTCTCTTTGTAATCATAATTGCACCAATCTCGCCTACTTCAGCTTTAATGCTTGCTAACGTTAACCATACAAGTAAGCTAGTGAAGTTAAATGCTATGTGGCTTATGTTACATAACGTAATTTTACTCAGAATGAAAATGAGGTGTATTCTGCTAACGCTGCTTAAAACATACATTTTTTTAAATGTAAAGAACAACCTGGCTACACAGCTTTTAGTCAGAGGTTGACAAAACTAACTTTTCAGTCAATAAATGTGGCTCAACTTCAGTCTGTGCTGTGTAAATGAGGTCTATTCAACCAATTTCTGAAACATTTCACAGTAAAACAATAACATTCAAAATAGGCTATTTCTTTCACTGCTGTCTGCAGGAGCTCATCAACCCGACACCAACAGGCCGGCCACCAAAGAGCAGCAAAGCCTCACATTTAGACTGAAACACACTGAGAGAAACAGGCAAATGCATTGAAATAATTCCCTGAAAGTAGTTAAACCTATTGCCCCCAAATTCATATTTCAAAGGGTGTTTAAGTTATGTTCATAATTCATAAAAAAGCATTAATAGAAGATCCCTGTTGTGGTGGGAAGCTAGAGGTCGCTCTTGGACGTGGGAAAGCTGGTGCCCTTTGGAGCAGCGTTTAAATGAAATGTGACTGGTGATGCGTGAGCCTGCCCTGCCTCTGGGAGAGCCTGCTCAGGCTAATAAGCCAAGTCTCTGCACTGATAACCTTGGCAGCACATCATTGGTTTAAGGCTATGCTTCAGAAGAGTATGGTCTGGGACTGCAAATGCCCATTTCATTGTCCCTGACATGACAAGGAACCGCAGCATGTTTAAAAGCAGTTTTTCCTTCGCTGAGCTAGAGGACACTTTTGTCATTTAGATGATGGTTTAATAACATTTTGCGGAGGGAACGCGTACAGTGATTTGCTGACCTTGGTTTTTGTCCATGAGAGGCAAGGTGATGTCATCGCTGCCTTGCTTTCCACTCTTGGATTTTTTAGTCACTCCGGTAGTTGTTGGCTTTGAAAGACAAAAAGGGATTACGCTACTGGATGACAACCAGAATTTCATGCTTTCCTGTTGTTCTAATTTCATAAAAGGGTATTACATTGGTTTTGATTAGAATGACATGTACTGCCTGGACTGTTGTCTTCATGTTTTTGAATGCAACAGGAGACTATAAGCTTAAATGTATTGATCCCTTTTACACCTTGCATAAAAGGGTGTCTTGTGTCCTGGTGCTCAGTGGCCTACAGCCTAATGGGCACAAGATTTTCTGGGTTCACATCAAACACAGATTTCACAGTTGAATGCATGTTGTTTTGTTTTTTCCTCATTCATGTTTGACAGAATGTTATTTGTCGACTCACTTTACTACTGCCAGGTATAAAGGGGTTTGTATAGTCATGCCACATCCAGGAATTAGTAACAAATACCTTAAAGTGGCCCTTGGTCCAACCAGCCTTGATCAGAGCGTTTCGCAGGTCCTTGTAGGCCCATATTGTCTGGAGCACGTGGGAAGCTGCCTTGGTCTCCCGTGATGATTGGCTGACAGCAAATCATTAGACAATGTGGTAAACAACAGAGGACAGCTCTGAGACAATACTGTCCCGATGATTAACATCCATTTCTGATTGCCCTGGGATATGATGCTTATAATATCATGAGCCCTTGCATCAAGGTTGTGTCTGAAGGAACGGATATTCAGCAGCTGTAGCAACAAATACTTTAATACCAAAGCAGTTTCTTCTATTTTTTTTTTATCTTATTTTGAAAAAGTATATACATATAAATTATATATAAATTAGTATATATTTAGAAATTAGTGTAAAAGTTTGCAATTTAAGTACCTTGACTTGTTGATGGCCACCAGTTTCTGCACTGCGTGACCCTGTATGAGTGCTCGGGCGTTCTCTGGGCTATCTGTGATGATCTCATGGATGGTGTTCAGAATAGACACCACCGTATCACCCTCAAGATTCTTTGCTGGGTGCTGCTGCCCACATGGCAGATTACCGACAAGGTCCCTCAAAGCATAGCTCCCTGCGTGACAGAGAGACAGCGTTAGCGTGCGGGTGTAGAGCCGTGTGTGTATACGGCAGATGAGAGTTGTAAGCCTGTACCTATTAGGTCTTTATTCCTTCTGTCCATCGCCAGGTTGCGAAGAGCAATAGCCACAGCTCGCACCACTTTGTCCGCCTCTGAGCGCAGCAGCTCCACCAGGATAGGCAGCCCTTTCTCTTTTCTCACTGTGGCCCGGATGTAGCTGGACCACTACAAGAGTAAAAACAAAATATAGCTGTATCTGTGAGACATCTCAACTACCCACTAATTTCTACACCTTTATAAAACTACCAGTCTGTTCTCATCCCCAGGGCGTCAAGTACCGACACTTTGTTAACGCCGTCGGCGTTCAATACCACCGCACAAGGCACCCTTAAGCGGGGGTAAGAGACGCAACGGGTGTTCCACTAACTACAATGTGAACCCATCTGCAGCAACAGTAAACGCTCAGGGAAAGTGCTGCGGTGACGTAGTTTGAAGTGAAAAAGAGACACGCAGGGCGGAGAGAAGAAGAGGTGGATGGGTCCAACAAACACAGGGCTTCCATCCAGGAGACCGTTGTCCGTGTCCCGTGCTTTACGTTTCACTTTCACGTTACAACCAGTTAATCGTGTCCCGTGTTCACAACGTCAAGTCACATTTTCACTGTAAATACGTGGTAATTTTAAGCTCAACCATGTTGTCCTTTCTGGAAACCTAACTAGTGGTGCTATTGCCTAAACCTAAACCTAAGTGTTTTATTCACAACATTAAGCACCGAAAAGTGACGCCGAGGGGTCTGACAAAGCGTCAGTATGTGATGAGTTGGGATAAGAACGTGTTGCAACCACTCATATCACCACAAGTACGCTATAAAAAAACGCCATAAGTAAGAATAACTTGCTCTTGTGTATGATGCAACTCGATCTCAAAATCAAAGGATTTTAAAACTCCTTTAATCTGAGCGCAGCCTGAGAGTTGATCTTAAATTACAGTGACATTCATGGCGCAGTATATCTTGGCAAAGCACATTATTTGACAGGCCTATGGATCCACTTATTACATAGCAGTAAAAGTGATTGTTGATCATACAAAGTCAATCTAGAGAGTCTAGTTGGATTAAGATGATCAACCTCACATCTCCCTCCCTCTGCACATTTGAAAACTAATGCAGCCTCAGAGATACAACCAAACCAGCCGAGCTGTGGGCGTGGAGAATTAGAAGGTAAATACACCCCCAAAATGAATTGATCCTGTTATTTATTTATGGTACATCTCATTTTAAGTCTCTCCTTAAACTGTACAGCAGAGAGAGTGATAGTGATGATGTCATCTAGACACAAATCCTGGACCTGCTTCACGGACGATGTGTAAGGACAAGGACATTATGACAGCAGCCATGGCGATCTAACTTGTATTTAGAATGGGCCAACAAAGTGTCACTTGATAACTACACTCATTGAAAGTTTAATGCTCCAATTTGCAGCCTTATGGAGGACATTTTTTATGTTTGGGGAAGACGCCACAATCACAACCCCTGTCTAACGAGTGTAAGAACTAGAAGTATTCCATGTACTCACAGCCCAGTGTCCTGCAGCGAGGTTCTGCAGCGCCCCTGCGGCCGCCTCCAGGGTGTTGTGGTTGTGGCTGCAAGTGAGAAGAGAGAGGTAGAGCCTAACCACCTCTGGCTGGTATAGCAGCTCCAAGCCTTCAACAGAAAGGGGTAGAGAACATCAAGGATGACTTTGAAGCAGTGGCTATCAGTAACTAAATGAGCTCTTATCATGTCAGCATTGTTCTACAATTGCCTTTATCTAGGTTAGTTTATGGTCAGTAGGTGGGCAGGCCAGTACAAAAACATGTTGATGAATTTAATTAAACTCTGCGAAACAGAATTACAACTCTGTCAGACTCCTGCAGAGGTTTTTCTTTTGCACTGAGCCAGCAGAGACTGCAACCCCGAGACCGTAACATGCTTTGTCATACTAACTGATTTGCATTCACTAGCTGGAGTGTGGGAGGCATGAGTCTAGCTTTGATCTCTGTTGAAACAGCAGCCGGATCCACATATACAGTATTCAGCACAACAGTATTGCATTCATGGCTAAAAACAGCCATACAGCTATAGAAAAAGGTAAAGATAGTTTAGCGGTAGCAAATAAAGATATATCAGTGTCGGGCAGTATCTTGAGCGAATTCCAGTGCCTGCCAGAGGAAATGTTCCTCCTCTAGATGTTGCCAGATAAAACTGTCTTTCAGTTGGAGGGTCATTTTGTTTTAGTAATGAAACTCTCCTCAAGTGGAGCAGGTGCTGGAGTGAGGCTTTGCATTTAAATGATTTCTCTTCCAGGCCATGCCAACGTCATGCATACAAAGCAAATAACTTAACACAGAAAGCAGGTACCGATGCTTGATTATAGTGCTGTAAGATGGTGATATATGATAATGTATGTACCTTTAATCTATTAGTAATAAGCCTAATGTGTATTTCCAAATGCTGCTGTGAGTCGTGCCACAATCAGTATTTGTGTTGGATTTAAAATGTTTTATGTGAAGTTGATATTTACATTTTGTTCAGTATATACCTTTCATTTGTTCTGTACGTTTTGGTAAATCCAATGTACCGTATTTTCTGTCCATTAATCCATTTTTCCAACCTGTACATCACAGACACATACATGCAAACAACACTGGTTTTCATTATGTCAGCAACTTCAATGTGGTATTGAATCACAATTTCTTTACTAGCATGAAAACATTCAGCAGTGATGGGCGGACTGACCTTGATTGAACCACTCCTCTGATGAATACAGTTTGATGGGAAAAAGGAAGAACAATGTCAAAGATTAGATCATGCAGCAGCAGAAAAACGCAGAGCTCCTCCGTGTAGTGAGACACTGGGGGAACTTGACAGTATCAGCTTGATATTTGGCTCAGAGAGGCATTTGTCAATTTCGTGCAATTAGCTGAAAGGTTAGCGGTGGTGAAAAGCCATAAAACTTTAAATCACAATTAACTCTAACCCGATTGTTTCTCCATTAGGCTGTGTCCTGCAGCACAAACTGCCGCAGCCTATTCGTTACTGTATATCAGCTGTGATGCAAATTACATTGGGTTATGCATCACTACCAGACATTTTTTCACAGTTAATCTTATTGCTTGTTACATCAGTTACATGGTGTAAAAAAATCACATAACTGATGTAACATTGTATAAAAAAGCTTTTTCAATTTTGGAACATGGCACTCCTCCTGCAGAGCAACATCAGCTTCTGCATGTGCAGGTTTATGAAATATTCAGGTTCTCATTGGCATAAAAAAGGGCAAGAAATGTGAAACCTTCGCTCGAAGCGAAACACACGCTGAAAGTAAATGAACAGATTGTATTGAGAACTAAAACATGTATGCGCAGTGCTATGGGAGGAGAGGAAGAAGATTAACAAAGGATAAAACAATACAAATAAAATGTAAATGACTCAGTGCATATCATACATCAGAGATATCAGTGCATCGGTTTTAGAAGTCTGAGGCACATAAAATGCTATTTTAAGATCGGACTTGAATCTCAAATACAGCACATTAAAGTCATAATTTGGGATGTTAATTGTTATCTTCTGTATTTGAGAAACACAATGATACCGTAGGGCTGTGTCCGAAATCGCATACTATGCCACACATACCCAATATCTGTATGTGTGAATAAACAGTAGTATGTATCTTTTAGTACGCACTGAACTGTAATCTATATAGGCACTTCCTGAGAGCCTCCTTGCCGGTTGGAGATGCGTAACCATGGTAACCAACCTCATGTGACCAAACGATGATTTGTGAGAATCATAAAGTCTAAACTAATATAAAAAACTATATTACGCCTAGCAAAGTGAAATCTTATACTTGCACTTAAATTGAAGCGTTATTGACGTTACAGAGCTGTTATGAACGTTGTCGTCACTACCGCATTGCATTGTGGGATATCTATGCCTCCGTAGTTTCCAGCCTTTGAATACTGTAATATTTAATTTATTACATTTCATTTTCATATTTGCGTACTATTGGTACATACTATATATCATATCATACAAACAAAATACTGTTAAAATACTGTTTTAGCGTACTAAATAGCATGTTAGTATGGAATTTCGGACGCAACCAAGATTTGGCAGTGATCAAATTGATCAACCTGAGAAATGGAATGATATAGTTGAAAAAAAAATCGATGTTTTCAGTCAGAGGAACTCAAACTGAAATAATACAACCAGTAAGGATTATTATGATGTCATCATGTATGATGGCCTACAAACCTTTGGGTCTTTTCCCTCCAAAACAGTCAGGCTCATTCTTCTTCTTCTGGTGCCCCACTGATCTCATCAGATTATTGGCATGAGGCTCCTGAAATCGCTCCGCTCCTGGTATCTCTTTGTGAACGTGATATGACAGGTTTCGCAGGATGCACACGCAGTTCTCCACTGACTGAATGGAGGACAATGACACAAAGATTTCAATTAAAGATGCTGTGCAGAAAGCTTTACATCAGAAGGAGTCATACAGGTGTTTACACTGACTGATTCTAGTTCCCTTTTTAGAATCAAATGTATTGATTTTATATCAAAATTTAAATTGGGAGGAAATGTCACAGACTTTGGACAACCCTATCCATACTTTGATTTTTTTGCTGACTTGCATTAAATTCAGTAATGTACAAGCTATTAACTTAAATTTGATGCCAAGTCAGTGAAGTATGAGACACAAGTCTCAGTGGATTCAGTTAGAAGAGGATACATAATGGAGAGTAATTGACTATTTCAGGAAAATAACTCACTTGACTGTGCCTTTTGATAAAAAACCTTCTAATACAACATAGCATTTCATTACCAAAATGACTATAATAGCCATGAACCAGCAATTTTGTATATTTTGCCTAATGGGTGCAAGGTTTTGTATAACATAATTTTTTCAGCGACCTTATTATCAGTGTCCTTGTTGAGAACAGCTGAGTGAAGGGCATGAAGGAGGGCGTCCACCAGCCCCTCACACTCCCTCAACCTCTGTCGAGCCTCCGCCCCATCTGAGCTGACGTTCCTGCAGAAACAACCTTGTTAGCAAAGCTGCGAGAACTCGCTCCGTCGCAAGTCAGCTTTTGTTGTCATTTGTTCAACGACAGAAGCAAAAGGTTACCTCAGACATCCGGAGGTGTTCTTGAAGACTGTGGTCCACTCGGCACTCAGCAGTTTGGAGGGCTCGGCTGAGTCTCTCCTCCAGCCTGAGTGCGGGATGATGATCTCATCAGTCAGTGTTTGAAGCCCGTTGTTGATAACCAACATCTTCAGCGGCTCATGTGAGGAGAGGTTCCACAGAGTGCCTGCAAAGGGAAGAATATAAATTCTGCAGAGATACAAATGAAGGATCGCAGGTAATGAGTCCAGGAATAGTGAGGAATTGAGCTGTACCTGTGACTAACTCTTTGACCTCCATGCTGCTTGACTTCCTCATTAGTCGGACTAAAGCTTGGATGCCATCACAGTTCTTGATGGCCATTTTGTTGTTGTGGTCTTTTCCGTAGGATATGTTGCGCAGAGCGCCACAGGCCTTGCGGTGGACCTCGGGCTTAGGGTGGTCCAATAGCTCCACCAAGATGGGCACCCCGTTAAGCTGGCGCACCTCCTGCTTGATGCGGTCGTTCTCATAGCACAGGTGCTGCAAATAGGCGGCGGCGTTGGACTTGACCGGGTCCATCGGGTGGCTGAGCATGGAGATCACCTCGTGCAGGTTGGGGTCTCTCCAGCGCGGGTCTCTGCGGATGCTGTCTAGGCTGACCATGCTGCTGCGCTTGTGGGGGAACTGCAGGGTCTGCGCTCGGCACATGGCCTGGAAGAAAGGATTCAGGTTCCCCTCCAGCTGGGCCATGAAGGCGTCGTCATAACCACCTCTGAGGAGACCGAGAAAAGCCGTGCATGCATGCATGTTGGGATCAGGACAACAAATACTCAACCATCAGTCTTGAATTGTTTAAAGCACAGATGTTTTCAGTTATTCTGGAAACTTTGATTGGAATTTTATTTATGTCACAAATCTGATAAAAGTGTAGTTTGTCCCGCCCTAACAAGTGCAACAATGCTAACAAGAGACTCAGAAAGCTGTCAATGTCAAGAATCAATTACAATCTATACATCAGCCAGATTAAGGGTTGTAGCCTTGTATTTAACAGACAAATATGAGAGTGGTATCGATCTTCTCCTCTAATTATCAGCAACACAGTGAAAAAGCGTATTTCCCAAAATGTCAAACTATTCCTTTTACTGTATAATCAACAGGTTGAGTGAAACAGGTTTAATGGCACCTCTTAGTCTAATAGACTGGGCTTCGGGGAGTTTAACAGCATAAGTGAGTTGCTTGTATCTTTTGTGAACAGCTCTGTCACTTTATATGGGATAAGGAAAAGCTTCTGGCAGGCAATAACAGGTGAAACCTCCTTATTTATCGACTTTGCAGCTGGCTGCCATTCCTGATTGATACCAGCTGCTACTTAACTGCTGTCCATATGTCTTTCTATTGTCCAGGCTGACTCACAGGACCGAGACAGAGGCGACTACCGGGTCTTTGTGCAGCCACAAAGTTTGATATATAAATTTCACAGCAGGTGCTCTGCGATCAAATTAGCCGTAGTGTTGATTTGTACATTGTTACTACTGCAGCCCTTCTGTGAGAGTATACGGCATTACACACTTAAACTCCTTCTCTTTCTTCATATTTTTCTGTTTTTTATTTCACATCATATCTCTGACATAAATAAGTTATTTTGTGTCAAATATAACTAACTAGGTATAGAGGTTCACCATATAGTTAAATTGGGTTGTGTCAAAGCATTTGGTCACATTTACTTTATTTAGATATAATATTTGTTGTAACAGTGTTTTCCTGTTATAAAAACTAAACTGTACTGATTCTATCGATGTCAAAGGTGACTCTCTATTGGCAGTCTAGCAGCCTTGGTTAAAGGTGATCTCATTATCAGGGACCTTATTGATATTCCAGTGACACAGACTAAATCCTTTACCTGCTTTCTGACCTAAAATGTTTAATGGGATCAAAGATTGGCCTTAAATAAACAGACCGACTTTTTTAGTGTACTTTATAGACAAAGCAACACACATTTTGCCGATTTATTTTCCCATGGCCCTGTCGAAGTGGCTAAATGCATGTGGGGGACTGATCTATAACTGACCCTACATCGAGGTACCATGGAAACCACAAACGTACTTGAAACCCATTTACACAGTCTCCCCCGCGGGATCAATAAAGCTTGATCTAATGTACCGTCCTCTCACCTGGTTCTTGAGGGCTCCCTGAGGAGCTCCATGGTGGTGATCGGCCTGAACTGGTGGATTCCCCCCAGTGTTGGGTAACTGCCAGCTGGGTGGTCGGTCTTCATGTCCAGAGGGTTCTCTCCCCGTTCGGTGACGCCGTCCTCCTCTGCCTGGCTGCTGAGGCCTGCCGGAGCGTAGCTGTCCCTGAGGAAGGGTAAGGTGTAGTGGGCCCCGGGCTGGAAGTTCTTGGCGGGCCAGTAGCCGTGGAGGGTGGTGCGGGACAGGCTTCCATACCCTGGACACAAGTCACCCCCGATGCCTCTGTAGCTGTCAGGGAGGGTATACACTCTGCTCTGCCTGTCTGGGTTCACTGGCCGAGGCTCCTCGGACTGCTGCGCCGCCTGAGGTTGTGAGGGCGCTGTGGTGGTGCTGCTGGTCGGTGTGGTCGGTGTAACGGGCTCAATGGGTTCAAGGTTTGCTTCAGGAGTAGGTTGCTCAATAGGAGTGTTATCTTGAACCTCTGGAGTTGATGTGAGATCAGGTGTGTCTGGTGTCTCCTGCTGTGTCTCTGAGGCTTCTTGGGTCTCACTGGGGGCCTGTTCGCCCTCTTGTTCCACGGCCTTGGACTCCTATACAAGGATTGACGCACCACAACTATTATCTCTACAAAAATCGAATCAAAATCTCTTTAAACTCCCATTTGGCTGAAAGCTCTCAGGTTTCTTCTCTCCCATTAAATGCCACCAAATTGGTGTGTTTACAGTCAGAGCAGGAACTATTTGCTCTTAATTCACTTGAAATAGACCAAAAATGTGTCTGTTAACGTTCAGTGTGTGTTTAATTAGCATTTAAACTGTACAGCCCACCCCAGTTTTCTCATGCGGCGATGATCAATCATCATCATTCCAGCACTTCCCTGGCTTTTTGAGCCACCAGTAAATAATGAATTCTTCTTTCCTGCCAAACAATAATGAATTCCTCTTGTTGAAAATGAGTTTAGATTGGACTCTGATGAAACGACTTGAGATCCAGCCACTGTTTAGAAGCAGGCTACATTGCAGGAAATTTAATTGTCTGGTTGGGATTTGGTTTTCACTATTTCCTTGCAGAGTGTGAGCTAAATTATTTGAAGCACAAAAACATCTAAATATGTAGCAACTCAATGAGACAGAACATAATTACATTAAGTTTCATATTATCGTTGTACCAGAGGGCAAATTCTTTCTCTGTCTGTCAGTGTAATTGGAACTCAGTGTTGTAGCCCGTCTGAGACCAGACTTATACGAGGTACCTCAGGTAAAAGGGATTGCTTTTTGTGTGTGTGTTGTGAATTTTTGGAGTATTTCCTTTAGGATGCATACGGTACATTTTTATATTTCTTAAAAAGCCAGTGTGTAGGATTTGGCGACATCTAGGGGTGAGGTTGCAAATTAAAACCAACTGAAACTTCTCCCATGTGCCAAGCGTGTAAGAGAACTACGGTGGCAGACGCAAGAACGTGAATTGCCAAATCTAGAACCAGTTTGTCCGTTCTGGCCGACTGTAGAAACATGGCGTTTAAGGATGCATGTGACAGTCAAGAAATTTTCCCACCGGTTATTTAACTTGTGACAACACCGGTGTTACCGTTTACTCCAAACATTTTACAAGAAAAGATGATGTGATCAGTATGTGTAGCGTGCTTTATACTTTGATCTTTAACGTTGGGTGGCTGTGTGTCTGGCCTCTCAGGTCGAGCTTTCCCTGCGGGGCCGCAGGTTTCCACTCAACGCTGCGCGCACACCAGCTGTGATCACTCCGTCCTCCGCACGGTGATTACCTCATTAACGTTATGGTACCCCTATAGCATTGGGTTTAAATGTGAAATATTGCCGAATAGGTGCTTTTGCTTTTCGCTTCAACACCAAATCCTCCTCCATCATCTTGTCTGTCAACTCTCTCTCTCGTCCCGTGTGTGTGAAATCTGACTCCTGCTACTCTGTGCTGAGTCTCCATATGGAGCAGACACTTTCACTTTAAGTGTGTAGCGTCCATCATCTGAAAATAGTCCAAAAATGAACTTAATGGGTTTTATTTCTGTAAAAAACACGACGGTGGGGGCGGTGGGTACATAACGTAATCGGTATGTGCCCGACCACCGTGTAACACCAGTAACACTACTCCATATGTAGATATAAACAGCTCATTATAAGTTAATGAAAACACAAATATTCTTATTTTCAGGTGATTATACACAAAAGAAACTATTTATATTATTAATAAAAAATAAATAATTAATATGATATTCCATTTCTGCCAATAGATCCCCCTAAATGCTACACACTGGCCCTTTACAATGCATTTTGGTGATAATGAATAAAAGGAAGTAAAGATAAAATGTTGGAAGTTTCAAGAAGATCTATGGAGTCACAGAAGTGACAAATGGCTCTTAAAGGCTGACGAGTCAAGTATAACTGAATAAATAAATAAATAAAGGAATAAATAATAGTAAAGATTAAAAAAAGGTTGTTTTTTTTTAAAATTATGTCAAACAGCCAAAAGTTACATTATTATTATCATGGCCAGAAAAGTTTTCTTTAGTGGCCTTTAAACTTTTTGACACTGTGGTCTTTGCCAACTGTAGGAAGTCAGTAGGTGGTGACAAAAACAAAAGCAAACAAAAGTGTGAACAAGTCGTGCACCTCAGTGTCTGTCTGCTGCGGGGTGTCTGTCTCCGTGGAGCTCTCATTGGTCGAGGTCATCACAGAGGCGATGGAGGTGGGCGTGTCCAGTTCGTCATTGGCGGACGGGTTCTCCAGAGTCGTCTCTTTAGCCTCCTGGGACAAAGATAGTGGAGGAGGCCCCTCTGAACTCTGCTCCTAAATCACACACACAGAGAAAAAAGAGCAAGGCAGACGCTGTCGCTGATCAGCATCATATATGTGTATATTATGTACATAATGTTTACATTATACACAACCAGGGAAATGATTACAGGGTAGAAAACACCATGTCATTAAAGCTGTCTTCACATGATAAGGGAGCCGCGGCGTTGATGAAGGGTTGTGAGCAAAGAGAGCACGTCTCATTTCCAATCCATTACCATATAATTTGTATAATTTGAAACATGATCTGTTGAATTCACGCTGAAAAATGCCAATATTCACACTCATTTTTAAATTAGACTAATATATGTCTGGAAAATCAGAGACATTTTCTTCGGTGTTTAAGCTATTTGTTGAGCTGTAATCTAATTGAGCAATCCGTCCATAGGACAACAATACTCGAGCTGGTGCAGAGCCAGGGATCTACAGACAGATATAACAAAGGATGCCTTTTACCACTTATTTCATTAAGTGGGGTTTCTCTGGTGTCATATCCTTGTGTGCAGATGAGGATGCATCAGGATATATCAGTTAGCTTATCTCTATCAGGTAATAATTCCTGTTATTGGCATAACAACAAGTCCCTGACATATCAGAATCATTTGACGTGTGCGTGCATGATTGGGTTCTTTCATTATTTTAGCCATTATAGGCAATTCCTGGACTGTCAGGCTTAATTCCTGTTTGAATTCGCCACTGGCCAATTCAGGGAGCAGATTTACTTCTTTTGATGTGTACAAATACTGACAGACAGGGAGGCTTTCCCAGATCAGACGAAAGAAGAAGTAGCAAAAAGTAGACCCAGACAATGTAGTGTCTGTCTGGTAATAATAAATAGTGTTTCGTGTGTTTGTTGTACTGTATTGTTTGTGTTTGTTTAGTGTGTATCAGAAGTATGCATCTGCACTGGGCTTCTCAGTTGCAGTTTAGTAGGTCAACTCGACTGGTGGGAACATCACACATGAGATGAAACAATACAAACAATAGAAGCATCTTTATCTGTATCTGTATTGGCTAAAATGTCCAAATATCCAAGCAAAAACTGTCCATTTCATAGACATATTTTTATGCTTAAATCCCTCTAAACAGATGTTGACGTTCCCCATTGTGTTATATAAGCATGTATAAAAAAGATTGTAATGGGAGTGAATGTGAGCATTAAGTTATTGTCATTTCAGTTATTTGGTATTACTATACCACTGATGCTTGAATCAATAACCCAGCTGCTGCTCTGGTACAACATGTGGATATTTCTGTGTAATTTCCACTTGTTTATTTCAAGTAGAACTTAAATTCTTTGCAACAAAATGGGTTTCATCAACCAGAGTGGATTAATTATTCAGTATCTTGGTCTGGGGAAAGAACTGGAGGCAGTATTTGACTGTAAACACGTTTTATGCTGATTTTCTAACAAACTTCACACTAATTTCAGCGTGTCTACAAAAATTTGCTCCGCTGCTCTAATGATCTCAATCAATATCCGATTATCTGATGCATCTTGAGGCCCTTCTGATTGCAGCAGCTGAATTTCTATAGAATCTAGGGCAAACAATAATGCAAACAACCCATCAAAACATTAGAGAGTACAATTAAAAGAAAAATCAATTCCACTGCATCATTTATAACCCATTTCAAATTGCTTATTCCCTCTCTAAACCAACATTCTTTTTAAGAAATATGACACAAATGCTTATAATCTCAACTGATATTTATCACTCAATAGCACAGACACAATATGCCGAATGATGCACTTTAAAAGAGATTTAAAAAACAACAACAAATAAGCTGTTAAATTTCCCCCAAACTCTTCCTTCTGAGGCTGCGGCATTAAACCGAACGAGTGCTGAGAACTCAACTCCACTGCATTAAATCAGGCTGCAGTGAACAGATGACTGAATGTGGAGGGAGAGGGCTTGATTCGCTTTTCAAACACCTCACCAAACACAAGAGCTCCTCAGATCCGTGAACAAAATGTGTCGGAGGGACGAGGAGATGAAAGGGGTCACAACAGGAGAAATTGGCAGCGGGGAGATGATCCTGGCTTGAACACCTCCGGGGGTAGGTTGATTGGATATTGTTAGGCAGCGCTAAATGAAACGCCAGGCCAAAAGAGAGACGGGGTACTACTGTTGTCTACAGACAGCTTGATTAAGGGTTTGGAGGAGGATAATAGGCTGGACAGGGGCCTGTGTGCTGTCCCCGTCTGATTCGAGCTCCAGGGAAGGCCAGGCCGCTGTGAGTCAAAGCTCATTTAAATAACTCACTGCACCATCACTAACTAAGTGTGCTCACAGAGCCAAATAGGTCGAGATGACGACTCTGAATCTGACTTGCAGCTTTAAAAGAAAAAAAACAACAAAGTATGGTATATATGTTAGGTGCAGCGATGCAGGAGACAGAAGGACATGATTAGCATCTTGTTCCCGTCAACTCTCGGTATCGAGGCCAGCTGCAGCCGGGGTATTATTTTGGGAGACACAGAGTCTGATCTAATGCTGAGTGAGTTCACATTTTGGTGACCAGCTCAAGGGCACGACGAGGCACAAGCCATGCTTCAAACTTGTCATTTCAGAAAGAAAAAGATGATTTGAGAAATGAGCCCTCTCGATTGTGATTGAATCAGTGTGGCAGAGTCGTTTTGTAATGATCAAACTTAGAATAAATCAGCTTTAACAGGCACTTTGTCTTTATCAAACTGTGGGATTGAGCGAGTAATGCTTCCGCTGGATAATAAAGCATGACATCAGCCCACTGATGTCAGAAGACATTAGTCACAACTTTGTCACAACTCATCTGCCCTTCACTATCTGTTGAATCAGTGATGCTCATATTTGTTGCTGTTAGTCTACAGAATTGTGAATCAAAATGGCACTGAAAATGACCCAGGCATTAAAAAAAAAAGATTCTTCTCGTTTCCTGTCCATTATGCAATACATCTTGTTTAGTCGTAATTCAACCAGACAGGGTCTATTTAGAGAAAACGAAGATTGAAAATGACAGCTCCAAAAAAAAAAAAAAAAGGAAGAGCCATTCATTCTCAAAGTTTCCATTTGAAGCCTCTTTTTCACTGCTCTGATCCTCAAATAGTTAAATGCTGCATGGTCAGATTTAATGTCTCTCTGATACATCATGGCAACACACTTCCCAGAGTGTGTGCAGCATTCTCCCCCCCCCCCCACCCCGAAAGGACAACCTCCCCTCATAATGCAATCAAACATTATAAGCTTGCCTATGCATTTGCACACATGCGCAGCCATGCGCGTGCACACACACACACGCACACACACACTTGATGAAGATGTTAGCATCATGTCCCCCATGCACACAAGGAGACTGCACCGAACAGCAGTGAGAGGCGAGGAGGTGAAGCGACTGATGCCTCCTTCATTCATCATGACAGAGGCAGAGGGGCTACAGTTCTCTGCAGGAAGAAAAAAAACCCTCTGATAGGCAAAAAAAAGAGGGAGGGTACAGAGCAAATAGAGCCATTCCAGCACACACTTACCTCTTTCACTTCAGCAGGCATTGCCAAATCTTCTCTGCTTCCCCACAAATGATGAACAAGATGCGTCCCCCAGTGAGACGTCTGTTTCTCTGCTGAATTTTTGCCTTGACTCTCCCTTTGAGCATTTGAGGCAGTTCAAACATGAGCAGCCATCCTTTCCTCCCAAGCTCTCACTAACACACGTCCGCTTTCTCCCTCTCTCCCTTCCTCTCTCCGTCCCTCCCTCTATTTCTCTTTCTCTCGCAAACACACACTAGACGCACCGTGCACACATTTGCTCAACACAGACACACACGCATACACTGAGAAGCAATAAACGCCGGTTCTCTCTCTCTCTCATTACTGCACTCCTCCTCTGATCTGTGCTGCAGTTAATGTGTGCGCTATTAGCAAGGTGCTGAATCAACTGTGTGATGCTGAGCCTGTGAATGGCTTAGGTAAGTGCGGAGCCCTGCAATCATGTGCTCTACCCATATTTTCTGGCAGCCTTGGTGCGCAGGCAGAGTACACACATGCACATGAAAGCACACACACACACAAACCATTCCCCGTGGGCTCACAAGCAGATGCAGCTGGAGCAGCCCGCACTAGTTCAGTCCTATGTCACCCATGTGCAGCATAATAAAGGGGCGATGGGATGGGATGGGAAGGTGCATAAACACTGTATGCAGCAGCAGACAGAGAGAGACACACTCCATACTGAACCAGCTTTGTTCTGCAAACTGTACCAAAGCAATCAAACCCCCTTTTTCACCACCCATCCACGTCTGCCCACGAATCTTCTTACAGCACCTCCTCAACGCTTTGTTATTTGGTTCAAGCATAGAAATGAAACTAAAGAAGGATTGATAGGTGCTCCACCTGTTTTTTTAGATGTCGTCACCATCAATTTTCTCATTGTGGTTGGTTTTTTTGTTAGCTCTTTTTCGATGTAGCACAGGTATTACATCATTTTTAAAAGGAGTCTATCAGCTGAAGTGGTCTGAACTAATCACATGAACTGAGACAAAATCCACTCGACTAAAAAAAACACTAGATCATGATGGGAGTCCTTGCTTTCTCAATTTAAAAAAAACAGGACACCTTCCAATTTGCCGTCAGACCACTTGCATGGAGACTGAGCAATAATCCAAGTAAAAAAGAAATGATCTGCTATCATCCACAGACCAGCGCTCTCCATCAGCTGTCTTTCTTATTGATTTAAGAGCAATATCATTGATCCTGGAGCTTTTAGAAATCCTCATTGGCCTCTGCGGTATTTCTTTCACCTGGGTTTGTCTCTAAACTTTGCTAATAGACTGCAGTTTGTCATTCTTGAAGCTAACATCATTGCATTTTTAAGGTCTGTTTCATTAAACCCCCTTGGCTCAGTCAGCCTTTTTCATTTTCATTTTATGTAATCCCTTGTAGGTGATATTGTTCACTTTAGGTATCCTAAAGTGAACAATATCCTTGGTAATATAATTCAGAATATACACATCAGTACAGTAGCAACATAAACCGGAGAAGTAACACTTAAAAAGAGCCTTGAATTCCTCGAAATAAGTGATACAACTCATTAGTGAATCGGTTTAAAAGCTCCCTCAAACTGAAGAGATAACGTTTGAGACAACTCCTTTAATAGAAAACAAATCTTTGATCCTTCCGTAGTGAAATCAAAGCAACATCCATGAAACAGCATGTTTTCACATTAGAAAGATTTACTGACATGCGAACACGGATCCATTTGTTCCAGAAGTTATTACTGCTGTTCGCTGCTCTCCCACCGCTCCATCTCCACACTCAAAGTTCCATCAAATGGAAAATACGAACATTAAGTGTCTTAATGGTTTTGGGTCACTGACAGACACCAGACGAGCTTCAACACACTAGGCATTTTTTTTAAACTGCTTGATATTCTGATGAAGGATTTTTTTCACTAAACTACTCGAAACACAGGGGGAAACACGAACAAAGCTATCCAATGCAGACATGAAGAAATACAAATATATTTAAAAAGAAAAAGAGAAGGATGTCTGGTCCCCCGATAGTTGGCTTTATCCTCAACACAAACTCTTCCAAAATATAGATTTAAAACAGCAACATCATGAGCATCTCTATCACAAATACAAGCATTATTATGAGCCAGCTTGCAGATGACACAACACTTAAACCAAATGTGAGTTACTACCTATTAAATCTTGTGTGGATGATACAATCGATGACATTTAACTAAAATGGAAGGAGTCTGTCTGTCTGTATGTCCAGTAGGCAATTTGAGTGGGGATGCTATCCCCCTTGTTAGCAAAATGACCAAAATGCATGCCCCCCCATATCCCCTAGTAGCAGAGAGATTGCAGGGGCAGAGGGGTTGTTTAGTTGAATGTGTTATGTTAGTTTAGTCTGCCTGACTCATTGATGCTTCAGGGCATGAGTGTGTCCATATAGCGTTCCTCTCTGCAGAAAAGCTCTAGCAGGGCGCAAAAGAGGGCTGCCGCTCCATCTAATATTACAAAAGAAGTAAAAGTGACAACACCAGCGCCTCCCTGAAAAGTTCCAAGATTTCCAACTAGAAGTGCTCAGAGAGGCCGCATATAAGAGCGCTCTGAGAAAAAGAAACCGCTGGGTGCAGCGCTTTTTCTCTAGGCAGCCGCATACGCTCTCTCCTCATTGGGAACAATTGAAAAAAGATGCTGGCCCAGAGAAAAAAAAAAACCTTGGACTGAGGTTTGTGCATGTGAGAATCTATGGCCCCCGACCATGTCTCTGAAATATCAGGAGCGTCACTGTGCTGTGTATTGACAAATCCATGGCGCTGTCCATGGTGCTGAAGCAGCAGACAGATTTGTAATTGCGAATTTTCCCGCCCTTCTTTCAGTTTCGTCTTGGTTCCATAATATTCTCCGTCACTCGCTACAACAGGGTTGGAAATTAGCACCCACCACTGTAACCTGAAAAGTACTTGGCAGGTGATTGGATGAACCATCTGTCAATCAAACTCATGCCGAAGCCAGTTGGGAGAAGAGCGAAAACATATTTTCTTTCGAAAATTCTTCAATGAAGAATGAAGAAATACACTCCAGTTCTGATAATACTGAGCCGCCATCGTTGTTTATAACAATGGCGGCTCTCCTTGTCACCTCACGCACACCTAAGCCACGCCCATAGCTGCAAGTAGCTCCTCACAGGATGCTGATTGGTCCGTGTTCTGGCTTGCCAGACGCAAACGCATTTTCACTTTAACAAACGAGAAGATGGATTTTCATGTGATGCGTGATCCCGCAATTTTCGCGTGATCTTGTGACATAGCAAGAATCAAGCTGCCGTGCAAGGTAATTGGGTGAATTTGATCATCAACCGACCAGCCACGGTGGCGGGTAAACAAAGGGGACATTTAACAAACAATTGAATCGTTCTGTGAAAAAGCCAACTCAAAAATTTGTCCTCAATATCATCGACCTGTAGAGCCGGTGAGTCTAGTTCTAGACGCAGCATTTCCAGACCAAGCTGACAGGAAGAGCACCAGGCTTTGAAACCAAATTGACAAAAGGGCCAACCATGCAATTACAACTTCCATGTCTGTCACGTGATGCTATTGGGCCCTAAAAGTATTTTCCCCAAAGACTTAAATTGAAAAAGAGAGGTCTGTAAATCAGTGGATCCTAAAAGTTTTAAAATGCCAAATCCAGAGTTATTTTCCTTAGTATAATGAACCACCCTGCACGCTCATATGACATATCCGGTTCAGCCGGCTTCCTGCTAGCTGTATGCTGCTGTAATAAGGTAAGGTATATATTGTGGGGCTGTAACTAACAATTCTTTTCATTGTCGTTTAATCTGTCGATTATATTATCGATTAGTTGTTTGGTCTATAAATGGCAGAAAATTGTGAAAAATGTCAATTAGTGTTTCCCAAACCCAAAGATGACGTCCTCAAACGTCTTGTTTTGTCCACAACTCAAAGATATTCAGTTTACTGTCATAGAGGAGAAAAGAAACCAGAAGATATTCACATTAAAGAAGCTGGAATCAGAGAATTTGTTTTTTTCATAAAAAAAATACTCAAACCGATTAATCAATTATCAAAATAGTTGGCGATTAATTTAATAGTTGAGAACTCATCGATTAATCCTTGCAGCTCTAATACATTGACTGTAATTCATCACATCCATGGGCTGTATGCTGTAAAGCCTGTACAGTGGATGTACTAACGTCTCTGTTCCCAAACAACTGGCTACTCTTCCACAAGAAATTACATAATTTGGTGTTTTAATGACTGCGATGTAAAATGAGCACATGTACACTATAAGCTATAACCTCTGGCTTTTACATAACCCCTTCCATCCATACGTATGTATATTTGTTTTTTTAACACTGTAAATTCTCAAGAGTCACTGAAAACTGCATGTAAGATCAAGGTTGATTAAGCAGGCTCCATCATTTCTGCTTGAAATTGTAAAAATGTACATAACCAGATTTAATATCTGAATGTCCACTCCCCATAGCTTTGCATGAGTCCGTCAAAACAAGCAAGAAAAGCAGTTAAAAACTAAAAAGAAACCCACGCAGGTGATTAAGAGTCAGTGTGAGATAGCGGGGAATGACACCTTAGCGTGAGAGCTGAAAATGCCACTCGTGATGGATGAGACCTTTTTATACTTAAAATGAATTATACTGAATTTATTGACATTTCCCTCAGGGTATAAATTTTCGGAAATTACTTTGAGTTGATGGTACTTAATGTTACAAAATGTCAGCTGTATAGATCTGTGAGCCAAAATTAATGTCTATTCATTATGAGCCTCTTTCCACAGTAGGAGCTGGCAAACTTCGCCTGATACCACCTCGCAACAGACACATTAAATAAGTCTAAACCGCAACTTTCTCCTCAAAGACTGCATCGTCTCTACCGGCTGAATAGAGAAACTGCTTCATTGTTGGAACGACAGCGAGGGCTGCTGTGACACAAAGAGTCTGTATCCACCTGATACACACACATCTTCCAGCATGTCAGCGTGTCTTGCCTGCAGGCTCTGTCATTTTCACTGAATTGCTTTTTAACTTCCAGGCATTTACATGGAACTACAGTAACCTCCCCCACAGTGAGCTCATTACTCAGCCCATCCGAGTTAACTGGGCCTTCTGGATTTAAACCCCAAATGACCGTTTACCCTCCCTGACACGCCACCTGCCTTCATGGACACCCTGCTTGAATGCTCATCACCTACTTTTGGACCCGTTTCTGTTGGATCTGCCATATGTATAATCACCAACTAAACGTCAACCATTTCCTTCAACAACATCATGCGTCAGCTCTACACCTCACTGCCTTCTGCCTTTATTTCAGTTGCCATATGATCAGCCCAGCATCCCTAGGAATTACCTCTATAATGGACAATTCCACACCTCATGACACCCCATCTAAACATTCAGTGTAAACATATTTTTTCCATATTGCTGCTCATTTATTGCACAATTCAAGTCTTCAATTTTAAGTGACATTTACCTGTGCATCCATTGTACTTTGTGAATCAAAGTGTTTTGAGCAAGCCCGTTTTTTTTTGTTTGCTGTGGTGTTGCTCTCTCTCCCTCCTTTCCCCCTTTATCTTGCTTTTCTGTAACTTCTGCAGTGTTCAAGAACTACTGCACAGACCTTCTTAAAGAAATTGTAATTGCCTTGTTTGTGTCCATTGCGCCGGAACGTACAAAGAAACTTTCTTAATAAGAAGAAATACAATACAATACATGAGAGATTTGAGTTAAGATAACTATTTGTCACACATCAAATGTTCTTTTTTACTTGTTGACAAGATGAAGTTTGAGTCATATCACTGCAATACACTTTCTGCCTCTCAGTAAACCATTTACGTGTTTATTGACTCAGGTTCACTCAGGAGCGTGATACTATAGGGCTGTCCCAAATACCAATTTTGGGCTTCGAAATTTCGGTGAGAAACATTCGAAGGTATTCAAGGCTTCGCGGCTCGGTTCTTCTGTCTGTCTGTCTCCATCTCCCCCGTTTCAGTGCCAGGGACAGTGCCGCTGCCGCACAACTGTACACACACAAACCTCTACACACAACATACAGCGATATCCATCTGAGAATAACGCAGAATAATTCATGTTGAATATGAATAATGAATAATGTTGAGGGATTATTCCTTATTTCATGGGCTATTTTGGAATGTATACATTGTTATTACATACTTGTATGATTAAAAGAAAAAAAAAGAAAAAACGAAGCATTTGAACACTGATTTAGAGGTTGATTACCATAGCAAAGCTTCCAAGCATTCGGGTCAGCCCTAGAGCGTGACAATGTCAGCCAGGTTAAGACTAGGGATGTGACGGTGAGGAAATGTTCCCCCCGGTTATTAAACTTGTGACGACAACACCGATGTTACGGATTACACCGGACAAAGATGGCACTCAATATGTGTACCGCGCTTACTTTGATCTTTAACGTCGGGTGACTGGGTTTCTGGCCTCTCCGGTCGAGCTTTCGCTGCGGGGCCGCAGGTTTCCACACCGGCTGGGACCGCTCCGTTCTCCTCACAGCGATTACCTCATTAACGTTATGGTTCCCTTGCTGCTTTTGCTTTTCGCTTCAACACCAAATCGTTCGCCATCATCTTGTCTGTCAACTCTCTCTCATCCCCTATGTGGGAAATACCTGCTACTCTGTGCTGAGACGGAGCAGACACTTTCACTTTCAGTTTGTAGCGTCCGTCGTCCGACTATGTATTGATAACATGGCGCTGATACGCGAATATGAACTAAATGGGTTTTATTTCTGTAAAAAAAGCAAAACGACGGGGGGGGGGGGCGGTGGGTACGTAATGACTACTGTGGTATGCCTAGTTAAGAGCCCTGTTTAAAGTCCATGTGTTATCATCCTGGTCCTAGAGATGGAGATCAGTATCTTTTTCACCAGAACTACCATTGCACAGTGCTCATCAGAATATTTTAAAAATTCTATACATGGTGGCTTTAAAACCCAACAGGCTGAAATCTAATCAACCAACAAGGTCTCGTTGTAGGAGGAAGTAAAAGCCTGAAAGAGTTAAACCCCTCGGGGGATTCAAAGTTAAAAGATTTTTCTTCTCTGTCCAATTATAGCAGGGTATAAAAGGCTAACCAAAGCCGTTTATTCATGAAAATAAATTCCAAGTAGTCGTCCATCTAATGCTGCACATACTGCAGGATTTTCTTTGTTGGAAACTACCTAGTCTAAGGTGCATACTGTGTATTTTGTATGCATATGCATGCAACATCCTGGGCTGGGGACCATTTGTGAATGTTATCACCCTCTCTCTCTCCTCCCTATATTTCATAGCGCTCTCCAGTGTTTACTATCTGTTTACTAACTAATAAAAAAGACAGCAAAAACACCTTAAAGGAATCCACAGCAGCAACTACCTTGCATACCATCACCAAGGACGTTGTGTTATAACCCCAACCACGTTTTTCTTTATTACTGAAGGACATGTTCTCCTATCTGGACAGCTATTATACCAGAAAATGTTTTCATTTTGTTGCTTTTCTACAGTCTGTGATTTATTCTCTGTTCCTGTCCTGATACTATCCACACACACATACACAGAAAACCATTTTCTCTATGTAAACAGCAAGAATGAAATCTGTTTTACTGGGTGCATTGACAAATTTGAAAGAGCAAATCAGGCGCACATTTCTGCAGCCAAGCACCTCAGCTTTATGTGTAAATGCTGTTTAGTTGCAGCTGTCATCGCCACTATAACTGGATTGTAAATTGGCTCTACCATGTGAAAGAGATGAATGTAATTACTGCTGCCCATTATCTAAACACACTGAGATGAACAGTGGGGGCACAGTAAAGTGCAATACACAGGATCTGTCAACAAACACCCACATAGAAAGAGACATATTACATTACAGCGTGTATGGTGCTGCATTAATTGCAATGAAATGCCCACACAGTCTTCGGTGCTCAGCGGGGCATTTCACATCCTTTTCCTGTGGACTCTGGCACACAGAGGCACAGTCAGCGCACATTTTTGTCCTAATTAAACCCCCCACACTGCCCACCTCTGCTCTGTTCGGGCTGGCATCTGGAGCCGAGGCTAATTCAATTTAACGCAGAGACAAAACATCTATCAAGAGTTTACAAAAAAAGAGGAAATCGGTGCCAGCGGCGTGGTGCATGCTGCATGTATTTCAGCTGGCGCCGTCACACAGAGTGCATAATAACACTGGAAATACCAGGAAAAAGGTCACCAAATTCGACTTCAGAAGAGAAAGGTCACATCTCATTTTCATATTCAAATATTCAAAGGGGGGATCTAAACATACGTAACATCAATTTGCAGAAAGTTAACCTGCAATCTGTGTAAATTCTTCCGCTTCTTGAAAGGATCCAGTCAGATTGAGAGTTTGCCCTCAGACTATAAATGACAAAGCAACACCTGACGTCCTGAGTTCAACATCGACTTCCTGCTGCACCCCCTTGGCGAGCATCAGGAACAGCAATAGCTACCAGCCAAAATCATCCATACAGAAGAGCAACTTCTCCTGAAGCAGCACTACAATACATCCCTCCCCAGTGATTTGATAAATAATGTAAATATTGTAAAAATATGCCCCCCCTCTGAGGGAGAAGACCAGGGTGCTATTAATCCAACTCCTCTTTCTCGTGTGTGACTGCAGCAAGTGCTTAATCACACCAAGAGAGAGCCCGGGGAGGAAATGAAATGCATCAGTGGCACTGCAGCTGAAAATGACAATCAGCCAGTTCAGCGATGCCTCTGATGATCAGGCATATCAATGAGCTGAGAGAAAGAGACAGAGAGAGAGAGAGACACCCGCTGCCACAGAGAGAGTCAGCGGCACAAATGTAGGTCAGTCTGCAGTGTCTCTAAAGTATCATAAAAGATTTAGGTGACTTGGAGATTGATCAGAATGAAATTAACTGAAGTCAAGAGGTTATTATGAGTGTCAGATGAAGCCTCACATTATTATTTGCTCATTTTTATTGCTCTGTTTATCATAATGTCATGCAGCTAGATGCAGGAAGAACCATAGCAACGCAAAAAAATCTGTGATCCAGAGGCAGGAAAACTGAATATGATTGAACTATTGGAGAGTAATCACAGATTATTATTATTATGTTGTTGTTATTATTATTGTTATTATTATTATTAGGGCTGTCACAATATCAGGTTTTCACTACATGATTATTGTGGCCAAATTAATTCACAATAACGATATTATCGCATATCTATAGAAAATTTGAATTAAATATACAGTATATACAGTATATATAATGATATGATCTTTAACTTTGTTTATTGTGCATTTTGTCTCTTTTTAAGCAAATTAATTATATAAGTTCAGCCATAACTGTATATATATATATATATATATATATATATATATAATGATTTAAAAGGCGCTGGATTATGTACACAATATTATCACGTGTTATTAAATTAATATCAATATTTAATGTTTTCGATATCACGGTTATCATCAATACTAATTTATAGCAACACCCCTAATTATCTTTTTGGGTTTTTTTGTGATATCAAAACCCTTTTGGTGATCTTCACATCTAGACTGAGGACTCGAGGTGATCAGAACAGTCATTAGGCTGATGAATGCACACACATTAGTTTTAGATATGGATAAAGGTAAAGTATTATCCGATTTTTGCTTCTAATGTTATATGTGGGTTCAAAGGGTCAGTTCACTTAAATTACAAAAGAAAAAACTATTTTTTCACTTTACCTCAAGTGGTATCTAGCCATGCTGATTTCTACTGGCCTAGGTTTTGAGATATCTGTCTTGGACATTTTTCAGACGGTAAGTTTAAATTTGTTCCAAGTTGTCTTGACAAAGAGTTCAATCAGTTGCTGTAATTATTCCTCCTGTCCACACTGGCCGTGAATAGATCCGTACCTGATGGGATTCCAATGTTAGAGATGGAGGACAAAATCAACAGTCCTCGTTCTGTCTTTTTAATACAAAATTCATTCTTACATTATCTTACATTAGAAGATATCGAACTTAGACTGATAAAACAAACCCCATGTTAGCTTTGGCTGAATTTCAAAATGCATTTTTACACAGAACAAGGGCTGTGGATTTTACCACTATAAGAGAGAACGTTTTTGTAATTTGGGTGAACAGACCCTTTAAAGTCCAACTAAAACAAATAGTTTTGCTTGTTGTTTTTGTCTGCTACAACATACTGCTCTGTTTTATAAATCCACTACAAAGTGTCCTTCTTTGAGCATTAATAAAATCAAAAGGGAGAAATTTACATTTAATTAAATACATTTATTTATTATATTTTTTGGTTTCATGATGGCGGCCCCAAATTATGCAATAATTCGCTGGAATATCTTTATGTATTCATCTACATGACATACTGCCAATCAAATGTTGCATAAAGTCAGTTCTGTACTGAGCCGGACAGCAGCCTGCTACACAACACTATAGCCACAGACTGTGAACAACAACCCACATTAGCTTCCCTGCTAAAGTCTCCTCACTATCTAACTCACAGACATGATCACACATCTTGTCCTGCACCTTATAGCTTGTAGAGAGAGCCACCAAACTAACATTCACCAGGGGAAAAGTGCACAGAAGCTAGCCAATTAGCTATCTTATTGGCTGCTGCAGCTGCAGCTAATTAAACACCTTACAAACTTACCTCCAATCATTGTGGTCAGTTGAGATGCTAGTGTGCTCATCATTTCCTCAAAGACCTTTGTTCTTCCTTTTCCTTGCACAAAACTGTTCACAATAGTAAAAAAAACAAACATGTTGCCATCATTTTTGACTGCAAAAAATGAAATGATGTGATTCTAAATACGGGTTGGGAGCATTACTTACCTTCTTGCATGAACGTGCGGTACACTTAAAGGTCCCATATCATGCTCATTTTCAGGATCATACTTGTATTTTGTGTTTCTACTAGAACATGTTTACATGCTGTAATGTTAAAAAAAAAACTTTATTTTCCTCATACTGTCAGCCTGAATATGCCCGTATTTACCCTCTGTCTGAAACGCTCTGTTTTAGTGCATTTTGACGGAATTGCCACGGAATTGCAACAGAATTGAGTTGCTAGGCAACAGCTTGGGTCCATGTGTACATCCTGTCAGCTGATGACATTCACATACACTGCAACCAGGAATAAACTGGGACACATTTAGTGTGCAAATTTGCAAAGTTTCTGAATACGGGCTGTGTGTATTTCCCTGAGGATTGAATGTTTCAATACTTTCACAGTATTTATATAGGACTTAAGCCTGCTTTATAATAAAAAAACAGGAAAATCTCACTTTTTTATAATATGGGACCTTTAAGGATCCCCCAATTTAGTCCCAAAAAGTATTGAATTAGTACACTTACAAGTACTAGTACCTTGATATTCGCATTCTTACTTCATAAAGTATACTTTGGGGAAATATATTTGAACTTTAGAACTTAAGTATTCTTCATAAAATAAACTTGAAGTATACTATTTTTCGTAAGGGTCAGATTGGCTGTCTGCTTCTCTAACAACGAAATGATACATATGGTTTCCAAAATGATCTGTTAGCTGCATTTGAATTAGAAATGTAAGTGACAATGTAATGACAGGTGAACAGTTGAACAGCTTGTTCCTGACGGTTTCCACAGTTCAAGGTTTTATTAAAGTTGGTGTCTCAAAATTCTGCCCTTTTTTTGTCAGTTGAAGAGTCCCTTTCCAGCAGGTCAGCAGCTCCTCAGGTCAACGATCAGGTGCAGAATGAATTGTGGCCTCTGCTTTTATATGTGCGGCTCAACACGTCATTCCTCGTCACCATGACTACCACTTCATACTTCCAGCTTGAGACAAATTTGAGACAAATGTAGAGTCTGAGGAAACCAGCCTTTTTTTAAGATGAATTCAATATGGAGACAAATTGTAAAAATAGCATGATGTAAGACGGAGGGCTTCTCAGAAACCATTCTGCACTGAATACTTTTGATCTACTCTAAGTCAACGACCTGCAATATCCCTCTTTGCACAGCAGCCAAGTCATTACCGCCATTACCATTTTACCCCCGGCTACTGCAACTAGGATGGGTGAGAGGGAGGGGGACAACAGGGAAGACAGCGAGGAAGAAAAACAACAGAAGAACATCCAGATGTCTATCCTGACATACAACAGTGATCATTATGGATGTGAACACCGACTCGTAAAAGGTTTGACTGTGTTTTGAAATAGGAGAGTCATTTCAACATTTCAGCACCATTACCCCCCCTGAGACTCCTTCAACATTGCAAGATAATAATAGAGGCTACAGGACAAGAACAATAACAGGCACGTGTTGGGAAATATAGATTTACAAGCTATGAAGGAGGAGAACATGGTTGTAATGGGTTCTTTTCTGTAACTGTGGGATTGTGATGTGCTTCTTTCTGTTCATGATGTACATTTCGACCAAAAGGAAACTCATTAGTACTTTCCTGACTGAAACTACCAAACCAGAGTGGGAGCCCTATGGGTATTTATAGTGATGCTTTTTTTTTTGTGTCATTGATTTGTTGCTTTGTTTTTGGTACAGACGTTGGAGATAGAAAAGTTTTCTGTCTCACTTAAATGACTTTCACTTGTGGCAAGTCTTATAGCCTTATATAAAGTATACTGTATAAACTTTACAAACACAAATTTTGCAATTACACCTGTAAAACCCTAAGCCAGCATTGGTCACACTGTGATGACCGTTTTGGAAAAGCCCCTTTTTGAGAGGAGAAAAGGCTGGGATCTCTTCACAGCCAGTATGGATGGGAAGAGGAAGAGACAGGGGACAAAATCTGTTTCAATGTGCATGTGGAAAAACTGGGAATTCTCCTTTACTAAACAGGATATGCTGTAGCTTAGACCAGTGGTTTTCAAAGTCCTTTCCAGGGGAAATCATTAGAATCATTTATTTTCACTATACTGACATCCATAAGTAACACAAAGACAGAATCTAAGACTATTTTGGTCATGGGTTTCATACACTTTCTATAACAAAACATCTAAAAGCAAAAATCCTAACAGATTGGAGACCCTGGGACAAAACCTGCTGTCAGTTTAGGGGTCCTTGACGGGAAAAAAGAGTCTTACATTATAATTGTGGTAGGGAGGGACCTCTCATTCGTCCCTCTCGCTCTCTCATATGCAGGGACCAAAATCTGTTTCAGTGTACATGTTCATGTGTGGAAGAACTGGGAATCTATCCTTTAATAAACAGGATGTGCTGCAGTTTAGACTATGCTGCATTCTTTTCTCTGTAGAAAGAAAATAATAGATTAGAAATAAAATAACTCTTTACAAAATCTGTTGAGCTCTGGCTCTCGAGGAGAGGACGTCAATGACTCATATAAATTGCAGCTTGTTCACATTCCTCTTGGGTTCTACTGATACTTTAAAGGCCCTGGTATTGTCCTCATCTCTCTCCTCTCTCCTTACTGTCGTCTGCACAGTCTCTTGAGTGAAAAGTCTGTGTAATATAATCTGCGATCTTGTTAGACATTTTTGGCATGAACAACTGCTCTGATGAGTCCCGAACAATGTTGTTTACACTCCACTTGTTGCTCTGTGGGACTGGCACTCTAACTGAGAGGCTTTTATTATTCGTGCTCCACATCTTTTGTTGTTGTCAGGTCTTTAACTAAGCCCGCGTGAGTGAGTTGTCGTTCTTACTGAATTTACCGGTCTGGGGTGAGATCTGTCAGTTATTCAGCCGCGTTGTAAATTACTGCCAACAGTTTCAATCAGTCAATCCTTTCAAGCTTTTCCTGTTGTCAAATCTGCACTATCCACCTGCTATGTAAGGTCAAGCGCAACAATAACTCACATGAAAAGCTCCAACCTCAAAGTGTCAAGCCATGTCGTTTATTGCCTAAACAAAAGCGTGTGATTGTCGATCACGGCTCAAGGTAATAAAAGTTGCTGTTATTAGAAATATTTTTGTCACAAAGCTCCTGAATGAGTCACGAGACTGTCCTCAGACTGAAGGCCATGCAGCCAGAGGAGCAGGCGTTTGAAGCTGTCTGAAAAAAGGAAAATGCAAAACTTGATTCCTCATCTGACCCCAATGAAACATGAAAAAACATGCTTTTTATCCTCTGGATTAAATGAAGAAAGGTAGAATTTGATTTCTGCCTTGTGAAGTTTGTAAATTATTCTTGATTTTTCTGACTATTTCAATGTGAGCTGCCTGTAGAGATAATAACCTGCTGTGTGAAATGGACCTTTTGGAATATAGAGCTCACTGTAGAGCCTCCCCTGGTCTTTTCCATTAGCCCTCGACATCAACGACATGCTGTTTTCTGGCATTTTCCATACAACAGCATCATCTACTGGATCTGACTGCCTCACCAACATCACACCACATTCTGTAACTGTTCACTAGAGGGTGCCATACACAAATACAATATAGAAACTGGCATTGCAGAGCCAGCGAATTACTCTTCCACACATTAAATTCCCCATTACATGTCATAATTTCATTTTTTTTCCCCAGCGATACTATCATCACTGCTATACAAATGTATGCATTATAGCAGTTTTAAACGGGAATGACTATAAGTGCATCGTGGCTCCATAAAGCATGTCATCTGTTGAGTTATGAGCTAAAATCATCTTGTGATTTGGAAGAAAAAAAGCAGCGTAAGTATAATATCTTTGAGGCAAGATTGATAACCAACAGGAAAATGCTTTTTTTTTCCTGTTGCTGCTTAGCAGCAGGTGGTTTAAATATGTAAAGCCTCATTCACAATGTTATTAAATTCTACTGTAGCCCTGTGCAGGTGCCTTCATTGGCAGCCATTCACACGAGAAAATAAACAGAAATGAAAATTACAAAATAAGTTTATTCATATAAACGACTACAAAATTCTATTAAAATGGGTAATTTTGCAGCGGGAGACATATTTAGATGATATGGTATTACATTGTTTCACAAAAGCAATATCAAAACACATACAAACAGATAATAAGTTAATATGCATTCTTCACATAGCTCTTCTGCTTTGACTGAGTTTATAGAGCTCGCTCTGTTTGTAAGAGGAGGCACAACTATCCTGAGATTCACCGTTTGGTCAAACTTGCGTGACATTTAAAGAATATTTCTAGTTTATCCTTCACTGTGTATTCTCACACACCCTCCCACACAGGAAAGCCCCATATGGCCTCTTATTTACAAAGTATTTCAGAGCTGTGAAGACTGAGACTAACACTGCATAGATGATTCATTCACACCATCAGAAACGTGGAGTATGTTTTTATTTCAGGGCTCCCAGGGTGACCGAGTCCTTCCCCTCAGAGGAGTATGTGAGCGAGGACCGTTTCGCGGTGCCATAGGAGGCGTATGAGGGGGCGGAGGAGGTGGAGGAGGAGGGTAAACGGGGCAGAGTGGATGTAGAGGAAGGGAGGGGTTGAGTCTGTCTGTCGTGAGGGCAGTAAGCCGGAGAGGAAGACCTGCCCTTGCTTTGCAGGCTGCTGCTGCTGCTGCTCTGCAGAGGAGAGCTGGACGTTTTCGGGCCTCGAGTCAGAGACGACGTGGAGGAGCTGGAGAGAGGTGAGGTCCTCATGCCATAGCCGAGAAGGCCCGTACTCATCAGAAACTCCCTGGAGCCGTAGGCTGGAGGAGTCGGTCCACGGGAGCCCGCAGGTCGGATGTTGTCTGGTGGTAGACTCCTCCTGCTGGGGATGTCATAGATCCCCACATCCGGGCCGTAGAGGGCCTGGGATCTGGCTTGGAGACGCAGCATCCTCTCCCTCTCCTCCATCTCTCGTCTCTCATGGATTGATGCCATGATGGTTTTTGAAAAGCTGTCATAGCGTGCGGCAGCGGCAGACTTCTGCGGTGTCAAACCTTGCGGGCCGAGATCGCGAAGGCTGTCTCGAAGACCTTGAGAGGTTATATCTCGCATCGTCAGACCTGGAGGAGTGAGGTCTCGTGATGTTTGGGACGTGAGGTCTCTCGGCATCAGCCCTTGAAAAGCGGGAGAAGGGTCTCTTTGAACGAAACCTTGGAAGGAAGGTGAGGGATCCCTTGAGGTGAGGCCCTGCAAAGAAGGCGAGGGGTCTCGAGGCTGAGGAGACTGTCTGGCGACGCCCATAAACACGGGACTGTAGCCGTGAGAAGAGGGCCGCTGCACCACAGTCCCATCTGCGCCAACAGCCATGTAGTGAGGGTGGTAGCCGACCGGAGGAGCCCCTCTCTGAGCCAGGAACTGAGGGTCTGCAGGGTTAATGAGGTTATCATAGGAGAGGCTGCTGCTGCTGTGGTTGCCCAGCAGGCCAGAAGAGCTGATGATCCCAGGTGGGGGGTTGGATCCAAAATCACCATGCATGGCAGGTAGCTGGGACCTGCTGCCGTGGCGACTGCTTTGTTTGAGGGAGAGAGAGCGGGAGTTGAGCGTCAGAGAGTTGAGCTGCAGCGAGCTGGAGATGGTGTTGGTCTGGACAGGAAGGCCGGTCTGGTGGCTGCCTCTCCTGGGGCTTCCTTTAGGCTCTCTGTTGTTCCCTTGTTGCTCTGACGTCTTCAGCAACTAAACAACACAACAAAAACCAGACAGCAAAGTCTGTCAGACAAGAATCAAAACCAGGACTTTGATAATGAGGCTTCAACAATACAACAAATTCATATTAGACTGGAAAGCACCTGCTCTGGAGGAATGGGTGACGATCCTCTGGATATGGCTTCCAGGACGGGCCGTAGCTGCGGCACAGTGGGAATGGATACAGGAATGATAGATTTTGTATGGTGTCCCATCTCTGGAAAAAAACCAAAAAAAACAGATATTCAATATTTTTCTTATTGTCAGCAAATTCCATGAAAAGACCAAAACCAACGTTGAGTTAGTTGGTTCCTACTGAAATTGTAAATCTTTAAAAAGCAAGTCACAAATATATGTTTTACATTTTAAAAAAGGCTTAATAATTCCTTAAAACAGCTGGGCACTGTAGTTTTTAGCAAACATTACTCGAATACAAGGAAATAGTGCATTTATTGGGGATTACTTTCAGCCGCGGATTAATACACATTTGCTGCACAAGCCTGAGTACGGCACCAGAGCGGTGTATGTGGGATCGACATACTCCCAGTGCCACTGTGTGGTGCATTGATGAGATTTAGTAGATTTGAAACAAAAATGTTACAAGGAATAGAGGAATAAGCTGTATCAGGCTTTGGCTACACTAACACATGTTTGTAGTGTTGTTATCAACAAAAACAAAACTCTCACCGGACGTATCCCTTAATTGAAGTATGTAAGCTGTAGAAATATATGTCTGGTTATCACAGTATATACTGTATGTGTGCCATCCTACAGTACCGTCAATGACAGCTCGTTGGCTTTTCAGCAGCCCGTGGTTTGGTTTTGGTGGCAGTGGTGGTGGAGTTTTCATTTGTTTGATGTCTGACAGTTCGACAGCTCCGGCTGAGGTTCGCTGGCAGAAGAGAAAAAAAAAAATACTTGAGAGATCTGATCCCTTGACAACTGAGGTTACAACCCTTAGATGATGTGTGAGTAAATATTTAACTTTGAATGTAATTTGTTCATGTATACTTTATTTTGGAGATCCTGACTCTGTATCCCGTTGTCCCTGACTTTCACCGGCCTCTGCCTGTCGATCTCTGGTCTGAGGAACGGAGGCTGAATGTGGATCACTGTTTTCTTGCATGGCCTCGATGTGTAGCTGGTGTCACACGACAAACAACAAAGTGTCAGCCAGTGAGTTGTAAGACTTCCTGAAAAAACTGAAGGTTAAGTAAAAGAAATGGCTCTTACTTTGGGGAGATGGGGCTGCAAACCAGATACTCCAGGTTGTTGCAACAACCTCGCGTGAAAGGATTTACTCCTCCTTGAAACTTCCCAGTTACCTGAGAGACCAGGAAGAGATACAAGCACAACTGTTTATAATTCATTATTGTATCGGATGTCAATAAATCATATGTTAGAGATAATAATAGATAATAGATCAAAATAGCACCAATGTTAAAGGAACAGTGTGTAGCATGACAGGGGATCTATTAGCAGAAATGGAATATAATATTCATAACTATGTTTTCATTAGTGTGTAATCACCTGAAACTAAGAGTCGCGTTTTCGTTAGCTTACAATGAGCCCTTCATATCTACATAGGGAGCGGGTCCTCTTCATGGAGATCGCCATGCTGCTCCGCCGTGTTTGTACAGTAGCCCAGAACGGGCAAACCAAACACTGGCTCTAGAGAGAGCCTTTCGTGTATTTACGTTACCTGAGGGCCACTGTAGTTTTCCGACACGCTTGTGAAACTGCGGTTCGTGAGCTGTAGAGTGCAAAACCGTAGCACCGCCAACCGCCATCTGACTTCAGGTGCTCCGAAAGTAGTGTTATTATGGTAAGGATGGCCTCTGAGCAAGGCGAACGGCGTTACTACGGTTTTGCACTTGGCAGCTCACATTACCGAAGTCACGGAAGCGGAGGAGTGAGCGGAGGGGTACTCAGTTGGTTGCAATCTGCAACCACACCACTAGATACCGCCAAATCTTACACACTGTACCTTTAAGTTAAAGATCTACTTTATTGACTGACTTGTTCATTGGTGGTGCGTCCTCTGGACACCAGGTACAAGTGGAATCCAGTGAGACCCAGGACGGGGATGAGAAACAGCCCTGATATACTGATCACTACCAAACTGTGCATGCTGTTAAGGAAAACTGCTTCATATTCATCTCAATTAGACAAAAGTTTAATATGTTTTTACATCAATAAATGCACATAGATTGAGTGTGCATAAGGATACGTGACAGTGCAGTGCAGCTTCCATAATTCATCCATGTGGTGCAGGACGTATATGAGGCCAAAGGTGAAGACGCCGATCATGTGAACTGCCAGCGACAACAGAAACAGGAAGAAGTAGCGGTAGTTTCGCCTCCCGATGCAGTTGTTCACCCAGGGACAGTGATGGTCAAAGTCCTGATGGGAGATTGTGGGAAAAGAAGAGATCAAATTAAAGAAAAACATACATGACACACCGAGTCCACATCAAATCATTTGCAGCACTGGAAAATCACGCATTCGTTGAAATAACCACTGTGCTTTCTAAATACACTTTGTTTAATGCAGGTTGTCTGAACCCTTTTTCAAATTGCATTTCTACTGAGACTACAAGGGTTTCGAGAAAAGGATTAACCTGATTAATGAGATCTCTCTCTCTCCATCACACTCTGTCCATCATTCACTCTGCAGAAATCCCCTTTATTGACTTTCCCCACACACACTGCTACTGTAAGCGCTACTCACTTTCTCCCCTCATCTGTTCCATCCACGCTCTCATCACTCATTTTCTCCATTTAAACGGTTTTGTTTTCTCCCCCTGGTTAGTTGTAGTCTTTCTCTCGTCTTCATATCTGTCCATGCACTAACCTCCACACAGTGATCACAAACGCTGCAGTGGGAGCAGCGCGGCGGTCTGTAGAAATGACAGGAAGCACACCACTTCATCCGCACCTGGACGCCCTTCACATCCACATTCTTATACAGCGGAGCGCGGAACTCGTCATCCTTGTCCTCGTCCTCGTTTGCTGGGAAAAGATATGTGAAATTGGTCAAATAGCACTTCAACAAATAAAAAAACAAAACTCTTCTTCTGAAAGCATGACATCACTTTGATTACTAACCGATTGGGAGCACACCAGCATCCATAAAGGTTGCCATGGTGAAGTTGGCCAGCACAAAAAGGAAGAGGATGGCACAGCATGGTGGCACAGCAGGGCAGATGGTTACAGCCAGCCACGGGCATCTGGATATACAAACAAACATTTCCTGTACTTGAGTGTCCATTCAAAGCAGAACTCATGTGCGTTTTTCAGCCTTGCAAGTATCCATTCCTTAGGTTGAGGTTTAATACAAATCAAGGCCACAACAAACCATTTAAGGGTTAATCCTCATCCCATTTATTCTGATGGCAGCGGTGGATACAAAAAGTAATTGTTTACAGTGAAAGATAAGCATGTATTAGTGTTGAACTGTGCCCACAACAAGGGATTAAATGATGGGGTCTCTCCTGGCACAGAGTTTCTGCACCCTGCAGTGAAGGCACGCTAACTGTATCTGTGTTACACAATGACGCAGGTCTGGACACTTAAAGGGCTGCAACTAACCATTTTTGTCCATTATTTTTTGTTTACTCTATAAAATGTCAGACAATAGTAAAAGTCGCCCATCATAAATTCCTCATTCCCAGTATGAGGTTGTCAATTTGCTTGTTCTATCTGACAAACTGTCCAAAACCCAAATATATTCAATTTACAATGATATATAAAACAGACAAAAGATGCAAATATCTGGAGTTTTTACTTAATAAATGACTTAAATAATTACTCAATTATTAAAAATTCTGATGATTAATTTCTAACTTCATGTATCATTAAAAAAACTGACCTAAAAGAGGTAAAACAGTGTCTGGTGGTGTTTTTATAATTTCTTAATATTATTATTATTATTATATTATATTACAGGTACTACAGAGTCTGGTGGTGTTTATAATATTATCATTATTATTATATTATAAGACAGGTACTACAGAGTCTGGTGGTGTTTTATTACTATTATTATTATTATTATTATTATTATTATTATTATCATTATTATTATTATTATATTATAATACAGGTACTACAGACTCTGGTGGTGTTTATAATATTATTATAATCATTATTATATTATAAGACAGGTACTACAGAGTCTGGTGGTGTTTATAATATTATCATTATTATTATATTATAAGACAGGTACTACAGAGTCTGGTGGTGTTTTATTATTATTATTATTATTATTATTATTATTATTATTATTATTATTATTATTGTTATTATTATTATATTATATTACAGGTACTACAGAGTCTGGTGGTGTTTTATTATTATTATTATTATTATTGTTATTGTTATTATTATTATATTATATTACAGGTACTACAGAGTCTGGTGGTGGTTTATTACTATTATTGTTATTATTATTATTATTATTGTTATTATTATTATATTATAAGACAGGTACTACAGAGTCTGGTGGTGGTTTAGGATGACAGTCTGGTGATCCCACCTTAACTTGTCAGGCTGTCGTGTTACTGTTGTGTTAGGAAAAGGCTTTCAAACATTGTTTATGTTGGGACAGGTTCATAGGTTTGTGTAGAGCTGAAGCAATCAATCGATTAGTCAATTGATCGAAAATTAAAACAATTTACAAACATTTACCTGTTCCAGCTTCTGAAATGTTTGGATTTGCTGCGTTTCTCTGTTTTATAACATTGTAAACTGAATATCTTTGGGACGTTACATTCTGAGACGTCCCCTTGCACTCTGCTAAACTGTGACGGGCATTTCTTGTTATTTTCTGACATTTGTAGACAAGATAACTAACCCATTAATTGAGAAAGTAAACAGCAGATTAATCAATAATGAAAATAATTGTTAGTTGCAGCCCGAGGTTCACAAAAAATTGCATCGTAATGAGCAGTCAGATAGTCATAATTAAAGCTGTCTAGTTAAACCAAATGTTGAACGAGTGAATGAGCAAGAGGACGAAAGAAAGAAGATAAATTCAAATCAGTGAAATTGGTGTTAAATTAAATTCAGATGCTTCTAAACTAATGAAATAATGTCAAACTATTACTTTTTTCATGTGTACTGTCAGGATTATAACCAATAAAACATCTTTCTGTGTGCCCTAAAATCTTAGAAAACCATCAGTTGTGTGCGTGTGTGTGTGTGTGTGTGTGCTGAATGATACTGAATGGGAGTATGATTATATCTGTGTGAGATTAGAGGGAGGGGCAGTGTAATCAGGTTACAGAGGAAAAGATTCACTGGATTATATTAACAGTGTTTGATTGAACATCACATGTTTAACCTACATATATACTGTATGTATGGGAATTTTCTATTTCAATGATCAAATGTTATAGTTTTTGGTATCAGTGAAGGTATAGAAAAACAATAATAATTTACGGGAGCGTTGAATGGAAATAGTATAACCAGTATAACCATGCATTCATTTTTTTTTTCAGATATGCCTCCACCAGCAAGTACACGCAGTGGTTAAACAAAAAGTATTATCGAAAGTGAAAACACTGACAAAATTAAGAGTCATCCGCCTCAATTATGCGCTTCATCCCAGTGCGGCTCCAATCCCCAAACCCCCCGGCTGGTTTTAGGCTGTGGGGGAGGGGTCCGACCCCTCGAGAGGAACGCCTGCTGATGCCATGCCAGCTGCAAACCCAGTAATCCCTGGATTATGATCTCTGGATTATAGACCATTTCTGCCAGTCCAGTGCATTGTGGACTCTAGATACTAAACACACAGATCGCCATATATCACGCCGCCTCGCTACTATATACTGTACATCATTACATAAACTCAATCGATTCGCTACTGGTAGTCTGCAGATGACTCCCTCTTACAACACATAATGAGGAAAAACTGGAAATAGGACAAGAATCTCTTTGTAGACTTAGAACAAATTTAGCATAATGAAATTATGAGGACCTTATAAGAGGCAGTGAATATGTGACAAAAAGATTAAGAAGCATAACATGATGATCCCCCCCTAAGGCTGCTGTTCAGGATGTGTGTCAACTTCTCACTAAACATGGTCATGTTTGACATGTGCTTAAACTGTCACAGCTGATCAGATACATTAATCTGTGTAACTCGAGCTGGTTAGTCACAACACTCCTCTTATCATTCTACAAACGATCTCAATAATAAATAATCTTAAATTATTACCCTGAACATTTCAATGCATTCATCAAATTAAGCTTTTGGTACATTTCTTGAATCATCCTTAACATTTGCAAAAAAAAACATAACTTGCTCAAAATCCTTAGTTTACTGTATCTCTAAATATTTATGTCAATGAACATGTACATATACTACTGTATTTTTTATGTTAACTATGGCAATAATTAAAAAAGCACAAGGTGGCACCTTTTCTGTATATCAATTTCAACAGTACAAAGCAGTGGTGCAACGGTTCAGCAAGCCCACGGTTCGGTTTGTATTGCAGTTTTTGGGGTCACGGTTTCAGATGTATAAATTGATTGATTGATATAGTAATGAATGATATTTCTGTACTATATAAATTAATGATATTTCTATATTAGATGAAGCCAAAACACTGATTTTATACATGAAGTAAGGCAGGCTTCTTAATGGTGAAGTAGGCCTATGTTCAGATAATTGTCTCTTCTATGTCTCTGGCAACTCATCAAATAATTAGCAGGCCTGTATCTAATAGTGGAGCAACGCTCCAACAAGCCCATGGATCGGTCATTGAACGGTTCGGTTTTGCATCCCTAGTGCAAAGTTACACATTAATGTATGTGGGAGACTGATTGCAAGCGATTGTACAGGATACACATTTACACCTTTACTGTTTACTGCTTGTAATTTGTTGACAGACGATGTCAATGTAAACATAGGAAATGCACCTTAGGCAGACCTGTACATGCATGTATAGGGAATTACAGCTATTGCTGTCGTATAGAGAACTGGTTGATCATTGGTTGATCTAATGCTTCACACATTCCCATTTATTAGTTAAAGTCAAGATTCATACCATTTTTAAAGGGACTGTTTGTAAGAATCAGAAATGCTTATTAACAGCGACACCTGTGGCCGTTAAGTCAACGAAAGTCAGCGTCGGGCTCGCGTTTGCTCGCTCTAAATAGACATGAACGTGCATATCTCAAAACAGTGAGGCGAAACACGTCAGCTAAAACCACAATAACACTCTATATTTCACCTGCTTGGCAGTAATGTTAGCTGACCAGACGAAGGTCTCTCCATGAATCAATGCTGATCCTAGTGTTGGCTTTTCCTGCTTCAGCCCCCGGGGAAAAGCAGGAAAAGCGGGTCGATGCCGGGGCTGAAGCAGGAAGAGAAACGTTATCATCTCCCGACTGCGCCCGCAGGGAGACACAGGCACCCGGTCGGAGATGATAACGTTTCTCGCTGTGGGGCCCCGTCACTTCACAAGACACGGGAAACCTCTGTTGGTCTGGAGGAGCTGCAGCAGTTATACATTCACTAGATATTCTCAGAGCTACTAACTCTTCTGCAGTGTGTAGTGAGCGCGCATGCACGTGTAGAGGTGGAGCGAGACAGCGAGAACGCGCGCGGTGTGTGAGTGAAGGCAGGCAGGCAGCAAACAACAACAAAAAATCTAAGCATTCAAATGCCGATTTGGAGATCGATTACCATGGCAATGGTCGAAGTTTTGAAGCATTCGGGTCAGCCCTACAAAAAGGTCTAATAGAAATGTATATAAAATATGCTTGATGTATTATGACAACTGGTTCAACCATTATGCAATGAGCTAATGCCTAGATGTTTATTCAATTGAGAACCAGTATAATACATGTTCATAATCATTTGCATGAATGTGCCAAAACATTTGCAATTTGTTAAAAAAAAACAATAATGAGAAATTGCTTTTATGATGTGCACAAGAGGATTAGATGATGTGGAGAATTTCAATTCTGATCTGAGAAATGTACCAAAGCGACTGAGGACAACTGTAACATGACAAATACAGCCTGCTCCAAATCAACGACAGCGCTGCAGAGGAAACACTGACTGATTTCTTGTGGACCAGATTACAGCGTGGACGCCTCTCTGTGTGGACGGCCAGCCTCCATGATCGGTCTGAGGCCATCTGGACCGCAGGGAGGGACAGTTCATTACACTGCGGCGCGGGAAAGACAAGCCCCACCTAATGAAACAGCCCGGGCAGAGCTGTATTAAATCACACACACAACAGTAAGCTGCTCCTGCAATCTGCACGCTGCCCTCATCCCCGCACTGGGTCAGTGGCACAGCAGACGCCGCCGCACAGTTGGTCAAGCGGCGAGTTCACTATACTGCTGGTAGCCAGGGCTCCTTTTGTGAAATACTGTCAGGGTTTACATAAATGACATCACCGCCATGTGATCTGTCAGATTTCTAGACACCCCATCAGTACAGGAAGCATCGGTGGTGAATAAATTCCCACAGACTGTACTATAAATCTCCTCATAGCGTGCGCTCTGTGTCGTTGGGTTCAACCTTTCTCACGTGATCCGTGACTTGTGTCATCCACATTTCATTATCCCTGCACTATCCAGTAAAGATGGAGGAAATTTAGGATTGTGGTTGAGTAAAACTTGATCTTTTGGACGTTTGCATTTGATGCATGCAAGTAAAGCGATTTAAGCTTTAAATCAGGACAGAGCATGAGCAGGAATATACAGTATATATTAATAAAATGCATGAATCTCAATTCAATGCACGCAGGGGTTTTGCTGCTGCTGCCTTACCTACTGTAGTCTAGTATGACCGGTTAGTAAATGTTAGCCAACTTTAGACAGATAATAAAGTGTAACTAGCATTACTAAGTCAGTTCACTGACTTGATGCCTCTTCTCTATTTGTGCAACTGTTAAAAGGTGCTAAATGCAAGATTGGGAGCATTTTTATTGCCATTGCACGGCTCTCAACCATAGACTGTATATAAGAAGTGGACGTAGTAAGGCAGGCTTCTGAATGGTAGTAAATGGGACCATAATTTACTAAATGAACATCATGCTGTGTTGAAGAAGACATGAAAGTAGCGACTAAGACCATAAACTCATGTTCACAATGTTTTCTGAGGTAATAAATCAAGTGAGAAGTAGGCTCATTTTCTCATAGACTTCTATACAATCAGACTTCTTTTTGCAACCAGAGGAGTCGCCCCCTGCTGGCTGTTAGAAAGAATGCAAGTTTAAGGCACTTCCGCATTGGCTTCACTTTTCAGAACCAGAGGTTGACGCCTGCTCTCAACATGGCGACGGCTGAACCAGCGGCTTGTAGCTAACGGTGCTAACAGCGCCAACAGTGAAAACAACAGCAACAGTGCTGACAGAGATAACAGTGTTAACCTGAGGGGGAACCGAAAGGTGGGTGCTACACTTCTGCAATGGCGCCATCGGTTGGGACGGCGTTATCAGCTGTAACCGCCATATCAGAGCAGTGCAGAGCGGCGGCTTTGAGCTAGCCAGTGGGGCACGCTCACATGCACTAACATTCACTAAGAGGCATGCGCGGCCGGCCAGGCGATGTCAACAAAGCACAGAGAAGCTCGGATTACAACACACACAGAAGGAGAGTGACTTCATTCTCTGCTCAGGTAGACATTACTCCTCCATATCTTTACATAGCAAATAGTTGTTTGCTGCTATATTAATGCTCTGGATATCGTATAGAGCACATTTAATCTGTGTATACACTAAGCAGCATTTAGCACTTTGTAATTACCATCTGTTCAGCAAAAGTTAGTCTCGCTTTTAGTGTTCCCACTTAAACTACAACTCCCGTACAATATTTCCCAAAGAATAACATTCTACACTGTCTACAGTGTTTGCACCTGCAATTTTCACACTTCTCGTCAGAAAATGTTACCTTTTCTAGTTTCAATAATATGTCAGTATTCTGAAGAGTTTACTCAACAGATAAGCAAGAATTCCGAAAAACATAACTTTATTAACAAGGGACATGTTTCTTGGTCTTTCTGATGTCTGCGGTCTTTGTTGGGCGTAGGCGACCAGGCTGCGTTTAACAATGCACAAAACCTTAAGCACTAACCCAAACAAAGGTTCACGGTCAGAGGAACAAAAGCAGGAAACCGGTAACTGATGAATTTTATCAGGCGAAGGGAAACAAAAGAGCCTCCACAATTTTAAAGGCTGTTTTCTAACTCTACCAAACCAGCAGTGAAAACAGAAATGGAAGCTTGCATTACTAGAAAGGACTATATGACTGCAGGGTTTAGGATTAAACTTGGGCGTTCATTAATATAAAAAGAGACAAAACAAAAAGGACACAAGGTCTGACTGGATGACATTCACACGTGTGTCCCCATGATTCACAGTAACCAGGGTAAAGGCCAAGGTGATGATATGGCAAATGACAAGCGGCGTCCCTTTGACTCAGTGTTACCATGAGGCGGGGCTGAACAGAGCATGGCACCTGTCCATCTCTGCTTTTGGAGGAAGGGAGTCGCTCCAGCTGCAGCTGCTGACTTGGCAGACACACAGGAAGTTATTGGTCAAACTGCGATATTAGCTGGCAGTCGACACACTTTTCGTTTCTGCCAATTTTCAGCCGTGTGCTGATATGAATGGCCTTAAAGTCTACTGTGCGTACTTCCAGATAATAAGGGCAAAAGAAGCCGGTCACTGGTCAGTCAGACAATGAGGTTTTATTTCCTTAAAGGTCGATACAGTAGTCAGGGTGTGCAGAGACTCATGAGCTCTATTCTACTCGGCTGTTAATTAAAAAGATTTTTAGGTTAGAAGGTCATTTCAGCTAAAATGCAACCCCTGTCCCATAAGAAGCAGCAGATTCATCACTTGTTCACTCAATCATTTGCTGTGTCCTGGTTTCGCTGGTTTAGCAATGCAGTCCCTATTAAGCAGTCTCTTCTCAATCTATCACGTCAGCGGGTCATTGATTTTTTTTTACTCTCACAGAGAATAGATGGGGGTCATCGAGGTTTCTCTACCTTTTCTGGCCTGTCTCTATAACCCAAACGTCTCATGACTTCATCAAGTAGACAGCTGTGAATTTGAGTGTTTGAGAGTCATTTCTATAATTAAACTACAATATAATGATGTAGGTCAATACATCACCTACAACCACCTCTCTACAGACAACCCCAAAGTAGAGAAAAGTGTTGGATATACTATATTCTCACATGATATAATCATATAAACCAAAGACTAAACACAATTTCACTGGATCTCCAATAGAGCTTCAACAACTAATTGATTAGTTGTCAACTATTAATTTAATTGCCAACTATTTTGATCATCGATTAATCGGTTTGAGTCATTTTCTTTTTTTTTAAAGTCAAAATTCTCTGATTCCAGCTTCTTAAATGTGAATATTTTCTGGTGTCTTTACTCCTCTATGACAGTAAACTGAATATCTTTGAGTTGTGGACAAAACAAGACATTTGAGGACGTCATCTTGGGCTTTGATGAACATTTTTCTGATATTTATGAACAAAACAATGAGAAAATATTCAACAGATTAATCGACAATGAAAATAGTCGTTAGTTGCAACCCTAATCTCCATCAAACAAGGGCTCCTATTTCATCTTTTTTATATCATTAAAGAAAGGAAAAAGGAAATAAGGAAAAACATGATGGAGCGGCGTGTTAAAACTACTGAACCAATGTGTATTTCACAGTGAAAGTCACTCTAAAGAAGGTACAGTAAATATCTGCTGATAGTAAATATAAAGATCCCAGACTCCATTTTTCCCAGATGGGGGGATCACATGGCATTGGCAAGAGGATCCTAATCCCATACTCCCAATCTGGTGTCAGATTCCAGTGGAAACAGTGCACTGCTGGAGAATACGGGAGAAACTAGGACAGATATGGCTACGGGGGTCAAGGGTCAGCTGAGTGGCATAGAGCTGATGAGGTGGGAGCCTTAAGTCAACAGTGGATATCAGAGGGGTTTCATATTGAAAGTAGGGTACTTTAATATCGGACGCTGGCCTGCTTCTTTTTGGTTCTTAATGTACATAAGTAAAACCTTTGAAATATAAATCTGACTAACGTATAGTCCTCTTTTAAATTGGATTCCAGGGTATTATGGGATATTATATTTCATTTTTCTCTGCATGCCAGCGTTGGCTTTGAGTGCAGTCTTTCCAGCCTCCCACTAGTTCCTCGCAAATAGGTCAAAACAAGGAGGCTAAATTTAACCATTTCCACACTTTCACCAAATGTTGCATTACAAACTTCAATTTCAAACCAGGTTGTCTCATGTTGAGTGTGTATTCCACTTCCTCCGGCTAAATTTATGACACATGTGGGTCATAATGACACTTTGATACATGTTGATTGCGGGTGGCTTATCCCCTAAACTGTGCTTACTCTGAGTCCTCAGGGTGCACTGGGCAGGCACCCAGGCTCTAGCCCACACTGAGAGCCAACCAGGCCAGATGTTAGCCACAACTGGCAGGGGGTGAAGTCAGAAGGAGAAGAAGAAGAAATGGGGCTTCTTTTTGCATTTGAATACTGGTTTAAGCAGCTTTTTAGAAAATAAACTAAAAATAAAAAAATGGGAGTAATATTGTACAATATTCATCTTAATGACAATTAAGAGAATGTTTTACATTTTATACTCATAATGCAACTCTTGCAAAAATACACATTTGACTGATAGAATAGGCCTACCTGATGCATGGTAGATGAATGATGGATGTCTGGATGGATGGGTGAATTTTTCTGTGGAGCAAACCAACAGTGCATGTCACCAACTTTTTTCATTTTGTAGGGTGGCACTTACGTGAAGACGAAGAAGAGGGAGGTCGATCCGACCAGGAGGCAGGCGGCCGTGCACACCGGGATGAAGGCGCTGGGCTTCAGTGAGTCGGCGCCGCTGGCGGGCATCCTGTCCTCTCCGCACTCATCAGAAAGCGACAGCAAACACACCGGAGGCTGCTACGATGAGGAGGACCTGTTTGTTTGGGTGTCTTTTCTATCGGACTGAGCCCTGCATCAACCTCAGAGCGCCGGGAAACGAAAATCATAGTCAAAAAGGAGGAAAAAAGAAAGAAACAAACCGTGAAAGCTAAAAGCCCGCAGCGGCACCACTCAGTCCCGCATCCCGTCCTGTGTGTCTGTCCGTCCCAGCAGACAGCAGCTCTCAGATGCCGCCTCTGGTTCATCCTAAAGGTGGAGCTTTGACTCATCCATCACGTGGAGCTCTACTACACTACAACGGGACTCCCACTGGGGCATGGCTGACGGCTTAGTGCTCTGTTTAAAGCATTAAAATGATCAGACATGTCCATTGTTGTCCATGTTAGCAAGAAATTATTAATAATATGCAAAAAAAATAATCTGATCTGTTTGTTAGAGTATCCGACCACATATTTTATAAACTGATATTTTCATCCAAAGTCTCCAAAAATGTATATTAAATATAAGGACCGACCTTCCTTTATCCAGTTGTAACTAATGGCTTTATTAGTGGTTAATGGGTGATATTATAAGATATTAATTAGACCAAATGTTGGATTTGCTGGTGTTTATTCTCTTTCAGCATGACTTTTTATTATTAATAATTAATGTATTAATTATATTATTATTATTGTAATGACAATACTATTAATAATAATAATAATAATAATTATATATAAGCATATATACATCTAAATATATATATATACATAGATGTATATATATACAACTTACTAGGTTATTTATATATATACATATATATGCATATGTATATATATAAATAACCTAGTAAGTTGTATATATATATACAACTATGTATATATATATATTTAGATGTATATATATATATATATATATGTATATATATATATACACTCACTGGCCACTTTATTAGGCACACCTGTTCAATTGCTTGTTAACACAAATAGCTAATCAGCCAATCACATGTCAGCAACTCAATGCATTTAGGCATCTAGACGTGGTGAAGACGACTTGCTGAAGTTCAAACCGAGCATCAGAATGGGGAAGAAAGGGGATTTCAGTGACTTTGAACGTGGCATGGTTGTTGGTGCCAGACGGTCTGGTCTGAGTATTTCAAAAACTGCTGATCTACTGGGATTTTCACGCACAACCATCTCTAGGGTTTACAGAGAATGGTCCGAAAAAGAGTTGTGTGGACAGAAATGCCTTGTTGATGTCAGAGGTCAGAGGAGAATGGGCAGAGTGGTTCGAGATGATAGAAAGGCAACAGTAACTCAAATAACCACTCGTTACAACCAAGGTATGCAGAATACCATCTCTGAACGCACAACACGTCAAACTTTGAAGCAGATGGGCTACAGCAGCAGAAGACCACCCGGTACTAGCAAGGTGTACCTAATAAAGTGGCCGGTGAGTGTATATATATATATATATATATTCATATATACATTATTAATTAAATTATCAAAATTATTATAATTCATTGGAAAGACCAATGAACCACTTAACTTCTGGAAGAAGTTTGCAGTGCAAAATCTATCTATTAACAACTTACTAGGTGGCTTTTGAGAAATTAAATCGTAATTAGCACTTTTCTAGTCTTCCGACCACTCAAAGCGCTTTACACTAGATGTCAGCATTCACCCATTCGCACACTGATGGCAGAGGCTGTAAGGTGCCAACCTGCCCATCAGGATCTAATCTAAATACTCATTTACACAGGATGGCACAGCCTTCAGGAGCAATTTGGGATTAGTATCTTGCCCAAGTAACTTGATACTTCGATATGTAGACTGGAGGAGCCGGGGATCGAACCGCCGATTTTCCGATTGGTGGCCGACAGCTGCGTGAGATCAATGAACATTTATTGATGGATTACCAACATTTATAAAGCATTGGTAAATTGCTTATTAACCATTATTAATGACCTTAGATGCTACTGTATTACCTTTCATTAAAGGAGCAGTGTGTAGGATTTAGTGGCATCTAGTGGTAAGGTTGCAAATTGCAACCAACTGAACACCCCGCCGGTCAGAGAACTACGGTGGCCTTCAGGTAATGTAAGACGTGAAAGGCTCTCTCTGGAACCAGTGTTTGGTTTGTCCGTTCTGGGCTACTGTAGAAACATGGCGGACTCCGTGAAGAGGACCCGCTCCCTATGTAGATATGAAGGGCTCATTCTGAGCTAACGAAAACACAACAATTCTTAGTTTCGGGTGATTACACAATAATGAAAACATAGTTATGAATACTATATTCCATTTCTGCCAACAGATCCCGCTAAATCCTACACACTGTTCCTTTAAAGAAAAAGAAAGTGGTACCAAAAGTTGTGCTGGCATTAGACAGAAACTTCTTAAACATAAAAGGGGGGGATGCCTCAACATTACATACAAACAGATTGGTACAGTTCAGTCAGTGTTTGTTCATTTCTAAAGATTAAATCGGAGAGAAAATCACAAATTAGTCTCGCCACCGGGGTGTAAAATCAAGTGCTGCTGCAAGGAGAAATAATGAGGCGCTCACTTTGTGCAGCTGTAAGACGATAAGTTAATTTTTCACACAAAAAAAAGAGTTGAGATGAAATTAAGATCCCATCTGCATGCAGGAAGTCCACTCAGAGTCTGTTTTGTCAAATTCTGCAAAGCAGCATGAACTGAACTGCACTACAGTGCAGGAATAACAATGGTGAAATGGGTGGTGTTCTCCTTTGAGATATCCTACAGATTAGATACCATTGAGTCTGTATGTTTTTATTAATACTTGGCAATTTATCAGAGGACTCAGAGCTTTAACTGGTGGCTCTTCAGGGACTTCCACAGTTGCTCAGTCAGATAATGCTCTATAATCTATTTTTAGTCAGGGGAAGCTCCTTGGGAGGGCCTGTTATGAGAAAGATACACCTCCATCTCAGTGGGACTACATGATGACGAAAACGGTGAGATGTTTAAACTCTACAGTGTGATTGGATCCGGCTTCTAACACTTCTCTATAAATGTCCAAAGATCAAAGCATCCCACATCACAAGCTTCTGAGCCCAGTCCACTGTACGTGAAGATCAAGTGTCACCTGATCTTGTGAAATGTTGGATGCAGAGGAGCTGATTGAATCCATCATCAGAGCATTCATGTTTCTGGCAGGGATCCTGGGAAACAACTGGCTGGCTATACGCTCCCTGCCCGGGCACAAATCTGGCATCCGCACCAACGAGGTCCTCTTCATCAACCTGGCCATCTCCAACCTCATCACCAACTACCTGGTGGACCTGCCCGACACCATAGCAGACTTCGCCGGACGTTGGTTCCTGGGGGAAACATTCTGTGGCGTGTTTCTTTTTTGCGCCAACCTCTCTGAAACCAGCAGCATCTACACGACCTTCTTCATCAGCGCCTACTGGCACCAGAAGCTGGTCGGCTCCCTGAAGCGTGGCGGTGGGCCGGTGCAGCTGGACAGCCTGTGCTTGGTTGGCTGTCTGCTGGCGGGGAGCTGGACGGTGGCGGTGGTCTTCAGCATCCCACACTTCTTCTTCGTGTCAGTGGTGAGCGGGAATGACAGCCATGAAGACTGTATAGACGTCTTCCCCAATGCAATCGCTAAGCAAACCTATGAAATCTTTTATTTAACCCTGGCGAATGCTCTCCCCGTTGCTGGGATTGTATTCGCCAGCATCCAGATTGTCATCACTCTGCTCCAGCACCGGCTACGCGTACAGGGTCACAACTCTGACGCCACCAAGGAGATGGTTAAGGATGAGAGTAATGAAAAGAGAAACGACGACAGATCAGTCAGCACTGTTTCTGGTCCAGGCACATCAAAAGATCCATCTTCTGCATCTCTAACCAGCATTTACACGGGCGTGCCTGCTTCTTCCGCTCCAAATGGAGCGCTGTCAGGTCGCAGCTTTCCCCTCAACAAAACAAACCCAGACAGCAGAGCTGGAGCTCCACCAAGTCTGTCAAGGCCCAGCCAGATGTCGGCGAAGCCCAGTACGAGCTCAAGCACTCAGGTGAGGGCGGCCAAGAGCGTGGTGGCCGTAGCCAGTGTGTTCCTGGTCTGCTGGCTGACTCATCTGCTTCTGCGCATCACCAACACTATCCACACCTCGTCGATGCTGGTGGAGGTGGCCAGCTATATCGCAGCCTCCTACACCTGCATCATCCCTTACATATTCCTGTACGGGGTGAAAAAGCTTTCATGCTCATGCAAACGGTAGAAATGTGCACATCACACACAGATCCAAATCTGTCGGAAGAATTGTGGCCCTTTGATAAATAAAAGCATCCATTACTTTTACAAGAAGCTGTAGAAGAGGTGGGGATAAACATGTGGCTCTTATTATAATTTTTCTCTATTACTATATTAGAGCTGGAATGATTAGTCAATTGAAGGAGCAGTGTGTAGGATTTAGTGGCAAAATTTTAACTATTTAAAACTATTTTGATAATTATAATATACAAAGTCATTTCTAACAAAGAAGTACCAAACATTACCAAATTGAAGTCTTTCAGATGTGAGGATTTGCTGCACTTCTTTGTCTTGTGTGATGGTAAACTGAATATTTGGGGATTTTGGACGGTTGGTCAGGCATCTTAAGACATCACCTTGGGTTTTAGGACATTTTGAAGGACTTGGATTTGCTATTTTCTGCCATTTTATAGACCAGACAAATTAATTTATTGAGAAAATAATCAGATTAATAGATAATGGAAATGTGCATTCCTATTTTATAGTGTTGTCACGATACTGGAATTACTGACTTTGATACAATACCTTGAAAAATATCGATATTTGATATCGCAGAGAAAAATTGACACGTTGAGGGCATACAATTTTTTATTTTTAGTAAAAGAGAAATAGCAGTGTGTGTGTGTGTGCGCGTGTGAACCTGCTGTCGGAGAGAAGAGAGAGCAGAATGCACAGGTACCCGTGTATCGATACTGTGGAAAATGAGTATTGAAACCGTTTCAAATATTCAGTATCGATACTTTGATATTCTGACAACACTACTATACTATGTATCAACTTGTACACCCTGCTGCTTCTGGTGTCTGTTTCTCAAAAGTTGCACGTTTTTAACCTTTAGTCGACCTAAATTTAAGAAAAAGTGACAGAGATTTTATTGTCAGGGCTTTGACACAGCTTTAACATCCTGCCCGATGATCTCAGGCCGACAAGAGTCAGTATCACCTTCAATCTTAAATGTTGTGTTGAAGCTTTTTAGAAGGTATTTATTCTATTTGATGATATATATAAATGTCATATTTTTTGTTGCTTTTTACCTTATTTAATTTGTTGTCCACTTGTTCAGTCTTTTACCTCTTAATGCAATACCTTGTAACTTTATTTTGAAAAGCTATGTAAAATATTTATCATATATTTCTACAGCAAAAAAATAAAGTTAGTATAGTAGGTAAAAAATATAATATTGCTGCTCTCTGCAGATTACAAAAGCACAAACTAGCTACCTGTTGTATACTTGGATGCCTAAAGACACTGTACATTTAAAAATAAGTTAGATTTGATGGAGGTGGGACTGTCCACACTGAGTGTATTATTAGTCTCATCTTATCTGGTAAACGTTATGTATGGTACACTTTAATGGCACTTGTAGTGTCATTGAGAGAAATCAATCCAGCATCAAGTTAAAATTATTTTATTTTTCACAAGGCAACAAATTTAGCATAATTGTGCACTCGAGTACACAGCAAATTGGAGGAAAAAAAAAACCTTTAGCAATTACTGCCCTGATGGTGATGACTGTAGGAAACCCTGAGTGCCCTTTTCAATTAAAGATAATTATGTAAACACAAACAGTGAAGACATTAAGTCCATTATCGCGCTCCCTCTGCAGTGTCACATTATCACCCCCAATGTAATTTAATCCTCCTTTCTGCTGATAACCATTTGTAACAATTTAGAATGCAAGTTTGTTGGTTCACAGGTAACTACTTTCTGTATAGTGTTTTCAAAACTTCCTCATACACAAAATCAACGACAAGTTTTATTTCTTTATAAAAATGTTTTATGATTTTTTTCCTCTCAAAGTTTTCAGTGTAGCACTGTGAACTGCACCGTTTTAAAAATGTCTTCTACATTCAAAACAATCAAACACTGTTAAATTTATCAGCCAAGTCGACAAAACACTGTAAATAATAACTCGTGAAAAAAAATGTTTAGGTGTGTGCATGACCTTTGGCGGGAGACAACATTATGGCCAAGTTATGTACATAATTACAACATCCAACACTGAACTGAAAAATGATTCCCCTGTGACTCAAAGGCTGTGGTAGGGTACATTTACTAAGTGGATTCATATAACATCCCAAATCAATCGTCAATAAGCGCATTTTCAATATATGAAAACTCACCTGTAAAATTCAGAGCTATTTTATGTTTGTATAAACAAAGGTAACTCAAATATCTTGTCATTTTTAGATATCCGACACAGCTATTTGCACACAAAGCAAATAACCAACAGTGCCTTGCTTTCCAAAGTTGTATTTCAGCACAATGTTTAGACTTATAACAAAATGTATTAAATAAGTTATAAAACTTGTCTCTTCGGTCTCCCTCTGTTCCTAAACAACACGCACTCGCTAATCAGACTGAAGGAGAAGAAGAGGCAAACTCTACTGTGGAATACAAACATCATCATGTTGTGTGTGTGTGTGTGTGTGCTGAGCGTGTAATCACACTTTTAAATCAGCTGTTTAATTAAGGCCAACAGTGTGAGATCCAGAGGTCACCTGTCCCTTGTCCTGTGAAGAACGTTATCAGCAGCGTCAGTGGAGTTTCTCCAGCTTCGCCTGCAGCGACTTGAAGTTGCCGATGGTTTGTTGGAGGGCCGAGTTCGGGCTCAGCGACTGCAGCTCCACAAGGTATCCGCAGATGTTGTCGAGACACACGTTAGTGAATCTGCGTCTGAAATGGAGGGAAAACAAGCTGTTAGACCAAGTTTACTGTAGGTTTACTGAAGGCTTTGACAGTCTCAGCAGCACACTAGGCACCTTGCTGAAGCTATAATGAGGCTTCAGTAGTCTCAGTGACTCAAATCAAACCTCTTTGTGTTTCCTCAGACAGTGTTTACTTGCTGAGCTGTGGTGGAGGGAAATTTGTACTAAAAAGACCATAACTTTGGAAGATATCTACTATCCATCTCTTACATAGAAATTGCTTTAGGAAGTGATTACTTCACGACCAGTGCAGACAGGAGGAACAATTACAGCGACCAATAAACCTTTCCTTAGGAGTGGGCGATATGGCCAAAATCTTCTAATCATGGTATGTGTCATTTCACGGTAATGGTATATATCACGATACAGTAATTGTTCTGTAAATTCAATTAAGAAATGGTTGAAAATAACCATACCTTACTTCATCACATTTTCTTTTTTTATTTGCAACAAAAGACTCAAAACAGTAAAACTAAAGTTCTGTCAAAATGGAAGCTTTAAGGTTCCATAAGGGACCAATAATTCCAAGTGTTACAGGTTTCACGTTACAATGCAAGGCAAAATGGTATTGCTAAATCTCTACCGGTGGACACATTTCTACCTTCGCACTACCCTCATATCGCCCAATCCTACTTTCAATGTACCTATGGATATGTGAGTATTGTTTTAAAGGTGCCAAATGCAAGTTTGGGAGCATTTCTATTGTTGGCGGCTCGTAGCTAACGGTGCTAACAGTGGAAACAACGGCAACAGTGGTGACAGAGCTAACAGTGTTAACCTGAAGGGGGAACCGGAGGGAGGGCGCTATGCTTCCGCGATGAGTCAACGCCGTCGTTATCAGCTGTAACCGCCGTACGAGAGCAGTGCAGAACGGCGCCGGTGAGCTAGCCAGTGGGGTACGCTCACATGCACAAACATGCACAAACATGCACTAAAAGCACGCGCGGCCGACCAGGCGATGTAAACGAAGCACGGAAAAGCTTGGTTTACAACAGACACAGTGGGAGAGTGACTTCCTTCTCTGCTTAGGTAGACATTACTCTATATCTTTACATAGCAAATAGTTGTTTGCTGCTATATTAATGCTCTGGATATCGAATTTAGTAGGAATGTGCATTACAAGCAAAAATACTATTCGAAAATCACTGGGAATTATTTGATTATTATTCGAATAATTATAATTAACAACTATTCGAAAAATCGAAAATCATAACCCATCCCTAGAATTTAGCACCTTGAAGACAGACTAGAATAAATGTGAATTTATCCTTCAAATAACAACCCTCAGTGACGAGTGTTTCTGAAGCAATGCCATCAGACCTCAGAGAAATGATCTTGATGCAAACTATAAGCATCAAGCTTGGACAAACATTAGTGGACATTTGGAGTTTAAGGTAAGGTTTTATATCCATCGATCTACTGTGTGTTTCACTGACAGAAGGCAGCTGCTGGTGGTAGCACACAAGTGATTGACAGACATGATGGAAGAGGCATTTTTGCTGTTTCTAAGCAACACTGCTTAGAAACAGCAAAAATGCCTCTTCCTCCAAAAAACAACCCAGTATGATCAAGATGAGAGCTGTTTTTTCCAATGGTAATCATTTTGCTGCTTTCACTGGAGATACTATTACAAAAAATTCTCTGTGTTTATCAAATTAACCATGTTATTTAACTCTTTGAGCTCTGCAATAGAAATGGTACACCAGTGCGTACATTGGTATTTTTGTACATTGGTATCTTCAAACGCTTCATATCCATAAAATCTGTACAACCTATGCTAAAAGATTATGTAAGTCAAGAAACTATTGTAATTGATAAAAGTATTGAAATTATGTCCTTAATACAAAAATCTGACATGTTTTTAACATAGAATGTTACTAAATAAACACACAAAACACATTAATCCAAAAGATATCAATTTGTTTAGTTTTTGAGATATGCTAATTTTTATGAGCAGATTGAGTGCAAAGACGTTTTGATAGTTTCATTACGTTCCGCATGTAACGTAATGAGGACTGAGGATGCGAAAGACAGAAGCCTTAGCTTTCTGCTGCAAAAAGAAGGAATGCTCTAGCTATTATGATTTTTATTTTACATCAATTCAAACCATAGATCTATGATTTAAACAGGATCCCAGCCATTACGCAGCAATACCCTGGTACCACTATGCGTTTCACCACGTTTTGTACCGCACCTAACCTAACATAATGACGTCATCACAAGCGTAAAATGTGAGGACGCGAAAGAGAGAAGCCTTAGCTTTCTGCTGCAAAAAATAATGAATGCTCTAGCTATTATGGTTTTTATTTTAGATCGATTTAAACAGGATCATGCAAACAGCAATCTCCCGCGGCCCGTTTTTAAATGGTTAAGTCATGTCTAGACAGTGGCAGGTTTAATCCAAAACCACAATTACAGTTCAGGATTGTATCTAGAGCAGTTTAGAATAAAGTGAGTCAGTAGGGAGAGGTTCTTGTCTTGCTTTAGGACAATCTGGTAGGATACAGCATTAACTGTCACAGGGATTTTTCTTATGTCTCTGTAAACACAAACCCAACCATACAGCGCCCACTACAGGCCAGCAGCTGAACAGCCACTCAGACATTGATTACCTGTCATAGGTTGGTACTCTGCTGGGATCATCCACGTATCCTGACAGAAGCACGTGGATACACTCCACCAAGTGGAGAGGTTTCTTCAGCCGCTGCCAACAGGGATCCTACAGGCAAGAGGCACATTGGTGGATTTAAGTAAGAGGCAATTAAATGCTCAATCCACAAGAAGTGCAGCTTATAGTCATGTGCATCAATATTCGCAAAAGTGATGCATTGAAACATGATATCTGAAGCAATTACCCGAGTTTTGAAGAGTTGGTCATAGACCTCCAGAAGACGTGGCAGCTGCACTCCAATCTCCTGCATGGTGCAGGTGACGAAGCCCACGTCCCAGTTCAGCCGACACACCTCCTGCTCTAGAAACTTTACGAGGAACTCTACAATCACAGCACATATTGGTACTTGTTAGCATTGCATGCTCAGCAATTTGTTCATCGCCGGGGGGGGGAATGTTCTGCCTCTGACATAATTGATTCTGTGCATGCGTGCAAGGATGTATGTAAAATGAATCATTGTCTCCACAGAGAAAACGAGTTTGAACAGGCTGGTTGTAATGAGAGGATAATTAAGCAATCACCTAGAGCACGAGTACGACCCTGCAGGCCTGTACCGCTGAGACACGCTGACATAAATGATGCAAGGGGGAAGTCTAATTATATTACTGTTAACGAAATAGTAAACAGCAAGCTGGAAAAATCAAACGAGAGGAAAACTGAACATAATTACAGGAAGGTATGAACGCTCACCCAGAGGGAAATATCTTGGTGTTCCGGCGTAAATCTTCCCCAGCGATACCAGTTTCAGACTGAGAGTCCTCATCCTGTCTGTTGGACTCATAGCCACGCTGTCTCCCAGTTCTAGACAAGACAAAACAATCATCACTGACACCAACATCACATATGGCATGGGAAGGGCATTTTTAACCCTCTGAGACCCAAAGGATCGCCGACTTTACTGTCTTTCAGAGGATATAGCAGAATCAGTTTTAGAACTAGAGTGAAGGTACATATATCATATGAAACTAGAAACCCTAAGAAATCCATCGGTACCAACCACGTCAGCTTGTCGTTAAGAACGCCAAATAACGCTCCAAAGTTAGGCTAGATTTTGGCGAGGAAAAACTGACATGGCCATTTCCACAGGGGTCCCTTGACCTCTGATATGTGGATGAAAATGAGTTCTATGGGTACCCACGAGTCTCCCCTTTACAGACATGCCCTCTTTATGATAATCACATGCAGTTTTGGGGCAAAAACCATGCAGATGTTTGCACGCAGTATAAATGTGTTATTTTTGCCTATTCTAAATGATGTTTGAATATTTCTGCATACTAACAGTCTTAGAATTACATAAATTGGGTATGACTGTAAAGCTGAGACTCTTGTGGATCCAATGAGCCCAACTGTATTCATGTGTGATGATGTTAGTCCATTGTAGTGAGGCCATTTTTTGAGACTTGACTTCACTGTATAAAATGACCTGTAGTGACCTCTAGGATAATCACAGCCTCATGAAACTTTACAACCACAAACTAGAGACCTAGAGCATTCAGAGGATGGATGGCTTTCCTAGCTAGATTGACAATACGGGGGTTTCTGAGCAGTTTCCAGAACAGAAGTGCTCGCCATCCAATCAAATTAAAGAATGCAATTCTTGCAGAAATCTCCAGATGTCAAATGTTTTTGATACCAAATCACAGCATGGCTTTTTCTATAGTGTTCCTCAAGGTGTTGGTGTCTTAATGTGGTATTTTGGAGGGATTATTGATCATCTTTATAAATTCTCCAGTGGCAAAAGATGGTTAAATTTAGCACCAAATCTGTGTAACAAATGGTATCAACCCCAAATTTGCTGCAACAATTTATGAGATATAATAGAGCACGAGAAAGGCCATCATATACTTCTATCACAATGTTCTAAACCCTTATACACTTTAACAATTTATTTTAATTAATTAATTATTTAATTAATGTTTCTTTTTTATTTATGACTTGAACAACTTGACACACAGTATTAATCTACATTCATCTTCCGGTTCCCAGCTTTCAGATGATGTACATCACATCTACCATTGACCTGCTATCGCCCCCTAAAGACCTTCTGTACTCCCTGTACCCCCCTAAGAAAGATAAAAACGGGTCTAAGTGGGTCTGTAAGGTTAGGCAGGGGTACATTTTTGCGAGGTGTTGACATTTCACTTGCCTTTTTCCATGATCTCCTGCCACAGAGAGTGTACCAGGATTGGGTCAGAGTGTCCTGCACAGTGAATGATGGCCAGCTTGCACTCGGACAACTTGTAATGGTCCGCAAACTCCCCGTAGAGCTACACCAGAGCAGAACATTAATTCAGCATTTATAAACATTTTTCATTGACTTGAATGAAAATTCTTTATAATCCTTGTCAGCATGTTACCTTGGTGATGTCCATAAGCTCAGAGTCCAACTGAGAGATGACATTTTTCACTGAGGGATGATGGGAGTACTGTCTGATCAGGGTATCCTGGATCTGTACTTGGATACGCACAAGCTGGAAAGGGGAACCAAACACAGAAATTGAGTTGTTACAACGCCGGATCACTCCTAAATTACTTTCACCGTTATCACCACCGCATACGCACCTCCATCTTTTCTTCCAGCTCGTGAAGGAACTCTCCATCAGATGCTTGAGCTGAGATGCAGGAGGAACTCTTAGCAGACAGGATGGCCCGGGCGATGTACTCCAAACGCTGCTTCAACGAAATCTCAGTGCTGCATAATCAGAGAACGAACAAGATACTTTTTAAAATAATTTCTTCACTTCAGAAAACAATTAGAAAGAGTCCATGGAGTGTATATACAGTATATGTGGTAACAAAGGGTTTGCTGAAGAGTCGGTGTTGGGAGGTTGTTCGTATGTGTTTTCTGGAGATATGTTAACATCTACCAGAATGAATCGTATTATCCAGTTGTTGTGTCCAAACCTGTGCATGTCAGCGAGACGGGCCAGTACATGAGCTGCCTTGCCAAAGTTACGGTTCTTCTCGTAGTAGCGCCACAACAGGTCCATATTGTGCACCTTACTCTGGTCCTGCTTGATCATATGCATCAGATGTTCCTCCAGGTACGGAGAATTCACCTGGACAACAGAGGACAAATAAAAAAGACTGCTATCAGGCCAATGGCATGTAATTACAGAAACACCTGTAAAGTGTCTCAATTCGTCAGAAAACACAACAACTTGTGGGTGTGAACACATGAACAGATACACTACCTCTAGCAGCTTGTCAGTCAGGTCGGCCTGAATCAGCCAGTTGTACAGAGCGATATGAAACAGCTCGTCCTGAGACCTCTGAGCCAGACCAAGGATCTGCTCAAACTACAAGAGAACAACATATTTTCATTAATAATGCAGATCATGATAACACTGCTGTGACAAGAAATAAGCATCAACTGTCCCCGTTCTTTACTCACATGAGCTGTAGCTTCTTCATTACTGAGCATGTTCGGGTCAGAGGTCATGACAGGAGGACCAGGCTGCTTAGGGACGCTGGGGGACTGAGGGGCGGCTTTGCTCTGGTTCACCAGCTCCTGCATGGTGTCTGTGATGCACTTATAACACGAAAGTCTGGAGCAGACAGAGGAAGGGTGAAACGTGTTGGTGACGATCGGCTAATCAATGAGGCTGATTCGTGTGCTACTTCTTTCTTGTGTTACCTTTCGTGGAAGGCCTGCTGTCCCACTCCGTCCTCCTCAGGCTCTCCGTTCTTGTAGAAGTGGGGCCCCAGTCTCTGTGGATCCTTCTTGTCTGCTGCTGTGAGGCACAACTCAAGGACTCCCTCGTAGAAACGCACTGAGACAATTTAGTTTAGTAGTATTAGTATCACTAAATAAATAATAGCATTATTCAACATATTAAATACTAGGGCTGTCAAAGTTAACATGATAACGCGTTAAGGCAAATTTGTCTTAACGCCACTAATTTCTTTAACGCATTAACACAACTTGTGATTTTGAGTTAACCTTAAAAATCCGACGGGTTGCCATCGGGCCCGACAGCTATTCAATCTTTCGGAGGTTGTAGCGGACTTAGAGAGAACATACTGGCATCATATTAAACTAGAATACCTAAGGAATCCATTGGTACCAACCATGTTATTATAGCTTGTGAAGGAGGCTAAATAACGCTCCAAACTTGCGCTAACTTTTTGCGAGGAAAAACTGTCATGGCCATTTTCAAAGGGGTCCCTTGACCTCTGACCTCAAGATATGCAAATGAAAATGGGTTCTCTTGGTACCCACGAGTCTCCCCTTTACAGACATGCCCACTTTATGATTCACATGCAGTTTGGGTCAAGTCATAGTCAAGTCAGCACACTGACAGCTGTTGTTGTCTGTTGGGCTGCAGTTTGCCATGTTATGATTTGAGCATATTTTTTTATGTTAAATGCAGTACCTGTGAGGGTTTCTGGACAATATCTGTCATTGTTTTGTGTCGTTAATTGATTTCCAATAATAAATATATACATACATTTGCAAAAAGCAAGCATATTTGCCCACTCCCATGTTGATAAGAGTATTAAATACTTGACAATTCTCCCTTTAAGGTACATTTTGAACAGATAAAATATGTGCAATTAAATTGCGATTAACTATGGAAAATCATGTGATTAATCGTGATTAAATATTCTAATCGATTGACAGCCCTTATTAAATACACAAATATAGAAAGTGCGTCTTGTGTCCTTACCTTGTCTGTACTGGGAGCAGACCAGCGGCAGATCTGTGTGTTGGCTGATCTGCTGATAGAGCCGTAGAGACTCCCTCAGTGTTCGCTCTTTATCTGCTTTATTCTGAATCTGCTTAGAACTCTGCAGCAACTCATTAGCCTGAGTGGGAGACAAAAGCAACGAAGTCAGTACTGAGACACATGAATCAATGTGGGCAAATCAATACCTTTTATTAGACTTTGATGCCCCTAAAATTATCCTGCAAATGGCAAGAAATGTGAAAGCACCACGACATCAATAAACTAAAATAGCAGCCCCCTGAAGCTGTAATAAAGACTGACACATTTAACTATAGCTACTACCTATTTTAAAAAACTTTCAATGACCTAAAACACCATATGTTTGTACCTTGGAGCAAACGCTGTCATCGCTGCTGTACAGCAGGGGACAGATGTCGCGCAGGTGATTGCTGATGGCCTCCACAGAGGCATTATCTTTGATGTAGACATTAATGAGTGCTGTGATGAGCGCTCCAGACAGCTCCTTGCCCCGGATAACTACATCCTTGAAACTCGCTCCCTTCATCTGCTCCTGAAACTCCTACAAACACAGAAACAGTAGCAGAGTGAGTAATGAGCCGAACAATGCAGAGCTCACATGGTACACCGGTTTTTTAGCTGAAAACAAAAAGGTGTTACATCGAGGAAGGCATGTAGAAGAATACCGCAGTGATGATGTATGAGCATCTGCAGTTGTCACATGTACCTTTGGCAGCTCAGACATAATGAGGCTGAACTGATGATCACAGAGAAGCTTCAAGAGGGCCAGAGTCTGGTAGGAGCGATGAACTAACTGCTGGATGCCCTGCAGGGACACTTTCTCATAGACCTGAGCCTTGGCTGGATAAAGAGATGGAAACACAAAGAGACAAGACTTGCAGGAATTCAAAGGAATAAAGACATCAAAGCTCAACATTTACTTTTTTCATGTTGATTTATACTATCATTGATATTTAGGATATTGATTCTCATGATAATATTCAGAAAAATGTGGAAGCCTGCACTCATAACTCACTGTGATATTTCCTCTGGAGCTCCTGCTGGACCTGCTGAGAGTTGGCTCCGTCAGGACGCATAAATCCTAGCAGCCTTTGCTGCAGGTTGGCAGGGGAGCTGAAACTAACAGGGGGCAGAACAGATGTTATTCAGGGGGGATGGGAAACAAGACTCAGTTTTATCAGATCTGGATCCTCTTTTTGAAGGTTCTACTTTCATGTGGGAAGTACCTAGTATCTATTTTCCATGTTAGCCACATTATGGGTCATTATGAGCTTGAGAAGGCCTTCATCATTAAAATACAGCTTTGATTTTGTTCTCCTTAGGTAGGTTTGCCGCTGCAGTCGGTGTTACCGGTGTTACTCGGTGTTCTGGCATACACTGATCACATCACTTGCCCACCGTCGTTTTGCTTTTTTCATATAAATAAAACCCATTTAGTTAATTTCCGCGTATCAGCGCCGTGTTATCAATAGATAGTTGGACAACAGACGCTTCAAACTGAAAGTGAACGTGTCTGCTCTATGCGGAGTCTCAGCACAGAGTAGCAGGAGTCAGATTTCACAAACACAGGACAAGAGAAAGTTGACCGACAAGACGATGGCGAAGGATTTGGTGTCAAAGCAAAAAGCAAAGCGCCTGTTTGGCAATATTTCGTATTTAAACCCAATGCTATAAGGAAACCATAACGTAAATGAGGCAATCGGCGTGAGGAATACGGAGCGGTCACAGCCGGTGTGCGCAGCGGAGGTCTTTTTTTCTTGGAAATTGTCCGGTGTAATCGGTAACACCAGTGTTGAAACAAGTTTATTAACTGGTGGGAAAATTTCCTCACCGTGACATCCCTATCATTAGGTCTGATCAGCCCAAAAATGAGAAACACTCCCACCTATTATAACATGAACTAAGTCCTGTGTGTCAAGTGATGACACCTGAGCAAAGGTCAGGAAACATGTGTGCCATTATGTTTGAGAACTAACAGAACCTATCAAGGCATCAACACACCAATCTGTTCAATGCAAAACTAAGGAAGCAGAAAGGGAGCTCTTACCTTGCAGCACCAAGAGCGGATGGACTGAACTGAGAGTTTTTATCAAGAAACTCCCGCAAACCGCAGAGCTCCATCAGTACCGCCTCCAGTTCAAACGAACCAACGCTGCTTTCCAACTGTGGAGACAACAGATAACAGCTGGTGTTAACTAAACACTACTAGCATCATTCTAAATACTTACACAATCACTATTAAACTGTTAAATAAATCCCTGGTTTAAATTATAAATACTTACAATAGTGACAGTTTGATTTCCTTTGCTCATGGTTTTCTCAACAGCAAGACTGCCATCCCAGATATTTCTGTTAGAGTGAGCCAGCAGGGAAAAGAGGAGAACGACATGTTGTTCAGAATTGACACCATCGTCACACATCAGCATTAGTTCCAACATCATTTTTTTCTGCCCGATCCAGATATCTGAACTTGCGTATCGGCCGATAGAGAGTACTGATCAAGTACATTAAAAACAAATATATATATATATATATATATATATATATATATATACACATTATTATTATTATTTAAAAGCTGTATAATACTAGACTTTGGCCAATCACAGGTCATTTCAGAGAGAGAGAGCGTTCCTATTGGCTGTGCTTGGTGCTTGGCATTCCTTCCACAGATCTCAACATGGCTGCCGGGTCACAAACTTTCTCATTTTACAGCTAAACCGTGCACTACAAGATGATTCTGAAAACATGTGTGGAGAGAAATAGGCATTAATGTAACTTAATATTGATTCATATTTGATCAGCGCTGCCTAGTTTGACCGTTTCACGAGTGATTGACAGCCGGCTCTCATAGACGGCAGCTGGACAGCGGACTTCAGATCAGCTCTTACTGCTTGTTTTCCTCCGGTCTGTGAAATCTTGCAGATGCCGTTAGGAGCACCGGAAGACACAGAGGCACGTGATTTTTTTCAGGTTACCCGTTTCATGTACTACTGTCACGATATAGCGACCGTTTTATAAAAATAACTAGTCATGTAGTCATTTAGTCATATTTGCTCCAATCTCGCCTACTTCAGCTTAAATAAATTGTTATAGTACTGTGCATGTGCAACTCTCAGAGATGAGAAAGAATTGAGATGGCTCACTTCATCCATCATCAGCTCTGGAAAAAACAATCACTGTGCCTGCAATCAAAATCAAAATGATAGAAGTAGCTAACGAGTGAGCCATCTCGCTTCTCTCTAATCTCCGTTGAGAGTTTCACATGTGCAGTAGCAATCGGGCAGGATGTACGGATCAGGTAGCGAGTGACACATGTTGTCGTTGTTCCTGTTTAGCGTGATATCGGATCAGTGCATAGACAGGCATACAGAAGACAGATTCAAAATGTGTCAATTATGACACCTAGTGACAGGATTTACTTACCCAAGAATGCGAGCAAAGTAGACACAGATGCCGTTGTGTTTCCCTGAGAAAATCACCTCTGGGCAAGCTGACATAGGTGTGATGGGGGCAGACCCAGAATGCATTGATGTGAAAGGTGTGCCAAAAGCTGGGGGCACGATGCCTGAGTGGAGAGTAACAGAAATGACTAAATGACTGTTTAATGTCACAAGACTTCAAGATGCCACGTTTGGTCTTTATCAGTATAATTCCCCTCAGGTTAGTTTTTACTTATAATGTACCTGGTGCTGGAGAGCTCATCACAGGTCCAACATTACTGGGAGATCCCATGGCTGCTGGGAATCTCATCTGTGCTTCTCCTCCATATCTGATCACGACAGACAAACAGACAAAGGAACTGCTTTTAGTTTGTGCACAGTGTGAGTAAGTGTAAATCTGAGCGTGTATAAACAAACTGACCTGAAGAAAGCTCTGGTGGCCCACTGAGAAACCTCTCTGTCACAAGCAGCGCTGGAACAAGCGAGGATCAGTGCTGTGGCACCAGCCTGCTCCTCCTGTACAGAACGGATTAACAACTCAAATATATACTGTATGTGTGTGTGTGTGTGTGTGTGTGAGAGAGAGAAATATGCCTGCACACTAGTCTATGGCTGCATGCCTTAATCCTGTGAGATGGCATTTGTGTGTCATGCAGGCTGCTGGCTGGTGATGTGTGTAGCCTGAAACCATGCATGTGTGTTGCGCATAGGTTTAAGGCTAAAGGCCATGATAAGGGGATTATAAAATATTAGAGAGTGAATATCTTACCCTGTGCAGCTTGAAGAAACGTTCAACATCTTCACTTTCTCCTCCAGTACAGCTCACCAGCAGGTGACGGAGCTGGTCTACCGGCCGCAGTTTCTGGAAGATGTGACTCCCCTACAGGACAGCAAGGAGTCTGCACTTAGTATACAAAATTAAGACATTGTTGTGTCACACTGTAATAACATTGAGCACTATGTGTGCAACATGATGAGTTATGACAGCAGTTTTAACCTTTGCAGAGAGAAGGACAAACTTCTGCGGAGGGATGTTGTGCTGCTGGACCACCACAGGTGAATCAGTGATGGGGATCTGTTCCTTGTTCAGAGGAGTGAACATCTTGGATGGCCTCTCTTCGTTAATGGCACAAAGAGCCCAAGAGTGTCCATCTACATTAGACATCATCTGCAAAAGAAGTCAGAAGAAAGAGAGGCATATTGTAAGGTTTCTATTAACTATTGTAGCCTGCTTTTAGGTGGTAAAACAAGCTGTTATCTGACAAAGAAATGTCCGCCAACGGTATGTTATTACTGACCAAAAAGCACTTTTATACAAAAGCTGAACTACAGAGCAGCAACTACAGGTGGTAAGACACCTTAAGCTGAAACCTATAATTTTAATCCATTTATTGTATGTTTCTTATGAGCCAACCTGAGTTTCCATCAAAGGTTTCTTGAAGGGGAAGGAGTCATGGTTGATGCACCACAGAATGTCACTGTCCTCTGTCTCAGAAGCGGTCATTAACAAAACGCCTGCAAGGTTCAAACAAAGAAAAGACAAAGTGGTATTACAGTAAGGCTGTCAACAAATATTCTACATTTGAATAGTACAAAAACAGATATTTTAATATGAAAATTAATATTCGATTGTGAGGAAGGAAAAGCAGCACTACCACAGCTGTCTGCCTCGCGCGAACTGAATGCACCACATGACGGGAATCACACAACGTCACTTTCAAATTAAATGTAACATAGGACTGATTCAACAGCAATCGTAATCAGAGAACTCTGCCGCAGAAAAAGAGACACGTGTCCCAACAGGAAGTGTTACGTTACATCATGTAAACAACCATGTATCTACTGTATCAACTGTACACTCAAGATCAGACCGGAGACGTTACCACTTAAAAGATGGATGAGTAATACTCGCTATCTTCCAACATTTGTACTTTTTAAACAGAAAACACACATTCTATATTGTGATATTTACTGGAAATGACTCTCAGGCGATCTCCTGGTGATCTCCCTTCAGCCAGCTGCCACCTTATTTAGGTTTTTGTAGTAAAATGAGGAGGTATCGTATAGATTAGGGTTGGTTAGGATAGATATTTGAATAGTTAAAACCTATGTGTTTTTTAGAACGAATATTCGAACATCAATTTTGGCCAATTTTGACAGGCAGATCTGGGTTATTGCCACCAGTGGATCTGTACACCAGTGAGCTGAACATTAATTAAAAGTAAAAAAACAATGTTGAGGTTGACTTCCATTGGGACGTTCTGATAAGCTGATGAATAGCAGACAAAATAGGTTTACCTTTGCTGTGAAGTGCCTTGTGGACCTTTGCAGGTTTCTGCAGGGTAGAGGATGCAGAAAACCCTGGTGGCAGACGGACGTGGACCAAAGCTAGCAGAGTAGGTCGAACTGCAACGTGCCTCTGGTGTGGAAGGGCAAAATGCGTGGTGCTGAAGTAGAGACGCACACCTACAGAAACAGAATATGTGCAGGTCCGCATGAAGTATAAACATTTCATATTACCATACACAATTTTTGCTCATCCTCACTACTGTTGTGTAATTTTTACCTGCATGAGTGACAGCGAGCAGGTGACAGTCTGAGGACTCTGATCTGTCAATCACAGAGATCTGGACAATAGGTTTGAAGACAGAACGATCGATTGTCCTGCAAAGGAAGGAGAGTTTCAGTGAGACAGAAAATAAATTCTTACTTCCCTATAAGGAGAATTAATGACGGATGTAAACGTAACACATTTGAGGGTCAACAAACCCGGACATACCTGGCTATGTTTCCCGCCGCTCCAACAATGGTGCTCTGTGACATGGTTGCCACACGACTCATACCCTGCCCATCAGCCCCCAGGTCATACACCTAAATAAACACATTTTTAATTATTTCACCACAGATTTGTTAGTTTCTGAGCTAATCAGAAACAGCCACACATGTGACAAATTGACATGACATTCCCTAAACGCCATACCTGCAGGACACCTTTCTCGGAGCGTGTGAATAGTGTGTTGCGGGAGTTGTCAATAGCAATCTGCACAATTGGGTCTGTGGAACACAAGGACAACAAAAGGTTGAAGTTATGTTTACATAAATTGAGGACCTCTTTCCACATAGGACTGTGTCCCTCTCCTTACCGTCTTCAGAGAAGGAGAACTGGAGCACAGAGGGGACGAGGAAGGACAGCGAGCTTTTGGAGTGGTTGATTTTTCTGCAGCGCTGGCTCAGCCATCCCGCCTCGGCCTGGTAAGCGATCTCATAGAGGCAGCCGTCCTTTCCTGCCATAAAGATGCGTCCCAGGTCTGTGGAGGTGACGGATAGGATGTAGGTGTTGTCTGTGGGGATTGAGAAGAGGGGGTCTGGTAGTAGCTGCATCCCCCCACACATGCTGTCATTCAACCCTAAAACAAAAGAGAGAGAGACACAAAGATTACACAAATAAACCACCACAGGTACATGAGGATATTAATAGCATTGTTACAAACAAAACCTAGTAAGAATCATTTGTCTATGTATGATTCTTAACCGTGTGCATGTCTAAAGTGAGACACAGTTACAACACGGCAGTGTTATGGTACAGCAGCTGTCCTTATCTTGCACATTTGCTTAGCCTATGACTATCTTTGTATATATTAGACAACATAAATGGAAACATATTCAGCTGCCATGTTATGCATGTTTTTTGCAGCTTTAAAGCAGTTGGACATCTTTTATTGTACTGCAGCATTATATCATTATCTTGTTACAGGATTCCTCAGAGGACTTAAGATAAGTGGTTAAACTCTTAAGGCTAAAATTTCAATTAATTAGAAAACAGAAAGGCGTCATAAGAATATTCCTCACTGGCATCTACATAATTTCATGCTGCAAGGCACAACTCAAATGCAGTGTCACTGTGACAAGAGTTGTAGGAAGGACTCACCAGCCTGGCCCTTGGGGAAACTCAGCCCGAGGATCACTACATCCACAGAAGTGGCCAACACTAAGAGGTAGTGAATGTGTGGCTGTAAAATCCCTGAGAAGAGAAACACAAACTCATAAACAATACTCAAATAAATAAATAAATAAAAATGTTTAGTCAATGCTGAGTTTAAAATGTTTACACATACCTTGTTTTGGTTTTACAAGGCCCACTGCCAGAATGGTTTCAATAAGGCCATCAAAATAGGCCACATCTCCTCTGCAAAGGACATAGCGGAAATAAATAATAATTACCTTCACTCTGGATTTATCATCAGTGGAAGTTCACAACAAAAAAGTGAATATCAATAATGCATTACTGTGTGTGCACTTCAGTTGGTTTCATGTAATGATCATCATTAATGTTGTCACTCAGTCCCATATAAAGTAAATGTACTCACCCATCTTCATAATTCCACATGAAGATGTCGTTGTCAATAGTAAGCCATGCACGAGAGATCTCTGGAAAAACTCCCATCATGCAGTTACATTGCATATCTGGAAAAATGTTAAGTTGAAACTCAAATTCAACAAAAAAGCATCAACTTTGCTATCTGTCTGATGGAAACCTCTGGGTTCAGTGAAAGCATTTCATTAGTTTTTCCTGATTGACAGAAAGGATACGGCTGAACTGCTCCACCAGCTCAGGTGGCAGAGGGACTCGGCGGACTGCACTGAGCTCCGGCAGATTTGGCACACTGAGTAAACCTGGTCCCTGGAGGGGGTAGTCCATGTCCGATACTCCAGAGAGGGATGGCATATCTATCAACACAATCAACAACAACAACAAAGTTAAAGTCTGACTATGCACTTACCACAGATCAAATGTTGTGTTTTCTATCTAGTTGAAATACACTAAACACAAATACTTTTGTTTTTGCTCCCATTTTCACTAGTTTAAATTGAAGATAAAAGACTTTTTCTATGCACGCAACACTTATTTCTCTCAAATTTTGGTCATAAATTTGTTAAAATCCGTGTTAGTGTCACAGATAATCCAACCACCTGACAGGTGTGGTATATCAAGATGCTGATTAAACAGCATGATTATTACACAGGTGTGCCTTGGGCAGGTCACAATAGGGCCACTCTAAAATAGGGCTGGGCGATATGGAGAAAATCAGATATCACAATGTTTTTGACCAATATTGGAGGGTTGACCGTTGGTGCTTCTACAAAATATTTACACAATGAGATATTTCATAAATAATCATCAGTAATGTGGATATAATGACAAAGTCATAAAAAGTCTCGGCATGACACAGGTGTAAACAGCAGATGCTTTCTGTAAATGAATCTGGTTAGTATTTGGTCTTCATCTTTTCACAGTTGAGCTGATATGTGAAAAATTCATAAAAGTATTTTGATATAGCTCGCAAACTACTGTTATCTTTAAGCCATATCACAATATTACTGCACAGAGAATGGCAACTTTTTCTTTTGATGCATTACAATTATATGATATAACGCTAGCTATATATCCCAAGTGCTCCACAGACAGACTCAGGAAATCCTTTGTCCCCCGAGCCATCAAACTGTACAACACCTCTCTAGGGAGGGCGGGGGACAAAGAAGGACTGTCTGCAGGACAGATAATAATGTATAAAGTGCACTTTCATAGACTAAGCTACTGGAGTTACCCTGCACTATACTCATCTTTAACAGTCTCTTCTGCACTATATTCACTTTTTTAATAGTCCTGTATCACAGCTGTTACTCTGCACTATATTCACTTTTTTAATAGTCCTGTATCACAGCTGTTACTCTGCACTATATTCAGTTTTAACAGGTTTCTTCATCTCCTTTTATTTTTGTATCTGGTATATTTTTTTGTACTTTGCACTACTAACTTTTTTACTGCCTTTTTACTAACATGTTTTGCATTATGGAGCTGTGATGCTGGAAACTTGAATTTCCCTCGTGATCAATATACTATCTATCTATCTATCTATCTATCTATCTATCTATCTATCTATCTATCTGGACTTAATGGGCTGTGAATGCTTCTACCTTCTTCGTCATCATATTCAATAACACAGGATCATTCCTCAAATCATTCTTGTTGTGTTTACTGTATATCTCTGTGTAAACAACCTTTGAAAGTACCAACAGTGACTACCTTTGTCTGTATCAAAGCTGTGGTTACTTTATCCCACCATTTGTACTTTTGCATGGCAGCCCTATAGTGTTAACAACAGACACACTTTGATAGAGTTTGATAGCTACTGTTGCGTAGCTTCATCCCTGATTCATATGAGTACTGACTGTGAGAGGGGACGCAGAGCAGCTCGGACAGGTCCGGAAAGCAGCGGTCATCCTGCAGGTGTCTGTCGATCAGCCGGGACGAGTTCTCCAGAGCTTCAGCGAGCGCTGCGGCGGGGCTGCTGGGTCCGGCGCTGGACGGCATGGCTCAGCTACCACCGGTAACACACCTACAGGTTAACAACCAGAGGTAAACAGGAGCGTTAAAGTTAGGCAACATGTTATAAGTGAGTAATGGAGAGTGCTAGCTTCTGTTAGCAAGCACCGGTGAGTGAGTTAGCCGACTGCTAGCGTTAAAACCCTTATTATTTAGCATGCGAGCTAACTGCGAGCTAAGTGTAAAATAAAGTGTTTTAAAAGTGATTTCGTTGCTTTTACCCGACTGATAAGACTCCGCGTGATACTGGGTTATTCCGCTAAGACGTTTTGTTCACCACTTGAGCAGCAGAATTTAAACAAACACCTAAAACCTCGCAGCCCGCCAACCTCATGCACACTGCGGCAGCAACATCCGGTAGCAGCAGAGGTCAAAGGTTGTTTTTCCGGTCTTCTTCTTCGTCTCCTTCATTTTCCGCAGTCTGGTCCCAAGTGAAACGTTGTGCTGCCATCTACAGGTCAATGTCGTTTTATGTATGTGGAAGATTCACAACACAAAATATGCAATAATATACATTTTTTTAAAGGATATTAGAAATAAACAAACAATTAAATAAATTAAACAAAAATATTAAATTCAACTCAACCAGTTGCTTAAAATATCCAGTGAAGATATATTATAAATTAAATTGCCTTTTTATTCTTTATATAATAATATATTCTATTATCCAATATACTGTATATATTTTTTTCAATTCATAAAAATATAGTTATGTATCATTTCAGCAGCAAAAAAAGGAAAATATAATTCCCTTAACAAGACATATATGTCAGACCTATGATATTTTATAACAAACAATTAAATAAATTAAACAAAAAGTCAAATTCAACTCAACCAGTTTCCTTAATATCCAGTGAAGATATATTAGACATTAAATTGCCTTTTTTATTCTTTATATAATAATATATTCTATTATCCAATATAATGTATATATTTTTTTCAATTCATAAAAATATAGTTATTTTTGATCATTTCAGCAGCAAAAAAAGGAAAAATATAATTCCCTTAACAAGACATATATGTCAGACCTATGGTATTTTATTACACTTTGAAATGTTACTGTGTATGTGCATGTTTTCAGATCCCTTTTCTATCTTTTTGATACTATTAAAAACTTTTTTTATTTCTGTACTTCAAAAAGCATGTCACATATGATCAACCATCAGTAATGACGAAGAGATGCACAGGGTCATAGCAGTAGAACAGGCCCTTTTTAAAAAGAATGAATCTGATTTCATACAGGAACGGTTAAGACATATGGTGCTTTTAACTGAAATAGTGTGTATTTAGATCTAACATTTTCTACCAAAATGAAGAAAATCTTTTTCTTATTCAGAAAAATTGTGTTAACTGTCCAATCAGAATAGGGAAAAACCCTTTAAGATTTTCTTCACTCCCCCTGACCTCTGTCACACAGGTGAGGAAATCACAGTATAGCCAAAAACAAGATGAGCCTGATGACTTTGAAAATGATACAATAAATATTCTGAGGTGGGAAAATAAACGCAAACAAGTAACAAAGACGTAAGAAAAATTTATTGCAGTATTTGTTCCATCAGAAGAGCGGGGGTCACTTTTTTCTTGCTCTGTGTTCTATAACATCAAAATCTATATGAAAAACAATATACCTTCCCCTGCATATAGGCACAGATACTGCACTGCTCTTAACATAAATAAATTATATCAAAGATACTCCATTACACAGTGTGGGTAAACAACAGAATGTTCAAAACAAGGAATAAAAGGAAAGTTAAAAGTTGTTGGAGCTCAGGTCAAGTGAATAAATCCATCTGGTGCTAGTTTAAACTCCAAAAACACTTTATTAAGAACATCATCAATACACTAATTTCCAACATTCAGTTTATTTTTTTACAGAATTATGTTCAGATATAAACATGTGTTTAGTTAAACTATGATACAGTGGGAGTAAAAATCAAACAACGAAGTTGCTGCACAACAGCGAAGGAACTCCCACACAATGTTTTCCCAAACATTTCCTTCTTGTGTTTTTCTCGTGTTTAACTTAAACATATCTGTGTTCAAACAGATCAGTGTTCACAATACTTTTCCTCCATCTGGTCCTTAAATCTAAAGAGGTTTCTCTCTGTAACATATTGGATCCCCATAGATTTGGGTTGTGAGGGGGTTTCTGTCTGAGTAATTTCGTTTGATCAACTCTCAGTCCCCGTCCTTGGCAGCGTATAGCGCCCGTAACGTCTGTGCCACTTTGTTCGTCAGCTTTTGTCCACTTGTCAAAGATATTTTCTTGTAAATGATGTCTGACTCCTTGATAGTGTCAACCCAAGGCACCTTTTTGCGACCGTCCCGTTTCTTTACCTCAGCCCAGGGCCCAGAGTAAGATCCAGTCATCCAGTGTATACTGTAGCCAGTTTTGATCCTCTGGACGACCCTGGCAATCTGCGGTCTGTCTTTGTATTTGGGACAACAGAGGGCAATGATGTCCATGGCCTTCAGTCTCTCATTCAGGTGACCTGCGTCCTCTGCGGATTCCCCGCCTTTCCTTGGTTTCCGCTGTGGACAGAAGAAGCAGGGTGTGTCCGACATGAACAAACAGGAAGTATCACACAGAAATGCTACATTTTAAAGGCAGAAATAGTTTGATTACAGCCGAGTTAACATGGGAATCCTGTGGGTAATCTCTAGTCTAAGGTTTTAAAACTCCTACCGCAGGGGGTTCTTCCTCCTCACTCTCCTCCTCATCCGACTCCACTGGAGCAGTGTGATTATTGTGGTTGTGGTTCGAAGTTTTCGGGACCTTAAGCAGTGAAGTAATGGCTTTGTTTCTGGCATTGGCACTTGCTTCACCCTCCTCGTCCTCTTCGTCACGATCCAAGTGCTCCATCAGTACCTTGAACTAAGAGATAAACCGGTATTGACAATAACCACGATATTTAAAAATGAAACATTGATATCATGTTAATAATACACATATGGTAATATCGTGTAAATAATGCAAAACCTCTCAAAGGAGACATATCATTTTCAGTGCTTGTGCACATACTTTTGAGTATCTGGAGTGCCTACCAACCCACATCTGCTAAATAAGACAACCCAGTCAGTGTTTTGTGGGCAACCTAGGTGCAAAGGTGCACCATGTTTTTCTTGCAAGCCAATCCGAGCAGACTGGGCTTTTTCTGGAGGGGGGCTTAAAGAGACAGGCGCTAAAACGGAACGTTTCAAACAGAGGGTGAATACAGGTATATTCAGACAGACACAATATGAGAAAAATAATAATCTTTTTTGAACATTAAAGCATGTAAATGTGTTCTGGTAGAAAGCCATAATACAAGTAGGAACCTGGAAATGAGCATGATATGTGCACTTTAAATCACTTAAATATATACAGCTATGGTTACAGACTCTCTCTCCACCTTCCTACACTGTTTGAAAAGGGCTGTCACTCGATTAAAATATTTAATCACGATTAATCGCATGATTGTCCATAATTAATCACGATTCATTGCAAATGAATGACACATTTTGTATCTGTTCAAAGTGTACCTTAAAGGGAGATTTATCAAGTATTTAATACTCTTATCAACATGGGAGTGGGCAAATATGCTGCTTTATGCAAATGTATGTATATATTTATTATTTGTAATTAATTAACAACACAAAACAATGACAAATATTGTCCAGAAACCCTCACAGGTACTGCATTTAGCATAAAAAATATGCTCAAATCATAACATGACAAACTCAAGCCCAACAGACAACAAGTGTCAACAACTGTCAACAACTGTCAACAACTGTCAACCAGCCGTCAGTGTGTCAGTGTGCTGACTTGACTATGACTTGCCCCAAACTGCATGTGATTATGTGTGTGCATTGGGCATGTCTGTAAAGGGGAGACTCGTGGGTACCCATAGAACCCATTTTCATTCACATATCTTGAGGTGGGAGGTCACTTTGAAAGTGGCCATACCAATGCGTAAGAGCGTTATTTAACCTCTTTCGCGACAAGCTAGGTTGGTGGTTGGTACCAATGGATTCCTTAGGTTTTCTATTTTTCTTTTTTTTTAAGTTATTTTTTGGGGGCATTTTTTAGCATTTTATTGACAGGACAGTGGATAGAGTCTTGGAAAGGGGGGAGAGAGAGAGAGTGGATGACATGCGGAAAGGGTCACAGGCCGGATTAGGACGCGGTTAGGACTGAGCCTTGTTATATGGGCGCCCGCTCTACCAACTGAGCTAACCAGGCGCCCAGGTTTTATATTTCAATATGATGCCAGTATTTTCAGTATAGCTTTAAAACTGAGCCCGCTAGCACCTGGCTTAGCTCAGTTGGTAGAGCGGGCATTGGTATTAAGGCTTGGTCCTGACCGCGGCGGCCCGGGTTCGAATCCGGCCTGTGGCCCTTTCCGCAGCCACTCTCTCTCTCCCCCCTTTCAAGACTCTATCCACTGTCCTGTCATAAAAATGGAAAATGCCCCCAAAAAAATAACTTTAAAAAAAAAAAAAAAAAACTGAGCCCGCTACAACCTCCGGATAATCGATTGCGTTAAAGAAATTAGTGGCATTAAAACAAATTTGCGATATCGCGTTAACTTTGACAGCCCTAATTTTGAGATTAATTAATTTTTCCAAAAAAGACATGAAATGTGCAATAAACAAAGTTAAAGAGGGATTTAACTGATAGCATAATTATTATTAAAATTTTCTATCGATATCGCGATAATATCGTAATCATGAATTCGTAATTGTGTAGCGAATATCTGATATAGTGACAGCCCTATTTCTGAGACTGAAATTATACATAAACTCAAAACAAGGCGCTGAATGCTTACATCCAAATACTGCTTCACAATATTCCGCTTGGTCTCGTTGCTGAGATCCGTGTGGGCCAGGTTCCTCTTCAGGAAGTCCAGTGTCTGACGAGGGTTGAAGTGCACCTTAGATTTCCTGTTCACTGCCTTGTCGTACACTTTGGCAGACTCCGTCGGGGAATATTTCTGGATTTTGCTGTAACGCAAACAACATGTTTGGTTGAGTTTGTGTCGTGTAAGCAACTGCATGAAAGATTTGTTGACTGGCATTTTTTTTATGCCTACCTGTCTGACAAGCCATACAGATTCTTCAGATGTTGTTTTAGCATCAGCAGCAGCAGGATGCCCTGTGAAGCGCTGGCGAAGTCCAGCAGAGGGTTGGAGTTTTCGGGCAGACGGTCCATCACTGCATCCTCATCTTCCACGTCCGAATCAAACTGCGCAGGTTTCTTTCCCCTGTGGACCACCTCGTCATCCTCATCACTGCTGCTGCTGCTGCTGGATGTGCTACTACTCTGCTCATCGTCCTCGTCTTCTTCTTCTTCATCTGCACCATCATCATCACTATCCTCATCAGAGCTGCCTTTTCTCCTCTGAGGCTTCTTCTTTTTCTTCTTCTTCTTCTCCTTCTTCTTCTTCTTCTTTTTTGTCATCTTTTTTGTCTTGACCTTCTTTTCCTGCTCTACTGTAGGCTCTACTCTAGGCTCTTTCTGTAAAGACTGCACACAGAACAAAACCACTCAAACACAGACCAAATATACAGCGCACATATTACACAGGCTTTGATTTTCATCTCATGATGATCAAAACATCTAGGAGCAAGATTTACTAAATTAAACAAAAGCTTCTCACCTCCTTGAAAGACTGGAGCAGGTTGCTGCCAGAGACAGACAGAGTAATATCTACATGGTGCATGATGAAAAGAGGCTCCTCCTGGGTCTGGTAGGGGAAGCAGGCCAAGTTGTCTGCTATGAACAACAACCTGTTCACCTCTGTTTTCTGCAGGGGGACAAAGTTTAAAACATTGATACTTAAATTAACAGTTCATGAGCAGCAGCGAAGCATGGATAGCGGGTGGTTGAAGACACACAAATCTACACAAAGAGAAGAAGAAAGGTGAACTTACGGAGCTGTCATCAAACAGGTTGAGCAGGGAAATGAGGAAAGCCCGTCTGTATTGTCGGTTCCCTCGGACCAGAGTGTAGAGATGAGCGCACAGAGCAGAGTCTGAGTCGTCGCGACGAAACCCTCGAATGGCTGGGCCTTTGGACCCATTTATGGCCTGTTGGACCTGATAAGCCATCTTCAACCCCGCTACGGCCTTCATCTGTGGATTCACAGGGATACAATTCGGCTTGATGGTAGATAAAATTATGATATTTAAAATCCAATCTGATAAATGTGATTTTTTTTTTTGTGAAGCCTGTATTTTATTTTTACCAGACTACAAATCTAGGATCAAAAGTAGAACTACGGTACATTATGAGATGTGTAGAGTGTAGCTTTTTTATTTTATAACAAATAAAAATAAAGAAATAACATTTTTTGTGTAACTTTTGTGCTTCTGTGCAACATAAAAATCTGAGTGTAAAGCCAAGTTTCCCATCCTCGTAGCGTTCAATGAAGTGATCAGAAACATAGACACACCACTGCCCGCAGATACTGTTATAGCAAACTGTCTTGTATACACTTTCACACTTAGTCTGGCGATCATAAACCAGCAAGCCACTCACATGGATGAAGCCTGAATACTTCTTGTCGATCTCCGCCAGCTGTTGATCGGACTTGTTCTTCATGGTTGGCTCAGGGTCTGTTCCCATGGCGATCAAGTAGGGCACACACTAAAAAAAAAACAATTGTTCCAAATCTGTGAGCGGCTCATGACGCATTCAAGTCAGCAGAGACTATGAGATAAAAGAAAATCTCACACGGATCTTGCGTGTAAGAGAGTAGTGTATATCTTGGTGAGTGAACATACCTGTACAGGATGGATGAGGCCCTGGCTGAGAGTCAGTGTAATGACACTCAGGGCAAAGTGGCGAACAGTGGACTGCGTGTGGAAGAAGGACTCCAGCACCTGCTTCAGGTAAATCTGCATTATGGAGCTGCTCATGCCTGATGAGATGTCCCCCATTTCTTTCAGATCCTCCTGATTGGATTGTTTCTTCCCTGAATAATAAAAAAAAAAAAAACATCAGCTTGATCAGTCTAAGGATGTTCTACATGACTGACATGCTGAACATACAGTGACAATCTCAGGTAACACATGAGATGGATTTGTTGAACTCACATTCGCGATCGGCCTCCTGCATTCGAGAGTCCTCCTCTTGCAGGTATGTCTGCAGGTTTTTAAGCACCTGGATCTTCAGATTGACTGAACTGTTTTCATCTGACAGGGTGTTGTTATACAGAACCTTCACATCCTGCACAAACATGAGCTCTGGGTGCATGATGAACTGGAAGCCTTGAGACAATGGAAGTGATTTGAATACAATCAATTCAGAGGAAAACTTAAGGCAAAGACATTGGCAAATGCAAACAAGAAATTACAGTAGAAATACAGTGATCACATGTTCGTCTGAGACGAGGCGCAACATACCTAGACCTGTGATGGCCTTGATCTGGACCTCTTCATCTTCATGAGTGGTGAAGTACAGCAGAAGCTCCAACACTTTGTCCTTGATGACAATCTGAGAGACAACAGGGGGGAGTCAGTCATGAAAACAGGTTTTACAGTTAGTCTTGCACACACAGTCCGAGCAGATTGCTGGTGTTTACCTTGTTAGCGCCCTTGAACTCCTCTTGGTCGAAATCAAAGTGTCGACAGAGAGCCCCCACAGTGAACAGTGAGCGCAGGAGAGTAGGTTTGTTAGCAGCCAGAGTGGAGCTGTTGGCGTCCTCCTGGTGCTGTGTCTTCAGTTTTGCTAGAGCTCCTATAGGATGATACACATGGGCAGTGAAAACTAACTTTTGTTCTTCCCGTTCATGCAGTGAACTAGCAAAGACACTGGACAATAAAACACTATTTGGTGTGCGATCGATGCTCTTATTTATTTGGATGTGAAATGAGACAATGGGCTGAATGAGGTTACATGAGCATAATGTAACCTTTACTTTTAAAGGCCCTGACACACCAAGCCGACGATCACCGTCAGACAGTTTGGGGATGTCTGTGAGCGTCTGTCGGTCTAGTTTTTGCGGTGTGGCCCGCACCGTCGGCTCTAGTCTGCCCGTGTCGCAGGCTTTTCAGCCGATTCAGCATGTTGAATCGGCGGCGGACCTCGTCGGTGAGAGAAATCACTCTGATTGGCTGTTCAGCTTAAACGAATCAGTGCACGAGAAGAGATACAGAAGTGAGGCAAGCAAGCCGCAAAACGAGTAAAGTCAGGAGGAAAAACACAGAAGGCTCTTCTCATTTTTCATCTTCATCTCATCTGATCATTCCAACACACCGATATTTTCACAAGGACATGGCCGTCTGGAATGAAGCTAAGTGGTGAGAGTGAATTGAAAGTGGTCGGCAAACACTGCTTTGTTTCATGTATCATAACAACGGCTTGTATATCCGCCGTCCACGTCTTCCGGTTTCCCTTTTTGAATGACGAATACAGATTACCGCCCGCTGATGTGGAAAATTGATTCCTCTCACATAGTCACAGAACTTACGTGCTAAATGGCTGTCGGCTCTAGTCTTTGTGGTGTGTTCAAATGCAACTTGTCGACCAAGACAAAGGCGACATAAGGCGACATAAGGCGACATAAGGCGACATAAGGCAACATGAGGCGACTCAACGGACGGCCTTCATCGCCACTAGTTCTTCGATGTCGGCTTGGTGTGTCTGGGCCTTAAGGTGAATGAACAGGTTAACATTTACAACCCCTATGTACATGCTACTAAAATGTTGGTGTATTTTAGAGTCTTTTTGCAGCCTTTTCCATTTCAAGGTATATAAGAATTCTGGTAAAAAAAAAATCGATGTATGTACAGTATATAAGCCTTACCGTAGTAGCGATTGAAACAAGCCCAGACGAACTTGTAGTTGTGCGTGACCTTGTTGACAACAGCACCGAGACAGCTGACACAGTGCTGTACAACCTGAGAAGCAGACACAAACAAATGGCATCGTGTTCAAATGAAATCTGTATGCTCAGAGCTATCTGTAAAAGCTGTAAGCTGTAAAATGACACTGACCGTCATGCCGTACTTGATGATGAGCTTCATCAGGTCTTCCTCTAAGGTAGTGAGGAAGGTCTCACTCGGGAGCTCCATCAGAGGCACGACCAGCTCCAAGATCTTAGCCACGTTACATATCACCATGAAGTCATTCTGAGTCTGGAATGTCAATACAGAGACAGGTGCTCAGTCCAAAACTGAGCTGGGAAATAACTTTGTGAATTGCTTTATTAATTGTACTCCTCCCCTCAGCATCTGATTGTAACTGTAATACTGTATGATTGATCCTACTTATTTGTTCCAGCAAAACATCTGAGCTGTGTCATGTACAGTATTTGCATTTGCATGATGTCCCAGTAAACTCTGATAAACCACCACATTTGTGGTCTTAATATGTCACACAGGTAAATCTTTGCAAATTGTAACGCCCGCTGTGTTGATTTCATTTGGCTGCCACTAGATGGCCCTATAGCACAACATAAAAGTTTGTGTTGTTCATTTCTGTCCTGTGGGCACCAGACTCAAACAAATGATTTCTCATACCTTCAAGTAAAAGATAATACTGAACAAAATGACTTACATTGCACTTGGTGGTCAAGTAGGGCTGCATAGTCATGGCATGTTTGACCATTAACTGTGCTCTGATCTTGCTGAACAGGTAGAGAGTGGTGATGCACGATACCAGACGACCTGAGTTGACCCCTTTGTCCTCACAGTCTGAAACGCAAACACAGAAAACATTGACATGTGTCACAGCACAGTAATGTCTAACAAAATAAGAATGTTGTAAGCAAACATACTATTACATTTGTTTTTTATTACCTGCAAGAGACTCCTCATATTTCAGTATGTGTTCCACCAGATTGTCCACCAGCTGAACACACGCCTTCTTGGCAGGTTTGTACGAAGCTTGCTCTTCTGACTTCAGGAGCTAAACAGATGTTGTACAGAAGTTAGATAAGATGCCTGACAACATATGCACACACCAGCTATCATAAAGACACACAAGCTGATGATGAGATATCAAACAGCCACACAAGTTAAAAAGAACTCACATTTTGGAGAAGCTGCTCAAACCAGTCGTAGCCTGTATCTTTACATGCCAACACCTGGGATGAAATCAAAACATGACATGAGTCAGATTATGACAATGTCATAATAATAATAACAATATGTCATTAAAATGTTTTGAATGATGGTGCCGACATTTTTGTCACGAGTCTAGGTAGTACGCACCACATCTGTGATGTTCAGGATCTTCCGGGTCAAGGCGTTTTTATCATGACCGGGTGTGGGGGTGAACCAGATTTTCTGGAATGTCTCATTCACCAGTTTCTGCATGGGAAAAAATATTTATGTATATGAACTGTATATTAAAAACTAAAAACTGTCACGTGTAAGCAGCATTCACTTAAAAAAGTAAACCCAAACCTTGATCCCCTCTTCATCGTTGACCCTTCGGATCATCCTGACACACATCTCGGTGATCTTGTGGAAGTCCGGCTGCTCCAGGCAAATATCCCTCAAGATCTTAATGACCCTCTTCCTTACGCTAATACCTGTGTCCTGTGGAGAGGCAACATGGGTACAAGAACAGCTCAATACAGACAAGAAGAAATACATTTCTCAACCCGTTGCAGTTCTTCATTTGTTCTTTAGGTGGCAGTGTGGGAAAAGATGATTTAACCTCTGTTGAACTTTAAATTAAGTTTTTGGTCAGAGTTTGCAAAAGTCAAGAGAAGTTCCACTTGAATCTGTGTTATCATAGCCCTCTTCTGACCGCGGCAACTTTCCCCCGATTTAAGTACCATTTGAGCAACTCATTTCATTTTGACCGCAGGGAACAGCGTCTAAATTAAGATCCAGGGACTTTTAACCCCCCAAAAAGGCCCTGCTCGGGGGGAATACTTTCTGAAAGTACAGGAATTTCGGAGTGGAGTTTGCAGGGATGACCGTCGCCGTTTGTGTAAAACACACAGCGTTGCTGCTTCAACTGTACCGCTTCATTTATAAAACAAGGAAGTACTCTAGTATCGATTTAGGACCATTTTAGGACGAGGGGAAAGCATTTCTCTTTGTTCGATAACATTAAAAGTAAAGTTAGGTTTTGCTGTCAGCTTCCTGACTCATTTAAAAAAGGACAAGACAAAAAGGAGAGGGCTGAGAGGGCGAGCAGTAAAAGAGACGGACTGTGGCGGTGCCGTGATTAACAGAAAATACAATTATTTTCTGAGTGCTTCATGGCGGTTACGTTCTAAAGCACAAATAAATAAACATCAATCGCTCAACAGATGAATTACTGTAAAGACGGACACTCTTAGTTTCATTTTCCTCTGCATTTCATTCATTACATCCAATGTGCATCAATAAATACTATGTAGCAGTAAATGTCGCAGTGAGACAAAACGATTTTTTTTTTTCAATGTGTTTTTAGATCAAACAGGAGGGCACACTGAACTGCAGGCTGCAGAGTGTGTTCACCGCTGTGACCACCAAAAGCCCTCATCTCATGTCATGTTGCTTTTTCGTACAGGGGACTAATTTGCCTAATGTTTGCAGGTCTTTAGACCACGGTGGAAACGCAGACAACAATGGGCTGAAGGAACCTTTTAGTTCCTTGAAAAGTATCCCGGGACGAAAATTACCAGGATTTTCTTGGTGGAAACTCGGCTGTAATAGACGTTGATTATTCCACAAGCCCCTAAGAGGGCACGTGATGTGACCAAATCAATTTAAACTTTACCACCTGGGAAAAAAACCCATTTGTGTATGACACAGAAGCTCACAGTGAGGTGTAAAAAAAAAGGTCAAGGAGGAAGCTTAAGAAATTACCAATATCCTTTCAATGAGCATGTCGTAGTACTGCTCAATGAGCTCCGGTCGACTTAGCACAAAACGGCCGAGGAGCTCCACGGCTGCCTCTCGCACACTGGTGGAGTTGTCCATGAGGCGACAGTGAACACCACGCTGCATATCCACCTGCAAATCAAATAGGGGAGATTAGTCAAGCACAGATAAACATTACTGAATGTTATGCCTGCTAGTGTGACTGTGGTAAACTGGCTTAATTGCCTGGTAACGTCACAACACCACCCTAGCACTCGGGCTTGAGGAGAATCTCCTGTTAGAATTAATAGATTTAAAGTAAACATTAAGTGCTACAGCTATCAATCCAGTGGTTGATGTGTAGCAGCCAATACAAGATGGCTTACCCGTGCCAGAATACTTGGATCCACAGCTACTACTTCAGACAGACACTTCATGGCTTTAGTTCTGACTGCGATGGCACTCTCACCCAGCACTCTCAGAATCTATATAAGAGAAAGAGAGAACAAAAGTTAGTGACAGCCAACCCAATATAATCTCTCACTGACGTTCATGTGAAATAAATCCTCTTACCTGTGATAAATAAATATCAAAGCTCTGTGAGAACGGCCTCATGGAGGCCAGATATCTGACAATCAGACACGAGTCCGCATAGTCTGCTGTGTCAGGGTTTATCCTGAAAGGAAAATCAAGAGGATTGGCGAACAAGTCAAACGGCGTAACAAATTAGTGCAGTGATCCACAGTGAAGTATTATTTACCCCAGAGAACTGAAATCTGTTGGTGTTGTCTTGACGACCTTGCGGAGGAATTTCTTTCGTGTCTCGACCCTCTGCATAATCTCCTCAGTTGAGTCAACATCCTCGGAATGACGTCGACCTTTCAAGTCCTCGTCGTCATTTTGAGACTTCATCGCTTTCTCTGCCTCAGTTGTAGCGTCCCTGAACCACTGGGCGATATAAAACTTCCTGGCAAACTATATGAAACAAATGCATTGTCTTTATTACTATTATTATTATTATTATTATGCATGTAAACACTGAGCATTCAGTCGTTAGGGAATCATAAATGTGACCATGATGGTTTCTGTAAATACACAGATTAGTATATGAAAATGAAATGCTCACCAATAGAGATGGATCCGTCTCAATGTTCTGATTTAGGTAGTCCAGTAAGGCCTTCTGGAGTTGCTGGGTCTCATCACTGCCTGGAATCTGTAAGGAGATCAATAAGCATCTTAAAGGCAGTTCAAAGCCACTGTTTATTTACATCTGGTAAAATAATTCCCTAATTATCTAGTCTACCTCTTTGAGGATGCGGTCAATGGCCTTTTGGTCCACGTTGCTAGTGACGGCATCTTTACGCAGGCGAGACGCGACAGTGCCGAGGTAATCCAGCGATGCCACCCTGAGCGCCATTTCTGTCTGCTTGTTACTGAACTGGTGAACCTAGAGCACAAGAAGTGGAGGAAAAATGTCACGACAAAAACAAACATCAGCAGCCTTTTCTACTGGACAGAAGTCAGTGATGCTACTCACCAACAGCCGGCCCAGTAAACTGAGCAGCAGCTCAGCAGCAGGCCACTCAGGCCTGTTGATTGTGGACAGCAGGTCATGAACAAAGTTCTCAAACAGCGGCCTGTAGTCCTCCTCTCCCTGCTTACTGCCACACCTGAAACATACAGAATACAATTAAGTTATTATAATATGTGCTTGAACATTAATATTACAGCCTGTGTACTGTGTAAGGACACTTGGTGCAAAAGTCCCCCTTTAACAGTCTACAGACCAATGACTTACTTCTTGAGAAACACTGATAGGAAGTTCTGAGCTGTCCTCATGGCAGTTTCATAAGAGTTTGTGATGAAGGCATCTTTATCCACCTAGAAAAAAGTATCCAACATGTCAAACAATTTCTGAATAAAATCATCTTTTCAGATAAATATGATTTAAATATCAGTTAAATCTAGGGCTGCACGATTTTGAGAAAACATATAATTGCAATTATTTTGACTGATATTGCAATATGATTTGTAATATTAGACGGAATGATCAATTTTATTGAAAAACATATTAAATAATTATGTTGTGATTTTTGCTGGGATCTGTACCAAACAAAGATGTTTTCTTAAGTCTGTAGAATATGATGTGTAGGCCAGGACATCTCTGCAGCACCACAGTATTTAATTTAAAATGGTATTTTGACACACATTTCGCCTTTAACAAATATTACGATTTCCTACTCATCCTGCGATTTGAAAATTGCTGTGGGCCATTTTGCGATTTTGATAAAATTTGGATTAATTGTGCAGCCCTAGTTAAATCCTTGGTAGCTACCTTCTTATTATGTTCCTCATCTGAGTCCCTCTCTGATGGAAGGCGAACCACACACTGGATGAGCTGAAGAACCAGCGCTGTTACCATCTGGATATGCAAGGGCTCTTCATCCGCATCACCGTTTAGCCTGGGGGAGTATGAGATATTAGTATCGTTAGGTTTACTGAGCAAAGCAGAGGACTTCCATGATCATCATTTATGTAATTTTATTCAGCAAATATTCACTCGATATGTAGTTACCTAAAGTTCCTGAGGCTGCGTTTACTGGTAGGCAGTCTAGCCAGGGAGGTGAAGATCTCTTCAAGAATGAGCTGCCTGTGCTTCTCGTAACGAGAGAACACCTGAGGAAGAGTCAAATGCAAAGCACTTAATTAAAAACATAGGCGCACAACAGAGACGCTGTGCAAGAGCATGTCATGAAAAAAATGACTTACTGCTGTCACTAGTGAGATGGCACATAACTGCAGTTCACTGACATTCTCCACGAAAAAAGGTGTAATACCCAGGGTGGACACCTAAAAGTCGGGCACAAAAGCAGTCAAGTATGTTAGAACTCAAGGGTCAAAGGTTAAAAGGGGTCATGGTGAATTTGAATGACGTCAGACCAGATTCAGGAGAGTCCCACCTGGAGAATAGTGGTGTCAGTTAGCAGCTGGATCTCCAGGAGCTCCGAGATGTTGCTGACGATATCACACACTTTGTCATAGAGCACGACCACCACCTTCTGTTTATGGGTGGAAATCTTTGCTCTCTTGGACTTTGAAGCATGCGCGCCACCTTATATGAGGAAGATAAAGGGAAAATAAGAGATGAATAAAAGATAAGCAAACCACTTGCAAAATACCAATACTGATTTTTAACAATGGCACACCAACATTTATTTTTGAGTGCAAAGATCATGTGAACCAACATAGATCAGACTCATCAGCTTGGTAATATGCAAACTTTGCAAGCACAAAAACAGCTCCTTGAGATCAAGATTTTTTTGCAATATTATTATATTTATTTAGAACAACTTAGAAAAACAGAAGAAAACTGTGCTCACCTTTTCTGTAGACCGGATCATACTGAGGGTACAATGAGTTTTGCAGATGGAACTTGGTATACTGCAGCACCCTCTCAATCACATCCTCTATGTAAACAACCTTGGGCATGCGTGGAGATGTCATGATGTTGAGTGCAGTCAGACAGGCATCAGCGGACTTTGCCACCCGCTCCATGATAAGGTCACGCCACAACCGCTCCTCATCCTTGGAATCATTGTCCTACAAATTTCAAAACAATTAGTAACGCATTAAAACAAAGGACAAAACTTCAGGTAAGACAAATCGCATCACTACAGCAGCTAAAAAAAAAAAAAAAAAAAAAAAAAAAAATCATACCCGGCTGGCAACTTACATGATTCATCAGGGTGGAAAGTTTGACGCTGTCCTGAATGTTCTTCTCCAGGATATTCAACATTTTCACCAGTTTATCAGACGGAAACTGTGGATCAAACAAATGATTGGACACTTTCACAATGATGCGTCTTTACAACAGCTAGATATCAACTGTGAACCTGAGTGTAACCATGTGACAGTGCACAAACATCCTCTTCTTACCTTGTGGAAGATGCGCATAGCTTTCATCTTAGCAGAATCGCTGCCTAGCTCGCTCAACTGGTGCTTTCCAAGCAAGAGCTCTTCCGGTATCTCATCCTCGTCTGTTTGAGGGCACAAAGTTATAATGTTGACATTTTTTTTTTTTACAACTTCCAACACAATAAATATCATGAACTTTGGAAATTGTGCGGCGATAGATGTTTACCTGCTCCGGCGAGGTCCACGTCCTCGAGGCTCTCGATAATGCTGTCCGCGTTGGCCATGAATCTCTTATATGTGGAGGAGTCCTTCTTTTCTGTTAAACAAATGTAAACAAATTGATTAATAAAAAATAAGTAGTTTTAAAATGCACTAATATTATAAAAGTGATAAAACAATACCCTCTGGTGTCATCTTGGAATCATACGCTATCCTGTTCTTCTGCTTCTCCTTTTTCTTCAATTTTTTGGCAACTGGACAAAAAGAAGACAACATTAGTCAGATCCTTGACAGCAGCAACTCACCCTCAAGCACTGCTTATTTAATAGAGACAGACTTGGGTGGAGTAATCCAACTATCCAGGGAATTGGCCTGACGGATCGCTGATTTCAAATGGCAATAATTTGAATGACAGCCGTCAGAAACAGGAGTCACAATTTGCATTGTCTGACACAAATAACATGTTAATTGTCTTATGGTTATTTTGCCTTCTTAGAGACAAATAACAAAATGAAAGTTACTCTCTGTCTCTTTGTCTACAACATTTATTTATGGTTTTTCTTTTGCCTATGCAAAAAAGACTCACCATCTTTCAGGCTCGGTGGTGGCGAGTCTTCATTGGAGTCGCTCGGGCTCTTGTCACGCTGACGGCCACCGCTCCCCCGGCGAGCAGCAGAATGCGAACCTCCACTTCGCCGGTGCTGTCCAGACCCCTTCTTCTCTTCGTGCTTCCATGACTTGTCGTGACCTTTCTTGCTCTTTTTCTTTGCAGCTGTAACAACAACAGAGAAGGGATGAGTCAGAAAATATCAAGTTTAAGCACCAATTATTGCTTTAATGAATAAATGACATATGTTGATAATTGTAATATAAAATACTTGGAGGTGCATATTGTTTAACCTTAAGGATTACTGCGCGGTAAAACAATATTCCGTCAAAAGTGGAGACAGCACAGCGCTTTTGACAGATTTTGCAGTACTCTGATGTACAAATGTGTAAGTTTTTAAGTTTAATAATACTGACTCTCGTTGTCAGAGTCATCGTCGTCGTCGACATCATCATCATCGTTGTGGTCAGAGTCATCGTCATTCAACTCAGCGTGCTTGGATTTCTTACTGATCGTACTGTGCTTTCTCTTGTTTGACATCTCTGTAAGCACAAGAGGTGAGTTAGTTTTCAGAACAGAATAATCTGTATTCCAAAAGAAGATGCAATCAGTAACTCATTAATCCACAGCTATGTGTTTGGATTAACAACTGTGATAAAAGTGATTCATGAAACAGCGGTTTAAAGCAATTAAACAATCCAGTAACTTTGCAAAGTCACATTGTACATATCCATCCCCTACAGTACTGCTTACTTATTATTATTTAATAAACAAAGTAAAAACCTACCTTTCCCAAATCCGGAGCCGTGTGCATTCCTGCTTTCCTTAATGATCCTTTTTACCTCATCAATACTGAGTTTGTTGATCACAACGACAGGCTTAGCTCCTTTGTTTAAGTCCTTTATCAATGACAATCTCTCCAGTCTGACCAGGGGTTCGCTCCAGCCCTCTATCAACTTGGCTGGAAGTGGTGGCTCTTTCATGTCCCGTTTCAACTTAGGAATCACAAAGTTCTTCAGACTTCCTGACTTGCCACCCAGCAGGTACGAGGGGAACTCACTATGTTTGTTCTCAAGAGATTGCTGTTTGTTTCCAGCTTGGCAGCTAATGCTGCCATCCCCACTTTTCCTCTCTTTCGTATTTTGGGCGTTTTGAAGGCCGGAACTCTCTTCTGTCTTCTGTCGACCATTGAGGTCAGTGGATTTTCTGCTTCCGTCTTGCTTCACTCTAGGGCTGTCAGCTTTAGTATGCCGGTCAGGAGAGTGTCTGTTGCAGTTTTCCCTTGACGTCTTGTGCTTCCTTTCCCTGTCTCTATCTCTGTCCTTATCCCTATCCTTGTCTTTTTCTTTGTCTTTTTCTTTGTCCTTATCCCTATCCTTATCTTTTTCTCTGTCCTTATCCCTATCTCGATCTTTATCTCTAACTTTTTCTCTGTCCTTATCCCTATCTCTATCTTTATCTCTAACTTTTTCTCTGTCCTTATTCCTATCTCTATCTTTATCTCTAACTTTTTCTCTGTCCTTATCCTTATCTTTGTCCTTATCTTTTTCTCTATCCTTATCCCTATCTCCAGCTTTATCTCTTTCTCTGTCCTTATCCCTATCTTTATCTTTTTCTCTGTCCTTATCCCTATCTTTATTTCTGTCTTTATCCTTATCCTTCTCCCTGACTTTATCTTCTTGAAGTCTGGAGTTACGCTCCGCCTTGCTAATGGTTTTTGGAGTCTCAGGTTGGCCGTCTTGGGATCGGTGACTGTTGCGGTTCTTTTCCTCTTTCTGGCGCAAGTCTGAATGCTTGTCATGTTTCTGCCGTGGTGTGTCTGGCCGTCTGTCATCTGAGTGGCCTTTGCCACCGGCAGTTTTGCTGTCATGTTTGTGTTTGGATTCGCGTCTTTCTTGCTTCTCTTTGGGGGTTTCTGGTTGCCCATCTGAGCCAGACTTCTTGGTGTTCTCGGCATGCTGTCTGATGATCCCAGGTCTGTTTTCAACAACTGTATCTACCTTTCCATCCGCCTTTGACTTTAGTTGCCGTAGGCGGTCCTCACACAACTTCTGTGCTTCCAAGACCACTACAGGCTGTCCTATCATTCTGCCAGCTTGCTGCAGATCAATACTGACCATCAAGGCAGGCCGGCTGGCACCGTTACTCGCAGAATTCGTCTTCTTGGGTGTCAACTTGCTGTCAGTGTTGCCCCCTTGTACAGTAGGCCCGTCACTTGACTCAGCTCCGGATTCCTGAGGATACGAGTCTTGCTTCCGTTTCTTCAGTGGCTTATCTGCGATTAAGAAAAACACAGCTTAGATCTTCTGCAAATATAAACCAATCTAGGTCTTGAAAAAATGCAAAAAGACAAAGGACAATGGCGGACACACAATACCTTTATCCTGGACTTCTTTAGACCACCTTTCTCTCTCACTGGCCGACTCGCGTTCTATTCTCTCGATCTCTGCAAGTGTGTCCATCTCAGCATCATCAAACACGACCCCACTGATGACTCCAGACTCCTTGGTGTTTGGTCGAACAGGAACCTGCTGACAGTTTGCCTGCTCCTCAGCACCGAACCTGTGTGACAAGTCCTGGGCAGTCCTCGACAACTGATTATTATTATTCGTCAAATCCGTTTCATGGTCCGAGTCGACACGTGGCCTCGGAGGAAGATCTCCAGATTGATCCATTTCTGAAAACTTCACTCGGGACAGTTTTATAGTCAGCCTGGCGGACTCTTTTGATGGAGAACTAACAATGCCATACGAGGCATTCCTTTCTGCCTGCTCGTATTCTTCTCTACTCCTTTCTTTCTGCTTCTTTTTGCGGTCAGCGGAGGTGAGGAGCAGGTCAGGTGCTGCACCCGGTGGCACATCTGGTGGAGGGGACTGCATGATAAGGTGAGGCCTGGACCCTGCTTAAACACAAATAAATTCAAGGTAAAGTGAGCACCATAGAACAAGTTTGACTGTCTAACTGAACAATTGTGCATTAAAGAGGACCTATTATGCTTATTTTCAGGTGCATACTTGGTGCGTTTTGGGTTTCTACTAGAACATGTTTACATGCTTTAATGCTCAAAAAATGCTTGACTTTTCTCATACCGGCTGTGCTGTGGGGCCACTTTTCACTTTCTGTCTAAAACGCTCCGTTTGAGCTCCCCCCCCCCCGAAAAGCCCAGTCTGCTCTGATTGGTCAGCTGGCCCACTGTTGTGATTGGTCAACCAAACCAAACTCTTCGGACTCTGATCGAGCTTCGCTCTAACTAGCTTTGTTTTAGGGCATGCCAAACTAGCCGCTAGGCAGGTATTATGCAAATGTATTACTTGGTGACATCACCACGTCACGGAAGAAAAGGCGGGACTTCAAGCAAGGCATTTCAGGCAGTTCAGGAGCAGTGTTTCTGCGGGGGAGAGTAACTCCCTTTGGCGTGAACTTTGGCCTTTGTAACTTTGCAGACCTTTTACATGCACAAAAAAACTATATAACTCAGTAACGTAAAGGGAAAAAAGCATAAAAGCATAATAGGTCCCCTTTAATTTTGATTCCACAAAATGAAGAAGAATGGACTTGTTGCTATTGAGGCATCGTACTTTTAGCAGTCTCTTCACTCCCGGCAGGTGAACACACGGACTGTGGTGATTTAACTGGAAACGTGGCAGCCCTCATGGAGGGGTCGTTCTCCTGTTGGAACACAAGACATTTATCAACCCTTTAAACAGTCAGCATCTGCTGAGGTGCACTTCAGAATGTCTTGATTTCTCTGCGTTACCTCATTTCCCAGTCTATGAGCCATGTTGATGTAGTCTTCATCTGAGCCTAGTCTCGCATTATGATTAGATGAAGCACTTGATAGCTGACCAGAGACCTTGTCGTCATGGATATTTCTAACTAAAACAGAGAGCGAAATAAAATATCCAGTTAAATTATTTGTGATGTACATTGCCTCACGTCTCCCTGAGAGACAGATATCTTCTTTTCCACCTTTACAGACAGCTGTGGTTTAACCATGTTACAATAAGAAAGTAGGATTAGTTAAGCAATTTGCTCGTGGCAAAGTTAGACAGGCCGGGTAAGTTTATCTGAAAAACCATGCAGGTGGTGTCATTTTAAAAAGAATAATTGCAGTGAGAGGAATTTGAAGGTATTTATACAGCGGAAGCTTAGTGTTCTGTGAGGGAACAAGGTGTGGTCACCGCCTCAGAGCCACACCTTGAATATGTACAATACAGCATGTAGTCTATTGTGGAAGGCTGCTTTTACGTAGAATGCTTAACTGAGAAATAAATCAAGATTGTGAATCAAAACAGAAGTCATGCAATAATCACTTGATAGTATTTTTCTTGTTGAATATTGTCAACATTGGCGTGTTTTAACCAGTACGAATGCACACAAAATTAGGGCTGTGTATTGGCAAGAATCTGGCAATATGATATGTATCATGATACAGGGGTAACGATTCAATATATTGCAATATATTGCGATACTGTAAGCAAGGCTATTGCAATTTTTGTTAATATAATTTTAGGAAAACTATCATAGTAAAAGAACACACCAGAAATAATCCATTTTAGAATAGGCAAAAATAACACATTTATACTGCATGCAAATACTGCATGGTTTTTGCCCCAAGCTGCATGGGAAACTGCAGTATGGTTTATGAGACTCGTGGGTACCCACAGAATCCATTTTCATTCACATATCTTGATGTCAGAGGTCAAGGGACCCCTGTGAAAATCGCCATGACAGTTTCCTCGCTAAAAATTGTGCATAACTTTGGAGGGTTATTTAGCCTCCTTCTCGACAAGCTAGGTTTTCTAGTTTCATATGATACCAGTCTTCACTCCAGCTTTAAAACTGACCAGCTACAACCTCCGTAAGATCAAATAGTGGCCGGGCCCTGGGATTTTTAAGAGATTCATTAAAACTCGATACAGTGTCATGGAGAATCAATACAGTATCGCACAGCATAATATCACGATACTCATGTGTATCCATTTTTTTTACACCCCTACACAAAATTGAAGATTAAACAACTCTTCCATGTTATTCATCCAAATCAACCCATTGCTATTCGCTGTTCCTCGCAGAGGTGTGACAGAATTTGTACTCACCTTGCTGTGTCTGTTGGTGTTGAGAATAACTGGGTGGGTTGTACTGCATGTAGTCTGCAGGACTCTGAGGGGTGTAGGGACTGGGTATAGGGCTGTTCTGCTGGGGTACAAACCGAGCGCCTGAACCAGACTGCGGGGATGTAAAGCATCTGTGGAGGAGGAAGAAGTAGTCTTAGTAGAAATACAGACACTTCTGCGTCTACATCATTCTGACTGTATGCTGGCACTGCCTTACCCAGAGGGGCTCTGAGTGGTTTGCTGATAGTTTGATCCTGGACTCCCATGCACCTGGTTCTGAGAGATCTTATACTGTTGGATCATCGGCTGCTGCATTACACCTAAGAGATGAAAAAAAAAATCTATGATTAAGGTCATACAAACAAGCTAAATATACACAATTTCGCAGCAACAAAACTCTGCAATGTACCTCAGGAATGGAAAGTCTGTGGTATAGGGTTACATATCTGATAACATCTACACTTCTTGAAATGAGGTAGCTCAGGTTAAACAAAATATTAAAAAGTGAGATAGAATAACATCGCCAGTGTATCAGCAGCTACTCAACAGCAATACTAGGTACTACTAAGGAGCTACAATCTTATAAATCCTACCTTCCTTTTACCCCCATTAGCAGTGTGTCAGATAGATGTTGTACTGGACACCATTATATTGAGAGGTTTTTCTACCATTCTGCCCCCCTGATTTGTGTACTGTAAACTGTAAATGGGGGTGGATGAAACATTAGAAACGGTAGCTTTCAATATAATACCACAACACCACCACGTGCAGCCACAAAAATGACTTTAGTTGAATCAAGATCAGTGCCAATAAAAACATTAAAAGCTTAAAAGAAACAAATATAGGATTTGTTGAAAGGTTACTGTATTAATTTATTACACGTACACATGGTGAACTGGTAACTCTGTGTATCTTTGTAAAAAGTACTCAAATTTTCAGTCATATATACACTGTAATGTATATATAATTGGAAACACAGTAGTATGATTCTTAGTACCAATGATAGTAATAGTATCATAATCATATTGTGAGGCACTTCACAATGCCCAAACTACTTTTTCTGTATTACTTTATTCTTTAGCTTGTTAAACATTCTGGAAATAAAATGTACCACCACAAAAACTATTTGGAGTTCAGGGTGATGAAGGAGGAGGTTAAAGCCGCAGTAGAATGGCAAGTTTACCGAGGTGCGAGGTTATGCACATCCTGTCTAGTGTCAAGTACACATTCAGCACATCTTTGAAGTAGCATTTCACCGGATCAGAAGCACTACATTCTTACTGCTGGCTAAAATGCCACAAAAAAATGACTAGAGAAACACATTTCGCTCAGCGCCTTCAACAGGCTCATGCATGATTGTTAATAAATAATCCTTGATTAAATAATCTGATTATATATTTTTAAGCACTAAGTGTGCGGTCACTACCACAAACTCTTGTGGTTTATTGTTTTGGATGTTCATCTTGCAGTTGCTAGCACCTCTAAATCTACAGGACATACTGTGCTCAAAGATTTTTTTTCTCTTTGGCACAAATACTGATTCAGTATCAAATTGTGTATGCAAACTTTATGCAGTACTTATAATTACCTAGAAGGCTTCCCTGAACAAAGGTTAAAAGATAAATATGCAAGTGTTTATGGCAATTAGGGATATCATTTATGATAAGAAAACAAACTGCTGTGCATGGGTTTCATGTCAAAATATGTTTTTAAATATTTTTTGCTGTGGCTAAACATTGTGTGACGTGCTATATTTGTCAACAAACTATAAACCATTGCTTTAAATTTCTTATGGAAAATAAAGATGATCTAACAAGCTGTGTTTACCATACTAGGTGGAACTGTACAAGGAGATTTTAAAAGAGGCAACGTGATTATTAGGAGATTTCATCTCTGTGTTTTCAGTAAAGACACATACAGTATTTAAAGGGTTGGTTCAGCCAAAGAACTAAGATTTCTTCCACCTCCACAATGCGATGAGGGTGAATGGAATTTCATTTTGTTGCTCACCACATTGGAAAACGGCTTAGGAGTTAAATTGAGCGTAAGATGACGACCATGAACCACAACGTCCCCGGTTTGAGTCTGGCCGGGATACTTTTGTTGCATCTCTCTCCGCTCATACCCTGTTATCTCTCTACCGGTGCTGTCTTATAAAGGCAAATAATGCCAAAAAACACAATTTAAAAAAAAAAAAAAAAAAAAAGTGTCCCTGTTGCACTGGATAAACCACAAACTGGGTTGTGAACAGGTTTAACTGGAACTACTTTCTTTTTCTGTCATGCAACCCTTTAGAAGCCAATAAATCCCTTTGTCTTGTTATAGCAGAAAAAATACAAGTGGAATTAATAACATCAATGATGGCTGAGATCAAGTAATTACTGCAATGCAATACAAGACTAGTAATGATTAGTTACACCTGTGTTTTATAGGTCGAAAGGTCTGCTGTGAAAAAGGTCGATGGCTCTGCCCCCAGTTTGGGAACCACCAGTGTAGTGAAACTAAGCACAAATAGTGCATCTGACCCATGCCCAGGTGAATAAATAGTTATAGTGAAAACCAAGAGTACAGCCAGGGAGAGAGCATGCACTGGGTTCAACAGCAACGGCTCAATGCCTCCCCCTTCCCACCCCAAACCTTGTACTGGGTTAACATACTTTTGTCCCTGAAGATTTTGGGGTTCCTGGACAGCAGAGTTTGTAGAAGCATTGGCATGTCACCCTCGGGTTCATCGTTGCCCAAGTTGTCCTTCAACTCTCTGGGAAGCAAACAAAAGTATAGTCCACAGTCATAATTCTTGCAGGCAATCGCTGCCCACTGGGTCTAAATGCAGATTTGACTAATGCATTTTGATTCCTTCCAGTCTCAATCACCAAGACGCTGCGAAAGATCGGTGAGTGAGCGGTACTTACATGTGTTCAGTGGAGACCTGGTTAAGGCTATGTGCCAGCTGAGTCACCAGATTCTCGTCCCGACACACCAGCAGGCTGCTGACCTCTTCGGAGATCCGTCCATTGTAGAGCAGACTCTTAGCGGTGGTGGCGGGGAGAGGAGAGGGCAAGGGCAGCTGGTTCAACACTAAAAGGATGATGGGCAGACAAGTTAGGTAGGGTGGAAACTAGTAAATAAAAGGAAGCGAGATGGGAGAAAATATAAAAGAAAACTGTTTTGGAAAAAGATTAGTACATGAAAATATTTGGATTAAATTTTAAGGATTTAAAATATTAAAAAATGCAACTGAACCACTCTATTTTATAGTAATGCCATTTTTTTTAGACAATGTACATTTTGGATATGTCAACTTAAGCTTGATATATTCTACTTGTACATTTTCGAGTTAACAGGCCTCAGAATACATACCAAACTCATGATAATAAACGTGCTGTCTATCTTCTCATCAAAAGATCTTTAAAATATGGTAACATCAGAGTGAAGAAAGGTCCATTGACCGCTATGTTCAAGTTACAATTTGTACAAGCTAATGAGATCAAATAGAATAGTTCGGCAATAAATCATATTTTTGTGCAATGTATAATTTTCCATTGTATTAACAGTTATTCGTTTTTTCTTTCATCAAAACTGGTTTGGGGTCTTCATTAGAAACAGAGCTCCACTTCACTTTTGTCTGCCCTGAAATCACCAGCAGTGAGAAGCATCACAATTGCCAGTATTTAGCTTCTAGTAGAACTACACATTATACTAGAAGCACTAGAACCCTACACACAGTATAACATCTTGGCAGTCAGATACTCCTGGTTTGAATGTTAGTATTTAGGCTGTGTGAACAGCATTAGAGAGAGAGAGAGAGAGGATGTTGCACTTACAGTCTGTCAGGCTAGCAATTCCAGCAAGAGTAGTGATGGGAACATGAGGCATATCACCATTCATGCTGAAGATGAGGTCAAGAGGTCGTGTCAATGCACAGGCTGCTCAATATCACCAATCTCTTCCTATTCCTCACATCTCCAAAATGCTGCAGAGACACAAAAAAAGAAGTGGCAACGTACACTTTTTACAGAATGTTCACTAATGTCAAGGTATGGTTGCCATTACATGCAACACTTTTCATGTGAGGATTAAGATAAGATAAGATAAGATAAGATGAACCTTTATTAATCCCTGGAGGGAAATTCAGGTGTCAAAGCAGCAACATCAGCAAACAGAGTGAAACACAGGAGAGGTACACGTATACAAAAATTATAAAAACAATAATAGAGATATAAAAGACACAGAGTTGAATGGGTGAACATAGTGTGTGCAGTCCGTCAATAACTAAATGTAGTATGTACAATAAATAAATGTAATATGTACATATGTGCAGTCTATAAAGTGGTATATAGGATGTATAGTGTAAAGTAAGTTTAAAGTTTAAAGGGCACCAGTGGTTAGAGTCCAAGATGGTTGCAGATAGTGCATGTTTAAAGTTCTTAAAGTCCTCATAGTTCTCATATGGGGGTCAGCCTTGGTTGTGGAGCCTGATGGCTACCAGCATGAAGGACTGACCCAGGCGCTTTGTGTTGTGCCAAGGGGTGATGAGTCTGTGGCTGAAGGTGCTCCTCATCTTGACTATTATGAGTATTAAGAAGTACAGCCAAATGTTTTTTTTTTCCATATAACTATGCTTCTTCTTCTGGGATGTGAAAAAATGTGCCTGGCTCATGAGTGTGCATTAATACACTGCCAACATAACTCCTGCACCTTCTGACTTAGACAGTTTATACCGGCCTTATAGCAAGCCTGGGCATGCCTTTTACAAATTATTGATCTGGATCAGCTCCTGGTGTCCAAAACCAATCTTATGATCTGGTCCCTTTCTCCTCTCCACACACACACACACAGCTTCAGTGTGTGCATTATTACACTGCCAACATAACTGCACCTTCTGACGTAGACACTTTATACCGGCCTTATAAAGCAAGCCTGGGCATGCCTTTTACAAATTATTGATCTGGATCAGCTCCTGGTGTCCAAAAACCAATCTTATGATCTGGTCCCTTTCTCCTCTCCACACACACACACACTCAGTTTGTGCATTGTTATAGCTGTGATTCCAAACCATCTTATTGCTCTGGTCCTTTCTCCTCTTACACACACACACACACACACAGCTTTCAGTGTGTGCATTTCTATAGCTGTGATATGTCGAGCATTGCAATGACTGCAGACAAACCAACAACATTAGCTCTCCTATGAATGCAGTAGAAGTGGACACTTGAGTGGTGACGGACCTAGCTAGCTATATCTGAGACACAAAAAGTTACAACAATGTCTAAGCATCTCTAACCTCACCGTCAGCCTGTGTCTCAGTAGTTTATAACCACAGTCGTAGCTGAAACCTACTAACAAAAGCTATTCACAAAACCACAACGTTATATCTCACCTTAATTCTTTTGTGTCACAGTTTAAGGTTTCCGGAGCCAAACACACAACATTAAGCTAAGCTAACGCGAACGTTGACACCATAATGTGACTCTATTATTACTCATTTACTACTATGTCGTCTTTTAAAACACTTATCTAAGAGTACAACAGCTTAACGACGCGTGAGAAAGTGACTAAACATCGCAGGTTAGCCGGCTTAGCAACAAACAGGCTAGGTAGTGAAGCTAACGTACGCTAGCTGGTAGTGTAACTTGTTAAGCTAGTAGCGTCACCGGGAGAGCATCAGTTAGCTCATATACTCTCTCTGTGTCGCTGTTTTTACAGAGTATGTGGGTTTATATCTTCACATCACACTTACTATGGCCTTCGTGGATTTCTAGCCGACACAAATGGACCTCGGACTTGCCTTTAGGAAGCGTAACCCCGACCTGACGCCAGCAGGGAGGCAGTAGCAGGGGTACAAAGCAAAGACCCCATCAACACCAGATCACACACACACACACACACACACATATATATATATACACATATATATAAATATATAAACCGCCTGGGTCTGATCCACGTTAACGCTGGTTCCTCAGCAACGATATGTGTCTGGCAAACCGGAAACACTCGGGAAAATGTGTCCTGTTATTGTTGAATGTGGTTTATTATTTACCTCTCTCGGATGTGTGATGAGAAAGAGAAGTGGTGGTTTCTGTTGGAGGAGGAGGAGGAGGAGGAGGATGGCAGCTGGAGCTCTGGAGAAGAAGAAGAAGAAGAAGAAGAAGTCTCTAGCTCCCTCTCTCTCTCTCTCTCCGTCCAACACTGTTCACACAGCTCCTCTCCGGATAGTAATATAGCTTACACAACGACGGCTGCTGTGATGAGCCCCGTCGGGAGGAGGACTGAGGGGGTTTTCTTCTTCTTCTTTCTCACGGTGAACATGTCATAGCAGCTGGGATGAGGATGGTGGAGGTGGAGCAGAGCATCATCCACAGCTAGAACCGGCCTTTATATCAAGACGGTGGATGCTATATGATACCGGTTAATGTTCGGGAGTGAAAACAATCGAGGAACAAGAGAAAAAAGGGGGGATCCACATTGTCTATCCCCCTCACCCTTCTCTCTCTCTCTCTCTTTCTCTCTTTCAAAATGACGACCGGAAGAACCGGTAAAGGGAATAACTCCCTCAACCGGTGAGGAGCCGTGGCTAATTAACGTTTATTATCACCATTGATTGAACAACCCAGTATAAGAACCTCCTGGGATCTTAAATATGGTATTACAATGGTATTTCAAAGAAAAAAAGATTTATGCATGACTTGAATGAAATGATCAAATAGTCCTTTTCTGATCATCTGTCATTCACTTTTTTAAAAATTGTCTATTCAAGTGAGAAGAGATGTACTTGTCATCACAACACACCAATCAGCTGACAGCTTCCCTAAAAAAAAACTTACCCAGAAGCTGCAGAAGTATCCTCCTTTTAGGTTTTCTCACAAACTATTCAGGGATGCAGAGGTGTAGAAACATGTAGGCTAATTGAAAAAAAAAAACATGCATACAGGGATGAAGCACCTCCTGGGATCTTAATGTGTTATTAAAATGGTACATGTTTTTAAAGATAAGATTTATGCATGACTAGAATGATAAAATAGTCCTTTTCTGATCACCTGTCATTCACTTTTTTTTTAAATTTCTCTTGTCTATTCAAGTGAGAAGAGATGTATGTACTTGTCATCACAACACACCAATCAGCTGACAGCTTCCCTCAAAAAAACTTACCCAGAAGCTGCAAAAGTATCCTCCTTTTAGGTTTTCTCACAAACTACGTTTATTATCACCATTGATAACACAGCCAGTATAAGGACCTCCTGGGATCTTAATATGGTATTAAAATAGTACATGTTTTCAAAGAGAAGATTTGACTAGAATGAAATCCAGTAATAAAATAGTCCTTTTCTGATCATCTGTCATTCACTTTTTTAAAAATTGTCTATTCAAGTGAGAAGAGATGTACTTGTCATCACAACACACCAATCAGCTGACAGCTTCCCTAAAAAAAAACTTACCCAGAAGCTGCAGAAGTATCCTCCTTTTAGGTTTTCTCACAAACTATTCAGGGATGCAGAGGTGTAGAAACATGTAGGCTAATTGAAAAAAAAACAACATGCATACAGGGATGAAGCACCTCCTGGGATCTTAATGTGTTATTAAAATGGTACATGTTTTTAAAGATAAGATTTATGCATGACTAGAATGATAAAATAGTCCTTTTCTGATCACCTGTCATTCACTTTTTTTAAATTTCTCTTGTCTATTCAAGTGAGAAGTATGTACTTGTCATCACAACACACCAATCAGCTGACAGCTTCCCTCAAAAAAACTTACCCAGAAGCTGCAGAAGTATCCTCCTTTTAGGTTTTCTCACAAACTACGTTTATTATCACCATTGATAACACAGCCAGTATAAGGACCTCCTGGGATCTTAATATGGTATTAAAATAGTACATGTTTTCAAAGAGAAGATTTGACTAGAATGAAATCCAGTAATAAAATAGTCCTTTTCTGATCATCTGTCATTCACTTTTTTAGAATGTGTCTATTCAAGTGAGAAGAGACTTGTCATCACAACAAACCAATCAGCTGGCAGCTTCCCTCAAAAAAACTTACCCAGAAGCTGCAAAAGTATCCTCCTTTTAGGTTTCCTAGGTTTCCTCACAAACTATTCATGGCTGTAGAGGTGTTGATTGAACAGCCAGTGAGGACCTCCTGGGATCTTAACATGTTTTTAAAATAGTACATGTTTTATATAAGATAGGATTTATGCATGACTAGAATGAAATCCAGCAATGATAAAATAGTCCTTTTCTGATCATGTCATTCACTTTTTTAAATATGTCTTGTCTATTCAAGTGAGAAGAGATGTATGTACTTGTCATCACAACACACCAATCAGCTGACAGCTTCCCCTTAAAAAAATGTACCCAGAAGCTGCAAAAGTATCCTCCTTTTAGGTTTTCTCACAAACTATTCAGGGCCGTGGCTAATTAACGTTCATTATCACCATTGATAGCAAGGCAATAAGAACCTCCTGGGATCTTAATATGTTATTACAGTGGGACATGTTTTCAAAGATAAGATTTATGCATGACTAGAATGATTAAATAGTCCTTTTTCTGGTCATCTGTCATTCACTTTTTTAAATATGTCTTGTCTATTCAAGTGAGAAGAGATGTATGTACTTGTCATCACAACACACCAATCAGCTGACAGCTTCCCCTTAAAGAAACTTACCCAGAAGCTGCAAAAGTATCCTCCTTTTAGGTTTTCTCACAAACTATTCAGGGATGTCGAGGTGTAGAAACACTGTAGGCTGATTGAAAAAAATCACCCTAATTTATAGTACCTAACAGGCCAACATGTATACTGGGATGAAGCACAAAAGTAGGCTACAGTTTGAGACAAATCAATACTGACTCAATTTCATAAACAGGATTTGGTCTCCCTCTTGTGGAGAAAAATGTAAATATTTTTGCAGACTAAAGTTTTCCTATCTTCCAGCCTAGAGGTGTCTCCTCCTCCTTGTCCAGCATACCCTTTTCTGTGACATTTCAAATTTGATCATCCGAGGAAAATATCTGTGCAACACATCAGTTATTGTGTTGCACAGCTTAAATGATGAAAACAAACAAACACAATTCGAACCATTTTATGTTATTGAGAATGAGCCGCTGTAAGAAAATGCTCTTATTACTTATTCGCCTGAATATCAACTCCACTTCATTTATTGCTTTTATTGGCCTTTTCTTGACTGTATGTGTTACCTGTTTATGTGTCCTTGCCCTCATTTGTCCCTGTGCTTGTCATCGCAACTTTTAATATTGACTGATGTATTTCTTTATTAATGTAAAGCACTTTGTGATCTTGTATCTGTGAAAGGTGCTATACAAATAAACTGTACTTACTTACTTACTTACTTATACTCTGGCATATATTCTGGATGAAGACTATCATCAAAAATCAACAGAGTGATTTATAAATTTAAAAAAAACACACACACATGAAGCTCAACATGAGTCAGAGGATGGATTTATTGATAATGATTATTCAGGAGCAAAGGCAATATGAGATACGGAACCCTATCTGAAACTAAAAAGGACTCCCTCCATTCTACAGTTTACTGAGGAAATAAAAGTCATCTGAACATCCTTTCCTCCTGAAATTAGGTTCATTCTTTTGTGCCAATCACAGTTAAAAAACTAGCACTTTTGACCACACATCAACTTGACACTTGGTTGATTGAATGAGGAGAAAGGAGACCATACTGAGCCTCCATCTCTCCTAAAAGGTTCACTTCACTTTTTGGAGATTTAAATGCCACCAACTGCTCTAGGTAGCCCATATGCTATGTAGTTTGTAGATTGGTGACTCTATACAGGTCAAACCTTGTGGGGAGTTTTTTGGGAGGATTTTCAAATTAACTTCATGTGCTGACACTGCAGCAGATGAACAACAAAAGGTCCCCATGGATACACCAAACACAATTTGAACAGCCTTGAGCAACAGCAACAGTTTATGAGAGTGTGATGACCATAGAAATATAATATATATTTTATATCTATGGTGGTGACACTGGTTTGACACATAATTTTTCATTTAGTTGAGTAATTAACTTGTGGTCCCATACAGGCTTTTACTCATACTATTACATGTTTTGTCATGTTACATTTCATGTAAAATGTTTTGACTTGTTGTCATTTGTTGTTATTAGCAGTTTTAGTGTTGTTGATTTATTGTTTCTTATAGTTTGATTGTTTTTTGTTCTCTTTGGACTTGTGGTTGTTTTTTTTATTGTCTTTAGTTTTGTTGTTTTTGATTTATTGTTTTCTTTGTTTTGGTTGAAGTTAGTTTTTCATTTGTTTATGGTTCCCTTTTTTGCTTTGGATTTTAACTACATCATTGTTTTTACATTGTGATGTACGGACCCCAGGAAGAGTAGTATCTACCATCCAGGGATTCTGGATATTTATTTGTTCAATTATTTATTTTATAAAGTAGGGCTAGGCAATGATCAGAATCATAATAACTGTTCATTTTTTAATATATATCTTTTGAAGGTGAATTAAAGATTTCTCTCAAAGTGAAATATTATAAAGATGACAAGGTTCAGTTGTCTTTCTCACTGAGAGTACATGTACATCTAATTATATGGCAAGACAATTGATTTATTGCTTATTGTTGTGTTTCACTCTTGTTTTGAAAGTCTTTTGCTTTTTCTTTTTGTTTCCAGACAACTGATTTTCTTTATTTCTGTCAGCCTTTTAGAAGAGAATAGCTCAAATATTGTCATAGGTTATTTAGTGCATACTTGATAAGGAGCTTATATAATAGTATTTTTATGGTATTTGACTATATTTTATGATACAACCATAATATTCCAATTTCAAGCCACCTGTAGAATGCTCTGGTATTGAATTAGGCGTTTCAACTTTAATTGTATTATTTACTGGGTTGAAGTAGGCCTATACATTGGCTGTAGCTCTTGGATTATTATATTTGTGAATAACAATACCACACACACACACACTTTCCTATGAAAAGCCAGCAGCTGACTCCTGTAGTTTCACGAGTGGAGAATAATGTTGCGTTGAGGACCGCGGGGCTTCACGGTAATTACTCTGCTTCAATGGGTTTATCCATGAGCCTCTAACCCGTGACGGTCATGAGGGTTTTGTGCCCCTCTCTGCTCTCCAGCACACTGAGACAAAGCTATCTGAGGAGTGAAGTAACACAGAGCACCAAGGACCAATAAGTCTTTTTGAGAGGACATCCCAACCAGAGGAGCTGCTCTCCAAAATCTAATTATCCAATTTGGTAAGATGATGTTTGTTTGTTTCTGGCAGGGGTAGCCCTATCATAGGCAGTTACTTTTAATTAATATTACTTTCAGCTGAAGTCCAAATAGTTATAACCTGATCAGACAGGACAAAGAGATTAAATGCTGAAGTAGTAGAAGTAGTATTAATTTATACTTTACATACTGCAGGATGATCAGTGAGAATAATATTAATAATAATATTAATAATAATAATAATAATAATAATAATAATAATAATAATAACTTTATTTATATAGCACCTTTCATATAGAACCTTTATAAAAGCAGGATAAAAGTATTTAACATCCAGAACTTAAGATCTAAACAAGATAAAATCATATAAATAGTGACAACAATATACTACCATTTTTAAAAAAAAAAGCCATAAGATAAAAGTGAGTCTTAAGAAGAGATTTAAAGGAAGATAATGAGAGCAAATCCACTTTGTATAATCAACAAGATTAGCATGTTCCGATTGGTTTATTGTCTGTTTTACAATCTGATTCTTTTTTTGTGATACATTTTTTTATTGGTATTTAAGTATAATCATATAGGGTGGGGTTACAAGTAGTTGATAGGTCACCAATAGAGTAAAAGAATATAATCACAAATGCCCATGTATTAATCAATACAAAATTGACAAGCAGCTACAGAAAAAGAAAAAAACTAACAACAAAAAGCCATTTAAATAAAAAGTTTCTGTGCCACCCTCCCCCCGCAATCTGATTCTTAAACTGTATACTTACACTGTTGCATCTCTGATGCAACCTAAATTTAGTTGTGGCAAAAATAAATAGCTTTTCATTATCAAAAATGTATAGGCCTATATGTATTCACATATTTTTCAAGCATTAAGACTACTCTTTAGGAAGACGAGTTTAACAGAAAATGGGGGAAATGGTAAATAAAATAAATAAATAAAGATATAGGCACTGTATAATTTTACTGACAATCATGTAACTAATTGTATAAAAGTTTTAATCAATTTTTAAAGCAATTAAAACTGTATACTGCATCACTAGTGTAAACTGTATCCTCCTCTTTTTGTAACGTATATTTGTGTATGTATAAAGGCAATGAAGACTAAAGTGATAAGAAAAGACTACTCTTTAGCACTGGGTGAGAGATCATCAGTCAGTACTGGGTGACAGAGAGTGGATGGAAATGCAACTGGACACACAGTGAGGGCAGTGATCCACGAAAAAGCCAATCCAATTTTATTTTAATAAACAGGCCGAAATTAATTTTATCTGAATGTTCAAATGTAGAAAATTCCTACCCAGAAACTATTGGGGGCAGTGGGGTGGAGGAATCAATCAGAACTAATCTATTTCTATTACAAGTAAGAATGGTTGAGGCTTATAAAAAATCCTTTAATGTTGTGATGGAAAAAAGTGAATATGATACATTTTCCATAATAATCCCTATTCCTATATCTTAAAGAGACATAATTAACCAAAGAAAAAGGGTTATATATTCTATAGGCAACAAATCAATTTAACAGTGCACAGATTCATGGTGGTTAAGTGTGTCTGGACTATTATCCATGGTGTAGGAATAAAAGGCATATTTAATGTTCCATACAGCAGATTACTGACACCTGGCATGATTTTAGATATCATATAGGCCATTCTTTAACTTTATTTACATGATGAAAGGGAATAATATGATTTGCTGCACTGAAAGAAAATATGGTTTTATAAAACTGTCAGTGGTTCCAAATTTCTTTCACGTCAAGGACCTCTAAACTGACAAATTAGACCACGGACCCCCATTTGATTGGATTTTTGCTTTTAGATCATTTATTACAGAAAGAAAATATATTATTCCTCTTTTTGCTGCATTGGGACCCCCTGGAACCCTCTCAAGGATCCCTGGGGGTCCCCAAACCCCACTTTGAAAACCACTGCACTATGTTACTACAATGCAGCTACTTATTCAGTTTATAAAGTGATTTTCTGTTGACTTCCAGCTTGATGCGGCGTAATTGTACAGACGGGATGCCTCGTGGAAACTTCAACATTTATCTTGCCAGCAGCAGACGAGGATACGTCAGAGCTGAGGAGTATGTGTGTCTATTTTATTTTGAAATCAGGGATCAATGCCTTGCTTGTACCAAAGCTTTTTGTATTCTGATCTTTCTTACATGAATCTATATTGTATAAAGCTACATTGTGGTGAATACTAAAAAGCTGATATGCCAAAATAATAGATATAAATATGTGAATTGTGTTGTGAACCACAGGGCGGTGGGCATAGTTCTGCTGGTGGTCATCCTGGCAGCTCTCCTCATCCTGGGCTGCTGGTACTTCAAGAAGAGGAGTGGCTACAGAATAATCAGAGTGAGACCATCATACCCCCTTTAATAAAGTATTAGCCTTCACATTTTATACTTAAAGTGATGATTCATCTGTTATTCGAACTAGTAAAATCAGGTATTGAAGGTTTCTGCAAAATTCCATTCATGCTATGAAGTGATTTCCACTCTTCTGTATTTTCCCCAATATATCCCCCATCCTCATTTCTTACTGTTCTCCCACAATTCCTCACACATCGCTCTCTTTCCGGCAGAGCCCTAGGTCGGGGTCACCAAGTCATACAGAAGGCCAGTACTCAGAGGCAGGACCTTCAGCAGATAACAAGATGGCTCTGACTGACTTCGGCAGCTTCCGACCTGCGGTGAGGGACAGGAAGTTACCCCATGACTTGCTTTACTGGCCCTCTATTGTATCTCCCTGTCCCTAAGTCAAGTGTTTTTTATGTCAGGAAAAAGTTGATAAGGAAGTACTTTATTGTCTATTTAAATAATAATAACTGTATTTATATAGCACTTTTCAAAAACAAGTTAAAAAGTGCTTTACAAAGACATAAAAAGCAAGAGAAATTAAGATAGTAATACATAAAAAATAGTTGATACAGTAAAAATGACAAGCGAGGTAAGAGGTATTAAAACACAGTAACAACAAGTAGCAGAAGAATAACCGATTAAGAGAAAGCAATTCTGAAAAGGTGTGTTTTTAAAAGAGATTTGAAAGACAAAACAGAGTTAGCCTGCCTGATCTCCTCCAGCAGGTCATTCCAGAGTCATGGGGCCTTGACTACGAAGGCTCGGCCTCCTCTGGTTTTTAGCCTTGAGCTACGAATAACTTTAACATTTTTAAAATTTTTAATACACCACCATCCAATAGTTAACTAGTGGATAGACTTAAACTCTGTGCAGTCCATGACAGAGGGTTGTTTAGTACAACACATTGTAGAGCACGTGAAGCTGATGCAATGGATGCCTGAAGGGGAGATTATTGTGTCACCAGACTAGGGGTAGGTCTTAAAAATGGTTCATTCCCAAGGGGAGGTATGTGCATCCATGTGTACGGGAAAAGTGAGGGGAGGAGGTTCAGATCAGCACCCTCACATGTGAGATGAAGTTACAAAAGCACAAATTCCTTTTATACTTCAGTACTTACCAGAATTCTATAAAGAGAGAACATTTTAATCATGCAAGACCAAGACTGTTTAAACCCAGAGTGCCTAACATTTCCAGATATGATGCAGAATTTTATGTAAAATTTTGATGCAATGATATAGCCATAAAGAAAGGCAACATCAGTTTAAGTACTGTATGAAACTTCAGTGAAAATATGTCCCTGTTAGAATGTGTGAATTTTTCTCTGAATCTGCAGCTGTATCATTTACATGTATTTGTTTTACTCTCCTCCAGGTTCCTAATGCTCCTCCAGCCTATGAAAAGATCTCCTCAGGGCCGCTGCCTCCTCCCTATTCGCCCTAAAGGACTTCTGTAGAAGATGGACAGATGTCTGAAGAAGAAAGGAAAATACTGGAGAACAAACTCTAAACTTCATCTGTTGTCTGATGATATATAATCTGATGTCACTATGCTTCGTAGCTAAATATACCAATAGGTGAAACTATTCTATCCCTCACTTTGTAAAATTATTCAATGAACAATGTATATAATGTAGGTTGTTTCAATAAACAATAAAAAAAAAACATTTGTGTATAAGGAAGCAGCACAAACACACTTGTTGGGGACAGTCGCATTGTTTATTCCCATGCAGTAACGTCCACATTTGTTCAATGAAAATGTACCTAGTAAATATTTTTTTGAAAAATCTATATGGTAAAAATAAATAAATGTGACTTCAAAACATTTTATATGGGCTCAAACATGTAGTACAAATTCATCTATTAGTTTATTTATATACCTAAAAAGTAAAATGTAGTTTTCAAACAGTTACTAGTTGGAAAAAAGGATGACGTGACAGAATCTGGATACAGACAGTTGTATTGTTCAAACTGACAAAGTAGAGAAAGCTGTACCAATTATTACTTCTTGAAGCAGTATCTAATGGCACTGAAAAGTATTATTACAAAAGCTTGAGTTGAAATTCATTCAATCTACCCTCCCATTCTACTGGTTTCTTATTACAGGTGTCATTACTGGCCATAAAGTAAAAAAGTAAAGTCGAAGAGTCTATAACATTCATCTGAGGGCAACCTCACCAGTTTCCGCTTGAAAAAAAAAAACATCACAGTATACATTTCCAGTATGTCTGATTGAGCATATAGTTTACCTATAAGATGATCTAACCAGAGATTATAACCTACTGTATCCTAAATGTAAGTACAGCTGGAAAGCAGTTTTTTAAACTAACCCCAGGATTACTACAAGCAATGGATATGAGCCCAGGCAAAACTAAGCAGCTGAAACATGGAGTCCTCACATAGCTGACACAGTCTCAGTTAATTGGTTCACTTTCTGTCTGCCTGTGAGGGCTGTAAAGAGGAATCATGTGTGTGTAGTGCTCCAGAGGAACTGTTGGGGGAAACCGCTAGTGCATCCAGTGGTTTTGGGCAGGCAGTTGGCTCAGCTGGATTGACCTGGCACTGAACTATGTTCAAAACAGCTCCATCGGGACTAATGAGTAGCTTGGATGCTACGTTGGTATGCGAACCTAAGGGTGAGGGCTGCAGAGAGTGCTTTCCAAGTGCTTGATTGGTCAGATCGACAGATGGGTGGATGTTTGTCTTCAGTGATGTGATTGGTTGAGCTGGAGTAATTATTACACTGCTGCCGGATGAAAGCGCCGTGACCACGGGTGCCGTTTCGAAGGTGTTGACGGTGCTTCCGATTGGCGGGACTGTAGCAATGGGCAGCATCCTAGACACTGCGCTTACAGTTGGCGGGACAGCCACTGTTGGCAATACCTGTGTCCGTGCGCCAGCGAGCACTGGTTGCATGACCGCAGGTCTAGATGTGTTGCCGAGTCCCGTGTGCACTAAAGCCTGTGATGGAGCAGTGGAGAGTGCTGCAATTCCAACTGCGGTCTGCAGGGGCTGTATGCCTGGGCCTGGGGTTGTCGCTGAAACCACCTGCTGGACAGGAAGAGAAGAATGCAAAGCCGGTGTGCCTGCTACCACAGGAGCTGCAGCTGAGGAGAAGGGTGGTATGACGGGGCTGGGCGGGGCAACAGCTGATGGGCTGGATAAAACAGGCAAGGATGATAAAGGTGCTGACAATCTGGACAAGGGGGGTGGTACTGCAGGCGAAATGGTGGATGAACATTCAGCTGGAGTGGGTGTACCAGCAGCTAACCTGATTGTAGTCAGTGCTGAGCCGAGAGCAGGGGCACTGGTTGCCACTGGGGAAACGCTGCCTAACCTCGGCGGCGATGAGACCAGAGTGGGCGTACCTACAGGTGGTGATGCAAAGTTACCAGCCTGCGCAGCCGGGAACCTAGGCAGAGCAGACACTACATTTGTTTTACTGGGTAACCACGCTGAGCCAAAACCAGGCGGTCCTGTTAGTCGGACTGGCGTGACATTTGGAGTAGTTGCTTGCAATGATGGACCAACAGCAGGTGTGCATGCTACAAAAGGAGAATTTACGCCTGGCACACCCGGAAACCTGGCTGGGGATTGGGGTAAAACTGGTGCTCGAGGGGCTACAGTGTCATGACTTCCCCCTTGGGGGGGTACTGATGCTCCAGCGCTGGTAGCACTGGCAGTAGGCACTTGTTGTGGTGCAGGGCTAGAGATGATAAGGACGTGGCTGCCTGGACCCAAACCCTGGGGAGGGACTACAAAACGTGCATTGTTAAGGAGGATCTGCGTGCCAGCAGCAAGGGGTGTGGAGGTGTTGATGACTATCCTCTGCTGGATTGTGCCAGTAGCAGAGGTGGTGAATGGCGTGGTTGTTGCAGAGGAGATGGGTTTATTGAGAGCAAGTTGAGAGGAAGGTAAGAAGGAAGTGGTTTCCTCACCAATGCCACTTTGGATATTTGAAGGCTGACGGATAAGAGTGGGTGTGGAGGTTTGGGCTGGGCTACTCTGCACAGTAGTAGTTACCTGAGCAGGAGAGTTGCCGAACAGCATACCTGCAGACATACCAAGGTCCTTCTTGGTGACGTTTCCTGCAGGCAGAGTGGCAGCAGTGGATGAGGAAGAGCCTGGTTGGGAGATCATGGCGAAGGAAGGGACACCCTTGAGCGGAGAGCTGGCGGTCGGAGAAGCGTGAGAGGCAAGCCGGGCGGAACAGCTTGTGATGGTATTTGAACTTGTAAGCGGGACCAGTCCAGCGGTGGTGGCTGTCGGACGGCCTGTATCTGAGACAGACACTGGTGTGCTCTTGGAAGGAGAACGCGACAGGGCACCTATGGTCTGTCCAATGGTTGTTGTCTTGCCTGACAACTGGATCTGAACACCTGGAGACACACAAGAGATATTTTATTCAATAGCTCAACATTGATAATGGGGCTGAATTTAGGGGATTAGTAGGAATGTCCCGATCAAGTTTTTTTGCCCCAGATCCAAGTCATTTAACATAAGGTATGTGCTGATACCGACATGTCATATTATTAACAACTGATAAACTGTACAATTAACCCAAATAGTGAACGCAATAACTGCAGGAAGTTTGTGTAAAACAAGATATTTGGATGAATTTTGAGCAGACTAGTTCGTGTGAATATTGCCTCAAAGATTTTCTGTTATTCTTAGGAACTTTTAATACAAATATCTGTGTTCTGTATTTGTTTTTTTTACAATCACTCATAATTAAAAGGCTTAATTTTTTTGGCAAATTCAACATTTTCTTCTCCCTGATGCTTGGCCTATGTTCAAGTAGCTTTTTGGTTACTTTAACTGCATACATTTCCAATGCAGGACGAGGCTGTTTAGCAGAGAGGGAAGGCTCTGTGACTATAGCTTGTGTTCAGGTCCTCACTGTATCCTTATCCTGTGAAATTTGTTTTAAAGTTTATATTTTAAATAATAATCCCAAATTTAAAATTAGCAATTTTATTTAATTGTTGTCACAGAAATTAATGAAATGCTGAGATATAGGCCAACTGTATATTTTTTTTAAAAAGCTGTCTTACACCCCTTAAAATCAAGAAGGCCTCGCGACCCCTAGTGGGGGCCCCTAGCTCAATATAGCCGATACCAATCAGTTAAAAAATCCCTTAATTGGCCCCAAAACTGATCTTTGAGATCGGATTTGGACATCCCTAGGTCTTAGTATTACCACTTTAATACAATATTTAAATTACTAAATACTGTAGCATCTAAAAAAAACTTAGCTTCACATTCCTCCAACTACATTATGAATTCTACATGTACTAATTGATAAGGTCCCATTGTTGCTATATTTACAGACTGAATCAAAAACAAGATACAGAAGACATAATGAGAATACCAGTGAAACATCACATCAAACAAACCCACCTGAGGGCAGAGTGATGTTCTTGAGCTTGGACAATGCTTCTGAGTTGACAACAGGTTGGCCTGGGCTCAATCCCATCTTTAGAGTCTGACTTGATAATGAAGTGGTCAGCAGTTGTCCACTAGCCCCCGTTGCTATCGCCTGCTTTGGGATGCTTCCCACAGAGGTGGTGGTTGATGTCGCTGTGGGCTGGCTGATGAACATGACTCTGGAGCAAGGAAGGGATTTTGTGTAGGAGGGCGTACCTTTAGATAAGGCTACAGTTGAGGCGGAGGAAGAAGAGGGAGTAACTAGGATGAATTTAGTAACTTGGGATCTCTCATCTGTACTGGCTCGCTTCACACCGGTCTTGCTGATGAACTCCGCTTGCGTGAGAACTTGGGGAACACCAGAGCTACTCAGTGATGGGACGACAACAGTGTTTTTTACTAATGAAGCTTGAAAATGAGAACCGCCAACAGGCGTCTGCGCTAGCTGGCCAATCTTCGTAGAAACAGCAGAGGTGTTGGAGCCTTGACTTATAGCAACAGTAGTGCCTGCGGACTGGCTTCCTGGGCCTGTAACGGGAATGCTACCAGTGACTGCAGAGAACATGGGCGTTGTGAGAGTGGAAGGGGACTTTAATACTGAAGGAACCTGCTTCTGAGGTTGGGCCACTGAGATACTTGTCACTGCTGGGATGGAGCAATGGGAAGTCTGAGAGGGAGCAGAAGAAGAGAGAGTCTGTGCCGTCTTGGAGATGAGGAAGGCTTTAAACTGAGGTGAGATGGTGATGACTGGACTGGTGGACAAAGAACCAAGCGCATTCTGGTCTGAGGATGTCTGGACTCTGACGATGCCCGTGTTGCCTCCTCTAGTTGTTACCAGGATGGACTGCGAGTCGCGGATACACACCGTCTTGAGCTCCTGTTTAGGGTCTGCAGATTTAATAGACTCAGTAGAAACTGCACTAGAAGGAGTCGTGATGGGTGAGGGGTTTGGAGTGACACCTTGGGGGCTGCAGACTTGTGCCCCCTTGTGTCCTGCTGTGTTTAGGGCCCCCCTTTGCAGACGAGGGGAAACAGAAGGAGAAGGTGTCCTGGCGTCTCGTAAGGGAGCCACTTGCTGAACAGGGATTCTGTTTTCGGGAATAGCGAACCCAGGCACATTGGTGGACATACAGAAGGGGCTGGCCACTTTAGAAACTGGGACCTGAATGCCCTTAGACTGTTGTTGATGTAATGAAGACACCTTTTCTTCAGTTTTGTGAATGAGAAGGTTAGAAGGCAGAATCACCAACTGCTGCATGATCTTCTCCCCAGTGTTCTGGTCCACGACGGGATGAACAGAGATCTTGACTGGGCTGCTGCTGTCTTTCCTCACCAGGTGACCCAGCCTCTCAGGTACTTTGTACACCACTTGGACAGGATTTGTTTGTACAGTCTGGGTTGGTTTCGCCTGTGGGGATTTAGGAAGAGCTGCCGTCACTGTAGCCATTCCTGGCTGTCTTACTACTTCAGTCTGTTGTAGTCCTTGTGCCTGATTTTGTTGCAAGTTCTGCTGGGAGCTGGATGGAGAACTTTGTGCTTTTGTAAGTGTTGTGGTAGTCACTGCAGAGGTAGGCAGGGAGACCAAAGACCCTTTGCTCTGTCTGTCTACGACGTTGATCCCTGTAAAATCATCAGGCCGTTTCATTAAGGTCACTTTGTTTCCCACACTCTTAGCCAGCAGGGTGGGGATGGGCGTGTAGCCCTTAGGTAGTCCAGTGGTGGGATGGATGATGGGGGTTCTGGGTGAAAGTGCTGCCCATGCTGAGTTTGAATCCCTGGATTGATTTGATGGTCTCAGTTCAGATCTAGACTGTGGCCCAGAGTCAGGGGTCGAAATAATGTTACTGCTGCCAGCCTGACTTCTGGGCGACAGATTGACGTGTGTTTCTGTGCTGGCCAGAGGGTGTTTTAGGTGGTTGGTAGGTTTGTAGGTCACCATTCTTTCTGCAGCAGATTCACCCACAAACTCCGTGATGTTTGCTGAGAACATAATAGAGATGTCTGTTAGGGATGCACTGATCAATGAGCCATCTATACAGGGTCAAAAGACAGGTAGTACAATTAATTTCACTTCCTCTAGGACAGTTAAATAAGCTCAGAACTGTGTAACTTTAATAACATTACCTCCACTCCAAAGACCTCTGGGAACCAGGTCCTCATCTTCTGATCTTCTATAATGATCTGAGAGTGAAAACACCTCCTTCCCCAAACCACTCGCTTCTTCATCATCATCTTCATCCTCCGATCTTCTATAATGATCTGAGATTGAAAACACCTCCTTCTCCAAACCCCTCTCTTCTTCATCATCATCTTCATCCTCATCATCTGATGATGATGATGAAATACTCTCCTCACGCACAAAGTTATTGTATTCTGGGTGCTTCTTGAAATCATCAAATTCCTTCTTCAAACGAAGCCTGATGTTGAAGCAAGAGAAGAAAAGAAGGATTTGTCTCCAGCTCAGCAATTACTTTATGACAAAAGAGCTTTTTAATCAGTCATATGCTTTGTGCTGGTCAGCTGAGCTCAAACTGCACAATACTAAGAATTATTATCAGCACTTAGCTTTGACAAAAAAAGTATCTATGAAGGTTCGGTCCAATCAAATGAGCTGTACCTGTTCCTTTGGTAGGCCTTAACCAGTTTGGGTTCCCAGGGCGAGAGCTCGTTCAGTAGTCTGATCAGAGTGCTGTGGAGGTCTTTCACTGCTTCTCTCCTATAATACCACCGACCCTGTGAGTTCAAACATGCAAAGGAAACCTGAGTCAAGTCACCAAAATTAAAATTTGTGACCGCATCGTATTCTCCACCAAATACAGAAGGCTCTGGAGCATGTGTAGAAAGCATCTTGGCAGAACTAAGATTGCCACCTACCAATCTCTCTTTGGTGCTCTCCAGGTCATCAAGCTCATCTTCTGTCTTACCGATGAGCTCTCGCAACCCCTCAAGACTGGTGCATACCAACTACAGAGGAGGTAAAACAAATCGAGTAAGAAATTCGTAATAAAGAAAGAGAGACAAGATAAACGAGGGGGAGAAGAAGGGTGAGGCTTAAAAGGGAAACTTTGCCGATTTTCAACCGGCTTTTGTATCATTGCAATGCGGGTGGTATGTGCAAATGAACGATGTTCAGGTTCCCTCCGTTCCTTGGAGCTCCCCGCTCACCCGCCGGCAATAGTCCACAGGATGACACGAAATGATGCGTTTTACATCACCCAGCAGACCCTCACCTAAGCTGAACATTGCAACGATACAAAGCCAGTTGAAAAATCAGCAAAGTTTCCTTTTATATCAAGACTATAAAATAGTTTTATGGAGGAATGTTATGGAATATATGGGTGAATGATTAGAACTGCCCAGATCACCAAGTTTCTGTCTCCTCGGGGACAAAACCGTAGTGCCACAGTTATGTAAATTTGCATTTAGAGTAATAACAACAGGCTTAATAACTCGGCTGATTCTAAGATGTTGGAGAGAGCCTCAAACATCTACACTGAAAATATGGAGGGTACAAATGATGGAAATAGTTGTATGTGAAAAGATGCTGGGAAGTTTGAGCTAGAAGAATAAAATGATTAAATAACAATAAGACAGCTTTAGTGGGTATATGTCCGGAGTGAGCAACCCAACCTTATCAAGATTTTGATGGTATGATACAGCACATATTTAATTGTTGACGTGCCAATGCCCACTGCATTATTGTAACCAATAATTGCCTTTTTATATGAATGTCTGTTAGGTTCCCTGCCTGCTTGTTTGTTTGTTTTTTCACCTTTTTGTTGCTGGATATAACTGTTATAAAACTCAATCAAACTTCAAATTATGTATATAAAAAAAGACTATAAAATAGTTACAAATTAACTTTTTTTTTTAATGATTATTCAGTTAATACACCATTAAAATACACTGATAAAAGAAATAAGAGTCTATATTTCAGCACGAGTGTGACTACCTTAAATGATGGCTCAACTGGAGGTTCATCTTTCATTTTCTTTGACGATTCAAGCTTTTTTCCTGTCAATGAGACAACGAATATAATTATTGAACCAACATGTTTTTACTGAGGAACGTAAAACTTAATATTAGAAAGAAAATAGAAGAAGAAAATATCCCATATGGTATTGTCTCTATGAATGCACACTTACTAGCTGAGCTTGATGCAATACCAAAGAAACCATTGGTCAACGTTGAGCTTATTCTCACCTGTTTTATGTTTCTTCTTCTTGTCTTTTCTTTTGATCGTTGGGGCAACTCTGCGCACTGCAGACTTGGTAGTCTCAGCTGGGTACAGCCTCATCCGGTCCACGTGCTGCAGCTGCTTGTGCTCTCCTTTCACTCTTGGCAGCTGTTCCCTCCCTCGCCTTTTCTTCCGCTTTTTTCTTTTTGTCCAGATTTTGTCATTCACCCTCTCTTCACTTGAGTTTTGAGAACTCTCAGAAGACACCAGCCCTGATGTACCACAGCCGCAGTCATAGTCCTCAGATTTAACATTACTAGTTTTGCTTTTGCAACAATCCAAACAGGAAGGCATTTGGTGTCCCCGACTGGGACTTCCTCCCTCCATTTTCATTGGTTTGGTTGGGGGTGAGCGAGCAGGTGACCTGCCTGTGTAGCTGTGCTCCCCTACACTCAGACAGGGCTCCTGTGTCTCTGCTTTAATGGTGCGCATTGAGCCCAATGGGAAGCCCGGCTCCTGTTTTAATCTGAGTCGCTTGGATTGATGCTCCAACTCTAGAGTTTCTTCCTTCAAATTCATTCCCACACCACGCCCTCCAATAGGACTAGTGTGTGAAAAGTAAAAGGAGTTAGTGTGTATTTTTAAGTCCAATTTAGAGTCTTCACAGGAGTCTCCATCAGAGGACCCCGATTCAGAAACCTCCTTCTTCAGTGACCACAATTTACACTTTTTATCTCCATCTCCATCCCTGTTTTCCCCTTTGAAAACCCCAAGTGCTCTCCCCTTTCCAAAATCATCAGACTCTCCTGTGTCCATTGAGCCTCCATAACACCCCCTGTCACTTGTAACCCCCTCTTCCTTCATTCCATCCGACTCTTCACCCTCTGTCTCTGGCTCTACATCAACCTTTTTGACCCACACAGAAGGGAAAGGAAAAGCGGGGGGTGTGCTGGGGCTCTGGCGGTAGATTCTCAGGTCTGCCCCACAGAAATGTGGGAAATGTATATAGGCATTCTCCTTGCTGTCGTAGCCCAAAATAGACTCCCTACATTCATGAATGGGCTGGGCCAGGAGAGCACCCTGCACATATTTCTGTGTCTCATACACATGGTCACACAGCGCCTTCAGAAGCCATACTCGCTGGTAGAGTGGCAGCAAGTGAAAGGGTTTCTCCTCCAAAGGACTCACCTCCCCGAGAGTGCTGAAAAACTGGTGGCAGAGTCCCAGCTGCTCAGCCCGAGCTGGCTGATCATGGGAGGCACCAACAGCTCGATACCAGCCCATGACCCGCTGCCTGAGTTCTGACTCCCAGCGGTGGTAAGGCAGGGCAGGCCGGCGGTGCAGAGTGGCCCTCTGCTGGGGTGGGGACAGTAGGGAAGACATAATTTTGGACAGTAGGAGGCTGCAGCGGGGCATCAGCAAACAACGCTCCAGATCAAAAAACACAATCTCTGGAAGGTTAAGGGCAGACTGAGCCAGACAGAGAAAGTGCCCTATAGCAGGGAGTTCCCAAAGTGTGTCCACAGTGTGAGGGGAAGCCTGTGACAGCAAAGTCTGCTCCCACTCTTCCACCTCTTTGGCTGACGTTTCCTCTGCCTCTTTCTTCTCAAGCTCACGTTGCCTGAAAGGTCAGAAAACATCGATTGTTGGCGGGTTTACGACAGCAACTTTTATTCTCTCTCAAATATTCACTCACCTCTTCTCCTCCTTGACCCTCTGCTGTTCTTCGAGCCGTAGGGCCTGGACCATGATAGACTCATGCCCACCGACAGTGATGGTAGCCAGGCTACGAGGTGCCAGCCTCCTCCTTGTAGAGGTGCCCCCTGAACTGCGTTCCTCTTCTGCACCAAAACGTCCTTTAGAAGTCACTGCCAAGGTCGTCTTCTCTCGCAGCGTCCTGGTTTGACAGACGAAGAGAAAAAAAAATATGTTTCAATACAAACTAACGACCTGTAACCTCCACTCTGAGTGTGTGTGTTACTGGTCGTCATGGAAACAACATGATTGACAGGCGTCAGACCATGTTGTAAATGCAGACAACAGTGGGCTGAAGGAACCTTTTAGTTCCTTGAAAGGTTTTAGGGACTAAAAGTCCCCGGAACTTTTGGTGGAAAGAAACCCAGATTTACAGTGCCTTCTGTATTCTAAGAATCAGGTTGAAATGTATTGCTTGACTGACTGACATGTGTTGTTGCTTTTGTTTTGTTTCTCAGTCACTGGTACTGTTAAAACAGGTCATAAGCGTTTTACTGTAACTTTCTACCAAAGATAACAAAGATCTTTTATGTGGATTAGCATTTTAAATTGTATACACTGTAACAATTTGGAAAACAGGACAATCTCAGAGCATTAAAATGCTAATTATTTTAAATGTATATGAAGTCAGTGAAAAGGTGTCATAAGAAAAGACAATAGAGTGCTCCGGGGATGAAGTATTTTTGTAGGCCAACCAGGAAGTTGTCAGGATGGTTGGAAGTAATACAGACATCTACACCACTGATAACCCTACAGCAAAACATTTGTTCAAAATGCATAAAGAATTAGTTTGTGGCCATTTTAAATCATGTTACTGAGTAAATCACCTATCGTCATTGTGCGATCAAAGTATACTGTTGAACAAACTCCCATTTTCTCATTAATAAAACAACAGATATAATATAGGCACTTTACATTTATGCCATGTGGAAGTACTCAATGGCAAAAAAGTAGTTCTAATACTATATATCAAAAACTGCATTTACTAAATGTTTGTGAACTAACCTTTCCAGGCAAACATTCGTTGCCCAGCAACATTAACCTCTATTATTGCAACTGTATGATGGGTTTGAACGTTTGCCAGCTAAGCAATTTTTTCAACAGTGTAATTGCGTCATGTTTATTGTTTACCTGGATAGCAATGTAAGCTTCTGCTCCAGCATGATTTCCAGCTTTTGAGCCTGTTTGGAGATCCAGTGGTCCACCCCGTGGCAGCGATAACAGTTCTCCAGCATCAGCCTGAAGTCTGCAACAAACTCTGTTATGGTCCCATACTCTTGGTTGATAAACTTCTCCTCCATCCTCCGCAAGCACATCGACCGCCTGAGCTGTGCCTGACCCCTTCCCCGGACACCTCCGATACCATGCTGGGCCTCCTGGTGGCCGATGGGATGGAGGAACGGGCTGGTGATGCCTTTGTGCTTGTCCAAGAGGAAGCCAGTGAATATTCTATAAGCTTGCTGGACCTCATAGTTCATATCCTCCTCGAAGCTATTGCTGTTGCTGGAAATGCAAACCTCAGGCAGAGAGAGGTCACTGTTAGAGAACTCTGACATGCCATCATTGCTCAGAGCAAGGTGGTCACCCTCAGCGGTAACATCTCCACTATCACTAGGACAGTGTAATAATACCACTGTCTCAACTTCACAGGTGCCATTACTGAGCCCATCCTCAGTTATGATCAGGTCAGTGCTGCTGCTGCTCACCCACTTGGATTGTGAAGACATGATGGGCTGCTGGAGTGCCGAGAGTTGGTCAGTCACAGTCAAGTCCTGGTTGTGGAACAACTGTTGAATACAAGCTGCTGTGATTTGGTCTGTCACATCCACCTGATCCATGGAGCAGGCACCTGAAGTGGGTAAACAAGTGTCACCTTTTGTTGGACATTGATGTTGCAACAACACATTTTGATGCAAAGGGAAAACTAAAACCACAACAAATAAAAAAAGTGCTTACTAAGCATTTAGTAAGTTTCTCTGGTATTGCATCAAGCTCAGCTAGTAAGTGTGCATTCATAGCGACAATACCATATGGGATATTTTCTTTCTAATATTAAGTTTATGTTCCTCAATAATAACATGTTGGTTAAATAATTATATTTGTTGTCTCATCCAAAAAGCAATGACAGCAGGGAGATGATGCTACATACCTAACATACCTGAGATTGCTCGGCTAAGTTTGCTGACATTACAATCCCTGTCAAGGAGCAGGTGCTCACATTATTACAGCCACATGATGCTCTGAACACTGGGATGTCTATCACAATGTGCACAAATTACTAGCAATTAAACTCATTTTGCATAATCTCTGCAAACTTTTCCCTGTTTCTCTGGATCAAAGGCTAGCTAGCTTGAAGTTAGCTATTAGCGAGCTAACTAACGGTTTAACAACAATGTAAGTAAACAAACTTTGCTCTGCTGGCTCACATGGAGATCTACAGTCCCTTATCACAAGACCAGAGGCAGAGCTTCGGCTACCTAACAACATACCTCGACGTTTTCCAGTGCAGCTCCACAGACCTCCAGACACGCAACCAGCTCTTAGCAAAGCTTAGCTTAGCTTAGCACGACAGCCTGCTAGCTGGTAGCTAGGTTAGCTTGCTATTGTCTCCAGTCTGGGGCCTGCAATTGCTGCGTTCGCTGTCCATAATGAAAACACCGTAGCAATGAAACGTCCGGCAGGTAGAAAGTTACGCAGGCATGTCATGTCGTCAGCAACACGGAGTGATGCCAGTGACAGCAGAGATAAGCTAAAGGAGCATCAGCCGGAGTAACACTAGTTAGCTGATTGTCCGACACTGTTCATTCTCACTACTAGCCGTCCAGCTAACCAGCTGGGTCTGCAATGTTGACAGCCACTTTATGACGAGTACAACATCATAGGTGCACTTTAGAAATGCGCCATGTGTCAGATATACTCTGAAGCCTGTAGGCTTTAAAAACAGCTAGTAAGCGACTACTCTGTCTGGCTGCTTTGGAGGCTGCTGACTGAACCGTCCACTTCACTTCCACCCTGCGTGCTCCTGATGCAAACGTGCGCAGTTTGACGTCGCAACACTGTCGCATGTCACACAGCACATTATGTTATTGTTGGTTTTGTATGGAAGTTTTTATTGAATGGAAGTTTTTATTGGACTTTATTAGTTGTAATCCACAGAAGACATTCCACAAATGTGTACCATGATCTGCAAATATTTCACTATCCACAAACATGTATTTTTGTATTTGTGTTATGTATCTGAAGTTTACACTGCACATGGAGGAGACTCTTTCTGTAACTCATTTAAAAAACACTTAAACACTCAAGTTATAGATGAGAGTTTACATGCTGCTGATTCGTGGTTGTGCACAGTATAGTCTTGTCTCCGATGTGCATTTTTTTTTTTTTTTATGATTTTGAATGACAGCTGTCTCCAGATGATCCTCTTTTAGTGGCAATGGGTGACACAATCAACAATAAGGTTAATAATACAGTGCAAAGTGAGCATATGTCAGAAATAACTCATAAAAATTGAGGTTTTTATTGGACTTTATTAGTTGTAACCCACAGAAGACATTCCACAAATGTGTACCATGATCTGCAAATATTTCACTATCCACAAACATGTCTTTTTGTATTTGTGTGTTGTAAAAACACTTAAACACTGAAGTTATAGATGAGAGTTTACACGCTGCTGACTCCTTGTTGTGCACAATAGTCTTGTTACTAATGTGCATTTTTTTTATGATTTTGAATGACAGATGTCTGGAGATGCTCCTCTTAGTGGCACATGGGTGACACAATCAAAATAAGGTTAATAATACAGTGCAAAGTGAGCATATGTCAGACATAGCTCCAAAACTATGGAGGTTTTTATTGGACTTTATTAGTTGTAACCCACAGAAGACAATCCACAAATGTGTACCATGATCTGCAAATATTTCACTATCCACAAACATGTATTTTTGTATTTGTGTGTTGTAAAAAACACTTAAACACTGAAGTTATAGATGAGTTTACACGCTGCTGACTCCTTGTTGTGCACAATAGTCTTGTCGCTAATGTGCATTTTTTTAATGATTTTGAATGACAGCTGTCTCGAGACGCTCCTCTTTTAGTGGAAATGGGTGACACAATCAAAAATAAGGTTAATAATACAGTGCAAAATGAGTATATGTCAGAAATAGCTCCAAAGCTATGGAAGTTTTTATTGTATGGAAGATTTTATTGGACTTTATTAGTTGTAACCAACAGAAGACATTCCACAAATGCACAGGAAGGGCAAATATTCCACGTGTAGAAATAGATGCACAAATGCGTGTTTAATATAATATAAAGTCCAATAAAAACTTCCATTTTATTGGACTTTATTAGTTGTAACCCACAGAAGACATTCCACAAATGCACAGGAAAGCGATCTGCAAATGCGAAATAGATGCACAAATGTGTAGATATCACTTTACATGTAAACCTTAAAGTACGTATTTACAGAGTAAGTTATGTGTATTTGCAAATCGCCCTGTATTTTTGTGGATGTGACTTTTACACAACACAAATACAAAAATACATGTTTGTGGATAGTGAAATATTTCAGGTCATGGTACACATTTGTGGAATGTCTTCTGTGGGTTACAACTAATAAAGTCCAATAAAAACTTCCATAGTTTTGGAGCTATTTCTGACAAATACTCACTTTACACTGTATTGTTAACCTTATTTTTGATTGTGTCACCCATTGCCACTAAAAGAGGAGCATCTCGAGACAGCTGTCATTAAAAATCATTAAAAAAAAAATGCACATTAGTAACAAGACTATTGTGCACAACAAGGAATCAGCAGCGTGTAAACTCTCATCTATAACTTGAGTGTTTTTAAATGAGTTACAGAAAGTCTCCTCCATGTACAGTGTAAACTTCAGCAGCATGCAGTACCCACCTTTAACCGCTAAATGTCGCTGGTGACGCATGTACAACACACAGTTGTTGGACTACATGGGCTTTTTTGTGCCCTTTGTTTGGCCTCTCAGGTAACTCTTGAACACAGGCTGTTTGTTCACCGCCTTTGAAAAGCTCCACCACATGGTTATTCTGGTTATGGCTATATGTTTGGGACTAGTGTGTGTGTAAATCCGATCACCGGAGGCAGGATTTGTTCACTGCCTGAGAAAATTGAATACCTGACAGACCTGACTCAAGACAAAATTACCTCCCCTCTTATTGTGTTTTTTTTTTTTCCATTATTTTCTTTTTATTTATTTATTTATTTTAATTGTGTGATAAAGTGATTACAAAACAGGTGAAGACAAGTGCAGGGACATATAAAAAACAAAACGAGATAACAAACAAACAAAACCAAAACAAGGTGACTAAAGCAGTGTGAAGAATGTGTGAGTGTGTGTGTGTGTGTGTGTGTGTCTGTGTGCATGATCAGGATAATGGGTGTGAGAGTGGCATTGAATGAAACTAGGTGGTAATATATGACATATAGCTATTCTTAAATACACATATACTGTACATACACACACATATACATTTTATATGTAGAGGAGGGAATAAGGGAAAAAATCAATAAATATATATGTACACACACTCATATATATATATATATATATATTAATAATAATGAATAATAATAATAATGATGATGACATTATGATAATAATACCAATAACAACAATAACACCATTACTAACAATAATAAGTGAAAACAAACAAAAAAACATAAAATAAAATAAAAAAAGAAAGAAATACAATAAAAAAAGAAGTAATTATTGTGTTTTGGCCGCTGTAGACCACTGCTGTAGGTTCAGGCGGGTGATTAGAGTTGTTAATCACCAAATTGATCTCTTAAAACAATGTTCCTGGATATATTTAGCACCCCACATTGTTTTAATACAACTGCAATTTTTTTAGTCACATGAGCAAAAGACAGAAAACGCAGCATTGGGAAAACGAGCAGATGTAGGCCTATTATTCTGACAGTTAGACTTGCCGGTGGCACATCGAGGAGGTCTCCAGCTGGGACAATTGTTAATTAAGCAATTATTCCACGAGAGGCATTTGCTTTACAGTGATTTTGGCTCAGCTTTAAGGTACTGTATTGTCAGGCAACGGTTTTTCAGTCCAATATAGGCCTTCTTTTCCCTCATGTGCATTGCAATAGTGTGCAAAAAATACTTTGAGGGACATGGATAGAGCCAGGCCCATGATAGTGTACAATGAATGTTTTGATTTGCTATTGGAATTTTATTGATTTGCCTTTAGATTACCTATTTGAAAAGTGTATTATGCTTCCTCATTATAACAATATGATATGAGTTATCTTTGACAAAATGCTATGAATAATATTCCCACATAAAATGAAATATTTTGCTTTACATAAGACAATGAAATAAAGCCACAGTGAAAAATAAAATAGATTATATATATTTTTTAAGACAAAAAACAGATATACAGTTTATGTGCAGTAGTAAGTTGCACCAATAAACAAAAGTGCAGTGAAGAAACGAATCAAAAGCACATGGGAACAGGAGAGATTTTAATTTAAATTTGAAAGTGAACGTTTGGGCACAATGAAGACAGTCAAAATGTTGGTTCCATTTGGTATAGCTACTAAAAGCAGCTGCATTCTGTTTGGTCCATAGACATATAAAGATGGACGACATGACAGCTCCCCAAAAGTGAAGCCAAAACATCTAGATCGCCCCCTGGTGGATGGCTGCAGTATAGGTCATACATCCCGCCCCCCTCCATGTTAGCGGATGGGACAAGGGCCAAAGTCGAGTAAATGTCAAATACATTTTTCCCAAAGATGGTTTCTGTCATTATTATTATCACGCTGATGTATGTTCCAGGGTTAATTTTTCATATAAGTTTGGTTTTAATGAATTATTTGATGATATAAAAAGGGGGTGAGACATCATAATTGACAGCTGTGATTGACAGCTACTCTGAGTGAAGTATTCGCAGAGCCAGACACTTGGGAATTGTACAAGAGAGGAGATGTAACTTTAACTTTCCATAACCGTCACAAGTCTGTGAAATAGAGCATGTGTCAATTTGATCCTAAATGTAATTATAGAGATATTATGGTTAGTTGTTGTGTCTTTCATCTAGCCAAACAGCTACTGTGGTGCTAACGTAGCAGCTAGGACCTCCAGCTAGGACCTCCATACTGTAAAGACATTGGCTCCAAAGATGTCAACATCTCAAGATGACAGCTCCCGTATCTGGAATATTTTATGGGCCTATGAGGTTTATTTTTCAGGTATATCAGGCATACATGAGCCAATGGGCAGAGTTTTACTGTTTCGTGTTAGAACTATGGCAGCAGCATTCTGAATGTGCTGCAGTTGTATAATGTATTTTTGGGAAGACTATAGACACAAGACTTGATCTTTAATTGGTTAATCCTATAATATACTAGCTAGCCCACTACATTTAATCAACATTGGATTACCAGTCAGACAAAGTGAGCAACTGCCCTGGGACCCCAAATTCCCAGGGGCCAGCAGAAGCCCATGCAGGGTCACTGTGAGGTGATTGCTTTGTAATTTGAGTAATTGTGATTTTGTTTGAGAATATAGGAATATGCATTACTAGAGATCAATATCAGATGACAAGGGCCTTAAGATGAGTCCTGCTTCGTTAGCTGATCTTGAAACATGGATCCTCCTGGATCCACCTTCTCACATATGTTAACATTATATGTATTAATTTTTGTCATATGGATTGTCTATGTTGTATATTCATTATGTTGTTATTCTGTACACACAACCTCTATTGCACGTCTGTCTGTCCTGGAAGGGGGATCCCTCCTCTGTTGCTCTTCCTGAGGTTTCTTACATTTTTTATTTTTTCCCTGTTAAAAGGTTTTTTTGGGGGGAGTTTTTCCTTTTCTGACGAGAGGGTCGCCCTGTAAAGGACAGAGGGTGTCCAGGTTGTGTTTTTGTGTGTCCAAGTGTTTTTATGAGCAAGTTTTAATGTTGTTAATGTATGTGTTGTCTGTACTTTTACTAGTTGCTGCTATCTTGGCCAGGTCTCCCTTGTAAAAGAGATCTTTGATCTCAATGGGACTAACCTGGTTAAATAAAGGCTAAAAAAAAAGGCTATACAAATAAAATTGACTTGACTTGAACCCTTTTTCCTCTGTCTATCTACAGTACCCGTTTTTCATATATTCTCTTAGCAAAGAAAAACGATCCAGCCATGCATTCAACTGTATTGAGGGTCCTGATTTTGGATAAAAAAAAAAAAAGTTTAGGTTAGTCTATTGACAGGAAGAACACACATCATAGAAACTAAGATAAGATAAGATAAGATATTCCGTTTATTAGTCCCGCAGTGGGGAAATTTGCAGTGTACAGCAGTAAAGGGGATAGTGCAAAAAACAAGCATCAGCTAACACAGTAAAAAAAAAGAGCTAAACAAAGTGTAACAAAATATGAACCATTTAAAAGGAAGGAAGTATAAAAATAGGAGCAGTATATACAGTATTGAGAAAAAACAGACTATTAACAAAATTGCACAAGTGGAAAATGATATTGCACAGTGAGAATTAATGAAATTCCACCTGAAAATATCAGGTTATTGTCAGTTTTTGTTGTGTATGTGGTCTACTGGGAGCATTGCTGGTTGTGGAGTCTGAGACTATAGACTATATTGTGCTATCTAATTTGATACATTAGGCTACATTTACAAAAGGATTAAAACTTATGAAGACTGAAATGTATATTTCACTCACTCCACCATCCCAGCAAAAAGAAAAGTGATCCAGCCATGCATTCAACTGTATTGAGGGTCCTGATTTTGGATAAAAAAAAAAGGTTTAGGTTAGTCCAGGGGTCAGCAACCTGCGGCTCCGGAGCCACATGCAGAGACACAGGGAGCCCCTCTCCAGTGGCTCCCTGTGGATTTTTAAAAATGGAAATGAATAACTGTTTTTTGTTTACATTTTCATTTTTATTTATCATTGTTGTAAGCCTACGGTACGACGGTGCGGAATAAAGTCACAAGTTTATGAGAAATAAAGTCATAATATCACGAGAATAAAGTCATAAGTTTAAGAGAAAAAAGTCGTAGTATTATGAGAATAAAGTCAATATTATAAAGTAGTAATTTTTAAGAGTTATTTTCTTTTTTTCTCGTAATATTATGACTTTTTTTCTCGTAAAGTTATGACTTTATTCTCGTAATATTATGACTTTATTCTCGTAAAGTTATGACTTTATTCTCATAATATTATGACTTTATTCTCGTAAAGTTATGACTTTATTCTCGTAATATTATGACTTTTCTCTCGTAATATTATGACTTTATTCTGGAAATCTCAGATGTTTTTTCCCTCAATGTGGCCCTAATACTCCGTGGTACATTGTCTCTTAGGCCCTCACTGCATTAGACTTATATACTATATACTTAGAATATAAACTGTGTTACCTTCATCACAATGCTCAAATGTTTTGCAGCTCCAGACAGATTTTTTTTTTTTTATTTTGACTAAAATGTCTCTTTTGATAGTAAAGGTTGCTGACCCCTGGGTTAGTCTATTGACAGGAAGAACCCCCATCATAGAAACTATACTGGTCCCTAATATGTCCTGTCCCCCCATACATAGGATTGTTAAGTGGCACCAATAATACATGCCTTCTGTACTGCAAAGGCCTTGAAACAAGGCTCTGTATTCTCACACTGGAGAGAGAGAGAGAGAGAGCTGCTGTGCCTTTAACTGCAAACTGTGCTCGCTTGAACGTTATTTCGCGAGATTTGCTTGGCGCCGCGACCTCATGTGAGACACCTCCTGCGCGAGCCCAGTCCGACGCTGCCTCTGCAGAGGAAAACGCAATGGAGCCCTGAACGCATATTTTCTCATTTCTATCTTACCTTTGACCCCTCCTGGAACAAAAACAACAACACTCGCATCCGAAATACTTTGCTTTTTAACCTGCTATTTCTCTGAGAGGCAGTAACAACAGGGCGGTGCGTAACGATGTGGATCCAGGTTCGCACCATAGACGGGAAGGAGACGCGAACCGTGGAGGATCTTTCTAGATTGACCAAAATTGAGTCTTTACGCTTGAAAATACAGGAGATCTTCAATGTGAGCCCGCCGCAGCAGCGCCTCTTCTACCGAGGGAAGCAGGTAAACGTGGTTATTTAGTGTCAACCCGTCATGCAACAGTCTGTTTTTGATGTGTTTTGCTGTGGTGGAGAGAGAGAGCGTGAGAGAGAGTGGTCCTCTGGTTGTTGGAGACGTTTCGGACCCATGCGAGCTTCCTGTTTTGATAGGAATCCGCCAATAGTTGTTGCGCAAGAGCACCAGGGGTACTCGATGTGCCAGCCCACCGAGAGAAAACAGACATATTAACACGGATTTATGCTCATATTATGGATCATATTGCATTGTTTGGGTTTGCAGAGGAGAACCTGCATGCAACAAATGTCTCAGACATGTTTGTTTACATTGAGAGAAAAGAGAAGCCTCTGTTTCCATGAAGTAGTGCAGCCATCACTCAGCCTAGAGCACATGTTTCAGCTTGATCAACACATGCATTAACAGCACAGTGTCCCTATATATGTAGATCTATAGATATATATATATATATCTTTCTGTTTTTTGTTTAGTATTCTGTAACATGTGGCTCCAAACTGCACTGATTGAGCCATTAGTGAGCCAGCACCATGCAGGCTGTGGTGCATGTGGTGTGTTATGATGATGATGTTAATGATAATTTGAGGGAGGAGGAGGAGGAGGAGGGGACTCGTGGCTCCACGTGCCCTGACATCTAAAAAAGCAAGTGTAGTTGTGTTTACACACACTGGCGTCACTACAATGTACAGTGAGGAGGATGGACAAGGCTGTCTGCTGTAAACATGTCTTTCTAATGGCTATTCAGTAGTGCAATTACTGTTTGACACACAGATTCAGAAGGATGTCATGATTCCTATAGGCATGTTTTGTATTTAATCCAGGACTGTTTACAAATTAAGATAGATAGATAGATAGATAGATAGATAGATAGATAGATAGATAGTAACTTTATTAATCCAGAGGAAAATTCAAGTTTCCAGCATCACAGTTCCATAGTGCAAAACATGTTAGTAAAAAGGCAGTAAAAAAGTTAGTAGTACAAAAAAATATACCAGATATAAAAATACTAGGAGATGAAGAAAACTGTTAAAACTGAATATAGTGCAGGGTAACAACTGTGATACACGACTATTAAAAAAGTGAATATAGTGCAGAAGAGACTGTTAAAAATGAGTATAGTGCATTATTATCTGTCCTTCAGACCGTCCTCCCTTGTCCCCCCCTTCTCTCTGCTTATTCCACCATAGGATATTAATTTGTGTGGCAATGTTTCATTATTTAGTCAATTCTAACCATAATAACAATGTGATATTTATATCAGTCAATCAATATGACACATCCTGCAAACAATTTTGTAGGCCTATCTCTCTCTTATTTCAGTTCACATTTAACTCCACCAAAATTAGGTAGATCATATATTTTGTTTTATTAATCTCTGCTGATTCCACCCCACCAACAATTCAAGGGTTTACTACACTCCCTATACCTGTCTTTATATTAAGATATTGTGATTTAATTGTGATAAGTTCATACATGAGATGTCAAATATTTAGGAACAAATTCTGGTAATATTTTTGAAAATTAGTTTAAGCAAAATACTAAAAAAATGGAGTGGGGTCAACGTGAATTTAACCTTTTTAGAATGTGGTTTTGAATACTGTTGTATATATTATAATTTAAAGTATGTAGCTTTATATTGGTATTAAGGATGCACCGTTCTGACTTTTTCAGTCCCGATAGCGATACTTGGACTTTGGGTATCGGCCGATATGGAGTACCGATCTCATACCAGTGTTTAATTTATAAGCTGTATGCCTCACTGTTTTGAAGAGACTTGGATCATTCTGTTATGTGTAAGGCAACTTCAGGCTTCACTTGAACATTTCTTTCTTAACTTTGTAAAACAAAATGTATCAAATTAATACATAGATATAAATTTACTCAGTTGATATTTATTATTAAAATAATAAATCGTACGCCAGCAACTCGGTAAGAAATCTTCAAAATGAACAGGAATTACAATTTACGTGTAAACCTTTTAATGCAGCAACAAATTGTTCAAAACCTAAACAAGAATTAAAATTCTAGTATATAATGTATATAGTATATAAACACACAGCATTGAATTGAAAAGATCGGCCCCATTGTCACCGATACCCGATCCAGCTATTTGAGTCAGTAATGGCCCGATATCCCATCAGGTATCGGTGCAGCCCTAAAAAACAGTGTGATATTTATATTAGTATTGGACGATCAATATGACATATCCTGCAAACGATTTTGTTTCTCTCTATTTCAATTGACATTTAAGTCCACCAAAATGAGGTAGATCTCTGCTGAATCCACCCCACTAACAATTCAATTTAGTTTGTATTTATACACCCCATACCTGTCTGATTACACCAGTAATGCAGCCGGTAAAAATGCTTATACCTAAGCTCCTAAGCTCTTTGTCTCTCCAGATAATTCGTCATATTAAGAGAGTGTGATTTAATTGACCCGAATGCTTCAAAGCCTCGACCCTTGCCATGGTATTCGACCTCCAAATCACTATTTGAATGCTTAGTTTATAAATATATATAAGTATGTAATAATAATGTATGAATCCCAAAATAGCCCATGAAATAAGGAATAATCCCACAACATTATTAATTATTAGTTGTTATTGTCAGACGGCTATAGCTGTTTGTTGTGTGCAGAGGTGCATGTGTGTACAGTGGTGCGGCAGCGGTGCTGTCCTGGGCGCTGAAATGGGGGAGATGGAGACAGACAAACAGAAGAACATGTCAGCCTGCTGCGCCGCGCTGCTCCTCGAGGCTTTGAATATCTTCGAGTATTTCTCACCAAAGCTTCAAAGCCCAAAAAATGGTATTCGGGACGGCCTTAATTATGATAAGTTCATACGTGAGATGTCAAATATTTAAGAACAACTTGGGGTGTTAGTCATGATTCTTTGGAGAATGATACGATATTTGCTTATGTCACAAAGTCTGCCACAATACGATTCAGATTTGATTCAATATTCGATCGATATGAGACGATATCACATGCCCATTTAACACAATCGGTTACATTTATATCTACTCGCAAAAAGCAACTAAAATATGATATGACAATTTTATTACTGAGCTCTTCCAGACATTTAAATGAAAAACAATCTATTCTTTTCAATTAAAAAATTATAAATATTATATCTTTACACCCCAAGAACAACTACTGGTAATATATTTAAAAATTTGTTCTAGCAAAATACAAAAAAGTGAAATGGGATCATCATGAATTCAACCTTTTAACATGTGGTTTTGAATACTGTTGTAAATAGTATATATTACTATTTAAGATATGTAATATTGATATCATTGTATTGTTGTGATAATTATACTTTACAATACTGATTTTGTCCATATTGCCCAACCTTTTATGATATATTGTCTTCGCTTATAAAGTATCAATCAGAGTCTCAGTCATAAATGATCATTGTTGGAAGTTAATCACAATTTCAACATTAATGTCATTCTACATGCTACAATATGATAACAGTGCACTTTCTTTGGGATGAAACCAGTGCAAAAACCACAATAATTAGTATAATAAAAGACTAAATTAATAAGTCTTGGCTGGACATTTTATTCCCTGTCCTGGTGGGATGGCAATTCCACACTGTTAAACCAGGTTGTTAGAAATGTGATGATTCATATATTACTATGAACAGATGTTAGTGCACCCTTCTCTCTCTCACGTAGTGATTGAAGCAAGTTTAATGTTCTTAAATGCCAGCAGCTATAGGGAAGACATATTGAAAACGGTAATCTGCCATCCTGATATGGTCACATGTGTGTGTCATGGCGGATGGCCGCATGCAGCGTGCAGCCTCAAAGCCTGTGGTTTACTTGTTGAACACACACGGGCATTACACACACTTCAACTGTTAAAGTAGTACATGCAAACAATATATGGAACATGTATTTCCTGCACCCTCATAGTGCTGTAATATGACCAGAAGAGTAAAGTCTGATTAGAAGTCTGTATCATTCACTATTTATATTCAGTTTGTTCACATATGTGATAATACTGTATAAAAACGATAAAAGACTGACCCACCGTATCTTAATGTGTATAATGTGTGAAAGATTAGTACACCGTACCAGCTGCTGCTCTATCAGTAATACGCAGAAGTACTGCCGACAGGAGCCTGATGCCATGATTTATTTAGCATTATAAAACACAACATTACAAAGCTGATATTAACACCGTATGACTCAGCCAGGAAGCAAACAGCCCACATGATGTGTTCGCGTCTCGCATTGTTTACATTTAGTCACACTTTCCTTCATTCATGTGTTAGGCAAGATATTATAGGGCAAGAAATCCCCACTTCCTATTGCGTAATTAAATGAAAGTCACATTCAAGAACATTAAATTGTGAGTCATACGGGCCACAATGGGTTGATTATCTTCTCTGTTTTGTGTGCTGTGGTTATATACTGCAGGATGGAGAGAAATGAAATGCTTCAACAACTGTTTGAGAGATTTTAATTCCTAGGAGGCTATTGCATTTATCTCTCTTGGCTACAGCACATGTGTTTCTTGTCAAAAACAATGGTTTGCTCGGCAAACCATTATTATGAAAAGAGATATTGAGTTTTTGCAGCAGTGCCCTTGGATGCATTTTCCTTGTAAACTAGTAAAAATATGGGCAGCTATGCGGAGTAATTTTCCTAAAATCAACTTAAAAAACACCACAGTGACAAAGCACAAAGCAAGACTGTTCATCAACAGTAATAGCCACAATGTGGTTCATTTGAATTTGCTTTATTAACAATTAATTATCTGTTCTGCATGTTGGAGTTGTGGTTGCAGAGTCTATAGGCCCCGTGTGGTAAATCCTGTGCTTCCTGCATTTCCCTGTAAAATAAGTGGGCAGGGTTGATTAGGGGGATTTCCATATGTTAAGCAATGCATGGAATGAGCCGGTGACACGCCGCAGCGTACACTAGCTAGTGCCCTTACATGCACGGCCTGCCCTGCGCTCTGTTAGGATTTAGACTTGTGGCAGAAGAACTCAGTCTAATTCCTTTTTCAAAATGGCGTCTTGTTTTTCCCTCCAGCTCACTGCGCACGCTGCCTCTCCAGTTCAAAGTCATGCTTGCCCTTGACTCTGAAGGGTCTCGAGCCAGCAGCCGCACAACTTTGCCTCAGTGTTTGTGCTTTATGGGCTTTTTTTTTTGCAATTTGCCCGGGTGAGCTCCTCGTTGTGTTTCACTTTGAGCAACGTCTCATGTCACGAGCACACACACACACACACACACACACATAGACACACACACACATACACACACACCTTCCACTGTCCATGCAGCCTTCCTGCTCAACGCCCACACTCACTTTTGCAGTACACTTCTTATTTACTCATTTTAAAAAAAAGGTTTGCCCTGTTTATAAAGTGGTTTAGAGCTGAGCTTGTATTGCGTCTGCGTGCTTCAAATCACTCACTTGTGTTTTTTTTTTTTCCCCCTACCGGGGCAGCAACATGTTTTAAACGGTTGGGCTGTCCTCCACTGTTAGCTGTTGCCTATTGTTGGGCTGTAGGAAAAGCTTTATTGGCTCGCCTCCTTTCACGCAGACAGTCGCTGTGACCTAGATATCGTTACAATTTGATTATACATGCATTGATGTTGTGGCTCCTCGACTGATGGGTTTTTTCTTTGGGCATTGCCAAGCTGTAGAATTTCACAGAGAGTTCCCGGGGAAAGCGGAGTTGGCTGCAGCCATGCATGTACACAGTCACACCCTTCTTCGACAGATAGGCTGGACAAAGACAAAGAGAGGCACTAAAACCTAGACTACAACTGCAGGCTTTCTAACACTCACACATGTTTTTCAAAGTTTTTGCCACTCCTTCTCATAGTAGCTCGCGTCGTGATCAAGTGTCCAAATGTCAGCTCTCACACCTGCATTATGAATAGCAGGGTTTCCCCTTTTATAGTAGAGCTTTTAGCTCAGATTTCTAAATGAATGCCCAGGCTAATACACCTCTAATTGTCTCACATTTCTTGGGTTTGGCTTCCTTGTATGATGCATCAATAATGGCACATGTTTTCAGATAATAAAACGTATAAAAATGAAAAGCACAGTCAGTGATCTAATAAATGTAAACAAAAGGGTCGTCTCATAAACAAATTCAAAACACAGCATTGCAATCTGCTATAGGTTAGTCTGTCTATATCACACAACAAATAAATCTAGTATGTTATTAGTGATTTCTAATAATGATAAAGGGATGTTTACATCAGTAATGCTTGTAAACACCATATACAAACAATTTTCAATTATGATCAATTGTGAAACAAACAAAACAAAAAAAAACAAGGAAAATATTGCCGTCTTTGTGCCAAATTTATAAATTTAGGTCAAATTTATATGGTTAAAAAAGACTCAAATGTAGTTGGAAGCAAAACCTTTATCACCTGTCCAGGTAATTCGTGCTAATTAACAGTGGAAATGTTTGGTGCCATGGGCAGAATGGGGGATAAAAGACCAAAGATGGAAGCTTGGTATAGATGCCAGGCACGCAGACACACCCCATGCCATTGTTTTTGGAAATCTGACCTATTTTGCTCAGCTCTTCGCTTAGACGGCCTGTGGGCGGAGACGAGGGCGATGAAGAAATGGTGTAGGAGTCTGGATGGCCTGCCTGAGCAAAAAAGAGTTTAATTTCTGTTCCTCTCCACCAGCAGCGTGGGTCCGGCTTGGGTTTCACACCTTTAAGCCTCTTCTTAGAACCGATATTAAACGGGCCACCATGATTTCTTTGTCTTTCAATTTGGGTCTTAATGTATTCCATCGCTGCTATGCAGGCATAGATATGTAGGTGTTGCTCAGTCACTTTAATTTCAGAATGATTTCTGCATTAAGTGCTTTTAAAACCTTTAAACAATCAGATCCTGTGTGACGGTATGTCGACACAATAGCTAAATCTCCCCCCCCCTCAGTTTCTGCTCTATGATAGGTATTATTGGCTGCAGTTTTATCATTACATTAACAGATTTGTTCCATCACTGATATTAGCTGATAAAGAATAGGCAGAATGAGGTAAAATCTTCCATGCTCAGTATGTTTTTACAGTATCTCAGCAGCCACAGGTCTCTCTCTTGTCTTTGTTTGACGTTTTTTCTGACCTTGTACTTTGGTTCCTGTTACAATAAGAAATTATAAAAACTGTTGAAATAGAGAAATTAGGTGTTAATACTCAACAATATGAATCATATGTACACATGCAAGCACACACTGTTGCCATGCCGAGGATTTTTGACTGATTGGTTTTAGCCTTTTGAGAAATCTAAGTGTCTCTGGCTTGTCTAAAGCTTTGTTATGATGTGTCCTCTGGACTGAATTGTCCCTCTGGAACACACATTTCAATGAGTCACATAATGAAGATATCAGAAGCAATGTATTTTTTTTATTTTTTACTATTATTATTCTGCATTATTTATGACGAAGGAGAAAATGTCACATCCTTGATGATGTTATTCGTCCCACACGCTAGAGAGAGAGTCAACAAGCCGATGTTTCTGCCAAAGAGATCGTGACCTCCGTGAATACATGAAGCCTTTTTTTTCCGACATTGCCTGCTTAGATGGTGGTTTCTTTGTTTGAAGGATTATTCAGCTGATTATTACTGATGTCAGCGCCGTAGCACCTCGCAGCGAGAGGCTGATCACACAATGAAGTCGCTGTGGAAAGCGGGGTACAGCTCAGATATCATTAAATGTGGTTTGGTTTGGTGCGGTGCGTGAAATTCTACCGTATGTTGTTCTGCGTAATTCTCCGTCCATCTACCCCAGTACTTCTCAACAGCGAGGCGATCTTATTGTCTATGTAGGATGTTTTCTGTTAGTGTGTTTGTTTGCCTTTCTTTTTCTTAATGCAGTGGAGGATAGACACACTGAGACTAAAATCGAAGACCGAGTTTAGGCAGGGAGACAGACAAAGAAAAGCTGAGATAGACTAACACAGAAAAACAGGCAGACAGGTGAGTATAGCAACCCCGGTATGGCTGTGTTTGCACCACTGCTCCTCTGATCTAAATTTCATGAGACTATTAAAAACGGGGAGGGATGGGGAAATTGCGCTTGCTCCCTCTACTGCTCTCTCCTGCTACGCCTCCTCCTCGCTGTCAAATAACGAAGAAGAAGAGAAGGGGAGAGCGCGAGTGAGAGTGGCGGCCATGCTCGCCTCTCCAGTACAATGGGCTTGTGGGGTTGAGGGCTGAAATGAATAGCTGATGTCTGTAATGAGTTGGCGTCCCCTGCCATAAGCTCCACTCCTAAGGCAGTAGCTGTACTGTGTACTTAACAGTAGATCGGTTGTGGTGGTGGAAGATTAATTATGGGTTTCTAATGGGCCTTCATCGTTTCATCAAGAGCTTGTTTTTTTTTTTGAGACAGAGAGAGAACCATTTTCTGATGCCCATCATACGCCACGCAGCCTGAAAGGGTCGCGCTGATGGTGGCGGTGGTGGTGGTGGTGGTGGGTTGGTGTCGACAGAGATTGTATACATGATTCAGGTTCATGGGGGTGGGGGTGCTCTCTTTCGGTTGTCATAGCAACCCAGTCATTTCTTTCCCCCAGCTACATCTCCTATCACTTTAATTCATGCATTCGTTTTTTGAAAATTTATTTTTATCTTTTATTTCTTGTAGAAAACTGGTGTGGGATATATTTATGCGAGTGAAGCTGCAGTTCCATCTCTATTGGACTGGATTTGTAAACCAATACAAACGTGGCTAATCAGTAGTAACAGCTCACCAGTCATAAGTGCAAATTGATTAATTGTTTCCCCCTTTTCACATATAGTTACATGCATTTAATCACTAGCTAAACATCGGCTCATTTGAGAACAGTACAGATGTTGTTGCTGTGGAACTCCCTAAGCAACGTCCCTTAAACACCACTGGTGTGTTTAAAGGCATGTGGATTTATTGAAGTGCTGCGTGTGTGTGTTTTATGTTGAGTGGAGTAACAATACGTAATCGGTTTCTCTCACTGCGCTCGATGTTGTCTTCTGTCTTACGGGTTCTTTGTTTGTCCTTGACAAGCAGCCGAGCGTATTTGTCTGAGGGCGCTCCGTGGCGCAGCGGTGTTCATTTCATACCACATGGATGTCTATTATTGGGGGAAGAAATTTGCAACAAAATTTGATAAATGGATGTCTTTATGGACATTTGTGCAATTTGTCCAAATGCAACATCTTTGGGCAAGTTGAAGCCTTGAAAAACTAAGATACAGTTATTAATGCAACAACTAGTTGACAGAAAATTTGATGGTTAATTGTTGTGATTTAAAAACGACAAAAGCATTTTCTAGTTAAAGCTTTTTAAATGTATTTATTGCTTCTTTTTTTTAAATATCAAAATCAAATGAATACATTTGGGTTTTATAGCTAGAAATCAAAACAAGCCATTGTGTGTTGCAGCACTATATTGTCACCAATTGTCTTTTTGCATCAGTAAAACTGTGTCTATACATACATGTCAGCGCCTTTTTCATTTCTTATCTTTCTAGATGGAAGATGGCCAAACACTGTTTGACTACAACGTGGGACTCAATGACATCGTCCAGCTGCTGATTCGCTCCCAGACCGACCCTCCAGACAGCCCCGCCACCAAGGACTCCTCCGGCGTGGCCTGTAGTTCGGCCCCCCCCTCTGACTCCAGGTCGGAAAGCTGCAACTCCCCAGCTCCCGCCTCCCCCGCTGCTATGGAAACCTCCACCAATATAGACAATGACAGCAGCAGCGTCACTACCGGCACTGTTAACGAAACCAAGCCGGACACCAGCGCTACCAGTAACTCAGCCAGTACCAAAAATGGGTTCAAGTCCTCCAGTCCGGCGCGGGACGGCCAGCCCCCCACATCCAGCAGAAACGCACTAGTCGACCCAGGAATTGGCGTGTATAAGGTGAGGATGAGAGTTTGAATCATTGGGAAGTATTTGGAAGGTTTTTCATGAAACTGGTCTGACTCTAAATTACAGAGCATTTAATGCCCTGCAAGCCAAATCACTGCCAGAGATCTTGTGCTCCACTGCTGTTGAGAACTCTGGACCACTCCTATATATCCATTAAGTCCATTTCTGTATTAGATGTTGAAAAAATAATTTGTTATTGCTGTAATTTAGCTTAATTTAGAGTGTGCATGCTTTTGCATAATCGGTTTTACACCTTAATGTGCCCTTATAGATCTGTATTTAATACTATGCAGCAGTTTGCAATAGTGCTATTTTGAACATAACAAAAATAGCCTGAAGGACCAACACAACTATGATTTTAGTTTCCTTCGTGCATGTGGTGATTTCTTTTATTCCTTTCCCCGCTGTCTTGTGCTGTAGCACCTCAGGCTGCTAAGATATAGCGCTTAAGCCAAATAAATCCTTCACTATTTAACGGCTCTGTCTTTAGGTCAGATACCCTGAATGCCTTTTAATTTATTAATGACATGCACACACAAGCATGTGGCTAACCTTGCCAGGGAGGCACATGCCAAACCGCACATAAGAAACAGGTCTTTACAACCCTGTCACTAACCAACTTACAGATTATAAATAGCGTGCAGAGTCTACTCTACTCTACTGTGATCTACTGAGCTTTGCCGGCTGGCTGACCAACATGTCTGAGAATTATATGTGTGGGACTGGACTCTTTTTGGATGCCAAAAGTCCAATCCAGCATTCTGAAAGATCAATACTATGACTAAGTACATGAGTTATAAATTGTGCAACTTCACTAGATATCAAGGTCACATGCATTTTACAGGCTTTAAGCTTTCACCACAGACTCAGACATGTTTAATGTGGTATTCACAAAGGAGCCAAGCTGTGCCACGGATGAAATTTGTTTCAAGAATGGATCTCAAGCATTTGAAGAACATCATGAATCTCACTAGGTCTTTGAATGTTAAATGAAGTGTTTTAATGAGTTCCTCTTAGGTTCCAGGATGCTGTTGGTTATAGTCCATGTGAATAGTCTAACGAATTAATTTGCAGAGACTTGCAACTTGCTCGACACCTGTTATCAATATTTGGTAATGTAGTCGGTGACACAATCTTGACCGTGAAGAATTTCCTATTAGAGTCTGAAAGTTGATTTTCATATTGCGCTAACAACTATAGGAATTGGCTACCCAGGGCTGGAAAAACATTTTTAAATATCTGATACTCTATTTAAAGCAGGGCTGCCCAAAGTGGGGCCCGTTTGCCAAAGTTGGCCCGCCATAAGGTTTGATCTGGCCCACCAGATGTTTCTAGTGATTTTTTTTATTTATTCATTTTTTTTATTTAAAGACCTGCGGGATTGCCAGCGATCCCGACCAACATTTATGTCTTTCAGAGGCTGTAGCAGGCTGTTTTGGAGATAGAGTGAAGATTCTTGTATCACATAAAACTAGAAAAAGGCTAAATATCGCTCCAAAGTTAGGCAAAATTTTGGCGTGGAAAAATTGGCATGACCTCTGACCTCAAGATATGTGAATGAAAATGGGTTCTGAGAGGTACCCACGGGTCTCCCCTTTACAGACATGCCCACTTTATGATAATAACATGCAAGTTTGGGGCAAAAAAACATGCAGTTTTTTTGTATGCAGTATAAATGTGTTATTTTCGCCTATTCTAAAATGATGTATTTTAATATTTCTGCATACTGGGGTCCCTAAACAGTTTTGGAATCGCATAAATTGTGCATGACTGGAAATGAGTCCCATTGTATACAGCAGGTGGGTTTTAAGGGGTTAACTATGTAAAAGCTAAAACAATATTCAATTAGGGGAACTTAGGATCCCAGTACCATTTTGCATCTTAACAATACTATACAATAGGTGTGTGCTTTTTGCCCGGGGCCCAACATTAAATTCCGGTTTTAGCCCTCCGAGGGAAAAAGTTTGAGCACCCCTGATTTAAACTATATGATGTGTAGCAAACGGGCTAAAACATGGCATGTTTCTTCAACAAGGGGGAGCAAAAGAGACCAGGTGTTATTTTTGTCTTTGTGTCTTTCCAGATTAACGAGCTGGTGGACTGCAGAGACGTCAGCATCGGCGCCTGGTTTGAGGCCTGCCTCGAAAATGTGACACGCGCTCCCAAAGGACAGATTACGCCCACCAAGGGAAAGGTGGGTCGGCCCCCAAAAAGGACTAATGGAAAGCTGGAGGCCGAGCTGGGACAGGCCCACGGCCAGGGCCAAACCACAGACAGTAACAGGAATAATGTTGTGTTAAGCCCTGAGAGTAATGGAGCCTCCACCTCTCAGACAGACTCTACAGCAGCTACAGAGACCAAGGAGAGAGAAGAGGATGTAATTTACCACATTAAATATGACGAGTAAGTGATGGCTCATTATGCTGGGGAGTGTTCCTGCTGCAACCGAGCCGATTTCGGCTGCAGCGATAACAAACACATCATCGCGGGTTTTTAATGAAATTGCACAGTTTAATTTTGCATTTTAGCAGACATCTGCACAGCGTCGGCGAACAAAAATCACTCTAGATCAGGGGTGCACACACTTTTTCAGCATGCGAGCTACTTATAAAATGACCAAGTCAAAATGATCTACCTACTATAAAAATGCAAAACATATATTTATTTATAAATATATTGAGTATTCTTTATATGTACAATATATGTTGGTGTACCTTGCATAACTGCATGAACCCATATTGTACAATATAACTCTATACATTTTTTGTCATTACCTTACTCTGATGACTTGCATTGAATGGAATCAGCCAGGGATGCATAGTCCGGACAGTAGCTGCTGATAGCCAGCCTCAAGCACACTTCCAAATGATCATCAGTCAAGGTGGAACTGTATTTGGACTTAATAATCTTCATGTGGGAAAAGGCTGACTCGCATAAATAAGTGGAGCCGAATAATGCAGTCAAGGAGGTAGCACATTTCCTCATGTTGAGGTACTTTTCCTCTGTGAGTAAGTTCCAGAACTGTCCATGGGCCCTGGACTTAAGCTGAATGTCAGCTTGTAGTGTCAAAATCTCATCCTCCACTCCAGATGAGTTCAGGTGAAACAGTGTTGCAGTTTTTGATGCAAGTGAATCAGCCTCAGCATCTTCCCGAAAAGGGTAGCACATGAATGTAGCGACTGGCTCCAGTAAAACAAAGTCTTGAAAGCGTCTGTCAAACTCTGACAGACAGTTCTCAATCTGTTCTGATAGGCTGACGTCTATTTTTTTTTTTTTTTTTTTTTTTTTTTTTAATGCCATGCGATCTACCCACACTACCTTTGCGATCGACCGGTAGATCGCGATTGACGTATTGGGCACCCCTGCTCTAGATGATAAAATGCTGTTTAGGTTTGGACTGCGCAGTGCTGTGGCTCCAATAGGAAAGTGCGAACGTGTGCCTTCTTCATTGCATTCTAGATAAAACTGTCCATACATACATGGTGCGTGTTATGTGTGCACGGCGCTAGTGGCTGCAAGCATCAGTAACGGTGGTTTCGGCGCGTTGGGAATTGCAGCCTCTGCTTTCTCCTGGCAGTTCAGGGGGATGGAGAGAGAGAGAGAGAGAGAGAGAGGGGGTTTGTGTAGTTGGTGCTACAATTTGGACTCTATCTCTTCTGCGCTCTAATTTTCCAGCAAATTCATTCAGAAGCCGACGTTTCCATGGTAACTCATGAGTTCTCAGGAGCATTACTTCTTTGCCTGCCTCCTTCAGCTTTGTCTGTAATTGCTGTGAACATGCCACCGGTGAGACGTAGCCTCCTTGCTGCGTCTATCATGGTGTGTGCCTCCGTGCGTGTGTGTGTGTGTGTGTGTGTGTGTGTGTGTGTGTGTTTCCGTCTTGAGATGTGTGCCAGAGAAACAGTATGAAGGGTTGTTGAGCAGTAAATGTGTGTTTTCTTTTAGGAAGACATCATTCGCATTTGACATTCCGCAATCTTCCAAATCCCTCGTATTCGGCCTTTTATTTTGTTGTTTTGTCATTTGCGACAGGACAGGAGTGTTCCTGCAGAGGTAATCCAATAATACACACCATATTGTGTCTTCCCTTTTGGTTTAAATTCAGTGGTTTTCATCATTTATTTGTTTGTTTGTTTATTCAGATTGATAGCTGACAGTCAAGCGAGGCAAGGAAAGGAGCGAGAGTGAGACGCGAATGACAACAAAGGTCCCACGCTAGTTTCAAACCCAGGATGCCACAGTAATGTGTGATTTGCATCTTTACCAACTAAGCTGCAAATACAACCCCCGTTTTTTTTATGCTGCTGCGAAGCCGCAGCTACAAATGCAAAAAAATCTCAAATTGTCAGCTTTCTGTTTTAGCGACGACCCTTTTGCTTTCTACTGAATGCGTAGTATCCCTCTCTGTCTGTCCTGAGTGCCATTCCAGGTTTTTCTTCCATCATTTTGTGTTTGCCAGAGAAAAGCGGAGGGTGGGTAAGATTGCTCCGCCACACATTAAACACCTGCCTGCATAGTCTGACAATTGAAAACCAGCCCTACAAAATGAACCGCTATGTTTTTTGGATGAGGCTGTTCTGGACAGCGTTTCTACACAATGTAATGAGCCACAAAATCAAAAGGATGCGTTTGGAGAGTCTCCCCTCTGCTGCTCCCGGGAACTGAGGTGGCATGTGTGTGTGTGTGTGTGTGTTTGTCGCTCCATAACAAGACTTTCAAATAGGATTTCATGGTTAAATCTTGGCTGAGCTCAACGTATGTTTAAGATAAAGATGTTCCGATACCATTTTTTCCTTCCCGATAGATTATTATTATTAGGGCCCGAGCACGAAAGTGCCAGGAACCTATTGTTTTTGTCGGTATTATTATTTTTCTGCTGCAAGAACGCGTTTTTGACGACCTTAGCCATCCCCAAAACTCACCAAAATTGGAACATGCGTCGGGAGTGGCGAAAATTGCAATGTTCTGTAGTGATTGGGAACGGGCGTCGCCAGCGGGCTCTATAGCGCCCCCTAACGCGTCGAAATCTAAAGTTGATCCGATATTCATGAAATTTGGTATGCATATCCCACTCATCATTTGAAACATATTCCTCATTGGATTTCATTAGCTCTGCCCACCCAGAAGTCGGCCATATTGGATTTCATGTCATTTTTAGCGTTTTATAGGCCGCGTACTTTAACGAACTCCTCCTACAGATTTGATCTGATCGACTTGAAATTTGGTCAGGACCATCTTAAGACCTTGAAGATGAAAAGTTATTAAAATGATGAGTGTTCACTTAACGACCGGACCGTAGCGTGGCGGCCATTTTGAGCCATTCGCCATGAAACAGGCAGTTATTGTAACTCAACTGTACATAGTCCGATCTGCCCCAAATCTCTCAGGTATGATGGTGGTCCAGTACTGATGACATGTATATGAAAAATTATACTAATAGCCCCGCCCCAAGACGTTAGCCCCGCCCCCTTTCATAACTCATGAACCGTTTGTCGTAGAGTCTTGCGGGAGGTGTCATATCACTCAGCAGAGAGTGCCTGTTTCATTGTTGAAAGTTATGCCCGCCCCCTACACATTAGCCATGCCCCCTTTCATAACTCATGAACCGTTTGTCGTAGAGTCTTGCGGGAGGTGTCATATCACTCAGCAGAGAGTGCCTGTTTCATTGGTGAAGGTTATGCCCGCCCCCTACACATTAGCCACGCCCCCCTTCTAACTCGTGAACCGCTTGTCGTAGAGCCTTGCAGCAGGCGTCGTGGCGCTCGTCAGAGTTTCGGCTTCACGGTGCCCGGCCGCGTCGGTCGGCGTCCCGCCAGCATCCCCGACGCGCAAGTAGGGGCGAGGGCCCGTTCATCGCTGCTTGCAGCTTTAATTATTATTAGTTCTTCTTCGCTGCTCCAACGCAGTAGTTGCCAGTGGCAGCCGTGATACATCCAGGGTGACGGCACCGTGGAGGCTACTGTTTCGGAGCGGCGAAGAAGAATTGATTTCTGGTTTAACAAGTTGATTTTTTCTGGGGTTAATAAATTACGGTATTGGATCAGTGTATAGACTGGTGTACTCGCCAATACCTAATTTTGAGCAGTATTGGACGCATATCTGATACTCCAATTTAAGATGCTCTGTGCAGAGAGTAAACAAATATAGACATAAAATAGGCAAATATAATTTATGTTAATGTGGCTCTTAAGTAGTTATATTTGTTATATGCAAATAGAAAATACGTGTCAATTCAGAGTCAATTAATTTGCCCAAAACTGATAAAAAAATCACAAACTACAACCTGAATGTCTGGTTAAAAAACAGCAGTACTTCCTGTATGATAATTTGGCCAAAATGAAATAATTTATTCACACTCAGGCAGAATCACTTTTGTGTGTGGTTGGGCAGTAGGCTGAATTTACATCAGATGGAATTTTGGGCTGATTTAAATTAACAAAAACATACTTTTTATGCCATTGCCATATATATATTATACACTATATTATATATTTTGCCCTATCAATCAACCATAGTAGACAACAGGATTAGTCTCAGACAACACCCAGACGAGTTTTCAGAATCTAAATGTTGGATTATTATGAATCTAAGCCTAACCCGTGGAAGCAAACAGGTGTACAGAGTAAAATTGATAATGGCTGAATTAATTCCATTTAACTGCTTCAGTTTCAGGGTCCTGGTATTGTGCATGCTCGCTCGCTGTCATGGTTTACTGGAACACCTGAATATAATGGAACCATTGTTACTGTTATTAGTAACACCTGGGCTTTTTCTTACAATAGCAAGTCAGAGATGTCTGCGGTGAAAAAGGGCCTATTGCCAGCTGGAGCTCTGCACCTCGTGTGAGAAATTTAGATTGTTTTTTATTACGCTCGATACGTAGCTGTTTAAACTAAAATTGGTGTATTGGGAAGGTTTTGCTTAAAAGAGAGGCTCAAGTGCTTCTTAAATGGGCTCTGTCTTCTAATTAGCCGGGATCAACATAGTATATTTAAGGGAAGAGATCTCAGCAGCATCTAAAGCTGTGGCATTTGGCCTTATCTGAGCGCCGCTGAGAGAGTTTTATTTGCAGCAGTTTCTAATTTAGTAGACAATGAAATGAGGATGCAATCAAGTTTAATTTCAGTTTCAGTTTCTCTTTCTCACTCGCCCACGCTCCATCTCCATTTCTATACAGAGGAGTCACTGTTTGATTGTTGAGTGGTACCAAAATACTAGACGGCTGACATTTGTTTATAATTTATAATAATTTGTTGATAATACTTAGATATTATCAGGGTTTCACGTTAATGTTTTTTTCCACTTGCTAGTTTTGTACTTGCTCTTATACAAATAGTTAATTGTCATGTATCATTTTTATTTTAGTAAATTAATCTGGAGTTTCGCCCACATCCTTTAATGCTACCAAAAAACTCCCTTTTCCAGCTCATAAATTTTGTCTTTACCCGTCGGTACTGTGCATGTGCAACTCTCAGCAGAGATGGGAGGGAAGCGAGGTGGCTCACTCCTTAGCTACTTCCATCATCAGCTCCAGAAAAAACAGTGTGTTTAATTCTTTTTTACCGAGCTGCTAGATTTACTAGCCAGAAGTGGCATTTTACTTGCCCCGGGTAAGCGTGGCAATTCTTATTGTTGAGTCCTGTAATATGCAGTTTAGTATACTATCACTGTGGAAAAGCACAGGTGTAATTAGTAATGGATAATGTACAGCCAGCCGGTCATTATTGTGAAATAAACCCCGACAGGACTTGCATCGCCCTGAAGGGATTTATTTCACATCAATGACCCGCTAGCTGTACATTATCCCACTTATTACACAGCTACTTACTTAAGAAATCAATAATTTGACACAAAAATGGTACAACATCAGAACTGCGCCCATAGCAACGGTCTGTTATACATAGCAACGGTCTGCTATAAAGAAATAAAAGACAGTAGAACGCCGTGATTGACCAATCAGAATCGAGTATTCAACAAAGCCGTGTAATAAATGTTGATAATATGCAGTTTAGTATACTATTACTGTGGAAAAGCACAGGTGTAGTTCATAGAATTAATGATGGCTGAATTCCATTTAGCTGTTTCAGTTGCAGGGTCCTTTTTTTTGTACGTTTCCTACTTTGACAAGTCACTCTCTGCTGTGAAAAAGACCTATTGGTCAACTGTGTAAGACCCTTCCTCATTACGTACATATCTTTGTCACTTTGGTGTGTGATCACCATGCAATTATAACAAATTCTACTCTTAATGGCTTTAATAACCAAATTTGAGAAATCCTTACATCAAAAAAATCATTTTAATTAATAAAAATAAAATAGTTTGTTACATGCTTTTGTAAAAAAAAAAAAAAAATACATCTATAACATTATCAGATTGTTTTTACCATCAAATATTCATATCTGCATAAGCTTCAAATATCCAACTAGTGTTATCACTCATTATATGATCGTGTATGCTACAATAAGGTAATGCCCACGAGTTATGTTAGCTCACATGGATTTTGGGGAAGATCGGAGTGAGTTGGAGAGGTTTCTTCTGTCACATTAGAATAACAGGATTCAGGTTGAAAATCAGCAAATTAGCTCTGAAGACAACTACACGTATTAAAACTTATTAAAATGTGTAGCTGTCTTCTGGTGTCTGTCACATGACTGAACTTTAAAATTCCTCATCCTAAGATTCAAGTAATTTAGATATATATTTCTGAAAAATTGCAGCTTCACATTTTGGCCCCAATTACTAACAAAGCCGAGGTTCAAGGGAGACCGCAGTCACTTTGCCTCGCTGCTGTTGAAGCAATTATATTTAGCTTGTTTAGTGTCAGAGTATTTCTGACTCGGCTGCTTATCGGCAAATTGAGGATTTCTAATTTTCTCCGTTGCCTTTCTGCTTCTTCACACAAAGCACACAAAGCGCTAATGATGGTTTTATGACAGAAGAGACTGTAAGAGCTCCTCTGTAGATAAGTCATGTTGTCTCAGTTTCACTACTGATTAAATGGGTTTTCTACATTGTGGGCACACTAGGCATTGATAAGAGTTGATGACGTGATGAGTTCTTGTTTACCTCCTCTGGGCCTCAAAGTCTTTCTTCCTTCTTCTCGCAACTGCAGAGACATTTTACTCTCAATACCAGACTCTGGGGTTAGCCACTGTGACAGCATAGTAGGCGGATTGTCAAGCTAACTGTGTGGAGGTTTAACGCAGATGCTCAAAACGTTAGATTTCATTCCTTCAGACGTACACCTCAGGTTCTTATTCTGGGTGTGTGAGATCTGCAGGTGGAATAAATAACAGTGTTTTGTGTTTCCAAAGCAAGCAGTACATCATTGTGTGTAGCAGTATAGGCCTGAAGAAGGACCAGATGATGATGCATTTTACTTGTCAAGCGTATAGTAAAGGTTTAAGAGTTTGCAACAAGTTATTTGAAAACTGCTAAGACACATCCTTTTGTATGGATGCCAAGATGTTTTGCTGCAGATAAACATTTCATTGTAGTGAGTGCTCAGGGGCGTTTGCTACATAAATATCTGCATTAGAGCCAGATTTGATAAATTGGCCGATATAAGCTTTCTGCAGATAAATGGTCATGTACATGTCGGTGTAAATGTTGACGATAAGTAACAAGTAATTGCAGTACAGAAAGGCCAAATGAGGTTTAGATAATTTAGAGCCAGTAAAGCACCATAAGCTACTGATCATACCCGGCGATATCAGAAGTAAGGTTGTAGCACTAAAACCTCTGAGTGTATTTAATTGCACAAGGGTGCCTTTTATTGCTTATGAATCCAACTTTAAATTCATGAGAAGAGCAATGTGGCATTTCTTCATTCTCTAAGGGTGTGAGAAAATATTGATATACTTGGGTATTGCAATATTATGTTTTGTGATACTGTATTGATTCTCAAAATCACTATACATTTTTAATTAATAGTTTACACGCAAAGAGTCGTGGCAGACAGTGGCTCAGATTGTACAAAAAGTAGTGCTATATGATGGTGGATGTTACAGGGACTGTGATAAATGCAAATGCAGATCCCACCGTTCTGATTGCATAAAAAAGTCAACTTTTTTACTCAGATTTTATGCATATGGCGGTGTGTTCTTTATACTATGACAGTTTTCTCTAAAATTAAATAAAAAAAATAATTGCAATATATCGCCTTGCTTACAGTATCGCAATATATATTGATCCGTAACCCCCGATATGCTTCGTATCGCCATATTCCTGCCAATACACAGTCTCGCTTTAACATCTCAGCGTCGTAGAATTTGTCCAGAAATGGTTTATAGGACATTCAGGTCAAATGAGATTAATGGCGTGGCTGCCACACACCACATAGTTGGGATGACCTTGAAAGCATCATCCATTAGGAGTAGCCTCCCTCTACCCATCAACCATGGGCATGACGTACTGACGTCTCTTGTTGAATCACTGCCAAAATATTTGCCAGCTGTTGTCAGGGCCAAAATGATCCAACACAATACAGATAATTATCTGTTGTTCTGGTTGTTGTATGTCTCTCAGAAATTACTTTACACTTGTATTTTTGGCAGACTCTGAATTGGATTCCTAGTATTGAATCAGTTAGTAATTGTTCAGTATGTCTCCAGTCTGGGGGGGGGGACTATAATCTAAACAAAGAATCCCAAGTCTTAATATCATAATTGTTGTATATTACTACATGCATGCATGTTTTGTCAGATGCAAGAAAGAGCAGCCTAGACAAACTAGCAAAGGCTTTTATAATGCATGTATCACATTGCAGGGCCTCTGTTTAATTGATCCGAGACAGTGGACAGTCATTTCTCCCATTGAGATGATTGTAATGCATCCATTACGTGATAACGTAATACATGTGTATGAGGAATTAAGGAATTAAATCCTATATTCTACCGTTGGAGTCGTTGTACCTCAAAGTGTCACACCGGGCATTCAACTTGCAATATTTTATTTTATATTATTATTAATGTATCTAGTGCCTCTGTTTGTGGATGTTCATGGGTCTAAAGTAGGGCCAGTACAACAGCAGTACAGAGAGTGTGAGCCTGTGTGGTCTTAAAACTCTGGTACTTCTGCTCCCCTTGTGTTGCACCGTGTTCCCCTTCTGTTCATGCTGAGTCCCATTGTACTCCAAGGTTGATATTCCTCTCCTCTGTGTGTGTGTGTGTGTGTGGGTGTGTGTGTGTGTAGACATGTGCATGTTGGTGTGTGTTTGTGTTGCTTGTATTCACCCCTACACACACACACACACACACACACACACACAGACCCTACCGTACCCAAAACCGCAGTAATCCCTTGGGCCTAAAAAAGGAAATCCCTCCACTGTGCCCCGGCCTCCTCTTCCTGGGAGTACGCTAGTTGTGAGCTACTCTTACAGTCTGCCTCTGTGGGAACTCTCCTGGCAATTTACAATGGCTTAAAATATGCAGCATAGTCTTGTCAGTAAAGTAAAGCGTAAGTAGTGCATATTTGGGCTGGATAAAATCTTAAAATGTGGCATCATTTGGCTCTGTTTCAGTGCAGACTGTCTGAGGAAAGTAGCCAGTTTTAGACTCTCCCTCAAAAACACACAGACATTAGACTGCTCGCTCATGCACACAATTCCCTACTTCCCCCTTCACCTCCCACTGTGTGAGCGGACCTGAGTGTGCAGGCTGTTGTGCCGTTAAACTTCAGTGCTAACACGTTGTGCATCTGTAAGCATAATTCCAGCTATTGGCAAGCGAGCAGGCTGTTAATTCATCTCTGAGTCAGGCCTGATCCCTCCAGTTAATGATGATTGGCAGGCAGGAAACCTGCGCAATTAACCTCATATACCTCCACTCCCAAGTTTGCTGGACAAGAAGACATTTCACACTTGTTCTGATCTTCTTTTGGCAACGGAGGAACATTTTGAGTTGCACAGAATGTTACTTATGGACATTAGGAAAAAACATCCCCACCTTTTTCACCATCAGAAATATACAATACACTGACTTTTATAGTTGTCTAGTTTTAGTTTTGAGTTCTGAGTTCATACCACTCTGTCTCTATGGTAAATAAGCACAAAGACTAGAAACAAAGGGGGGAAAAGGCCAACGTGGCTCCATCCAAATGTAACAAAACCTGTCTACTAACACCTCTAAATCTCACTCGTTTGTTTAATCCGGCCCAAAATCAAGGTGTAAAAACAACACGTTATGTGCCAAACTATTTCTTGGCCAGGTGCAGCAACTTTCTGGAGTCTTTGTTTGTTGCCTGGCAACCTCACGTCAAGACAAGACTCGCATTGTTGTTAGAAGGCCAATAAGTGGATTTCCCCAAAATGTAGAACTATTCCTTTATTCTTTACCTGTCAATCAGTTTGTGTGGGTTTAATTTAGATGTTTGTACTACATTGAATATCTAAATCAGTAAAGCTATGTGGATGTGTTATTCATCCTAATCCTGCCATTACATTACACATTTGTTTGTCTTGGCACTCAGTTATCTTCAGTCACCTCACCTTTCCGTACTCTGCTGCTGTTGGCTGAAGCAGCAGTTCCCAGACATTATCCTGAGGGTGTAGATAACTCAAACCTGAGACTGGAGTTTTCTCGTTTCTCGTTAAACGTTTGACTCTAATAAGAGAGCAGAAACAATATACAGTGAATATAATGATGCTGCGATGTTCTGCTCCTCCAGAGTGGATCCCCTGAAAGTTTTCGAATTAGCCAAAGTATGTGGAGAATGCTGTGTACTAATTCCCGTCTATACGTACATGAGAACTTGGAAAAGAAGGGTTAAAGTTTTACCAAACTTGTATAGTGCTCTGCAAATGGCAGTAAGTTTGCTGTATTACATGTATTTACTGTGTAGATTAATGGGGAGGTGAAGTGAGGCCATAGTAGTGAAAATCCTCCATAATCCTTTTTTCCATAAAATGGTCGGAAAGATGTTGTATGAAAATGTCTCAACGAGGCAAGTCTTTGAGAAACTACAGTAGGCTGTGAGACGGTGGAGTTAAATATTTTATGTTTAATTATTTTAGCTTTCTATGTCAGAAACCCTTATAGACTGTGCAGGAGCTGCTGGTAAAAAACTTCATATTGTATCTGTGGAATTTGTCGTGTCTAGTCTAAATTTAAATCCACACATTTATTGGTATTTGGTAGTAGTATTTTTGGCTTCATTTCACATCTTCTAGTGGAGTTTCTGTCTTTAAGTAGACTTGTGCTTGAACCTTGTAGCAGATCAAATTGATAAACAAAGAAGGACATCATTTTTTTTTTTTATATATTTCATTTGCATTCATTGTATTCTGCATCGAGCAGATGAAGGCAGATCAAGGGGCTAAATTCACATTTGAATATACTGATATAGGCCTGTAATGCCAGTTTCTTAAAATCCAAATGTATTACAGTTTTTGCCCCTCTGTGCTTCTGCAGACTCGCCTGTTCCTGCACAGATCAATGGAACAGCCTGCGTTATAATGCATTGAGCTGTTAAATAGTTTCTATTCACGTCCATCTGTTTTTATAGAACACACTGTTCTGAAAAGCTGCTTTCAACTGAGGATTTTTTACACTGTTCAATTTTATTCTCCAAGGTTTTACTCTTCTAACCAGTAGAATCTGTTTGATGTCAAGTGCTCAGTGGGAGCTCAACCCTTCCCATGGCCCATGTAGCTAATGTATAAAGAAGTGAATGCTTTCAATTCCCATGGACTATATTCTGAGTAGATAAGTGTGAAAATCAAGGTGATGACAGCAGGTGTAAAGATTTCATACCCTTTAACACCCCCTTCCTCCTCTCTCCTCTCCTCTCCTCTCTCCTCCAGCTACCCAGAGAACGGGGTGGTGGAGATGCGGCCGGTGGATGTGCGGCCACGTGCCAGGACCCTGCTGCGGTGGGACGACCTCCAGGTGGGCATGCACGTGATGGTCAACTACAATATGGAGACGCCGGATGAGAGGGGCTTTTGGTTTGACGCCGAGGTTCAGACCCTCAACCAAGCCTCCCGCACCAACAAGGAGCTCCGAGTCAAGATCCTCCTGGGGTGAGGATCTTCCTTCGTAGGTGGGAGGGTGATGAGTCAGGCATAAGGGAGTGATTGCTGGCCAATTATTGCTTTTGTTGCTTACCGAGATAAAGTTTCTCTGTGTGATTTCCTTCCATCTTTCTGTAACACATCTCTTCATCTTCCTCTCCGGTTTTCTTTTCTTGTGCTCTCCCTCTTTGTCTCTCTCTTGTCTCTCGCCCTCCCTCCAGGGGTCCTGGAGATGTAATCGGGGATTGTAAAGTTCAGTTTCTGGATGAAATCTACCAGCTGGAGGCACCAGGAGCTCGTGCACTCTCCGCTTTAGATGGACAATTTAAACGTACGCACCACACACTCATACACACACACAATGAAAATGGTGGCAAATTATGTCCGTGTTGTTCTCCAAGGTATATTTTATCGCGAGCATCACCACAAGCCCATCTTCAAGTACGTGTGCATGCGTGTACGAATGATTTCCTTCTTCCAGGGAAGAGCGGCCCAGAGTGCAAGCACTGCAAGGCCGACCCCGATGCGGAGTGCCGCTTCTGCTCCTGCTGCGTGTGCGGCGGGAAGCAGGACGCTCACATGCAGCTGCTGTGTGACGAGTGCAACATGGCGTTCCACATCTACTGCCTCAACCCGCCGCTGGCCACCATCCCGGATGACGAGGACTGGTGAGAGAGAGAGAGTGTACAGTAGCTCAGCAATTAGCCACAACATCCTGCGCTTCACAGTCAATTTAAGAAGGTTGATTAATGGGGATTTGTAGGAGATGAAGTGCTTTTAAGCAGTAATTAAGTGGTGATTGAGGTTAAAATCAATATAAACTAATCACATAATCCAGGTGTGAGTTTGTTTAATGCAGCAAAACAGAAATGAGAGTGTGAATTTTTTTCTTTTGGCAGCTCACCCTCCATTTCCGTGTCTTGCATAAACATGAAATTGATTGACAACATTCCTTAACCACCTTTTGTTGCAACTTTCGGGTATTTTTTAAATATTTAAGTTGGTGCAACATCTCTCTTTAGGGCACTTATAACCAAATTTCTTTGCCGTCTGGCTAATTTGGGGAAGAGCTTTGTTGCAGCTCTTATCAAACTTTCACATATATACACACACACACACACATAGACCTGCCTACATCCACAGAAATGATTTCCTCTTGTTCTGCCAGGTACTGTCCCACCTGTAAGAATGACACCAGTGAGGTTGTCAAGGCAGGAGAGAAGCTCAAAGCCAGCAAGAAGAAAGCCAAGATGCCTTCGGCAACAACTGAGAGTCAAAGGGACTGGGGAAAGGTGAGACCCAAGGGCACCCAAAAGTGTACACACACACGCACGCACACACACACACACACACACACACACACACACACACACACACACACACACACACACATACACACCAGGTGGACTGACAGTGACTGTGTGAGACTGTAAGTACATTTTAAGGTCAGCCGGAGGGAAGGCCTGTGATTCCTCCTCAAATTCCCTCGAAGGAGCAAAGGTTATATGAATAAATATGGAAAAGCACTTTGTATGTAAAAAAAAAATATATATATTTTGGGCACATGTAGGCTCAAGTAGCCCTCACATGCACCGGACAAGAGATAGAAGAAGCATTTTCATTTTCCACCATCCCTTGCTGAGAGCAATCAGTTTTCAAAAATGCATCACATCACAACCAGATTGCTGAGAATCCTTTATAATCTTATGACATATCTTTTTTAAAAGCTATATTTTCCCATCTGAGACCGGCATTTTCAAATGTATTCACTTAAGACAGAAGTTTCAAGCACTTAATGGCAATTTGAGTGTGTACGGTTGTGTCCGAAATTCCACACTAGCATGCTATTTAGTACGCTAAAACTGTATGTGAGATGTTTTAGTATGTCCGAAACCTTAGTGTGAAAACAGTAGTATGCAAATTGCATACTATTTCCGGTGAAATATTACAGTATGCTACGGCGGCATAAATATCCCACAATGCAATGCGGTAGTGACGACAACGTTCATGATGGACGTTGATGGACAGCTCTGTAACGTCAATAACGCTTTTATTTAACTGTAGGTATAAGATTTCACTTTGCTGGGCTTAATATATATTTTAAATTAATTCAGACTTTCGTTTTGGTCACATGACATTGGCATGGGTTACCGTGGTTACACGTCTCCAACCTGCAAGGAGGCTCTCAGGAAGTGGCGATGTAAATTACTGCTATGTGCGTTTGAAAAGATGCCTGCTGCTGCTTATTCACACAAAAGTATGTTGAACGATAGTACACATACTTTATGAATTCAAAATTGTCAAAAAGTGACTTAAAAGAAGAAGTAGACCTCCTCTTTAGGGTCTAAATATATTGCATTTTCTAGTATATAATGTTTAAATTATATTTACAAATAAATGTTGCTGTTTAAAAAAAATCTTCCAGAGCTGTAATATAAATTTGACCGGACAAGTTTTATCATGGCATAAAGCCGCTCGCCACCGAGTGCTGCGCTCAAAGTTCACATTATTTAAACTTTGACCTTGGCTGCCGCTGACCTTTCAAAAAGCGCAACCAATGAGAACAGCTGCAGCTGTTGCCTGGAAACAGTGAATGGAGTTCCTTGCGCTCTTTTTGGGAGGATAATTTACCTGTTGCGTCTGCGAGGCCCTGCGCCCTACCTCGTGGTGCGGGAAGAGCTCATTTCTTATCATATGAAGGCTTAACAGTCCTGATGGTAACAACAACACCACAAAATGCACACAACTAACTGCTCCTACTGAAATGAAACTAAATGTATACATCGGTTTGTAACATATAGCTCTTATAGTACACCCCCAGCAGCAAAGATTCCGGCGAGCCATTCATTAATTGATACATCCATTCAGTGCATTATTCATGCATCACACACACACTTTATTCCATTTACTTCCTGCAAACTGGTTTGTTCTTTAGTGAATCTTTTATGTGTTTAACATTTTGTGTAAGCAACTAATCTGCTCTGTGTTGTTCTTGATCAGAGATAAGCGGTTCTTGTCATGTTCTTTGAAGCTCCGTTTAATATTTCCTGAGCACAAAACAGCTTTTCCCCCTTAAATCAAACGATCAGATCAGACGTGTTTTGATCCAGTCAACAACACTTGATATCTACTTAATGTTAGACCAGGCTGCCGGAGCTGATTAATAATGTTGGGTCGAGTCATAGCACTTTTTTTTTGCAATTCTATAAATATTGATGTGTTATTGATTATCAACCTCTTCTCAAATATTCATTACATGACTAATGAGCACTGTGTCAAAATTACATTTCCGCTTTGCACTTAGCAAAAGCTAAAATGAACCATTGCTAGCAGCTGAGGCAGAAAATGAGACGGAGGAAGACAGCTGACGTGTTGTTAAAATAGTTTTTTAAAAAGCATCTGTTTTAAGCATACTGTTAAATGTTTATCCTCAGAGTCTTCTCATGGCACTGAGATATTGCGTGGCTCGTTTCCATCCCGGCCCGGCTGTCTCCCTGACGCTCCGCTCCATGGTGTAATGTGAACAATGCCATTAAGCATGACTTAGCCACTTTCCTGGAACTGCCAACGGAAAATAACTCGTTTCTTTACCAGAATGCTCCCTTTCTCTGCGGACTAATTGAAAACAGCCCTGCTTGTGTGTTTGGGCACATTTTAAGTGCTGTGACTCACACAGCATTTATTCTTGCCTTTCACATTATTGCAATTTTATAACCCCTTAAAATAAAATACTTTTCTTTGTCTTCCCACTTTTGAAATCCTATGCACCTCCTAAATGGATTTCTGGAGAGTAAAAGCCGCCAGCAGCTCTGCTCTTAAACACTATTTAAATGTGATCTAAAGGCACTCGTTTAATGGTATTTCTCAGCGTGCAGCTTACATTCTTTGTCGTCTCCCTTGATGTGATTGCAGGGTATGGCCTGTGTGGGGCGCACCAAGGAGTGCACAATTGTTCCCTCCAACCACTATGGACCCATACCTGGTATTCCTGTTGGGACCACCTGGAAATTCAGAGTTCAGGTTAGCCGTTTGTAAAAAGTATATTAAAATCTGAAAGAAAATTGAGCTTTATTGTCAATATTATTATGACATTATGGATTGTATTGTCATATTTTTCTGTAACATGATATCTGACTTCAGGTGAGTGAGGCAGGCGTTCACAGGCCGCATGTTGGTGGCATCCACGGGCGCAGTAACGACGGCTCCTATTCTCTGGTGTTGGCTGGGGGCTTTGAGGATGAAGTGGTGGGTTATTTGTGTTTTTCTACCAAATGTTTATTAATCTCTGTTAAGAATGAAGTAAGGGGATTTTTTACTTAAGTATGCCGATCACTTTGTTCTGGTTACCGTGACCTTGCTGTAGGACCGGGGAGATGAGTTCACCTACACAGGCAGTGGGGGTCGTGACCTCTCAGGAAACAAACGGATCGGAGAGCACTCTTTCGACCAGACCCTGACACACATGAACAGGTACAACACTTAAAGGGATAATTTGGGTGTTTTTGAAGTGGGGATGTATGAGGTACTCATCCATAGTCAGTGTATTACCTACAGTAGATGACGGTCGACACGACCCTAGTTTGGAGAAGCAGACAGAAGTTACCGCACAGGAGCAAAGTAACGTACTGCTGTGGACGGGGCCGGCAGCAAAACGTATTTTAGCCCCCTAAAAGAAAGGCGCACCGAAAAAAATCAATATCAGTTTAAGTGTACGTTATATTTTGAATATTTTCACCGGTTTACCTTGCCGTAAGACAGCTTTACAGTCTATGTTTCTGACAGGGAACTGAAGCCATAGCAACCAGACTCCATTGAAAAAAACAGTAATTTTACCTCGCAGAACATGTGAGTTGCTGGTTTACCGCATCCTCCATCCGTTAGTTTGTTTGTGCTATTGTGTGACTTTGTTGAATCCGAACTAACCAAAGTTAGACCAACAACCCCCTTCCGCGAGTTAAAATTAAATTTTTTTTCAATGGAGTCTGGTTGCTTTGGTGAGAGGATAGGTAACGGCTTTAGTTCCCCGTCAGATAGGGCTGTCTGACGGCAAGGTAAAGCGGTGAAAATATACTAAACGTAGCATACATTTAAACTGATATTGAATTTTTTAGGAGAACCTTTCTTTTAGCTGGCTAAAATAGGTTTTGCTGCTGCCCCGTCCACAGCTTTATATTACTTTGCTTCTGTGCCAGTACTCCTGTCTGTTTCTCCAAACTGTGGGCGTGCCAACCGTCATCTACTGTAGGTAATACACTGACTATGGATCAGTTCCTCATACAACCCCACTTCAAAACACCCAAACTATCCCTTTAAATATGAATTGAAAGCTAACAGAATTTTCTGCAGTTTTTAAAAGATAACTTACCTAGGATGATAAACTTCTTAACATCAATAACTGATTATTCATTAACATCCCTAATCCTTAGTCGGACTTGATGAACATCATTCTTTCTTCTTGTTTAATAACTCTTGAATGCTGACTCCTGCAGGGCGTTGGCCTTAAACTGCGATGCACCTCTGAATGACAAAGACGGGGCGGAGTCCAGGAACTGGCGGGCAGGAAAGCCGGTGAGAGTGGTGCGCAGCTCCAAAGGTCGACGCATCAGCAAATACGCTCCTGAGGAGGGAAATCGCTACGATGGTATTTACAAGGTAGGTGTAGACTCTAAAACAGCTCTGCTAACTTCAAGTAAAGCTGATTAACATACAAAGACGGCATTACAAATATGGACCAGCACCAGTGTTATTGTAACATATCAGGAATTGTAGGGAGGTATTTATTATTATTCTGGTTTATGTGTGCATTTTAGGTGGTAAAGTACTGGCCAGAGATTGGAAAGTGTGGTTACCTGGTGTGGCGGTACCTGCTGAGACGGGACGATTTGGAACCGGCACCGTGGACACCTGAAGGACTGGAGAGGATCCAAAAACTGGGCCTTGCTGTTCAGGTTAGACTGCAAGTGTATCTATATATATGTGTGAACTTCACTGTTGGACACTACCGATATCGACTAATGCATCTCTATGCTTTAAACTTCTGTTTAGACTGTACATATACGGTATACATACTGTATATACTATATAGTATGTTTTTCATGCCACTGTCTGCAGTACCCGCCCGGCTACTTGGCGGCCATGGCTAACAAAACAAAGAAGGAGGCCTGCGCCCGACCTGGTCGCGGCGGCCGGAGTAAGCACTATCCCGCGAGGGGGAGGCCACGGAGACGCAAGATCAAGGCGAAAGAAGAGAACGACGAAGACGACGAGGACGAGATGCCAATGGCCAGCGTGGAAGAAGAGGAGCCACAGAGTAATGGAGAGCAGAAGACAGCCAGAGATAGTGGTGGGTGCTTTTAAATCTCAAAGCAGGTCAGACAAGGTGGTTGTGAGAAGAGGACAGGTGAGAACGACGTGAGCAGTGATTCTTCTTTTAAGATGGCTTGTAAATATTTGATACCCACCTGCATCTCATTTTTCCACAAGCATGCACTACTGTACGCTTTAATTGTCTCTTTTATTTTCCAAGAGGAGCTGCAGTTTTCAGTCTATTATTTCTGTGTCTTCACCAGAGTCGTCACCAGCAGCAGAACCACCCTCTAAAAGGGTGAAGATAGAGGAGACTTTCCAGCTGTCGGAGCAGCAGCAGCAGTTGATCCGGGAGGACACAGCCAACAAGAAACTCTGGGATGAAGCCATGGGACACCTTAAAGAGGGACCGGTATGAATCCCAGTACACTCTGACACTCTTAAGGGCGCTTTAACAAGCCATAGTCCGTTTGGCTAGTACGAATCAGAGTGAAATTGATACTTTTGGTTTGTTTTCTATTTAGCCTGGTTCGGTTTCACAGTGCACAAATTAAAGCAGACCAAATTTAATAAATAAGTTGCTGAAGGGCGTGTACGAAGGAGCAAATTTATCATTTTTGTCTCAAGAGCTGCTACTTTTATGCAGGGAAACACGGACTGCGCTATATTGCTGTCAAAGTTTTTTCACTTTGACTCTGCACTGAATCATTTCTCCTCCAGTTTTATCTCAAATGACTTCATAAACATCACTATTTTTGTGAACTTTATTTAGCATATTCTGTATGTTCTCTTTGGCCCAGATGTCAAGCAAAAAGTCAGTCGTCTCCCACTCATGTTAACCCTCCTGTTGTCTTCGGGTCAAATTTGACACGTTTTCAAACTTCATTATATCATAAATATGGATGTCTTTCACCTAATTTCCCCCAAATTACATGGATGGTTCCCTTATGGTCTTTGCAAAAAACACACTTTCACACTGTCATTAAACATTTTTTTAATATTATAATATTTGTAATATTCTGACTAAACTTTGACATTCACCGGTCTGTGATAATCCATCAACATTATTCCAAAAAAAAAAGTATAGTCCAAATAATTCATAATTTCTGCATTTTTTCCTAAAAAATTAGGTTTAATTTCATATAAATTAGGTTTATTGACCATGAATTCCAAAAAAAAGTGTAAAACTTGAGGTAATGAGTTGGAATGAAGTTGGCCAAAAAGGTGTAATACAGAATTGGGTGAAACAATCAAACCAGACCAGGACATTTTTGACCCGGGAAGACAAAAGTTGCATGGTCGACGGGAAGACAACAGGAGGGTTAACCTGCATCTACCTGTGTCCATCTCAACAAACACTCATACAGGCAGCCTGCATTTTGGTTGGAGACCACCTCTCTCACGCAGTCTCAGACCGGTTGTTTGGGTCCACACCAGAGTACGATTACTGCGTTCACAACCGCCCAAACAAACCGCACCAATGTTTGATTAAAATGGACTAAATGTTGGCTTGTAAAAGCACCCTAACACATCTCAGGCTCCTCGACAGACACTGTGTTCACAAAGCATCTCACTCAGCAGCCTCTTAAAGGAGAACTCATTGAAGGTCTCCAGATCTTAAAGTCCAACTGAAATCACATTTAGTCATCCCTGTTTTGTCCGTGTGTTTTTTTAAATATATTGTTAATAGTTTTTTATTATTAAAAGGAATTATCAGAAAAGCTCCTTTTCGTCTCGAGTTAACAGACAGCGTGTTCTTAGCAGTGATTTTGAAGAGTAAGGACCATCACAGCATCTAACCGGAACAAAGTGACATTTGCAGGTTTACATGCTGTTTAATGTGCTGCGGCTAATTAGCTATCGAGCCTGCAAACTGGCGTTGGCAGGAAGCATCAATTGTAATATATATTTTTCTGTTTTTCCTTCTTCATTTTCTTCTTATTTCCATCGTTCGTTTTCTGTCTGTGTGTATACAAAGAATTTCCTGCGGAAGATGGAGCAGATCTTCATGTGTGTGTGCTGCCAGGAGCTGGCCTTCCAACCCATCACCACCGTCTGCGTGCACAATGTTTGCAAGGTGCGTACTGACCGGATGTATTTGTAACCACAACTACTGAAAATCCCTGTCCTCGTATTTGTGTGTGAATTCCTCCCGCCGCCGTCTCTTCCTCAGACCTGTCTACAGCGGTCGTTCCGAGCGAAGGTGTACACCTGCCCCGCCTGCCGCCACGACTTGGGCAAAGACTTCGTCATGAGCCAGAACGTGACGCTCCAGGTGCTGCTCGACCAGTTCTACCCCGGCTACAGCAAGGGCCGATGAGGTCCAAATCACATTTATAAGTAGAATACGTACATATGCGCACATAAAGCATCCATTCTGTGCACCCACGTATACCGTCAAGTACCTAGAGCTCCACTTTAAAATGCATTGCGCACACATACTGTACTTACCCACGGGCAAATGTATATTGCATATACAGCCATTTATGTATACAATCATTCATACACAAACAACCTCAGTAGGGACTGACCTCATCTGTTAAACCTGGACTGTCTCCATTAACATCACCAGCCTGAAATTCAACATTTTTTAACCTCCTGCCCACACAAACGCACACAAACGCACAAAAAGGAGCCCCAATTCACACCCACGAGCCACCTCAAGATTAGCTTATTTTTTTTGTTTTTTTGTTCCATAAATTGACACACAGCAACATTGTTTGAGTGCAAATTTCTCCCCGGCAATACCATGAAATCAGCCATCAGACTCCTGCCAACCTACAAGCATTTTTGTGTACCATACACGTTGTGTTACACCCAAAAAACTGAGCTTAGCTGCTTCGTATATGTGCAGTATTTCACTCAGCTGGCAAATAAAGGTGCTAGTTTAATACGGTGATTTAGGCACAGCAGGACATAACACCCCCTGTACCACATTCAGAAAGGTAAAATTAGGAAAGCACACAATGTTTTATGCCTCTGAAGCACTTTATCAATGACATGACTTATTTTGTTGGTTAATCTGGAGCACACGCTGCTCATGTCACTTGTCACACAATAATGCCATTGCCATACCTTGAGCTAATAGGAATAGCAAATGTCTCGCCAGATGTACTTTCAGTGCATTTGCAGAGAATAAATGGGCAGCTGTTTCGGGAGATTTCTGGGTCCAACAAAGCAGCAACCTTACATACTTAGTGAACGCAACAATGATCAACAGGCACAACTCTCAGATTTTATGTGGAGTAAAAAAAAAAACTTCATAAACATACCAAAGACGTGAGGCTGTAGAGCAGGTTAGGGGGCAAATATCTTCAGAAATCTGTTTAAAAATAAAGTCATTTCTGATGAGGAATCACGCCTAGAAATAAATAAAATGCACTTGTGAAGTATCAAACAGGACCTTAGCGAATTATCATGTTTCTTTAACGAGGCACTTTTTGTTTCCATTTCCAAGAAGCTCAAAATAAATGTACAAGATAAACAAACGCGTACTATTGTTGGTCTATAAAATGTCCGAAAATGGTGAAAAATGTTGATTTCCCAAAGCCCGAGATGACGTCCTCAAATGTCTTATTTTGTCCACAACTCAAAGATATTCAGTTTACTGTCTTAGAGGAGTAAAGAAACCAGAAAATAGTCACATTTAAGAAGCTGGAATCAGAGAATTTTGACTTTTAATTCTTAAAAAATTACTAACCGATTATCCAAATAGTTGGCGATAAATTTAATAGTTGACAACAATCGTTGTAGCTCTCAAGTATATTAGATCTCTCTCATAAGTGCTGTTGAAACCTCTAACACTATTGAAATGAAGTATCCTCACAACTCATGTGTTTTTCACATGTACTCTCAATCACGGTTCCACTTCTTCAGTCAGATAACATGGACCAAACCGTACATTAGATGAGTACGTTCTGTTTTGTCTGCCTGAGAAATACTGTCATGATGTAAGGGGAAAGTAAAGGTTTATATGCAGCGCACCTGAAATGCTTGAAAAGCGCGAGGTGCGGCTGCTTGCATGTTCTTTTCAATGACGCCTATAAGGGCGCACTGTGGTCGTCCCTGGTGTTACCAAGCAACCACAATCAAGCAGGACTTCACACAAAGATGGTTAGCATATTTTGTGCTCAGCAGATATTCATCTGCTATTGTTCTCTCTGTTAGATTTAGTGTAATGTTCACTAGTATCCAGCACGATCTGCTTCTCCTTCATTTTTAGAAATATAGTGTGGTGAGTGATTGCACCGCCAGTTATTTGTTGTCACATTACATCCAGAAAAAGGAGATGCATCCGTCTCAATTTGCCACGGTTGAGACTGAAAAAAAGGCCACACTGATTTCTATTTCTTTTTCTTATGGACATAATGGTTATGTGGATTCACATGTGCAGTGTTCCCCGAATATGCAGTATATAAGCTAGATAGAAATCCACCGTGTGACCAGTCTGTTATTGTCTTTCATTGTTATTCACCAGTCCAGACCCGTAGGACAAGAGTGCCTTGTAGCACAGACTATCAAAAACTGTTAAGTACCGAAAGTTTGCATCTGATGCCCGGTCAGTTAGTTAGTCGTTGCTAACTTATTCTTTTTAATCAGAAATTTGCTGATTTAAAATTCAAATTTTAGACTGTTTTATTTAGACCTTGTATGGTTTCTTATGTTTAGATAACAATAGTTGAGAACTTCTTTTGTTAAATGGGAAAATGTTGATATTTCTCAAAGTTGAGTATAGAAAGTTTTGTCGGTGCTGAAAATCAGGCATCGTATCGACTCCAGTACTGAAAAATGTAAACAATACCCGTCCCTACATGGCATTTTTCAATATTGTGAGAGGTTTTCAATAAGTGCATACAGTATGTGAGAGTTGAGAAGGATGTATTTCAGTAGTTCAGTGGATACACTATTGAATGTTTCAATAGATAGTTAATGTGTGTATCTGCTCCAAAATGTAATGTGTTCTTCCTTGCTGCCCATGCTACACCGTTTCACCAACTGTCATGAAAAATCGGGCCACAAACCACAAACCGAACCGAAAACATAACCTCTATGGAGTTAAAAATGTGTATATATGCAAGGTAAAGTTTGAATTATGTCCTTCGCTGCATCCCATAGTCAGAACTCTAACACTGAAAAGTGCGAAAGACGGCAAACAGAAATGCTTGACAGTTACTGATCAGGTCTGATTGTTGGCGTGCATCGTAATCGTAGATCGTAAATACAGAAACAGATTTCTGTACACAGACAGTTGAAAACTAGTTCATTTGTTTTGGATATGTTGGATAACATATAAATGTGACGTATAAATGTAATATCTTAGGGATGTCTTTTATGTTTTGTACGAGTTTTCTGCCTACATCAGTTGGACAGACGTGAATGTTTTCACACGTCAAACATTGTTTTAGTGTAATCGAAAAACTGACATTAAGAACTCATTTGTTTCATCAGGTCTAACTTACTATGGGCCATGGCTGAAAATACAAATGAATGGCAGCTGTGAATTGGAAACAAACAAAACGTTGTCTTTAAACCCTTCTTTTTAAGTTACACCACATATTTGAAACACACTTGGAAGCTTCACATAAATAAAAATCTAAGAATACCTCCACAACAAGGAAGACCAAGTCAGTTATAATCTCACAGAACACGACTACATTAACATTCCTTTTTATCCTTTTGTGCATTTTATCTGCTGCTCCGTAGAGCCACACGGTAATATAGTCATGTAACAACTGGACAGATATAAGCTTATTGTTAACATGTAAGGATGTACACTGCATCCACACATGCTGAGTTATCTTCACATTTTTTTTTATCTTTATTTAGATCTGACACACCGTCACATATATTATACATATATTACACGCCCCGAGTTTAAAAAAATTGTCTTTTTCTATCTTGAGCAGCTGACACAGATTTGTTATCTTTTCCAGTGCTGATATGGTACTTTAAAATGTCCGTGGGTTGGCAGGTCTGATGGGAAGTCAAACAAAGGAGAGTAGTCTGTGCACTGATCTGTGATCTGCACAGAGGTCAGAGTGACTTCCACATAATGCATCTGAACACTTGAGTTGGTTTTGTGGGATACTGTAGCCCTCGTTCATAGACATCATCACGTTCACCTGTAACTTCAAGGCCATGTTTAGTGTAGAGACAGCGACACACTACTGCTGCACACACTCATCCGTTACTTACCGCTCTGTTCGACATTCAGATCCCCGTTCATTGGCCGGCTGTTTGTTTGTTTGTGGTGATGTCCTTGTTTCTGTTCAATCATTCAGGATTTTTCTTTTCTCTCTTTTTATTAACAACATGCAAGTACAAATGCTACTATGGTCTTTAAAGCTAACTGTGATGTGCATTACTTCCACTGTTGCTCAATCTTGTTTATTTCCTCCCTGCATTGACTGGCAAGCTGATAGTTTCTTTCTCTGCTGTGACCTTCCCTCTCTCCTCTCCTCTCTCTCTCCTCCGCCCTCCGTGAACCTTACAGTACTAACACTTTTTAGACGTCTTGTGGACGCTTGGCTTCAGTGCTGTGTTGTTTTTTTATTTTTACCGCGCTCTGTCGAAGAAAAAAAGTTTGAAAAAGTTGCGTTTAATTTTCCTAGAATGCTTACTATTATCTATGTCTGTACGCCATCTTTTTCTACCATTTTAGTTGCTTCTCTTCTATTTTTAATCATTAGTCATTTTTATGTGGCGACCTCAAACATTTGCAGCCAGTCTGAGGAGTTTCATTGCTTCATATTGTGATCTGAAATTTTATACATGTCATAATAATACTTGATATGTACCTATTAAATATTTGGATTCCAGAAATTGTTTTTTGTCTTGTATCTTAACAGATTTTAATGAGGCTAATGAGTTTTATTTTCAGTGTAAAATGTGAAGTCAGTAGATTATAGTAAGTGACGCTAATGAAATAAACGCACCATGAAATTATACCCGTATCTAAAGTGGTCAAGCAGACTGTTCCCACTCCCAAATTAATTTACAGTGATGATAATCACAGCTCTCTCACATTAGGCCAGTTAGTCATTGTTTTTTTTTTCATAGTAGATGAATAATAATTTCCCCTGAAATTCATTAAAAACATTAATTTTATTCTATTTTGCAGTAATTAGCTAGGTGTTCTCTCTCTATTATATTTTCCACCAAACTGCTGGTGGCAGATACTTTGTTCTGATAGCTATAAATAATGATAGCATTTTTTCTTGATGGTAAATGTGTATTTTTTAGGGTTTTTTCCTTCATGTTAGATATGTTAAATAGTCTGTGTTTCTTTGCCATATTGAAAAGAAAGTGAATTTAAAGCTTTTTAGGCTTTAAGGGGAGACACCCCAGGTGAATAGGGTAAAAAATGTTAACTAGTAAATATCACTATGAAAGTTCCCCAGTTGATTACTCACATTAAGACATTATTAATAATAATTATACTTTTTTTTGTATTCAAGTTTTCTGAAATGTCATGTTTAAATATGCAAATGAGGAATTATCTAATGCGAACTTTGAGGGAATTTAGGTGAAATCTACAGATGCAAATAGACAAAGTAGTAAAATAAATGTGTTTTTTGGATGTTTTCTTCTACTAGTCTGAAAGAAGACATGTTATGGAAGCAAAATAGCCCAAAACCTCAAAACTGAGCTGTGCCTGGGGTGTCTCGCCGAACACTTAATCACTACTATCTTCAGTCCAGAAGTAGTGGAAATAACATTTCAAATGAAGCAGGTCTACAACAGACTGTGCCTACATATGGCATTACATCAGAATCAGCGTGTACAAATTACATTATTTCACTATATTCCAATTAAACAGCAAAAGCCCTTTTATTACAGAAGACATGTTGACATGTCACAGTTGGAAAAGCACAGGGGTAAATTAAAAAAATCAATGACGGTTTCATTTCATTTAGTTGCTTCAGTTTCAGGGTCCTGTATTTGTGCATGCTGGCTCACCGTCACAGTGTCATGGCTTACTGGGATGCTTGAATTGAACAGAGCCATTGTTAATGTTATTAGCAACACCTGTGCAGTAGTGTAGTGGTCAATGATGAGCTGGGTGCACTACTAGGTCAGGGGTCAGCCAGCTTTACTATCAAAAGAGCCATTTTAGGCAAAAACAAAACAAAAAAAATCTGTCTGGAGCCGCAAAACATTTGAGCATCGTGATGAAGGTAACACAGCTTATAGTCTAAGTAAATAGTATATAAGTCTAATGCCGTGAGGGCCCAAGTGCAAATGTACTACGGAGTATTGGGACCACACTGAGGGAAAAAAATATGAGATTTCCAGAATAAAGCCATAATATTACGAAAAAAAGTTGTAACTTTACCAGAATAATGTCATAACTTTACGAGAAAAAAAGTCGTAATATGAGAATAAAGTCATAACTTTATGAGAAAAAAAGAAAATAACACGTAAAATTACTACTTTATAATACTACGACTTTTTTCTCATAAACTTCTGACTTTATTCTCATATTACAACTTTTTTTTCTCGTAAACTTCTGACTTTATTCTCATAATATTACGACTTTATTCTCGAAATCTCAGATTTATTTATTTTTTCCTCAATGTGGCCCTAATACTCTGTCGTACATTAGACCTACAAGATTAATAAATAAAAATGAAAACGTAAACAAAACAAAGTTATTAATTTCTATTTCTAAAAATCCACAGGGAGCCACTGGAGAGGGGCTAAAGAGCCGCATGTGGCTCCAGAGCCGCAGGTTGCTTAGAGACCCCTGTACTAGGTAGATGGGTAGGTTACCAAAGAGGAAGTTGGTATACTCTCCAATTATTCCAATGGCTTTTTGGCTGATAAGTGTGTATACTGTAAACCGCCAAAAAAAGAAGTGGCTATACCTGCATAATACCTTCCACTACACCACTGCTCCTGTGCTTTTCCTAAAAGTCAATTATTTTGCCCAATCAAGAGAACCAGGTGTTACTTCTGTCTTTACACACTCACAGGTGTTTTGAGTTCTTCTTCCTGATTGGGCCTCTGCTCAGGTTGAAGGGAGGCGGAGGCAGTTGGAAACAACATGAGGCCACCAGACTACTGTACTAATCATAAACTTTTGAGTTGTCCTGTCCTAATAGGTGCAGCAAATCTAACACACTACCATCTGTCAAGCACAGTCTGCACACATACAAATGGGTCAAATAAGTCAGGCTCCCTCAGCTCTTACTTCAGGCTTCCTGGGGCCATAATACACCACATTTGTCTATAACTACACATCTTACACTGATGTCTACTGCAGATGCAATTTTTAAAAAAACAGCAGTTGAATGGTCATGTGTAGTTGAGTGTCCTGTGGAGCCTCCTGGTGGTGTGAAGACACAGGACATGTCTGGATGTCTGCCCTGCTGCTCTTTTGCAACTGACCTGATTTTCTTCAGTTTGTGTACACTGAGCAGCACAGAGTACATGATGTTGGATAACAGTTACAGTATGCCTAGGGGCCAATAAATGCGCTTTATAGTATACCGTTAGGTTGTAAGGATGCATATAAATAGATTTATTATCATGTTTTACAGATGATTGCTTAATAAATGTTTGTGCTTTTAAATGCACCACTCTGGTTGATGCTCAGTATCATATTAGTGCACCCCCAGCCGTTACATCAAGCAGAACAATTATGTATCCCAGGCTTTCTGGATATTTAATGTAAAAATAGAAAAGGGGATGAGATCTGCTGTGGGACTGACGGAGCTCTGCATCAGTAAAAACACTTTACAAATACAGAAAGCAGACAAAATGATTGTTTTTGTTTGTTTTATTATCACAGAAGCACAACAGGTACCACTATGCAGGTGAACAACAAACTCAATACTACCATGAAAAAAAAAAGTTAAAAAGGAATGCTAATGAAAAAAAAAAAATCCAATCATAACATCACAGCATTTTTTTCCCAACCTCCAAAACAATACTACAATATCGTCAGATATACATGGCAGAAAGAAGCAAAAGCACTTTGGATTATTCACTTTCCTTTCGCATTGTACCAAAACACTCATCGTACGATCTTTAACTTGAAACTGAAGCACTTATGTGCAACTGCATTCATCTTTTCCCGCCACCTCTCTAGCCTAAATGGATTCACTATCCAGCTATGAAGTACCAATTATTGGGGCTGTCACTCAAAAGTAACGTTTCAAAAATCCAAATACTTTCAAGAGGATGTTAGTGCTACAAAATAAAACTGGTCCCACTGAAAAGTATTTGTTATTCAATCCAGAGAGAAAGAAAATGAGACAAATTTAAAGTCATTATTTAGCCAATCAAAAGAAAGCTGGAGTACCCGAGTGTAAACCTGATGACCTTTTTATTGTACATTCAAGAAATGAAGAATCCTCCATCTTAATCTATCATAAAAGAAGAAATATCAATAAAAACAAAGACTTGACAGGAAATGGAAATTATACCAGAACTTAACTTATAGCTATGACAACGGCAATATGATTGAAAGTCCAAAAAAACAAAGGTTCCCTCCTCTTTAGATGACAACACCGATTAATCTTCAATGAAAACAGTATAATAAAACACACAGAGAAAGGTGGTGGAAACAGGAGATGCACATCTTACATATTCCCTTGAACACAAAAAGCTTGGGGGAAATGGATACTTGCATACAGAGAGCTACCGCCGAGGGTTTATCGCAGACGGTGGTTTATATGAGTAAGCTGGGACGGGATGGACAAACATACAATGGGAAGAAAAAGGGAAGTAAGCAGGGGGGGTGGAGGGGCTGTCCAGACGGCTACTCCTCATCCGAGGAGTCCCGGTCAAAATTGTAAGCCATGAAGAATACATCGGGTCGAGGCGGGACGAGGGCATGGCCCGGTTTCACAATCTCAAAGCCCAGGAAACTGAACGTACGCACCAGTTTAGCTGCAAGAAGAAGGTAGGGATAACATATGTTAAGATGCAGCACGAGAAGCCGAAAATAATTAGGTTATCAAAAATGTGAATGAAAAGGGTATGCTGGGAGAAACAGGGCTGTTACCACGATCATCTCTGTTCTTGTAAAAGCAGACAAACACGCTAACGACTTTCAGATGTTCCTCGGCATACTCCAAGAGCGCCGCAAAACTGGAGGGAGAACAGAGGGCAGCTTAGGTTAGAAAAAGGAAAAACAGCCTCTTAGGATACAGGCACAAAAACACAACTGACCAAATCTCATGCAAAAAAAATTGTTTTTAGATCATTTTAAAGGCTCTGCTTTGGCTTCCCCTCGGGTGAAAGTGAGACAACCCTGAATCTGTAAAATCAGGCTAAAAATTGAAATTAACATAACACTGTAAAGACGTAAAGTTTTATTCCACTTGATGTCTCTCTCACCTCTCCTTGCTGCCTTCAGGAAGAGGGTCAAGAGGTATCTCCACGTAGAGTGCGCTGCTGCTTAGGACAGCATCCCACTGTATTGTCTTGGTGACGGTAGGATGACTTTGGAAGTGGAGAATCCCAGGGCGACCATTCCCTGCTGGCTCCTCCGTTACGGTCAACTTTCGATCCTGGAAACAAAAACACTAGTAACGCGTCTGAAAATAGCAGTGGGTGTCGAGCAGAGCAACTGTGCCAACATATAAACTGAAGGGAAAAGAAATCGAATGGTGTCACTTCTGAACTTGAATGATCGAATGAAGTAAAACTGGTGTGTCTTCCTCTGACATGTAAACAAACAGACACTGGATCAGGTGACAGGAAATGGTTTAAGCTCCTATTCTTGACACAGGATCCTCTGAAACCAGCTTTCTCTCTTTTCTGCATCCTCTGACTACATTTCAGCAATAGTACAGTGTGTGTTTCTAGACTTACTGAGTGGAGTAGCCGAGCTGAAGGAGTGTGATCCCGCGTACCATTCCCTCGCCCACCTGGGATCTTCAGAGGTGGGAGAGGGGCATCAGGAGCACCACAGAGGCCCCGAACCGCGGGTACTACTACAGTGCAGGGACAGGCTGGAGGAGAGGAAAGAGAGGAGGACATAATCACAACACTGTATCACAATCCACTTATAATGAAGGTTTTCTCTAATTCAACGTGTACAATGCGTTTCTATGTGCACTTCAACCTCAAAAGGCATGTCATGGGACTCTCAACGCACCAACTTTGACCAACTTTGCCATTGTGTACCGAGAAGAATTGCAGCAATTTAATATCACACAGTGCAATATAGTACACACAGTATCTTCTGAGATTAAAATAATGACTTTAATTGCCCACGCAGTTGCCAACATGTGCTCACGTACCACTGAAAACTGTCTGTTTGGCTTTATTAGCAATAAAATTTAAGATGACCTAATACTGATAGCCAAAAAAAGTATTTCCAAGTTGTAAACTTTACCAAATACTGCAGCTACTATCATCTAAGTGCTCAAATCCACAACATGTGTTACACAAGCAGTCCTGGGTGCTCTTTCAAAACCACTTACAGTTTATGCTCCCCAAAACAATGGCACTGTGTTTACCAAGTTGTTAACCAAACTTTCTAAGAGCGGTGCACCAACGCAGCAGGATGCGGCTGGAGGCATGCAACCACAAATATTTGCTGCTAAGAGCGCAAACCCAGACTTATATTCTTTAACTCAAACCTTTGTGTTGTTGGCTGAAACAGCCAGTGCAAGTTTAAATGTTTGCAGAGCCCCTAACATCTACCGAGCGTCCACAAACTAAATATTTGTTGTGCTACAATTTACCAAACTGTTGGGTATACATAATGTGTTTTGTGCACAATGAAAATGGTACCGACAAAGCCATGCATGTGGCAGATTTTCACCTTAGTAGGGTTAACAACAGGGATGCAACTAACAGTTATTTTGATTATTGATACAACTAATGGTTATTATTTATTGTGAAAAATACCCATTTAAGTTTCCTAAAGCACAGGGTGATGTCATACAATAGCCTGCTTTGTCCAAACCCTGAAGATACTCTGTTTACTTTATCATAAGACTAAAAAAAACATGAATCCTCACCACTGAGGCTTAAACTAGGAAATGCTTGCCATTTTTACTTAAACAACTGATTATGAAAATTAGGGATGCAACGAATGATTTATTTTCATTATCAATTTAACAGATTATTGCTGATCATTTGTTTTGTCTATGAAATGTCTGAAAAAAGTGAAAAATGCCCATTGTAATTTCCGACAGCCTTAGATAATGTTTTAAAATAACAGTCCAAAACCCAAAGATAATCAGTTTACTATAATATATGACAAAGAAAAGCATCAAATTCTCACATTTGAGAAAACCCAGTGACTATTTGGCAATTTTGCTAGAAAAATAACAAAAAAAACAATGATAAATTAATTACAATTTTGTTGCAAATTCCTTTTTTTGTGGATTGACAAATCAATTAATCGACTAAGAGCTTATTCTCTTGTTCACATACAATAATACAGTACTCCACATTAACAGCTGTTACAGTCTAAGAACTCTGAAGTAAGTGTGGCTTCATTAAAATAGATGGGTTACAAATCAATATTTTTTTATGACTCTTTAGTCTAAACAGAAGTTTTAAGGCCTTCTGTAAATTAATATATTATATATATTATATAGCCAAGGCTATTTGGGAATGGGATACAGACTCTACTTTTTTTTTAAATAATTAAAAAATATATTAAATTAATTCCAAAAAATGAACATCACAACAATAACCTGTCTCCATCTGGTGATGGTGAATTATTCATGCACATACCGCTGCATCGCCATGTGCGTGGCTGTGCACACTAACATCTTCCTGTCGTCACAAAGCTGCTGCGGTTAACTGTCAGCGTTGCGTAACAACCAACCTGACTCTGTTGTCAAGCTCACCAGATCAACGTGAAACGTTATATCACTCACCTGACGACTTTACGGGCAAATATTTGACCTGGTGTCATTGTTCTCTCTCTTTCCTTTAGCTGTATCCACCAGATGTCATAAATCACCACGTCAAGTTGTCCCCTTATGTATGTTTTTATGCACCAAATATTTGGAACAAGCTCCCAGAAAACAGCAGGACCTGTTTGCTGCTGCTGCCTTTTATTAAACCAGATAATGATCTTATATACTGCACTACAGCTTTTACTCTTGTGTTATATTCTATTTTAGCTTCTATTCTAGCTTTTATTTTTACCTTGTTTTTATTTTCTAATCTCTAATGTTTTTATAACTGTTTTAATGATGTCTAAATGTTCTTAAATGTTTATGTGAGGCACTTTGAATTGCCGTTGCTAAAATGTGCTATACAAATAAAGCTGCCTTGCCTTATGTGACGTACACCGTGTACGTACGACTACGTCAACAACGTCAAATATTCGACGTTACGTTCATTCCAAGTGTTTGACCGTAAACTGACAAGTCTTTTTCTCAAACATGAAGTCTATATTGGTTTTTAAATAAGCTAACGTGAGAGAAACTGTTGTCAGCTCACGACATCAACGTGAAACATCCCTCACCTGACGACTTTACGGGCAAATATTTGACCTGGTGTCATATTTGTCTCTCTTTCCTTTAGCTGTATCCACCAGATGTCATAAATTACCACGTCAAGTTGTCCCCTTATGTATGTTTTTATGCACCAAATATTTGGAACAAGCTCCCAGAAAACGGCAGGACCTGTTTGCTGCTGCTGCCTTTTATTAAACCAGATAATGATGTTATATACTGCACTACAGCTTTTACTCTTGTGTGTTATATTCTATTTTGGCTTCTATTCTAGCTTTTATTTTGTCCTTGTTTTTATAACTGTTTTAATGTCTAAATGTTCTTAAATGTTTATGTGAAGCACTTTGAATTGCCCTGTTGCTAAAATGTGCTATACAAATAAAGCTGCCTTGCCTTATGTGACGTACACCGTGTACGTACGACTACGTCAACAACGTCAAATATTCGACGTTACGTTCATTCCAAGTGTTTGACCGTAAACTGACAAGTGTTTTTCTCAAACATGAAGTCTATATTGGTTTTTAAATAAGCTAACGTGAGAGAAACTGTTGTCAGCTCACGACATCAACGTGAAACATCCCTCACCTGATGACTTTACGGGCAAATATTTGACCTGGTGTCATATTTTTCTCTCTTTCCTTTTGCTGTATCCACCAGATGTCATAAATTATCACGTGAGCTCAGGTTAAATTGTATCCTTATGTGACGTACGTACGCACAATTACGTCAACAACGTCAAATATTCGACGTTATGTTCATTCCAAGTTGTTTGACTGTAAACTGACAAGTGTTTTTCTTAAACATGAAGGCTTTATTTGGTCTTTAAAAAGGCTAACGTGAGAGAAATTGAAACAATCATATTTAAATAACCTTGTCAGTATATGTTCTCCGAATTAAACGGTTTAATTTAACCAGCTGGGTATTTATTAACAAGATATTTAACGTTGACATGTTGATGCTAACTGATCAGCTAGCTGGCGGAGCTAACGACAGTGACGTACCAAAGTTCGACGAGGTTCGTAGCTAACGTTAGCTGCTAATGCTAATGCTAACGTCGCCTCTCGGGTCAGTAAATGTAGCTCTTTTCAACATGACATTTTTTTTAAATAGCATTTTACCTATAGTTGTCATGACATGTAACGCTGGGACATCATTGATACAACGTATTATATATAAAATGTACATTTAAAGTGAAACACTTCCGCTTTTCTGTGTCTGCTAGCTCGGTTAGCTTAGCCACCCCTCCCCCACATCACAGCTAGCTAGGTGAGGTGTATTTTACTTACTTCCCAATCATGTCACAGATACCATTACTCAAATTCGCCATGGTACTTAAAGACTGCTGTTTTCCTTCTTTCTCGCGAGCAAAGCAATGACTGTTTAGGATCCGCTGGAGGTTGGATTTTACCATCCGGCCTCGGGTAGAGACACGACGGGCTGACTGCTCTCTGCAAGTCTCAGCAAGCTAGTGGTCGAGCGGAGAGTCGGGAGCTGCTACAAACAAACAGGAGTCAAGGCAGCCGCAGTGAGGTCACACGGTTCCGGTACGTTGTTTTCTTCCACTTCAACATAATAATAATAATAATAATAATAATAATAATAATACATTTATTTATATAGCACTTCTCAAAAACAGATGTAACAAAGTGCTTCATCAGACAATAAAAGCAGATAAATAAAGTAAAATATATGGTAACTGCTAAAACAGAACATCAGACAATAAAAGCAGATAATTAAAGTAAAATATATGGTAACTCTTAAAACAGAACATCACAGAACATACCAATAATAATACAAGTGGTAAAATGGTAGGACAAGTTGATAAAACAAATATATAGTATAATATAATAGTAGGATGAAAAGTGTACGTTTCGATTAAAATAACAGATATCACATCGATAACAGTAGGACAATTCCCATTGCAGATATGACAAAAGTATGTTGGATTGCAAATTAGATAGATAGATAGATAGTAACTTTATTGATCCCGAGGGAAATTCAAGTTTCCAGCATCCCAGTTCCATAGTGCAAAATATGTTAGTAAAAAGGCAGTAAAAAAGTTAGTAGTGCAAAGTACAAAGTACAAAAAAATATACCAGATATAAAAATACAAGGAGATCAAGAAAACTGTTAAAACTGAATATAGTGCAGGGTAATAGCTGTGATACACGACTATTAAAAAAAGTGAATATAGTGCAGAAGAGACTGTTAAAAATTAGTATAGTACATTATTATCTGTCCTGCAGACCGTCCTCCTTTAAATTAATACCAAATAATGCTTAAAATAATTCAACCATCATATCTATTGTAAAACAACATTTCTATTTATATGATAAATAATAAGACTTATAGGTAACATACTTTTAATTTACTGTATTTTGTATATAATATTTAATTTATGTAGTAATTTCTCTGGACTGTAGCCAAAATTTTCAAAACAAGGGACGTTCAAAGGTTTCCACTAGACATTTTTGACCAAAAAAACCCATCTTTTTTTATTTGCATTTTTATATTTTATTTGTTCTATCGTAATGATTTATGTTGAATTATTTCTGTGAATTTCCTGTTTTTGTAGGCCTAAAAGTGGTTCAATTTAAGCGTACTGAGTTCTAAAAATATTCTAGTAATCTTGTATAACATCCACCATGTATTGCAATGCTCAAAGATCCTATGGAGCAAAAGTAGAGTTTGTGTGGTTGTCTGTGGTATCACATCAATTCACAGTGAGGTGGTGTGGTATCACCACTCAGTTGCCAATTTGGAAACAGCATACACTACAGTGTTTTGACAAAATAATTGTAACTACTTGAGTTTTCAAGCTTTCTACTGCACTTCATGGTCTTCACCAGTGGCTTGAGATTGCTTTACAGATGAAGACTGTGAGATAAGGTTGGAAGACATACAAATAGATAGTAAGTGGACCTTGAGTTAAGGTTATTTTGTCAAGCCACAATTTCCAAGGAGCACTGGCGCCTCACAGCAAGAGGGTTGCAGGTTCAAACCTGGCTTGGGGCCCTTCTGTGTGGAGTTTGCATGTTCTCTGTTAGCGTGGGTTTTCTCCGGGTTCTCCGGCTTCCTCCCACAGTCCATAGACATGCAGGTTAATTGTTGACTCTAAATTGCCCGTAGGTGTGAATGTGAGCGTGAATGGTTGTCTGTCTCTCAGCCCTGTGATAGTCTGGCGACCTGTCCAGGGTGTACCCTGCCCTCGCCCACTGTCAGCTGGGATCGGCTCCAGCCCCCCCGCGACCCTGAATAGGATAAGCGGTTACAGATAATGGATGGATGGATGGATAAGGTCAAAGGTCAAACATTTACCTGAAACAAAAGCTAAAGCATACCGTTTTTTCTTATTTGTCCTGATTTCTAATGACAGCACAATTAATGTTAATTACATTTGCACATCTTTACATGAATATGCATAAGAGATAGATATCGTTGTTAAATCATAAGATGGGGCTGTTCTCAGAGTTGGTCCCTCTGCATTTCATTTTACAAAAATAATGTAACACAGAAAGGTTCAAATCTAATGGACTCTAATGAAATTTCGCTTTAATTACTATGAAAATGAAGTGCAAACCCATACATAGTATGTTCCTGGTTAAAATAAAACCCGAGACTTTTATTTTGAAAAAGGAAGACAAAGTTACAGCTAAATCTACAATAAGCCAGCTTTATACACTCCTGCTAACAAGCTAACGCTACCCAGAGACGCTAAACGCTGAAGATGCTACTGTAACTTCACCTCAGAAAACTGACTGGCCCTGACCTATGACCACTGTTAAAACAACAATAAAAACATCAGATAATATATAGAGTACCGTCACTAAACTATGTTTAATGTGTATATACTACAATTCATTTTAATGACAACTGTAACTACGTGTGCTTTGCTTCCTGATTATTCCCATCAGCGGAGAAAACAAATAGCTTAGCTGTGTTAGCTTCCGTTAGCGGCTGTGTATCTACATGAAGGCGTCTAATGGAAAAGTACCGAGGACAGAGAAAAACAAAGACACTAAAGGCCTCTTATTTCAATATGATTATTGACTTCCCGTGTCATTTTGACACTTTGATTACATTTTAATTAGTGTAGTCTATGTGTTTGGGTGTTTTGCAGTGGTGGGCCTACTAATGTTAAACAATTGAGGTATTTGTACATTAATTGATTATTTCCATTGTAGGCTACTTATGCTTATACATTACATCTCAAAGGGAAATATTCTACTTATTATTCCACTACATTTATCTGACAGCTACTAATTACGTTGCAGATTCATTTTGAAGGTTTTTGTAAACAAAGCATCTAGTTTATAGAATATTATGCATTATTGGACTACCCATCAGTAGGCCTATATATAACTGTCCAACTTAGCTTCTACTTGACCAACTACAACATTAAAGCACTGCTTGCATGTTATTGCATCAATAAATAATAATGTAACACTTGCAGGCACCATTCTGCATAATGAGTCATGGACGTCAGTGCATCTTAGTTTTTGATATTTTAAGCTCATTCTGTTGCCAATACTTCTGTACTTTACATAAGTAACATTCTGCATGTTTAAAACTTTAAAAAGGATGGTGACCGGAGAAAATTAAGTGTGCCATGATTTAAGGATAAGCTGGTTGCTGTACAGCAAAAACATCTCGTCTGCTATTTCCATCTTGTCCACACGGTGGCGAAAAAGCAGCAGCAAACGGCATACCCCCTCATCATGATCTCAGTCCAGCCAATTAAATAATAAATCATGTTGATGTCTATTTATACACATCACATATATATGTATATTTATATGTATATACACATTATATATATATATATATATATATATATATATATATATATATATATATATATATATATATATATATATATATTCCCTTTTATATACATATATTATATCTTGAATTTCCCTCGGGATCAATAAAGTTACTATCTATCTATCTATCTGTCTATCTATCTACCTATCTATCTATATATATATATACATACATACATACATACATACCAGGACAATAATGGGTGGACAACATCTTGAAAAAGTATTTCTACAACATTAAAATGCTGCTTGATAATAATAATGCAACATTATAATCTATAGTACATTCTGAAAGGGACCAATCTGTCTATATGGAAGTTTCTTGTTGTTGACAGGTCCTATACTCATAATTTAACCTATCTTTTTTTTTATTATCGATTATCTATTCTTTTATCACCACTTGCAGGGCTTTCCCGTTGGATTGCATTGCTTGTACAAAAGGGGGTTCAATGAGTTCATGTTAAAGGAACAGTTCCACATTTTGCGAAGAGTTATGAGTTATGAGATGAGAAGATAATTACCACTTTTGCTGTCTAGTTTCATATTTAGCATAGAGGCATCTAACTCTAGGCAAGAAAGCGAACATTCCCCTAAATGATGGACTATTCTTTTATGGTGTCAACAAATTAATTGCTAACTAATTATCTAGTTACTTGTTATGTCGAAGCAGGTGTTATGTCGAAGTCTGTTCCCCCATCAAATAGTGTTTCCTTCCTGTTATAAATGATGCCTCCCTAGTGTCAGGGTTCACCTATTGACAGGGTTAACGGTATTCAACACAACACCGGTGCTGTGTACATTCTGAAGCGCGCCTCTCCGCCCGCCCTCTCATTGAAGTTTGTCCCTCAGCGCTCTCCGTCCGTCGGTCGTTCAGTGAAAAAAAAAGCGACGCCTGAGAGCGACGCTTGCAGCTGATGTACCGCTGGCTCAAACATGGAGAGCGACACCACTATCCGGAGAATAAAACCCTTCGGGATACAGAGTTACGTAGCGCAAGATAACGACGGTTCCCGGGACCGGTGCGGGGATAACGGCTACAGCGGTGACCCGAAGAGGAAGCCCGAAGTGAGCCTGTATCTGCTGCGGGAAGGGCTGGCAGCTGCCCTGGTCTCTGTGTTTATTTTGGTGCTGTGGGGACTTGTTCATTTCTCCTTACAGCAGCTCGTCATCGGGAAGCCAACAGGAGAGTTCAACGCATTGAGAGCCAGGTGAGTTTTGTACCTGTACTCACTCTCTTTTGTCTTTATATGTGTTGGCTAACGGTAACGAAGCAGCAGAGCAACCAGCTAACCTTTCCTCTAGTTTGGAAACAGACCCGCCTAGAAACCACTACCGGGTGTATCCTCCTCCTCCACCTATTTACCTCCAAGGTAACCTGCAGGACACACAGGTGTTTCAACGGGTTGTTACAGTTAGAAGAGATAAGATCAGGAGACAGGTACAGCAGCCTCTTAAGGACTGGTTTTGACATGATCTAGCCTCAATCAAGTCCCACTCACAATGTTGTTTGGTTACGATTGCCCAGAAGTCTTTATAGATATTTAAATCAATATCCTCCTCACAAACACTAACCATACACTTCCATGCAACAAACACACACACACACACACACACACACACACACACACACTTGTCTTTATTCAAGATTCAAGACTTATTTGTCATTTGCTCCTATAAGTACATTGTAATTCTGAGCAGTTTACCCCGAGTCAGCTTTAAGAAAAGAAAAAAGGTAGAAAAAGGCACAAGGTATTTACAGTACAAAATAAGTAGCACATTCAACTCAACAAAATAAATAAGTAAATTATTAAAATATAAAACGCCCTCAGTGTAATCAATAAATAAACTAAACTACCCTCTGCATAGGAACGATACCCCAGAATAAAAATATACAGTATATATATATATATGTATATGCTCCATGACCATGTTAAAAGAACTTGTAACTCTCAAAAATATTAAAAAAAATAAATAATGAATAGATTTCAGACAATTACACAGTGGAAGGCAGCATATTGCACAGCATTACAGTCCATTCAGTTCAGGTGTACTGCGTGTCAATAATGGTATGGAGGTGAGGTGTGGGGTATTTGTGTTCCTCTTTAACGTCCTTTGACACAAGTCTTATTTTTGATATATTTACTGTATTGTTGTTGTTGTTATTATATATAACTAGTCCTAATTGTTTGTTATCACTATTATGTAGTCATATATATATATATATATATATATATATTTTATATTAATCTTGTCTCTAGGTGGAGGCTTCAGATAAGCCCAGTGTTTTTTTCCCCTCTTCCTGCACTGTTGAAAAAGCTAAAAAAAAGACGTTTGGCAGTTAAGGCAACATATGGCAAGTTTATTTGCACAACACTTTTCATGCTCAAAGGCAGTTCAAAGTGCCTTGCATAATGTATTAACACATTATACAGGAAATGCATTATAAATACAAATTTAAAAGCACAGGGAGTTTCATTTGAGTCATTTGACATGACACAATTTCTGTTTTTCTCTGTTTTACATCATTGCAATGTGAATGTCTTTGGGTTGTGGGCCCTTTAGTGGGAGAAAACAAGCAATTTGAAGATGTCAACTTGGGAACTTTCAATGGGCATTTCTTACTATTTTATGATTGAACAGTAATGGAAGTTATCACTTGTTGAAAGCCACTAAGGATTAGCCGATTAATTTGATTGACAGTACAAAATTGAATGTGACTATTTTTATTTATTGTGTAAGTTTACTTTACAACTTCACAAATGGTGAGGAAAAGGGACACTCATAACCTTTGATAAGCACTTGTCATATCTGACATTTTAAGAGCATGAATATGAACAAAAAACACATTAATAATAAGATGCAGCCTGCATGACTATAGAAAACATTATACCTCCTGCTTGTTCCAAGAAGCTGCAACATTTTCAGATTAAAAAGCTTTATAGTGCAACAGCTTTTATCAGATTCCCAGTCCCTGTGAGAAGGAGAGAGAAGGATTATGGCACTGAATGAATCTGAGGTCCGCAGGGCTGCAGTTGAGCTCTTGAAAGTGCTGGGCGACGGGATTTGCCATCATTTGGCTTGTTGCTCTATAAATGAGTCAGGCATGCTGCATTGAACTGATTAGGGCTCTGAGCTTGTTTGGTCACAATCATGGCTTTCATGAGTCCATGCCCGGCCAATCCACATCTGAATTATGAGCCTCAGCATAAAACGGTGCTTTGGTCGCTGCAAATGGAATGAAAGCAGACATCTTCAATATCATTTGGTACCACTTTGTCACTTCAAGAAAGCTAGATGTAAGGGAGGACTTTGTGACTTTCTCGAGCAAAAGCAAGCTGTATTTGTTCCATGCTTGTAACAGTTGGACTACAATGCATGGCTTCACCCACCCTGGTTAGATGACAGATATTATTTTGTCACCACTGTGAGCATCAGCTAGCACTGCAGCAGAGCTAACATTGGCCTTTCTTAAACAGCTGCAGCAAACACCACCAGCAGGTGCTTCTTTAAAGAAAAGATGGAAAGCATCTGTTTTTTTCTTGCCATATGGGTTGCTTGGCTTCATTTCCTGTTTCCATCTCCTGAGGGAGTCTGTGAAATGACGAGGAAGATCAGGTCAAAATAATATAGAAACATACCGTAACCTGACTGGATCACAGCTAGCCTAACAAAGACAGGTTGCACCCTGTTTCTTTTTTAAAACTGAATGAAAAAGCCAATAATTTTACTACTAGTCCTGTCTTTTGTGTGGTCACTTTGAAAAGATCTTCCCCACCCAGTTCACCATGTGAAGGAGGGATGTTGCCCAATTTCCTTGTATATTCCTCAACCCCGAGACTTTCATTCAGTGTTTATGACGATGCTCCACTGTCTTTAAAATCTTAAACCTTTGGTGTTACTTGTACGACTGTAGGTTATTTTCGTTATTTATCAATCTGCTGATTATTTTTTCAATGAATCAAATAATCGTTAGGTCTATAAAATATCCGAAAAATGCCCATTACAATTAACTAAGGCTGCATCTAACAATTATTTTCATTGTCATTAATCTTTCAATTATTTTCTTGATTAATCAATTAGTTGTTTGGTCTATAAAATGTCAAGAAAATGGTGAAAATGTTTCCCAAAGCCCAAGATGACATCCTCAAATATCTTGTTTTGTCCACAACTCAAAGATATTCAGTTTACTGTCATAGAGGAGTAAAGAAACCAGAAAATATTCACATTTAAGAAGCTGGAATCAGAGAATCTTTTCTTTTTTTCCTTAAAAAAATTCTCAAATAGATTTTTAAAATAGTTGCCGATTAATTCAATAGTTGACAACAAATCGATTAATTGTTGCAGCTCTACAATTTTCCATAACCGGAGTTGATGTATTAAAATATTTCTGACCGTATACAGTGAAATATTTGTTCCTCCATATGCAGTGTATGGGATGCTGTGTTTCTGGAGCCGCCAATAAAACTGTCACATCAAACTGTTTGTTGTAGCATTGCCAAACCTAATATATATTATAATTATAAATTATAAAATCTAATTCAAATCAACAGTATTTGGGCAAAAGGACTCAAACACATATTTTTACAGTCATCAAAGCCAGCTCCCCTTTCATTGTCTGACATATATAAAAATGAGAGGTACATAATTGTTCATCTGAACTGTTAAAAGATTAAAAAAGGTAAGAAATGAGACAGAGTATTAAACAGGCTCACATTTAATAAACTCCAGAGCCTGTAGAGATATCTGAACTTGAGACTGGTTTCACTTCAGCAAATCATTTAAGTGTCAGCAAAACAGAAACGATTGTAGCACTCAAGCATCCACTCTCCTGTATGGTGCATCTGTAATATATTTAGAAGAAACGCACAGACATGCACAAACTGTATGTCTGCAACCATGTCAGCAAGCACACCCAGATCTTCAGGAAACTTATTTAACCTAGTTTAAAAAGAAGGCCATGGACTCTGACACATATATTCATACATACAGTGCATACAATGATTCACTGTCTTTAACAGTAACATTGAACTGCAGGTTCAGGTTGCATGTTGTGATGGAACAAGTAGGCTTGGTATTCGGCCCCTTCACAGTTAAACAGCATCACAATATTCTCTTTCTCTCTTTTCACTCTTCCCTCATGATCTAGACGGCACTTGGAGCAGATCACCAGCGTCGGCCCTCGTCCAGTGGGCAGCCATGAGAATGAAGTCCTGACAGTGGGCTACTTGTTGGAGCAGATTGAGAACATCCGGGTCGAGACCGCGGCGGGCGCCCATCAGATCACGGTAGACGTGCAGCGTCCCACCGGCACTTTCTCCATCGACTTTCTTGGAGGCTTCACCAGCTTCTATGACCGCGTCACCAACATTGCTGTCAGGCTGGAGCCCAAGGGTGGGGCGCAGCATTTCATGCTTGCCAACTGCCACTTTGACACTGTGGCCAACAGTCCAGGTACGACAACCTTACTACTTCTCTTGAAGAGTTCTAGCTGTTATTCTGCTTTTACTGACGGCACATTTTCATTGTCGATTAATTTGTCGATTATGTTCTCGATCAATCGATTAGTTCTTTGGTCTATAAAATGTCAGAAAATAGTGAAAGATGTTAATCAGTGTTTCCCAAAGCCCAAGACGACATCCTCAATGTCTTGTTTTGTCCACAACTCAAAGATATTCAGTTTACTGTCATAGAGGAGTAAAGAAACCAGAAAATATTCACATTTGAAAGAGAATATATATAAGAACAATAAGTCCCATATATTTGATCATATCTATCTTTTTCAACTGATTGCAACTACTCAAATCTGCTATTGCAACCCCTCAAGTGCTATCTTGTGTATCTAAAATTGTGAATCTGTGGTTTCTGAATTTTGGGTTTAATTGCTGTGTCCTGTCCTGTGACTGATTTGAAGAGCAATGGATAGACGATAGATAGATAGATAGATAGATGTACTTTATTAATCCCAAATTGGGAAATGATTGTTTCCCAATTTAACCCTACAGCAGCAGGTTATCCAGACATTGCACAGGAACAATAAATACACAGTAAATACGCATATCAACACTAGAGATAAATATCTATAGAATACACAATATAAAATATATTAGAATACACTATAAATATACCAGACTACTACTAACTAACATACTAAATATAAACATAGAACAACATATTGCATACAGCACCATCGTCGGGTCAAATTTTCAATTTGTCCAATACTTTGGTTTACGACCAAATTCCTGCAAACTAATGACATTCCCAGAAGCCTCAGCTGTACTATAACTAGCAAATGTTAATGCGTGCTAACATGCTAAACTCAGATGGTGAATTTGTTTAACATTATACCTGCAAAATATCAACATGCTAGCATTGTTAGCATGCTGGTGAGCTTTAAGCATCTCTGTGCCACAGTGCAGCCTCACAGAGCTGCTACTTTGGCTGTGGACTCCATGTCAAATCCGGCAGCTCTTTTTCTCACAGCGTGCACAAGCCATTAGCTTTTCCAGCATGCAAGTCCTCAGGTGTTTTATAATGATAATACCCTGGTTTGTGTCCCATCTTGTGCACTGTAGTAATGTGGACCACACTGTGAAATTTAGCCAATCCAGAAAATGTGGATGTTCTGATTGCTCTAAGCAGCAGTCAGGGGGATCCTATCTAGACTGCACAGTATTAACAGTGTTTGTTGATGACAGATAGCACATTTTGGTATGTAGTCATAATTTATCTGTCTTGTGTTGATTCGGGAATTTTCACTCTACACCCTTGAGCCTGTGTGAGAGCCATATTTTCCCACTTAACACACACAAATGTGCACACACACAGCTTCACCAGCAAAAAGGTGTGGCAGCAGCGGTGGACATGACAATGTATGTGTATCTTCCTGGTGTGGACCAGGAAGATACACATACATTGTCATGTCCACCGCTGCTGCCAAGCCTTTGATTTCTTGGAATTATAAACACTTGTTCATGCTAAAAATAATTATGGAAAAAAAGAAAGAGGTAGCACATTTTCTTGCACATATTTTTAATATATGTACAGGCATACATGGTCAACACAGCAAACTAATAATTGAAGTCAAAGGATTACTTTTTTTTTCCAGTTTAAAGCTGTAACACGCACAGGTGAACTCTTCAGGCTTTGATTTGTATTCGCCGTCTTCTGAACTCTCACGGAGCTTTTTGGGGACACGGATTAATGTGTAGCTGACATAAGTGGCAGCGACAGGAGCATGAATGGTACCCAGACAGACAATGAACAACGGGCTCCCACCACTACCCCCATCACATGAACACATTCAACCCAGAAAGCTGGAGCACATGATGTCTCAGTTTGGCTCTCTGATCTTCGAGCATTTTTTTTCTTCGCATTGATTCTCAGTAAATTGTGTTCCTCACCGCTAACCTGTCTAATCTTTCCACATCACATGCCCTGTTCACGTGCTCTTTTCTTTTCTTCTCACTGTTAACCCTTTTCCTTTGTGCTGTCTCCATTATACAAGCAGTGGGGTTTTTACCAGCTCGTCACATTCTTCACATGCTTGCTCTCAGAGCCTACTCCCTTCCTTGGCATGTGTTCGTTTTATTCTGATACATCAGAGTCATCAGCTCTATCACCTTCATGTGTCCTAATCTCAAATTGAGACAGGACAGTTGGGTGATCTGGGTGAACAGTTGCAAGTCTCTGTGGGTAACCAAGCCAACTTCTGTTGCCTGATGCAATGTGAAAGGCAAGTAGGAGCAGGTTTTTACCGGTTTCCTCGTTGTAGGTGCCAGTGATGATGCAGTGAGCTGTGCAGTGATGCTGGAAGTCCTCCATTCTCTGGCCAACCAGTCTAGTCCTTTTCTTCATGGAGTTATCTTCCTCTTTAATGGGGCAGAGGAAAATATCCTTCAGGTAAAATGAAGTGACAAGGATGCATGTTTTACACTTTTGGATGTCAGACCAGCCTGTCTTCACCACTTTGGATTGTCATTTATAACGTCTCCTCTTTTTTTGTTTTTCTTATTTCCTCTGTTGCATTCTGACTTTCTCACCAACTCTTTGTTTTTTACTCCTTCTCTCCATCAGGCCAGTCACGGTTTCATTACTCAGCATCCGTGGGCCAAGCAGGTGCGAGCCTTCATTAACTTGGAGGCTGCAGGTGTTGGGGGCAAGGAAGTTGTTTTCCAGACAGGTACTGTACCAAACAAACTATTTCGGGTTTTGTTTATTAGCAGGTTTTTCCCCAGCATGTTTGTTTTGCAAATGTTTAGCTCACCATCAACATTTCTTTCTCCTGTTATTGGAAAAGCATGCAAATAAATGCAATGTGTTTTTTGCTGTTACAGAGGTGGACTGTCTGAAGTTGTTAAGTCAAGTCAATTTTATTCGTATAGCCCAATATCACAAATCACAAATTTTCCTCAGGGGCTTTTACAATCTGTACAACATACAACACCCTCAGTCCTTTACAGTACGACCCTTGCAGCAGATGAGGAAAAACTTAACCAAAAAAAACCCTTTTAACAGGGGAAGAAATGGAAGAAACCTGAGGAAAAGCAACTGAGCAAGTTGCAGTCCTGAGAATCATTATCTAGTTTTGCATTATATACCTACATAATATGCCCTTGTTCCAACTATTTACCTTCTGGCAGGCTGCCACTTTCCCGTATCTATATGGATTACTAGCAGCCTGATTATGGTTCCTCAGGTGCCCGTAACATTGTATTTATATTTTTGACATTATCTGATGCACATACTCAGCACACCTGAAATGTGTTATAATGCCTACATCACCAAAACCACAAACATCTAGAGGTAAAGACAGCTAGAAACAGGGTTTCATGATATACCTTCTTCTGCAGAATGATTATTCTCTTGAGATAACTGTCAAATATATATAAAATATCCTGTTCCCAAAAAAGGTCCAGAGAACCCGTGGCTGGTCCAGGCCTATGTTCATGCAGCCAAACACCCCTTCGCCTCTGTGGTCGGGCAGGAGGTCTTTCAGAGCGGCATCATCCCCTCCGACACCGACTTCCGCATCTATAGGGACTTTGGTAACATCCCAGGTAATGATCTTCAGAGTACAGTATACAAATTATTAATGAAAGTATGGAGCCCTTCTGTGTCAAAGTCGAAAATAAGATAAGATACACACAGCAAAGGTGCTTTTATTTTGTGTCTTTTTCTCTCTTTTTAAAATCAAAGGCATCGATCTGGCTTTCATTGAGAACGGCTTCATCTATCACACCAAGTACGACACCGCCGACAGGATCCTGACAGACTCGATACAGAGAGCCGGTACGCAGCACACGCACATGTATCAACGTATACCTACATGTACTACAGTTAAATAGCTTATGCTTTTATTTAACATTTATTGCAAATATATTCAGCGCATGTTAGCTGGTAGGTTTGTCTGACTGCCAAGGAGAGAGAGAGCGGTCACTGCAGCAGTAGACTGGTGTGGCAAAAACTGTTTTTTTTGTCACAGAAACAAACACATGCTGTCCTTTTTCATAATGGTCAACACTCTGCTGATCTCATTATTTCCCTGAGCACTAAGAAATGCATACATGCATACATTAGGATTGCACCCACAGACCTTTACTGTTGTCGTGCATCTGTGTTGCTGAATTGTTTTTGCTTTACTTAGCAGAGAATTCAGTCAGTCAGCACTAAAAACCTGAGACAGTTGGCATCTTTCCTCTCTCCCTCAGCAACGGCTGGACAACTCTCCTCTTATTCTGTGTACTGTAACTCATGGTGAAAGGCATGAATTATTAGGGGGAGAAAGTGAGATTTCAGAGGTAGGTAAAAGGTATTTTTAGTCTGTAGAAAAAGAGGCAGAACAGCTTTGTAAGGTGGAGAGTAGATAGAGCACAGGGGCCAGCGGAGGAGGAAGATAAACCAGTAGCTCTGCTGTGCTGATGAACCTCATTCAAATCTCTTTCTTCACAGCTCTCCTTTTCAACAAAGTGGGGGAAAGGTGCAAGCTTAGCATTGCTCTAATATAGATTCACTTTTGTTAAAATGAAACCTGGATCTGTTTGTCATAGTGAAATTCAGAAAGGGAAGTTATGGATAATCACAATGCAGAATGCTGCAGCTAAGCAGTGAACCCAACACAAACAAGTAGATGTTGTACACTCAGTTGTTTACACTTTTAGACCACAGTGAGCCTACCAGGCGGAAGAACAATGGAGCTTTGTCCGTGTGTATGTGTGTGTGTGTGTGTGTGTACCGTTAACTGTGCAGACATGCAGGCAGCAGTACATAGAGCAGCACAGATAAAAGAAAGTTGGCCTTGGGGCAGCAGTAACCCACACAGCGACCTCCTCCTGATCCTTCACGTAGTCGAATTGTTCATCTGCATTCAACATCATGATTGTTGCCTCTACGTGTCCCATATGCTGGTATACAACTGTTGTATAACAACGACAGACCATTTAGGCCATAAATCAGACTTGCCCTCTCGCACACATACACCACTATACTCTTTGACACACTACTGCTTGAGGCATGAATCATATTTGCTCACACAGCATAAACACTCTGTACTAGTCTATATAAGATATACTATTGTGTCTGTGAGTGACACTGTGCATCTTCTCTCACATATCCTGTCATGGGAAATAAAAAGAGTATAGTTGTGTGTTTGAGAGAGCAGTAGTGTATGTGGGAGAGTATGACAGGGAGTATACGAGTATATTGTACATGTAAGAGGGTGTAGAAGTGTGTGTGGGAGAGTATGGTGTTGTATGTGCAAGATCATGAAGCCGTTTGTTAGAGCTAGTATAATTTATAGCCATTCGGAGCTTTGTGGTGCATCGCAGCGTGGCTGGCTGACCAGTTTTTCTGTCTGTCTGTCTCCATCTCCCTCGTTTTAGTGCCCGGTACAGTGCCAAATAGCGATATCCGTCTGATAATAACTAATAATAATTCATGTTGAATATGCATAATGAATGATGTTGTGGGATTATTCCTTATTTCATGGGCTTTTTGGGTATTTATATGTTATTTTTTACATCCTTATGTATAAAAAATAAAAATAAAATAACGAAGCATTTGAATACTGATTTGGAGGTCGAATACCATGGCAACGGTCGAAGCTTCGAACATTAGGGTCAGCGCTACAATATTTGTATACTGTAATTACCAATAAAATAAAATTGAATACAATTTAATTTAAATATAGCTGGTAGAAGGTTTTTACACACAATTATAAAGTCTGTAACATAATATGCCTTCTGTAATGGCAAATACATTTTGAAATGCACATTTTCCATAAGTAAAATTTATATAGATAATGCTCTTGACAGAATATATGGCATGTAATAAATAATAGACAACTACAAACAACATAATAGAGGTCAAGAAGGGACACTGGAAATTGATAATAATGTCAGATTTTATTTTGATCCAGATTATATTATATATAAACATGCTATCGCCCTTTTTAAGATTTTATTTTGTTTTATTACACGGCTTTGTTGAATACTCTATTCTGATTGGTCAATTACGGCGTTCTACGGTCTGTTATTTCTTTATAGCAGACCGTTGCTATGTATAACAGATTGTGCTATGGGCACAGTTCTGATGTCGGACTCTGGCATGCCATTTTTGTGTCAAATTATTGATTTCTTAAGTAAGTAGCCGTGTAATAGGCGGGATAAAGTACAGCTAGCGGGTCATTGTTATGAAATAAACCCCTTCAGGGTGATGCAGCACCCTGACACAAAGCTTATTCCCGCTCTGTTACGTTGTTGTTATTATACTTTGTCTGTACATATGTGTGTAGAGGGTTGTATGTACTCTACCATTTGCTGTAAGACAATAAATACAGTTTAAAAAATTCAAATATCTGGTAATGTAACTGATGATTAGGCTCAATGCTCTATACACAGTAACACAGCTTCATTAACTAGTATCTTGTTTAGTATTTGCTTGATGTTCATGGTCTTACTGCTGCAGAAAATACTGTCTGGGTGGCCGTGCAAGAATGACAAAAGGTCATTACTTTCAGTGTAGCCTGTCCCTGCTGGACAGATACTGAGTCATCAATAAACTACTGCATGTGATGTGTCAGCTCTATAAAGGATGTCATATGACAGTGAGGTTATCACTTTCATATTCAGTCATTTATTAACCACTTCCTTCTTGTGATTGTAGGGGTAGACAGATAAATGATAGGAACCGAAAACCACAAGAGTGTAAACTCAGTATTTGCTCCCTAGTTGGTCCCTTTCCATTAATTCATATTGTCTGCTATCGAGTTCTGGTTTTAAGTCAGGATGATGCAGCTAAATGCAACAGAGCTTTATTGTGTTACATTTCAGCTTTGAACCTCTTGACCCTTGAAACTCACTTCCTGTTTTTCAGGCGACAACATCCTGGCGGTTCTGAGGTACCTGGTAACGTCGGAGAAGTTGGCCGATTCCTCAGAGTATCGCCATGGCAACATGGTATTTTTTGACCTGCTGGGGGTAGTTGTGGTGGCTTACCCAGCTCGTGTTGGCACCATCCTCAACTACATCGTAGCCACAGTCACTTTCTTCTATCTGGCAAAGAAAGCCTCACTGCCAGGCAATGGGGGTAGGTCGCCATTTCCTGTGGTGGATGCACGTTATGTCATTTCCTGTGCTGGATGTGTGTTGCGTGTTTTCCGCTTTGTGGCTTATACAAGTGTTTTTCTTGCAAACTGTAAGATAAGTAGTCCAATCCTAATTTGTGGAACCAAATCCAAATATTTTTTTCTCTAGAAGAGTCGGATGAACTTCTTCTTGATTGTCATCTCCATCTCTCCCAGGTGGCCGATATGTTCGAGAGCTGGCCTGTGCCACAGGTGTAGCGCTCCTGAGCTGGTTCGTCACCCTGCTGTCAGTGCTGATCGTTGCTCTGCTCGTAACTCTGCTGGGCCGCTCCATGTTTTGGTACAACCACTTCTACGCCTCCATCTGCCTGTATGGAGCTGCTGCCACGGGCAAGATGGTCCTCATTCACACGTTAGCCAAGAACTTGTACTACGGAGTAAGTGGAGTTTTTAGTGTACGGCTTCCTTTAAAGGTATAATTCGACATTTTGGGATATAAGTTTATTTGCTTTCTTGTAACAAGCCTGTTGCTTTTTAGGGTTGTAAATCACAAATTTCATCACTATATGATATAATATTGATTCTTTGGACAACGATATGATGGTCTGCGATCGATATGAGACGATATCATATGCCCATTTAATACACAACAGATGCATTTATATGAACTCACAACAAACAACTAAAATATGATTTGACAATTTTATTACTGGGCCCTTCCACACATTTAAATGAAAAACAATCTATTCTTTTTAATAAAAAGAATAAATATAAAGTGGGAATTTCAAAATAAAGGCATATCTTAAAGATGACAATATGTATCGATATTTTCACTTAGCATCGATGATATTGGATCGTTGATCACTGAATCGATATATCGATCCAGATGGATGTATTGTTGTTACAGTCGTATTTGTTTTCCCCTACAAAATCCACCTACCAACACCCCTAAAGGATCTGGTGCTTCCAGTGTTTAAGCTAAGCTAAGCTAACCATCTCCTGGCTTCAGCTTCACATTGAAGGGACAGATGGTATCAATCTTCTCATCTAACTCTTGGCAAGAAAGCAAATAAGCATATTTCCTTTAACTTTAAAGGGTAGACAGTGTGTGTACATGCAGTATTTTAACTATAGGCTACAGTAAATGGTGGAGACTTACCTTGTAGTTTTGCACTATAAAATGAAATTATTTCATTACATGGATCAGGAAAGGTGAAAGGGAGAGGTATTTCATATATTGTGAATTATATGAGGTCACCGTCCACTTAGTAATTTCACACCTGGGTTTCATAGTAGTGTATTTTCTTTATTCTGTTTGAACTACAAGTTGTCACAAAACATCTGCAGGTTGAAGCTCATTTTGTACATTTACATATATTATAATATTTATTTAAATATTTAAAATGATGTCTCTAGCTAACCCTGGCTAGCCTTGTTTGAAACCAAACCACATTATGCATCACTTTAGAAGATCAAGTCACTGCTTTCTAAAATCCAGCTGTACTGCAAGGTTGAATGGAGAACTAATGTGTATAAGCGTAGGTCTAGTCCAAAGGTGAGTGTTGAATGTTTGCTCTGTTGAAGCGGTAAGAATGTCGACCAGCTTGATTTAAATTGATAACTTTAACGAAACGAAACATATTTTTACCTTTTCAGAGTTTCTTCTGAACACATATCAGACTTTCTTTTTAGTTCAATATGATCAACTTGACTCCTTTCCTTTCTCTTTCTTGAATTTTTGTATATTGTTTGAGGGCACTATTTACTTGAGCCTAATGTCTCATGTTGACTCGCTGAGCACACATTTAATGGGGAAGTGCAGAGAGGAGGAAGACGGACAATTCCTCTTCCTCCATGGTGATTATAGAACAGCAGCTCTTTGTGTGTGTGATTTTAAAACTGCAGAGGTGTCAGTCACATGTACACAATCATTCACCAAATAGTACTTACTTGATAAGTCTCGCTGTGTTTTTCCAGCTATCAAATGTTTTTCCAGCGTCTCTGCCTGCTGATAGCAAAGCCCATTCTTGCATTTCCAGAGGCAATGTAGGAGCAGCTAGTTGCAGTTCAACTGATATATTGTATGTCTGACATTTAGTAAATATAAGTGTTTATTTGAGATTAAAACCATTACAGAAAGTGTTTTCATTTTCATCTGGAGCTAACCTCATTATGAACTTCAGCTTTTCATGGCCATTTACCAGAAAGGACACAGACTAACCTTTGTGCCAGACCATATACGGCTTCATCTCCAGTGAAACAAAATCTCTATTGAAAGAGCACATTATATCTGTGGCCTCATTTTAAATGGGATGTTCTTCACAAATGAGTCTAGATACAAGTCCTTAAAGAAGATGAAATGAACAATGCCTGTATGAGAACTCTATTGCTTGGCTATTGATAATTTGGTATTGTGGTTCAGTAGTTTACAACCTTTTTGCCTGATGTACGGTATTTCTTAATCAACACTCGTACTATAGATGATGTAAAAGTGGATATAATTGTGGATGTAATTTTTTTTTCAATAGTTTAGTTTGGTTTAGTTTCAGTTTATTCACACCACAGTTAAGATACAAGTACATAATTATCATAAGACATAATGGAGATATGTGAAATGGTACACCCTGATGAGCTATCTAAAGCTTGAAAATAGGGGCCCAGACACGAGCAGATAGTAAACATACATTTTAAATACTAACACATTGTCTAGATTTGAAAAAATGCATTTATTATACAGTAACATTTACAACCTACGAAACATCCAAGACTAAACCAAAGACACTAAAAAGCTATCTAACCTAACCCCAACTATTAAATGGTCCCAAGCATTTATTCCATCAGTCTAAACATTGATTAAATCAGTAAGGTACAATAAATAGAGACATTTGGCAAGTGTAAATACCAGTACAATTTAAATGGATTACATAGTGGAATAACTTCTTTAGAAGTCCCCAGCCGTTTAGGGTATTCAAGCTTTAACATATTTTTGTAGCAACTGCTACCTTAAATGTTTAGGTCGGTCTATTTCAAGCATTTATCCATTACTTTTAGCAAACTGTTTCAACTATTTATACTATCTATTTCAAGCAGTTATCCATTACTTTTGGCCAACTACTTCAACTATTTATACTTTCTATTTCAAGCATCTATCCATTACTTTTGGCCAACTATTTCAACTATTTATACTTTCTATTTCAAGCATTTATCCATTACTTTTGGCTAACTATTTCAACTTTTCTGCTCATTGCCAACTATTTTTTTTAGCCCTCTGAAATGCATGAAACATTGCTCAGGTATTATTATAGCTGACTCAATATGTGGATGTTTTCTTTATTAAGTCATAAATTTAATTTTATCACATTAGCTACCACAATATTTCCACATACTCCCTGGCAACTGCCAAAGTACCCCTTTGGTACAAGGACCCCTGGTTGAGAGTCACTGTCCTGGTTTAACCACAATGACTTTGAAGCAGGTAACACACAAATCATCACCTCTTTACCTACAAAAGTACACGCAGAGAGTTGAATCAGAAACAGTTATCTCTGTGTGGTTGTAGTCCCACATCAATCAACACCAGAATCTGCTGTACAAACTCTCACTGGGTATTTATCTGTTTGGCAGTGATGCGAGACCATACACTGCTGTACAGATGTGTAATGGGTGTGTGTGTATGCGAGGGGTTTCTGGATGTTCATTTTAATCAAACAATACTGCCTTGTGTACATGTGGGTGTCTCTCAACCATCCTACAGTAATGTGTGGTAAATTAGATCAGTGAGTTCTTCCTGCTGTAGTAGAGGTTCTCCTTTATTAGTTTATAGTTTTAGGATACAACTGTGGCCATTGTGTAAAGTTCCTGTTGTAGGAACTGGGAAGTTTGGTCCTGTTTCGTGTTTTCCGCAGTTCTTTGTAAAAATATGTATGTAATGTTATTTGTAATGGACGTTGAGGGACTGAGGGTACAGTCTTGAAATTAACAACATGGCCAACAGATCTGATGTCCACATATGAGTAGCCTAAAAACAACCTCAACTGCTCTATTTGTTAATCCTTAATTAAAATGATACATTTCAGAGGCTGCTTAAATAATGAGTGAGGAGTATGAGTTGCCACCATACACACACTTCATAGACTAAAACTTTTAGCATTCATTTTAGGCAAAGCAACAATTAGATTGTTCCTCAAATGCACAACAGCTGACTCCCCACCTATCAAAGCAACATACAGCTCCCTCATATCCCTTCTATGCTGACCTGCTGTGTGTGTTTTCTCCATGCAGGGTGTCCGTCTGGTGGAGCTGGGTGATCTCTACTTTGACGTGAGCCTGTTGCTGTGGTGCTGCAGTCTGGTGTGGCTCACCCAGCGGGGCCTGTGTTCAGCCTACGTGCCCATGCTAATGGTGGCCTTCCCCTTGGTCACCAGAGTGCTGCTGGCCAAAGAGTTTAAACATAGAGGTAAACGCTCAACTTTATTTACAATGAATCTTTATTCATTGGCAAATTCATTAAAAAAAAAAAATTTGGACACATTATTTAATTTAAAGTAGAACCGTGTTTAAAGTAAAGAGTCATGTGTTATACTTACACTTGTGGACCCTTTGGTTGATTATTAATAACTGGTATCTGGTATAGCCAAAGCCAAGAGATAAAAGGACTGTTATGTTCTTTTGTTTAATTAACAACGCAACTACTTATGCAACTTTTCGTGTGCACAACCAAGTTCAACGACTGTCTGAAAGTGTGCACCTTGATCCCCATTTGTACGATACCTCGATGGTACTGTTTGATTGAGTTTAAGAGGGATTTTCAGCCAAAAGATTCTTGATGGTCTGATCCTTGGCTGCTTCAGTTTGATCCAACAAATAATACCCTCTCTATCTTTCTGCAGGAGCATCACTGAAGTACAGTGTGCTCTATCTGTTCGGCCTGGCGTTGCCTTACGTCCACTTCATGTTCCTCATCTGGGTGGTGTTTGAGATTTTCACACCCATCATGGGGCGCAGCGGCACCGAGATACCCCCTGAGATTGTGATGGCTACACTGGTCACCCTGGCAACCATTTTCCTCTCCTCCTTTTTTGTGAGTGTTCCCACATTATGTACAACAATGAACAACAAGCCTTTTTTTCTGTCACCTTGAAATCACATTGTGGAGTGCATGCAGGGCAGAATACACAAGATCAAACTGTTCTACTGTATCGGTCAACCTTCTGGCAGTTATGCTTTGTTTGAGCAGTTTATTGACATTCATTGTTTGACTTCAGATAAGCAAACCAACGGCTGTTTTACAGTTGACTGAGTGGCAGTACATATAATTAATAATCTCCCATTTTACCAATAATGTTCTCATGTTTGTTGCAATTTCAGAAAGTCTGCAGTGTAGATTTGTTCCTCCACTCCAGTAACATATTATATTTCTATGTCTGCCTCAGCTGCATTTCATCTACTTGGCACGGAGCACTAAGTGGATCCTGGCTGGTCTAGCCTCAGTCTTCACCGTCACGTTCCTGTTGATGTCCTGTGGCCTCTTCTTTCCTTATTCAGGCAGTCCAGACAGCCCGCGGCCAAAACGAGTCTTCCTGCAGGTTTATAGTCACAACACACACACACACACACACACACACACAGAAGCACAAATATGCGCACAGAAACATATGTATTTATTCTAGTCCTTGCTAAGGAAAGGACATAGAAATCCCTCATATATTCACATTTTTCTCTACACAGGATAGGGGTCATCCATTTAACAAGTAAAAAGTCTTACTCCCCTTTGCCTACTGTGGGATGTTAAAATCATTACCAATTGGACTTCAATACCCTTGTTATTATGAGTCTCCATTGGCCACCATTTCTTTGTATTCATTTAGTTTGTTTTGTGTACACTAAAGTTATTTTACAAACATTATTATTTATTTATATATATTATTTAATTTTATTTAATTTAATTTGATTTAATTCAATTTAATTTAATTTAATGTTTTTCTTTCTTCTTTTTCTTATGTCTTTTTTTCTTTTGTAATCTAATTTCAATGTCTTTTTGTTTTGGAAAATATCAGTAAAAAAAGTAAAAAATAAATAATTTTCCATTCTGGATTTTGAATATATTTTAATAGTTTTATAAAAAATGTTATATTGCAAGTGGGAAAAACGTAAACAACAACAACATTTTTAATGCTGTGCGAACACGGCTCCTGCAGAAGTAGCTTGCATTTTTGGTAAAATTATTTGTTTGGCCTCAACTGACTATCCTGCAGTGCAGCCCTTGATTGCATGATTAAAACCACTTGTTGCAAGCAGGTGAAACACAAATCCCCTATAGAGCATGTTTTTTGTAACTGGGACATTGCACACCATGACATATCCACATGTGTTATCGTGATTGGATAAAAAGGCTCTGATTTAAGAGAGAGAGCTCCATAAAGTAATTCTGGCGAGAGCAGAAATTCACTCTGTAAAACAGCTGTAGAATAAGGCAGGTTGAAGGAAAATGTGTGCTTAAAAGAATTAAATGAAACCTGTTTTATCCACCCTCCTGCAGCATACGACGCGGACCTTCCACAATCTCCAGGGCCAGGTGGAGAGCCAAGACTCCGGTCTGTGGATCAACAGTTTTGACTTCACAGGCGTACAGCACATCACACCCCACATCCCTGAGGTCAACGACAGCGTTCGCACCAGCTGCCGCGAGGACCGGCCCTTCTGTGGTTACCCCTGGTTCCTGCCTGTAAAGTTCCTCAGCAAGTCAGTAACAGCCTCGCAGCCGACAGCATCGTTTCCATGCTCTTTGTTTTCATTCGCATGATGTAATCGTCTTCATGTGTCGACTTTTCATACTTTATATTCTTCCTCAAGTATTTTGGTGTATTTGCAGGAAGAACTGGTACCTTCCTGCTCCAGAAGTGTCTCCCAGCTCTCCTGTGGAGTTCAGCCTGCTGTCCAGAGAGGAGACCAGCTGGGGGACGGTCAAGATGACCTTCAGTGTGAAAGGTCAGGAGCATTTTATGTGGCCAAAGTACTACACTAAATACACAAGGGCTGTGTACAAAATCATTCACTCATTCACTACTTCGTACTCACTATCCAGGGAGTTCTATGTTGAGGATTAAATAGAGGACTATATACTGTAGAGGACTATATTGAGAGCTCATCGGCAAAATGAAAACAAAAAACTTTCCGACACTACTAGGGTCATTTTCTCGGCACCGTTAATTACGTCATTTCTGTCGCGCAATTAAAACGTGCCAGTTCAACGTCTGCTGGTAGACCATCCATAACATATAGGGCTAGTATTTCTATGTGCGATAAATACATATGTAAGCTATTTTGTTGAGTTGTCTCTTAGCGAAATGCTCTGAGTGAATTTAAGTTCTTGGTAAGCAGTGATGCAGCATATACTGTATATCTAGGGCTTTTATTGTGAAAGGTAAGAATTAACGGCAGTTGTAAATGTAGCACTAAGCGTATTTTCCCAAATTAATAAATACAAGGTACTTTCTGGCTGTTTGTGTTGTGATGCTCTGCTCACATTAAATACATTATTTTTGTGCCACAACTCATGGATTTGTCTCAATCACGCTGATCTCTTTCCTCTCGTCTGTTTGACATTTATTTCCTTCAGCGCAGTGCATGATGGTATACTGTATTTTGCATGTTAGTGACCATCGTTGTCCACTACTTTTCACGATGTATTGTGGGATACTTTGAGTCCACTATTTAGGGTATAATGATTTGGACAGCACTACAAAATGGGGAACTTACTATATAGTGAGTAGTGAGTGATTTCAGACACAGCCTAGTTCTTTCTAGGACTTGCAGGCAGAGACAACAGACACTATTAAAAAAAAAAAGAAGAAGATTTGCAACTCAACACCATCAGTCTTGTGACTTCAGTTGGACTTCAGCCACATGACCAGTGCAGAAAAATCTTGGCTGAATATCCGGTGACACATCAATTGGGATGAAGAGTTTACATCAGCACTGAAATTATGTCTGTAGAGACATTTTGAAACATTAAATCATCGATTGAAAGTCCAGCCTTGTTCTTGGAAGCATTAGTTTACAATATAACCTCGAAACAAGGTCCATTTTGTAGCTGTTCTGCATTACATTTCCATAACAACTCCATCTGCTGAGGAAGATCATGTGATATGCTCAAAAGCTCCAGAACAGCTACATTTGTGTGCGATGTTTGCACATATTACACATAGAAGTGTATGATTTTATAAGTATTTTTTATCAGGCCATTTATTATTATAGTGCAACCAGTAATGTGCAACCTTCAGGTTGATCTGGATGTGTATGTGTACATATATGTGCATGTTAACTTGTGTCCTGTCCTGTCCCATGCAGGCCCCAGCCACATGTCCCTGTATCTGATGCCTCACAGAGGAGCCAGCCTCTCCACCTGGTCCTTCGGCGACGGGACGCCTCAGTTTGACCTTAGCGGAGAATATTTTGTCTTCTATTCACACGGCCTTGACGCCCCCACATGGATCTTCTGGTTTGAAATACAGGTACTGTCTGCAGCTTAAGGGCCATTCTGTGCTTAATGTACTTATTAACATTTCATATTGTTGCTCTGTTTTGTATTTATTATGTTTTCGGGTTGTCTGACTGTCCGTACGTGTATCTGCACAGGTCAACGTGACCTGTGACATTTTTAATGACACATACTGTGACATTTTTTATGACATACTGTTATGACCTTATGGGAAAAACAAGGAGTTACATAAAAAAGTTTACCAATCCTTTGAAAAAAGATGGGATTGAAAATAGCTACTGAAGCACTTCAAGTGTAAATAAAGAGTGGCATTTATTAACATAGAAATTATTAATGAAGAAAATACACAGAAGCAAATAAGGCATCAGGGTCTCCAAGGTCAAAACAACAAACAAAGGAACCCACACTAACTAGAAAATGAAGACTCCCATTATTCTACTGAAAACAAAAAGACCATTCTAATCTCCCCACATGGACACAAAACAGGAAAAAAGGAGTAACAAAAGAAATGGCAGAGAACCCCTATGAGGCTTCTTTAACAAAGTCACCACAACTATCAAAAACAAAGTAGCAAGGTTCAACAGAGCTGTGCCAAAATGCTATCACAGATTACTCAGATTACTCAAAATCAGTGGAGAGAACACATACTATACTATGACTTTTAAATGACAATGCTATGTATGACTTTATATGACATTTTTTATGACAGACTATATTATGACATTTTGTATGACATACTGTATTATCATTTCTTTATTGCATAATATACTATGGCATTTTTAATTACATTTTTATAACATACTATACAATTACTTTTATATTAATTTTTTTATGACATACTTTATTAATATTTTTTAATGGCATAATATACTATGACAATTTTAGGACGTACTATATTATGACATTTTTAATGACTTTTTATGACATACTATATTATTTTTTTAATGGCATACTATACTATGACATTATTTGACATTTGTATGACATGTTTTTAAGACCTGCTGTACTATGACATTATTTATGACTTTTTAATGGCATACTATACTATAACTTTTTTAGGACTTTGCTATAGTTTGACCTCATGACATACTATATTATTATTTTTTAAAGGCATAATATACTATGACATTATTTATGACATTTTTATGACATACTATACTATGATTTTTTAAAACGTCACAGTATTGTATGCCATAAAAATTTCATTAAAATGTCATGGTTTTGAAAAAAATATTGGTATGGAAAAACTTTTTGACATTAAATGTTTATTATAACAAATAATACATTTCTCATAACCTGTGTATTTAAATGAATAGATCAACATTTAGGAGCTGCTGGTTGGTGTTTTTTCTGCCAGGCAACAGGTTTTACCTGTTACCAGTCTTTATGCTAAGCTAAGATAACTGTCTCCAAGCTCCAACTTCATATTTAGCATACGGACATGAGAGAGAGATCGATCTTCCCATCTAACTGGAATAAGCTTATTTCCAAATACATCAAACTCTTCTTTTAAGATTGTTTTCCTTGCCCACAATATTATATAAATCATCAGGTACTGCTGCACCTTTGACTTAAATCCTTCCATCTTTTTTTAATGTCATTCTTTTCATTCCTCACATATCTGGATTCCTGCAAAACTTCCCCTCATGGCCTCAGTCAGTGATGTCTGCAGGAGATTAACTCCTGGCAGGGCAGAGTTGGACTGTGTTGCCATCACGTGAAAACCTTTAAACTCTAAATTTTTTTGAATTGCATTAACAATTGCATGGGTTGAGACAAACTCCAAGACCTTTTAAAGACTCTTTTAAAATCCATTGCATAAGCTAAAACACATGCAGCATAATCAAGCTAAAGACAAGGGGATTTTTCTTCGGGCCTAGAAACACTGCTGGTCTGGGATCTGGTCCTTTCACATATTAACCGTCTGTACTGACATTCATGGCGTTCTCTCTTTCTCCCCCCTCTGTCAGCCTCCCAGGGACCCGGACCCATCAGGCCCTGAAGGGATGATCTCCGTTGCCATCTCAACCCACTATTTCTTCGGGCAAGACAGGAGGACTGCTCAACTGGAGGAAATCCTCCGCAGGTTTCCCACATGGGCTTTTCCTTCATCTTGGGTCAGTACCTACGACATGTACCGATACTGAGGATGCCACACATCACAGAGGCCGACGTTGAGGAGAGCTGATGTCTGCAGGGCTCCCCCGAGATAGACAGAAAAGATTTCGCGGGACAATACTGAGGAACCAGCCCTGACGCCTTTTCCCTCTGACACAAACACACACTCCCAACACACACCTCCCGCTCCCTCCCAGCCTGCCTCAGAGACCCCCATCACTGTGTCAGTAGGCTTAGTAGCTAACCAAGCAGGAAGACGCGCCGAGTCACGCCAGAGGTAAGCTGATCGGACAGCTTACAGACTGACTAACTCAACGACCGCCGCACTGGCCACCACAAGCCTTGTGCTCACTCTTGGGTTAGTGAAACAAAGGGGTTACGTTTTTTTTTTCTTTTGTACTCAAATCTGTCGTGCCTTTGCTTTACTCAATCCATCTCACTTCCCTCCTCACTTTCTCTCTTGCTCACTTCCTCCCGTTCTTCCTCTGTCATGCTTCCTGAATGAATAACGTTGCATGACTACTTCCCCTGTTCTCTCTTTAACAGCAAACCACTCGGGCTATTCTCACACGAGATGAGTCTCTGGCTACACCACCACTATCTGCACTGTAGGTGTAGTAACATAATGATGGATCTGTATGGGAGGGGAAACCATTTTTTGTTTGAGCCCTCTTCCCTCTTTAACTGGAAGCTTTGACACTTTGAAAGTTGCTTTTCATCAACACGCACTTGTTTTTATTCTGAGCAAAAAAAAATTGCTCTTTATCATTCCTCAATAACACCACTTATTTATTTTCAATGAGGGATGCCAACAATCTGCTTTAACTGTCAGAGAATCTGGCACGCAGAGGCACAAAACTGTGCCTGTTCAATGAAAACAGCTGGCTAAAATCAAAATGTCAATGTGTCCTTTTTTAAAAGGAGTGGCTTTCCTGAAGATTTTGTGCAGAGGGCAATATTGAGGTCTTAAAGTTTTCCGCCTGATGTGTTCAAGTAAACGTGTATTGATTTTGGGCAGAACTTGCAGGGAAAACAAGGACTTGTTGCCGTCTTAATGTCCCGTGATTTAAAATGATTCCCCAAGCCCCGAGGGTGACCGGATGGAAAACCAGCAATGCAACTCCACAATCATTAACAGCATCAGTTGTCAGTCAGCTTGGTGGAAATGTTGGTTATTACATTTGCAGTCACTGTAACAGTTCTGCCTTATGCTACGAGCCGTCTCCAGCAGCACCAATGAATATCTATTCCATAATCTAAACGATTAATCGAAAAAATAATCAGAAGATGAATTGATACCGGTTAGTTATGGCCGTAAAGGAGAGTCATCCAGTCATATAACCGTATATCTTGGCTGCTGATGAAGATACGTTAATCAGACCTTGATTTATTTTCAGTTAGTTGTACCGCTAAAATGGCATCAAAACTAAATTGTGTAACTTCATTCGAAACCAGTTAAAAGCCACGTACATGAACATTTTCAGAAATACTCAATATAGATTTTATATTTATCCAAGTAAAAAGAAAATGGTTGAGGCTTTATTTTATAGGTCTGTAATTTCTGAATCATTTTCAAGAAGTTTCCTGGAAAGAACAACACAGTTTGGTACTAATCATATAGAACATGAGGACCATGTTCAGATACTTCCAATTAGTTCATTATCAGCTGATTGTGCAAAAAACGTTCCAGGCAAGCATACAAATCAACATATATGGAGAATAACGTTTACAATAATAAATTAAAGAATATTTTACTGAGCTTTTCTTTAAAGTAAATTCATATTTTCCCTATAATCAGCCGTTTTCACATCAGACATTTTGACTTGTCATAGTAGGAAAAGGAAAGGTGTAACTAATAACACTAACAATGGCTCTGTTGTGTTCAAAGTGAGAGAGAGAGAGAGAGAGAGAGAGAGAGAGAGAGAGAGAGAGAGAGAGAGAGAGAGAGAGAGAGAGAGAGAGAGAGAGAGAGAGAGAGAGAGAGAGAGAGAGAGAGAGAGAGAGAGAGAGAGAGAGAGAGAGAGAGAGAGAGAGAGAGAGAGAGAGAGAGAGAGAGAGAGAGAGAGAGCCATTATGCACAATACCAGGGTCCTGAAATCATTTCATTATCTGCTTTTCCTACTACGACATGTCAAAGTGTCCGGTGTGAAGAAAAGGCCTATTGGTACCACATTGCGCCGTTATTTCCAGGAAATGTCCTAAGAGGTTATTAGGAAATAACAGACTTGCGAAATAAAGTGTTACCTAAAGCAGTTATATACAGATAGAAATTCTATTACCTTACATAATCTCTGCTGTAGATGGACGTTAAAGCATCAAGAATGAACCGTAAGAAAGTAATTCTATCTGGAAGTACTGCTGATGCTCATGGACGCTTTTCAGCTGAGAAACATCCGGCCGATTATCAACCCAGTGAGGAGTTGCACTCTGCTAAACTGTTCATTCACTGTCATTTCGCTCTCCACCAAGTTATGCTGCTGAAACGGGTCAGTTTAAATATACATTGGTGATGCTGCGGACAGCTCATACAGGTAACTGTTGTCTATGGTGTTTGTTGCTCATATTTCTCTCATCTCATGTGGAGCTGCATCTTTGTTTGTCTGGAGTATCACAACCAGAGTCCAGTTAATATGACACGCTTTACACGTCTACTTCACATAGTCCACCCCATAGAACACCGTGGTAGAGTTAGGGCTTGAAAAGAAGTGGTTCGTACGACATGTCGAGCGAAAAGCTGCATGAAGAGAAGATATCATAGTGCTGCACTTGGTTGCTCGCGTGAAAAGTGACAGAAATAGTTGTGCCATGAATGGAAAAAGAGAACTAGAGAAAAAGTTCATGCTCCTTTCTCACCTCCACGCAGCTCAATATCGTTTTTTGGGAAAGTTGTAGAAATCGTCGGACGCAGATTTGATCATGTGACGAGCCCTTCTGAAGGAGTATGCTGGCCCCTTCAGTGTCACCACTACCTCCACATTGATCAAAACTCTGTGTCTGACACCAGGATAACAGCTATTAATGTTAAAGACTGGTTTGAATGTTACTGTTGGGAAGATTTAAACGTTAGAGAGAGATTATTTTGATGGATTATATAAAGCATCATCATGTTTGTCTGTGGGCTACCTCTGACCACCGTCCCCTCCCTGCCACATGGTTGCTTGTTGGCAGTTTGACCCCTCCTATATGTAATCCGAGGTGGCGTCAGTTTATAAAGACTTGGGAGATTTGTTTGCGCTTGAGAGATCAACTGAGCAAAATCATCTTTCGTCCACTCTGTGTCACACCCGGTGACGTGTCGTCGTGATCCATGTTGTCCGTCACAAATTAAGAAATGCTGACAGGAAGGAGGCCTTAACATTTTCGCTTCCAAAGACACACAAAATGTTTACTGTTGTGGACACAAACGTCTCAGTGGTCTTAAAGCTTATCAGGTGCTGCACTGTTCACAGTTTGTATGTACATGAATTGTTGGAAAGTCTAAACTTAAACTCCATCAGGGCCTTTTGACAGCACTTGGCAGGTAGAAAACAGATCGTCCTACTATGCTCCTTCTTTTATGCACGATGTGAAACGAGAAGTCAGTCAAGAAGATACAGAGTGATACGATTGAAAGCTCCAGAGATTGTTTTTATCATCTGACTGTAGGATGAAGACATGTCAGTCCTCAGTGTCCCTTTTAAAAAGCAAAATATCAAATATATATCAGACATCTGCTGAAATTAAATTGAATTGGCTGGTGAAATTGTTGTCAACAACAGAGGTTTTATACTTCTCAAGTGTTTTTTCTTTTGTTAATCTTAAAGGACCATACCAGTAGAGATGTTCCGATACCATTTTTTTCCTTCCCAATACCGATTCCGATACCTGAACTTACGATATTGGCCGATTCCGAATACCGATCCAAGAAGAATGTATAGATAAATTGCAAATTGATTTACGGCTAAACAAGTGGATTTTTTTCCCTGGTTTAATAAATTATGGTATCGGATCAGTGCATAAACTGGCAGAATTTTGGGCAGTATCGGACGCATTTCCAATACTGGTATCGGTATTGGAACACCTCTACATGCCTTTTTTGTTTTTTTTGTGCGTTTTAGCCATTTACTACAGATCTTATATACTTCACATAACTCTACACAGTGAAAGCAGCCATACTGTTCACTTTTCCAGATGTCTGCAGAACAGAGAGCCTTAGCCGCCTGCTGGAAATATGCATCGGAAATAGTTGGATGTCAGTAGATTTAACCATTTCTTCCTGAAACAGATGTTTCTGCATTAACGCTGTGCTGCTCTCCAGCTGTTAATAACGGAGTCAGACACCGCTTAAAGTGACAGGCGATGATCTAAATCTGATTTATTGAAAGTTGATATGCAGAGCGTCTATGGGAGGAAAAGCTTTATTAACAAGTGTAAATGGATATTTTTCTAAAAATCTGTGCAAAGTGTCATAGCGTTTGATTTTTTGTTCGACACTGAAGGAAAGCATGGAAACAGAAGATGAGTTTTGACCGTTTTTGTTTATAGTTCTAACGTTAAATGGGACGACAGTCGATGAATAACAAGAGGCGCGTTTGTTTTTTATAAAAGCACGAAAACAGGAGGAACTGCTGTAAATGTGGGACTTAACCGCTGTGAAATGGCTCATCAGACGCCGTTGCTGCTCCCACTGTTAGACTAAGACTAAATAGTTTGCGACAGAATCTAATGTATTAATGTAACTCAGTTAAGGCTGACCAAGCGCAGCGCAGTGTGTGTTTTTGTTGTTCAGTGTATAAACTCACCCTTGGACGTAGCTTTTATAGCTTCATCACATGTTAACAGTCAGTCAAGGACATCAGTCATTCACAACAAATGTTCATATCAGCTTGAGAAATAAGCAGTTGAACTGAAATCTATTCTGGGATACACATTGAAATGTCTTAACGCCTGTTGAAGGATGTCCTTTATTTTTTAAAAAGGTGTTTAATTTGTTAACAGTTTTGTTATAGTTACCTGAACTGTGTTTTTTTTTGTCCAACATCTTGACTTTTCACCCACGCCTATTTCTCTAACTGTTCAGTTTTTGTTCTGAAAGTTAAAGTTGTTTTTTTTAAATACTGATCATTTTGTTCTTTTTTTGTGATTGATTTGACACTTTAAATAACTCTTGAACTGCTGTTTTGCTTTTTTAAAAATTGCATATTTGTCTGTCAATTGGAATGAAGTGATTGGGATTATTGGGATTGATCTGGTTACAGGGTATCCATCTATTGAATGGACGGGATGATTTTACATTATGCAAAAAAGCTTGAATTAAACTAGCAATTGTACAGCAATTAAAATGCTTATTACGTTAAAACGTTGTATTGTCCTATTTACAACATGTACATACAAACAGCAGATTTAGAAATACAGGCAAACTAACCCATTTTTAAAAATAATTTATTGGTCTTTTATGTACAAGGAAAAAAAATGAAGTAGAAAAACCAAACATGAGTAGAAAAGGCAAATGTACAAGAGAGGATCTTTACACTGCATTGAGGATGTTTGCTGCTGCCGCCCCCCAGAAATAAAACTTTATACTCTGAGTCAGGAAACAGGAAAAACTTTTAAACTGTACACGGGAGGGAGGAAGGAAGGGAGGGAGCGATGTCCACCTCCGAGTGAACGTGACACCCGAGTACCACGAGACACACGTTAGAGAAGGAAACCAGAAAAGATCTGCAATATTCATTTCCGTAGGAAATTGTCTCGTATGCCGTCAGCATTAGTTTTGAGCATCGATGGTTAGGTTTCTGATGAGAGGGATGGGGTAAGGGTGTTTTTTGTCCCCCCCCATGCATAATGAGTCAAGCACTCGATCAAAGCAACCGGTTAAAACAGAAGGCCTCTGGACGTAAAGTCTTTGGTTCGTCATGTTACCATTTTTCAAGTCAAGTAAAGCTTACAGCGGAGCAGCGGAGTGTGGCTGTAGGCTTTGTTCAGAGTGGACACGGGGCCCACTGGAACGAGATTTATGTTGAGTGACGACAGTACATCATTTTGCCCTTTTTCGTGAATAGTGAGTGTTCTTACAATACAGGCAATTCATAAAAACAGAAGAATCTAAATTTCAACAGTTTTTTTTAAACAGATAACCACACACCGGCTCGTCTCGTTCACACCGACAAGAGAGCAAATCTATAAAATATGATTTGGTCTATCATGACAAGTAAAAGCTGGGGGAAAAAGAAGTAGTGAACATTAAAAAAATAAAGCTGAGTAACATTTCAATACATTGCACAATATAATACTGACATAATGTGTGATGAACCTTTTAGTGCTTGCGGTAGAGAGCCAATACACGACTTTGATTAACTAAAGGGGGAGGGGGAAAGTTTATCAGTCATAAAATACAATTGAGCATCAATTCAGTAATTACCACTCAGCTATAATTGCCAATAAATAATAATAATAATGAGGACTAATACTATAAAAATCAATATGCATGTGATGAAAGTCACCAAACATGTCGACACGTTCTCAATACGATGTGGTATGCGCGTTCAGAAATCCACACAGAAGCACACAAAATCGGCCTCAAGAGGTTCAGGGATGTGATATGCTTATTGGACGAAATATTAGGTCCTCATCAGAAGATGAGGGTCAAATTACATATCTTCTTATTACACAGCCAAATACAACGACAAAATCAATCTCATCCTCACTTTAAAAATGATACCGACGGGTCACTGTTAACACTACTGATGATGGAATCAAATGATGCTCTTTCAACAAGTGATAGGTACAAAATCTACAGAGTATTATTAACAATCTGCCTCGCTGATGATGGGAAACACATTTAGAATCTCCCGGATGGAGCCTGGAACCCAAATGTGTGTGTTTTAAAAAGCTGGATAAAGCATCATATGATTTGGTTTTTATAGCGCCTACACTGCACTACGGCACGGCCTTAAATCTGCTCACCTCGGCGAAGGCTTAACACTGATCTGCTTGTTGTCTAAAATCTGGACCACATGAAGAAGATCAGACGGGCTGATTCTGGCTCAGACTCCCCTTCAGCAAAGTCGGGGCGTTGCTGCATGAAAGAAAAATACATGAACAGAGGTACTGTTGATCAGTGGTAAGAAACTAGTCTGCACTCGCAACAGTGGATTCTTCTCAGAGATCGTTTTCTTAGAAATCTTAAGGTCGTTCTCAAGAATTACATAGAATTCATACCATTTTTTTGTGTTTTTTTTTTACAAGGAGACTCAAGGGGACAAGGTGTAATTGATAGAAAAATAATGTTATCTTGTACACGTACATTATTGAAAAAGGTATCACAAAATATTTTTAAATCATATGAGGTATGAAAGTATGAAAGACCTCTGCACACTGCACTGTAGGCTCAGACACACTTCAGTGCATCCTGTAAATGGTTCGTGACTTAGATAGCTTTGTTCTACATTTTGCTTAGCAATGTAGCGTGATGCTGATGCACATACACTCTCGTCTTTGAACCGATTCTTGCATTAAACCAAAAAGGAAACAATGGAGGTTTTTGTCTGGACAGTGAAAAAAAAAAAAAAAAAAACACATTTCAAAGTCTCCAGTTGCGCTTGAACGAGGTGCCAAACAAAAAGTTACGCACACGAAACATCTGTCTTGGAATAGAAACAAAGCTTTCCATGTGCTGTTCTACAGCTTCCAAACACCACAACCTGATGTAGAAATGCACAAACTGACATATAGGTGGGCTTTTGTCTAACAGCACATTTTGGTAGAATGATGCCTGTTAGAGAGGAACCATCACACTGAACCCTGTCACTGGTTGTGTGTGTCTTCATGTGTCAGTCGGGCTGTCTGTCGCTCTGTCGGTAGCTCCGTATCCACAGGGTCCACACAAAGGGCAAATCTGAAGAGTGGATAATACTGACTGAAGTAAGAACCTGCAGTAGAGGTACTTTCTATGCACACACACACATACACACACACATACACGCACACACTCACGTACACACAAAAATAAAGTATATTTCCAGTCAGTCACTGCTGCCTCCTCTCTTTCCCTCGAGTTCACAGGTTTGAGTCCGGAGGAGGCTCCAGACTTCAGGACAAGGTGCAGTCGTAGGCTCCCTCCTCGTCTCCCTGCTCCTCTGTCTGTTCAGGAGGACAGTCCTCAGAGGGGGGACGGGGGAAACCTCCCGCAGGTTCGAGGGAGGGCAGGGCCAGGCCGAGCGGAGCCGCCGCTCCTCTACTGTCCTCCGCCCGCGGTACCGCGGCACCTCCCAGCCCTTCAGGGCCGCCGAGCTTGGAGCTCTGGCTGGTGGGCTGGAAGGCCTCCGGCTGCACCTGCTCGGCCGCCGAATCCATCAGCTCCTGTAGCTGCGGCTGGATCAGGTTGAGAAATGGTTTGTAACCCTGGCTGGAAAAAGATGAAGAGGAGGAAAGGGTTAAACTGTGTATGATATTCTTCATCATTACATATCTTTTTATTTGACCAAAACGGCCAAACATCATCATGTTTGTGATCACAGCTGTCTAAACTAAACTAACCATTTTCATTCACATATATTTCCCTTTGAAAATGGCCATGCCAGTTTTTCCTCGCCAAAATTTAGTGTAAGTTTGGAGCGTTATTTAACCTCCTTTGCAACAAGCTAGTATGACATGGTTGGTACCAATGGATTCCTTAGGTTTTCTAGTTTCATATGATTGCAGTATCTTCACTCTAGCTTTAAAACTGAGCCTGAGCTACAACCTCCGAAAGATCGATTGCGTTGGCTTCCTTACATTGGCTACCTGTTGCTTTTAGAATTGTTTTTAAAATATTACTAATTACTTACAAAGCCCTGAGAGGCCTCGCCCAAAGCTATTAAGCGGATCTATTATTGCCCTATATCCCTTCCCGCACTCTGAGACCCTCGGATGCGTCATTCCTTGTGGTTCCAAAGTCCAGATTAATACACAAAGGTGATAGAACCTTTGCCGTCAGGGCACCTAGACTATGTAATGACCTTCTTGAGGGGATCAGGGCTCAGAACTCACTTTTTTAGAATTGCTTTTCTCTGTTTTTATTTATGTTTTATGACATTTTAATTGTTTTACCCTTTAGGTTTTTATGTGTTTAGTTACTGGCTTTTAGTACCTTTTATTATCCCTGTTTTAAATGTGTTCTGTTTTTATTGTAAAGCACTTTGGAACTGTGTTTTGAAAGGTGCTATATAAATAAAGATTATTATTATTATTATTAATGCATTCAAAAAATTAGAGACGTTAAAACAAATTTGCGTTATTATTGCGTTAACTTTGACAGTCCTAATTTGAGTACATAAAAAACACAATATTTTGAGCTATACCCACCAGTCAGTGGAGACCCATGTGTCGACAGCCAGTAAGCCGTTTCGAACACTCTGCACAGTCTCTTGGGGAACCTCGGGGCTGTCCAGGAAGCCGATCACCTGCTTTATGACGTTGGCGTCCCGCAGGATCAAACCAATCACGACACACCACTCCAGACAGCCCGCCTCCATGAACACATGGAGGAGATACCTGAAGGAAACAGAGAGGCACAGCTGTCAAGTACTGGCTTTTTTTTCACATTGAATTGAAGCGTGTGACCAAACACAATCTGCAGTGGGATCATGGAATGTGAGGTTTTGTGACGGTATCTCACCTGAGCTGCACCTGGGACTTGTGCGGGCCTTTGTTGGCCAGCTCCATGGAGATGTGCTCCAGCTCGGCCTGGCTCAGGCTCAGAGTGGAGGAGTTCTCATCGACCATCGTCCAATCACCGTCCACCACCGAGCTGGTCTCCGTCAAGTCTGTGGCCGAGCCGACGCTGTACTCTTCCACTAGAGGGGTGAGAAAGAGGAAGAGGAATTAGGAAGAACTAGAATTATCTCTTTGCGGTTGTATGCCTCCGCCAAGTTTCAGGTTACATCCATGTCTGTCTTAAATGTCATCACTTCATTATTCGTTTCATTATTATTATGCGTTCCTGAGATTAAAAAAAGTTGAAGTATAGTATGTCATAAAAAAACCCATTAAAAAGTCATAGTATAGTATGACATAAGAAATGTTTAAAAAAAAAAAAAGTCATAGTATGTCGTAAAAAAACTTAAAAAAGTCATAGTATAGGTGTCATAAACATAAAAATGTAAAAAAAAAAAAAAAGGTTATAGTATAGTATGTCATAAAAAATGTTGTAAAAAAAGTAAAAGTCATAACCAGGCAAGCTGCAGTTTACATTCCATGTCTGTCCAAAATGTCATCACTTTATCATTTTATCAGACATCTGTATGAAATTGTTGGTCAGGGATGAGCTGTTGGAGTCTCATTACCTTTGTTGGTGAGCAGGGACAGGAACGCATCGTGTGTCTGTGGTGAGTGTTGGGTGGAGTGAGCAGACGAGGCCGTGTCCATGTCTTTGGGCCTCTGGCCGAGCCCGTCCAGCCAGGTGAGGTTAGTTGCGGAAGCTGCCTGAGGGGGCGCCGTGTCCATGTCGCTGTTCAGCAGGCTGTCAGCTGACTGCGATTTCAACAGCCGCGTACCCAGCACTTAAGAGTAACAACAAAAAACACCACAGAGTATTGGGATAGAGCCAAAGGTATTACGAACTGGGGCAGCAGAGACCCCATGTTCACACGTTAATGTTAATAATGTACTTATGCCTGAATCCTGTGTCACTCACCTGTGCGACACCGTCCGTTCTTCAGCGGCGAGCTGATGCTTCCCACGGGAATAACGGGGAAGGGCCAGAGAAAGTCCTTATGGAGTCTCTTCAACGCAGAAACAAAATCCTCGACGCGGGCCACGCGGTTTCGTTCGCGACACAGCCAGCCGATGAGTTCGAAGCCCAGCTGTGCGGAGAAGCAACCCAGGTCGCGAAGGCGGACCTGCTCCAGGAGGTGGCGGGCGTGGCGCCAGAGCATCATGTCAATATACATGTTCTCTGCGCACTCCCCATCCCGACTGAAGGAGAGATAGAGAAAGAAGATGAGGAAACATTTAGAGGTTACAGTGAGGACATTTTGAACAAAATGTACTAGTTCTCACAATCTACGTTAAGCCGAATTCACACCAGGCAGCGGCGAAGTGCAGCTCGCCTCAATATTTATATATTTCTGCGGCCGGGAGGCGTATTCATGTGTTTCAGGTGGGAAGATATTCTTTGTAACATAGGTCAACATGTCACCGGAGTCACAGGATCTGTTTACTGAAAGGCTGCGGGTACTGTCTGGCTGCACTTTGCAACTTTTGTTTGGCCGCAGTTCGCTGAGGTCGGGAGTGGCCGCCGCAGCTTTTCATAGACATTGCATGGTAGCTCGCCACAGGCCGCACTTCGCCACTGCTCTGGTGTGAATTCGGCGTAACTGCATGTGTGTGTGTGTGTGCATGTCCATACCCCTTAGAGGTTCCAGTGGGCATACTGAAGGTTTTCTGCAGGTTGAACTTGCCCGTAGCGATGGTGTCTGCCGACTGCGACAAACTGATGCTGCGATTTCTGAAGAACTCAAAGCCGCCAGTTGAGGTGGGTTCCTAAAGACAAGAGATATACAGCTCATGTTTACAGGTTTACAATGTTTGTGGCTGCAAAGCATGATGGGGGGGATTCAGATTTGCCACCTTCATTTGCGTGAAGACCTGATTACCTATAGAAAAAAAAGTGGCGAGTAAAGGAAATAAATATTTGTCGAGGTAATTTGAAGTTCTTTACCTGAGTGGTGGGTGTTGGGGGCGGAGTGTCCATCTCCCCAGAGCCGATGGCTTTGAGGAATCGGATCATGTGCCGGCAGAGGTCCCACTTGCCCTGCTCGAGCGCCGTGTTGAAGAGTAGCGTGGCGTGTTGTCTGCTCACTGCTGGAACCTCCATGTTCTTTTACGGAGAGGGACGGAGCACATGAACGAGACGGAGAAAGATTTTATGATATCATGACACTCAAAACATATTATTCAGTAATGCACAACGATTTTATCTGTGGTAGGACTATGAATGAGATTGTCCTAGGCTGAAATTGTAGTGCATGTAGTGTCAGTGTGTGACTACCTGCAGTATAATGAGATAGGAGGCTGCTGTGTCCAGGTCTTGAGCCATGAGACACTCCTCAAACAGATCTTTGGGGTTTCCCACAGCGGCAAACAGGTAGTTCCACAGGGCGTACTCCGTCTTCCTGGCGCAGTGGACGATGGTCTGGAGGAAGAGGGGGAACTCGGTGATGAACTTGGCCACGGTGGGCAGCAGAGGGTCGGGGATGGGCTCCCGCGACGTCGCCTCTTCTTCCAGCACGACGTGCACCATCAGCTCCATGACATGGGGGAAGTAGGGCAGGGAGGCACACGACTGAGCCAGCATCAGAGCCTGTGGGGAGAGGGAACATTGAGGAATATCACCACCACTCTTTCACTAAGCTGAGGCCGGTGACACAGGAGGCTCCACGTACCTGTTCACCCAGGTTGCGAACCAGCAGCTGCCTCAGGATGTGATGGAGGTAGATCTGGGAGGTCCTCTCTACGGTGCAGTAGGGGAACAGCGCCTCCAGCGGCTCGGAGGATCCCTGCAGCCCGTCGTAGAGCACGGTCTCGTTGGACGCCCCCAGCACCAGGGCGTCCTCGAACAGCACGGCCAGAGGGTAGATGTTGATGTGGAAAGGCAGCATGATGCGTCTGGAGAGGAAGGAGTGGGGCTTGCGATGGTCTCGGGGAAACAGCGGCAGCCAGACTTTCATGCCCGCCTCGCCGCAGGACAGCCACAAGGCCTCCAGCAGGTGGCGTTTCTTCCTGTTGGAGCGAGAGGTTGTCCACACATTCTCCACACACTGGGCCAGCACCACCGGAGGACAGAATGGTAGCTATGGGGAGAAAGAAAAAGGGTTTTAGGGATTTAATAACAAAAATGTAACACAACATGCTGCTTAAAGATTGTAGGAGACTCACCTTAAAGATTATAACTAACTCCAACGGTCACATTAGCTTTCAGAAAGTGCTGATTACTGCTTAACCATCACTTGCTTTTTAGTCAAACAGAGGATTTAACAATGTTTGAGATGAGCCAGTGAAATGACAAACTACAGATCTGATAAAACCAGCACCTCAACTAAAGATCATCTAGGCCAGCATCAATATCACCTGCCATAAGCTACTGAACATTGAATGCACCAGTGATATAGCACATTTTCCTGCATTTTGTTGTAGCAAGCACAGGAAAAAAACAAGTTTTTGAAGCACTGGTGCACAAACTACAAGTGTCACTTAAGACCACGTGACATCAATGCATTTCTTATTGTTTAGCCTCACCAGCTTCTTGTTGTTGGCGGGCGTCTCCTTCTCTCGTACCTGCGGTCCTGACCGGTCCCTCTGCAGCATGATCAACTGGCCAGCCAGATTCAACATGATGCTCTCTGCCATGCAGGCCTGAGTTGGACACACACACACACACATAAAACATGAATACACCTATAGAGACAGTATAGGTCAGTGTGTGTGTGTGTGTGTGTTACAGTGTTACCTGCTGCGGGGCTTTCAATGTGATGCCAGTCTCTGTGCGCACAGAGGTGAGTGTGACGGAGACCACGAGAGCGGGGTGAGGGATGTAGCGAGACATTGACACCTCCTGCAACAACTCCACGCTGGCTGTCGGGTGCGGACTGGAACATCAAATAGAGGTTTACACATATATCATGACTTCCAGGTAAAAACACAAATGCACTAAAAAGACTTGGAGGACTTTAAGGTATTTGAAAAAGCTTTCAGTATGAGAGGCGACATCATTTGACTGCTAAGCAGAGTCTCATTTTCTTTGAAGGTCTAATGCAGTCAATGCTGGCGAACAACTCGATGCATCTTACTTACATATTTTATTCAGGTAGCTTCCTTGATTCAATTTATTCAATGTACCTGGCTGGAAATGAAAGGTCACTAAAAATACTGAAGTAAGCAGAAATCTTTATAATTCTGATAAAGTTTAAAGAGGATGGCCAAACACTGTTCATGAAAAACAGTAGGCCTCGTGCAAGAAACACTCGCACGAGGAGATTAAGTGGTTTGTACGAGTGATCGAACTTGTCGTATTCACCAGTTTTCTCGTATCTTGAATTTTCTCTTCGGTACAAACACAATTTACGAGTGGTCCAGATCTGTCGTTGGAGTCGTGCAGTTAGTCCGCTGTTATTCAAACCAAAGTTTTTCACTAATGGATTTTATATTTCATGAGTTTGAAAATCCATTATAAATTCAGAATTATGTTGACATTATCCTGTTTGAGTCTGCAATTCGAATTATAATATAATACTAAATGTATTCATATAGCCTATACAATATCATCATTAATGTAAATTGGGCATTGATGCTATTGTATAACAACTGCAAAACGACTTCAATTATGCACTAATTGAAGGTTCATTTGTCTCTGTATAGAAAGTAATAAGGTCAACAGGTGTAACCAGGCGCGTCATGGCCGATTTACGTCTTTTGGATGCAGGTCAAGCTCTTGGAAGAGAGCGTGCTGCTGTATTGGCAGAAGACAGATGAATGGGGCAGGATGCGTAGCCTTATACGGTATCATTGGGGGGTTGATTATGCAGCATTAGGTGGCATTCATCATGTTTACGCAGGTCATTTACACGGTTATCTGACATTAGGAGCGTTTGCTGAATCTGGAATGGCACACTCATAAGAGTACGAAAACGTTCTTGCATGAGGCCCGATGTCTGCTCTCGACAGAAGTAACGGATGCAACGCTGAGGCCCAGCTCTGTCATGTGATGGGTTTTAGGTCTTCTACTAAAAGCCTCTTTTCCCAAGGGAAAATGTGGCTGAGTAACACTATTACCTAACACTATTATGACTACTGGTGCCAGGGATTTCCCTGGTACTGGAGTGTGTGAAAGGAAGTAAGTGTGCTAAATGTAGAGAACGGTATCCAGTCTATCCAGAGAATTTTGACCAATCCTCACTTTGACAAAAACTGTTCCCAAAAAAGGCCTGTGCAGAATGCAAACAAATGAGATTATCCTGGGAAAAGATGAATGTCAGATATGCCATAGTGAGTGCTAATGGAGTTCTGAAGTTAAGGTTCTAATGTGTGCACACAGGAGCTCACCTGTCATTCCTCCTCTCTATGCTATAGAGGCAGATGGAGCAGTCGGCTCTGAACAGGATGATCATATCTCTGAAGACGTTAAGCAGCAGAGTGTCTGAGTGCAGCTTAGTGACGGATGCGAAGGCGTTGTCTAGGTTGGAGGAGCGTTGATAGAGCCTCAACTAGTGTCAACAGAGGGAGAGCAGAGGGGAAACGTCACAACTAGAATCACGATAAATGGAAAGAAATCGTCGAATACAAACAATAAGTGGTGCTTCAGTCTCACCTGCTCCTGCTGGTCTATAAAATTGTAACAGGCCACCACCACAAAGTCCTTCCACCAGGCCAGACCTCCCGTCACCGTCATGTTCTGCTCCTACACAGAAATGCAAACACACATAAACGTTACCTTAAAATACTCTAAACCACATTTGAATGCTATTTTTTTATATTATTTGAAGTTATTTCTGGCAGAAAAAGTGGAGATATTTAATGACAAAATAAAAACACTACTTTCACAGTCACCAGTTGTTTATTCGTAATTGTACTGAAGCCATTTAGAGAGGGTTTCATCTTATCATTTATCGTCCAGTCTACAATGTCACATATACCTGAGTGATGTTTCCAAACAGCTTCCATTTCCTTGTGAATAAGGAGTAGTGTGCAAAGCCCCGCCTCCCTGCTACAGCCATGCACTGGCCTGCTGTGTCTATGGCTGCAAACTGCACACACACAAACACATCCATAAGGCAAACAATACAACATATTGACACAGAATACACACACTCCAACAAAACTGAACACAGTTTTATCAACATTTTTATTGACCACCGGTATACTGACATATTGACAAGTCAAGTTTGTTTGTGAAGCCATTTGTCATAAAAGAAATGAGCTTTATAGGCTCACAATAGCTGCTATTTCCACCCCGAGCTCTCCGAGAAGAGAAAGACAAATTATTTTACTATGATTCATATATAGATTTTTTTTTCTCACTCCCACACCTTGTATAACAATAATTATGCTTATGTCAACACACTTGTGAACACAGCGAAATTAGTTTGCTTTGTAAACATTACTGCTTTATAGACTCAGGGATTATGGCAGTTTTTCTAGTGTCAGCACATATGTAGCCTTACTATAACCTATTGTTAGAAACTGTTAATGGCACAATGATGATAATACTATGTGTCCCACACATACACATCACATCGAAATACCAGAAAGTTGAATATACTCATGGGAGACAATTTCAAAGACGATTTAATACACGTTTCTGTGACTAACAACTGTCCTGACATTTGACCTAGAGGACCTGGAGGCAAGATTACAAACACGCCCGTTCCCACACTTACCCGTATAGGCCAGTTGCTCTCAAGGTATGTGCTGTGAATCTAGAGGAATACAAAAACATCATGAGAAATACAAGACAATCAACTATACTTCATATCTATTGAACTATAAACACACAGGCAAGATCACGGTTGAATAAAGCTCCCTGGTGACGTGACTGGTATTAGCATTATTAGCTGTTAACAGTATTTACTGATTCATGAGGTTCTCCCATTTCTTGTTTGTCTTTTATGATCCAGTAACGACTATTAAGCACATGGAGTTGAGCTCAAGGTGGTTTTCATTCATTGCAGCTCAGCTCTGTCTCATATTGAAGTAAACAATTGGTCATTTTGTCATAAAAGCACCAAATTTGGTAGAGGTTTTGATAGATATATTGAGAACAAAACTGGATATTGGACCATCCCAAACTCGCACCTTGGTGGCCGTGAAAGCCGTTTTTCAATATGGCCACCAGCAGTTGGTCAAACGTTCCTATCCCATTGGATCCACATTGAAATAACGGACATAATTTAGACTCTAGTAACCCTGAGAACCAAATCAAATACTCACTCACAATTCTATGGTTACTTTTACAAAGTATTTGGTCATTTCATTTTGGGAAATGGCTGCAATGGTCATCAGAATGCTAAACTGCCCAATATCCATATGTCTTCTAAATATAGTAAGCTATATGTGTACCAAATGTGGCGCTTTTATCACAAAATGAATAACGGGTTTGCTATGCTGCCATAATATAATGGATTAATCGTTTAGCTGAAATGCCAAAATTTGATGGTTCCTGCTTTTCAAATCAGATAATGTGAATTAAATTGAATATTTTGGGGTTTTGGACTGTTGTTTGGACAAAATAAGACATCTGATGACATCGCCATGCGCTGTAGGAAATTTTGATGGGTATTTTTTACTGTCATGAAGACAAATGAATAATAATAGAATGAAAAAAGAATTGGCAGATTAATTAAGAGTGAAAATAATCGCGGCCCTAAAAGCCTCTGTTGCTGATTGTACAGGATGAGCCTGAGGCTGCAGTGAAATATGATATGCTACCACCAAGTAATATTTCATAACTCTTGTCCCCGTTGCATAAATTCCCCCCCTAACCAGGTGTGATGACTGCGCATCCTTACCTGGACCACGTGCCAGTGCTTGTGTCCCAGTAAAGTGCTGAGTCCCTGAGAGAGAGAGGAGTCGGGGTTGGGGGGGTGGTGCAGCGGGCTGCTGCCGTCGTGCGGGTGCAAGTGTGTGTGCGGGTGTGTGTCGGAGGTGCTGTTGACCTGCGATGGGTCACCGCAGGTCAGGTAGAGGCGGTCTTCACCGTGGAGCAACACCTGCTCCTGGTTACTCTGCACAGAGGAAACAAACAGAGCGTCAATGTTTAATGTGTGTGTTTGTGCGTATGTGTGTATTCACAAAAGGGATGGTATGCGTCCTCTCACCGTGCAGGGGTTGACTGTCAGGGCGCTCTTGATGAAGTGGAACTGCAGTATGCCGGCCTGCAGGGAGGGGTGAGGAGGTGGGACCATCTCCTCCTCCTCTTCCTCCTCCTGCTGCTGCTGCTGCTGCTGCTGCTCCTCCTGCCTTCTCCTCTCCGGTTTGTAAGGGAGCACCCATAGGTGGTAACCCTCTGCTCCCCAGCTCTGGAAAGGGCAGAGTGCAAGTCAGACAGTGTGCACACAATGGTAAGAAAAATACTCTTTACATGTAACAGGTAAATGTGTAGATAAATAATTTAAACATGCACAATAAAGCATGTAATGAAGAAACGTCTCATTGGAATAGCATTAACTGTTTAAACGGCCTGCGTTACCTCTGTTCCAATAGTAAATAATGGGATTAAGTGGGTACTGAACCAAAACACTTGTGCTTTTAACTTTGCCAACTGAGTTTCTGTCATTATTTATAATAATTTCAATTTTTTTTATTGATTTCTGTAACCTTAAATCTCTTAAATACGCTTTAAAAATCAAGAGTTTTATATTCAAATGTCCTTTTTTATGTTAAAATGCAGACGGTTGGACAGTGTTAATTAAATATACTTACCATAGAGCTGATTTTAATGGGGTCCTTCTTGGTACCATCAGAACGATACCTGAGGGGAGGACACAAAAGATATAAAAAGCATGAAAAATTATATGAATCTGCATGAAGTGTGTACTAGTGCATTTGTGTGTGTGTGTGTGTGTGTGTGTGTGTGTGTGTGTGTGTGTGTGTGTGTGTGTGTGTGTGTCCACCTACGCAAAGTCCTCTCCCAGAGTGCAGATGAGGTGAGCTCCAAAGACACTCCACAGTGATAGGCCACCGCACTCCCATGTAACCATGGCAACGCTGTAGTCAGGTGACCAGCGGATCAGCTTGACTGGGCCCGTCTTGTTGTAGATGTCTGTTATAAGGGTTCAGAAAGGTTTAGTTAATACTGTAGTTGCATGTTAAAAAATACTAATGATTTTGCAAATGGTGCGATGGAAGTATTTAAGACGTATTTTCTCATATTTGCCACCGGATCAAATGTATTTAATGTTTATTTAATCTGGCAGTCTCATTGAGATTAAGATCTCTTTTCCAAGAGAGACCTGAGAACATTCACAGGAACACAACCAACAAAACAGAAACAACACAACTACATAATATTAGAAGAATATTTTTGAATACTGTCTTCCACATTGAGCAGTGTTTGGTCTTTTACCAGCTCTGATTGACAGAGATTGATATTACAGAGTGATATTATGATTTGATGAAAACTCAGGCAGTAGCTGAGCAAAGTGCTGTGAAATGCAGTCATACACCTAGCTACAAAATAACCTGTTGTTTTTTTCCACATGAATCACAGCTCTCTAGAGCATGCCTTTCAGATAAAAACTAACCCACACAAGATGTTTTTGGACTGAAGAATTAAAGAAAATGTAGCAGAGATCATCCCTATTGGAGTATGCCACTTGTGTTTTGTTTTTTTAAGCACTGAAGGCCATCGTGTGTGCGACATAATAATCCTGTGTATTGTCTTGGACTGCTTGAGACAATGCCAGGTGTTCAAATATTACTGATAAGGCTTTCATTGTACAGAGAGCAGAGAAACTAGGGTGTCTTTAAAGACCTTTTCAATAACACATAGAATGCATTTTAATTTGAACTGTTACACAATCATTCTGGCCAATGTATAAAATAGGAATGGAAAACCAGTAGGGGCGATATCACCTTGAATTATCAATTATTATATCACCTTTTTCAGTTCTTTCCAGCAGTATATAACAATCCCTAATGATGTAATCAATTAAATCAATGCAACCTGGATAAGCAGCACAAAATGGATAGATGGAATAACCAATTAAAATGTATTGATTCTACTAAAATCAACACTTTAACACTTGCAACAATGAGCTTCCCAGCAACTGTAGCTACAATTTACAATAACATTTTATAACAAACATTACTGCATACAGCAGGCAAAAGAAAATATTTAAGACTTTTTTTATTTAAATTTAAGACTCTTTAATGCCTTCTAAGAAGGTTTTTGAGGAAATTAAATTCAGTTTTTCAGACCTGCACATACCCTAGAGACAGATTCATTGTTGGAATAGTGATAGGCCTTAATGGCAGCTCCCCCACTAGGGGGAGCTATGGCTTTAGATCTCATTACAGGAGTCTAAATACAGATGTGACCTGAGGGGAAATACAGGCATGTGTACCCAAGAGAGAGAGACAGCTGAAGGAATGCAAGTTATCTCAAGGAGGAATTTGTGCCGGGGTGTGACACAGAGAGAGACAAAGAGAAGAGAGACATGAAAGAAGGAGACAGAGACAAAGAGAGAGAGAGATGGGGAGCAAACAGTATGTTGTGATACCTGGGTAGTGTTTCGGGGTGAGCTCCAGTTTGTGGGAGAGCTGCATGGATCCTGTCGTGGTGTCTATCATGTACACCAGCACCGAGCCGCTGTAAGGAAAACAACACACACACTTTTTTAAAAGCCATAATTTATGCCTGGAGGACAGAAACAGCTACTACAAGGGTCAGAGAGCTGCCTCGGTGACCTGTGGCTGTAATTTGGAGCAGAGCCTCCGAGCTACAAACACAGGCACATACCTCTGTACCGATAACACAATCAAGGTCATTATTTGATTTGTGTTAAATGATTCTTCACAGAGGCTTTGATCTAATGTTATTAGTTGCTGCATAGTTAACCTCTTGCTCATTCAGTGGTAAAAAATCACAGCGATCTACATCAGAGTAACAAGCGCATTTATCTGGAAGGGCGTTTTCAAAGGTGTATTCACATAATGTTCAAAAGACTCACCTTGTACAGTGAGACAGTCTAATTGCAGGCTCTATGTTCTCTATTTATTTGCCAAGGACTGTTTGGGCAATAATTACTGTACATAATGAACTGAACCGCTGTGTGTGCCCATGTTGTCTCAGTGAGGTACAAAACACAGAAAAAAGATGAAGGAGACAAGGGTTGTAACGGTATACTGTGTCTATATGAAAGGTGACGGCTATCATACCCTATACATTTGCTTATCTACTGTATTGAAAGTAACTGACATAAGTGAGTGAGAGTGCGAGCAACGGTCTGCTATAAAGAAATTACAGACCGTAGAACGCTGTGACTGACCAATCAGAATCGAGTATTCAACAAAGCCGTGCAATAATTATTAATAATCAAAGGACATTATTTAAAAAGCTCACAGCTGATGTTATATTTAATTTAGTAGTTAATTACATGTTATAGTGCTACTAAAATGCTAACTAACATGTTTTAGTTAAATAAGATATGATAGTTACATGCTATTATTTTTATCAGGTTTATAATTCTGTTAAGGGTCATTGTAACTGATACTACTAATACTACTACAATAATAATAATAATAATAATAATAATAATAATAATAATAATAATAATAATAATAATAATAGTAATAATAATAATAATAGTAATAATAATAATAATAAAAAAATAATAGATAAGTAAGTAAGTAAGTAAATAAATAAATAAAAATAATGATAAAAATTATAAAAATAAAATCTCATACCGTTACAACCTTAGGAGGGAGCAATAAGGAAGAGAACTTCCTGCCAACCTGGCAGATTGCATAATCCATTGGGAGTTTCTGACAAGCACACACTAGGTAGGCCTCGGCAAACACAAACTGACAGATTCTCACACTGGACACACACCACATGGACAACAATCTATCTCTGTAACACACGGATGCAAACAAACGCACACACACACAACCAGGTTTTCTTCCCAACACTGTCGTAGACACGTACCTGGCACAGCCAAAGGCCATCAGTCTGTACTTGTTGTTGACAGCCACACAGGTGCCATCAGTCACATCTGCTGCCCAGACGCCCTGCAGCTGCTGGAGACACACACACCAAACATTTATGAATTACAAATGTGTGTATGAAGTCAGTTGCAGGTCAGCCTGTTTCCATTAATCACATCACTTATATGTCATGTGTTGATAGGTCTAAATGAAACTCTACAGGAGAGAATAAACACACATTATCAGCAGACTGCTTGGTCACGATTTAACATTTATATCTGGACACGTTTATATCCTGGTGGAGGCAACAACACCCACTTTCCAAATTCAAAAACATCATTCCTGGCCAAAACGTTAGAACAACTCAATAATTAATGGTGAGCTCCTCTCGCCTTTTTGGATGCGAAAAGATATCTCACAGATAGTCATTACTGTTGAAATCCTGCCAAGATGAAAGTAATTGCCGCAAGGCCTGCATTGAATCATGTGATCATGATATTAATAAAAAATATTGTGCTGTCCTATTTATAAAATCTGAAAACTTATTAACTGTGTCTGTGTGTCTCTTCTCTTTGGGAATACTGAGGTTACGGGTACTTATGTCATTAAAATAAACTTTACTGAGAGCAGAAAGGACATCAACAGCTCTCTCAATTATCTTAACACTTGTTTAACAGTCAAAGAGAACAGTTTGTTGACTATTTATTTACTACTTATACTGCCTTTATATTTGTTCCTTAACTGATATCCAAATATACATACAGTACATAAATACATCTGGATCAATATATTGATGAAATAATCAACAAACAAATATCATCCATACAAAGTGAAAACATCAATACATATCAACATCTTTATGATATGCCTTTATTTTGAAATTCCCATGGCACGGCTTTGTCACCATTTCCGTCCAAGCGCACCTCCTTCCTACAGAGCCCAGTGATAAAACTATCAAATCATATTTTAGATGCTTTTTGTGGGTTAATTAAATGAAACTGATTGTGTTAAATAGACATTTGATGTTGTCTCAGAACGATCAAAGGCCCTTGAATTGAATCAAAATTGTATTGTGGCAGACTTTGTGATATCAGTAAATATTGTATAGTTGTCCAAAGAATCAATATAATATTATATCCTGATTTTGATTTACACCCCTAGCTATTACCTAATCAAAATCTGTGCAGAACTTTCAATTTCTTTGCGGAAACAAATGCCTGGTTATCATTACAAAACAGAAGAATGAATATACAATCAGGAATTTTCCTGGATAAAATAGCTACAAGAACTGCAGGCTGTCTGCAAGTATTGTAAAGAAGAATCAGAGACTTTCATCAGCTTTTCAATTACACACAACTATTATAAACTTTTTATAAGATGGGTTTAGATGTGTTTGCCCTTCAGCAAAACTGTGTGCGCGTTTCAACGTCAGCAGTGTGTGTCTGCGAGTATTCTTACATCTGCGGTGATGGTGTTGCTGAGCGGCGTGATGAAGCCCAGGCGTCCGTCACTCAGCACCACAGCGAAGCCGTCCAGGGTCACACAATACTCCATACAACGGATATACACTCCCTCCAGGTCCAGAGAGGGACCACCTAAAAACATGCACATATAGAGGTTGAAGTGCAACAAAAACACTGAATGTGGAGCTGAAGTTAAGTAAAACATTGGACTATATGGGACACTGCTGTAGGCACAATAGTGCATGTGTGTTTTTAGGGAGTGATGTTTTGTATTCATAATTCATTTCCCAGCATTAGAAAGTGTTTGGAGACTTTGGTTTACACTCTCAACGAGAATCAAGTCTGCTGTGTTTAGCTGTGTGCACGGGTCTTCGCTAACCTCGAGCAGACTGCAGGTCTAGCGAGAAGGGGATCGTAGTGAGGCAGATGGCCTTGCGTCCGTTGCTGCCTAGCCCGTCCCAGTGCAGCACATGGAGGTAGCCGTCTGCGGTGCACACCAGTAAGTCCTCCTGGAGGGACTGCAGACTGGTGGGAGGAAGAAGGAGAAGAAGAAGAAACACAGAAAATGAGCACTGAGTTCCAAAAGACATGAAAGAAACTGTGGAGGAGGTAGTAAAAGAAAACAGGCCGGAACGGTAGGTAGGCAGAGAGGGAGCGAAATAACAAACAGCAGTGTTAGAAAACAGTGGACTAGTCATCATCCAGCTGTGCCCTCTGGAACTTTTACTGGCCAGCTGTGATGAGGCCACATAGCTGCCTGTGCCAACTCTCACTGTCTTCTAATAGGCAAGGGAACAAAACAACAGTGGGTTTGTGTGTAAAGCGCTTCATTGTCTTCCACAGAGTATGAGAGGTCTGAAGATGGCACAATGGGACAACCAAGAGGAGAGAAAGCAAGAGTCAGAAAGCAGTGAAATGAAAGGAAGTCAAGGGTGTCGAGCACTGTGGACTTTCACTGTGGAGGAGGCAACATCTTTTGCTGTAGTTTCACAGCGGGAGACGCCCACTCATCTCCTGCACGATCAAGCTGTGCCTTTGAAATGCCAACACGAGTGCTCTCATTCGGATGACTACTCTGTAATCTCTGTCAAGTGCACACAGCGGAGGAGATGTGACAGATGAGCACGAGGACATGACAGACAATATAAACACGAGATAAACAAAAATATGGGCAAAAAGAAAGTCGAGCAGAAATGTTCCTGTCAATCAGCAAACAAAGACGTCGAGTTGGAGGATATGGGGGCGATAGTAGGGAAGGTGGACAACTAGAAGAAGACAGAAACTGAAATTAGCAAAGACTGAACCACCACAAAGGAGAAAAACAAGGGGGAAGTAGACTCCGGCTCCCATCTAACAGACTCCAGTGTTGTTCCTTCTCATCAATAAGTTATCATACTTTAGGGACTAGGTTTTAGAAATCCTTATTTAAACCATCATAACCTTTTATGGTAACAATGAACAAGGGATCACGTGGTCATTTTTTCCCAGTTTAGGGGTGGGGGAAAAAAAATTGATACAGTATAGTATCGCGATATTTTGCGAGGCGATATTGTATCTATATACGGACGTCAAGTATTGACCTACTGTTATATAAACTAACCTTGCTATTCTGTCTTTCAGATGTTGCAGCGGGCTCAGTTTTAAAGCTAGAGTGACGATATTGGTATCATATGAAACTATAAAACTTAAGGAATGTCATGTTAGCTTGTCGGGAAGAAAGCTAAATAACGCTCCAAAGTTACACTAAATATTGCTGAGGAAAAACTGGCATGGGCATTTCCAAAGTGGGCCCTTGACCTCTGACCTTAAGAGAAAACTCTGAGATGAGCAGAGTGGAAACTGTATCCGATTAGATAAAACTGATGTTGACAGATTGCATAATCTTCAGTTGAAAAAAGGTTATAAATCGCAATATATATTATCGCAAAATATTTAAAATTGCAATAAGATTGTATCATGGCTTAAGTATTGTGATAAGATCGGATCGTGGGGCCTCTGGTGATTCCCACCCCTTGTACAAATTACGTTTATAATAGGCCTACATTAAAAGGTAAAGGCTTGAAAATGTATCTGTCATCACGCAGGTGATGCTGATATAAAAAAATTTAAAAATCCACTTCAGCCATCTAAAATGGCGACTAGTCTTTTCAGAGACAGTGAAGGACGCAAATTCCTCCAATTACCATTTAGCTGACTCTGAAATGCAAAAGACAAAATGGAAACACCTTCTGAATATGTAACAAGCATAGTCATGAGGTAACATGACAAGCAATCAATCTCACTAAACGTGAGCGAATTCCCAAAATGTCTTGTTTATCATCTGAATAAATACTGTCCAGAAAACACATGAGGCTGATTTGAATCAGTTATGCTCCAGGCAACTCTTAATTCCATCCAGCTAACGATGAAATCAGAATTATTCCTTTAGTCGTCAATCATCACCAACCCCTTCCAGCCACCTATATTCATCCGTCCATCACTGTTCCTCTCTCAGCGTCCCTCCATCTCTGCAGATTCAGGCATTTCTCTCTGCAGGACTTTGTGTTTACAACAGAGTGGAGGAGCTTAGCTTCTCGCCTCAGCCATCTCTCGCTGCCAATGTTGACTTTCCATGAGAGGAAGAAGAAACTTTTTCAAGGTTTTACTCTGAGCCAAATGCCCTTCACAGATGCACAAGAAGCAGGTCACTTTTAACAGCTGCAACTATGGTGGAAATGCTTTAAATATCCACTGGTGAGCTGCATGAGTTTAAATCATAAGGTAAGTGTAGGCTACAAGATTTTAATTGTACAAAACTATGTCAAAGGATACTGAATGGTAAGCCTCTATCAATAATAACATGATTTTGTTTTGACTAGTGTAGTTTTCAAAGCTTTTAATGGAAGACATCTTGCCTGTGTGTAATAAATTAATTATTTGAAAATGTTTTTAAATTGATATTTACTATTTTGCTTCTTATATTTTGTCATTATATTTTGTTTTAAATGTCCTTGTAAATTTACTATAATGCTTCTTATATTTTGTCAATTTATTTATTTTATTTTATGTCCTTTTATATTAACTATATTGCTTCTTATATTTTGTTATTATATTTTGTTGTATTATATTTCATATGTCGTAGAATATTTACTATAATGCTTCTTATATTTTGTAATTTTATTTTATTACATTTTATATGTCTTTGCATATTTACTATATTGCTTTTATTTTTGTTATTATATTTTATTGTATTTTATGTCCTTGTATATTAATTATATTGCTTCTTATATTTTGTTATTATATTTTATATGTCCTTGTATATTAATTATATTGCTTCTTATATTTTGTTATTATATTTTATTGTGATATATTTTATATGTCCTTGTATATTTACTATTTATTTTCTTTCTTTTATGGCGCCGCCCAGCAAAAGCATTTCACACGATTGTACTTGTATAACCGGAGTGACAATAAACAAATTGAATCTTGATCTTGAATCTAAGAAGAAACTTTTTGTACATGAAAATGATCACGGGGGTGAGGGTAAAAAAAACAATAGCGCTCTTTCTTAGTTTACAGGAAGCACTTTACATTTAAGAGACACAGTGAGCAGCACATGTTTTGGTGGTTCCAGTGTGTGCGGGTCTATGTGAATGTGAGCTGGAGTCTACATGAGGCAGACACAACAGAGAGGAACACAAAGAGGGAGAGGAAAAACAGAGGACGAGATAAAAGGACGATAATCCTACCTGGTGATGGGGGCCTCCAGATCCACGGGCTTCTTCATCTCTAGAGACAAAGCGGGGGCACATTGCTCCTCCTTATAACCCGGGGTAACCTTCACGCGAGGACTTCCTCTGTGCAAACACACAAATACAATGATGCACAGTATTAGATATACAAATGTATGAGGAAAACTGTTGAAATCCCAAAATGCAAATCAGAGCTAAACAAGATCAGTGAATACGTCCTGACTTGCCTGACCTCTGCTGGTATGCTGGCAAGGAATGTGAAAGACACACTGGCATACAGGTACCACATACACACACAAGAAATGGACACTTGAAATGGAAGGATTAGTAAAATAAAAGTGAGAAAAGCATGCAGACACGACCCCTATTCACATGCTTTTGTTTTCTCTTGGCTGTTTGGAAGGCCTACCCAGGTGGGAGGCTGTTATGGCAGCACATTAATACTAAAAAAATCAGTGATAGCTGTAACAATTAGCAGCTAAAATGTCACTACCTGCTTTTATCAACCATATAACCACAGCAAATCAGTTATTACATATTAAGTCAAGAGCTAAAACAACATTACATCATTACATGAGAGGATTTAGTAGTAAAGCCTTCTTGTATTACTACTGGCATTGTTAACCAGCTGCACTGACAGACACGAGACTGTGAGTGTTTCTTAGGACGAGGACAGCCCTAATTTGCAGTATTAACTCTAGCAAGTTAGCAAGGCTAATATTGGGATATCCAGTGTTTCAACTGAACAAACTACACAGAAACAGTGTTGCTCTGTTTTGTATATACAATACTGTGTTTTCACATTCAACCCCAAGCAGATACGGGTAACATTCAAGACTGACATAACATGCATAATAATGATGGTTAAATAAATGATTTGTCGATGATGTAGCCTCCGTGCAAGCTACAGCTTGGCCCCGTCTGCTCACTTCACTTCACCTAAGTGTGTGTGTATATCAAATGTGTGTGAGAGTTTGTACGTGTGCTGCACTCACTTTGGATAGACGGGCTCATAGAGGGATTTGTCGTCGCCTCCACCCAGCACATCAAACAAGAGGATGTAGCCTTTGGCAGTCTGAAAACAGAGAGGAAGGAGTGTCATTAAAAAAAACATCATTATCAGACACAGAGAGGTGTGGGTGTCTCACTGAGAATACACAAGTTACCACAAAATGTTTGAGAGAAAGAAAGTGAAGTGAAACTGTAGAAATGGATGGGGATGCGAATTTAAAAGTAACATTTTGTTTTTTTATTGTTTGCAAAGTCACTCAATGCCTTTTTGGGGGTAGCAAGAGAGAGAAATAATGAGAGGACCGGAGGGAAGAAAATGGGTTTATCAGTAAACAAAAGCATCATCCGTTACCGTCACGGAGTAGATGGCAACAGATCAATTACACCGCGTGTCCTTGTTAAAGTAGGACCTTTTAATCATGCTGCTTATCTCAAGAAAACAAAATCCACACCTATACTGTTTGACGTAGAGGTGTCTCCCCTGGAAGAGTCCATCTAAATACTTTGACAAACACAATTATAACACTATGATTACTTTACTTAGATTGTCAGTAAGGAGTTTAGTTTAGGGGATTACATGTGCCTCTATAGCTCCTATAAAAGATAATATTTGCAGCACAACTACTGTCGAAGGTAAGAACATATTTGTATGTGCAGGAAATGATGGTGGACATTTTCGGGCTGAGCTGTTACTGATAATGATGCTCAAAAACAAATTTGCCAGCATTTAAAAAAAAACATTGAAACACACGTTCCAGGCTCCATTCTGTGGAGAAGCTCACACTATCTATCTATCTATCTATCTATGATGACAAAATATTAATAAAGCACAATACTTGTATGTGCGTTCAATATTGTAACGGTGCTTTTTCCACAACTACATGCAGACACATAGTGCCGTCAGGGAAACTGCTGAAACTGAGCCTGCAGGCTGAAACTGAGCCTGCAGACTGAAACATGACACGAAACCTGATCTTAAGTCCACTGCCGGCAGTAATGTGAATGGTTTTGCAATGACGGCACATGAAAAGACTTCAGTCGTGCTACAGAGTCACCTAGAACCAGAGTTCAATGCATGAACCATGATGTTTTGCTCATAGTTGGCGGCAGCGCTCTGAAGTAACCCTTGACTTTTCTAGTGTGATGGTGACAGTGTTGTATAGTAGCAGGCCAACATATCACCATAGCAATAAGAAAACCCAAACCAGAGAAAGGGTGAAGCCAGCAGCAGCAGCATGAAGCTTGACCAGAAAAAGAGCAGCCGCAGCCACAGCCAGAGAGAGGACGGAGCCAAGCTGAGGCCTGCTAAACCCATCAACAGCCTTGGAGCTCCACAAAGCTGTGGATGAGCTACCGAAGGCAAAAACTGCAAAACAAAACCCCAGCATGCATAAAATCTACTTTAGAAAGACAAACTGTCAACTTAAAGCAGCTTAAAGGGCTTTTTGATCCTTCAAATACTGCACATCTCAATGTGAAAAGACAATTTGAATCTACATACAGTTTCAAAATAGCATTTATGGGGTCATTTTGTGGGCTGATAAGATTAACAACAACAACAACAACAACAACAACAAAGTTAACTGTAATTGACCTTTCGCTAAGCCCCGTCCCCCGCTGCTACTCCGTCAAGCTGTCGGAGCTACCATAGAGCCACACTGTCACTGACTGCACTCCCTGCATAAATATCATCTAGTTTTTGGAAAAAGTGATTTCAGAGAGAAGCAGACAGAAGGGTCTACAATATGCATTTGAAGGATATATCAGGATGTCAAACTGATTCAGCAGCGAAAACCGGTTAAAAAGATAAAGATAGAAGCTAAAGCCCACAGATCAGAGTGTAAGAGTGAATCATCACATCAACCGGTGATCAGGACAGAAGACAATGAAATGAAGGGACAACACTGTTCCTAAAGCCGGCTAGGTCTTTAGTCACTGCTACAATCACTAAATAGCAAAAGCAGCATGTGTATACATTCAGTATACCTTCAGTAGCCTGAAAATGAAGAAAATCTGAAACGATTGCATGAGAGTCGATGGAGCAGAGCCGGATAGGTGTCGGACACTGGTGGAAGCTGGTCGATGCTACGCTATGATTGGCCAGTGTGCGTTCCAGGGGCGTGACTTAGCGAAGGGTCTATTGTGGTCATTTCCATAAATGATGTAAAAGTTGTGGCACAATATTCAAAGCTTCTTTTCTGACACAAAAAATGATGCAAACATTACTGTTCAAATATTTGCTGAGACAGACAGCGATGACAGGGTAGATAATATACTGTGCACGACATAACAGTCAGCCGCTCAGATCCAGATGTGGTGAACTGAATCACTGAGCGAACACTGCACTATATGAAGTTATTGTATTTTATAGTAGGAAATAATTAAACAAAAAGATTTCCTTGATATTGTTAACTGCTAAACACGATGAGAGTGACACTGCACACGTGTGCACAAAATCACCGTCTTTAAAAGACATTATTTACATAATTCACAAAATACTGCAAACATGTAGGTCATCTGGGACATGTGATAATTAACTTAATCATCATGCTTTATTAGTAGTTTGGTCTGAGGAACAATGATGTCCCAAACAATGTGCTACTGATTATAAACTGCCTGTATGATGAGTATAATTTACTGTCTCAATTCACTGACTTTAGTGTGCTGAGAAAAGATAAAACAGCCTCTTCATCGTGTTCACGTTAGCACTATATATAGTTTAAGATGATCACGGTAGGACGCTGTCTCATTACAATGACCTACTTAGTTAATATAGCCTAACATGCTTATGCAGTCCATGTACGAATACGAGTAAGCACTCATAGAGCGCGTATACCTCCACCATGGCTGCATGATTTGCTAATTTAACAACAGGAAATGTTTTGAATTTTTTTTAACTACATCTGGTTCCAGACATTGTGACATTTTTAGACACACACATCTCTCAGAGACGAATACACACTTCTGCATACGTAAATGCTGAAACTGAATAAAGAAAATAAGGCAGTGAATTGAGTAGGATATAACAATGTCCGTGTTCTTAGTTTTCTCATTGAAAAAATTATGGAATTTAAAAACATATTTTTGCAGTTGAGTGAATGTCTATCTCCATGGTTTAACTGCAGTGCTGGAAGAAGTACTCATATACCATTTATTTAAGTAAAACCAACACAACAACGTAGAAATAATCCATTACAGGTAAAGGCGTTGCATTCAAAATCCTACGCAAGTAAAAGTACAGAAGCATTATCAACAAAATATACTTAAAGTATCAAGTACAATTACTGATTCTGCAAAAAATGTTACTGGTATATGACATTATAAGATTGTTAACACAGATGCAACAATGTGTAAGCAGCATTTGACTGTTGTAGCTGGTTGAGGTGGAGTTAGTTTAGCTTCTTTGGATACAGTCAGGTATAAGGCTGGGCAATATGACGATTAATATCGTCAAAATGATATAAAAATGTCTATCATCTATATTTTTCTATATAGTTTTTATCGTGATATAGGCCAGACCTATAATTATATTATTTTTCTCTATAATTTCACTTTCACTTTACAGTCAAGTTCCCTAAAATGAAAAAATACTCAGGACTTTTCATCAAGTATTTAATTCACACAGGAGTATATAAAAACGGGCTTTACCATGTGATTATTTCATATAGATTAATTATTTTATCCCCCCACTGAACCCATATATTCACTAAATCAGCCAAGGCTTCGTACCCTGAGGGGGAAAGGAAATGTGAGTGTGACCAGCCAGCTACTGTACTTCAAAAGCACGTCAATTACAGGAGGAAGGGAATCTCAGTGAAGAATCAACTATGGGAGGGGGATGGGCGGGACAACTATTTGGCAACCTAGGAGGACAAACTTCAGCAGCGTCTCCCACATCTCCTCCCTTTCATCTGTAGTTTGATCACACGACATACACAAGAGCATTCACACGCCGACCCATTCATCTTTTCACGTGACCGTGATCAGGTTTAATTCAACTCATCTTGTCAGATGCGTGAAGAACTGGGGATGAAAGGGATGAGAGATAAAGAGAGATATGTCTCCAGGACTCTTGGTGCTCTTGGTATGTTCACACATGCAGAGTTAATGATACAGGAAGAGGCCAGCCTTTGTCAGCTAAGGCCCAATAAACAAGCAGGCACAAAGATGCAAAAGGCAAAATGCACCCAGTGGCTTAATGTGGGGGGGTTTAAATAGTTTTCTCTTTCTGTCCTCTGACACAAAGGCAGCTGCAACAAAAAAGCTGCAGCTCCTGAAGCAGCCGGTGGTACTCTCAAGAGTCTTTCATGAGCCAGCAAAATAGGATCTAAGAATGAGTGATGCCCAGGACCAGCTCAGTTTACACTGCAGATACAGGACCGCAAGGCCGATCTGAGTTCCCCCACTCTGCAAAACATACTCCTGATACTTTCTCTCTTCCTCATAGTGGCAACGATTGGAGCTGAGTATTAAAATCATGGTGATTTTTTAAATGTCATATAATCAATAAACCTGGTTTCCTTCATAAGTGATGGATGATTTCTTGTGCCATGTGTACACCCCTGACTAGGCTTCTAAACAAGGTTTTTTACAAGAGCACATGTGCAAAACAATAAGCAAAGACCCAGGACAGAGAGGGCATTGCTCTGGCAGCAGAGATGTGTTTTATAACGTCCTGCTTTCACCTTGTTTCTCCAAATAACTCGTGGGCACATATGCACTCTCAATAATTGGTATATGAGAGGCACGTAATAAATGATACAGTAATTATAGGACTCAAGACAGGGCTTTAGCTCTTGTCACGTAACACTTCCTCTTCTTCCGCTGGCACTTCTGCACCACTCGAACCAACTGTTACGACCTGATGCTGCATTTGAAAGAGGCGGACATCAAAAGGATTGACTTAACGCTGTTGCAAAAACACATACGAATTGAAACAAAGAAGAAAAAAGCTGACTGGTGCCTACTCTAGTTCGGGCTTGCAAGTAGAATGAAAGACGGTGGTTTTCGCAGAGAGAAAGTGGATAGTCAGCAGAAAACAGTACACCATGTATTAGTGTACTTGGGCCTCTTTTCTGCATGTTTAAACACGCTCCAGAGGTCCACACACACACACTGGCTTGTGGATAACTGCAGTGGCTCCCTGAAATTAAGTGCACTTTTTAAAAGAAAATGTGACCACTCACACATATCACAGACACTAGCTGCAGGTTGCTGTCATTAAAAAATTAAAAAGTTGAATAGAAATGCATGCAAAATTCCTAACTGAACACAAGTCAGATGTGTTTTGCAGTAGCGCAAGTATGCAATGGCAGACGCAGATGTGTGCATCTGTAAACTGTAGTATGTGAAACACACTGCTGTCAGGCAGTCGTGACTGAAGACATCTGACCAATCGCTCTGCCAGTTTATCAGTTTTCAGTATTACTTTCCAGTCATGCTGTGTCTTTCCTAACAGGGAAGAGCAAAAGACAGCTAAATCTTGTTCGTCCCAGTTGGGTAAAATGGTATGTTATCGGGAGCAGAACTGCAAAAATTTAAACCCAAAGTACAGGAAAAACACAACATGGGATAGTAGTAATGCATACATTGGAGTTTAGACCTGAAGATAAAACATTACTGTCCCTTTTCCAACAAGACAGAATTTGCCAGGTCTGTGTGATCAAGGAGGGGAACACCATAAAAGGGAACATCTAATCCAGTACAGCCACGACACAACGTACAGTAAAGCCTCAAAAATAAACAGCCAGAGTTGAAACACCTCTCCGATGCAGTCTCAGCAAAATTACATTTATTGCAGAGCTAATGTATGCTCCTGTTACTGCATCCATATCCTGAATGTGTGCGTATGTAATGGAGATAAGACAGGAACCTGCGGGTTGCATCTGTTTACGCAAAATGCTGCCGAAAATGTCGACTGTGCAATTTGAGGAGTCTGCTTCTTGTTTTCCAAACATTCTTTCACCCTGTTGACTGCTGCATTCGTTTCACCATAAACCTTTTTCTTTTGACTTACGGTGCTCATATTTACATAGCTATATGTCCTTGTATGTACGTGGAACTACGTCTGTGCCATAGAAAATTGGCTGAAAACACTTTCCAGAGTACTGCAGAGTGAGAGTCTAAAAACAGAGCAGGAACATTTTGGCCTCGGACGAATCCCAAAACACACACACACAAGAAGAGCTAAATGCTCTAAAGTATTTCCCCTGTTTGAAGATCCTTTCTCGACTCCTGCCACACAAAAAAGTCGGTCCCTCTCGCTCTGTCAGTTGCTTTAGCTTTTTCTCTCGCACTCTCGTACACACAAGCACACACGCTTAGCTAAAGATAGTCCTAGCCATGGTTTATAAGGGTGATTACGTTAGCCTCAAGGTCTGTAGGGTGTGTGGGCAGCCAAACATCTGGGGAACAGCTGGTAGTTGAAGCGAGGAGGACTACTGCCTGCCTGGGCAACGCTGGTCTTTATTGTTCTGCAGGCCCTGACTTCTCTAAGTCTGCTCACCCTGTAATTAAACTACAATGCTAATGAGGGTGAGAAAGGTTATGGCTTCTTGAAGAAAAAAAAAAAGAATAGGCAGCTAGACATCACGTAGCCAATGGAGAATGTGCTTAAATAAAAACACAGCACAAAACAAAATAACATTTAACACTCCGGAGTCAGAATCTGCGTTTGCGGAGTCCAGAAAGTGAGTGAACAAGTGTGCCCTGTTATTTTTAACTCCTCCACCTGCTCCCTGTTGTGTTTGGCTGGGTGGACCTGGGACCGAGTCTGTTTTGCCAGACACATTCACAGCATTCATTCATGTGTACTTTGGCTTCAGTAGAGGGAGGGATGAAAGGAAGGACAGAGAGAGACGGACACCAAGAGGCCAAGAGGTCATCGCGCTAATATTTTTCAATATCTTTAAAAGGACCTAACAATGAGGGGGATCTTTTGGCAGATTTGGAATATAATATTAATAAGTATGTTTTCTTTAGTGTATAATCACCTGATAATAAGAATCGTGTTTTCGTTTCCTCAGAATGAGCCGTTTATATCTACATAGGGAGCGGGTCCCCTCTCCATAGAGTCCAATGGTTTCTACAGTAGCCCAGAACGAACAAACCAAACTCTGTTGTTTTTTCCTTCTTGGGCCGGAGTCGATAACGTTACTCGCTCCTGTTGCTGCCGCTCTCTCTCTCGCTTCATCACTCACTTCCCACGTACACACACACTCTACACACTGACTCTGCTCCAAACTACCTACACTACTCTTACAACAACTGGCTCTAGATAGGGCCATTCACCTTTTCGCATCGGCCACCGTAGCCCTCCGACACGGTAGAGGCTTCAGTTGGTTGCAATCTCAACCTCACCGCTGGATACCGCCAGATCCTACACACTGCACCTTTAAGTTATGTAACCATGTTGACATGAAGTGGCAGTTAAAGCATTTTCATGACACCATTAGACAATGTCTCTATTGTTTTTCCAAAGCTCTTAATAAATAGGGCATTATTTGGACTTTGGAGGACATTCAATTGGACAATTAATCACCGTGCGTGTTGTTGTCGCCCCTTTAACACTTGATTCAGTATGTTCAGCAGAATCGCTTCAAGGACAGGTGGTGGTGTTTTGGGAGAAACATGACTGCCACACTGACTTCTAAACAGCCTCTCGCGTCCTTGACTGTATTTCCTGACAGTGTTCACAAAAAGATGTTGGATTAGCTGGACTAAGGTATTTGATGAAACATAAGATAAAAAAAAAAATGAAAACGCTGAACTTCTTGGATGCAGAGCTTTAACAATAAATTTGCATCCTTGCATCTTTTTAATTACTTTAAATCAATTTGTTGTTTTGTTTTAGCCTAAAATAAAATAAATAAAATAGCATTCTGCTCTATTTTAATTTTTTATTGTACATAGTGCCCTTTTTGCTGTATTTATTTCATGTACTTATTTCTCATACTTTGTGTTTCCTTTTAAACGGCACTATGAGTGGAAGGCAAAGGAAGGATTTCATTGTACAGGGAAACTTGCACTAATAATTAAACTGTGCACATGACAATAAACACTTATGCTGCACATAATTTACAAGAAAATCTGATCAGGCACATTTTAAGTACGGAAATGATTTAAAAAGAAACCAAATAACATGGCTTGTCAATGGGGAAATTGCTCAACCACAGAATATAAACATTTGTACAGGAATTATATCGGTCCTGCAATATAATACCCAGCATGACTTGAGACCGATTATCCCAATAATTCGACAGACGTGAATATTTGGTGAGTAAACCCAGCATTAGTTCTGTTATTAATCATGGCTGTATTTCTATTCTCAGTTACATTGCCAACATTATATTTCATGTTTTTGCAGGTTTTACACACACGTTCACTCTAAGGGAGCTGTGTTAATGTGTAGTTTGGTTAAAAGAGAACTTTCTAATGTTCAGCTGCAAACACTTTAATACCCCGGGCAGCTTCACACATGTGGGCATGGATACAACTAGCACACACAAACACAAAGCAGCACATCTATCCATCCAGTGTGAACGAATAATTGTAATCTGTGTGTGGGGTTTGTTTTGACGCCGTCTGCTTCTGTTCTGTGTCTTGGCGGTCGTCCGCTATGTGTTGCTGATCACATGGCCTTTGGAAGCCGATTGAGTCATCTGCTGACTCGGGCACTTGCCGTGCGTTAGATTACTCAACAAGACACTTCCTTCACATAGTTATCCTAGCTGCAGAGCTAACAATAATAGCAGAAGAATAGAAAATCTCAGCGGTTTATGTATCCTGAAGTTCAGTTTTGCAAAAAGGGGGAGTGTGTTTTTTTAAATCAAGGCAGTAACGGTGGAATGTAACATGAATGCTAGATGATAATCATCACGAGAAACATTATTATCTGTCAAACGAAAGGCATGGGAAAACAAGCGACACCAGCCAGCTGAATTAGTGCTTCTATCGCACACTTATCCTCATAAGCTTCTTGTTTATTTACATGAACATCCTACAATTAACCATCTGATTCCTTTACAACTGCTCAGGCTTCTTTGCCTGCTTCAATTTGTTTGACGCAGCAGATGCAGCATCCGTCTGTTCCTTCTTCTGAACCCGCAGCAAGCATCAAGACATTAGTTTAACACAGACGGGGCTCGTTATCGAGGATTACGCTTGATAAGAATGATTTACATTCAATCCCTGGAAATAAATAACGGCGACTCAATAAATCCAGCCATGATGTACTCTGCTGCTTTCAGGGACACTCTGCTCCCCGAGGGTATCGAAACCTACTGTCTCGCTCTCTGAACAAGGCCACTGTTTGTGCCATATTATGTGCAAATTATACGTAGTTTTGCTCTCGACCTCAGTGGAACCTGTGTTGTAAATTGTGGAGACAACAAGGCCAGTGTAGCTGTCAAAATATATGATTGATAGCGGTGCTTTATGCTTCAAAGCGACGGAGGTATGTTGATTTGCTGCTGTGCAGAAAAAAGGGTGTAAAAACAGCAGGCATACGTAAACCTAATCATGAACAATACTATCTAAATTTCTATTATAGATTTTCATAGGTGATAGGTAGGGTCAGGGAACTGAACTGCAAAACGGTTTGATGATCTGACTTGACAGTAGAGGAAAGCTCTGGCTAAACTAACATCAGCAAGCCTGTGTGGGCTTCCATACACAAAAACATGCTGCTGAGAACATTTCATCTCCATGGAAATGAGCATGAATTTTTTAAATTACATCTTTTAAGCTTTGTGGGCTGATCATTTGCATATTTTTTTGGTTGTGGGTCCTTCTCAAGAGTTTACACAAGGCAGGATATAATTCACAGGAAGGAAGATCCTGCAGGGAGATATTTCATGATTACTTAAACAGGAAAAAGATGGGGGGGGGGAAACAGGCTGACACAGACTGTGCATCCTCCCTTCATCAGGTTCAGCATTCGGGGTAAATTTGTATTGATTTGCAAAACACACACAAAAAAAAATGAGGCCCTCTCCATCTCCCAAAAGAGCTGAGATAGCTCGATCCTTTCAGACTGCTGTAATCTGCTCGCAATATAGAGCTCGCCCACAAGCCTGACCTGTTAGGAATGAGGTGAGGGTTCAAGGGCAAAGGTCACTGATGCCCACCTTATTATAACCTATTTATACACCACCTCTGGCTACTTTGATTGTAAAGTTAATACATTAAAGCTCAGCTGATATGCAAACATTTGATAGATAAAGCACTGATAGCAACCTACTGTTTCACTTTGAGTTGATTGACTCACGGTCAGATCGAAAGCACAGTGATCAGCACAGTATGACAAGATATGATAGGGAGCAAAGTGTAACTGAAGCATTCAAATATTATCTCAAAAATGTTAAAGGCCAGTTTGTTCAGTATTGATTCATCCACTGCAAACATATTACTGCCATCAGGCAGTTTCACAATGTCCCTGTTGAACCCTTTATATTTACTTTAACCCTTCTCTCTCGTTCGACTTCGGTTAAGTTAATCTTGAATAGCTCGTCTGTGAATGTTCTGTGGCACGTTTTTTAGTGTTCTCATGCCTGACCATAGTTGAACCTTAACTGGTAGTAACTTCAACAGTCAGAAGTACACTGCAGTATTTGTCTAAAGCACTAGACCATACATTGTTTAACAAGTGGCCACTCAACTCCAGCAGCATTAAGGATAGTCTGGTGTTTTGAAGTGGGGTTGTATGAGGTACTTATCCATAGTCAGTGTATTACCTACAGTAGATGACGATCGGCACGCCCCCAGTTTGGAGAAACAGACAGGAGTACCGACAATGTACTGCTGTGGACGGGGCCGGCAGTAAAATGTATTTGGATGCTATAATTTAGAATGTTTGACCGCTTTATCTTGCCGTTAGACGGTGTTTTCCAACCAGGAACTGAACTGAAAGTGAAACCTGTCTATGCTCTCTTCAAAGATACCAGCCTCGTTGAAAAAAACTATATAGATAAGTTTGACTTTCAGTTCAGTTCCCCGTCTGAAAATATTCTAAATATAGCGTACTCTTAAACTGATATTGACTTTTTTTTAAGGTGGGCCTTTCTTTTAGGTGGCTAAAATACATTTTCCTGCTGCCCCCGTCCACAGTGGTACATTGCTTTGCTCCCGTGCTGGTACTCCTGTCTGCTTCTCCAAATTGGGAGGTAATACACTGACTATTGATAAGCACCTCATACAACCCCACTTCAAAACACCCAAACTATGCCTTTAAGCCTGGAGCTACTTGCAGACTTCAATAAGATGCACACCTGAAGTGATGACTATGCAAGTCAAAGCATGTCTAGCCTCAGGGATCATACATGTACATAAACATTCCTTATCATAAACACCTGAAGCAGTAGTAAATCACAATAGTTTCCTAGAGAAGGAAATCTGAATCATTGTAATCGCTGAGATCTGGAATTATGATGATTGAGGAAAAAAAACGTGGAGTAAAATTAATGAAACACTTTTGGTTTGTCTCTCAACGACCACATGTACTGAAGACACACAGCAGGTGCCAAGAAATCATTTAAAAATGCTGCTTAAACAGATGCCCAGTGTTCCCACTGTTTATGAATAGTCAGATCATATAGCCAACATTTACTCCATAACCTTTAGTTATTTTGTAGAACCTAAAAATTCTACCTTCACACACTAATGTCACGCCGTTGCTCACTGCATTGGAAGACTGTGTGAAAGTGAAGATGTAGAGAGCTCATGGAAAACAGCAAAAATAGGACAAACTCTGGTGTTTAGAGAAGTGCGGCCACGCTTTAATTTTTCTCTTTCCAGCATTTGTCATGCTCATTCTACTGTGATGCACTGCAGTTATAAGGGAGCTGCTGCTCCTGTGGTTTTCTATGACAGAAGGATGCTGATAAAATGCTAATGGCAGTGTCTGAAACTCTGCATGCAATAATTCAAAGTGGTAACAAAGTGATAATGGGGAGGATTTAATGTTGCAGATAAAGAAAACCAAACTGATAAGACAAAGGAGAGACAGAGAGGAAGAGAATAACAGGTGATAACAGATGACAGTCGACCGCACGTGACCCAACAGCACATGATGACCGACTGTTGGCTTAAGTATACAAGTAATTAATGTACTTAAAGGTACTATATGTAACAATGTACATGTATTAATTGCTTTGTATTGCCAATGTGTGAACGGATTGTAATGAATCTTAAAAACTGAGACGTTCCCCCAACTTTCTCGGTTGCCTATAACAGCTTGTGGACTGTTTAAGAACATTTTGAATCCAAAAGATATGACATTTATGCGCACTCTCGAGTGCTTTGCTCCTCTTCAGCTCCCTTAAAGCACCAACTATGTGTAGCAACGTAGAAAAATACTGTCCTGAGTGCTTAAGCTAAGGTAAGCCAACTAGCTGTAACTCATGGAGCCAATGGTCCAATTAAAATATAGGGATATTACAGAACATTATTCAAAGATATATGATTGTAATGTAAGGTCACGTCACTGTTTTGCCAATGCCTGGGACACTTGCTTGCACTTACGGGGCATGACCATGTGCAAAAGGATAAGTTCATGAATGAGTTCATTTAAAAGACACAGGTGTCATTAATAACAAGGATTTTCTTAAAGGTGCGTATAGTACCATTAAGTGTTTTGTACAAACAGGACATGATATATAAAACATGGGGAAAAGGGCGTCAATTAAACTGGAAATATGAGATGATGTGGTGGGGTGCGGTACTCACCGCCACAGCGATCATGGAGTCGTCTGGTTTCCATTCTGCCTTCTGGTAGAAGCCGAACTGGGCAGCCGCCTTTGCAGACTCGATATAGCTGACTATCAAAACACTGGGCTGTGGGTGGGGAAGAGGGAAGAGGGAAAGAAAATGAGCACTTTAAAACAGGTCGCAGACATCCGATTACTACATATCATGACCAAAAACAAAACATCCACAGAATATGTAATGGTACTGCCGAAAATGTCTAAAGATTGAATTGAAACATTTGATGGTTCTAGCTTCTCATATGTGATACATTTCTACTTGTTTTAACAGTAGAATGAATATTGTTGGGTTTTGAACTGTTGGTCAAAACAAGATGAATAGAAACTCTGGACACACACAATCACACCACCGTTGATCAAAAAAACTACTCAGCTGACTTGTGTTTTAAAACATGTATAAAGCAAAATAACATTTTCAGTGCTGACTGGAAGAGTGTAGGCATATATGAAAATGTCATGTCACGATTATCCTGGCCAAAATAATTGTGATTCACGATATTATACAACATCAAAATATGCTTACTACTCTTAAAAAGGCACTAAAATATACTGTGATCACTATACCTTTCATGTTGTTAAGAAACTAATGCATCACAGATAGGAAACACGTTTTTTAGTGAACATCCTTTTTAGTGAAAAACAAACAAACAATCTTAAATGAGGTAATCATAAGGTGTATAAATAAATACATTTATGAAAATAAAGGATAAATAAATAAAAAAATAACAACATTGTGTGTCTGTTCTTTCTTACATGATAATTCCTGTTTAAATTAGGCTCTATTTTTCACTTCTCTACCATGATAGCAAGGTAGACCGCTTCTTCAAGTCCCTTGTGAGGAGATTTACGATCATCCTGATAATGGAAGTTCACCACGATCAACATATTGTGAGTGTTTTTTATCGTGATCTGTGATAAATTCCTATATCGTCCCATCCCTGGAAGTGATATCTGTGTTTGTCAAAGAGTGTGCTGGAAAGGGATTGTTGCCACTTATTTCATTGCCTCAAATGTTGGTTCTTTGGCAAAGACGCAACACAGATAAAAGTCTCTCCTGAAAGAATGGCATGACCTAACTGTTGCTAAACTCCTAACTGTTGCTAAACTGCTAACTCTTACCTTGTGAGACTCATTTATTATAAATACATTTCAGCCCACCAAACAAAAGCATGGTCAGGCTACTGTTTATACATGCAACACAGATGGAAAGATGAACTGGCGTACACAGACGGATTTTGCCTGAGGCCGTTGCTCTTAATTTGCCTCTGAATCACTACGGCAGCTATTCGTCTGGATCGCAATACAATCATGACGACCAGTTCATTCACATCCCCTAATATAACACCGCAAACAATGAGTACGGTATGTGTACATGCAGTCAAAGAAGAATCATTGAGTGACTTATGATTTCTAAATGTGTAACTTTGACCGAAAAATGTCAGCAGGTGTTAAAAGAGCGGTTGAAGAGGAGCACTGGGAACAAAGTCACTTTCTGAACACCAGAAACCTCAACACCTGGCACGGCCTGATTCTTGAGTCGTTGGCATTATTCAACACCCAGTGGAAACCCCCCGTAGATAGTTTATGGTTCATATTATTACTAAAAATGAATTATTACTGAGTCATACTGTACATTTAATGAGTTTCCAGACATGTAACAGTCTTTGATATCACAGGTGAACCAGGAGGACACTGCACATTGAATGGCTATGGTCTGGTAACAAAAGCAGGGGCAGGTCTCGTGTAATTCCACCTATGCAAAATTAGACCTCGTACCCGTTCACCGTAATGAGAGAGCAGGTTTTAAGTATTCCGACCAGATAGTGTCCCTTTCGTAACATGAAATCTTAATAATGCCAGTGCTACGTGCACTGGTGAAGCTTGCACTGTGGGAAACAGAAAAGGAAAACCTCTCTCCTTGTTACTAACTGCAATAATATCAGATCACAATCAGAATACTAGGTGATCTGTATGTTAAAGGAAAGATCACTCTTGAAGTAGCCTGTATAATTACATTTGGGAACTAGCGTACACGTTTGGAAAAAGCAGAACCGTTTTCATCCCCATCAAAGTAACAGTTCACTTGATTTGAAAATTTCCATCTACGTCTGATAAACTCTGTAGAAACTGTTGTCCTAATCTTACACATACAAATCATCATGTATTTCCTTTATTGGTTGGCATAATAAAAGCCAATAAAATATTTTATATTTACACAAAAAGGTCTTCCGGTACAACATAGATAATGTGTTTGTTTATGGATTACACATTACAAAACGCTTTCTTTGCAGCTGCACTAATAGTTAACTGTACCAAAGTTTGTCTTAACTGCTTTGGTCAATGCCCTCTACCTGAAAAACATTGTGTCGGTCCTTTCCTAAACAATTGTCATCATTTCTACTATTACTCATTAATAATTCAAACCAATACTTGTTGACAGTTATTAAGTATGTTTGGATCAGTCTCTGCAACACAAATACATCAAACCTGATCTGCACTAAATACAAATACATAATGTTAATGTCATCCATCAATAACTGCTTATTCTACTTTTCAAGATATTGTTCAGGTTTGGAAGTCACTCACTGCGTCACCCAAACCCTGCAGACAGGCAGGTGTGTTGCCCACTAACACACAGGCAGACCCGAGTTATAAAATCCCAAATAAACAACCAGTACACATTATTTCAACTGAGCCAAAACTGAAATGGTTTGTAGTGATTCATGTATTTCTCCTGCGTTGCCATTTCCCATGCTCCACCACAATTACATGCAGTCAGTTGGTGTAACTGAAGAAAGCCCAGGGGAGCGTAAATAATGACACACACAACTACCATACATGCGCATACACACACACGATGTTGCTAATTTTCATAGGCACCCAGAGCCAACCATGGTGCTATTATTGCATAACAGCGCCGCCCCATAAACAAACTCCATCTCTCTATTCCTAGACATCCTGAGCTCCCACACAGCTGTGGCAGCAGGGCGACAGAGCAGAACCACTACAAGGCTAAGCTACTGTGCTACACGGATTACGTGTTTGCGCCTCGGCTGAACTAGTTGGGCTCAGGCTGCACCGGCCGAGGTCGAGGATATATGGGATTAAAGAGAAGAGACCTGGTGGCAAAAGGAGGGGCTTAGAACAACAGGGGCGAGATACCTGGGAGAGGAAATGGCAGATTTACAATCGCAGTGATTCACCTAATACCCTGAGCGACAGTGTTTATGAAAAGAACAATGCAGCAGAATATCTATATTGATACACTAATTAAAGCTATGATATGAAGCATGACAGACAGAAATATCATTTTCTTGATTATGAAAACAAGAAAATTATTTTAACATGTTAAAATCATTAAAATCAAGACAATTATATTTCTATTGATCGTGCTTCTTATCATCGCTTGACTTAGTGTATCAACCTAGTTATTCTGCTGCATGACAGACAGAAATATACTTTCTAGCCTTTAATGATTTTATAATCATTTTCACTATTTCAATCAGCTACGACAAATAAACTCAGAAATGTGTGTCACATAACTGTAACACAGTTATGATCAGTAGAGGACAATATTGCTGGTATATCACAATTACAATAACCCGTTACTCACACTATATTAGAGCTGCAACGATTAATCGATAAGTTGTCAACTATCAAATTAATCGACGCCAACTACTTTGATAATCCATTAATGGGTTTGAGTAATATCTTAAGATAATTCTTTACTCCTCTCTGACAGTAAACTGAATATCTTTGAGCTGTGGACAAAACAAGACATTTGAGGACGTCATGTTGGACTTTGGGAAAAACTGATCAACATTTTTCACCATTTTCTGACATTTTATAGACCAAACAACGAATCGATTCATTGAGAAAATAATCAACAATGATAATAATCATTAGTTGCATCCCTACATATCTAATTTAATATCACAATCTTATAACAAATCAATATTATATTGATATAGGGTCAAGCTAGTCATATGTGTGTTTGCTTTAAGAAATGTATTCAGAGAATATATTACTCTGGAAAATTGTGTAAGCAAAACCCTCCGCTACATTCCTGTGTGTAGACATAATGCACTGAAATGACATAATGGACAGAACAGATGTGGAAAGGTGAATGTCAAGAGGAAGAAGTTGCTCCAATCGACAATCCTGACACGACCCTCTTCCTGGACGCCTCATTGATACTCACAAGTTCTGAAGAAAGAGGGGAAGGAAAACATGGTCACATCCTGTGTGGGCCTCAGGAAATAAACAGTGACCCTGATCCATTGTTGCTACACCTCAATAATATACAAGCTGTGTGGAAAACAGACCGCTAGAAACAATGTGCTCAAATGCATGTTATAAAATCAAATGCCCCCCCCCCTTCCATATCAGCATGGCAGAATCTGATGTATTCAGACAAATGAGGATGGGATCACAGGGTTCACAGCACTGGGACATATTTTGAATTTCGTAAGACTTTTCCACTACATCAGATGCTGGTGCTGGCCCTGGAAACAGTGCTGAAGGGGAAATCACCAAACACTAGGTACAGAAGTTCCCTAGTAACAGATGACATGACAGCCACACTGATGACAGTAGTCTTTGTTGTGAAGTTAAAATATCTCTTGAGCAAATGAATAAATATAGACAATGGTGAAAAAAAGATTGCATCTGTGGTAGCTGCCACTGTCTCACACAACGCCTTAATACCTGTGTCAGTTGACAGTCTATATCCTAGTACTGACTAACAAATATTTTCATAGTCGATTAATCTCTCGATTATTTTCTCAATTAATCGATAGTTGTTTGGTCTATAAAATATCAGAAAATGGTGAAAAATGTCGATCAGTGTTCCCCAAAGCCCAAGATGACGTCCTCAAATGTCTTGTTTTGTCCACACCTCAAAGACATTCAGTTTACTGTCATAGAGGACTAAAGAAACCAGAAAATATTCACATTTAAGAAGCTGGAATCAGAGAGTATTGAGTTTTTCTTTCTTTAAAAATTACTCATACTGATTAATCGATTATCAAAATAGTTGCCGATTAATTGAATTGTTGACAACTAATCGATTAATCGTTGCCGCTCTACTGACAAAACGTCAAAATCATTTTCTGTACTGGATTGTTCCACACCACTTTTCACTGTGCTACGTTTTAAAGTTCATGCCAACTTGATGACTTGTTCCATTGTTGTGGAAAACATTGTTCCCTCCTACATCTCCTCCCAGCATACACCTAGCTTCTCTGAGGAATATTCATTATTTGCATTTCTCTCTCTCATATTAGCCAGTAAAGTATTCACATCATTGACAAACCACTGATTTACAGTATTGCTAATAATTTCTGTAGTTTTGTCCTTCCAAGTCAGACTTTAAATATCACCTCACTGCTCACACACACACACGGAGGACATCACATCCCAACATCACAGGTCCCTTGGCTTAAGGCCACCAACTTCAGGGCTCAAGATTTAGTAAGGGGAACCAGTTTCAGCACAATGCCCTTTTTTGGTGAAGTCATGATTTAAATCCCACTGAACGAGGCCTTGGCTCAAGATTACAAATATATCCTCATGTTAAAAATACTGTCATAAATAGAAAAAGGGAACAAGTCCACATTGGCCTCCAGATGGAGGCCATTTAGAGAAAATATAACCCATGTCGCTGAACTTTTTGTTTTCAAGTCAGCATGAAATGTTGCTTCTGTATTATGCTGCTGTGGATAGAAAATAAAAGGATCAAATGATGTGCTGACTGACACTTGTTTACATAATCATGTACCTCTGCATGGCAGCCTAAAATATCTTGTGCCTGACAGAACAGACCACAACATGCAGTCAGTCAATGTTTGGTTACACTATTGGAAATCCCATGCTGATAATAACTTGAACTTTGAACTTAAAGCCTCCTTTCAAGCAGCTCACAACAAGAGTATGCTCAGACTTGCCAACAGCATCTCTTCTGATCCCTTACATGTATTGAATGGGGAATATCAACTTCTGCCCTCCAAGAGGCAATTCAGAGTCCCTACATTGAACCGCATCAGGCTAAAGAACGCTTTTGTCCATCAGTCCATCTTGTTGCTAAATAATAATTAATGTGCTGCTAAAGACATGTGAATCCAGAGGACAGATGGTCATTTTGTAATGGGATATGTATGAATAATTGTTATGTGTTTTGTTTTTTGTCTGATGGGTCTTACTTGTCTGTCTGTCTGTCTATAGTAACAGTATGTCTATTGTATGTGGACTTTTTCTCAAACTGAGCTGCTATGGATGCTAAATGAATTTCAGTGCAAACTGACAATAAAGTTGTATCGTATGGTATCAGGTGAACTTCAGTTCCTTTTTCATGAATGACAGACTTGAAACGCCACACAGATACAACTATGGCTTTGTGAAAGGCACATGTGTACGGATATAGGCGACTCACACTGTAGTGATGCTTAACAGTGTCACCTGTCATCTATGTAGCTTACTGTAATAGGTGTGTGTAAGGTGGCACCGGTTTCCAACACATCCAGGTCAATACCAGCAGCGGTGTCGTCACTAATGGCGCGCTGCTGCTGCTGCTCTCCATGTTTATTAGCCATCATTTAAAAAAGACATGAAGGGCAGAGAACCAGATTGCCACGCAGTAGTGCAAAGTGTATGAAAATAAAATGATGGTGGTTAATGATGGTTGAGGCCTCTGCTCAAGATTACAAATATATCCTCATGTTAAAAACACTGTCATAAATAGAAAAAGGGGAGCAAGTCCACATTGGCCTTCAGATGAAGGCCATTTAGAGAAAATATAACCCATGTCGCTGAACTTTGTTTTCAAGTCAGCATGAAATGTGCTGACTGACACTTGTTTACATATAATCATGTACCTCTGGCAGCCTAAAAGATCTTGTGCTCCACAGAACATACCACAACATGCAGTCAGTCAATATTTGCTTCCACTATTGGAAATCCCATGCTAATAATAACTTAAAGGTCTCATATTATGCTAATTTTCAGGTTCATACTTGTATTTTGTGTTTCTACTAGAACATGTTTACATGCTGTAATGTTTAAAAAAAAAATTATTTTCCTCATACTGTTGGCCTGAATATGCCCGTATTTACCCTCTGTCTGAAATGCTCCGTTTTAGTGCATTTTGACAGAATTGCAATGGAATTGCGTTGCTAGGCAACAGCTTGGGTCCATGTGTACTTTCTGTCAGCTGATGACATTCACATACACTGCAACCAGGAATAAACTGGGACACATTTAGAATTTTTACGTTTAAAATTGTATAAAGGGTCTAAATATATATATATATATCTGTGACATCACAAATGGGCAGAAATCCTGACAGCTTGTTTTAAATGCAGAGTTTCTGAATATGGGCTGTGTGTATTTCCCCTGTAGATTGAGCGTTTCAATACTTTCACAGTATTTATATAGGACTTAAGCCTGCTTTATAATAAAGAAAACATGAAAATCTCACTTTTTTATAATATGGGACCTTTAAACTTTGAACTTAAAGCATTCATCAGGTGAACTTCAGTTCCTTTGTCAAGAATGAGGGACTTGAAACGCCACACAGATACAACCACGGCTTTGTGAAAGGCACACGTGTACGGATATTGGCGACTCACACTGTAGTGATGCTTAACAGTGTCACCTGTCATCTATGATAGTACTTATTGAAATAGGTGTGTGTGAGGTGGCACCGGTTGCCAACACATCCAGGTCAACACCAGCAGCGGTGTCGTCACTAATGACGCGCTGCTGCTGCTCTCCATGTTTATTAGCCATCATTTAAAAAAGACACGAATGGTAGAGAGCCAGATTGCCACGCAGTAGTGCAAAGTGTAAGGAAATAATAAAATGATGGTGGTTGTAGCTTGAGGGGGTGATAATAACCGCGTATACTGTCTGTGCAAACATGCTTAAAATGAGAGTTGTTTTTGTCGGGACAGCTGAGTGAACCAGCTGATGGGTTGCCTTCCTTCACTTACCCGACTGAACCAGATGCTGAGCTGTGTCTCTGACAGCACGGCGAAGTAGAACCTCTGGGAGCTGGGCTGGATGTGGAAGGGCTCCTCTTCACTCCTCAGCGGACAGAGCAGCCTCCGGGGCCAGCCGGTTAGAAAATACATGACGGCAAAAACTCACTACACCGAGAGAGCAGTGTGTCGCAATGCCAGACCGTCGGTATGCCTCCTAAAGCGATCTTTAATCCAAGCGACTCATGGCCTCCGTTGAAATGAAACCTTTAACAATGTACATGCAGTCCAGTGATCACACTGGTCACTCTATGAATCCCATGAAGAGACAGAGAGCTCCCAGCAGCCCGGTGGAGCTACACAGCTAGTTAGCTCTGGGCTAGCTTTCCAACTTGAAGCTAATGAAGCTATCCGAGGCAACAGTCTCTAACCGAAAACAACAAGCGAACCGGCGAACAGCGACGGCACGCAGCACCACACAGCTCGCTGCTGCCGACAAACGAGTCGATTAACGTGCTATCCCGCTGCTTGTGTCGGTTCTTACTGGTGTCTGGACCAGCGGAGGTGTTTAATAACGGTAACGCGTCCAGGCTTCACTCCTCTGTGCCTCACCGTCGCCATTTTTACAAGAGTCCTCTGGGACTCTGCGCTGATTGGTCCAGAACGGTGACGTCTGCATGGTGTTGACATGTGACGTCAGCACTCCGGATGTAAGCAAAAGTGGCTCGACGCTGACATCTGGTGGTTTCAAAATAAAATGTCTTCAATGGAGTATGTGCAAAAACCATGCAGGGAGGGAAAATGCATCCACTGTCACGTTAAAGCACACTTTTGTCTCTCACCTCTATAATAACAGATAATAATGCACACAGTGCACTTTCATAGACTAAGCTACTGGAGTTACTCTGCACTATATTCATTTTTAACAATCTCTTCTGCATTATATTCACTTTTAACAGTCTCTCCTGCACTTTACTCATTTTTAACAGTCTCTTCTGCACTATATTCACTTTTAACAGTCTCTTCTGCACTATATTCACTTTTTTAATAGTCCTGTATCACAATTGTTACCCTGCACTATATTCACTTTTAAGTCTCTTCTGCACTATATTCACTTTTTTAATAGTCCTGTATCACACCTGTTACACTGCACTATACTCATTTTTAACAGTATCTTTTGCACTATACTCACTTTTTTAATAGTCCTGTATCACAGCTGTTACACTGCACTATACTCATTTTTAACAGTATCTTTTGCACTATATTCACTTTTTTAATAGTCCTGTATGACAGCTGTTACACTGCACTATACTCGTTTTTAACAGTCTCTTCTGCACTATATTCACTTTTTAATAGTCGTGTATCACAGCTGTTACCCTGCACTATATTCACTTTTAACAGTTTTCTTCATCTCCTTGTATTTTTATATTTGGTATATTTTTTTGTACTTTGTACTACTAACTTTTTTACTGCCTTTTTACTAACATGTTTTGCACTATGGAACTGTGATGCTGGAAACTTGAATTTCCCTTGGGATCAATAAAGTTACTATCTATTTATCTATAAATAAACCCTTAATAAAGGTAACAAAATAAGTAAATGTATTACATCGTTTATTCCCAGTTTTGCCATAAAAATCGCAGGGAGAAAGCAAATCAGGATCCCTACTTAAATTGGACATAATGGAAACTGGTGTTATATTTAATAAATGTTACTTTTTGCAGTGATTGGTACCACTCAATTCAAGATTCAAGATTCAAGCCTTTTATTGTCATTGTGTAGTACAACGAAATTAGATTGTGACAATCCCATAGGTGCTAATGAAAAGATAATACAATAAAAAAAGAGATAGTGCAATATAAATGTAAAAAATATAAAAGCTAATACAATATAAAATATAAAAATACAATATGTATATTGATGAGATGACAGTTTTGCCAGATTACAGATTATTGCACAAAGTGTCCGTCAGATAATTATATAATTATTGCACAGCATCATATAATTATTGCACAGAGTGATCAGCATGTTGTTGCACATATCCGTAACAGTAGATTTACAGTATTTACATTGCACAAAAGTGACACAAAAGTGTCCAACGTGTTATTGCACATGTCCGTAACAGTAGTTTTGAATGGTCCGTTTATAATGAAGAAATACAGTTTACGACAGACCGTTGTATGTTGTGATTATCACAGCTAAGGGGCGTTGTTTGGCCCGAAGTTTGCTCCCATGAAAATCCTACTTTGCTGTAGGTTAATTACAACTTGATATTAAAGTCTTTACATTGTGATCGTATAGTGATAATATAATCTTCTATTCTTTACAAAGAAAATACTTGTCATAATCCCATGCTCTAAATGGCCATAAATAGCCCTCTGCTGCCACCCTCAGGAATGTTACAGGAACAGCAGGCAAACTGTTAGTCCAGTCAACAAGCACAAATGAACAGCCTTTACTTATTAAATGACTGATATAACTACACTCTACTTCACATATTTGAACATACAATCATATGTTTAAAAAAACAATTATAATAACAACAATAATAACACCCACATTGTCACTGATGTAGAGGGAGGAACCCACAGCTTGCTGTTGTTTTGATTGTTTAGGTCACTAATTTTGTCTTTTATAATGTTTTTTTATGGTTTTATTTCCTATCTTAATGTTTAATATGTTTTTATGTTCATTTTCATGTGAAGCAGTCTTTATTGTTGAACACTTTGAGCTGCATTTTTGCTTCTTCTTCTTCTTCTTTTTCTTCTTCTTCTTCTTCTTTTTCTTCTTCTTCTTCTTCTTCTTCTTCTTCTTCTTGTTATTGTTATTCTTATTCTTATTATTATTATCACCCAAGTGCATACATGGAATTTTTTTTAGACTACCCAAACAAACAGCAAAGGAGATCAGTGCTTCATTAGTGTGGTCTGCCCTTCTTCTTCACTGATTGGGTGATTACAGCTTTATTTACCTCATTTTTATATTTTGTATTATTTAAACATATGATTGTATATTCAAATGAAGTAGAGTGTAGTTATATTAGCCAATTAATAAATAATAAAGGCTGTTCATTTGTGCTTATTGACTGGGATAACAGTTTGCCTGCTTGGAGGTATTTCTCAAGGAAAGACAGTGAGCTCATGTGCTTCCATTGCTGCTTATAACAATATCGTCTCATATAATAGTTAGAAGAGATTGTGTTCAACTATGCTCTCGTCCACCTTATGTAATTAACCATTCTGTACCGGTCTAGGTATTAGAAATTGTCGCACTTTTTTTTTATGTAAGAGAAAGATTGATTAATAATATGATAATAATATCATATCTCTCTTTCTTTGATTACTGTGGAAATTCTGACTAAATATTTCATTGTATAATTTAATTAGTAATATTGTTAGTCTGTTAGTCTGTCTAACTGTAGTCTTATATGTAAAATTCAATAAAACAATATTGTTTTAAAAAATAAATAATAATATGATAATAATAATATGATAATAATATGATGATAATAATAATAATAATAATAATAATAATAATAATAATAATAATAATAATGATAATAATAATAATAATAATAATAATAATAATAATAAAAATAATAATAATAATAATAATAATAATAATGATAATAATAATAATAATAATAATAATAAAAATAATAATAATAATAATAATAATAATAATAATGATAATAATAATAATAATAATAATAATAAAAATAATAATAATAATAATAATAATAATAATAATAATAATGATAATAATAATAATAATAATAATAATAATAATAATAATAATAATAATGATAATAATAAAAATAATAATAATAATAAAAATAATAATAATAATAATAATAATAATGATAATAATAGGATACTACGCATTTCGGAGCAGCAGGTGGCGGTAATGCATCTTTGACGCTGCTGGAGGACAAGAAGAAGAAGAAGAAGAAGAAGAAGTTTAGCAAGTGTATCAAGCTAGCTGATAATTGCTACAAATACACAGCATTTTCACTCTCACATGTTACTATATATATTAAGCTGTTTTAAAACATACCAACTTTGGGTAGAAAAACATTCAGACTCATACTCCGGTAGGTAGGTGGCGGTATAATACTGATAGTTGTTTGTTGACTACCAGAGAGGGAAGAAGAAGAAGAAGAAGAAGAAGCAGCAAAAGAAGAAGCATGGCTGCTGACATGAGATTACCAACTATTCAGAAACCAGTGTCGCTTACAGTTTCTTCTTTCGACCGAAAAGATCTAGTCGTCCCCGGCGATGTTATCACTTCAGACACCGGCTTCATGAGGTAGGCATCAGGTCGGTGCACCGGTGGTGTGATCGGCTGCTGTGTGTCGTGGGCACAACATGTTGTCAAGGAGGGAAATCAACTAAAAAGAGCTTCATGATTTTGGGGATCACTTGGGGAAAATGTGTTATGAGGAAGATTTGATGTGGTCATCATTAGCAGGTAGATGGTGGATTCAGCATTGAGCAGCAGCAGTATCATTACGCAGGCTGCACTAGCTTTAAAGGTCCCATATTATAAAAAAAGTGAGATTTTCATGTTTTTTTATTATAAAGCAGGCTTAAGTGCTATATAAATACTGTGAAAGTATTGAAACACTCAATCCACAGGGAAATACACACAGCCCGTATTCAGAAACTCTGCATTTGAAACAAGTTGTTAGGATTTCTGCCCATTTGTGATGTCACAAATATACAATATTTAGACCCTTTAGACAATTTTACACGTAAACTTTCAAAATGTGTCCCAGTTTATTCCTGGTTGCAGTGTATGTGAATGTCATCAGCTGACAGGAAGTACACATGGACCCAAGCTGTTGCCTAGCAACGCAATTCTGTTGCAATTCCGTCGCAATTCCGTCAAAATGCACTAAAACGTAGCGTTTCAGACAGAGGGTGAATCTGGCATATTCAGGCTGAATGTATCAGGAAAAGAAAAGGTTTTTTTTAAACATTACAGCATGTAAACATGTTCTAGTAGAAACAGAAAATACAAGTATGATCCTGAAAATGAGCATGATATGGGACCTTTAAATTACCTAATTAGCTAATTTCAAAAGGGGGGAGTTTATGCTGGTTGTACTCTGACCATAATAATATTGGTTGTGGTCGTTACCAATTTATGAAAGATTTAGACCTCATGTCCAGCCTGTCTGCTCTGCCATCAACAGCGATTAGTGTAAATCCTCCCACCTTTTCAGGGTGACATACAATATGTAATGTAAGTTAAAGGGGGCCTATTATGCTTTTGTGCTTTTTCCCTTTCCTTTAGTGTGTTGTATATATTTTTTGTACATGTAAAAGGTTTGCAAAGTTACAAAGCCCAAAGTCCACCCCAAAGGGAGTTCCTCTCCCCCACAGAAACATTGTAATGAAATGCCTGAAACGCCTTGCTTGAAGTCCCATCTTTTCTTCCGTAACGTGATGATGTCACCAAGTAACACATTTGCATAAAGGCTAGTTTGGCACGCCTTCAAACGAAACTAGTTAGAGCGGAGTCCAAAGAGTTTGGTTCGGTTGACCAATTATAATCGTGGGCCAGCTGACCAATCCAAGCAGACTGGGTTTTTCGCTCAAATGGATCGTTTCAGACAGAGGGTGAGAAGAGGTGCTGCTGCACAGCCGGTATGAAAAAAGTGTTTTTTGAACATTAAAGCATGGAAATATGTTCTAGTAGAAACCCAAAATACAAGTATGCACCTGAAATTAAGCATAATAGGTCCTCTTTAAATTGTGATAATCACTCTGAACAGGTACAAAGTAATAATTTTATCCTTTAAAAACATGTCTGTGCTGACTGATTTCTATGTGGTGGTCACCCAGCATTTTCTTTAGCAAATTCCAGTTTGGCTGTATTACTACTCATTGGTATACACCATTTATCCCCAGGGGTCATGGTACCTATGTTGATGAAGACAAGCTGACGGCTTCAGTTGCTGGAGAGGTGCAGAGAGTTGACAAGCTGATCTGTGTCAGACCACTTAAGACCAGGTAAGTGATTACAGCGAGGCTCTTAAATGTGTACAGTAAAAAAGTCAAGCGGGCCTAGTTGTACTAAATTGACTCATGCGTGTTTTATGTACATCAGCTTTTGCAGAAGTTATGTAATTGTGTGGTTATGTTATTGAATCACAGGTTTAACGGTGAGGTTGGAGATGTGGTGGTTGGCAGAATCACAGAGGTAAGGCACGGCCGCCTAATTTCTTCTGATGTCTGACATTTTGAATGTATCCAAAAAATATATATGGTTACAACAAGCTGTTGTCATTTTGTCAAGTAAGACATTTTATCAATATGTGTGATTTTCTTTTGTGATATGTCTAGGTACAACAGAAACGGTGGAAGGTGGAGACTAACTCCCGGCTGGACTCTGTCCTCTTGTTGTCTTCTGTCAATCTGCCTGGAGGAGAGCTGGTGAGATGCTTGAAGATGTGATTCACTGTGTGTTAGCTGAGCTAGCATTATCCTAAAGGATAGTAATGAGTTTGGACAGGGAAGTTTGTTAAAGGCCAACTTTTATTTATTGTTTAAAATCTTTCTTTGATTTTTCTCTTTTAGAGGAGACGATCAGCAGAAGACGAGCTCACCATGAGAGAATACCTTCATGAGGGCGATCTCATCAGTGTAACTCATAGTTTATTATAATCTTTCATTGGCTGCTCCATCTTATTATTCTCACTTCTAATGTTCTTTTTGCTCTTTTCCTGTTCTTTTAGGCAGAGGTGCAGTCTGTCTTCTCAGATGGAGCCCTATCCCTGCACACCCGTAGTTTAAAGTATGGAAAAGTAAGTGTTAACAATGACAATGACAATGACAGAGTACAGCTGTGATGATAACCCCAAATAATGGCTCAGTTTGCTCTATTACTCACTGTTTGTGGTTCAATCAAACAAATCAGAATGGAAACAAAGGGCCAGGACGCACACTTGTGGGTGGACAGTGCTAACACAGATGTAGCTTTAAAACATCTCAAAATATGCACATTTTGGGGATGTAACCACTTATTTTCAACAGTATCACTAGTCTAGCAGCTAATACAGGACAGTCCTACTATAAATAGTAAATGATTCACTCAGCTGTTAGTTGCACTCTTATTTGGAGATGATAATGAATGTTTAAATATGTAACATCAGTGCCAGATGGGTGACTACTCTGTGATCTTTCACCTTTCATCGCTGGCTCATTTGTACTCTGGTAACATGCAACAATAAAAGTAAAGAGGCAGAACAAATGTATGTGGTCAAATGAATACATATAGGGAATAATAAAATTAGGAATAGGAAGACCTGTACATTTAAAGCAAGGCATAAAGGACGAGTGTGTAACAATTAGGGGGATCTATTGGCAGAAATTGAATATAATAGTAATGAGTATGTTTTCTTTAGTGTATAATCACCTGAAAATAAGAATCGCTGTGTTTTCATTACCTCAGAATGAGCTGTTTATATCTACATAGGGAGCAGGTCCTCTCTTTACAGAGCCGCCCACCATGTTTCTACAGTAGCCCAGAACGGACAAACCACAGTGTTAACTTTTTCTGTTTGGGCCTGAGTTGATAACGTTACTCGCTCCGGAGTAAACCCCTGTCACTCCACTCAGCTGCCGAGAAACAAGACATTGGAAGCCTCTGTTGGTCTTGAGGAGTGTAACTTCCACTGAATATTCACTTGATATTCTCAAAGCCAAACTAACTTTGTCTTCTGCTCCACTAGCTCACTTGTTCGTTCGCACACTTTCGCTCTCTCTCCTGCTTCACCAATGACCTACGCTACTCTTACAACAACTGGCTCTAGATAGGGCCATAGTTCTTCTACACGCCTGACACACGGAATAAGTTTAATTTGGCTGCATTCTGCAACCTCACCACTAGATGCCGCCAGATGTTACACACTGTACCTTTAAAGCAGTGTAATTAATAAATCCTACACAGTGTATCACAGACAGGATACTGTAGTGATTTCTCTCCTTGGTATTACCATTGCGTTGTTGATTTACAAAATGTGGCTTTGCTTTTGTTACTAAAAATAAGCTAGTAATACTTTTCCTTCTTACATAATATGACCTAATATCCTGTTTCTACTAGTTGGGTCAAGGAGTGCTGGTACAGCTTTCTCCTTCTCTGATCAAGAGACAGAAAACCCATTTCCACAACCTGCCATGTGGTGCATCCATCATCCTCGGGAATAACGGCTACGTTTGGTTGTATCCCACACCGGAGCAGCAGGAGGAAGAAGCTGGGGGCTTCTATACCAGCATGGAGGTGGGAACAGCACAGTATTTTATAGTTTCACTAGTCAATATATTGACGAATACACACTTGGATTTAAATGAAGAAGTTAACCTGGTCTTGTTTAGATAGAGGTACAATATGTGAGTGAGCTGCAGAGAGGAGACACTTGTTCTGTTATTCATTTTAATCTACTGCATCCAAATTGTATTTCCATGTCTGTATTGAACTCATTTGTTTGTGCATCTCTCGTCTCTGCCCTTTCAGCCTGTCAGTCTGTCAGATCGAGAGGTGATTTCACGGTTGAGAAACTGCCTCCTGGCTTTGGCTGCACACAAGGTCCTTTTGTATGACACCAGTGTTCTCTATTGCTATGAGTCTTCAGTTCATCACCAGGTAGGAAGCAATCGGATACAATTTGCTGCACTGTAATGATCACTTATTTCAGTTTTCAACAGCATGTGATTGTTTATGAATTACGCCCCCTGGCTCTCATATGTAAAGCAATGGCAATGAAAATATATTTCAATAAAAAGTGGACTTTTTCTGTGATGTATTGTGCCATCTGGTGGCCATATTGGAAACCTACTGTACTGCAGTTCTCAACTTTGACTCTGCTGTTCTATTACAGTGTGGAACAGACATGGTTGATTTCATTGCTCCTTTGGGCAGGGAAACTGGTTACTTAATCACTAATGCTTTTCATATGACATGGACAATACTTAGTTTGATTAATTGTTGGCATAGACATTAATTAGCCATGTTTTCTCTCTTGCTAATAACGCTAGTTAAACAAGCCCAACCCAGTTGTTTTATGTGTTTCTGAGCAGTCTGGCTAAAGACTGTTTATGGTTTGTCTTAGTAACAAAAAACAAAAATATGTTTACTCTTAATGCAAAGATAATTGCATTCACAAATGTGAGAATAAATGTGCAATTTTTCAGTGTAACTGACCTATAATTCTCCGCTTTATGCCGTTTCTGTAGGTTAAGGACATCTTGAAACCAGAAGTGATGGAGGAGATTGTGATGTTGACGCAACAGAAGCTGTTGGATCAGGAAGGTTAAAGAGCACAAATCCTTTTCCTGATCAAACAGCTATGTCAGGGACTGACCACCTATGCGAGGACTGAACTGGCCTTTTTTCAAAGAACCATTCCTAATCTGACAGTCCTGTTGTACAGTTGAACAGCTCCAAATTTATTTTATGTAACAAAATTGACGATTATTGTTTGACTGCTTACGGGAATTATGGATATGTTCTTTAAATTCTGCAGCCAGAAATCACCAGAGAAGCTATTCTTACATTTGGTATAGTGGAACATTTTTGATAATGTGTGGTGTTATACAAAAAAACTGTTGTATCCAATACATTTTCTATACATTTCAGTACTTCTCAGTGTGGTGTGTTTTGTTGAATATTGAAGAAACAGAAACAAATATGTCTGGAAAAATAAGTCATCATAAGGGGTTTTACTTAATGTGTGTATGCAATCTTTTTCTTTTCTTTTTTATTAGCAATAACAATAATGCAGTTGTATAAATCTCTGATTCTTAAAGTGGGATCCGGGGACCCCCAGGGATCCATGGCACTCTGCCAGGGGTTATGTGAAAAGTTGTCAGATTCATTCATTTAAAGTATCATGATATACAGTATATATATATATATATATATATACACACAAAAGGTTTCATAATTCAATGAATAATATTTCATTTTTAAATTTACAGTATAATAGTTCATAGATTACGTTCTAGTCTAACAAATCTACAATTCTTTGAATCGGCAACTATGTTTAATACATGTCTAATAAATTTCTCTTTTGTTGTTCTTTCACATAACTAAGACTATAAAAGTGTAAAAAATAAGCTATATTTAATTATTCCAAGGGACATACATGAGGGGGTCCCCAGTATATTCTATATATCTATCTCTAAGATTGAGAACCTCTGGTATAAATTACAGTACATCTTTAAAATGTTTATTTTTTATTAAATAAAACTGTTAGTACTGACTTGTTAATATTAAATGGTGGATGAACTAAGCTGGTATATCACAGGTTTTTGATATTTGAATTAAATTGATTTGTTATTAGTATCAGTGTACAAAGCTCAGGGGGAAAAACACTCATGGTACTTTATTGTGTCATCATCAAATAGGATGTCCATCAGATTTCGTTGTTTTTTGAGCCTCCGCGCCGGTGACAGCGGTGGCCGGAGGCATTATGTTTTCGAGTTGTCCATCTCTACGTACATACATACCTCCATACATACGTCCGGTCCATTCTCGTGAACGGGATATCTCAGGAACGTCTGCAGGGAATCTCTTCAAATTTAACACAAATGTCCACCTGGCCTCAAGGATGAACTGATTAGATTTTGGTGGACAAAGGTCAAGGTCACTGTGACCTCACATCCCTCCCATTCTTGTGAACATGATATCTCAAGAACACCTTGAGGGAATTTCTTCAAATTTGGCACAAACGTCCACTTGGACTCAAGGATGAACTGTTTGAATTTGGTGGTCAACGGTCAAGGTCACTTTCACCTCACAAAACACGTTTTTGATCATAACTCAAGAATTCATATGCATCCAGCCATGAGTCAGTAATTCTAGTTTTATTATAACATGCTGCATGTGAGATTTATTTATTTATTTTCCTTTATTTGACCAGGTTAGTCCCATTGAGATCAAACATCTCTTTTACAAGGGAGACCTGGCCAAGATACCAGCAACACAGTTATAGTGAAAGTAACAGACAACACATAAATGAGCAACATTAAAACTTGCTCATACAAAACACTTGCACACAGACAACCTGGACTGCAGAGATTTCACCAAAGCCTTAAACTCATTCAAGGGAACTAAGTTTTGAAGTTGAAGATCAGATTGTACATTATTCCAAGCAGTTGGTGCCGAAAACCTAAAAGCTTTCTTTCCCAATTCAGTCCGTACTTTGGGAACAACAAATTGCAAAATGTTCATAGAACGAAGATTATGACTTCCAGTTTTCCTTTTTAAAAGTGAAGACAAGTAAGAAGGAACTAAACCCAGAATGCTTTTGTAGATAAACACATACCAATGACTGAGGCGACGAGCACATAAGGATGACCAATTCACTTTAGAGTAGAGTACACAATGGTGAGTCAAAGAACGACAGTTTGTAATGAATCTCAGTGACCCGTGATACACGCTATCCAGCATGCGAAGACAATGAGCAGAAGCATTCATATACAACACATCTCCATAGTCAGGCAAAAAGGTAGATTCCACCAATTTCTGTTTCACACGAAAAAAATCAAGACTAGTTTCTGTAGTAAAATCCTAATAAGAGCTTCAGCTCAAAGGCCTTCAGCTCAAAGGCCTTAGCAGGAGTGGGCCTTTGAATACCTATCAAGAGATGGAGGAGCAGAAATCAAAATTAAGCTTTTGTTCCTTTAAAACACTTTATCTACTTATAACTTACAGACCTTTGAAAGCAGTAAATTCTATCAAGTAAAAAATGTGTTTTAAAAAGCAGGTTTTGTTATGTAGTCCTATGTGCCCTCTCTCAGTGGAGTGTGAGGTGCTCTCTGTCCTCCAGCAGCATATCTGCTCCCCTGTACTAGCCCACGCACGCAGGCTACGTCACACGTCGCCCCACCCACATACTTCTGTAAACCACCTTGCGTATGGAAGTATGGAAGTATGGCGGCACCAGCGACACAACTACTCCTCGGCACAAAGTTTACTGCTGAGATTTTCACGTGAGAGACATGAATAAGTCCGCGGACCGAGGGGACGGTAACGAAGAGCTCGGCGGCTGTAAACAACAACAGAGAGGAGAGTTTGCAGAAAGAGTCGTCGGTCTGTGGCCGGCTGAGTTTCCTCCATTTCTCTTCTTCACCTCCTGGATTGAAGTGTCTTCTCTAGTCGTCCGGGTACCACAGGGGGAGAAAGTCCGCAACACACTGGACACGGAAGTTTGAAACAAACCTCTGGCTTTTGGAAAGACAAAAGCATTCAATTGTGGTGACGAGACATGTCTTTTGGAGACATTTGAGTGCACTTGTTGGACGTTTCTAAGCAGCGTGTTAACAACAGCAAGAAGAACCAACTGTTGAGTCTCGATGTGCTGCAACACCAGCTAATAGTTAGCATACATGGCTACCTTCAACACTAGCTGCAGGTCGCCAGCTAAACTCCAACATACATGTGTCTGCGTAAGTTTATTCGCTTGTCTTTACTCCAGAAGTTTGTTACTACGGTGCCAGTTTGGGATGTGTGGTAGTAGTCTGTCATTTTCACTAGTTAGTGCTCAGTGCTTTCATGCTTTTGACATTGCTGTTGTAAAAATCCGTTGCACAGATTTAAGGATGACAATGATGAACCCTCAGCTGCACTTCAGGGATGTTTTAGTTGTACAATCTTGTATTGTAATTGTAATCTCGATGGTTTGAGGATTGTTTGGATCAACACTAAATGTCCTGATAGTCATGTGCAATGTCAGCTTGTCATTTAAAGAGCTTGATTGGCATATGAAAGAGTAAATTCATATCACAGAGGGAAGTGGGGTTGTATGCAGAAGGAAGCACAGATGATGTAGATGTCCTGACAACATAGCAGAATAATGATAGTTAAAAGTCTTACTTTTAGCAAGTTCACCTATATAGTGAGTTATCTGGCACAGACACTTGTTGAAGAAATGTGTGGTAGAAGTCTGTCATTTCCACTAGTTGGTGCTCAGTGCTTTAATGTTTTTGACACTTGTTAAAATCAGTGCTCAGTGATGTTTTACTTTTACAATCTTGTATTCCCTCCATGGTTTGAGGATTATTTTTGTATCAAGGACTTGTCGCCTATCAACACTAAATGTCCTGATAGTCATGTGCAATGTCAGCTTGTCATTTAAAGAGCTTGATTGGCATTGGAAAGAGTAAATTCATATCACAGAGGGAAGTGGGGTTGTATGCAGAAGGAAGCACAGATAATGTAGATGTCCTGACAACATAGCAGAGTAATGATAGTTAAAAGTCTTACTTTTAGCAAGTTCACCTATATAGTGAGTTATCTGGCACAGACACTTGTTGAAGAAATGTGTGGTAGAAGTCTGTCATTTCCACTAGTTGGTGCTCAGTGCTTTAATGTTTTTGACACTTGTTAAAATCAGTGTTCAGTGATGTTTTACTTTTACAATCTTGTATTCCCTCCATGGTTTGAGGATTATTTTTGTATCAAGGACTTGTCGCCTATCAACACTAAATGTCCTGATAGTCATGTGCAATGTCAGCTTGTCATTTAAAGAGCTTGATTGGCATTTGAAAGAGGAAATTCATATCACAGAGGGAAGTGGGGTTGTATGCAGAAGGAAGCACAGATAATGTAGGTGTACTACTGACAACAGAGCAGAAGAATGACAGTTAAAAATCAAAGCAAGTTCACTCATATAGTGAGTTATTTGGCACAGACTCTTGTTGGAGAAATTTGCTTGCCTTAATGTCATTTTCACTTAGTGCTCAGTGCTTTAATGTTTTTGACATTGCTGTTGTAAAAATACGTTTCACAGGGTTAAAGGATGACAATAATTAACCCTCAGCTGCAGATCTTGTATTCCCTCGATGGTTTGAGGATTTTTGTATACAGGACTTGTCGCCTATCAACACTACATTTCCTGATAGTCATGTGTCAATGTTAGCTTGTCATTTAAAGAGGAAATTCAGTGGGTGTAAATATCACAGAGGGAAGTGGGGTTGTAAGCAGAGGGAAGCACAGATGATGTAGGTGTCCTGACAACATAGCAGAGTAATGATAGTTAAAAGTCAAACTTACTTTTATGAAGTTCACTCATGTAGTGAGTTATTTGGCACTTGTTGGAGAAATTTGCTTGCCTTCATTGTAATGTTTTTTTCAATCGTATGATGCACATGTTTAAAGGGGCTATATGTAAGTATCAGAAATTGCTTGTTAACAGTGACACCTGTGGCCGTTAAGTCAACAACAGTCAGCATCCTGTTGCTCGCGCTTGTGCTCACACAACATAGACGTGAGTGAGCATCGGTCAAAACGGTGAGGCGACACACAAGACTGAACGTGATTGACATCAGCAACATTAGCCAGCTAAAACCACAATATCACTATATTTTTCACATGCTTGGCAGTAATGTTGGCTTATCTGTCCAATATGAATTTTGCCAGCTCGGGTTTTGATACCAAAAACCAAACAAGACTCCATGATTTGGAGGCCTGGTCGATGTTGATCCTAGTTTTCCCCCCCGACGTCAGTCACATTCCTGTTTTTCATGACGGGATTTACTAGATACAACTTCGTTTTTTTGTGCTTCCATGGAGTTTGTGGTGGAGACTGGTCGTTTGTTGGTGTTAGAGAACTCCATTTCTAGTTAGCCATCGTTGCATGTTGTTAGCCCTGTAGCGGAGCTGAAGGGAGTAAAGGCACTTGTGAGCGTGCATGACGTCACATCCGTTGGATTTTCCCGGCCCACATTCTTCACATTAAAATCAGTCTACAGGCTGATAAAGGAAACCCAGAAAGTTGCAGAAGGTCTCATTTTTAAGGTTAGGTTACAACCTGTTCACACATTGGCAAAAAAAAAAAAAAAAGATTAAAAAACTTGTATATGTGTAAAAAGATACATACAGCCCCTTTAATTAATCTCTAGTACATTATTTTGAGGGTGTTATTTGCAGTATACATTTAAGCCAGCATCATTTAAAAAAAATGTTAAGGTGTTTTAGAGCAAATTTTCTTTTTTGAAACAATCATATCACTCTTAATGAAATCACCAATGATTCTTGATTGTTTGTTTTTTATTCCCCTCTAGATTACTTTGAAATGCCTTTCTTTGACCTCTGAAGCACTCAGGATCCATTAATGCATGATAAACAGAGACATACTGGAGTAATACGGATCTGCATAGGTGACCTGTATCACCCATACTCCAGGAGAGGACAGACTGAGCCAGGGAAAGGGGTTCCTGTCTTTTCCCGATCCCCTCCCTGCCTGGTGGCCACCTGTTGGACGGTGAGCAACTGAGTCCAGCTTGGAGAGTCCCGGCTGCGGCCTGGCACCCTGCCCTTATGGGGCAGCAGCCGGGGAAGTTTGTAGGGGACCAGAGGAGACCTAGTCTGCCGGCCTTCATCAAGGGTGGAAGGAGGGAGTCGTCACGCCATGGGACCCAGCCCTGTAACGTCTTTGCTGTGCATGGTAAGAGCAAATATTTCTGTTAAGACCCTTGTAAGGTCACTTGTCTTTGAGCATCATGTGTCCCCTCAGGCCAAGGATGAAATACTAAGACATCTGTCTGGCACATTACTTTTCAACAAAGTACATTACATAATGAAAATGTACGTTTTGTTCTCTGTTGTGAAAAAGCAAGATCTAAGATGCAGAAGACGTTTACATACGTAATTAGAAATCGCAAGAGGGTACACATAGCCTCAACACCGCTGTGGTTGCATCTTCAAGTATGCAGCTTGCCAGCTGAATAAAAGACTGCAATAATCAAACTTAACCACACATTGATAATACGAGCAGCTAACAAAGCCAGGGTCTAACGTGAGGGTAGCAGTGTTTTCTACTGGCACATGCACGTTGTTTGAAGTGTTTTGAAGTCACTGACACACCGTCACACTTCCTAATTTCTGGTACTCGCTGTTAAAAATACCATCTGCATTTGATTGATATTTGCACTCGTGTTGTCAAAAATATCGAAGTATCGATTCAATACATGTCGATACTGAATATGTGAAACAGTTTCAAGACCCATTTTCCACAGTATCGATACACAAGTGCCAGCTACGCTTTCTGCTCTCTCTGCTCTCCGACAGTGAGTTGACACGCGCACACACACACACACACACACACACACACACACACACACACACTGCTATCTATCTTTGTGGTATTGAAGATGGTATAGAATATAGATATTTTTCAAGGTATTGTATGAAAGTTAGAAATTCTAGTATCGTAACAACACTAATTTGCTGATATTAAAGTAAGTGTTAACAGAACTAACTTTGGTGTTGGATTTTTCCCGCCGACTTTTGATTACACTTTACCGTTTTCTAATCTAGAAATTTGTTTACAGCTGTTTTTAGATGTAAGAAATTCTTCTCTAACTAGAATTTTGGTATTACCTTGAATAAATGTGTGCTGGGAAATGTTTTTGTCACTACAGAATTTAAAATACCAAACAGATTGTGGACCTTTGAGATATTCCTTAGGGGTGTAAAGGGATAGTTTCTTTGACATACAGTGGTTTGAATTACTCGCTGGTATTGATATCGATGCATGTTAGCATAGGCTATTGATCCTGTGGTCTGAGATTTCCCAGCCATCTGTTTGTTAAACAGAAATGAACAACAGCAACTGAACAATTTTTTTGTATTTCTGACATTTGATTCTACTGTCAGACTTCTCTGAATCCATTTACGAAAATAGTTTCATAATACAGAGAGATTGAAGCAATGTAAATTACCTAATGTTAAATTTTGGTAATACTCTCCATCAGGAGAATATGTATGGACTGCACACAACTTAGTAAGATCGGCCAACTTCCCATCACAGAGAGTCACAGCAGTCTTGTGGGGGAAAAGTGCATTAAGGATGTGCACTGTGTGGCCTGATGATATGGACACAGGATTCTATAGGACAGCTTGAAGCATAGGGCACACAGTAAAAAATTAGTCTATCCTTGCCCTTACCCCTGCCCTGGCTAAGCCTGCCTTAACTGAGGAACAGATGTGTACCTCCACATCTATGATGTAAAGGAGGTTTTGTAATGTGGCAGAGTTTGTACATGTTGGTGTCTAGTGTGTACTACAAAGTGCTATAAGATATTCTGGATGTTGCAGCGAACAAACAGGCGGGTGTCTGAATTTCAGGCTGCACCTAACAATTATTTGCATTATCGATTAGTCTGCAGATTGTTTTTGCAATAAATCAATTGTCTGACTTAGATAATAGTGAAATTGCCCATAACAAGTTCCCAGAGCCCAAGAGGACATCTTCAGATTACATTTTTGTCCAACGAACAGCCCAAAATGAAGAGATATCTTGTTTACTATCATATAAGACGCAGAAAAGCAGCAAATCATCCCAAATGTGAAGCTACAATGCCGTGTGAAAAGTGCGATACAAATTGATTGCACAAGTAGGGAAAAAAGGCAAGTTTAGATGGATGGCTGTGGGATAAAAGGATACCTGAAATTGTTAGTGAATGAGTGAATGATTTTGGACAGACTGGAGCTGCATCAATTAATCGATTAGTTGTCCACTATTAAGTTAATTGCCGACTATTTTGATAATCGATTAATTGGTTTGAATAATGTTTTAAGAAAAAAAGTTTAAAAAAACTCTGATTCCATCTCCTTGAATGTGAATATTTTCTGGTTTCTTTGCTCCTCTATGACAGTAAACTTAATATCTTTGAGTTGTGGACAAAACAAAACATTTGAGGACGTTGTCTTGGGCTTTGGGAAAACACTGATCAACATTTTTCCCCATTTTCTGACATTTTATAGACCAAACAACTAATCGAGTTATCGAGAAAAATAATTGACAGATTAATAGACAATGAAAATAATCATTGGTTGCAGCCCTAGGACAGACCTAGTAGCCACAGACACACCTGAAACATGGCCCTGCCTGAATGAGCTAATCATGGCCTTGCTGCACTCCTCAGGGAGCCTCTTATGCCTTTGGGGAAGGCGAGCATGCTGCTGGCACAAAGCCTCACCATGCTTTGCAAAGCAACGACCCAATATCTACTATATCACACATGGGATGGATGTCTTATCTGGGGATGTTGCTTCCTGGAAGCAATGTGTCTGTTTCCTGGTTTACTTTTCCTGGTTAGCAGCTTTTGTTCTTTCCAATATCCCATCAAATGACAATTTGTGAGGCAAGCATGGCAGTGCACAGAGAGCAGACTTTTGTGGATTCAATCGTAACCCATAGAAACCAGTGGTGACCTCATCAGTTACTTCACTTCTCATTTTTATAGTCAATGGTTTGATATTTACTAGTTTTGGCTTGTGAAAGGGCCTTCATGGTGGTTTATGTCTCTTTTTTTTGCCCAGAGTAGCGCAGCACAATATAACCAAGGTACCGAGAGGCTTGTTCTCTATCATAACATCAAAAAAGAGCCTCATAAAGCTTTGATGCTTAATAATTAATACTCAGTGGAGGGAGAATAAAATGACAAAATCTAGAGGGCGATCATAACATTTCTATCTCAAGACATCAGTGGAAAGTATTGGTGAGGTAAACAGAACATACATTTATCAATGTTGATTGCTGAGCAAAATCTCAGATAAGATTGCCACCAATTCAGGAAAATTAATCTATCAGTTGCAGTCACTCCACAAAGAATCAGACAAAAGCACCACTTTAAATCTTGTGTATCTTTGAAATAAGTCATTAAGCATGAAAAAAGCATAAAAACGACTCATCGACTTAAGAAATCTTAGTCGACTAAGACCTAAATGACCAATTAATCGACTAAGATGGAGCAGCCCTAATCAGTTGAGAGAGCTAAAGTGTTTTAGCGTTTTAAAATGATCACATGCCATTGAACCGGATGCATGCCATGCATCCAGCTAACTGATAAGTTTACCAAATGGGTCTGTAGGGCTGTGAATGCCTCAGCAGGAATACTTTCCACTGACTCTAAGTCTTGCATAACACAGAGGGGGACAGGACAGGGAAGGTCAGAAAAACAGAATGAAAGCCTTTGCCGGTAAATGGATCGAATTTGGCAAAGGGTCAGTGACACGGGGCGTGCTTGTTTTCCCCTCTGTGCCCCTTTCCTCCTGTGATGAGCAGGTCAGATCATGAGAGGGGATGTGAGTCATAGTGCAAGAGGAGGGCAATATCAACACATGATTTTACATCGGTGTATTTTCTTCTTCCTGGTGAGCACCAGCTAGTTAACACTGGGCTAGCCAGCGCCTTGCTGCTTCTCAGCAGGCAGGTTCAGACCTCTGCATGCAGCTGCCTGTGAGAGAGTCGGAGACAGTGGAGGGCAAGCAAAGACCTGTCCCTGCTCTTGGCTCCTCTGTGTACTGTACAGCGGGGAGGTATGATCTCACTGGCTAGCTTGCACAGATCATAAGGATTGAGCAGGGTAGCACATTTCTGCAACCCTAACTCACACACTGTATTTCAAGCATTTTTTTTTTCTGTGTGTGGCTCAGATAACGGAGTCTCCTGGAATCTCCTTAAGTTGACCGTGGATCTCGTTGAATCATGGACTAGATTACCAACTGCAGTAGGTTACCAGGCCTGTTTAAGAAACAGGTCTGAGCACAACAGAGAAGAGTGTACTTGATTACTTCTCTCTAGTCTAATTTTTCTCCTTTGTGTAATGTTCACAAAATACAAAAATACATCCCGGATTGACAATATGTTTGTTCAGCTGTGGTTATTGCTGATGTTCAGACACTAATATCTACTAAAAATTGACATCAGTTTTACAGTTTAGAAGCCATCTATTATTACTATATATGTATGCTTTCTACTGAAGCTTGTCCCTGCCACGCCAGTGTCATTTATTATGAAAGTCACAAAGTAATTTAACTGAAACTGAATAAAAACAAAGATGGTGTGACCATGATTAGGATAAACCAGGATAAACACTGCTTTAGTCAGAGATTGTTCTGGTTATTATTCACATTAAAATGAAATTTGTTCCGTCAAATATGCGCCTCTCTCCTTCCTCTCTTAATTTTAGTAGGCAGGAAGTGGACTTGCTGTGTAAAAGTATTCAACAAAGGAATGATGCCTTTCATTTGTTTTCCTGCCATTCCCTGAAAAGGGCTGACTGAGGAAAGAGGAAAGCAGAGCGGGGTTTGGAGGTTGTAGGGTTCAAAGGAAAGAGGATCACAACAATATTGTCTGATTTGGTACTAACTTTGTAATTGCTGAGCCCTCATTTGACGCTTAAGGGGAAATTTGCCCCCTGGTGGCTACATTTATTTATGGAGTTAATGTGTTTTATTAGGGTACTTTACAACCGTGACCTAGATTAGTGGTTCCCAACCTTTTTCCTTAAGGGAGCCCTCTTCTATCATTGAGTAAACTGACGACCCCTGACTAAGTGACATATTTCATATTATATTCAATGCATAACAATAACAGTACAGAACAACTGATAAACTGTACAATTAACCCAAATAGTGATCGCAATAACTGCAGGAAGTTTGCGTAAAACGAGTGATTTGAATGGATTTTGAGCAGATTAGTTCCTGTGAATATTATATCAGAAATTATTTTTCCTGTTATTTTTAGGAACTTTTAATACAATTCTGTCTTTTTTAATTTTAACAATCCTTCATACTTAATAGGCTTCTTTTTTGTCAACTTCAGTGTTTTCTTCTCCCTGACATTTGGCCATTGTTCTATTAGCTCTTTGGTTGTTTTCTAATGCAGGACGAGGCTGTTTAGCAGAGAGGGAAGGCTCTGTGAATATAGTTGTGTTCAGGTCTTCACCGTGCCCTTATCCTGTTAATATCTTAAATAGTAAAACTTTAAAAATAACAATTTAATTTAGTTTTATTCACAAAAAAGAATGAAATGCTGATAGGCCAACTCTATATGTATTTTAAAAACGTACACCTTACACCCCTTAATTTCAAGATGGCCTTGCGACCCCCTGTGAAGCTTTGGCGACCCCTACTGGGGGTCAGGACCCCCAGGTTGAGAACCAGTGACCTAGATACCATTTTCATTGTGTGTGGTCAGGCTTAGCCAGAGAAAGACATTGATGCGTATGTGTGATTGGCACTCATGGTGGAAGACAGTAGAAACTTTTTTGACTTGAATGAATTGGCTGCCATGTTTGAATCAGTGGGCAATTCCGGGGTCTGAAAAGTGAAGCCAATGTGGAAGCGTCTTAAACTTTCATTTTTTCTAATATTCAGCAGGGGACGACTCTTCTCGTTGTGAAAAGAAGTCTGATTGTATAGAAGTCTATGAGAAAATGAGCCTACTAATCACTTGATTTATTACCTCAGTAAACATTGTAAACATGAGTTTATGGTCTCAATCGCTAGTTTCAAGTCTTCTTCAATACAGCATGATGTTCATTTAGTAAATTATGGTCCCATTTAGAGTCAAATAGATCATAAAGCAGGGGATGCATTAGAGCGTGGCTACCTTGTGATTGAAAGGTCTCTACCACGGCGTTGTCCAGTCTGGGAGTTGTCTGTGTTTTTCAGTTCATGAAAGTTAATGATAACCTTTTTGGTTGCCTAAAAATGTCTTATTCAGTATTCGGTTGTACTTAGCTCCACCCTCTCGTGTCACTTCTGGTTGCAAAAGACCAAGATGACGATGGCCAAAATGCCGAACTCGTGGCTTCAAAACAGCAGTCCACAAACCAATGGGTGACGTCATGATGACTTCATCTACTTCTTATATACAGTCTATGGTTTGACTTCATCAGTGGTTAGATCAAGAGCATCATAGGCTCTGATCATGGTTGCACATCGTATGTCACAGTTACTTTAACCGTAAGGTAATTTGACATACAAGGAGTGCAGTAATTAAACTATATTGCCTCTAAGCAAATGCATTCCTGACAACTTTCAGTTATGCAACTTTTAATGCAAACCATGCAATAAGGTTCTGAACTCTGAATATATTACAAGAGAGTAGTTTGTAGTCCTACTGTTTATATTCAGTCATTTTGTTCATGAAAATGTGCCTTTGTATGAAGCTTAACCCATTAGCTGTAAATCCCCCTAAAACTACTGGACTACTGGAAAACAACAACAGCTGGAAACAGTGTGAGGGTTTAACAGACAGCGGTTTTGGCATGGGATTGGCCACTGATTGCCCTCGTTGTCTCAAAATTTTTACTACGGCCAACTTTAATTTGTAGACAACAAAAAGAAAACGGTGCCAATTTATGGTCACCAGCCAGACGAATTGGGTTACAGAAGATGTAGGGACCTCTTGCATGTTGCTTCTTGCTTGGAGAGGTTTCAGTATGGGCACAACAGGACATTTTTCTTCTTACTCACAAGCTTCACCCCACAATTTTTCCCTGTTTGATGCCCGGAGGCTAGACTGGCAAAGCTTCAAGTATGTTCAAGGCACATTATAATGTGGGGATGAAGGAAGATGACACCCCGTTTGTTCATTGTCTTTATTTGCTCATTTCTATTCAGGGTCATCGGGTGCTGGAGCAGTATGTACAAGGCAGAAAACAGGAAAACACAGCGTGCCGGTTAACATTGTGTCCACGGGCAACTAAATAACAAACCGTTTGACTTGCACGTCTGTGGAGCACATAAAAGGGAAAATATGCGAACACGGGGGCGTCCTGGTGGTCTAGGATTAATGCTCCGTCCATGCCCCACTTTCCCAGTTCCAGTCTGTCTAGGGATCCCTGATGCATGTTATCCCCAATCTCTCTCTCCTCTCATTTTCTGTCTATTTCCGTCTATATAATAAAAACATTAACACTTGTACAAGTAGCTAATAAGACCATGGGAGGTAATGTGTTCCAGCAGCACAGTGGCGATTTTAGACTCTTTTTAGGGGTGCTCAAGTACACCTGAATTTCATCTCAGCACCCATAAATATACTAAGAAAACCTAAGGATATTATGCTAGCATGCCGGGAAGGAGGCTAAATAATGCTCCAAAGTTAGGCTAAATTTGGCATGGCCATTTTCAAAGGGGTCTGTTGACCTCTGACCTCAAGATATCTGGATGAAAGTGGGTTCTATGGGTACCCACAAGTCTCCCCTTTACAGACATGCCCACTTTATGATAATCACATGCAGTTTTGGGCAAACTTTTTGCATGTAGTATAGAAGTTTTATTTTCACCTATCCTAAAATATTATATTTGAATATTTCTGCATACCTGCATCCCTAAACAGTCTTGGAATTGGATAAATTGGGTATGACTGGAAAGCTGAGACTCTTGTGGATCCAATGAGTCCAATTGTATTCATGTGTGATGATGTTAGTCCCCATAGTAGAGTAATATGCTACTCCCATGCAGTTTTGGGCAAAAACCATGCAGTTTTTTTGCAACCCCAAAATTGCTGCAACAACTTATGAGACATAATAGAGCATGGGAATTTGGACTAGAACAACTTGACACACAGTGCTGAGCTGCATCTCAAATTAATCTTCAGGTTCCCAGCTTTCAGATGATGTACACCACTTCTATGTGACATATACTGTTGACCTGCTATCTCCCCATAAAGACTCCCTGTACCCCTCTTCAAAAAAAAAAAATCATTCTTAGATTTTGCCTGTTAGAGACAGGGGACAAATAATTTCAAAGGGCTTTATTTAAAAAGCTTTAATACCCAGTATTCTTTATATAGTCATGATGTTACACACTCCGGTACAGTAGGTGGCGGCTTGTACCTTTAACGTTGGTAGTCCGCCAGTAAATCCAAAGGAGAAGAAGTAGGTAGTAAATTTCATGATGGCACAGATTAAAAACACAAATTATTTGAAATGTTAGCAAATAAAATTGCTGAATGTTCTGACAGAGAACGCTGGGTCAAATTGGTTATTACCATAAATACAGGTTATAACGGTATAACATTAACTGAGAAAAGTTTATCTACAGGAGAATAAATATTTGATAGGAATACAGAATGACTGAGACTACTGCATTACATTACATTATATTTTTAATTGTCATGTGGCGCCTGAACTTTGTGTTTTCCTTTTACATAAATAAAAACATTTCCACTGTTACTTGATGCAGAAAAGGCAGAAATTGGTGGATACAAATTCACCAGAATGCAGAAAATTAAGTGTTTGATGCTCAAAATTTCCTGGGGGCGGACCCCCAGACCGCCCACTTAATGTGTGTCCCCCCCAATGTTTAAACAAAACCTACGCCCTTGACTGTACACATGTCACATTCACATTAGGGGGCTGAGCCTTGTAGTCATGACAGAGATATATCAGATGTTGTGTTAACGTCTAGCTCCTCATCTGTGTCAGATTGATGTTTCTTGATCCACTACAAAGGTTTTGTCGAAGAGGCTTTAATTTTGAAATGATGGTGGTTAATGTACTTTTTAAAAGTCATATTTTGGGCCAAGATTAGACGGTTTAACCCCTCCTCTTCTCATGTAGCCGTTCAGTGACATCATTTGATTTCTGTGTGTGCGTGTGTTTTTCCTGCAGCAGCTGCATTCAGCGTTTATGCAGTAAGTAAATCCATTTCTCTTTTCGTCTGTCTGGCTCTTTCTTGGCTGGAACTCGAGGAATCTATACAGTCTATACACCAAATCTCCTCCCATGATCCCTGTGGGTTCTGGAGACGGGAGGAGGGGGGTTTGTGTCTGTGTGTGTGCGTGCGTGCACACCCACGTACATACCCACGCAGCAGGCGCCTCGTAGTTATGCTCATTCAGGCCAGCTGTTAGGCCCCTGGTGGCTTGTCCTTCGCCGTGGCTGGCCATGTCTCCAGACTAATGGGCACACACACACACACACACACACACACAAACACAGACTCTGTGTCACTCTCAAAGGACTCCTCCCTTATCTAATCTGTTTACTACTTAACCTTGATAGTGGTTTGATGGTCTTTTGGGATGGCATTTTGACACGTTTACCTGCAAAATTCAGTGTTAGTGTGTGTCAGAAAGGGTGGGTGGGTGGGTGGGTTGGTGTGTGAGACACATTTGTCCCTTGCCAGATGACACTTTGCTGATTAGTACGTGTTTTCCCCTCTCATCAAGTTTTGACCACCTGGAAAGGAGTCCATTTTATTACCACCCTAGCAGATGACTACTAGTCAAACCAGCTGTGTCCCAGTAAACCATGACAGTGTGACAGTGAGCCAGCATGCACAATACCAGGACCCTGAAACTGACGCTTAATGTTATCACACCTCTGCTCTTTCTACTCTGTCAACATGCTGTTCATGAAAAAGGCCTATTGTGTAACTTTAGTAAATTATCTGTTCAGTATGACCATATCAGTAGATTCCTGGCCTACAGCTTCTTCATCCTCTCCCTCTTGAAGCGGCCCACTCTGTTTTCTAGTGAATCACGTGTTTGTATGTGATCTGTTGCACCAGAGGTGTGTTGAGTAATATTGCCTTTTTTACACGGAGAAAAAGAGAGAGAGAGTTGAACACAGGGCAAGCCACAGCAGTGGAGTGAAGAATGTGACCTCTTGTGCATTCCTCCCTCAAATAACTGGTGCAATCCCCTTTCCCTCCCTCCCTCCCTCCCTCCTTTCTTCTCTCTTCCTCTTTTTGTCTTTCTCTCCTTTTTTGTCATCGCCTCCCTCTATTTCTTTGTCTTGCTTTGATTCTTGTTTTATGTGGATTTTAAATTTCATAGAACAGTTTTATAGACATGGAGAACAATAACAAAAACAAGCAACTGGCTAAAATAATGAGAATCAGCAGACAATAATGGAGCACACAAAAAAAATCTCAGTATACAACAGTAAACCGAACATAAGCAGCATTGGTAAGCAACACAATATGGTTACATGGGCGTGTGGTATGCATTTTTTGATAGTTAACTGTTATCTGCCACTATTACTGTCATGTAAGGCAAGGTCATGCCGCTTTTTATGTACGTTATGGATGGTTGATATTTAGCTACCCCGTGTTTGCTCTCAAGCTGCATTATATGCTGTTTTACAAAAACAAATGTAGTTGGTGTGCATGAAATGATGCCTGCCATTGGTTAGTCCATAACATTTAAAACAGTGAGTGCACCATACTTGACATAGTTCTTTTCTGGTTTGATTTTATATTAAATTTAAACAAAAAAATTTGGTAACATTTAAAATGAATTACATTGCTGAAGAAAAAAAGGGGGGAAAAAACTCCTGAAGGCACAAACAAAAGCGCAAACCAAAGATTTTTCCATATACATAAGGTACACAGTGTTTTCACTCAGAACAATTGAAAGTGTAAGCATGTCGGTTTAGGACAAACAGTCCTGTTGAGTCATTGACACTCACCCAGCTTTTTGTTATTTGGATTCACTTCAGCGTTTGCAACAGTGTATGTTATGAGATCTGGCCTTGAGATAGCCCAGTTTCTGACAAAAAATAATTATCTACTGAATATATTGTTTTGTTTATTGAACTCTCATGTATCAGTTGCTAAATTAGATGAGGGATGTCACGGCTACTAGAAATGAAGAAGTCAATACCAATACCAGTGAAATTTCCCGATTCTTGATACCAATTTGATACCACGGTAAAAACCAAAAGTGAAACAATAAATCCCATGTACTTCAACATCCACTCCTTGTATTACCATTTGCCTAATGGTTGTTGTTAGGAAGTTAAACAGGTCATAATTTGAACACACCATGATAATGTTAGAATTTACCTTCGCTCAATGCTAATTTTTACTGAATGAGTGCATCATAATGTAAATCAATGGCACATACAACACTCGCATGCATACCGAGAACCTCCAAGTTGGGTTAGGAATGCAGAGCGGCAGCTCTTCGCCACCCGGGTCCACGCACACACACACACACACACACATACACACACACACACACACACACACACACACACACACACACACACACACACACACACACACACAGAAAAAAAACACCCCCTGTTCCCCCCACTCCATGCCCGAGCAGGCAGCCCCAGCTCCAGACGCAGCTGTTGTTTTCTCTGCAGACAACCTGCTACCTTGGATGCCAGCTCTGTCTTTTTGTAAAAATTTCAGCCATTTATGGGCCCTCTTGGTCAGAGAGCTTCCCCATGCAGATTACGGGATAAAAGTCACGTCACAAGGGCATTTTTCTTCTTGAGAAAGCCTTTATATGAGTTTGATTTTGCTTAGAGTGTCGCAGTACCTAGAGTTTGTTAAATATTTTTTTATATTTGATTTCCATTGAGCAGGAATGAACAAAATCGTATCCACTTAGGCATCGTCTGATCTGACTGGCCAGTTACATTATTGTCTGGTTTGTTTTTTTCCCCTCACCAGTCCAGTCCATACAGTACTGGTATGCTGTCCTGTCCCTTTGTGTTGTGTTAAGCTCCTCTTCGTAGCGCTATAAGAGGAGGCCTGCTATGCTTGCTGCATCTGGATCCACTTAGACACAAAGAAGAAGCGAAGCAGCTCCACTGCTGCAGCCGGAGAGCCTCATAGCCAGCTAGTCGCTCGTCGATGTATCTGTTTCTGTTTTTACCCCCAATGGGCATACAGACAAATGGGGTCTTTCCCCCAGGCGTCTAGATAACATCTCAAAGACATTTAAGGTTGATAGTCTGTAAAAACAAACTCTGTCCTGTTTACTGTGTCCGTCTGCTTTTATTCAGGTCTCTTTTAATGCTGTTGAATTGATAAATTAGACCCACAATAATAGCAGAAGCTTTAATACTAGCTTTCTCTTTCTATTGCTGTATAACTGCAAACCTCCCACTCATACGTACACCCTTTTACTGCTTTCTCTCCCCCTCCTGAAAGAGTTTGGCTCCCCTCGTCTGCACACTCATAAAACAATGGAATATAAAAAGTTGTGCTTTCATTCCAGCTCTCTGGGTCAAATTGATCAGTTTAGCTAGATTCTGAAAACGACTGGATTAACACCCTCTCCTCTCCACACATGCACACACAGGTTGCTATTTGTCAGTTGAGCTCATTTGTCTGGACTCTCTTAATTTCCACAAACCTTTTCAACACAATGATTAGCGTAGCATTTTATCCTTGACAAGTGATGAATGGCCGTGTGCATTGGACCTGGCGTTCGTGTTTGCTCAAAGTATGAAACTTTAACTCTGGGCTAGCATGCATACATTTTCTATTCTCTGCAGGTTTGCATATTTTTGGCGCTACATAGTTTTGTCTGGGCCTACAGCAGCAGTCGATCGCGTGGAGAAATGAGCAAAGGTTCTGCTTAGTCACCTGGTTTGTGTTGCCCTATTCTATGTCTGTCATCGTGATAAAATGGTTTCTTGAGTTCCGCTCCAATAGGTCGACTTGGTTTAACTCCCTCTGTCTCAGCTCTGCGTGCTAGTAGGTCTGCCCGGCGCGTCTGTATTGAGGATTGTTGTACAGCTGAACTGACAGCGGACTGTTTACGGGTCACCCCAAATGAGAGGGATTTGGCGGGAGAGAGAGTCTGTGTCTGAGCAGAACGAGAATGCACATAAAGTGGATTTCATCATAAAATGTGTTTAATGACCTTTGGGTCAGTTTCACTGTTTCCATGTAAAATAACAAGCCCGGCGAGAATCAACATAAAGGACGTTGTTTGCCTTTTGTTCTCTGTGTGCAGATGGTGATTTCTGCACATCAGAAGCTTTAGAAACTATTTGAATTTGCTTGCAAGTTTGCTTCTGTATGTTCAGTCTCACTGATGTCCACGTTGGTAAGTTATTACCACCTCAGGCCGATGCTAGAGCCCTTAACCTTGAACCAGAGCAGCCACTGTTTTGTTCTTAAGTGTCCTCTCTCCCTGTGGACAATGCTAAGTGGAGAATTATGTGGAACTCTAAACTCCTTAACCTCATGTGCTGGTCTGCACGCCTCAGACACTCTGGCTGCGTTCTCCAGAGAGCCCTGAGTAAACAGCCACATGCACACACACACACATCCATACACCACATACATACTAGGGCTGTGTATTGGCAAGAATCTGGCGATACGATACGTATCATGATACAGGGGTGATGATTCAATATATTGCAATATATTGCGATACTGTAAGCAAGGCGATATATTGCGATTTTTCTTTTTTTTTCAGATTTAACTTTAGGAAAACTGTCATAGTATAAATAACACCATATGTAAAAAATTTGAGGAAACAAGACTCAGTCAAAACAGAGTATATGGCTATGTTGTGTTTTGTGAATTTGTGGCAAATTTGTTATCCAGATAGTCAGTGGTCATGTCTATAATGTTAAATCCAGCAGTACATGTCCACCGGGTCCAGCGAGGACACTAGGGGACGCGCTGCTCCACTCAACTGGCCGTTCAAGCGGCGACGTGACCTATCGTTAAATGCTCATGATTGGTCCCTGGTTTTCTGCTTGCTGTTTCAAACAGGAAACAACATGGCCGCCTGCTTGTACACTTTCTGTTATTCCGTCTAAACGATCCACCCAAATCTACTTCTGAAAGCACTTTAAACGAGAAATAGGCAATGCCACTGCTGAATCTCGATTAAATTTAGAACTAGATTGCCTAGTCAACTTGCTCCAAGTTTCGTGAGCCAGACGTGTTGGGCTTGACGGGTTCAGTTGCATAATGGACCGCCCCCCGCCTTTTCATTTTGAAAGAGCAACGCCCAATGAGGAAACACTCGGCCGATCAATCTTATAACTTCATCACTCAGTCAGTCTCTCAGTTGCGTTTCTAGGGCTGGACCTCTGCTGTACAGCCAAAAAAGTCACTGTGTGAAACTATGGGGACTAACATCATCACGCATGAATACTGTTGGACTCATTGGATCCACAAAAGTCTCAGCTTTAAAGTCATATCCAATTTATGCAATTCTAAGACTATTAAGGGACCCCAGTATGCAGAAATATTCAAATACACCATTTTAGTATAGGTGAAAATAACACATTTGTACTGCATGCAAAAAACTGCATGTGATTATCATGAAGTGGACATGCCTGTAAAGGGGAGAATCGTGGGTACCCATAGAACCCATTTTCATTCATATATCTTGAGGTCAAGGGACCCCTTTTAAAATAGCCATGCCAGTTTTTCTTCGCAAAAATTTTGTGTAACCTTTTAGAGCGTTATTTAGCCTCCTTCGCGACATGCAAGTATGACTTGGTTGGTACCAATGGATTCCTAAGGGTTTCTAGTTTCGTATGATGCCAGTATCTTGCCCTATAGCTTTAAAACTGAGCCTGCTATAACCTTTGAAAGACAGAATAGCGTCTGGGTCCGCCGGCGGATTTTAAAGAGGTTAATTAAAAATCGATACACCATTTTGGAGAATCGTTACAGTATCGCAAAACGTAAGTACACTTGGCTGTGACTGCAGGGTTAGACAATCAAGTGAACCATGTGCATAAATGCTATTAGAAACCTACGCGGCTTCGTCTCTCTCCCCGTCTCCCTCCCTCATCCTCCTCTGTAATTAGAAAGCTTGCTCGGTTTATTAAAAGTGTAATAACTCTTGTTACATGGCTTGGATGGACAGGATTTACGCCAAGTGTTACATTTCTAACATTATTAGACAGAAATCAGGCAGTCCTCAAATATTATTGTAGTATTGTAACATGTTAATATCTAAAGTTATATAAGTTGGTTCATAATTGATAGTTAGGATTTGAAATATGACGTTGTGACATGTCAAATAGGGCTGCAGCTTACAATTATTTTCATTGTCAATCTGTTGATTATTTTCTCGATTAGTTGTTTGGTCTATAAAATGTCAGAAAATGGTGAGAAATGTCTTGTTTTGTCCACAACTCAAAGATATTTAGTTTACTGTCATAGAGTAAAGAAACCAGAAAATATTCACATTTAAGAAGCTGGAATCAGCTCATACTCAAACCAATTAATCAATTATCAAAATAGTTGCTGATTAATTTAATAGTTGACAACTAATCAATTAATTGTTGCAGCTCTAATGGAAAATATGGAAAATATGGATTCATGTCACCATTATGTAAATGCTATAACACCAGTATATTGTGTGAATGGTAACAGTTGCTGCCTCAGAGTTTGTGAATACAACCTAAAGATTTAAAGAGCAGGATCAGGAAAGCAGGAGGGGGGGCATATGAGAGGAAAAGAGCCAAAATCCATCCCATGGGTGGATGTACGTCAGCTAACTGTTAACATACACGGCCCCGGATTATAAAACGCGAGCGAGCGATTCTCCTATGAGCTCACTTCCAAACAATGTGCTTCATGTTTCTCCATCTGCAACCTTTTTTCCTCTTCCCTCCTCCATTTTTTATAGCCCTTCTCTCCTCTTCCCTTCATCCTCTCATCTCCCCAACACTTTGTGACTGCGGTAAGTTAATGGGCCTTTCTCAGAATTTGAGGAAGCCTGCATTTCTTCTTAATTGGTGTTTGGGGTGGAGCACGAGAGGAACACAAATGTTTGCCATACCAGCACTGCAGCGATGATGTCGGGCGGGGTGCCAAGTGACTGGATGTACAGGGTTTTGAGGTCATTACTTGCAAAGAGACTGAGACTGAGCCATGATTAAGAATACCCATAGATGCTAATGAGAGCATCACCAAACATAAGCATACAATAACTTTAAGTATCAAGACTAGTAGATGTGGATATGTAGTGTTAGGCTAGTCCATGTCAAGTCTGTAATGTCACCTGTGGTTTTGAGTTGTTTGGATTCCTCCCAGTTCAAAATCAAAATCTTAATGTTGACCGCTAACTACTGATCAGGAAATGATTTGACAACTTCAGAGCACCTTTTCTGAACTATTTCTGCTTTTCATTTACCTCGGAAGTAGGAGCTTGGAATGACATCACACCCGAGTTGACCGCGTTCCGGTAAAACAAGTCCGAAAACTTAAAGGGGTTTGCTCCAGCCAGGTTAGCCATTGTTTGCAATACTAGTGGATAACAACGCATTACGACGGTATTTTGCGCATATAAACACCGTAGCAACATGTCTACAGATAGAAATTGGACAGTATTATGTGTACGATTGATTTAATGAGACACAAATAAGACAGAAGTGCTTCTAAACAGTATATTACTACAGCTTTTTTACTGTTGATGCACAGAACAGCCATCTTGGATTTTGAGGTCGGAAATCCAGCTTCAGGGGGTGTTCCAGTTGAAATTTCCGACTGGGAACTCGGAAATTACGACTTCCCAGTTCAAATGGAACGCAGCATAAGCCTTCCCACAATTGAAGGACTGGTTAGACTGTCAGAAGTCTCCTATAAAGCGAGCATAATAATACACATCATATGAACCCTTGATGATACATGCACAGCCATTAGCAACCTTGCTCATAAACGTAGTCAATAATAGCCTATATCATGTGGGAATAGCCCATTACTCAGACAGGCATGACCTTATCTTTGGATTTTTTTAGTCCATTTCCCCTCTTTCGACTTTATTCTCCTCATATTTCTCCTTGTATTATATGCACATGAATCAATTTTGTCTTCAGAAACATCTGTTTATTGTTCTCTTCTCCTCTCCTTGTATTACTTGCCAAGTGGACCAGTCAACCTATCTTCCAATATTTGCAAACCTTCTGCTTGACATAAAGTTTCTGTCCGTCAACTTACAGACATAGATAAAGACTCAGATGTTACCGCTTTCACTTGATGTTTTTAAAATGGAATCAAAAGCTGTTAAAGCTATTGTACTATGTATATTTTTTCTGTATGGGGCATTTTTTGCTCCCTCATTGTAAATTCCAGTGACCAGGCACTCATGCTATGTGCTATTGTGTCATCAAGCCGGCTTCCCACCAGTATGTGATCATCCACCAGACTGGGCTTCTTATCTCGGAAGTGATGTTGGTCATTTAAACGGAAACATATTTGTCAGACAGAGTCAGTAGATCATAGCTGCTCTTGTGTTTTTTAATGGTTTCAATCTTCAGCTTAATGACGGCCTACAATCCTTTTAGCCCATATAACACAAGCCCATATAAAACGCATAACATTATCCTGCAATAAAATAGAGAGTACACCTCAGAAGCTATTAAAGAGTTCCATAATCTCTCTGACAATAACAACATGAGTTTCACTAATGCAGTATTTGTTGCATGGCTATTGTTTTGAATTGCATTCGGTCGTATGGGTGTTAATGATTGTCTTCATCCTCTGTAGATGGCCTACTACAGTTAAGCAGTTAATTCTTTAATTTAATAGAATTTGAACATAATTTGAGCTTTTTTCTCTTAAAAAATTACTCAAAGCAATAAATTGATTATCAAAATAGCTGCAGATTAATTTAATTTTTGACAACTAATCGATTAATCGTTGCCGTTCTAGTTTACTTAGATGGAGCAACAATCAACAATTGTGAGAAGAGCTCAAACATTACCTTTTTGACAGATGCCATCAACATTCCCAGATGCATTTTTAAGAGCAGCTTATCTTTTCAGCCTTTTCAATAGATTTACTTCCAGTCGATTTAGTTCAGAAGTATGACTAAACCTCCGAGTGAGATGTGTATCGCTACACTTTGAGACAGCTGAGAAGAAACAGAAAGAGATTTCAAAGAAGTTGTGTTGCAAGACAGCTTGGCTTCTGCCAAGGATTATTTCTTCCTTCCAGATATGGCCAAACCACTGCTGCCTTCTAAAATCACATGGTCAGACATGTTTCTCCAAAGATCAGAAGATAAATGTTGTAATTGTTGATGAATTCAAATGTGTTGCTCACTTCATTCCCATTAGAATTAGCCTAGAGCAAATGAGCCTGCTGAAGGCTATACTTTCCTCCCTGTGTGCTACTCTTGATTAAGAGCTTTAGCGTTGTCTTTAACAGCCCGGTCCTGTTTCCAGAACTGATTCCTCAACCTGTAAACATTTCAAAATAGAGAGAGGGAAAACGCATGGTCAAAAAGGAGAGAGAGAGCAGCAGCAAGACAGTGAGAGGGGGGAAGGGGGTTTAAAAAGTTGGAGGAGGAGCTTCTTGTAATCGTCTCATGACTTCCACTGAAGGGAAGAAGAACTATTTATGGTCTTCACTGAATCTAAACTTAAATCAGCTTTTGTCTCGTATTGTTGGTATGAATTTTGGGTGCTGTTGTTTGTGTTCTTATTGTGTGTGTGTGTGTGTGTGGTAGCGGTCTCTCCCTCTCATTGTGTGTTTGCTGCTGGAGGTGGGAGGGCTCAGCTGATGTCATTGAGTGCAGCAGGCTGAGCCTGAAAGAGGCCCTTTGTTGGCAGCTGTAGCACGAGTAGTCCCTGTGCCTCAGATACACACTCACACAGGGGACAGCAGAGAGGAATGGCACCGCTCAGACTGCCCTACTGCCCACTCAACTGACACATCTGCAGGTCGAGCAAGCTTTTGGACCAAACCCGCGCTTTTGGATAGTTGTTTTATCTTTACAGAAGTGGAGCTGACCAAAACCCAAAAGCAAAAGAGGGAGAAAAAAAACATGGAGACGCTCAGAAGAGAAAGTTGACTTTGCCGGACAGCGGACTCTGCTTTTTCTGTTTCGGAAAGGAGTGAGGAGAAAAAGGATTTTCAGCAGCTGAAAAGGACTGAGGAAAAGAAAGCCGATATATTTCAACACCTATTTCGGCTTTGTGCTGTTTCTCTGTTTGTCAGTTTTTGTCTTGTGTTTGAACATTTCTCCTGTTGGACACATGTAGAGGGGGAAACGTTCGAGGGACGTCTGATTTGAACAAGCAACAACATTTTCAAGCGGGAAGGGAAAGAAAGCAAATGAAAATGTTGGAGATATGCCTGAAATTGGTGGGGTGTAAATCTAAGAAAGGCCTCTCGTCCTCCTCCAGCTGTTACTTGGAAGGTAAGAATACTTTGTGATGGTGTTAGTGTTGTCTTTTACTTCGGGTTGTGATTTTAAAGTTTATTTTGTAGAAATAGAAAACAAAAATTAAAGTAGAGATTTCACACACACACAAAAAAGCAGAGAGAAGGATAAAAGAAGACCGTGTAAAGGCTCAACAATGATTTCTGCACTGTGGAAACAGAAGAATGGGGAGGGGAAAGCAGAGTAAGCACAGGGGAGGGTGAGGGAAGCCAGACACACTGGCTAGCTGAAGAGGAAAGAAGTGGAAAAAGAGACGGAGAAGAGAATACAAGGAAATCTGACTCCTGGTCGTGTCCCACTTAACTCTTGTTTATGAGGAGAGGGGATCTAATCTCAGTCTGCGCTCTCTCTTTTCAGCTCTCTGCTATGTTCCAGTACTTGGATCTTGTTCAGTGCTTCTATAATTGATTTAGAAGATAACATATATCTATATATTTCACACACTCTCTTTGTAGTATGCAGACTAGTGATTACGTCTTTTCCATTACTTCTAATTACACAGTTCTGGTCACAGTTAAAGGGGGTAATTGATTTGTCCATGATGTATGAAGGGGACACAAGGGGAGTTCGAAGAAATCCAGGGCACATTGAGTCTGTACATGATCAACATAGTAATTGATTGGCAATGGAAGACTCAGTGAAGTCTCATGTGGGCCAAAGATTGCGCAACCAATGATTTAATAGAGTTAATAGTCCTGGTACGCTCCCCACTGAAGTGGATGATAAAGAGCCTCTAATTTCCAGACCATATGGTACAAGGCACAGCAGATCTCATGCTGAGATGTTCCAACCCAAAATTAAACGTTCTAACCTGAACTACTTGATTAGAGCTGGAGGCACCGTTTGTATTTTTCTCCAAGTAGTAATCAATTTGACATCATTAGAGTGAAGATGAGCATAATAGCAGGAAAATGCAATTTAAATATTCTATGACGTCTTGTAGTTATTCTAAATAATGAAAATGGTGCTTTCCTGCATAAAGTGGTGTTGTGTTGTCCCAATTCTTGAATTTCGATACCATGGGAAAAAATTGACACAACATTAAGGGCATAACATTTTTGATTTTTAATAAAAGACAAATAGCGGTGTGTGTGTCAACTCTCAGAGAGAAGAGAGAGCCGAAAGCGCAACTGGTACCCATGTACCAGTGTATCGATACTGCAGAAAATGAGTATTGAAACCGTTTCAAATATTCATCACCGATATGTATCGATACTTACAACACTAGAGTGCTCCGGGGATGACGTATTTCTGTAGGCCAACCCGGAAGTTAGCATCGCACTGGTTCCCTCGACAAAAAGCTAATGGGACTTTTCCTTTCGATTTTGGATTATTGCAGAAAATAAACTATGACAAAACAAGCAAACATATATGATACTTGCACATTTTGTTCCGCAAGATAATCTTCACATAAACACCACTTTTATGATTTTTGAAGCGTAAATGCGATTGCCAGAAGTAAAAAGCTAACGTCAGGCTATAAATGAACTACACCAGCTATTCTCAACCACAGGGCCGGGGCCCACTGGTGGGCCTCAGAGTGCCATCTAATGGGAGTTACTTCCAAACGGTTAGATTTACCTCTTTAAAATCCAACGGACGCTATTCTGTCTTTCAGAAGCTGTAGCATAAATAACGCTCCAAATTTACGCTAAATTTTGGCAAGAAAAACGGGCATGGTCATTTTCAAAGGGGTCCCTTGACCTCTGACCTCAAGATATCTTAATGAAAATGTGTTCTATTGGTACCCACCAGTCTCCCCTTTACAGACATATATGTCTCGGATGCAGTGACACAAAATGGAGTGGTTTTGAAACGAAAAAGTGATATTGGAGACAACCCTGCACCAGTAAAAGCTCCAAAGCGTGTGGTGAGGAAATATGACCCTGAATTTACTGAATTCATAATGGCAGGCAGTGATGGGTGAGGGTAAGCTGAATATTTATGTGGGTCATTACAGCTGACAGTGGCATAACACATATTTCTAGCCCAGTTTGACATTTATTTGGGAAGGTGGTCCTCGGAAATGTTTTATTAATTAGTGCAGAAATGCTAACTCATTTTGAGGTTTTAGGACTCATTCCTGCACCACTCTGGTCTGAACATCCTTTCATTAACGTAATATCTCCCACAGTGGGTAGAACCATATCAAATTCATTATCTGAATCCCCTTGTTCTCCACCACATCCCTCTCAGGTGATGCAAGAGAAATATGTAAGATAGAGATTTTTCCTGTCTCATCCCTCAGAAATATTTGGGTTAGGAGGACTAGGGTCGACTTCATGGGAGAGGACCACATATAGATTCATGGTTTTGGAACCAGATTACTGCTGGTTTCTTTGATTCCAGTCATTTAAGATGACTGGAATCAAAACTAGCAGAGCTCTCAGGACCAAGTGGAACCAGACATCATGTTTTTTAGTTTTTTTAAGTCTGTTTTTTTAAGCAATTTCTGTCTTGCATCAGTGTGTGAGTTTGGACGCATTCCCATTGCTCATAGCTATGAATTCTTTACAAGTTCCACACACATTTAATCATTTAGAGTGTCATCTTAGTAATGCAGCCAGGACATGCTGCAATTCCTCCCACTGCATGACTCTGGAGAACTGATAATGTTACCTTCTTTCTGTTTCTTTCTCACCCACGTCCTGAGTTTCCTTTTTCATATTTTCTATTTTCCTCTCTCTTTTGAGCTTGTGTTGTTACGGCCCATGTGTCAGTGTGCTGTCGCCCTCTCACAAAGAGCTGTGGTATTTGTGGCCTGTGAAGTGGACATGTGTGGCATGGGCTGCTCAAATGCGCTGCCCACACACTTTATGACCAGGCCAAAGTCTGGACATATGGTATGTCTTGCTGGCTCTCAGGTCTGGCCTCGTGGAGCTCTTTTTCTATCTTGCTTGATCTCTGGCCTCCGCTTAAGCCCAGATTTGACAAAACATGGCCATACTTTTGACTTCAATCTAAGTGTTGTCTATATATTTTTTCTGTCTACAGTATGTGTAACCAAGGGATTAGGGCTGTGTGTTGGCAAGAATCTGGCGATATGATACATATCATGATATAGGGGTTACGATTCAATATATTGCGATACTGTAAGTAAGGCAATATATTGCGATTTTTAAAAAATCTAATTTTAGGAAAATCGTCATAGTATGAAGAACAAACCACCGTATGCACAAAATTTTAGTAAAAAAAGTTGACTTTTTTTATGCAATCCAAACAGTGGGATCTGCATTTGCATTGATCACAGTCCCTGTAACATCCACCATCATAGCACTACTTTAAAGGGCACATACACTGAGAGGGTGCATCTCTTTGCAAATGAAATAAAGTATTGCCTGAGTTCATCTTTGCATGCAAACTATTAATTAAAAATTGATACAGTGTTTTTGAGAATCGATACAGTATCACAAAACATAATATCATGATATTAAATTTGTTCAATATTTTCTTACATCCCTACAAGGGATAAACTGAAATGGAAATATTTGGCTGGTATTTTTTGTCATTTATTAAAAAAAGAAGTACAGAGTTTCTGAAGAGCCTCATGGCTTTTGTTTTTTCTGTTTTTGAACTATGTGATTATAGACCTAAAGTTTTGTCTTTATTTTATCATGAGGCACATTTTTATCTGCATCTTTGCCAGCTTAGGGAAGCACCCCTGATTGTTGCTCCAATATGCAACAGGTCCGTCTCCTTTTAGGATTGTAACCCACCTAAATATGAGTTTGAGCTGGGCAGTATGCTCTGGATGAAATCGAATCTGGTATGTTCTCGCAGGCAAAGTGGCAGGTTTGTGACCTAAAAGTAGCACCACATTTGGCTTTGATTGTCTCAGTGTGCTCAGGCTGGCGGGCTTAACTTGGCAGAAGAGGCTGTGTGAAAGTCTTTCATCGGCCTCCAAACACACTGGTGCCTGCAACTTGTCAACAATGGCATGTGACTGGCTGTGGGCCACATATGTTCTGTTTACTTCCTTAGGGTTAATACTAGTTAGTATTGCATGCTGCAAGTTCTTTGTTTACTTCTTGCTTTGAATCATATCTTCTCAAACAGTGACTCCAAAGCTCCCTCAGCTCGGTTGGACACAATCTCTGTTATGGTTGTACATCAACTCCCAGAAGCAGACTCTTCGTCTGGACTTCATGTACTCAACTAAATTCATCAAATTTTATAGCAATTCTTTTTCACCCACAGTCTGTCTTCAGCACTGTCACAAAAAGACCTTTAATTGGCAAAGAAGGCTGCTTTGGCAGGAAAATTATTTTTAATTATGTAGATAACTGTGTAGCCGTTCTCAATTAGTCAACCCCTCCCATCTTCAATTTTTTAAGTCGGGAGGAAGTGTATAAGAAAGGAGGTGGAGTTGCCATTCTGTTTAATAATTCTATCCAGTGCAATCAGACGTCTAATGGGAACTTTGCTTCTTTTGAATAAATTGCTCTTCAGTTGAATTCATCATGTCGATCTGCATTCTTAAACATTTACAGGCCACCTAAATACAGCGCATTGTTTTTGATTACTTCATTGAACTGTTGTTTGTCATGCATTGACTTTGACTGTGAAGTTATATTTGGTGATTTTAACATATTGACAACCTCCAGGACAGCGACACTAAAGAACCGTGTTGTATTCTGGATAACTACTCGCTAGATGGTTATGGTTAGGCTGAATTGTTGGGCAGGGAGTGTCGCAAGATTTTTTTTTGCAAGTTATCGCAATTTGGGGGTTACCTTCTAGACACCACCATCTTTGGACTTAATCATCCCGGAGCATCAAGACCAGGAGGGTGGCTCACATCACTCAGATCTTTAGACTGGCTTCCTGTCAAAGACTTGATTTTAAAATACCACTGTTGGTTTATAAAGCACTGAATGGTTGAGGGCCAAAATACATTCCTGATCTGCTGCTCCGTTATGAACCGTTCAGACCTCTCAGATCGTGTGCGACAGGTCTTCTTACTGTCCCCAGAATCAAAACTAAACATGGACTAGCAACATTCAGTTTTTATGCACCACATATCTGCAACAAACTCCCCCAAAACAAGAGATCTGCTCCAAATCTTGTTGTTTTAAATCAGGGTTTAAACCTTTTCTGTTTGCCACTGCATTTTATTAAGTTAAACTTGAGACTATTTATTCATATCTTGCACTGCACTGTGGCTGGTGGTCATTTTTTACCTGAATTGCCTTGTTATTGAAAGCTATACAAATAAACATAAAGCAGCAAATAAACAGTCTAAAGCATGCAGAGAGGATGCGCACAGCCTCATGAAGTATGCTCTTTGCTGCTCAATCAGCTTTCTGCTGTTTCCACCAAATCCAGCCGTGCCTTGATCATTTCATGCACATAGTAATTTTCTCCAAGTCAAGATAATAATCCTTAAATTATGATAAATCACAGTTGTGGTACAGTAAACAGGTTCTAGAGGATTGTGGCTGTTTTTACATGTTGGTCTCCTTTAGACCAGACAGACCTTAGCGCTCCTTCTACAGGCATACAGTAATGTCTGTAAAATATACATCAGGTGATCTCACTCCTTATAATTTTTTGCAGAAACACGCCGTAGATATGTGGAATTTTTCCCAACATACACCCACTTATGCAATAAATGTGGTGAGCAAGTCGTTATATGCTACATTATGCAACTGGGGGACTTGGTTTTGTTCCAGTGCTTTCCACCATATTGAAAAGCTTGTATCTCCAAAGTATCACATTTTCAGAAATCCTGATTTGACATGTGTCTTCTAGGTGAATCCAATAGCTTTTAAAAGTTTTTTTTTTTCAATGAGCCTAAAGGGTAGAAGGTAGGAAACATAAAAATATCAAATCTTAAAGATATATGGTTTTCTATTGACGGAGATGATGCAATGGATAACTGTTCCATCTTGTTTGGGTGCATTTTTGTATGCAAGTTTGAAATGCTTTAAGTTTGCCACAATTTTCCTGCCTGTGGTACTAGCGGTATGATTTGATGCACTAATTTAAAACTGTCTTTGACAGCTGGTTTTATGTTTGTACGCCTGCATACTGAGCTACTGCATAGATGTGCAGTGGAACAAATTCTCAGTTGATGATGTGAATGAAATCATCTCTCACTGGAGTCTAGAAATTTTAGTAATGCACATACATAATCTAGTTTGGGCAACACAACATAATGAGCTACAAAACAACACCTACAATGATCACAGCCAGTCAGTAGGGCTGAGCAATTAATTTAAATTTGATCCAAATCGCAATATGGCCTACTGCAAATTTCAAATTGCGGGATGAGGAGGAAATCGCAGTATTTGTTTAAGGTGAAATGTGTGTGAAAATACTATTTTAAATTAAATATTGTGGTGCTGCAGAGATGTCCTGGCTTACACATCATATTCTACAGACTTAAGAAAACATCTTTGTTTGTTAACTGCCATCATTTAGCCTCGAGGAAAAGCCATATACTTGCAGTTGTATACTCTGGAGCTAAACTTTTACAATTTTAACCATTGTTCTATTAAGATTTGTCAGTGTTGGGGAATAGTTTACTTCCTTGAGTTTAAGAAAGTGTTTTATTTTGATATTTATATCAGGATTAGTGGAAAATGAAGTCATAATACCAACTGCAAATATGTTTTCATTTCATTTGTTATTTTTGCATGAAGGAAAATGACAGCTTTTGGATTATGTTTAGCTTTCTTTAGTGTTGTGGGTAGAAGGGCATCATTTCTAAATGACTAAAGAAACATAATTACAAGTCAGTATTTGTTTCGCGTGTTACCAAAATCCCCAGACTCTGAAAAAGCAAAGCAATGAAAACAAAGTAGCAGCCCAAAGCTAATGTTTAATGCATTGCTGTGCTTGGCCGGTGATACTTTTTAGTTTGTCACATGACAGTAGCTAGCCACTATTTTTTCCAGTCGTACTGTGATCGTGGAGAATTGGAAGCTTAAATTCAGTGTCAGTGCGTTTCGTCACTTTTTGAGGGTTTAGTTGGTTTCCTAATGGTACTGTGTGTACAATGTGCTATTATCCTACAAACTGATTTAAAATATTTCCTTGTCCTCACATCTTCCTTGGTGTGAAATTCTCACTGGAAGGTGAAAACCTACATGTAGTGCAGCTGTAGCCTGTTGTCTCTGTTGGAAGGATGTTGGGTGTGTGTGAGCTGGGGGGATGAAATATAAGATCCCTCTAAAACATGTGTGACAACAGCTGAGCAAGCCACACAATAAAGCTCACGTTTAGGACAAACTTCTTCCTCTTAAGCACCATTTCCTTCTTTCCTGCTCATTCTTTCCATTTTCCACATTTTGTAATTTATCCATCAGCTTTACTGCTCCAAAATTGCTATAATTCAAACCGTGTCTGTAATTAACATAACTGTAAATTAAAGCACTTTGAAGCCGGGCTCATTACCTCACCTGTGAGTTCGAGCACATCCATTTTACATGTTACAGTGAAGATTCATGCCGAGACACATTCTCACGGTCTGATGTGTGGTAGTCCTCTAGGTATTCAAGAAAATGAAAACGAAGCGGGGATAATCCAGGAAATGAAAAGTTATAAAGACAGCGGGGACACAGTGGGTCACATGATCAGCGTTTATTACTCTAATCCCATGTTGGGATCCCAGCTGATGACCTGCATGTTGGAGCAAGTTGAAGAAGAATTGAAATGACAAATGGAGAGGCAACAGTTGACTTTGTTGCTGAATCATCCTGCATGTATGAAGCTGTATGGGAAATGTCGCTGCATGCATACCAAACACACACACACTCTCAGATCTCCCTCAGTCTCCCCCCAGCAATGCGTTGTTTGATGTTTTCCTTCATATTTTAGTTAACTGCATGTGTTCCCTTTTTGTTTTTTCAGAAGCTCTCCAGAGACCAGACTTTGAGAGTCAGGGTCTGACCGAAGCGGCCCGCTGGAACTCCAAAGAGAACTTGTTGGCCGGACCAAGCGAGAATGACCCCAACCTGTTTGTCGCACTCTATGACTTTGTGGCCAGTGGTGACAACACACTCAGCATTACTAAAGGTATGTAAAGGAGAGACAGACAAAAGACAAATAAGGCCATTCATTCTCACATGTTTATATTAGGGCTGTCAAAGTTAACGCGATAATAACGCAAATTTACTTTAAAGTCACTAAATTCTTTAACGTGTTAATGGAACTTGCGATTTTTAGGGTTGTAGCGGGCTCAGTTTTAAAGCTAGAGTGAAGATAGTAGGTAATCCATTGGTACCAACCGTGTCATACTAGCTTGTCGTAAAGGAGTCTAAATAACGCTCCAAACTTCTAAATTTTGGTGAGGAAAAACTGTCATGCCCTTGACCTCTCACCTCAAGATATATGAATGTAAATGGGTTCTATGGGTACCCATGAGTCTCCCCTTTACAGACATGCCCACTTTATGATAATCACATGCAGTTTTGGGGCAAGTCAGCACACTGACACACTGACACACTGACAGCTGTTGTTGCCTGTTGGGCTGCAGTTTACCATGTTATGATTTGAGCATATTTTTTATGCTAAATGCAGTACCTGTGAGAGTTTTATAATTAATATATAACTGATATTTGTCATTGTTTTGTGTTGTTAATTGATTTCCAGTAATAAATATATAGCTACATTTGCATAAAGCAGCATATTTGTCCACTCCCACATTGATAAGAGCATTAAATACATGTCAAATCTCCCTTTAAGGTACAACTAACTATCTATGGAAAATCATGCGATCAATCGCAATTAAATATTTGAATCGATTGACAGCCCTAGTTTATATAGAGTAGTTTGTGTTCAACTATGAATGATTCAGACCATTATGATATATGGGTTACTGGTATGGTTGAATCAATCTGACAGTAATCCCAATGATTTTTGACATTTTTGTCATTATAGGTGGATGTTGGCCATGATATGCAAAGTGATGAGAGAAAGTTTAAGTCTCAATAAGGTTATGAATCTTACTGGGAAATTCGCTTATCAGAATCAGAAATACTGATAAGCTGATTATTTACTTCCTGTATCCTTCCCTCTCTGTCTTCATCCCCGTCTGACTCTCACTTCCTGACGATGGTCCCACACATGTTTTTCTTCTTCTTCTTCTGAACTGACTGTAAAACAATACCACAGTTGGATCACACCGACAAACAGAGGAAGGAAGGAGAGAACATATGCACCGGAATAAACAGGAAAATGTCCTGTACAACAATACTTTCCAGTTCATTCTAATATGAGCAGTAGCGCAAAGAAAAGATCATTTTGTTTGGGTCTATATTTGCCAGATGAATAACTAATTTGAAGTTTGGTCAACAGAATTAGGCCATTTGTTGGATTTAATTGTGTTATGTTCTATCCAAGCTAAACTAAAGTATAGAAGTGCATTTCTTTAGTCTAGGTCACCAAATGACTGGTGGAAAAGAAAAGCCCCTGTTGCTGATCTGAGGAAACTTGATATTAGATACAGTGAATTCCTGCATGTCTGACTTAAAAACATGCTGAGTTCAGTCCTAGTGCAGTGTCCAGATTGCAGCTGGTTCTTAATGCAAAGAATATGGATGATTCATAACAAACCCACCCCTTGGAAATACTCTTTTCGAGATCACAGGAATGAGCTGTAACCATTAAAGTATGCAGCCAACAAGGTATTTCCTAGATAATTAAAAAAATGTTAATCTCACATGTTGATTAGGAGAGAAGCTGCGTGTGCTGGGTTACAACCACAACGGCGAGTGGTGCGAGGCACAGACCAAGAATGGCCAGGGCTGGGTGCCGTCCAACTACATCACCCCGGTCAACAGCCTGGAGAAGCACAGCTGGTACCATGGACCCGTGTCACGCAACGCTGCCGAGTACCTGCTCAGCTCGGGCATCAACGGGAGCTTTCTGGTCCGCGAGAGCGAGAGCAGCCCCGGCCAGAGGTCCATTTCTCTGCGGTACGAGGGGAGAGTCTACCATTACAGGATTAACACTGCGTCTGACGGCAAGGTAGGCATCAGGAAACACAAACACATACTGCATATACACACCAAGAATGTCTTCTGTCTACTTAATTATAAAGGTCTGATTACTGTACGTTGACAACTGAAAATAGAAACAGAACATGCTCACAAATGCCTTAAGGTTCATCCTGCAAAATATATCAAAACATCCATTTACAAACTCTCACACAACTCGTGCAGTATAACCCAAGTCTGGCTTTTCCAGTCGTGTGCTCACTCATTCCCAAACACATGCATTTTCGCCAAAGTCTTACTATTTAAAACACTTCCTCCACTACCGTGTCATGCTTGCAAAGGCGCGCTGCAAGTCCGGACGAGTAGTGCGCCTGCCCAAGCATGAAACGGTGACGGGGATAAACGAGACTTGGATTATAATGCACGAGTTGTGTGAGAGTTTGTGAACTCATTCTTGATATAGTTTTGCTGTTGTTAAACCCGGACCCCATTTACTTCAATTTATTAAGGATTTACTCCTTTTCGGATTCTTCGTACCAGATCAACATCTCTGGTAGACCATCCATAGTAAATACTCACATGTATTTTTTTGTGTGATAAATACATATGTAAGCTATTTTTTGAGTTGTCTCTTCTTGAAATGCTCTGGGTGAATTTTAGTTCCCCTTGGAGCAGTGATGCAGTGTATATCTAGGGCTTTTATTGTGAAAGGTAAGACTTATCGGCTGTTGTGAATGTGAGGACAATAAGCATAATTTCCCAAATTAATAATACAAAGTACTTTGTAGCCGTTTGTGTTGTGATGCTCTGCTCACATTAATATATTATTTACGCGCCACAACTCATAGATTTGTCTCAATCACGCTGTTCTCTTGTCTCGTCTGTCTGCCATTTTTTCTTCAGTGCAATGCATGATGGTATATAGTGCTCAGTTAGTGACCATCATTTATTCTCACTATACATTCGAACAGCACTACAAACTCACTATATAGTGCGTTTTAGATGTGGTTTTGTGATTTATTACTTGTTTACTTACAGCAAATGGCAGGACCTACCACATTGTTCTATATCAGCTGCAGTTGCAATGTAATGACTGATTTAAAGTAAAGATAGTAGTCGGGTGCAGTAACCAAAGGGGTAGCTTTTCAGCTGATACAGCACGTTAAGAAATGGGAAGACATATGTGTATCACACACACTCACAAAGTGACACTGATATCTGCAAGAACAAATCAGAACATTGTTCTGTTCTCCCACAAAGCTGGCCAGTTCACAGGTTTCCATCATTCAGAGAAATGCAAAGGTGGAACTTGAGATGTTTAATTGTATTATTTTTGTGCCCCTAAAATGCTAAAAAAATGTTACGAGGTTTTGCATAGAATATTACTTGAAATCATAAATGTGAAGAACTCAGGTTGGGACAATGAAGGCAGGATATCTGGAGCTCACAAGCTTTTAAATAAGATCCAGGTTACCCCATCCTGATGGTCATGGTAGATAAGTGTAAGCCATATTTTTATGTACGGCTAAATTCCTTCAGTGGGATTCCCCCAAACTGCAATGTCAATGGAGAAGCCGTCGCCATTATGGCCGTGTCACCCTCATGCCTGTGATGCAGTGAGGTGAGCTAGCTGGAGGAACGCTAGCTATGACAAGAATGCCTCTAACCACCACTGTGCTGCTCATAATGGCCAGCAGACGCGAGGCCAGCCAGACACTGACGCCCATGCTAAGACATGCATTAGCACAGACAGATGCAGCCAAGTATGCACGCACACACACACACACACACACACAGAAAACAAATGGCCCAACACACACACACACGGTTCCCCATCTCATATTGTTTTCCATCCTCCCACTGAGCTACAACTCAAGAGTCTGGTATGATAGACTTCTCCAGTGATTTGAGATTACCTCAGCGCTCCCCCGAGCTGCAGCTTTGTTTCACACTGACTCTGTGATTAATACTGCTCTGAATAGTCAAACTGATTTTTCCCCTTAATTTAGTAAACGTTCAAGGTCTAAGCCAGTAGAGCGGCCTACTGACCATTAAATCCTCTTTAGATTTCAAAGGTCTTTTCACTACACTTTTTCCATTTTTTCCTCCGCATGCCTTCAGCTCGCTCAAAGAGCCTGTTCACCAGTAAAGAAATGCACAGTGCAGATTGTAGAGCAAATTATTTTCAGGGTTATGTAAGACTTGGACAATGGAAAAGACTGTGTCCACTGAGCTCTGACCAATATCCTTCCCTCCACCGGCTTCCTGACTAATGCCTTGTGAGGTTTGAATGGGCTAAGACCGTTCTTTATGGAGAAAACGTTTGTGTTGTTTTGAGATTATTTCATGCTGTATTACTAGCACTTTTAACGTTTTGTTCTACGATATCAAATACGTCAGTAAATATCCCCCCAGTGAATTCTGAAGCCTTTATGTGCCTTAAATAAAGTGGTTGCTAACAAGTGGCTAAATGAGACTACAAAACGTCATCACACCGACTCGTCCGCCTTTACAGCCTCGTTGTGTATACTCGCGCTCATGCGACCGTGGTGTAGTCCGCTCACAGCGTAACGTTAGCTTTTTACTTCTGGCGATTGAATTCACACTTCAAAAATCCTAAAAATGGTGTTCATTTGTGAAGATTATCTTGCTGAACAAAACGTGTAAGTATCATAAACGTTTGTTGGCCACAGAGCTTATTTTCTGAAATAATCCAAAGCCCAATGGAAAAATCCCATTGGCTTTTAGTCGAGGGAACCATGGCGATTCTAACTTCCTGGTTGGCCTACAAAATCCCTAGAGCACTTTATATTGCTTATTATTTCTAGCTTCTTTTTTTTTTGACGTTTTAAAATGTGTTTATTGGTTTTCATTTTTATAGATAAGTTCAATGGAAACAACATTTACAACAGAGATTTACAAACAAAAGGACAAAAAATGAATAAATAATTGTCAGAGGATTAGGGGGGGGGGCTGCTTACGAATTCAACATGAAATTTCATTGTTGCGGTTTGTTCAAAAATAATGACAATGACTGTAGGTCTGCAAATTACATATGAGGAGATTTAAAGCTTAGATTCAGCGTAGTCTAGGAAGGGATGCCACATTGCCACGAAGCGTAAACCCTGAGTTCCTCTAGTTTTAAGTGCTGCATGACATCTCTCAACCATAAAATGTAACTGGGAAGTTGTGGGTTTTCCCAGTTTAGGAGAACTAGCCTGCGTGCTAACAACAATACAAAGGTCACAATCTTATAATTAGCTCCTCTAAGAGGAATATCCTCTCCTGAGACACTGAATATTGCAATCTAAGGATCAGGTTCTATCTATCTACCTGCCCAAAAACTTCTGACAGAGTTTGGAAAATAGATTTCCAGTAGTTAGATAATTTAGGACAGAGCCAGAACATGTGTGCCAGAGTAACAGAGAGCTGCCTACAACGGTCACAAATAATCTACATTAGGATATATTTTGACAAGTTTTACTTTGGAATAGTGAAGACGATGTAGTACCTTGAACTGTATTAGCCCATACCAAATACTGTGCGTAAGCATTTTAATGTATTTTTACACAAGTAGTCATCATGTAATGAAAACATTTGGTAACATTTATTTATTAAGATCTTAACAGCTGTGTTGCACTGTTTTGACAGTTGTCTAAGTGAAAAATTTGGCAGGTATTTGGTTTAGGAATTAGTGTTATCATAGCTGCTAAAAATGCTGTCGACATCCTAAACTGAACTGACCTCTCATGTACATCTACTCAAATGTAGAACCTCTTTCTCCTCCAGCTGTACGTCTCGTCGGAGAGCCGTTTCAACACACTGGCGGAGCTGGTGCACCACCACTCCACGGTGGCCGACGGCCTCATCACCACGCTGCACTACCCGGCGCCGAAGCGCAACAAGCCCACCATCTACGGGGTTTCTCCCAACTACGACAAGTGGGAGATGGAGCGCACTGACATCACTATGAAGCACAAGCTGGGCGGGGGCCAGTACGGGGAGGTGTACGAGGGCGTCTGGAAGAAGTACAACCTCACTGTGGCTGTCAAGACACTAAAGGTAAGAAGACAGGTTGAGGATTTATAAGCTCATACATTTGACATTATAAGGAAAGGTTGTATATCAATATCCATCTGTAATTTGGCTGGAATAATGCTACCATCTGGTGTTGTATGGATGCAACTGCAACCAGCCAACCAGTTTTGCTCAATTTGTTGCCAATAACTCTGTCCAGGAGGATACGATGGAGGTGGAGGAGTTTCTCAAGGAGGCCGCTGTCATGAAAGAGATCAAACACCCCAACCTGGTACAACTGTTAGGTATGTTAACTTTCTCATAAGAGGCCTTGTATGTATATCGTATAACCTCTACATTTGAATAAAGGATTTCTTTTGACTCAGATGAATTAAACTTTTCTGTTCTTTTGCATATGTACTCATATTTGCAGGTTAAATAGTTTAAGTAAATATTTTCAAGATTTTTACTGCATACATTTTGAAGTTTGTATATTTGTTCTAGAAAAACACACAAGGTTCGAACTATTCAAATATCTATTCACCCCCACCCCTTAGGTAAATCAAAAAGTTAAATATGACAAACATCGGCCAAAAAAAACAACTGGAGATGTACTCTGTTAATCGCCTATTGCCAATATATTTGGCAATAACACCTAAATGAGGTGGTAGCTGGCTGGAGGGAGATCGCCTGAAAGTCATTTCCAGTAAATATCACAATAAAACGGCTGTTTTCTGTTTAAAAAGTACAAATGTTGGAAGATAACAAGTACTACACACCCATCTTTTAAGTGATACATCTCCATTCTGATCTTGAGCGGACAGCTGATAAATACGTGGTTTGTTTACATGCGGTAACGTAACGCTTGCTGTTAGGACACGGTATCTCTCTCTCTGTGGCCGAGTTCTCTCCATCATTAAGGTTGTTGTTGAATAATTCCTCGTTCAGCTTGACCTACAACGTTACATTTAAGTTTCAATTAATGAAAGTGACGTTATGTGACTCCCGTCATGTGGTGCATTCAGTGCACGCGAGGCAGACAGCCACGGTTGTGCTGCTGTTTTTTCATAATTGAATATTAATTTTCATATTCAAATTATTATTTTTTTTAACTATTCAAATATGTATATTTGAATTTAGAATATTCATTGACAGCCCTAATAATAGCTAGTGAAAGTAACATACGTACATGTTTCCTTGGCAGGTGTGTGCACACGGGAGCCACCGTTCTACATTATCACAGAGTTCATGACCCATGGGAACCTACTAGACTACCTGAGGGAGTGCAACAGAGAGGAGGTCAATGCAGTGGTGCTGCTCCACATGGCCACGCAGATCTCCTCCGCTATGGAGTACCTGGAGAAAAAAAACTTTATACACAGGTGGGTGTGAAAATCTAACGCTTCGTTCTTCAAGTCTAAATCTAATAGAAGAGATCGGACAGTATTGCATCTGTGTGAATTGATTTCTATTTTCCTTGTCAGCCTGATTACCTGTCTATAGCAGCGTGGTCTCAGTCAGAGCTGCACAAATACTAAAGAAAAATATCTTCTTTGTCCTTAAATCTCCTTTTTCTCCCCATTCCTGAGCTGCTCTCTTCTCACTCTCCCATCTGTTCTCGCAGGAGGACAGACTTGCATCACAGACAAGTCCGTGTTGTTGCATAGCTTGTTTGTTCTGACACGTTTAACAAGGACCTTTTAGAAGCAATGAGAAGATTTATGTCTTTTGTATTTGCCAAACCGCATTTTAATTTTTAAACCTGACAAGACTCAGCTTGCGGCTCTGCTCCACACAAAACAGCTGTAGAAATCCAACACTACGGTGGATGTTGTAATAAGACATTCTACTTTCTCTGTGTTTTTGTCTTCATTTTTTTTTTTTTCTTACTCACGGAGCTTTTGCATTTTTTTGGAGTAGTTTACTGTTCTGTCAGGATTTCCCCATAGCCTCCTGATCATAACTCAATCTCCTCTTAATTGTCCCCCGCAGGGACTTGGCTGCCCGTAACTGTCTGGTCGGGGAGAACCACCTGGTGAAGGTTGCAGACTTCGGCTTGAGCAGGCTAATGACTGGAGACACCTACACAGCTCATGCTGGGGCCAAGTTCCCCATCAAGTGGACCGCTCCGGAGAGTCTGGCCTACAACAAGTTCTCCATTAAGTCTGATGTCTGGGGTAAGTTTGATCTCATCGCTAAACACTAAAATGTATTCCTGGTGTTCCTGCTTGAATAGCTCATTTCTTTCAGGTTCATCATCATCATTATAATATTTCACATATTCCCACCATGTCTTTACGTTCCAGTCATTTAGCTCTTGATGTATGAATAACACAACTAGCTGTCTACATCTCCAGCATTTGGTGTGCTGCTGTGGGAGATCGCCACCTACGGCATGTCTCCCTACCCCGGAATTGACCTGTCCCAAGTGTACGAGCTGCTGGAGAAAGACTACCGAATGGACCGACCAGAGGGCTGCCCCGAGAAGGTCTACGAGCTCATGAGGGACTGTGAGTAGCAAAACTCATCTATCCAGTATATGATTAGAGGCCTCTATTCTATTGGAGGGACATTTGAATTATTATCTTTGGCAAAGATAATAAGATACAAATGCAAAAGTCTGTCACTGAGTGACTGACTGAGTGATGAAGTTACACAATCGGTCGGCCAAGTGTTGGTGTTTCCTCATTGGCCGTTGCTTTTTCAAAATGAAAAGGCAGGAACAGTCCTTTGTTTATGTTTATGTGTCAGCGGTTCCACTCAGCCATATACTCGGTTTTGACCGAGTCTTGTTTTTTGCCTTCCTGTCAGGTTGGAGGTGGAACCCCTCAGAACGTCCATCTTTTGCTGAAACACACCAAGCCTTTGAGACCATGTTCCAGGAGTCCAGCATCTCTGATGGTCAGTACTGCTTTCTTTAGATATCCAAAGCACCTTCACTCATGGGTGTTGTTTTCTAATATCCATAGATACCCTCTTGTAATGGTTCTTTTGTCATAGTGCAATAAGATTGTTAAATCCTGACTGCATCTTTGCTGTTAGAGGTGGAAAAGGAGCTGGGCAAGAAAGGGAAGAAGGCAACATTAGGCCCCATCCAGAAGGCTCCAGAGCTGCCCATCAAAAGCAGAACTCTCCGCAAAAACATGGACAACCGGGATGGAGATAGTCCAGGTGAGATGCCTCCTGCCCATGTTGCTACAACTCGTTGTAAAATGGAAAATCATTTTTCTAGTCCGTCGATCGTAGTTTGATAGTTAGTGAAAGTATTGTATTCTTCCTTATCACTGATGATTTCCTGTTTTCTTTTGGGCTCTTCCTCAGACCCACTGGAGCCGGAGGTAGCTGTGTCGTCACCCATGCTCCCCAGGAAAGAGCGCCCCCTCCTGGACAGTAACCTGAATGAGGATGACCGCTTGATACCCAAAGACAAGGACAAGTCGCGTGGCTTCCTCAGTCTCATAAAGAAAAAGAAAAAGAACGCACCAGCTCCGCCCAAACGCAGCTCCTCTTTCAGAGAGATGGACATCCACCCTGACAGGAGGGGCGCCACCCCAGATCTCCGAGACAGCGACAGCTTCAACAACGGTGCTTCATTGGCCATTAACGACATCACACACGGCCTCGATTCTGCAAAGTTCCTGAGTAACAATAACGGGGCAGGGGGCATCACCAACGGGGCTCCTACGTACCCGGGTCCTTTGTTTCCCAGGAAGAAGGGAGCTCCGGCTGTGCCTGGCCCTGGAGGGAAAACAGCTACAACACCGCCCAGCGAGGAGGAATCCATGTCTAACTCAAAACGTTTTCTCTGGTCCTCTAGCATGCCCAGCGGCTCAGATGGCACCGAATGGAAGTCTGTCACACTGCCGCGAGACCTCGGCCAGCGCCACTTTGACTCAGGCACCTTCGGGGGCAAGCCGGCTCTGCCACGCAAGAGAACCAGCGAGCAAAAAGGGGAGAACGCCCCTCGAATGGGCACCCTGACTCCCCCGCCGCGTCTGAACACCTTATCAGATGTTTCCTCTGCCTTTTTAGGCAAAGACACTGATCCCAGTCCTGGTTCCAGTCCCCAGGCGTTAACACCTAAGGTGGTCAGGAGACCGGGGTTGCCGGGACTGGAGAACTCCAAGACCAGCGCTCTCCACGCTGAGCTTCTCAAGCCCAACGTGTTCCCTGCTTTAGGGGCAGCTGGAGACGAGAGCAGGGCCCGCAGACACAGGCACACTGGGGACTCGTCATCTGTCAGGGAAAGAGGAAAGTTACAGAAACCCAAGCCAGCCCCGCCTCCGCCGCCCACCAACGCCCGAACGGGCAAGACTTCCCGCAGCCCCACTCAAGAACTCCCCTCCCCCTCGTCCACCACCTCAGATGTCAAAGCTAAGGGCCTCCCCTCTCTCTCAGAGCCCCACCATACAACCACTGCCAGTGACCAAGCCCGCTCACCCCTCAGTGAGGGCTCCAAGAAGCTGCCCCTGGGCTCCACCTCCAAACCTCAACCGTTAAAGACCTCCGCCTCCTCCTCCTCAGTGACCACCTCCCTCTCCAGCCAGAGCCTCGGAGGCTTCTCCTCCTCCCTCACCTCCCCCGGCGACCTCAGCTCGCCCACCGCTTTCATCCCCCTAGTGAACACCCGACGCTCCCTCCGTAAGATTGCACCCCGCCAGGCCGCCGAGCGCACCCCCAACTCGGCGGTGACGCGCGAGATGGTGCTGGAAGGCACCGAGCTGCTCTGCACGGCCATTTGCCGCAACTCGGAGCAGACGGGTAGCCACAGCGCCGTGCTGGAGGCCGGAAAGAACCTGTCCAAGTACTGCGTGAGCTACGTCGACTCCATACAGCAGATGAGGAACAAGTTCGCCTTCCGCGAGGCCATCAACAAGCTCGAGAACAGCCTGCGCGAGCTGCAAATCTGCCCCACCGCCACAGGGGGCGCCAATGCACAGCAGGACTTCAGCAAGCTGCTGTCCTCTGTCAAAGAGATCAGTGACATTGTTCAGAGGTAGCGCCATAAAATCTTAAAACTACCAAGATATTAAACTGATATGAACTGTATCCCTTTTTTCTGAGCGTGCGCATGAACTGCGCTCCATGCCGAGCTCGTGACGGAGGGTAAAGCCTGCGGGAGAGCAGCAGCAGCAGCAGCAGCAGCAGAAGAGTGTCGGTTACACACTATAGCACACTCTGAAACACTTAAGCCTGTGGTTATCGTGGATGGAATCAAAGGAATCTCTCTGTAGACGTCGTTAGACAGAGTTTGCAATATTGAAAAAAGCCTTAACCATGAATGAACGGCGTCTTCTGGCCTTCATGAGAGGCGAGGGGCCAATTCTTTTATCAACATGACTTTTCACCAATCATTTTTGAAATGATCATGTCTTATGTATTCTAGTTTTCCCCTTTATCGATGACACTAGTAGAGAAGAGGCCTGTGATATTTGTTTCCAGCACTGTTAAAGTGTCGATGACAATGAGCAAAAACACTTAACCTCATTCTTGTTCTAGGATGCCTTCTAACACTTAAACGACTGATCTCATAGTTTCCATTGTCACCTGTAAGAATTAGGGAGCTTCTGGAACCACACGGCGTTTTTATAACCTGATGTCCAGCACACCCCAACATTTTGCATCGCTTAGTTTGTACCATTTCATCTGTGATTGGTTGTGTGCAGAGTGATGAAAAGGTGTCAGTGATTGTTCTGTATGAATGCTTTTTTGCAGTATTTGCAACCATGTGCCATAAAATAATAATGGGAGCAAAGCAAAACGAGGCAGAATGAGCTTCACCTTTTTTTGCTTCACTGCACACTTTGGTAACAAATAGTGCCTTAAAACACTATTGGCAGAGCTGTTTTTTAAAAGACTTGCCACTTAACATGTGCAGAAATGTGGTAAAAGAATAGCTGTGTTGATTTGTTTATTGGATTTAAATGTGTGATTGCCATACCAAAAAAAAATCTCCAGTCTGTACTGGAGAGGGACCAGGGTGCACGATCTGCTTCTTAGTGGATCTGACTGTTGTTTTATGTCGTCCTTAGACTGGACCTTTTTCTTATTTTTATAAAAACTGATTCAACTTTCTCTACATGCCAGTCACAAAAGCCATCAGTAGCAGCTCGGCCTTGCAGCAGCAGCAGCACACTGTTTGATCTGACTGAAACGGTGTTTCTCCGACCACGGATCTCTTTGCCTGAGAGAATTAGCTTTGATGGAGGGATTATGTCATGTGGTCTAAATGCTGTTTCAGAGGCCTTTCCACCCCAGCAGGAAAACAAATATATATATCTCCTGGGGGAAACACTGGACTGAAATGTTTATGGATCTGTCACTTGCTGTCTTACAGAATAATGAATAAGTGAGAAACTGACCATTATAGACTAAAAGAACCCATGAAATTCCACTGTAACATCACACGTTTCTACTCGTCAGTAACTCCTGGACATTTTTTAGTATTCGTGCTGTAGTCGTCTCACCCCATGTGCCCGGTCTGACTGCGATGCCTGAGGACACAAGTCAACTGCAAGCTGCCTTGACTTCAACATGGTACTGTCAGTGTTGGCTCTTTGTTTTTTTATTCCGCTCCTTTACCACCATACCACTACTCTACTTTAATGTCTAAGCCTCCTCACCAATTTTGTAGACAAACTTTTGCTTTCCTTTGTAAATATGTTTTCTTTTTCCTATTTGTTTCTCTCTCTCTCTAGCCTTGGTGCAATTTTTGTTGCAATAAAATACAAAGCAGTTGTGCTACTTGAAATACATTACAGTCTAGTGCTTTTTCCTCAGTAAAAAAACAGTTGCGGTAATTAATATTCAACCTTTTCTGTTCTTTAATAAAGCCGGTTTCTGTAGAAGCAATAACGGACACACAGCAACAGGTTATGTATAATTTATTTTTTCTGTCTAGAGTATTTTGTCATTAAAATCAAAATGTCAACATTTTTAAAATCATATACACTCAAGAACGCATTTAAATGTTAGCACAGCTCCTTAAAAATTTATACATATGTACTTTTTTTTTTTGTACTTGTGGACAGACAAAAGCAGGAAGTGGTCACTCAGACTGCAAAAGAGGTGGGACACAGGAAAAAGGAAGACCCAGCCCACCAACTTCCCACAATAACAAACCAATCCCCACTCCCCAAAAAGTTAAGACAGCGATGCAGGCCCCTCCCATGTGGAGGGAGCGATGACGGGGTGGGAAAAAAAGAAAACCGAATATAAACATAAAAGTGCCCCATTCTCCACTCCGTACAGAAATGTGAGGAATTTTGCAGACATAAATACTAGTTTGCACATCATATCAATCCACTTCCTCTCCCCTCAACCCATCGACAGGTTCAGTAGTGTGCAGATGGGGTGGTTAGGGGGGGGCGTCTAGGTGTCTGTCCTTTACATACATTTATTAATAGAAACTATGTTACAGAATTTCCCAAGCATGAATTACAGGCAACCCACTAGCACATCAACTGTACAGATCTCGGCAGAGCCAGCAAATAAATTTCTAAATCGTAAAGTAGCGAGGTCATCACCAATAGTTAAGAAGCAATATATACAGCTGTCCAATCAGGGGATCACTCTATGGTACAGAAAAATTGTACTTGGAAAAAAAAGAATAATTGGATTTTGACGATTTCACGTGTTTCGGGGGGGGCATGCTGCTTGGTGTTGTATTATACAAGGCAGAGGAACAACCGCCCAAATGATCAGCTCTTCAGTGCAGCACTTGAGATAAAGGAGTGTTGACAGTTTTAAGACCATGCTGCGGATAACTTTTTGAGATATTTTGACTATGTGAGCCACCACTTGCATTTTTATTCTCCAGTAAAACGCAATAATTAATCTAAAAGAAAAAAGAAAAAATTGATTTATTGACTCCAACAGCAGGGTGAAGAGCGAGTGCAGCAATACAATAAAGATTAATAACATTAATTATAATAAGGCAACAAACAATGACAAAGAAAATGCTGGTAAAGACCTGTTGATATGACCTGGGGGGGGGAGTTGTGAGGGGGTCGGACGGGTGAGGAGAGGGAGAGCTGGTGCAAAGAAATTGATGTGAATGAATCTTTCTGTCAAAAACAGATGTTTTTTTTTTAGTCAAATGAAACTTCCATCCAACTTCTTAACACACAGACACTCACAAACAAGCTGGAAAACACCCAATATTCCTTCCTGTGATATCTCAGAGGAGAGACTGAGGGAATTACCTTCAAGGAATTTGTGGGAAATTCCTGGTTTTCTAACTGATTTTTCCTTCTCTCTCCTGAGAACATCAGCCTCTCTTTGTGCCGAGAAACAGAATTAAAAGCCACGAGCCGGTTTGAATCCTGCTGAAAAAGCTCACTCGGCCACATATTCTTTGACACACACATACACATACCGGTGTGTGGCTGCATGATGCACTACTTCATTGCCTTCCCGCAAAAATTAACCGCCGAGCGAGTTATCGCACCCGCGCGTCTCGATAAAACGCTAGATTGGTAAACCAGACGTCAGGAGTTTTTGATAGTATAATTTAGATCGGATTCATACAGAACTGATCAGTGGTGGGTGAAACTTAATGCAGTGTTTACATGTCATATATATAGCTATAAAACCAAACATAAAAAACAGTCTCGGTTTATCATTATCGTATGAACGTTACGTCTATCTAAAGTGTCAGTAACCCGTGTGATGCGTGGTGGCGTCTACGATACTATGACGGGGGGGGAACTAGACTGAATGGTGCAAGAGGAGCGGAGGGGAGCGAAAGAGGAGAGTTATGGGACGACAACACACTGACAGAGTTTAGAGAGGAGGAGGAGTGAGACAGCAACGAAGGGAGACAGAGAGGAGTAAGAGGAGGAGGAGGAGGGGAGAGATGTAGTCCACACAGCCCAGCTCAGTCTGGCCCAAGTCGATACCCGTCCTCCGTTCCTTCCCTCCGCAGCCCTGCTCTCATGCAGTGCAGTGAGGGAGGAGGGTGGATGGACGTACGGAGGTGGAGGAATGGATGGAGGGTGGTGGGGGTGGTTAGGGATGGTTGAGGGAGGGCGGGCAGGACAGACGGAGAGGAAGGGAGGATGAAGGGGGTTTGCTTGGTCATTAGCACCCGCAGCCTTCCCTCTGGGGCTGTGGTTCGCTGGTTAGCCGGCCGCCCTGAGGAGCCGACGGCTTGTGCTGGACCCCCGACTCTGCGGCGTTCAGGTCCAGGCTGCCGTCTTGGATGTTCTGGTAGATCTTCTTAGCCGCTTCCAGGAAGGCGTCCTCGACGTTTTCACCTCTAAAACGCGGAGCATAAACACGAATGTGAGAAAGGAGGCGATCGGGAGTTTTGAGAATGTAAGCAGAGGGATATTTCATGTTTCGGCTGAAGTCATTGAAGTTGTGCAGACTTACGTTTTTGCGCTGGCTTCCAGAAACAACAGACCTGCAGGGACATAAAACAGACACGGTGACAGAGTCAGTAAAACATTGTTACAAGCTCACATACCAAGTCATATCTCTGCTTTCCTCAAGTCACCTTCTCCTAGTTTCTGTCTCAGCAATATAAATAGAAAAGGATATTAATCTTCACTTTTGTCTCTTTAAATCAACCATAAGGGCTTTTATTATAAACACTGAAAAGGATACTGAGGCTAAATTTAATTTTTAATTCTAAATATTTGGACATTTTGTTGGGATTATTGTTTTGTTGAAATTGAGGATGGAACAGTTCTGGGAGGTGCTTTTGCAGAAAGAGTTTGAGTGTCTGATTAAGTTAATACCATAAAGAGTTAAAGAGAGAGAGACGGTCTAATAGCATGGTGAAATGTAAAGGGAAACAATTTCCTTTACATCCGTCTTCCCAATATGTGCTGTTCTGAGTGTGGCTCACCGTTCTCCTCAGCAAACTGCTTCGCTTCCTCATACGTGACGTCCCTCTGGGCCTCCAGGTCTGCTTTGTTTCCTATGAGAATGATCACCTGAGAACACAGAGACAGGAACGGGAAGAGTGAGAGACGTTCCTCTCTAGGCAGTCTGGTCTCTCAGAGAGAAAAATGTTCTTTCCAAAGCCTCCAAGAGCAAAGAAAGCCAAAGGCAGTATAGGAAGACGGCTCGTAAAGCAGTCGTTATGCTGCGGAGTTGTCTGTTAAGAGGTCGATTGAGAGGAAGCGACACCTCCACATGAGCACTAGATGGTGCCCCTGGCAACTGTGTAATGAGCTTCCTTGTTGTAGCAGTGAGAGACTCTCCTAAGACTCCTACTGCTGCATGTCGAGCAGAAACCATTCCTTTTTTTTTTCCTGCTTTATTTCAGAATTGCTCATACTGATCCTCGCTGTGCTATGGCAGTGAGTTTCAAACTTCTTTGGGATGAGAAGAGTGCTCTATTTCCACTGCATTATAGGCACAAATGTAAGTACTGCTGATTTGATGGTGATATTAACAAAACATGCATCAAATGAAATCTTACTTTTTGAGTTAGTGGGCCAAAAGTGAGAGCTGATTCTTCTTGCTAAATTCCAAGAAGACTTACACAACTCTTTGTTTTCATTCAGACGATGACGACGGTACCAGTCAGATGATCAGATAAATGTGTTCATTATGTTTCCTCAGAACACACATGTTGACACTTGCAAAGCAAGTCATGACTGGACTACAACGACACTGCCACCGCATGGCCCAAACTAGATACTTCAGTGAAAAACAGCTTAGATTAATAGGCTTTATGTTGAGTTTTTTTCTACTACTGGAGGTGACAAGAACAAATAATATTCATAAAAACATAGTAAGGTTTGCCTTGTGATCATATTTATCCTTAAAATGAGCAAAGGAAATCATACGTGTGTATGAAAATGGCTTGATATAAATGAACTTCTGTTGTTTATATAGCAGGAAAACATTTTTCACTTGATGTAAAAAACTCAAAGTGGAAGTGGCATATTACAGGAAGACGCTTCCTCTGAGGGAACACAGCTCAGTAAATTAGAGCAGTATGTTTTAGAGCTAATCACATTTACAGAGAAATTCAATTTAAGAGGGTCTGTGAACAGGCTCAGGGGAGAGGGAGAATGATACAGGGGAAACCAGAGGAAATGAAGCAGCACAAGTAACAACAGGGGTGTACTTAAAAGACACAAGAGGGATGACACGGAAGGAAAGAAAACGACACAGTAAAAGAAAGTATACAGAGAGCAGTGGGTGTAGGGACATGCAGTCTAATACAGAATACTTCCAGTACACTAAATGAAAAGATCTGTGTACTTACAGTATTGGGGTTGGTGAGGTTTCTGGCGTCAGTCAGCCAGCTGCTGAGGTGGTTGTACGTGCTTCTCCTGCATGACATCAACAAAAGGGACAGGGGTTACTATGACGACAGGGCAAAGACTTAACGTTGCCATCTCTGAGGAGGGATCAGGAAAGAGTCTGCAGCTGCTGCATCATCAGGAAGAACACACAGACTCCTGTTTAACCCCAGCGGCTGCTACACTATAAATACCTCTATTGCCAGGTCTTTTCTGTCTTTTGTTACAGCCTAATCGAAGATTTCCTGTTTCCATTAAATGTAGAGCTGCAACAATGAATAGATTATGTTTCGGTAAAGGAGGTTGCGCCTCGACAATGGGATCCACGGTGGAATGCTGGACCCAAAATCCAATAAGTGTAAAAAATGTGACAGGGTCACACATCCCAGATTTCAAAATCAAGAACAACTGATCAATTAGTTGTCAACTATTAAATTAATCGCCAACTATTTTGACAATGGATTAATCGGTTTGAGTCATGTTTTAAGAAAAAAAAACAGTAAATATTCTCTGATTCCAGATTCTTATTTTCTGGTTTCTTTACTCCTCTATGACAGTAAACTGATTATCTTTGAGTTGTGGACAAAACAAGACATTTGAGGACGTCTTCTCGGGCTTTGGGAAACACTGATTGACATTTTTCACCATTTTCTGATATTTTCATTCAAAGTAACGGAGGAACTGGTCCCAACGAGTACAAATGAGTTCAACCAAACTGGCTAAAGTTGCTTTGAAGTGTGGTCAAGTGTTTTTCAGCAAGCTATTGTAGATGCAAAAATATCTGGAGTTCACTGCGCTGACACAGTGTACCCTCTAAACTGGACGGGACCATATGCAACATTTATGAAGCATGAACTACAGGGAATAATACAAATATAAAAACTGGTTATTGAAGGGCGCTTTCACAAGACATAGTACGTTTGGCTAGTCTGAATCAGAGTGAAATTGATACTTTTGGTTTGTTTTTATTATAAATTTTAAAAAAGTAATATGCTGAGGGGTGTGTACGATGAAGGGAATTGATCTTTTTCATCTTCAGAGCTGCCACTTCTATGCAGGGAATCGCAGACTTTGATAAATTGCTGTTAACGTTTTTCCACTTTGACACACGCCACTGTCTCCTCCAGTTTATCTCCAATGACTTTATAAATTTCACTATTTTGGTGGACTTTATTTTGTATATTCTGTATGTTCACTTCAGCCCAGATGTCAAGCAAAACATCGGATTTCTACAGAAGTTTAGATCCGTTCTCTCCCACTCATGTTAACCTGTCGTTTACCTGTGTCCGTCTCAACAAATGCCCGCACAGGCAGTGAGAGCACCCTGAGTCACATCCTTTAATCACAGGGTAAGCATAAGGAATTATCAGCTGTGTATGTCACATTCGTCTTTGTCTCCCATTTTTATCAATTAGCCTGGCAGAAGCTGAGGGTGGGCCACATTAACAGTGATGTAAACATTTCATATTAGTTCTTCCAGTTAAGCACTGTTTGTCATTACTGGAGTTGGGTGTGGTGTGTGGACAGACATTCCACATGTTGAACTGTGTTTTATTTGGCACTCCCCTGATACCATCTAACAGTTTGTGACAAGAGGGTCAAATTGTTCATGTTTGTTCAGGCGGGGGTCTGTTGGGGTCAACTGTGCACTTATCAGATGCTTTTGCTTCCATTAACCTTCCTCTTAATAAGCTTTGTATCTCCCCCCACATACGTTAACACATGACCAGCATCCCGTACCTGGTGATGTCGTAGACCATGAGCGCCCCTGCGGCTCCGCGGTAGTAGGAGCGGGTGACGGCCCTGAAGCGTTCTTGTCCCGCTGTGTCCCAAATCTGCAGCTTGATCTTCTGGCCGCTCACCTCAATTATCCTCGTACCAAACTCCACGCCAATCGTGTGGGGGCAATCGGCCATGACTGGGGAAGAGGAAGTGAATGAAGTGTGAATTCAATTGGATTCTTTTGGGGTCAATTAGTGCTACTGATGCCATTTTATACCCCTTAATGTTCATGCATTCTGTGATCATCATCAATTTAAAATTATTTTAGTGTTGTTACCATTTTTTAGGAGACTTAGTGATGATGAGAAGTTTTAAACTGAGAAACGCGTACAGTTAGTGTGACAGGAAGGGTGTTTGTCTTCCTTCGTCAGGTTGATGAAAGTTACAACTAATTGCAGCTTAAAATGATGTTGTAATTGTAATACATTTTGTGAACACATGTGTAGTCACACACACACACACACACACCTCCACTGTTAGCCAGCAGCAGGTGCATCAATAATTAATCAGTCTTTAGAGTCATCACACTCACAGTTGTAAATTGAAAGTATCAACACCCAGAAAGCGTCAAATTTCTGTTAAATTGACACTGAAAACCTTTTCCCAAATCACCCCAGTGTGTGTGTGTGTGTGTGTGTGCAGGATGTGATGGTGGTGAGTGAATGAGGAACACAGCATCTGGCTGGCTAATAGTAGCGCTAAACAAAACGGAGCTGAATGGTGATGGGAGGCTGCAGCTGACTCGCACACAGGAGAAGAGTCTCTCACTGTTGAGCTCACACTCCACTTCTATGCCGCTGACTTCCGCCGGCGCATAAAGAAATCTAAAGCCATTTAGACACTCCAGTTGAACCTGGCAACCTCGCATACGCTGAGACACAAGCACACACGAGAAGGGAGTCAAAATCAGGGCAGCACTTACATTTCTTTTCTGTGAACTGGTGGAGCAAACATGACTTCCCTACCCCCATGTCCCCTGTGTGGAGAAAGAGAGAAAGAGAGAGAGAGAGAAAGAGAGAGAGGGAGAGAGACACACTCAGGTCAACCAAGGAAATAACAGAATAACAATTATCCATTCAAGCCTGCAGTGTTGCCCCCCCACCATGCATGTTGTAGCACCCCCTCTGACACAGTCAGCGATGGTACTTAAAAATTTCATGTGGAGCGATAAGAGACAGAGAAAGACTTGAATATAATGTGTAGTAGGGATGTCACGGTGAGGACATTTTCCCCACCGGTTAATAAACTCGCGACAACACCGGTGTTATGGTCAATGTGTCATATGTGGCCGCACCGCGCACACCGACTGTGATGACGATTGCCTCATTAACGTTATGGTTCCCTTATAACATTGTTTTTAAATCCCAAGTATTGCCAAAAAGGCGCTTTCGCTTTTGGCTTTGACACCAAATCCTCCGCCATCGTCTTGTCCGTCAACTCTCTCTTGTTCCGTGTGTGTGAAATCTGACTTCTGCTACTTTGAGCTGAGACTCTGTATGGAGCAGACACTTTCAGTTTGCAGCATCCGTCGTCCCACTATGTATTGATAACACTGCGCTGACACACTAAAATGAACTAAATGGGATTTATTTCTATATTAAAAAAAAGCAAAACGACGATGGCGGTGGGCAAGAAATGTAATCGGTTTATCCCCGACCACCGTGTAACATCAACTACCGCGGCAAGCCTAATGTGAAGGGTCGATAATATTGACAAAAATCAATCCTTCTGACCTTCAATACCTTGATATTCAAAGTGTGCCAATATTTTAGGAATGACTACTGATGCTTTCATCAGTAATTTGGATAAAAGCACCAAGCAACACCAAGGTTGAGGCATTCACTGTTTGTTTTACTTAGCGAGGAACAATCAAAAGAAAACTGTGTGCGACCGCAACAAGTAGGATCACAAGACCTTAAAAACTTCCCTTTTCAAAACCAAGCTGTGAAGGTTTCCTTCACTGTTCTGGTGAAGGAAAGAAAAGCATGAGCGAAAAGTAAAGTAGCTCGCCACAGGCTGCTCTTGTAGACTTACTTACACACCCCTTTAAGATCCAAACTGACGACTGTTAGCGTCGAGGCGGGGTGTTTTAGGTTTCACATAAGAGGAGGGTAAATAGCCCAGAGCTGTGGGTATGTTTGTTTATGTCGGTTTGTAAATGTATGCACAAGTAAAAACAGCAATATGTTCACTTCGAGCCCTCTCGTTAGCAAACATGTCAACAAAGGTGGAACATAATTCTAATAAGTTAAAATGGCATTTAAAAATCCATTAGACACGTGCAGTGAACGCTAAACAGCACAGAGTAGTGCATTTACGTATGCCTTTTACGTATTAGTGATTGGTTTTGTAATCAGGCCGTTAAAATGATATAATAAGACGAGAATATCTGAATGGACTATCAGTGGACTAATGCATGTGCCTGTTTGTCCAGTATTACGGTCTCTCAGCAGATGAATGCAGTCATGCAGAAACATCTTTTGAAACCGGGTGCTTTATTTAAGATCAAAGGGAGAAAAAAAAGACTATAATAGACATATTGAAACATAAAAAGTGTTGCTCACTTACCGATAATGATGTATTTGAAAATGTAGGAGTAGTTGTACGGTGCGGTGGCCATTGTGGCTCTGAAAGAGAGGAAAAGAAGGGGGAAGTTTAGGCACGTAAACGGAGAGTAAAGGCAATTTTTCTGCTTTTTTAAAAAGTAGAAGTTCATTATTTCATCTTACAATGACTACAGTCACCAAAAATGACCACATTCATTGATTCATTTAGCATGCTGGCTTACTGAATATCAGCCTGTGGACTTATTTTTGTTTAATTAAGGTTTTCTCTCCACATTATTAAAATAATAATATTAAAACGCATGTTGTGACAAAAAAAAATATATGACATTTACAGTTTATATACATATGTCTTGTTAAAATACAAGTGCCAAAAATCATATACTATACTAGAAGACAGGCTAAAAAAAATCAAAGTTGAGCATGCAAATAAAAATACAGCAAGTAGTGTGCACGTCTGAATTTAAATTGGTCATGTAAGAGCCTGTGTTACTCAACAAAGCCATAATCCTATCAGAGCAATAGTCCTGTAACAATGTGAGCAAGGCCAGACGCTTCATCAACGCACGCTAAAGTACAGCAATAATAGTAGTAGGAATGTGAATTAACACATTATGTACATTGTGTGAGCAGTCCAGTTAAACCATTCGAGTAATTACCTAATTATAGTACGCAATTTTAAATGACCTGATTTTAAATATGGTGCTCAGCAAGTATGACCTTGATTAAAACCATAAACAACATATCTGATCATTTCTCACTCATCGCTTCCTACTAAATGCCTCAGATGCAACAGCTGAATCTGCACAAGGAACCAAAACACTAAGACTTTTTCATTTGCTTAGTCAACTAGGAGGTGCTATGACTGCACTTCCCACACATTTCATATTTCTGCTCAGCTTACATAAATAAATGCAGGAAAACAAACAGCCGTGGCCATGTACTTTTAACAGTTTCGTGACCGAGGACAAACTGCTTGGGCTAATGATCCTTAATGAGTCCTTGCCTCTTTATATTACAACCACAAAAGTAATGAAAACTCAGCTCTTTGTAGAGTCAAGATCTATGTTGAGATTTGAAGAGTACCACCTGTTAGCTAACTGATACTGTAAAAAAAATAATACACCAGGATGTACACTTGAGTATATTATCTACTCGATTTAACATATTCAATAGATTTAACACATTAAATTGAGTAGATAATAAAGTATTGATCCCAACAAAAATGGAGTTCTAACTGATTGCAAAGACTGAACCTTCAGCAGCCACTGAGGTAAGAAGAATGTCTGGTATTAGGGATGCACCGATACTGGATCTGATATCAGGCCGATACTGACTTAAATAGCTGGATCGGGTATCGGTGACAATGGGGCCGATCTTTTCAATTCAATTCAATTCTATGTTTATATACTATATACATTATGTACTGGAATTTTATTTCCCGTTTCAGTTTTGACTAATTTGTTGCTACATTAAAAAGGTTTACACTTGATTTGTAATTAATGTAAATAATTCCTGTTCATTTTAGATTTTTTTTACCCAGTTTCCGGTGTATGATTTAATATTTTAATAATAACTAACAATTCAGTACATTTACATCTGTGTATTAATTTATTACATTTAATTTTACAAAGTTAAGAAAGCCATGTTTAAGTTACGCCTGACGTTGCCTTACACATAACAGAATGATCCCAGTCACTTTCACACAGTGAGTGCATCCCTAACTATTATTAAGCAACACCTGGGAAAATATTATAATTATCGCCCATAATGTCTATCTTAATACATCTTGATTACATGTTATTTCTTTAACATACAGACCAAATCATTTTCAGTCTAACTAAAAATGTTTAAATCCAGTCTAGTAACGATGTGACATGTATTTATTAAATATACTGTATGCAGTGCATTTGCCAGCTCACAAACAGCCATTAGCAGTATTCATAGTTACAATTCCCCTAAGGTAGGCATGTAGAAGTGAGATGATGGATCATTTTTAGCACATAAGGGTGAAGAAATCTCCTCAGTGGTCAGTAGGCCACGTTACAGAAGCAACCTTTACTGTCTCTTCTCATAATGACAGGGTGACACTGGCTTATTTAGATGGCACAGCACGCAGTCTGTCTGCAAGTAAACAGTGTAGCACTTAGCACATAAGAAGAACACCTCCTGCATCATATGCTCAGAGCTATGCTAAAAATAGCCCTGACACCTATCTGATACCCAGTGATGCTTCATTGTTCACACTCCATTCACAGCACACAGAAAAAAAAGGCATGCAGGGATGTACCACACAATATCACCACCACTACTGTATCAAAAAAGCATTCACTCAAATACTATTTTTGATCATGCACAGATTTGTTCATAAATAAATGATCGGGTCATGTATGACATTAATGAAGCTGCCTCAGAAAGCAGGCGGTTTCTCTCATGAACAATTTCACCATATAATTCACTTTGCAATGCCATCTCCTGACTTCAAGGCCATGTTGTATTTGTGCTGAATAATGGCTGCTTCGTAATTCTGTGTCCGGGTGCTGCCGTACAGTGTAACTGCTGTAGTAGAGAAGTAAATAATTCAGGCTTAACAATCAGGAGCACAATCATTCAAGCAGCCTGATGGTTTCTACGTCCCTGGCAAAGATGGTTGGCCTTAGACCCGAGCTTTTCTCTGATCTGCAGCTCAGTGAAAAAACTGTGATGAAATCACCGTGCCACATCAGAGCCTAGTGCTGGTGTTATACTTCTGCATCTGCAGTTGATTGACTGTGTTTGACTGGCCAGATTAATGCTGACACAACCAGACGAAATGTGGATGGGTGTGATGTGAGAATCTGAGAGTAAAGCAATGAAAATAGAGCAAGCGAGTAAAGAGAAAAAAGACTTTACAGGGATGAAAACAAGGTGTAGACTTTCAGTAGCATAAGAAAATGGACTAAGTGGGTGAATTGTAGGTGGGTGAAATGGATCGGAGAGAGGAAATGAAGAGGGCCTGCAGGGCAACTTAGTCAAGGTTAATTCAGGACGAGGGTGCTTTGCTTTAATAAAGATGGTGTTGGGTCAGGTACCCTCAAGATGGCACATACTGACGCAAAAAATCATATCAAACATGACAACATCAATAGTAGAGTATACTTATGTTCAGAGATAACTTATCAAATCTGATAACTAAGACAACTCAAAGTAAGTTTCAGTAATTCTAATTTCCAAAAAGAAAAAATATGACTTATTAATAACAGCAGAAGCTGAATGTTATTATCATTTATGTAAACAACTTGCAGGGATACCAGAGCAGGCTGTCGCTGTGTTTTTGTTGGTAGCCCCAGAAAAGACTTGGCTCCCACTCACAGGCCTCCACAAACTCTGCAACTTGACCTGACATCTGGTAATTACTCAGGCTATTAGCAACTAGCTAACTGAAGAAAAAAGCAGTCTGTATGAACTTCATACACTATCTGGGTATCTGTCTTATTACTACTTTGTTAAAAACATGGCTAACTTTGATACCACATTAATGACAACAGTACATTGCTATCACAAGCTTTTTTACACTACAATGCTACAGCTGCTGATTTCAGTGATGACATTAGTATGATTTATGTTTTTCCCTATCACTTAATGCATTAATTCAAGTGATGTTTTGGTTAAGTTGGCCACTTTTTAGACAACATGACTTCCACATAGTCTGGAGTTGTGAATTGCATACTATTTCTGGTGAAACAGTATGCAACGCGGAACACTACGGCGGTATAAATATCCCACAACGCGTTGACGGACATCTCTTTAACTCCAACAACACTTCAATTTAACTTTAAGTATAAGATTTCCCTTTGCTACTCTGCTTTGTTCTGGTCACATGACATTGGCATGGATTACCATGGTTATACGCCTCCAACCAGCATGGAGGCTCTCAGGAAGTGACGATGTGAATTACTGTTCAGTGCATCCGAAAAGATGCATACTACTGTTTATTCACAAAAAAGTATGTTGAACAATAGTACACCTATTGAGTTTGTAGTGCATAGTATGCGATTTAGGACGACGCTTAAGAGTAATATTTGAGGCTTTTGAGCCTTTTTCCAGGCTGCTTTCTGTTACATGATTCCTTGTGTGGCATCTCTATAGCCAGTGTGATCGTTTTCAGTGCTCTGGAAGGAAAGCTATTAGAGAAGGTATCCCCAAGCAGAGTCAAAACAAAATGTGATTCAGTTCTGATCCTCCTCTTTCAGCTTTTTGTGCTCATTACATAGAAGTAAACCCCATGAGTATCCCATCAAGGAGAAGGCGAGTCAAAATCATGTGACCAGACTGCAGTCTCAGCACTACTCCGTTACTCCACCAACACACTGTCACTGCCTTTTCCTCCTCTCAACAGCCACTTCCCATACAGGGCAGGATGCACGACTCAAACCTGGGCTATCAGGAAATCATGCCACACATAACATAGTCACATCATGACACACATATAGTCACAGTGCCTCAATGATGTTGAGGCCCACTATTCAAATCATGTGACTCCTTTCCAAGCCCTGTAAACAACATAATGAGATCATCACTACCGTTTACTGGCGAGACAACAGAGCACACTTTCACAATGTTTACAAATCGAATTTAGGATGTTTTTACACAATTTATATGATTAAATCAATACAATATATCAGCATGTATTATAGTGGTATTCAAGTTTCAGATCAAGCTTGCTAATATGGAGTGTACTGGCACAAGAAAACAGAAATGATGCAGCATTTTATGTTAGATTAAAAGGAAAATCTATCCAAATTTAAATCCCTTTTAAGACATAAAGGGTCTCCTTTTGTCGCAGGACTTCTGTTTACAGCGCACACACATCTGTTGTTTGGGTAAGTACAGCCAAAGAGGAGGCTAAACACATTGTTAGCTAAGGAATTAACCGTAAGGACAACTACAGATGATCACTTCTTTATTATTAACCAGGATTAAAAGGATGGTTGTTTGCATAAACAAATCCAAACAAACCCGACAGGAGTGTCCGATGTTGACTCTTTTATTTGACACTGTAACGTCATGCACTGCTCCCAGACGACGGTGGCTAGCTTTTAGCTTACACAGTGACACACAGCATCGCTTTGGTTAATTCTCTGCTGTTTAGTTAGTTAGCACACAAAAAGCTACTAAGCAATAGAGGAAATACAACCTACCATTTACTGGGTTGATTGCCATCGTTGTCTGATAACAATCACGGCCCTACATTTTGCTGTTTTGACAGCTAAGTTTGCGTTAAGCCAGCTATTTATTGTCAAGGAGAGTAATAAACTGAGTGCTGGCCTTGTTATTTCTCTTTATGCTCCATCTCCTCCAACTCGGCCTGCATGTTTACCAGATCAGGAGGCTAATACTTGTAAGAAATGAGCACCAGTGATGTACATGTTATTGGAAATACTGTCTAGCAGACACACACAAACAGTTTCACACGTGATTCATCTTTCTTTGCCCACTGAAATTGTTTGTCAAACAGTATTAGTCTTGGTTTGTTTTATGAAGTGCTACAGGCATGTGTTATTTGCATTTAGCTTTACTTTACTTTAGCTTAGCTGCTTAGCTGACACCTTGACAACAAATAGCATAAATCACAAGACGTTAAGTAGATTGCCTCCATCTATCAGCACACACACAACAGAGTCAGTGTCGTCTAATTACGGATAATAACGAACTCAAATTAACTAGGCTTCTGCATCATTTCACAAAAAGCCACCAAACCCAGCTAGCTATAGCATGCTAGCTAGTTAGCCAGTAAGCTAGCTGGATTAATGGTAAATACGTTGCTTAGTTACCTTGTCAACTAATTTTATCATCACCAAGCAAGTCATTTCTCTCATAGAACAGTATCTTCTAGCAGTTTCACGTGCAACACATCCCTTTCTTGGAAGCTAACGATAAAAACAAGCTAGTGTTAGCCATCTGTTAGCGAGCTAGCTTCGTTAGCTTGCCAATTAGCCTGCTGACACAGGCGAGATAAACAGCTCCATTATTGACACACCAGTGTCTCTCTCGTGTGTGTATGAGTGTGATCGGGTATTCGTGTCCTTACCAGGTAGTCCGTGTGTCTCGCGGTGTGCTGGAGAGCTGTTCAGAGGAGGACTGCAGGTTATCCTGACTCAAGTGTCTGATCTCTGCCTGTCCAAGATGGCTGCTGCTCTGCACAGGGTTTCCTCCGCTCTCTACAATGGGCTGCTGGGCTGCTGGGCTGCTGGGCTGCTGGGACAAAGAGCAGCATCATATGCGGAGATTTGTCGGTGAGTTCATCGTTTCGTGGTGAGCAAGCAACCTCACCTGCACAGGTGTGTTCATGCATACTGTGCTGGTTGGTTTATACCACTTAATACCACTTTATAGACTGCACATATTACATTTATTTATTGCACATACTTTTATATCTCTATTATTGTTTTTATATTTTTTGTACACTTTTCCCTCTCCTGTGTTTCACTCTGTTTGCTGATGTTGATGCTTTGACATCTGAATTTCCCTCCTGGGGTTAGTAAAGGTTCATCTTATTTTATCTTAATACTGATTAAGTGCCCTATCAGACTATGAAATAATGCGATACAAGGTGTTCAGAGATTTGATTACACCTGATTGGCCTGGGTTCAGATGGATACTGGGCACTATAGGCTACTGTTTCAGCCTTTGAGGAGGACCTGGAAGACCAGATCAGACTGATTCAGATAGGTCAGGGGTCAGCAACCTGCTGCTCTTTAGCTCCTGTCCAGTGGCTCCCTGTGGATTTTTTTAAAATGGAAATGAACAACTGTTTTTTGTTTACATTTTCATGTTTATTTATCATTGTTGTAGGTCTATGAGTATTACGGCCACATTGAGGAAAAAAATAAATAAATCTGAGCTTTCTAGAATAAAGTCATAATATTACAAGAATACAGTCATAATATTATGAGAATAAAGTCATAATATTATAAAGTAGTAATTTTAGGTGTTATTTTATTTTTTTTTCTCGTAAAGTTATGACTTTATTCTCTTAATATTACAATTTTTTTTTTTCTCGGAAATGTATGACTTTATTCTGCTAATCTCAGATTTTTTTTTCCCTTAATGTGGCCCTAATACTCCGTGGTACATTTGCACTTTGGCCTTCACTGCATTAGACTTATATACTATATACTTAAACTATAAACTGTGTTACCTTCCTCACAATGCTCAAATGTTTTGTGGCTCCAGACAGATTTTAAAAAAATATTTTTGCCTAAAATGGCTCTTTTGATAGTAAAGGTTGCCGACCCCTGAGATAGGTGATGGTACCCTAGTACATCCATCTAACCCAGTGTATGCCTAGTTGTCTTTTTTTGTCCTTTCTGTGATGTTGGAAATGGAGCCGCTGTGATGCAAGACAAACTTCAAACCTGTCTGACAATAAAACATTTTATTGTATCATATTATCGTAGCTGGCTTTCTGGATATTTTGTGATGGGCAATTTTTTTGGACTATTTTCTATTTACATTGACAACGATTAGTCAAGAAAATACTCAACTGATTAATCGATAATGACAATAATCATAAGTTGCAGCCCTAGTATCAATGTTGGATGCGTTAGGACAACAAAATGAGCTCAGGTAGATGGTATACTGGTAAACATGTTATCTGCCAATTGAATATAGGCCTACTGAAATTCAGAAGCATTTTAAAGTACAATATAAATTATAATTTAGATATGTTTAATACATTAGATATGATCTGAACTTAAATATGTCATGACAGATAGATTTTTTATTATACCCCCGCAACAACGTAGTCGGGGGGTATATAGCACTCCGCATGTCCGTCCTTCCGTCCTTCCGTCCGTTTAACTAACTTTAATTAACTTAGGAACTTCAAATTTGGTATGATGGTTGACAGTGTGGTTTAGTTGTGCCTTTTGAGGGTTAGAAGTCCAGGGTGCCCAAAATTTTAGAAATGTTTCCAAAAGGGCAAAACCTTTGGCCCTACTTTAGTAGGGGTCAAGCAGTGAGCGGGGGTATGTGACCCATGCTCACTTTTGCCTCATTGGTAAAGTAGAACTACAATAAATTATATGTGATGTAATCAATTTCATTTTCATATATAATTTGTAATAGAATATTTGCACTGACATCTGTAGTGATGCCCTCTTCTTGAAAATCTAGGTTTGTGCCATTTGTGTGTAATGCTTTCTACATTTATAATTTGTCTTTGTACATACTTGACAGTTCAAACTATTAAATATCTGGATTTAACTTGTACTTAATCTTTTGATCGAGATATACATAAGAAATGTATAATTAGGTATTCTTGCCTTATAGGCCTACAGAAAGGTATACTTGGATTGTAGTTGTGCTTACTTTTTGATAGAGTAGCCTATTAAAGTGTGTGTTGTTTCCTTCAGCAGCAACTACTCTTCCAAGGGTCCATAGTCAAATAAAATACATACAAATGTTAACATGTACACTACATATATGAGTAAATAATATAGTTAGAACATCACCATTGCATCCAATTTAAAATTGCATCAAAACATACATAGGCTATCAAAACATTAAAATAGAACAATCAAAATGGGTTGACAGGTAAATAAAATAATCATCTCTATTCATTTGAACATCCATACTGCAAAGGAATTAAAAAAATATGTGGCAGACCTGTCTTCTTCAAGAATTTAGCAGTCTCTTAATTATTTTTTTTTATAGATTCTTGAGATATAAAGCATAACAAACTGTTCCATTGAGATATGGCTCTATGTATAGGCCCTGTTACTGTTTTTTTTCCCATTGTATTAGTTCGTTGTTGTTTTTTTTCCCACGTGTTTGTACAAACGAACCTTTGAAGCCAGGTTCAAATCTGTTAATGTGTTAACTGGAACAAATTTCTTTTGCTTTCAGAGAGAATTACACATTTGTTACATGCAAACAATCAGCATAAGGAAAGGGGAGCTATGAGCTGTTTATTAAACATTTGGAGCAGGAAACCAAAATGTCCTTGTGTAGACAGAGTTTCTTCTCCGGCAGTGCTGCCACTTTTACTCCGATTTGATTGGCTGGTATGGGCTAATAGTTTTGTATATGAAAGGTTTATGATATACAAAACATATAGTGTAAGTATATGATACTAAACTAGTAAAAACCTCTATGAAATGCCTGTATGAAAATAATTAATGTAATTGTATAAATGCCCAGGGGTGAATATTAGCTTACCTTATATGTGGTATCAGCCCATTATAGTTGTTCTATTTCTGTTTAATTCTATTTATTTATTTCTATTTATTCCTTGTCAGCTTCACACATTTTCATATGCACATAAAAGCACTCTATCAGCTGGCCTACTGTTTAACACAGTTTAATTCATTCATCATCACGTGAATCCCAAGTCATTTTAATTTGCTCTGATTATGTGTAACATGTGTGACATTCATGGTGTGTCTTAGTATGAAAAAAAAATCAAGTTCAAAGCATTTTTTCTTTTGAAAAATATGAAACATTTTAATACAGTAATTCACAACATTACATGCTTTCACTGTACAATATTCTTTACAATCCTACATAGAACCACATGCAGTGTGTTTCCCAAGCGTGTAGCCTGGTGAACTGGACAGCAAACTAAAAAAATATCTTCAATTTTGCAAAGTAAATAGACTTTAAAATATCATACGGCACAACAAAGATCTGATCTTGAGAAAGATAATTAACTCTTTAACAGAGAAAATTTAACATTTTCTTTATAAACTGATGACTCTAACAAAGCTCTTTCTTTCATGGCAACAAATGTCCCATAATATCCCATATACTCTGCTACATTTGAGTGAGTGGATGTGCACATTTTTTTTACTGATGACTGCAAGCTGCTACATCATAATTTTGATCAAACATAATCACAGGATTATTTTTGCCATCGCTCTGACTGTAAGTCCGAGCTAACAATGTGACAAAAGCTACTATTTCAAGGTGCTCGCCAGTAACACCACACTGAGTGAAACTCTCATTCAGCCCTAAACATGAGCAGCTAAGAGAAGAGTTGTTGTTCCCCCCCCCCCCTATAGTCCACCGGTATTATGTTCCTCTCCAGATTGACTCCACATCACAACCACATCCTCAGCAGCAAGAGGCTGAACAGTGCACAGATGTAGTGCAGTGTGCCCGGGTGCCAGGAGGGGGCCCTGTTACATAGGTCTGAGTCACAGCAGTGGATGCGCACCCCTGGCAGCTCGTGCTGCTGGCAGTGTCTGGATGTGGCACAACCGCTGGTCAGGACGATACCCAGGGCCGCTGGAGGGACATGAGGAGGGAGGGGGGGGGGGGAGACAGTCAGTCAGTCAGAGGAGAGTGACGAGCTGTTGTTTGGCTCAGCAAGAAAAAAAAGCATAAGTAAGCACCAAATACTGCAAGTGTGTAATGAGGGAGACATTTAGACATCTTAAAGGCACACACAGGGTATGTCTTCACAGCTGGGAAACCAAGTCTCTGACAAATAGAACATTTTGTCCTGTTAAAATCATGTAACTTGGAGAAGCAGTGCCACAAACGTCTTTATTTAAGGGGAGACATCCCAGGCAAAAAACAACATTTTTCATCCACTGGTCAATTTTGAGATTTTTTTTGCTATTTTGCAAATTTAGCATCTATTCAGTATATGATTAGAGGTCTATATTCTATTGGAAGGATGTTTTAAATCTTAATTTTTGCCTTCCTGTCAGGTTGGAGGTGGAACCCCTCAGAACGTCCATCTTTTGCTGAAACACACCAAGCCTTTGAGACCATGTTCAGCATCTCTGACGGTCAGTACTGCTTTCTTTGATATCCAAAGCACCTTTTACCCGTGGGTGTTATTCTCTGATATCCACAGATACCCTCTTGTAATAGGTCAACTGTCAAAGTTATTAAGGTGTGATAAGATTGTTAAGGGGAGACAGCCCAGGCAAAAACATTATTTTTCATGCACTGGTCAATTTTGAGATTTTGGGGCTATTTTGCTTCCATAACATGTCTTCTTTCAGATAAGTGGAAAGAAAACATCCAAAATACACATTTACGTGTTTATTTTTTATCTATTTGCGTCTGTATATTTCTCTTAAATTTGCTCAAAGTTAGCACTAGATAATGCCTCATTTGCACATTTAAAGGTCTTATTTATAACATTTTTATGTAAACGAAGATTTAAAAAAAATAATAATAATACATCCACAGAGCTTTTAGAAAGGTGCCGAATAAAAGTATGACTTTTCCTGAAAACAATGATTATGATTCTGAATTAATCATTTAAATTTTTTTTGACAGGTTCAAAATGAATGTTTTGTTTATCTCTTTGGAAGATATGAGACGTTCGGTTCCCACTTCTAACAAAGCTTGTGAAGTGTTTTACGATGCTCTGCCACTAGAACAGCTGATCTCAACATAAACTAATACACGTGGGTGATGACGCAAGTGCACTTTGGAACGGAGCAACTTTACTAATGTGAAAGCTGAGCGGGGAGGGTGGGGGCAATCGTACTCGGGCACGGTACGGATCAATCGTACCTAATGTGAAAACGTCCTAAGTGGTTTTGTTGCCTAAACTTAAAGAAGTTGTAGTTTTGTTGCCTAAACATAAAGAAGCCTTTTTGTTTGTGTTCAAAATGTAACGTTTCTTTTTTTTTCTAAACATGTTAAGTGTTGATTTTAAGTTTCACTTTCACTTTTACAACGTAGTAGGTGTAGCAGACCCAAATCGCTGGTCATTTATAATCCCCTAAGGCTAAAAATCAAGAATGATCAAGTCTTAGGTGAGGCCAATCTGAAAAGGTCAGCCTGGCTTCATGGCTATCGAGATGTGTTTTTTTTTGCCTGTCAAGAATCTTCACTTCAGTTATAGGTTGAAGGCAGCAGAAAAGTGAGAGGACATTGTCCAGGAGGGAAGGGCACAGGACTGGTTATGGATTAAGGACAGATGTCTTGTGTCTGAGGACAAAGGGGACAAGAACTCTAAGACTCTTATGGAACTTCACCAGCATCTGTTAGATTTGGGTTTGGCGGGGTCACACGAAGATTAACAGGCTGACCGGCCACAGATTACTGCCAAGACACCGCTTTGAGATTCTGACCGACAAGTGCTTGTCATACTGATTCTGACGGGCCGTCGTCAGTCCTTTTTCTGAGCTCGCTGTCTCTCCGAGCAAACAGAAAAGGTGCCTCATCAGCCCTTTCAACATGAGTGGATCCTTTAAGACATCAAGCGAAGGAACAGCTGGATCTTCCACGCTTCCATGGATATCAGCAGAGCCACTCATCTGACCATCACTCTCCTGTCATGGGCGTCCACATCCTCCGTTTGACTTAACATCAAACAAGGGATGATTTTTAATTTACTCATCAAAGCACACTAAAGTAGGGTTATGTAACCAACTCTCCTCTCAGTGCAGGGAGCAATAGAATATTCACATCAGCGGACAAAGAACATTAACATGAAAGTATGATTAAAAATGATTATGCCAATGTCCAGTGGCACGCCAGAGTGAATCCATCATGATTTAATAGTCTTCCACTCCACCATGAATATTCTTCAGATGCATTAAGTCGCTGAGTTAGAGGATGAAGAGAAAATCACGTTTATTAGTCGTTAAATATTGGTCATGGAGGTTTACTCACTGCTCTCTGTCTTGATGCAGAAGCGGTGTTTGAAGCCTTTGTGTGAGTGGGTGCAGGTGATGACCTCTGGGTTGGAGCAGCCCACGTCCACATACCTCTGGCCCTGGATGATGTTACAGCCATAGCACTGCAGCCCCTGGACTGCATTGGACACATAGGACAGTACAGGACAACTTGTTAGGGTGCAATTTAAGATGATGTGCATGTAAAACCACTGGGGTGCATAACCAATGGCACCTTTGATGCTACTTTTGGGCTATAGAAGGAATATAGCATGCATAGATACTGTATGCACTACAGGCAGGAGATCCACACAGGACCTATGACCCCTGGGAGCTCCTCACACCACCATTATGATTATCAATATAAAGATGTAAAGATTTTATTTTAACATAATAAGAAGAACGATTCGAAAATTGAAAAAAAATTAGCCTTTGACTTTATTCTACATCCAGTTAAAAACCCTTCAATGGGGGAGGACATTTGGATATGTGGAGTGTAGATAAAGCAACATAAAGACTCCAAAAAACTGCAACAAATGAATGACTGATTGAAACCTTTATGCCCCTAGGGGAATTTGCTTTGCACGAAGAGCAATAAAGACTAGAAAATATCAACAACCATATATGACAGCACATGATATAACATACAGCATGAGCATCATAAAAAGATCATAAAAAAGGTAGGTCATATTAGGTTGCATCAGCTTGTCTGCAACATAGCATTATACTGTATAAATATGTTGTAATAGAATTAAAAGACTATTCCCCTTAATTTGCTCCTGATGACACATTTATGTATACTCTCTCTTTCTTTATGCAGGCTGGTGCATCAAAAGTATTTGGCATCACATTAAATAAAACTGTCTGTTGCTGCTGGAAGACATCCAACCTAATCAGACCCACCCATGTTGGTAATAGTGATACTGTTGCTTCAGAGCTAAAGTTTTCCAAGTTGAAACCCAAACAGGCACTTGACTTTGATGTAGCCGGGACTCCAAATGTATGTAAATAGCATCTGATTCAAATTTAAAGGGACAGTGTGTTTTGGGGGGGATCTATTAGCAGAAATGGAATATAATATTCATAACTATGTTTTCAGTAGTGTCTGGAACTAAGCATCGTTGTGTTTTTGTTAGGTTAGAATGAGTCCTTCATATCTACATAGGGAGCAAGTCATGGGTGTATTAAGAGAACTGGATACAGCGTTGGAGGCTGGGCCCCGTGCTCAGTGGCGCATGAAGCCTAAATGGCTCGACTTCCGTCTGGAAAAGTACCCGGATCTTGGGCACGTGGAACACGCGTAGTAGCGTTTGCTCGGTCACATGACTCGGTCAAGGGGGTCCCAACGTCACGTCGTCGTCACGGCTTGCGCTGCGGCCTCGGTCTGGGTCTCATTCACATGAACGGAGGAAGGGAAATAACTCTGGATTCGACTATTACTTCATTTTACAACTTTAACATTTTTTTTTTTAAATAAGGGCCTCAAAAAAAATTATCCGCTGAGTTACAGACGTCTCTTTCCCAATGTAAGTCTATGGGTAAAAGTATTTTTGGGCCCAATGCATCATGTGACTGACACAGAAGTTGCAGTACCGCCATTTGGCCACTACAAAAGTTAGGATCGACAACAGGCGCTTTTCCTGGGGGCTTGGAGCAGTTTTTACGTTACCTGAAGGCCACCATAGTTCTCTGGTACTGCGGTAACGTGAGCAGCAGATAGCAAAACTGCCGTACCGTCAGCTGCCCTCTGACTTCTGTTGCTCCTAAACTAGTGTTATCATGGTAAGGATGGCCTTTGAGTGAGGCGAATGTTGTTACCACGGTTTTACACTCGGCGGCTCACATAACCTCAGTCTTGGAAAGAGAGGAGTGAGCGGAGGGGTACTCATTTGGTTGCAATCTGCAACCACACCACTAGACACTGCCAAATCCTGCACACTGTACCTCGAAATTATCTTTATAACAACCAGAGATGTAGACTTAAATTGCAGCATCATAGTCCTTCTTCCTGAAGCAACAACAGCACATAAACAGAATCCTTCAGTTCAACTGAAAGCAGCATCTTGCATAGTATTTCAAGAGAAGTACATCTCAAAGGCATCAAGATTCCCCCTAAACATGTCACAGTTCAAGGAAGGACCATTGCTTTGTAGTTTGACATTTGTTTATCATCTTCTCTTCTCTTCTCTTCTCTTCTCTTCTCTTCTTCTTCCAGCTTTGTGCTTAAGGGTGACTCACCCTCAGTAGTCCACCCCATCCCAAGCTGTCTGCCTGCCAGCTCCAGCTTGTGATCTCAAAGCCGTGTCTCTACCACTCAGCACCCTATAAGTGGTGTGGTGGAAGCTACAGCGCACAGAGAGAGGGACTCGAGAGGGACTAAATCAACATGCAGCTAGATTATGCTGTTTGCTTTTCCGTCTCAACTGATGCCTAAAAATCATCATGATCATTTGCCAAGATAGGTTTGGTCCCTGCATGTGCTGCTAAATGAGGAGCTGGCACACATTGGATCCTCATGCAGTGGGGAATTTAAAGCACATCTTTATAGAAATAAAAAGGCTTCTTTCATCTTTCGTTCCCTCTCCTCCCGTGCCACTGTCTCACTGTCTAACTCTCTCAAGAGGCTAAGCCTAAACAGAACAAATCCACCAGAGCTTAAAGGGATTGTCCATGAATTCAGACCCCTGACACACCTGTACCTGACCTCCTAAATCCCACACACAAGATGGAAGATCAGCTTTGGCTGTAACCAATCCTGCCTCTTTATCTGTGCAGGCCCGTAGACGGAGGTCGGCCGCCAGCCTCTCGCCGCCGCCTCTGCTCGGTTAAATAGCCCCACCAAAAGCTCTGCTGGAGCTTTCAGGAGCAAACTAATCCTGGACAAATGCTCTTACAAAAATCACTTTGGAAATCTGCTGGAATCAATGTAAAGCCCCACAGGGACAGAGAGCACATGCCAGCCTTTAGTGGATGTGTCCCTTGCTGGTGATACACCATGCAGTCACAGCTCATATAAATATTGGAGTATGTCATTAGAGCTGGTAATGGTTGTGGAAATACAAAGCAGTGGAATGCTCATTTACATCTGGCAAACAACCTGATCTATCAGTTCGTTGTGTTGTTACATGAAAACATATGAGCATTTGGCAACATAATGAGGGCATATTGGAAACACATTCAGCTTTCACAGCACATGGCAATTTATAATAACCAGATCCTCTCCTGGTAAACATTGCAAATCTTGATTAACTCTGAATATATCAAAATTTATTGTGACCTAAATCTAATCTGATCAATTATTGGTATTGAGCACATTTAGAATGCAAATTTGCCAGTGAAGCTCATCTGCATTTCAACGCTGAGCCAATTACATCCATTAGACTATGATATTGTGCATTTTTTATGTGAAATGTTTTAAGAGGAAGACAGCTGGAAAGAAAAAGTAAGCGGCATAAGCGGACAAACAAAAAGGATTTTAAGGATTATCATAAGAACATTTGGATTTAATTTAGGAAAGGTTGCCACTGCTCGTCTGTCTCGTTACATTTTGTTATGTCTGTAAATGAGGCTGTGCTCGAAATGAGCTTTTAGAACATATTAGGAACTAATTATGAATGCAAGATGATTCATCAAGCATTATGTAATATATAATAGGTATTTAATAGTGTTCTATTATGGTATTAAAGTCCTGTTGAATTTTAAACAGAAACAACATGAATTTGAAAATCAGATACTTGTTTATAATGCACTGCAATTCTATTTACATCCAGCTATGTGTTGCCTCGTGGATGCTGCCCTATTGATCATCATTAGTCTGCCCGGGGAGCTCGCCTCACTCCTCTGGTATGGAGCTGGGATCAGAGGTGATCTGACTCAGACCAAACACCGAGATATGAATCAAGCAAAGCAGCACAACATCGCCCCAATTCCTTCTGATTTGGCCCCGAGTGGAACAAAGGTTGCAGCCAAGTCGAATCAGGTCAATCGTTATTGCTCTGTGGGGAAATTTAGTCTGCCACCTATGGATATCAGCTATTGTTGGGAGGCATAGATTTGAACTCCCAGGTCAATTATGTGCAGAACAAAAGGAATATTTATTGGAATCACTTTTCAACATGGTCGTTCATTATATTAATGTGATCCGTCCGGCTGGTTCAGGTCTGGAACATTCACCAGCCTATTTTCTATAACTGCTGTGTTGTTTTAATATATTGCAAATGTTTAAAGTTGCTTTTTTACAGTACTTGCACTGTATTGATACTTCAGTATATACATCATATTATGGCTGTAAATTGATTACTTTGCCTGTAAAAGGCTGTTTTAAGTGAAGATTATTGCACACACGCATGCATATGTCTCCATGCACTACAGATTTCAATACCATAATACATCCTACTCACCCTGTTTCAAGCAGAGTGCCCAAACCAAGATAAATCCAAGCCCATACACCAGCCAGGTATGTAAAGTCATGGATGCAGCACAGTAGTGATGGTCAGTGTCAGTGCTGGAGGAGACCGAGCCAGAGATTTCCTCTGTCTCTCATCTAATAGTCCACCAAAACCAGACAGAGAGAGAAACCTAAAGCAGAGATCCCACTTTCCAAAGCCAGAGCAGCCCGAGTGTCTCTCTCCAGCCCAGCCTCAGCGGAGCTCACGCAGTGCGTGAGTTAACTGCCAGTGAGTGTCCAGCGAGAGGGGGAGCCAACCATCCAGGCAGCCAGTCAGTCAGCTCAGCATGCAGCCAGTCAGGCAAAGAGACGAGGGGGAGGAAGATAAATGGGTGAAGGAACTAAATAAATGAATGTCTTCCTCAGCGGTATCCTCACGTCCTGAGTAGGTTTGATCAGAAAAAAGAGAAAAAAAAGTCTTCTCTCATGTCAATCCCCTGAAGAAAAAACCTGAAAGAACCACTTTCTCTCATCACAGAGGTGAAAACAAATAGTGAGTGTTGTCCTTTTCCAGTTTGGGGAAAAAACACATCAATCAGGATTAATTCTTGATTGATAATTCATCGCTTCTAATAATAGCCCTATCACAATGTGTTAAAAGCCCAGGCGCTAAATGGGATGGCACGCCAGGGGGCTGCAGGTTGTTGTGTATGTGAGTGTGTGTGTCTCAGGAGCGTTGCCAAAGGACACACACACACACACACCATCCCAATAGGGCAGGTTATCTCTGCTCTGTGCATCAGTGTGCTTGCACACTGGGGAGAAAATTCTATCTAATCAAGAATTAAAGAGTAAATCCTTTCTTAGAGACTGTAATGCCAGAGGATAAGGCAGGCTTTGTGGTAAGCCCTCTTTCCCTCCCCACCCAAAGCAACATATGGTCCAGCCTGATAGATGGCTGCCAATGATCGCTGTCATTCATATTAAGACATATTTAGAGTGGCGGGTGCAGATTTTTCCCCACATAAATTTCTTAATTACAGCGGAATGCATCATTTACAAAAGAAAAAAATGCCTAATCATGTCATCTTTTTGTCATGTTTCTGCACACACATACACTGTGCATATGTGCCTCTTTTTATTTGTAAGTGTGTGCAGCTGTGTGTGAGTTGTCTCTTCTCGCTGTGCTTTTATTCATGAGTCATTGTTTGTGTGTGAGTGTGTGTGTGAAAGAAAAACAGGGCGAGAGAAGAGAAATGTCAGCAGTGTGAACAATCTGTGTGAAGCATATGGTCGGTAGAAGTGTCCGTGTGTGTGCACGAGGAGGTGAGGGAGGAAAAGATGCTGTTTTAAGCTTAAAGAGGAGCTTTTATGCTTATTTTCAGGTGCATACTTGTATTTGAACATGTTTACACGCTTAAATGTTTAAAAAAAAAACCACTTTATTTTTCTTATACTGGCTGTGCTGCAGCACCTCTTTTCACCCTCCATCTGAAACGCTCTGTTTGAGCTCCTCCTCCTACCGAAAAGCCAAGTCTGCTCTAATTGGTCAGCTGGCCCACTGTTTTTGATCGGTCAACCGAACCAAACTCTTCAGACTCCGCTCCAGCTCCGCTCTAAATAGCTTTAATTGAGGGTGTGCCAAACTTGCCGCTAGGCAGGTGTTATGCAAATGTGTTACTTGGTGACATCACCACGTTGCGGAAGAAAAGGCGAGACTTCAAGCGAGGCTTTTCAGGGAGTTCAGGAGCAGTGTTTCTGTGGGGGAGAGTAACTCCCTCCCTCCCTCCCGTGTGTGTGTGCGTGTGTGAACTATAACCGTAAAGGAAGATTTTGCCATTTTGGGAAATACACTTATTCGCTTTTCTTGCTGAGAGTTAAATGAGAGGATTGACAATCTTTTCTTCTAATTTTCTGCCAGAAAGCAAAAAAATAATCACATTTCCCAAGATGTCAAACTTTAGCTTGAACACAAACTCTCGCCATAATAAAAGCCTTATCTTATGTGATATAAGTAACATTACATTTCGCATGCACACTCAAAAAAACACACCCACGCACCCGCACAACTCTACATCTCAAGATCCCCACATTCGTCATGGACATGGGTGTTGAATCTACAATGTGAAATTTTCATATTGCATCAACGCAACCGAACCGAACGGTGTGAAGCATAAAAGAGCAGTCAGTTGTAAAAGTCCCAACGCTGATGTGCACATGCAATTTTTGTCTCGACCTTTTCCCACTTCCCCCTGCATCTCACAGCTCGTGTTCATTTATATTCTGCTGAGCTGCTTGAGCCTTTGAGTGATAAAGCCATGAAAGAGAAGAGTGAGAGGGAAGCGGGAAGAGCAGGTCCGGCAGTACTACAATGATGAAAGTGAGTCTTCCCCGAGCTGCTCCTGACTTATCTCATGACACACAATAGCTGTTTTAAATACCCTTGATGTCTCCAGCGGTAACTAGTTTGGAGCGACAGTGACAAGAATAGGAGAAGGCTACATGGCTTTAAATTCTTGATGAAATTGCAATTAAGACACCAGAAGAAGAACCGAGCCCCGAGGCTGTGCAAGGCAACGACCAAAAAGAAACAACAAGGATGTGAGGAGGAAATACATGAAAAGTTAATTCTGCTCTGTGGGCTTTAATTCTGGCCGTCTGTCATCTTGCATACAACCCTCCCCCTAAAAAGTGGAGAGGAGATGAAACTGAAAATGGCCATTAAGTCTTGTGTATTAACCACAGCCCAGCGGCTGCTCTGCAGCTTTAATGAGCAGTAATCCACTATAGTGTCTGACCACAATACTTCACAACGTGGAGAGATATTCTGCAGGCTGTGTGCAGCTGAATCAAAACAAAAGTCTAGAAACTTCACTTTCAGATTCCACTTTGATGCCCCACCAGTTTGAAGAAATCCTCGGGGGTCTCTTTCGCTTCCCCTTAGGGACAGTTTTTGTGCTTTTTGTCACATGTCCCCTGATTATCGCCTTAACGCTGGCACTGGTGAGATTAACTGCCGGAGCCTTGAAGGGAAAACTGCCTTTTAGCACCCAGAATATCAAGTAATTGAAAAGTTTGACCGGATGTATGTGCCTCTGCAGTTTCACACTAAAGGGAGTGCAAAGCCGGATTCTCCTTATAAAGCAAAGGAGACGTCTCAGCAAAAGGCTTTAAGCTCTAGTTGTGGAAATGTAAGCACTTCTGAATTTTGCTTTATTACCCTTTAAATCATGGTCCCCAGCATTCTGGTTACAATGCACATGAATTCACAAAATACACGTTTTCTATTTGAAGAGTTTATGTACTCAATATAATATTCATTTATGTGGATTTGCTTCACATAAGTTAATATCTAATGGACATATTGTAACCGATCCATTCCCACAATTTATTGAAATGTCTGCTTGCTTGTGTGTAATCATTCTTGAAATGCAGGAGCACAGATCATTTCAGATATCTTTTGTCCATGTTATGATCTTCTACATTCAAAATCCTAAAATGATTCTTGCTGACACCTAGATTTCTTTTAAGGATTGCAATCCAGCCAATGCTAATTTACTGACCTACTAATCTCCCGTGATGGGTGAGTGGAGGGTCCAGAGAAACTACCGGGTTAACACAATTATACGTCCTCTCAAGCATGTAAGCGCTGCTCCTCTCAGCGTCTTATCAGCCCGTGGCATCCTAAGACGAACAGGCCAATCAGTGGCCGTGTGTTATGTGCATGGCTGCTCTGTCTCCCTGCCCAGCAGTCCTGAGGGGGAAGCCCCGAGGGGTGGCCTCCACCATCTGCTGCTGTCACTGGGGGTGGCACCATCACGTTCGCAGTGCCATGCAGCCCAATGACCCTCTCGCCAACTGTTTCCCTCACCAGGTTATTCACAGCTGCATGATGCACACTGGTTGCTGATCCAGAGGCATGTTCTGTATTAGCTTGCCGGAAGGCTTCGATTTAATGCACAAACTAGCCACCCAATTTGACTGTTATCATGCCATTAAACAGGCGTTATCAGTCGCTATACGCACCATAGATGTTGTTCATTTGGGGCCTACTACCAGCCTAGTCGCACAGCAGTTTGTGAAGTAGTAGTATTGATTCATGTACATAGTCACGAATTTCAATTTTTTTTCGTGATGGTAAGCAGGAAATCAATTCGTATGTAATCCATATAATTGTGAAGCAGGAAGTATAGAGAGAGAGAGAGAGGTAAGGAGGCGGTTGAGGTTGCCGTTTGGGTCAAAAAACACAATACTTTCGTCCATGAGACCGGTGTTCGTACCCCGTGTGAAACCACAAGTCAACATTGATTTATTTGTCAACTTCCATACTTAAGTTACAGCACTTCCGGAGTTACTTTAACCCAAACCGCGATATTTTCCTAAACCTCACTAAGTTTTGTTGCCTAAGCCTAACCAAGCCGATCTTAAACCTAACTGAGTAGTTTTATTTTGAAAAGACTGGACACATTGACACGTGTTGCTGGACATTCGTAGGAAAACGCATGAAAAATACGTTGTTGAAAGTCGTGTTGAGCGTAGAAATAGATACAATTTTGTGACTATTTCACCAACTGCCGTGAGACTGTGTTGCTACTAGGCCTTCTAAGTTATAAAAGTGAAAGTGAAACCTAAAAGTAACACGTTGAATGAAACGTTTCGTTTTGAACATAAACAAAAAGGCTTCTTTAGCTTTAGGCAATAAAACTGCTTAGTCAAGTTTAGGGAAAAACATCATGTTTTGGCTTAAAATGACTATGTTTCAGAAGCAAAAGTGTCACACAGGATGTGAACCTCCTGGGCAAAATTCCTGTGCACCCACCTATATGGAGTTTCCTGCTGTCTATACTACAGCACCTGACTTCCTCTTCTGCTCCTGTCATAACTACTACAGTCGCTATACCTTCTTTCGATGATCTACCATGTCAATAGATGATAAAACCTACTAGTGGGTGTAGTAGGCCCCTATTGACCCACATCTATGGTGCTTATAGCAACTGATAACACCTATTTAATAGCCTGACAACAGTCTAATCGGCTAAATGTTTGAACTCGATACACAAGTCTGAGTTTAAACTATGGATAGTGAATTGTCTCTCAGAATAAAAAAATTGAAATATCTTTAACAGCACTAAAAACACGCTTTTCACAATTTCAACACTCACAGCAAATCTCACATTTCACAATTAGGATATAATCATTTCACGGGATGCAACTCTAAAGCTGATATTTCCTCTCATGCAGCCATTTCAAACTTTTTTTGAGGAGCCGTTATCTGATTTCGGAGATTAATTTGCCCCTTGGCTATACAGCGTCTGGCATGGAGAATCAAATCAGCATTTGAAGGCCTGCTGGGGGGACATGCCTGCCTGATATGCTGCAGCAGCACTTCACTCGCGATGCTAATTGGATGTTTGGACTATTTTTAAAAGGTCCACTGAATGAACCCTCGGCCAGCCTTTTAAAGAGCGCTTGATAAATAATTAAATCGACACAGATAGAGGAGAAGAATATTTAACTCTACCCCCATTTAAAGGCTTAGCTTTACCAACCATCAGCTCAATAATCTCTTAATTTAAACATCCCCCCCAATCTCCAAAGCTTAGAGGCAGCATCTGCTACACACACTTCTTTATAAAACCTGGGACATGTTGACATCTGTTTTCCTAATAACTTTCATTCAGTGCCCATTTAGTTACTGTCTGCATACTGAACCAGCGTATCCAAATCCATGTTATCACTGACACAAGTTACACCACGAAGGCCAAATACTCCGCTGTAAGTCCCCTATAGCATCAGGATGCAGCTTATCTTGGCCCACATTAATAAATCTATGTATGTTTGTCATTTATAGATCTTATCGTTTGTGAAATCAATGGCTGCTGGGCTCTCAGGGGATTTGTAACAGGTGGGGTGTTATGCTCCCTAGAGACAAATCAAAACATGCAACCCTATCTTCTGTCATCGCCTGTGATAGACATAGACAGGAACATTAAAAGCCCTGCCTCATGAATAATAAGAGATGAAGCGTGATTCAGAAGCATGTTTTCAACACGAGGGCTTGACATAGTGAGGAAATGTGAGAGTTAAGACGCTGCCAGGAGCTTTGGAGGCTGACCTGATAGCACACTGATGCCAGCGCCCGCTTTATTTGAATGCCAAGTCAAAAACACAACACACCCTTCCCATCCCTGCCAGCTTCATATCTTAATCCTCCTCCGGCTTTATCACTTAAATCACCTTTAAGAACAAAAGCGGATCCTATATAAGTGGCTCGCTGCACCTATGGCCTGCGTGTCATCCCTCTTCAGCTCCCTGAACTGATTTTGACTCCATGCCACCGGCTCTGTGAGGGAATATGAATGGCATTAGCTCTGGGCTGTTGCCATGGTGTTGACTTATTTACTGTACATCAGCCCACTGACTTCAAACAGCACGCAGAACACGTTTTGGCTGCCATATTAGTGTCAGTGTTATCATCCAAAGGACACATTTCCACTGGGTGATTTAAAACATTTAACTGTGGCTGCTTCTCAAACAACAGAAAGTTAGGAGCAAATGCAAAAAGTCCTGTAAGCTGAAAACATACTGACCAATAGAAAATGTGCATTATTGTAATATTATAAATCAAATCCACACTTTATATATTGTTTTTCATTAATATTACATATATAGAAAACATACGAATTCCAATAAGATCAAAACAGAAACGATGATCATTAAAAATGGGATGGAAAACACAGTTTTCTCATTTTGGCTCCTAATGAATAACATACTGTACATCTCAGAGTTCATTTGTGTTTTTAATGTCTTGTGCAGCTGTTTCCTTGAGCAGCAGCTGGCCTCACATTTTATATGAAACCACATGTAGGAACGTCACTGACATTTACATTTGCTCCATAATCACTGTGCTTAGAAGTGAATGAATGGATTATTGAAGGCTTCAAAGGGTATAATTTGACAAAATGCATTATCCTTAACCGTTTTAGGCCAAATCAATATAAGAATAGTAAGAAATAGATGTGAGGGAAAAAATCGATACAGCATAGTATTGCGATATTTTGCGTGGCGATATTGTATCGACACACTGACGTCAAGTATCGATCTTTTATTACATTAAACTATCAACCTCTTAACAATCTGACGGACGCTATTCTGTCTTTCAGAGGTTGTAGCGGGCTCAGTCTTAAAGCTAGAGTGAAGATGCTGGTATGATATGAAACTAGAAAACATGTCATGTTAGTTTGTCGGGAAGAATGTTAAATAACGCTAAAAGTTCCGATAAATTTTGGCGAGGAAAAACTGTCAGGGCCATTTTCACAGGGGTCCCTTGACCTCTATACTCAGGATATGTGAATGATAACTCTGAAATGAACAGAGAAAAAACCTTATCTTATTAAATAAATCAGATGTTGACAAAATGCATAATTTGCAGCGAAAAAGGGTAATAAACCGCAATAAGATCGTATTGTGACGTAAGTATTGTGATAATATCGTATCGTGGGGCCTCTGGTGATTCCCACCCCTAGTAAGACACTCATATTTGATCCCCTTACAGATTCAACTGGTTGTGTAATATTAATTTGGGTTCAAGGCTGTCAAGCAAGGAAATTGCACAAAAGCTTTGGCAGAGCGATATTTATGAATGGAGGCAGAGAGTTGCTTTGTTACGTCATCAACAATCACACGGTATTATCTGATAATGAATGACAAAATATGGCTACTTTAAACAATGACTTATGGTAGCGCAGGTGTAAGAAATTTGGCATTTAAGGACAGAATCTTAAAATTAGTACAGTGCATAGTGCCATGCTGAAACCATAGCGATTCTGTCTCTGAGCTTATGTTTGTGCAGTGGACTAAAATCAGTTTTTTGGAGAAATCTTGCAGCATATTTCAGGATTCCAGTAGCATTAGTGTTGCAGTTGTTGCATGGATGGGTAGGCTTTGGTTGCCAAAATGTCCTATGTCCCACTTACTTATGTCCCACTTACACAACAAAAAGAAAAACTCTGATTGCACCATGAGTTATATAAATATATAGTCATCACAATAGAGGCATATTAAGGCTCTACTTTTTACTTTTCACTTTTCTCATATACCTAAAGAATAGATATATCTGACTCTGTAGGTCAAAAACAGCTTTGTTGATTTCACCCAGACAGATCAAATGAAATTAGATTATTTTTTGCAAATTGCACAACCTAATGACCTTAATATGAGTTTGCAGGACAGTGTTACACTGGTGTTATTTTAATAAATAAAATAATCCAAGTCAAAGTTAAAGCATGCTTTTCATTTCAATGATGAAATGAGGAATGATATAAATGATAAGACAAAAATTGTGTCATTTGCTGACTTGACTTATTCCTGTTTCAAAGGAAACAAGGAGCAAATTATCATGGCGAAGATTTTAAATGTATGTATACTGACTGAGGCAGAGAGATAAAACACATCCTGTGATTAGATCAGCATTGGACTGTGTAGCCTATAATACATCTCAGCACCAGAGACGTTGCTGTGAAAATTAGGGTGTAATCAAATTCAAACCAAGACTCTGCTAAGAGACATCTGTGCCAGCCTTTCAAGTGCAAATGCTGACACAATAGAAGGCAACAGGCTGAGGATGCTGCATGTATGTTCTCTCTCAGAAATCAGGTGAAAAGCCAGCTACAGTACAAAACCTCTGAACTGAACAGAAAAATATCTTCATGCAAACAAAACATTTCTCTCTGGTATTTATGCAATAAATGGATAACCAGAAGAAATGCAGAGATGGATGTCACTCCACGCAGGCAAAAACTGATTTAATCCTATAAACAGAAATAAAGTAGTTTGACAAGATATAAAAAGCATCAGTTCTTAAAGATGAACCCAAATAGCCTGACATCTGTAGCCTAAATGAGGATTCATGATATTGCTCCTCTGCTTATATATTTCAAACAAAATATCATCCTTCTCCAATGAATGAAGTTAATTTGAAGGGAATTGAAAAAGCAAGACTGGAAAATTGTGTTATATGGTTACGTTTAGCTGTTGGATTATTGCTGCTACAAAATGACCTGAAACTTGGAGAGCTGGTCTCACTGAATGTCTTTAAAGTGCTTCTAAAAGATTTGGAAACAAGCACATCTGGCTGTAGATGTTTTGAATGTTGATGAATGTTTTTTGATACCTTATGATTCTGTAATTTGCTCTTTGTCTTCGTTTTCAATTGTTATGTTTGTTTTATGTCTGCAACTGTGTAACTGTGCTGCTGCCTATCTTGGCCAGGACACTCTTGGAAAAGAGATTTTTAATCTCAATGAGTTTTTTTTTTACTCCTAGTTAAATAAAGGTTAAATACAAATAAAATAAAAATTGGCTTCGAGGTACAGTTCATCAAATCTGCATCCTCTTTAAGTAAATGAAATGATGTTACATCAGAAACTATGTCATGGGGCGTTATAAAGAGTTAAAGATAATATAAATGACACAACCTACAGTATAATGGCCTCAGAGGAGGTGGAGATTGAGTAAAATATGCATAATTATAGATGTTAATGTTCATGAAATCTGCATCCTCTGTAAGTAAATGAGATGCTGTTACATCAGAAACTATGTTATGAGGCGTTATAAAGATTTAAAGATAATATAAATGACACAGCCAAGAGTATAATGGCCTCAGAGGAAGTGGAGATGGAGTAAAATATGCATAATTATAGATGTGAGTGTACACACGCTCTATAGCAGCAGCCAGTAGATGGCAGTGTTGAGCTTTAAGCGACCTCATACAGACCGGAAGAAGAAGAAGAAGAAGAAGCGGAAGCAGCAGAAGAAGCTCACACGTGTGTCCAACATGTCTGCTCACAGTGTTGTTGTCGTGTGTTTAAATGCCATGAGCTGTGTTTACTAGTTTTAACTAGTTTGACGCCGTGTTATTTCATAAACAGGACAGTAAACGTATCTTTTGGCAGAGATTTAAAGCTTCAGGATGGCGCAGAGGAAGAAGAAATTCACCAAGAGGAGGAGACACGGAGCCGAGCCTGACTTTGAGCTGGCTGCTGAAGTTAAGGACGATGATTCTGTAAGGAACAATATTTAAATCTAAAACAACTTACTGTTGGCAGCTGATATATATCGGTGGTGGCAGCTTTTGATGTATTATCATGTCAGCATACCTCATAAGTATAGGTAGACTATTTACCATGTTATACAGGTATCTGGGGGTATAGCTCAGTGGTAGAGCATTTGACTGCAGATCAAGAGGTCCCCGGTTCAAATCCGGATGCCCCCTAGGAGATGTTTTGAACAATTTGACTTATGATATATAAAAAATATATATATAACATGTGCAGGGTTGATTATATCTGTGTTTGCTATGCTCAAAGCACCCCGGGAGTAACTCTACATGGGTATAACAAAGGGCTGTACGATTTTGACAAAATATCTAATTGCGATTATTTTTGACTGATATTGCGATACGATTTGCGATTTTAGAGGGAATGATAATCTTCACATCATTATTCTCATTTTTATTGAAAAACATTCAAATTATTATGTTGTGATTTTTGCGTGGATTTGTACCAAACAAAGATGTTTTCTTAAGTCTGTAGAATATGATGTGTAAGCCAGAACATCTCAATATTTCATTTAAAATGAAATTTTGACACACAGTTTACCTTTAACAAATATTGCAAGTCCTTAAAATCATACGATTTGAAAATTGCAGTAGGTCATATTGTGATATCGATAAAATTTGATTAATTGTGCAGCTCTAGTGTGACATATATTCATAAGCATGTGACTTAAGTGTAAGTGTTGAAAAATTAGTTCATATAAATTATAGCATAATAGCCTCTATATGTGTTCTGTTGTCACCTCATTTGTTTAATCTCTGCCACTTTATAATTACACTTATTCTGCGACCTGTACATTGCTCAAATGCAATGAAACAAGTACGCTGTTTCTGTACATGTAACATCCATGCAACCATATCTACATCCATCATATGTGATGTACATTAAGGCTGTCCTCCACCAAAGAAATTCTTAGTTGACTTAACACTTGTTGATTTGGTCGACTAATCTGTTAGTTGATTTAATCGACAGATCTGTAAAACTGACTTTCTCCACAAAGAATTACACAGAAGCACCACTTTAAATCTTCTGTTTACTGGAGATGTGCTCATAAGTTGCATGAATAAAAAACGACTAATAGACTAAAGAAATCTTATTGACTAAGACCAAAATGACCGATTAGTCAACTAATTGACGAAGAGGGGGCAGCCCTTATGTAGGCTACATTACTTTTGAAATGATGCCATTTTTTTATACTAATTGTTTACCTACCTCAGGATGCATTTACTGCTGAAACAGTCTGCTATTCGTTTAGTCAGTCAACAGAAAATCACTCAACAATTTTGCTGACCGATCAATCCCCAAAAGTCCATCTCTACTCAAAAATGTGTTTTGCTTATTATTGCATTATTACATGTGTAGAGTGACGTATATGTAGAGTTTGACACTAGAAGGCTGTTTTCACATTCATCTGCTGCAGGGGGAAAGTTTCTCCTTAAATCTGAATTTAACACGTGTGTGTAAACGAGCGGGATTTCGTGACATCACGACCAGTATGGAGCCAGTCCAGTATGAAACTTACACAGTGTGATGTGGAAACCTGAAACCTCCAGTGCACATAACACTGGGAATGGATTTTTCAGTGAAGCAGGAGACATCCTGTGTCCAGCAGTGAACAAAATTAACATATTCAGAGACTGCTGGAACACTTCAACCTCTGTACCTGCACTCCTGTCATGTTGTTAACAAGCTATTTTTGTGTTTTCTCATCGGTCTCACAGACAGGGAGGAAATTCCCGCGGTTCCCGAACACATCAGACTGCCTGTCAGATGTGGAGCCTGACACCAGGCAGCTGGTCAGGGCCCAGAACAAGAAGAAGAAGAAGTCTGGAGGCTTTCAGTCCATGGGTAAGACCAAGTGAAGAGTCTACCTGTGTGTATTCATTAGACCACTGTTTCCCCAGAGGCACCATTGTTTAACTACATTCTGCATGATTTCAGGTCTCAGTTACCCTGTATATAAAGGCATCATGAAGAAGGGTTACATAGTCCCTACTCCGATCCAAAGAAAAGTAAGTCCACTGCAGGATCCTGTAATCAAACATTTGTGACTTCTAACAGCACAGTATTTCACGCCCAATCCTTCTCTCCACCACTTCAGACTGTCCCAGTGATTTTGGATGGCAAGGATATCGTAGCCATGGCGAGGACCGGCAGCGGTAAAACGGCCGCCTTCCTGGTGCCCATGTTTGAGAAGCTGAAGGCCCCGCAAGCCCAAACAGGAGCCAGGGCCCTCATCCTGACCCCCACCAGAGAGCTGGCCCTGCAGACCATGAAATTCACAAAAGAGGTCAGACGAGCAGACTGATGAGTGTTTACTATTAATAAAAATCAACTTCATTTATATAGCATGGTTCAAAACCAAATTACAAAGTGCTTTACAAGATAGAAATGGCAGGATAAATACAATTAAAAGTTACAAAACATCGAGCAAAGGAGCTACATGTGAGAAAAGCCCATACCTTCATTGAATGTAGTAATGTAATGCGCAATGTATGAAAATGTTTCATCATTATTTACTTATTTATTCAATTACTATGTGAATTTTTATTCTTCGCCTGGTCCTCGTGTGAGTCAGTATGTACGGGGCCACAGGAGGTGCCATTATGCATCTCTGCCCCTTATTTATTTATTTAGGTATTTATTTATTTATAAATGTATTCATTCTGTGTTTCTGTGAGTTTGTGTATGGTCGGGGTAGATTGTAAAACTGATTTGCTCTTCTGGGATAAATAAAATTGTCTGAATCTGAAAAAGGTACAAAAAAATAAAATGAAACAATATAAAATAATTAAAATAGTCCTTAAAATAAAAGTTAAGAGAATGTCTTCGTATACAGATACAAGTGAAAATTCAGGTCACAACTCCTGTGAAGGCACACTTGTAATTGCAATAATATGTCGTTCATCTAGGTGTTCAAGTTGTCTATTGTTACATGTAGTTATATTTTCTGGGTTAAAAAACCTTAAATGACAGTTTAGTTAATTTGCAGAAGAGCCTCCGTGATAATGTTTTAGTGCTGCTGACCCTGATTTCTCTCTCTCACTGTGTTGTGGTATTGTAGTTGGGGAAATTCACCGGCCTCAGGACTGCCTTGATCCTCGGAGGAGACAGGTGTGTGATCTCTCAGTCTTCTTGTTCTGTCAGTTTTCTGTTGTACTTTGAGATCAGTAAGTGAAGGTAAATGTCTCTGCTCTTTTCCAGAATGGATGATCAGTTTGCCGCTCTTCATGAAAACCCCGACATGTGAGTCTTTTGTTGTAGCGCTAACTCATGATGTTGTTTCTTCCCATCCATGTACTTAGTGTATGTTGTAATCCTTTATGTTGGTCGGTGGCACAAAGCGGCTCAAGTTAAGATTTTCCTCAAAGTCAGAGTTAAGGTTTTCCTTAAAGTAAAATCGGTTGCACAAAACACCCATAAGTCTTCTGTTCACTTAAGTATTTAAGGTTTTCTCCATATTTTGGTCTTACACTGTTGGACAAAAGACCTTAGCAACCAAAGTAAGGAAAAAAACGTAAGGTACCTCTGGCCAAGTTTATGGCAATAAATGAAGAAAATGAACGCATCCCAAGAAGAGTGTTTTGCGACCGGGAGAACCCGGTGAATATGCTGAACAATGACCAATTGATTTTACACTATATTTGACTGGAGGCTGCATTACCACACAGGCTTGCAGTTGGGCACTACCGGAGAGGCAGTGTGTTAATGCGCAGATACATCTGCCTCAAAACAGTGTTGTGTATGGGGGGAGAGCTGGCCCACAAATGTGACTTTTAGCTACATCTACACTCACACAAACAGAGGGATGAGGAGACAAGACGCCCCTTGGCAATTAATGATTGCTCTACGGTTTTGTGCTACGGGATTTTTCCAGTCCGTAATAGGCGACGGATTTCATGTCCACAGATCAACAGTGTGCCGCGTCATTCACTGAGTTTCAAACGGCCTTACCCGTCTGCTGAACACTGTGGTGAAGTTCCCGTCAAAACGAGGAGAATGAGATAGTGGCGCACTTCTTTAATGTTGCCAACAGATGGGACCCACAGGGTTCAACCGCCTGTACAATATGAAGATCAATTTGTTACCAGAAAACATTCAATCAATGTCCAATTAGTAAATGCCTTAAAGTTTGTCTTTAACTAAGGAAGCCTTTTAGGATTTAAGATGTGCAACACCCTTAAGTAAGTTCCTCAGCTAAGGAGAGTGTCAGCCTTAAGTATCATACTTAAGGTGAAAACTTCAGGTGCTTTGTGCAACTGGCCCCTGACCTGTCCCCCCCCCCCCACAGAATCATCGGTACCCCCGGTCGTCTCATGCACGTTATCAGGGACATGAACCTGAAGCTGCAGGGTGTGGAGTACGTGGTGTTTGATGAGGCTGACAGGTGAGAATTGGGATTGTTTAAAGGTGTCATATTTTCATTTCACACCTGCATGCATTGTATGTGTGAACATGTCGGCGTTTTACTCCTTCGCTCAGGTTGTTTGAGATGGGTTTTGCCGAGCAGCTTCAGGAGATCATCCGGAGGCTTCCAGACACCAGACAGACTCTGCTGTTCTCCGCCACGCTGCCCAAACTGCTGGTGGAGTTCGCCAGAGCCGGTGAGATCACTTATCAGTTCTGTTTTACATGATGTATCCATCAAGTTTAAAGATGTCGTCATAACAACATATTTGTGTTCAAGACCGAAGCTAACTAAATAAGATTTTTTTAAATATATATTTCCAGGGCTGACTGAACCAGTGTTGATTCGTTTGGATGTGGATTCTAAACTGAGTGACCAGATTAAGGTAAAGAGTTTATTAAACACGAAATAATTTTTCCTCCCATAGAAACCAATGTTTAAAGAGGAAAACATACTTTTATTATGATAAACAAATTAAGGATGTGCTCCATGATAATTTATAATAATATGACAGAATTGCAATGTCAGTAACCTCCATCTGAGACCTGTTAATAATTGATCATTTAAATAAATATGTCCGTTAAGGCCCTGATCACACAGAGCGCGTTTTGCAGATGGAAAACGCAAGCCGCACCGCACTGCCTTTTTGTTGCTCAGTCAGACAGAGCAGTTTGCTGCGTCTTTTTTTAAATTGTTGTTAGGCAACCACCAAATGAGTGGTAACGTAAGCTCAACATAAACCATGAACTATACGCTACCCAATGCTTAATAGTGCAGTTTAAATGAATGAAAACAATGAGTTGAGTTTTTTTCAACTCGAGGCGTTAAGGGCGCTTCTGTAAAAATGCATAAGCAGCGCACAAAACTTTCATTGAAACAATTACAAAAGCCGCAACAGGCTCTGTGGTGCATCTAAAGCTTGGAGCTAAATCCTCTCTTCATATCTGTCCATCCCGTTCAAAATCTCAATTTCTCCTGTCTTCCTCAGCTGTCATTTTTCCATCTGCGTGTGGATGACAAGCAGGCGCTGCTGCTTCACCTGCTGAGGAACGTGGTGAAACCTCAGGAGCAGACGTTGGTTTTTGTAGCCACCAGACACCACGTAGAGTACGTCAGGGAGGTAAGATACAAGACAGATACAAGATACAAACAGCAGAATAACTCAGCTGTGTCTCTCTTTGTGTGAAAGTTTCCTTGTAGCGCTACATCAGCTTTGATTTATGTTATTTTCTTTTGTTTTGATCTCCAGCTGCTGACTGCAGAAGGCATAGAGTGCGCCTACATCTACAGCGCCCTCGATCAGACCGCCAGAAAGATCAACATTGGGAAGTTTGTGCATCGCAAAGCCATGGTGCTAATTGTGACTGATGTTGCTGCCCGTGGTATAGACATCCCCATGCTGGACAACGTCATCAACTACAACTTCCCCTCCAAGCCCAAGCTCTTCTTGCACAGAGTTGGTGAGCGACTTATACAATGAAGTGACTAGGCTGATATGATAAATGAGGATTATTTGGTCATCACCTGTCTTTTCCCTTCAGGCCGTGTGGGACGTGCTGGACGCAGCGGCGTAGCCTGGAGTATGATTTGTGCAGACGAGATGGCTCTTGTCTACGACCTTCACCTTTTCCTCGGAAGACCTGTTCAGTTTGCCACACTCGAACACGCACAAGGTAGGCTGCCAGGACTTCACCTGATGAACGAACTCTTGGATTGATTAGTTGTCACGAGCTCCGATCTAAAACTCTCCTCCTCCAGATTCAGATGGTGTGTTTGGTCGGGTCCCTCAGTGTATCCTGGATGACGAAGGTTCTCATCTGGTCACGGCTCACGAGAACTCTCAGGACCTGCAAAACCTGCACCACGTCTCCGAGAACGCCTACTTGCAGTATCTCAAGTCTCGGCCACACCCCGCACCGGAGTCCATCAGACGGGTCAAGAACACAGATCTGTCCAGCATGGCTGTCCATCCGTTACTGGGTCAGTTTGGAGGAAGATGAACTATGAAGAGAACAGTGATGATGGTACTCCGACAGTAGTCGTTAACGGCCTCTGATTGGTCTTGTTTCAGGGTCGGGTTTGGAGAAAATGGAACTGGAGCGCCTTCACATAGTTGATGCCATCAAAGGCTACAAATCCAAATCAGTGAGTTACAGTAGATGATGAATGGTGCTGAAATTTTCTTGCTGACCTTTGATAAAACATACAAACTTTCTCCTTTCGTAGACTATCTTTGAAATCAACTCTACCAGTAAGACCCAGGCGGGTGAGGTGATGCGGGCCAAGCGCTCCAAGGACACGCGGCTGGTGAACAAATTCAGCAAAAAGAGAGACAACATGGCTGCAGAAAGTCTGCTACACCAGCCCGCCAACCCCACCGCCACCACCACCACCACCGACATGGATATCACACACAACACAGACGAAGAAGAGGACGAGATAAAGGCAAGAAACTCTCATGCCTCTGTGGTATTATGATTTGACACCAAGCATCTACAGCATGTTTTCTCTAGAGTGTTTTTTTTTTTTTTTTTTTTTCATTGGTGCAAAAACAAAACAGTAATGAAACAACAATGTTAAGAACAGGAGAGAAATACCAAGAAAAAGACTACGAAAACAAGTTGACATTCAGAGCTTGACATGATACATAACAAACAAAACAAACATAACAAAACTAAAAAAAGGATGAAATAATGCTCATAATGATTATAGTAATATCTTAAATAGATTAAAAATAGAAAAGATAATAATAATACATATTTTACTAATTTGACTAATCATTTAATCGACAAAATCAATTCAGCTCTAAAATATTTTTTTTATACTGTAAGAAGTTCCCCCCCTCCCGTCCCCCCTTTTTTATTTTCTATTAACTTATTATTTGATTTAATTTATTATTACTCTCGTATTTTTGTATTATTGTTTTTTTTTTTGTTATGTGTTTTTTTAGTTTTTTTAATTCTATTCTTTCTTTTTGTCATTATTATTATTGTTATTTCTTTTCTTGGTTTTGTTTCAGTTTTGAATGTTGAGGTTGTTTTCTCTAGTGTACTTGACGGGTTTGTCTGTAAGCTCATCTACTTAAAAGTTGGTTTATAAACTGTTGTAATTACAAACAGCGGATTGTATATATGAAAACAGCCTTGAAAAAATTAAGTTTTTTAATAAGACAGAGCAGCATCTCTACTAAACGTATGTAATTATTATTGCAAATCCTCATTTTGTATTCAGCACTTAAAATGACAAACTAGATGTTTAAACATGTAATTCTTCATGTTTCCACCAGGGGGTGTTCTCTGCAGTGGTAGGTGGAAAAAAGAGAAGGCTGCAGGAAGATGGGGAAGAGCGACAGAAGGACAAGAGAAGCAGACAGTCGGGCAAAGATGAGGAGTATTACATCCCCTACCGACCCAAAGACTTCAACTCTGAGAGAGGGTGAGGCCTGAACCATTGAGATTTATTCTAAATGTGTTATCTGTGTGTGATTAACCTGTGACTCATGGTCCGTGTGCTCTTAGGTTAAGTCTAGGCAAAGAGGGCACCGCCTTTGAACAGCAGGCGTCCTCCGCCGTCCTGGACCTCATGGGAGACGACGGAAACAAGCTAAACCAGAACAAGAACATGATGAAATGGTGACAATTTAAATTCACTCTAAATCTGTCTCTCTCCTCTTCTTTCTGATAACCTCATGCTTCTGATTCTGCCACTTCTCACCATAATTCAGTGTCTCTCTTTCATTCGTAGGGACCGTAAGAAGAAGCGCTTTGTGAGAGAAACAGGAGGAAAGGACGACCAGAAGAAGAAGCTCAGACTAGATGGTGGACAGACCATCGACAACAAGAAGAACAGGAAGAACCAGTATCCTCTTTGTTTACTTGTTTACTATTACTGTTCTCTCTCTCTCTCTCTCTCTCACTCTGACAATATTTAGCTGTATCGTTGAGATGTTGTATCACTTAACGACATTTCAGTTACGAGGAGTGGAAGAAAAAATACAGGGTCGATGACGGAGGATCTGGCTCAGATGGGGAAAGAGGAGGAGGACGAGGAGGGAGGAGGCCAGGAGGAGGAAGAGGAGGAGGAGGGGGAGGTAGGAGAGCAACTGTAGTCTTAACACTTACTAATCCATTACAGCTGATGGACCAAAAAATAATAAATCAAAATGTCGCCCATAGGTTAAATTATCTATTTATCCATATTAAATAACCAAATGAGATAATCGTGTTAATTATTGAGCTCTAAAAGTGTTAGTCGGTGGATTTTGCTACCTTTGAACAGAGCAAGGTTAGCTGTTTCCAGTCTTTGTGCTAAGCTAACTGGTGTTCTATTGAATGAACAGATATGAGGGGTATTGATTTTCTCATCTAACTCTAAAGTGAATGAACATATTTCCCAAAATGCCGAACTATTCCTTTAGGACAGATCATTATATTGCCATTTTGAATCTTGATTATCCAACCTGTAAAGGCGTTGTGAAGATTGTCTGCTTTAATCTTCAACCAGAAAGAGAAGTCACTTTCTACATTATAGGTCTATAGTATGTAAATCACATGTACCATTTAAAAAATACAACTGTTTCTGTATCCTCCGTCTCCCAGGCCCAGGCAGAGGTCGTGGTCGTGGCCGTGGTCGTGGTGCTAACTTCCAGAGCCCAGCGGGACAGCAGATGACGCCCGGCGGCCTCAAAGTGCGCTCGGAGCTGAAGACGAGCGACCAGATCCTGAGGCAGCGCAAGAAAGATCAGAAGCAACAGTTCCTGCAGGGCGGAGGCCTGAAAAACCTGCGTACCAAGAACAAAAAGTATCTCGGTGAAGTTAAGAAATCAGGCTTCGGACGGGGTGGTCAGAAGAAGGGTAAGATGAGGAAGAGACTCTAAGGAGGACGCAGAGGGAGAACTGTCACGATGGAGTGAGATGAAGTGGCTGGATGATGAATACAATCTTCTTCCCAAACCACCTTGAATAACGTCATTCATGTTTGTGGATTTAAAGGAGAAGACAAGTTGAGGAAAGCATCTCTACACTGTAGAGTTTAACAACTGAACTCTAAATTTGCCACAGAGTATTTACAGGAATGATCCAGTGAACTAGAGCTCCCTGTTTTATGCGTGTTGGCAGATTAATGTATTTGATTACTGAGATATTTCTATACACATTATTAACTGATGGCAAAATACAGATGTGAATACAACAATGTTCTGTGTCTTCATTTGCAGTTTTTTTATTTTGTCAGTTCTATACAAATGCTTATTAAGGCCATTGTAAGTAAAAAAAATAAATAAAAAAAATAAGCCGGGAGAGGGGGGCTATTTTCTGAGTTTTTCTCGTAAATTTGCTGCTTTTATCTCCGAGAATATCAGTTTATTCTAGTAAATGTACAACTCTAATCTCAGAGAATATCTGAGTTGTTTTTTTGTATTAATTTCCGAGATTAAAGGCGTATATTTACGAGAAAAAAACTTGGATATTCTCTGAGATTGAAGTGGCAAATTTACGAGAAAACCCCCACAAAATTTGTGAGATTTGAAGGTGTACATTTACGAAAAAAATCCGAAAAATAATGAAGTGCAATCTCAGAAATTCTGAGTTTAATCTCGGAATATTAACCCCCCCCCTCCCCCAACACCGTAACTATTTTTATTTGTTCCCTATATTGGCCCTAATACGCCGCTGTAGTTGCATACTAATACATACATATTACAACAACACAAGTATGTTTATGATGTGACTTTCCAAAATATTGACATTTTCATTCTTGAAGCTGTGTTTCTTATACAGTAATCTACTAAACTGCGCTGCACCAAATGTATGAGGAGGGACTCTGATATATAGACAATACTGGTTCTGGTCCATCACTTTTAAAAAGCAGGAATGTGTCTGGAAGAAAACCTTTAAGATGTGAGAAACTCTGGCTACATATGGTATGACAATATAGCTCTATTAAACCGGTTTATAGTATCAGTGGAACTGTGGTCTGACTTTCTCTATCTGGTGTCCTTTTGGACATTTCTTTAAATGAAAGCCCAGTCAGGGTAACCGCATGGCTTTGAAAGGATGTTTGACGTGACTTTGTTTCCCCGTCTTCTGCCTTTATATTTGTCGGTATGTTCGTGCTGGTGTAAAGTCTGGATTGCTCCCGGTTTGTGCTCCAGTGGATGATGACAAATGAGGTACTGGTTTGTGTGAGTGGGTTTTTTCTGTAAACCTCAAAACTGACTCTGGCTTCTTTAGGGAGACTCTAAAACATTCAGCTTCTCATTATTCATCTCCTCTGTAAAAAAAATAATGTTATCCACCAAATGATGTGTTCAGTGAAGGAGAAGCCACCGGTTCTGTGATGTGTAGGCCTAAGATTTTCTTCTTTTAATTTTCTGCTAATAATTACAGTTTTTCTCGATTGTTTGCACACATTTTCTGAAAGCATACCTCATATTCTCGGAACTCTATACACACAGACACAAAAACTCGCACACAAAACCCCAAACTCCACAAATCTCCTGCAAAATCAAACTCTGCACTTAAAACAATGTCTTCTCAAAAAGACATTTTTCGTTCAAATGACACACACACACACACACACACACACACACACCATCAAATGAATAGACATTTCTAAGAACTAATTGAACACGGATGTGCTCAATAGAAAACACTATCATGATAATCTTAGCAGTAGGCCTTATGCATTTTCTGTGTTACACTACATACTGTACGTACAGGAGCCTGTTGTATGTTGCATATTTTAATACTCAAATATAGAATAGAATAGAATGGAAAGCTTTATTGTCATCGTATTAAATACAACAAGATTCACAGTTGCCACTTCTGGTCAGTGCTTTAAAACAAATATTTGACAAGACTAAACGAGGCAGATAAAACATATAACAGGTAAAACACACACAGTTATAAAACAAATAAAACAGGTAAAGTAGATGTAATAAATAAATATATATAGACAGAGGTGTTACACTAGAGGAATAACATAGGTAAAATAGATGTAATGTAAACAGAGGTAATTGCACTTGTAAAATAGGTAGGGTAGATGTAATAAATAAAATGTAAACAAAGGTAGTTGCACTTGAGGTATATATATTGCATCAAAGAATATATTGCACAGTCAAATGTATTTCAAAGTCAGTGTATTAATATTGCACAGATTTATTGTTTATTGCACCGATCTATTGTTTGAAAAACAAATACAAGAATAGAATGTGTTTTTATTCCTAAATATTGTATACAACTCAGCAAACACAGTTGTATTTGGAACGCATTCCTCATACAGAACAAACATTAGAAACTAGTAGGCCACTTGGAGAGTAAAGACCTCCGCCAAAGCCAAAAATTGCTTTTTCGTGAGACGGATCCGCTCCACCAGCTGCACCGAAAACATGAGCTCCTTGGCGGAGGTAAAAACAAAATAAGCCTTCTGCATTTACAGTACTGTAAGGAAAAAGAAAATGAGGCTGCATCCTGTCTTCTGTTTCAGTCTGGCCAAAGCATCTCATCAACATCACAGTCATTGTCTCCCTGACCTGTACCTGTACACTGTAAATACTGTGTATACAGTGGGAATATATTTCCTAATCTCTTGCATACTGTATATGAAACATACTTTTTGTTTACAGTATAATGGTCCACTTACAACTACAGTACTCATTGAGTTTTGTATTGACGCAGTACTACAATACTGTAATGAGAGTAGATTTCTTACTCAACCTACTATAAGCCTGCTTACTGCCCAGCCTCCCTCATTGTTAGACCGTGGTCAACCAAAGTGGCCTGAATCTCATCAGAGATTGTCTCTCCTCCTCCTCCTCCTCCTCCTCCTCCTCCTGTTTTGAAGTGTGGTTTAGAACTGCAATCCGAATATAAAGCAGTAAATATGCTTGTATTTTATCAGAATTGGTTCAGCGGGTTGGTACATGAGTTACAGGTTGTGGTCATTGTGTCTCAAGTACTAGCATTTGTGTTTAAACAATTGAGCAAAACTGTTATTAGTTAAAATAAAATATATGATGGCCTCTTCATAAGGTACAATGCTACCCTCGTGTGGTGAAAAACTAACACTGTATGTGTGCATCAGAAAGTCCATGAAGTATTCAAGACTGCTGTGTTCCACTGTTTACTCACCACCACTAATGACTCAGGTGTCAATTATAACTTACAATTATTAGACATATATCCATATATATGTATAATATTAGAATTTAAGAGCTTGATGGATAGTGGTATTATGTTTCAACTGTGTTAATAAATTACTGTAATGGATTAAGTTTCAGCATGAATACCAACTGACTTATCTTGTTTTTGACATGTTTTTATTATTGTTTTATTTAGGTAATTAGTCTTTAAATATTTTTTTCATATCAAGGCTTGACCTTTTTTCAGAATTTCACCAAACCAAATTAAACAAGTTGTGCAGTTAATTTATTTTACATTAAGACATAGATCGTCATAGTTTAACTTTCTGTCTCACATCTGAGAAGCATCACATCCGACTGTTTTTTTTTCTGGCCCCATGTCAAATGATTATGTAATTTATTTCCTGCAGAAGATACAACAGTCGATCATCCTGTGATCAGTCTCAGAGGAAAGAGCAGCACTACACCAGTGAAAGGAGGGGAGACAAGTGGCTCAGTCCATCTGGATGGTGTTACAGTAAAGCTGTTTTTTGGATGATATGCGTACATGCCATCATAGGTTATTCATGGCTGTTCTTACTCCAGGCCTGAGATTTGTGCCTTACAGTCGTCTGTGTGAAGGTTGCTAAAGATGGAAGAAAATGGGTGGTAGGTGGGTAATGTATTTGGTCCAAACACAGCAGAGTCACCATGGAGATTGTCACGAGACACACACCAGACCACTGTCATATTTCATAGCAGGGGGATCTTCCAAATAACAGTAATAAAACACACCGGTCACTCTGTCTAGGGGGTAAAGCAAGCAAAGTCTCAAGTTACTATGCAGTTTATAACAAGCCACAACAGTAGTGTATGAATTAAAACAAATCCAAAGTATATTTATAATTTATTAACACCATGTGTTATTCAGATATTTGCACTTTTTTTTTAGACTAATAATTATGAAGTTATACTGTTAATCATAATTTTAGAGAAAATAAAGCTATTATAAATTCAAGATTCAAGCCCTTTATTGTCATTGTGTAGTACAACGAAATTAGATTGTGACAATCCCATAGGTGCTAATGAAAAGATAATACAATATAAAATATAAAAATACAATATGTATATTGATGAGATGACAGTTTTGCCAGATTATTGCATAAAGTGTCCGTCAGGTAATTATATAATTATTGCACAGAGTGATCAACATGTTATTGCACATATCCGTAACAGTAGATTTACAGTATTATTAAATTATTATAAAAACAAAAAATAGATATAATATATAATATCAACAACGCAAACAACATGTAAAAATATAATAATAAAAACATGTTCTGTATTTTTGTGTTAAAAGAACCGATTATGTGGCATTTCCAAATTAGGTTTATTAAATTATAAATATTGGAGTGGTTAACCCAACTGCAAGAAATCTGTCTGTCTGTGTGGGTATGTCCTTCAATATTAATATCAATATTAATGAATTAATATTAATTCAATATTAAACCATTCAATTTACCAATTTATCAGAGTCCCTACATTTAACCTGCATCAGACCGTTTGCGACACACGGCCTCTAGTTTGCGGCAGCTCTACGCGTTGCACACCTGGTTGTACACGAACCAATTAGCTAGCCAGCCGACAGTTTGCAGAGATGTTTACGGAAAGGAAAAGCCCACATTCCTGGTGGGAAGGAGAAACTACTTTTTTAAACATTATGAAAGACTTGGGTGTCAACAGGTTTTTGGATATGCGTAAATTAACTGCGGTTGAATATAGCCTGCTAAAGCTGCATGCTGCTGGATAACGTTAACTTCTCTTCCCTGGAGTCAACGCGCTCGAGCGGACAGCCTCTGCAGGAGCAGCACCTTTCTGCCACTGACACTCAAACTGTGTAAGTTTTTGCCACACTAACTTATAACACTAATATCATTGCCGTCGGCAAAATAACTGCTAAGCCGACAGGTGTTGTGTTGACGTCTGTTCTCCTGTCAAATAGTGTTGCCCTCCTCTTAACATGACAGCGCCCCCCTCGGTAGTTATGGGGCGAAGACGGTAAATTGCCAAGTTGTGAAACTCGGTTGTTGGTTCCATTGCAACATCAGCGCCCAGCAGAAAGTGTAACTGGAGCTGAGGTCCTCTTTCCAGGCTCCTTGGTTAGGGTTAGGGTTGGTTCAGGTTTAGGTAGTGGGAAACACATATGGACAATAAACAGTACTCAACACAACACCAGCCCGGCCGCCTGTGCATGTTAGTGCATGTGAGTCCCTCAGTGTGTGTTCCACTGGCTAGGTCAGGGGTCAGCAACCTGTGCGGCTCTTTAGCCCCTTGGCTCCCTGTGGCTTTGACAAAAAAATATATAGAAATGAATAATGTTTTTTTTTTAATATTTTAACTTTAATTAATCATTGTTGTAGGCCTAGAGTGATTCTTACATTCACCAATTGCAAAAATGTGTAGCCTATATTAGGGATGCACCGATACCAATGGGCCGATACCCAAAGCCCAGGTATTGCTATTGGGACTGAAAAAGTGGGATTGGTGCATGCCTAGCCTTTACACTGAATAATAAAATAAGTTTTAACATTTCAGTAAACTAAACTGTGTGTCATAGCCTATGTACGTCTATGGCCCATCACTTATCCTCTAATTTTGCCAATCCTCAATAGTGTTGGCTAGTCTTGAGTTTCCCTAGTTACAGTAGGTTTCCAAATCCCCAAAAAAAGAAAATTCTTAGAGGAAAATGGAGAATTTAATAGTGCGTGGACAGATTTGTTTTGCAAAAAAGTAATTGAAAGACATTTCCAGAATAAACACACTGGCAGCTCCTGCTGAAAAGAGCTTCCAGCCAAATCTCCTCCAGATGATTCTTCAATGTCCCGCCTTTCATTTGCACTTGGGTCCTCACTGCATTAGACTTAGTAGGCGGTGTTACCTTCATTAGGAGGCTCAAATATGTTTTGCGGCTCCAGACAGATTTTTTTATTTATTTTTTGGCCAAAAATGGCTATTTTGATAGTAAAGGTTGCTGACCCCTGGGCTAGGTAATGGCCGCTGCTCCTACTGCGGTTCCCCCCAGGTTAATGTTGTTTGCACTGTTTGCTGTTAGCACACCGCCATGGTTAGCACCTGCTAGCTGCTGGCTCAGCCGTCGCCGTGTTGAGAGCCGTGTGTGGATGGCAATCCCAAGATTGACTGAATATGCTCTGAATTCCTTTTATAGCTTATTTATAGTAAAACTTTTAACTATTAATAGTAAAACTATTAATACTAAATAGTAAAACTATTAATACTGCAATACCGCACAGTAACAGTCCTGCATTCAAATTTGTATATCAAGTGATGAGTGAAATAGAGGCATTATAAGCACAATATAGGCCCTACGGTTCTTGCAATTCTAATATAATGCTGGATAGTCTAATGAATAATAATTCATCATATTTTGTGAGTAAAATCTGAATCTGCAATGTAACCTCTCTTTAAATGTATTAGTAGTACAATGTTTTCCTATGAAGTAGAAGTAGAAGTACATCGCAATACTGCACAGTAAAGTCCTGCATTCAAATTTTAAGTGAAGAGTAAAAGAGAGTCAATATCAGCACAATGTACTTAACTTTCTGTTCAAGATGAAGTTTTTGATTATAATATAATGCTGAATCTGCAATGTTACCAGTAACATCTCTCTGTCAGGTAAATATATTAGTACAATTTTCCCTGGAAGTAGAAGTACACAGTAAGTAGTAGCCTATACAGTTGAGTTGGATATTTTTAACGTGCTTTTGTGGCCTTTTGTAAGTTATTTTGGGGTACAACTATAGTAACATAATTTATTAATTTTCACACCTAAACATCATAATAAATCTATAGCTGTTTGGGGCCCTTTTTAGTTGGGTGCCCCCGGTGTTTTTTCCTGTGAACCAGACTGTATTTCACTGGTGTTTCTGACCGTGAAATGCTGCTACTGGTTGTGCGAAACAACTATGTCATGGCAGGTGTATTGCTGAGGACCCAGGAAGCACAGTGTCGAGTGTGAAGTTGTTGCTGTTCTCGAGAAAGCTTCAAGCAGCCAGCAACACCACAGGCCAAGCATTCGGCCCGTTCTGAACAGGCATGTTTTACACTGCACAAGTTTCAACAGACTGATGAAACACACACCTGAGCAAGCCATGGGCAGGCTATAAAAGGTTATTTGTGGAGAGCAACATCCAGATAGGGCATTTGTACTGTTTGTCCCCTAACTGTCTGGGACCAGAACAAACTGGAGTGAAGGAGGTTATGTTGCCTACGATATCAGTTAATCCTCACGCAGAGATACTGAGCTACAGCCTGCCTTTACCTCATATCCAGTCCTCTGTGAAACCATCCCTCACCCCTCCTTGTCTATCTGATGGCCCCTCTCCCCGTCCCAGCGCTCTCTAGTGCTGCAGCAGCTCTCCAGTCATCAGGAACGGCAGCTTTATCTTTGTTTAGGGTTCCCAGGACTGACACATCATCCACTTGAGATATGCCAAAGAGCCTGAGCTGTAGAGTACTGCTGCTCTCAGAACAGTGGGATATAAATGCTAGGCGGTATATGTAGCTGTAGAGGACGTTGTCTGACCATTGTCCACAATTTGACAGGCCTGAAATTGAAATATTTGACCAAGCTTTTTTTATGTAATGGAACATACATACCACCATTGTTAGTTAATTAATTACAAATATGTGTAAACTTTGCATTACTGCTGTTGATTGTTTGGCCAACCAACTCCTACCACGTTCCATTGATTAACCCATTTCAGTTTATATCAGTGTCTTGTAGAAAACCACTTCCCTACTTGTTGGTGCCTTAAAGCAGTCATTCCAAAGACTGGGTTGGGACACTGTAGCAACGCATAATGTAATATTTTAATTGTAATTAAAGCTCATAATGTAATAACTGCGCATAATGTAATAAAACCTTGAGCGCATAACACTTTTGTTCATTATGTAATAAGTTATTACATTATGAGAACATTATTACATTAGAAACTTAGCAAAAAAAAAGTTAAATAATGTAATAAATTCAGCGCATAATGTAATAATTTAAAAAAGAGTTCTCTCCTTGTCTCTTACAGCACAGGAATCCTCTAGTTTTACACGACACAAGTGGAGTAGACAATTTAAAGCAACTGGACTTTGTCTGTTTGACAGACAAATATGGTTATTATTATAACCAAATATGGTTATTATTATTATTACATTAAACCCAGCATCATTTCTGTAACGGTTCTCATTGGTCCAGGTCACTGGATATCTTGTAGTCTCACATCCAAGAGGCTTCATCAATATGGAACTGATTGATGAAAATGTCCTCTTGACAAAACAGACAAAGTCCAGTGTTTTTAAATTAACTATTCCACTTGTGTCACGTAAAACTAGAGGGTTCCTGTGCTTTAAGAAACAAGGAGAATACTCTTTTTTTTAATTAGTATTACATTATGCGCTGAATTTATTACATTATTCAAACTTTTTTATGCTAAGTTTATGATGCAATAATGTAATAACTTATTACATTATGAACAAAACTGTTATTACATTATGCTCTCAAGGTTCTATTACATTATGTGCTTATTATTATTACATTATGAGCTTTTATTACATTTAAATTATTACATTATGCACAGTTATTACGTTATGCACAGTTATTACGTTATGAGTTGCTACACCCACAGGTGGGTCGCAGGATACTGTATTATGGTCGCCAAATAAATTTGCAGAATTTCTTCCATCGTCTTTTAAGATTTATATCTGCAGTACACATTTTAGCCACATGGGGAGCCTAAATGTTCGTACTGTTCTGATAATTGTAGCCTATTTATAACATTGAATCTAATATGAAAGGCTAGCGTACATTCGGTTTGTTTTACTAATGAGAGGAAAAAAACGAGACCCTGTTAACTCTGCCTAAAAGCATTGATTTGCTCTCATTTATAAAGTATTTTACCGTATTTTATGTATATGTTTTCAATAACACATGCATAAAATAAAGTTGTGATTTATCAAACGTATATCTATTCAAAATGGCTGGTTTACCTATCCAAGATAATATAAGTTGATGTGGAAATGTCAGTAAAAATTAAATGTTAATTTACGCACAAATCCGCTCTTCTCACCATTTATAGACGAGGCCTATTGTGAATTGGGTCAGGATGGTTTGTTATTTTTAAAAAGTGGGTCCCCAGAAAAAACGTTTGGGAAACGCTGCCTTAAAGGACAATCTGACATCCACGTTTTCACACATGGCTCAGCTGCCTTTTATCATCAAAGAAAAAAAAACAGGTTTTATTACGCTTTTCTGACAACATGGCTCATGAGCTGGCTCTTAAAACTTGGCTGCTTGTCCTTAAGTGCACTAAGAAGGAATGTTTATGAAACATGTCTCGGTTTGCAACTGCATTTAAGGTCTCTGCAAGTTGATTTTCACAACCTTGTGAAATTAATTTTTAACTACTAGCTGCCTGGAAGATAGAAAATCAATGTAAAAAGTTGTAGACATCAAACCTTTTTACAGGTGCTGGATCAAAAAACAAACTGAAGGCAGAAATCAAACAAAAGGTCCTCACACTGTACTGATAGCTCCCAGTAAATTTAATTTAACAGAACAATGTTTCGATCTAACGAAGATCATAATCACTCCAGGATTCAACGTTGATGTTTTTTTTGTGTTTTTTTTTCAGAAATCTACTTGCCCAAAGTACATTTTTAAGTTAATTGTCATATTTAATCTTTATTTAAGTAAATTAATCTGGAGTTTTGCCCCTATCCTCACCACCCAATTTAACTTCCTGTTTTTGAAATGCTCGCTTGCACTTCAAATCCTAAATTTTGTCTTTACCCACTGCCATTTTCTAGCAGGTGCCCGATCAGTGCTGCGCATTTGCAACTCTCAAGTAAGTTGCTAGATTTACTAGCCCGATGTGGCATTTTACTTGCCCCGGGCAAGTGGGCAATCCTTATTGTTGAGCCTTGTACTAGTTGTGATCTACTCTCATACTCTCAGAGAAGAGCTGGATAACACTGTCTGATACTCCCATATACTGTAGAGGACAAAAACTGCCTCTATGGAAATGGACAAAAAACAATATACTTACATATTATATATTGAATCTAATGGTTCAATGTAATCTTATGGTTTGGAAAATACATACATGATGTGTAGAGAATGGGCTAAATCATGTAAGAAGTGGAATGGTCCTTTAAATCTGGAAAAGCTTTGTCGTCCAAAAAAAAACCCTCCTTACCCAGTAACTTTGTGTTGTTTTCTAGATGTATATGATCAATATGTTGAGATTTTTTCCCATAGTTATCTCATGAATCTTAATCCATTATCAAAGCAATTATCTGTTTGCAGATATGTGAGTATGTTGTGTCTGTTTTATTCCGTCCCGAGCAGCCGTCCCTGCAGTCTGGCTCTCCTCTATGTGCTCCCTCCGATGATAAGATTGCTGCCCTTTCTCAGGCTATCGCTTACGAGGCAAAAGGCCACTTGAGGAATGACAGGGCCAACATGACTGACATTAGCCGCTCTCGCCTCAGCAATTTCACTCTCCCGTGTAGCAAACTGCTGACAACTCATTAACGAATGTCCTCAATGGGATGTTTTCGTGTGTTTTTTTTTTGTGAAGGTCATGCACACGTTGCTGCTCTTTCAGACTGGGTGGAGCTGAGACGTTGTTAGGTTCAACTGCTGGTTAGCTCGGTTTATTGTCATATTATAATTACAGTGCTGCGGCTTTGTTTTGGACAACAGGCAGCTCATGAAGATGTTTGGAACAACCTAACATGCAGACGCTTAAAGGGAACCTTAAATTAGCTTGATCGCAAGGGGAGAGCTGCAGTCGCTGGGACTTTCTCGGGGCCAGAAACGTCCTAATTAGAGATAGAAACGTCTGTTGGGGTTGTGTTGGCTGTAGGCCATTTACAGTAAGTTGAATAAGAACCAGATTGGGAGAATGATCACACAGATCTGAATCCCTTTGAAAACCCTAAAAATCTCCATGATGAAGTGTGACAAGCTGGAGTTCAGAAATGGCACTAGCAGTTAGCTCTGTGACTGAAAATACACTTTTTTGGGACATGATCTACTAGTTAACTTCTTCTAATAGTTGTTTACTCTTGCAGTATACCAAACTATACCATATGCGAATATACAAAACTCTCTCTTTAAAAACTTTTCAGGTATGTTTCAATGATTCCTGGGAACCTCCTGACCCCCCCCCCCAGCATTCACCTGGTTGACTTGTAGTAACCTTCTCATTTGTAATCATTACTTTGGGATGTTTAGTAACAATAATTTTAATATGTCGGTGACTTCCTGTGGGTTTGAAAGTGTCAGGGACAATTTAAGATTACTTAAGATTTACAGATGTGCCACATAAATATTCTGCTGTCTCATTATAATCCCCTTCTTACATTTTCAAGTATCCTATGCCTTCTGATTAAACAGAAAAAAACTATACCGCCTGAAACCACCACCACCTGCCAATTGTAAATGTAAAGACCATCTTTCATTGCCAGAGAGCTGTGTGTCTCTGCTATGATCTGTTACTGCTGTCAAGCTGTAAATCTGGATGCACCCTCTGAGAAAGGAAAGAGGCTTTTCAGCGGGGACTATTACGTCCAAAGCAAGCTGCAAGACAGTGTTTCCGCTGCTTGCCTTTGTGCCATGAAAATGAAATACAGTCGGCACGCAAAGGCCTATTTTTTTCTGTTTTGCACCTCTTTTTCTTTTTTTATTACCCTCTGCATCGCCCCACACTTTCCATATTCTGTGTCATTGTGACCACAAACCCTGAAAATAGAGGTTGTTGTGTGTATTCTTAAGTGGAAAAATGGCACATGGATGTATATGTGGTGAAGTTGGTTAAATATACAATCAAAGGGTAGAGTTCAACAAAGTCTCTTGAAAGTTTACAATTTGATCCTGAACGTCTCTAATCAATATCAACAACTAAAAAATTAGGGTTTGGACGATACACCTATCTCCTGATTCGATCATAATACTTGGGTGTCGATTCGATATGTATTGCGATTTTTAAGTATTGCGATTCTACAAGTATTGTGATTCAATATTACGATTTATTGTGATTTTAGTTAACTTTATTAACACTAGATCATGAGAAAAAGTTAAATCATACACTTCTAGGGACTTTTACTTTGGAAAATATCTAAATTGATACATTAAAATGTTTGATTTTCAGCATGTATGTAGTCAAATATATCAGTCATTGTCAGGCATTATTCATTTTTTTCCAGCAACCCAAAAAAAACTAATAAAGACAGTTCCGTCACAAATTAGTGGTATTTTCTTTTCAATTTATAAGGGACATGTAATGTTTTATACCTCTGGTGAATATAATCCGATCAATCTTATTTCCATATATGTTTTTTGCATATACAGTTCCCTTTGTTAACACCTTATTTTGAAAACCAGATGTAGTTACATGTGTATACTTCCGCTAACTTAGGCAAGTCCGTTGCTAGCTCTCCCGTCAGCTCCGTTCTCTTTATACATCCATGGTCAGCTCCATTGGGGCCGTTTGAATGCATTTAACATAAATGTCAGTTTATGGGTACTCTACAGTTGTAGCGTCGGCCGATTTGACCACGGAGATGAGAGTGACGGCCGGCACGACTGCACGTTACCGCAATACGATAAAGCTTCCTGTCCATGACAGAGCTAGGATGCAGCTTTAGCCGTGATGTCTACCTCTGCCTTTCCTGGCAATGTGTGAAACCCAAAATATTTCAATACTTTACAAGTAGTGTTTACCACGCTGTATTTAAAATGTTAGGGTGCAGGTCATATCCATGCACACCCTCCGCTGTTTTCTACTTTTTCGTTTCGCCTCGCTGCGGCTGACTGCGTTTTTTTTTTGGTTGAAGGATACGGACCGGATATTACGTCACGTTACTCAGACTACAACAATAAAAGTGGTAACTTCCTTCTACCCTCCGTATAGACTTAAATGAAGCAAATATATCGATTCTGGCATTTAAAAATTTTCAAAATCGTAAAAAATATTGTGATACATTTTTTTCCACCCCTATAAGAAAGCTAACCTTAAATGAGAGGATTTGTTCGTGTGAATGACTGAGAGAACAAGAGAGACCACTGTGTGTTGTGCTGTTAACATGTTGGCATGGAGCCACATTGGATCAGGACTCAGAGAGGGTTATTTTTGGGGATGCTCAGGTGCCTGGGGCCCCATCAGAAAGCCCTTATAAAGAGGTCCTCTCTCGGTGGGTGGAAAGTGGGTTATCAGCTTCACTGTCGCTCCTCGATGGGGCCAACTCGCTTGCATCTAGTCAACACCTTCCGCCCCTCTCTGGCACAGATCCTAAAGCGACCCTTGGCCTTACCGAGCACTTTGAATACATCTCCTTCTACCACATTTCCTCTTACATTCACCATAGGGCTGCAACTAACCATTATTTCATTGTAGATTAATCTGTCGATTATCTTCTCGATTAATTGATTAGTTGTTTGGTCTATAAAATGCTCTGCTCTATCAGTCAGTTCTATTTCACACTAAACACAATTTTTTTTTTTCTAATTTTGTCATCCACAATACTTCCTCCTCAACCCTTTCCCAGCCCTCCCCTTTCTCATCTGTTTTACATTATTGATGAACTGGAAGAGCAGAGGTGTGTTTTGCTTTGACCATATCATGACAATGCCTTGGGGTTAATAGGATTTCAGTGTAAAGCTGAACTAAAATCACTGTACTTATAAAGATATGCACATTCAGTGCAAGTGTGATTATGTAGAATGTCAAACGTCTGATAATACTTAACAGCAATCAGTGTTAGTTCATGCATTTGCACTCTGCAGCAGTGAAAGTGTCATTTATTTATCCTTTTTATAGTCAGTTTAACTTAAGCAATGTCATTGGAATCTAATCTAGGTTGTAAAATTTCCTTTGATATTGTATAAGACTTGAGCATATTGAAAAATGTTATTACCACATCTTTCCGTTCCTCCTTCTCTTCCCTTCTCTCCTTTCCTAGTCTAAGGAATGTTTTCCCAGACTTTCTTTTCACCCTCCGTGAGCGCTCTGTCTCTCTGTGGTTACGCACTTCATTTGTCTTCCCCAGGATCAGAGAAACACCAAAAATCTAAATAATCACTGGACATTGAAGTAAGAGAAAGCTTAAGACAAACCCTGGATAACAAGATGACAAAACTTGTTAAGACAGAGCTCTTGAGATGCTGGCCACTCCAAAGAATTAGTTTATTTGTCATTAGTCATATTTAACCAGTATTTCTGGATGCTTTAAAAACTCTTTTACATTATTCATATTTATGTACGATTTTGGAAAGTCTGAATTTTTCATTTGTTGGCTGAAAATTAATTGAATGGATTGAATACAAGAGAGCTGCAACGATTAATCGATTAATCGTCTATTAAATTACTCGCCAACTATTTTGATTATCGATTAATCGGATTGAGTATTTTTTTAAGGAAAAAGTCAAAACTCTCTGATTCCAATTCTTAAATGTGAATATTTTCTGGTTTCTTTACTCCTCTGTGACAGGAAAAAGAATGTCTTTGAGTTGTGGTCAAAACAAGACATTTGAGGACGTCATTTCTTTTTTTGGAAATCGTCATTTTTCACCATTTTCTGACATTTTATTTACCAAACAACTAATCGATTAATCGAGAGAACAATCAACAGATTAATCGACAATGAAAACGTTAGTTGCAGCCCTAAACACATTAATCATGAACATTTCCATCGCTCTAATATCGCATATTATAATCAACTTGTCAATGGTACTAAAAGGGTAATACAGAATAAATATATATAATATACTGTATATGGCATTTAGGGCTGCAAATAATAACGATTATTTTCATTGTTGATTATTTTCTCATCTAAGCAATTGATTTGTTGTTTGTTCTCATAAAATGGTGGAAAATGTCGATCAGTGTTTCCCAAAGCCCAAGATGATGTCCTCTAATATCTTGTTTTGTCCACTACTCAAAGATATTCAGTTTACTGTCATAGAGGAGTATAGAAACCATAAAATATTCACATTTAAAAAGCTGGAATCGGAGAGTTATGACTTTCTTTCTTAAAAAATGACTCAAACCGATTAATCAATCATCAAAATAGTTTCCGATTAATTTAATAGTTGACAACTAATCGATTAATCACTTAATCATTGCAGCTCTAATTCCATTATATAAGCCCTGCTAAAAGTTTTGAATGCAAAACTGTGGCCACATAATCCAATGTTATCTTTTGAATATTAGATAAAACTATTGCTATAGCTTTACTTTTATGTAATGTGTTAAGTGTGTACTTTGTTATATTATTTCTGTAAGCAATTTCTCTTTTAAGTGACTCTTCTTCAACAGTTTTTTTCAGTGTCAGCCCAAAGAAAAGTCTTTTCACACATCCTCAATTACTGCTGCACTTAACTTACCTACCAGAAGATGGCGCTATACAGCCATTGTCCAAGGTCAGACAGAGAAGGCTGGAAACCAGTGAGCTTCTCTGGGCCTCCCATCGCGGTTTGAGTTCTGGATGTTTGTGAGTGGGCTTGAAGTGATCGTAGCATCGGGGCCGACAAACGTGGACACTGTGGAAAAGATTGTTTAAGGAGCCATTCATCAGGGAGCACTAAAAGTTAACACTATGCAGCATCTTTGAAAAGTGACCTCTACTTTTCAGTAATATTGGCGGGTTGACTGGTTGTAGGAGTCCCTTGAAGCCTAATATATATATATATATACATATATATATATACACAGCCAGGTGCAGAGCTAACAGGTTATATTCTTTACATCTGGTGTGTTGAGTAATAAAGATGTGAAAGACAGAATGACCTAAAAGTGCATTTACAGTGACTTGGGAAGGGGAAGAGGAGGAGGAGTGCTGTAACCTTTTCCATAAGGAGAATTGAGGGTTGTGATTGGTTGAAGACTATTTTCCCATCTCCCTCATGCTTCTTCCCCTCCCCCTCCCACCAGACCCTGGATGGCACGCAAGGCCCTGACCACCGCCGCAGCGTGGCGCCGAGGGGGTACAGAGTTTGCGTGTGTGTGTATTTTGTGTGTGCCTCAGCCAGTTTGGAGGGCCGAGACCCCGGATATGTTGTGGAAGTGTGCAGTGGACAGGGGCCAGACAGGACGTGACCTTCTGGAGGAAGCTCAGCCCGCCCTATAGGCCAAGTGGCGATCAATCAACACCCTTTGTCCCGCCCCCAACCGACCACTTCAAACACACTGGAGGATTAGACCAATGCTCAGCTCTTTTTATTGATCGTTTATATAAATTACCAAACTATATTCGTATCACTCATGGTCAAGAAGACTATGATCCTCAATAAGAAAAGACCGATTACAGAAAATAAACAACTAGCTATTTTCATTATCCTTCCAGTGACAGAAAACCTTGAAAGTTAGTTTTTTTTGGTTGGATGAAATAGGTTTGCTTTATACCTGTTTGCTGCAGAAGATGAGTATTTTTGCCATGCTAAATCTAGTAATATCTATCGATCCACCAGGAATCACCTTTGCTATTTAATTACAGAATGTGACCTAGATCTGTACCAGTCACCTGTAGCTGCTGGACATGATTATTTATTAGTCTTTTGAACCCCACTGTAATTTAGCAGGGGTACTTTCATTACTCCCAATCCGTGATCAAAGCTCCTCCTCTGCATGCTGTCCGGGGTCGAACCTGCACTTCGGACAAATGGCCGACAGGTCAGCAACTCAGTTCCGCTGAGGGTAGAGGCCAAGGGCCCGGGACTGACCCTACACACTGATGCCACTGGCTTTCAGTTTCAGACAAAGCAGATCTTTTGTTCAGAGATGGTAGCGGTGGTGATGATAATAATAAGACGATGGATTTATAATGACTCAAGTTTTTATCCAGTGCTATGATAATCATATCTTTGTTAATGTTGACAATAGAGGGGTCAAAATCAAAACTCTGCTGTAAAATGCTGCCAGGGGTTTGTAATTTTTTCCTCTTATTGTGACGATAACAGCAAACATCTGGAGGTAATGGAAAGTTCACTTTGAGTTTGCTACAACCCTAATTTGCACGTGTTGTTGTGGAAGGATAAAAAAACAATCTATCCTACAGTAGCGCAAATAACCAGTTTACTTATTGTAACTCTGACTTTCTAATTCATATTTCATATTTTATTTCTTTCCTGACCTCTTTCAGCTGCTGTCTGTCTTGAAACAGAGAAATAAGCCGTTATATTTGGGAGAAATGGTCGTCATCTCCATTAATTTGGTATTTTTACAGGATCTCATTGAAAAGCCAACCGGCCCAACAGGCTAAATATGCAGGAAGAGGACCGGAGTTAATAGACATATGAATGTCTCAGTGTTGTCCGTCTCTGGGAAAAAAGGGCTAAAGGTGCTAATTAACAGAGCTGTCAGTGGTTCCTTGAAGTGAAGTGAACTTGCCGATAAGCAGAGTGGCTGGTGGAGGGAAACTGACGGGGCCCCCAAGCCATCTGGACCTTGTTCTCCCAGAGAGCGGGGCTGTGGCACAAACGGGTATCGACAGTAAAGTCTGCAGAATATATAACGAAAATATGACTTGATTTTGTTTTTGAAACAAGAAAAAAAAAGTGTCGGGTAACAGTGTTGACAGGTGTTGGAGGTAAACAGGTAATAAAGTTGAGTAAAGTAAAGATTTTGGTGGCATTAACAGTTTCATGCATACATATTCATGTGTGGATTCATGAAGAATTTGCTGACTAAAATACGGTCTGTTTGTGAACGTTGCCACCTTTTCAAAAGCAGCTTTAGGTTTTTGGTAATTCCTTTTGCTGTCTTACGTAAATACCAATTTTTGTTTTGGGTCAAATCTGTTTCTTGTAGCACATTTTGTTTGAAAATTACTTTCAAAAACAAATAAATGTGGACTCATAGGTGCACTGATAAAAATGTGAGATCATGCTTTAAATCATTAAATGTGTGGGGTCTTATTTTCTGGACAATTCCAGAAAAGAAATGTACAAACAGGACAATGATGGATTTTCTCCTTCCTTCTTCCTCAGTCGTCTCCAGCCGTGCAACTCTGCAGCGCTAAAGTGCAGCTATCCTGTGACTCCGGAGGGCCGGCGTAGCTCATCTCCTGCAGGTAATCAACCATCATTCTTTCATGAGGCTGTGAGTGTTCAGGGAGACTCTGGATCTCCCCTGCTGCTTCTGCCAGCAATACATCCTGCTACACGTTAGGGAACATGACAACTGCACTCCCTCCCAGCTCATTGCACCTGAACACACTCCTCTATCTCATGACATGATAGGTCAAATCAGATCTCTCACGGCTATACGGTTTGGTAAGCTTAGAGGAAGCTGAGGTAGGAGTTGTATAGATTATTATATCAAATTACACCTTGTACATAATCAGGTTGAGAAATAAAATATTTGTGTATTACTCAAATGTCATTCATCAGTACGTTCGGTTTAATAGTTTTCCACACAGAACAAATGTTATTGTAACTTTTAATTTATGCTAACTGAATTGTTCTACTGACTGACATACCTACTGGTTATGCTGTGAGTTGTAAATAGTTTTCAACATAAAAATGAATCTCAGAGTAATTTTGGATTTGAATGTAAGTGGCACAGTCATAGCATAAGGCTGTACAGTTTTCAAATACTTAAATTTGTCTTTGAAACCCCAAAATTAAAAACAAAATTTAAACAATTTGAACCACCAGAGGGCAACTTGATAACTTTGCTTCACCATTAAATTAAAAGAATGTCAGTATTTTCCAAAGTTTATCGATGACCTCTGTAAATCCTCACGGCATCTGTGACTGTAAAAGAAGCCACAATTTGTCAAACCCCCACAGCAGGATAATATTGGGTGATGCACAAAACTGTATTGGTGGACAAATAATTATAATTTGAACAAAATAAAACAAAAAACAATTACACTCTACATACCTCGATCAAAAAGATATTCAAAGTTATTTCAACGTGCATATTAATAACTTTTTATTTTTGAAATTCATTTTACAAATTTGTTATAAATAATCACATTCTACAAAATGTTGGGTTGCAGGAGATTTTATTGTGGTCGCTAAATACATTTGCAGAATTTCTTCCATAGTCTTTTATTTAAGAGTTACATCTGCAGTACACCTTTGAGCCACACGAGGGCGCCTGAATGTTTGTATTGTTTTAATAAATGTAGCCTACTTATAACATTGAAGATAATATGAAAGGCTAGCGTACATTCTGTTTGTTTTACTGATGATACCAAAAAAGTCTGCCTAAATGCATTTCTTTGGTCTCATTTATAAAGTATTTTACATATGTATATGTTTTCAATAACACATGCATAAAACAAAATTGTGATTTACCAAACGTATATTTCTTGAAAATGGCTGGTTTACCTGTTCAAGATAATATGATAATATCGTGATAACATGGTGATGCGGAAATGGCAGTAAAATGGTCAGAAATGGTCATTTATATTCGCTCTACTCATTATTTATAGATAAGGCCTATTGTGAATGGTTTGTCATTTTTAAAAAGTGGGTCCCCAGAAAAAAAGTTTGGGAAACACTGCTCTATACAATTCCAAATGACAAAATTGTATGATATACTTCTTAACTAAATACTTCTGTCAGTCTAGCAAGATTTATTCTCTCTTTATCTGTATTGTGCAAACAGGACAAAATGTAATTTACTATTTATTTGTTGTCATTCTTGTATTCATTTTGGTCACTAATAAGGGGCAGTAAAACTTAAATCAAGAAAATCTGAAATTGATAGTAGCAGTGATTTAAATTAACAGTAGTTCAGGTTAATTGTACTGTATTTTTGTGACCATTTGTGCGTATGTCCTCCATCAGCATAAATTAAACCCACCATGTTACTTATTCGTCCCGTGAAGCAGGTAGCTATTGTTTACGTGGAGGCAACTGGCAACAGGAGATTTTGGTTTGAGAATCAAAAGGTTGCAAGTTCAGTGTTATGGGGAGTTGAATTAGCAGCTCTTTCCTCATTGTTCACTGCCGAGGTGTTCTTGAGCAAGGCACAAAAACACACAACTGACCAACAGATACAATTGTGGTTGAGCTGCATTGTACGATATGTATCATGAGAATGAAGCGGGATGTAGCAGTAAAAGAGCATCAATCTCACAGCAAACCTAATATGGATAAAGTTTTAAGAAGAGCAAGTCTATGCCAATCTACCATCTCTTTTTGTAGTTAATATACCAGTACATACATTTTCAGACAGCTTTCCGAGCTTTGAAAAAGAGCTGCTCAAATCCCCAAAAATGCAATTTGATTTAAGTTAGAATAAAGACTTGGCTTTATCCATTTACCAGATCTGATTCAAATGTAAGTTCATATGTGATTAACTTAGTTGAACCTTAAGCAATTGATCATCTACCTTTCTTTGTTGTTGATGGAATGCTTTTAGCACATTATCATCTAGTGGTTTGGCTTTTAGGTTACTTAACATTATTTTTTAAACTGTAGAGCTGCACAAAACGATAGGTCTTATGACATATCGCCTACCGTTTTCAGGCTTACGAAGACCTACTTTTTCCCTCACGTCATCCGTCTGTCTCAGTATTTTTTTTATTACTAAGTGTACATAGTATATTTTGCCTGTATTTGTGTGTCAGTGTATGTGTGTGTACACATGATTTGCACGCCTGTGTTCGTGAGACATGGTATTATCAGTGTGGTTCACTGGTTCAACAAAAAACGGTTGAAATGATATCCAGAGCTCAGACATCAAACAGCGGAGGCCAGTTGAGTTATGGTGCATCGATCGACTGCGAGAACAAAGGGAGCGATGGTTAAAGGGGATGGAAATCGTGGAAGAAAGAGATAGATGAAGCAGACAGAGGACAAGCAGCCCGGGGTCTGCAGCAAATTCTGTTTTGGGGTCTGAGGCTCTGGGGTTTATGTCAGTCAGGATCTGGAGGAAAAGTTGCTCCCTTGAGAAAAAGAGTGGAGAGAAACAGAGCGAGAGATGCAAGGGGATGTGTGGGGCACTAAGGGTCTGGATGATAGGTGAAATTAACCAGGTTCCCTCCTGGCCCAGCTGTCAATCCATCGCTTTCCTTTTCTGCTCCTCTACAGTATTACTCTGGTTATTTTTTTCTTTTTTAAAAACAGGGCCCAAAGTCAGGTGCTGCTTTGGAGCATGCATGGCTGGTGAGTTTCCGTCAGTCCATGTCTGTTTTTCTAAGCCGTTACAGTTGTGTACGGGCACATGTCTGGATGGTGATGAATAACCAGACCCTCCTTGGTTATCTCGACTTCCTTTAGAGTTTCAAGTGAGAGCCAGATGTAGCTATTTATCTTAATCTTTCCTCTCATTTAGCCTAGATGGAGTTGGAGGCCATTTCACTTTTCATTACGTTATCAAACATTAGAGGAACATCTTGTTATGAGAAAGTAATCTGGATGTGTTGACTATATTGTCACCACCACATAAAAAATAACTAAAATAATAGAAAAATCGGGTCAGTAATATTTGCAAACTGTAGACACTGTATGACAAAAGATGTGTGACCTAAGGAGCTTCTTCATGTACACATAAAGATTTAATTTCCTGTAGTCGTATTAATGCTAATGCATTTGAGATGTACTGGAAGGAAAAAGCTTTGGAGACAAAGACTCCCTGAGTGTTGAGTCAGAGGAGATGGGACTTCTCACACCGATGTTAATGTCATGCTGTTTTTTTAAGTGACTATACATTACACAATTAAATATTCAACACAGTCCACATTTTACTGATCTGTGGTCTCCTCCTCCTTAAATATACTTAGAAAATCTGAACCATTTGATACGTCTGGCAAACCTTATTAAAAATGTATGCATGCATTTCTATTAACTGAAAAATTAATACAAAATGGAATCTCTCACAAAAAAAAGATGAGAAATGTACAGTATTTTCACAGAAAAGAAGCAGAAGACAGGCACTTCCTGCAAGAAGCTATAAATTAGCCTCCCATGCCACAGATTGACAGCGTGCACCACTTGTGTGTTTACAATTAACAGATTTTAAACGGTGTCATCCTCAGTGATGACAGACCACATGCTAAGAAACTTCTGCTTCGGATATGGAGAGATATGCCTGCAATTTCTGTCTTACAAGATGATATAAACCACGCTTTGATTCAAGAGTAGTGAAGGAGTGTCATCTCTTACCATGTGGTTTTCACTACATTCCTACAGTAGTGGCTGGTCGGAAGGGAAAATGTGCATTTAGAGAAGTGACTCACCTCGTAACGAGCACCAGCATCTCCTTTGAGGCTAGTCAATTAATGATGACAGTCACTGTTTGTTATGCTGCTGCAGTATTCATTCATTACATACTGGTTTGGTATAGGACATTAGCATACATGTACAGTTACTTAAATGTCATTGAAGTTAAATTTCAGAAAGTACATTTTCAAACAAGAACCTTCACTTATAATTTACACCAAATTTAAAACCAGTAGGGGTGTAAGAAAATATAAAAAATATAGAATATTGCAATATTATGTTTTGTGATATTTTTGATTTTTAATTAATAGTTTACACGCAATACTTTATTTCATTTGCAAAGAGACGCACCCTCTCAGTGTATGTGCGCTCTCAAAGTAGTGCTATGATGGTGTATGTTACAGTGACTGTGATAAATGCAAATGCAGATCCCACTGTTCTGATTGCATAAAAAAGTACTTATTTTTGCTCAGATTTTATGCATGTGGTGTTGTGTTCTTTATACTATGACAGTTTTCTTGAAATTGATTTTAAAAAATGTGATCTATCGCCTTGCTAACACTATCGCAATATATTGAATCGTAACCTGTGTATCATGATATGTATTGCATCGCCAGATTCTTGCAAATACACAGCCCTAAAAAACACCATAATTTGACTGAAGAATTTTTTATTCGACAACCTCTAAAGTTTGCGTTTTGGGGCTTCTTCCGAACTGATAATTAAAACGAAGGCATCTCGGACATTGTTCTTGACACTGCTGCATTTCACAGCACATTAAACACTGAACCGTGTAACCGAGAGCTTTGTAGAAAGCAACAGAGGTGCGTTCAGAGAGCTGTAATGAACCGGGCGAGTGAAGAGGAAGAAGAGAGGACCCTGTGTGCACCGGGTATGTGCACATGGCATGCAATCCTTGCAGAGAAGCACATGGCTGCAGCACATGTATGCATGTTAACAGTGTGGCTGCATTGAGCCGCAGTAATTGATAATAAACAGGTCTCATAGCGGGGATTTTATAGCTTTTCCAGTCTTGTTAATTCAGAGAAGAAATGCATTGGTTCTTTCCTCCCTGATTTCGTTAGCTGGTTCCATGAACATACCTTTGTTATGGGCACTAGTGGCCAGGCTGCTTTAAACGGCTGTGTCAATACCAGAGACGGAAATCAGGTGGCTGCCATGTCAGGTCCAACACTGGATAGAGTGTTCGATAGGGGATGCTTGTGTGCCTGGTTACAGAATTGTGTAGTAGTTTCCTTTTCCAACAGCCAGTTGGTGTTGTACATGATATGAAATACAGTAATAAAATTATATTTTGCTGCAGTGAGGCCATAAGGACAACATGTGAGTCCTCTGGCGTATAGATAATAAACCTTTTGGTCTGCCTCATTTGAGACAATGTGAATCAAACAATATTTCTAATTGACGATTTTTGTGAGCTGCCCTATTTAATACAAATGGACAACTGAGTTTTGTATTCTTTCAATTAAGCATGTAACCGTCATTATCATATACTTTGCAGCTTGAGTGATTTTAGTTGCATGCATGAGTACATGTCAACAATGCCGTGCAGTCACACACATTTTCACACGCTGATTTTTAAGCCCAGTATGACTCGCAGTGATACAAACAGACTACCTAGTACTTTAAGAAACATATACAGTTATAGCTAGCCAGCAGGGGGCATTTGTTCTTTGCAGTAGCCAAGTATTTTTGTGTGAAATCAACCATCCAGATTACAGCCTAACCCAGCCCTTTGTGTGGGGGATAGAGGTTGAGCGGTGGTGAGTGGGGCGGCGGGAGGAGGGAGGGCTGGGAGCGGATTCTTGTCCAAACATTCTGCACGCGGATTTGTATTCATTGCACCCCTGCTGCTATTGATATCATTACGCGGGGTGCTCATGCTGCGAGGAGGGGGCTGGGACTGGCAACGGGGAGGTCATGGAGCTGCAGGCCCTAACGAGAAGTGACACTGGCTCCAGGTCGGCCAAGCATCCACCGGATTTCAATGGGAGCCGCACTTTCCCAGTCAGCGCATTAGATCAAAGATCATTACCTGCTAATCAAAACACATGAACGTAAGAGGCTTCCCTTCTTCTTCCACTCTCTCTTTTGCAACTCTTTGCTTAGCTTGGGGCTTTGGAGGAGATAGAAGGGAAGACAAAGGAGGAGACCGCACCGGCTACTGGACTGGATGGACCTCCATGGCCCCGTGAGAATGGAAGACCCCCACCCCATCACTTCCCCAGCCACAAACTAACTTTGTGATAAAACACCGCTAGAGTTTGTGTCTAAAGTGTCGCTAAAAGTTTAAGTTTACACAAAAGTCTTACCACAATACGTTCCTCCATGCTTGTGGCTGGAAATACTCCTGTGTGGAATTTGCGTTCTATCTTTTCCCAGGCCCTGTTGTCTCATTTGGTGCTGCGTCACCATTGTTAGGTCACCACCACTACTGGGGGCCAAACTGGGCTGAGCTGCTCCTTACCAGAAGACATGATCATAGGACTCTTGTCTCGTCAGATAGTGACAGAACTTCTTGGTCCTTGAAACAAACTTGCAACCAAGCTCAGATAAGTTGGATAAGCTGTAAACCCCAAAGATTCTTTGGTGTGAAGCTTAAAACATAGTAAATAAATGTCCGTCTGTCCTACTGTGGAATCACTCTCCTTTGGTGCATGAGATTCTTCTGAGATGTTCACGATATTGATGTGTTAATTCAGCTCAGGGATCTCGGTAGATTTGGGGTAAAGGGTTGGCATAAATAAGTCGCCTCGGGGCAGAGGTCTGGGTCTCGAAATGTCGAACCCCCTCGGCCAACATGGGACAGGACGAGAGCGAGGGAGAACATAGAGGGGGAGCAGCGGTGGGTATTTTGCTGCTGTACTGAAGGCTCCATGGCCCATTAATCGTTTGTTTGAGTTTCCGCCCCAGCGAGCATGTCATGTCTCCATTAGAGAGGGTTTGTTTCTTCTTCCTGTCCGCCTCTTGGCAGCAGGGGGCTCTCACACATCTCATTTGGCTGTGCACCGCTGTCTGGTGCCAGGCAGACTGTCCTGCGTTTAGTGTGTGTGTGCACACGTATAAGTGTGTATGCGTGTGTGCAAATGCGCATGGTGAATTTCATGTTTTCGGGCTACTCATTTCCTAGAGGTGAACGTTAATGCTAATCGAGTTAGGAGGGTGCTGATTCCAATGTGATCTGTTGTACAAACCAAATCCCTCCTAAAGACTGTTGTCAGTTACTTAAGCCCTCTGACTACTGCAATTCATGGATTACTCATAATTGGATTACTTTAGTTAGTTTTGTCTTACTTTGGTCCCGTAATATATAAAATAACAAGTAAAATCACCTGAAGTCTCGCCACTTTTATTTATTGCAATGCATAACAGCTACAAATGAGATTTATGTAATTAGATAATCGGATGGAACACTACACAATTTATCAGCTCCCTGCATCCTGCAGAGTTACAGTTAAAAGCCTTGTAAATATAGTGTGCTGTGTGTGTTTTGCTAATATGAGCATAGAACATGGATTAACCTTTGCCTACCAGCTAGTAGATTAATACTAAAACTGGGGAGACTAATTTATTAAACTTCATGTTTTTATTATATTTTTAGACCAACAGGAGACATATTGTGTAATAAAAGCTGATGTTGCAACCGATCTAATTTTCAGTATTGAAGGATAATAATGATTTAATGTTTTCAAGTCCATTAATTCAGTAATTGAATAGTGTTATTGGTAATAGGCATGATTTCTCTACAATATTAAAGGTAAAATCTGCAATGTTTTACCTCCTCTAAAAACTGCATATGGCCTGAACCTTCTTTTAGAAATTACATACTATGAGTCAAAACCATTTTTTCAATAATCTATTAGATGAAATTAATCACCTCGTTGTCTTTGCAAAGATATTCTTGCTAAGATACAACATTCCAGTCCGTCTGCCGACTTACTTATTGGGCTCTCCGGTGTAGAAGCTGACCCACACTGCCACGGCCTATCTTGATGTTAGTTTGACCTTTGACCCAAGACTATGCTGTAGACATCAGCCTGCTGACCTGTCAAATGGGCCCCTTTATTCCCGTGACCCATGGAGCCTTCCCCTTTAAACTGAAATATGGCTGCCAAGCCTACAGAAGCCAGCCAATTAGGAAGTAGAAAGAAATCAGAGTGGCACAATGAGCCGAGACTAATAGAGTCCTCTTTATCTGCCGCCCGCCCGTCTGCCTGCCTGCTGCCTTAATGCTGTATCTGTATAGCACCGGAAAACTGGTGATCAGATCTGTTACTTGTGATTGATTATGCACTCCTTACATTTAAGCTATTCTTGACAGCTTAATATACAGAGACTCAATAAAATAAACACTTCAGTGGGAAATGAATTTAGCTCTGAAGAAACTAAATCACAGTTACAAGCAGTGCTACATGGGAATGGGATGAATTTGTCTGATATAAAACAGGTTTTCCACTTGGATATAAGTTTTCAAGGTAAGACAGCTAACAGATAATGTAATATTCAAAGGATGGGTCTTGAAAGTCATGATGTTACATGCCAAACTAAGCCAAACCACATTGATGAACATCGATCACAAATTGAAACCAAGAGAGATATGTCAGCTTGACAAATACTGATGACTGGCGTGCATCTTAACATTGGTAGTAGTGGCTGCAAAGGTGAAGAAAGTTCCTTTTGATTAAGTGTTCATTAAACATTTGCCTGTTGTGCTGAATATCTGAAAAATAACTTTTTCACAGATGAAAAATACCACTGTTTCTTAGGGGTGTAATGGTACATCGATCTTTATTATCGATTCAATGATCAAAAAAAGTAAAAAAATCTATACATATCATCATCTTTGATACCTTTATTTTGAAATTCCCATGGCACGTCTGTGTCACCATTTCCGTCCAAGCGCACCTCGTTCCTACCGAGCCCAGTAATGAAATTTTCAAATCATATATTAGTTGCTTTTTGTGAGATTATATAAATGTAACTGTGTTAAAAGGGCAGATGGTATTGTCACATATCGATCGCAGGTCCCTGAATTGAATCGAATTGAAATCGAATCGTGGCAGACTTTGTGATATCAGCAAATATCGTATCGTTGTCCAAAGAATCAACATAATATTGTATTGCGATGAAACTAGTGATTTACACCCCTTGTATTTCTGATACGAGGTCAGTTTGGACATTTTCTTCTGCAACTTTAGGATCTGTTCCCAGTTTCTTTCCCGCAACTGCTGGTAACTGTGCGTCCTGTAGGGCTGCAGCTAATGACTATTTTGATTGTCAGTTAATCTGTCAGTTATTTTCTTGATTAATCGATCAGTTTTTTGGTGTATAAAATGTCAGTAAAAATGTTGATCAGTGTTTCCCAAAGCCCAAGATGACGTCCTCAAATATTTGTCCACAACTCAAAGATATTCAGTTTACTGTCATAGAAGAAACCAGAAAAAATATTCACATTTAGTAAGCTGGAATCAGAAATGTTTTACCTTTTTTTCCTTAAAAATGACTCAAAGATTAATCGATTATCAAAATAGTTGGCAATTAATTTAATAATTGACAACTAATCAATAATTGAATTAGCGTTGCAGCTCTAGCCTCCTCCAGTTACTTAAAAAAGCAAACAAAGCAACAAGAAGCCAGAGGAACACGGTGAGATATGAGTAATAGTATATTGTCATTGCTCTTGGTGATTCAGTTTAGTAAAAAACTAAATCATCATCCACAATATTAAAACTATACACATCGTTATAGACCAAAAGTTTTAGGGTGATACTTTGTTACAATGGCGCCTACATATGCATGTGTCGTGTCAACACAATGACTCAAGAATAATATGTAAGATACTGTATGCAACTGCCTTGCTGCAATACTCTTGCATGTAAATGTGAAAAAAAAATATATATATACTAAGCTAATTTATATACATTTCTAAAACTTTGTAATACTTAAGCATTCAGGCAGCTGAAGTACCTGGTTGTTGTATGTGTTGTGACATGAGGGTTGCTTCAGTGCTTCTCTGGCTGATCTTTGCTGCCTCCATTCATACGTCTTTTTACGTGTCACTGACACACTCTTCCTGATGTGTGTGTGTGTGTGAGCGTGTGGATATACAAGGTGCACTTATTGCATTTTTCGTCTTCCTCATCCCAGACCTATTTGTTTTGTGGTCCTTGTTTCTTTCTCTTTGCACTTGAACGACTCGGAGCAAGTGTTTGCATCCCTGAGCAGCTCAGGGATGCGGCAGCAAACAAAGAGGACCATTGTCTCAGTTTAAAAAGAGGACAGCCATCTCTGGAGGTGTTTCCCTGAATGATTCGCAACACATTTGAGTTACTTGTTCAGTGGCGGGGTCCTTTCATCCCGCATCCCAGAGGAGAACGAAAGAGTGCCACCGAAGGCCTCTGAGTGTCCAGAGCCATAGACAAGCCAGGGACAAAATCAATAACTCACCAGAGTGGAACTATTGTAGACTGTGAGCTGCATTTCTCACCTTGTTGTTCTGAAACACAGCTAATGTTTCCCCTTGCCTCCTCCCAGTACTGGATTGATATCTGTTGCTTCAAAGATGGAGATGGTTGTCTGTATTAACCCTTTGTCTGTCACAAAAATAAACTTTAAGTATGTACGGGCCATATTTGTTTCGGTCATAGTTTTTAACCATACCTGGAAGTCAAAAACATCAACAAAAAGTATGCTTTTTATAATTTGATTTCCTTTGTAAGAGTCAAATTCCTTTACAAGACAGAACAGAAATGTATTGTAAACTTTAAGCACCTTCATGACATTTGCTTTACTGCCTTCAAAAAGCTTACCTTCGGAGGAAATGTCAAATTCATTAAATTATTTACAGCTGGAAATTTCCTGGAACTGAAAACATTTCATTGTCTGTTCTTTCCACTTTCACAATTTCACTCCTGTCTTCACTTTTCATTTTACTATTCTTGATCTTGAGTCAAACAGGATGTCATAGTAAATGAATTGTAAAGCTGACTGTAAACATATGAATATTTCAAAACTAGGGCTGTCAATCGATTGAAATGTATTAATATTTAATCGATTGACTGATAGATTGTCCATATTAACCTCAAATTAATCACACATTTTTTATCCGTTCAAAATGTACCTTAAAGGGAGATTTGTCAAGTATTTAATACTTTTATCAACATAGGAGTGGACAAATATGCTTGCTTTATGCAACTGTGTGTATATATTTATTATTGGAAAGTAATTTACAACACAAAACAATGACAAATATTATCCAGAAACCCTCACAGGTACTGCATTTAGCATAGAAAATATGCTCAAATCATAACAGGACAAACTCAAGCCCAACAGGCAGCAACAATAATCGCAAGTTGTGTTAATATGTTAAAGAAATTAGTGGCATTAAAACGTATTGGTGTTGATACGTAATCATCACATTAACTTCGACAGCCCAAAACAAACTTTTAGGCCTTGAGGTTAGAAGATTAGTACAAATAAGGCTCTAAATGAAGCACATTTCTCTCTTATATTTTTCTAAGTTATCAGTAAAGAATTGAGAAATTGTATCTATAATTTACAGGCAGTTTGAGTGATTATAACGTGTCTTTCATAAGACATATTAATGAAATTAATAGTAAAGTTAAACTACAAAAGGTTTTTGATATATTTATATACATAAATGAAGTAGACAAATCTCCACCATGGCCCCATACATCATGCACTCGCTCATCCTGCTGAATGTATTTAAAATGTCAGATAAGAGCATCACATTGATGAGAAGCAGGCTTGGGTATTTTTACCTCAGGATCCACTTCTGTCCATTGACCAAGATAATAAAGATGGACTCAAGCGCAGATTACCAGCAATTCCTGCCAGCCCCTCTCATTTTCGCAGCACTCTCACTGAGCAGAAGCTACTTTGTTAAGTACTTGTTAAGTGTGTTATTCTTTGTACACAAACATCACCCTGGTAATAGCACGCCTACGCAGCACTTCACTTCACTTATTGTGCATATTTTACATGGCTTTTTGGAGACATTGCTGTATTTAGGCATTGTTGCCATGCTACATTATTTAGGAGGACACCAGACACAAAGCTTTGGTTTACTTTTACGCATTTTACGAAATTCATTGGGGTTTTCATGTGGTGTAATGATTTCATAGCATTTAAATCCTATCATTTTGTCTTTCATTCATTCGGTTTAAATTACTATTACACAAACACTTGAATGTCAAATGGCGGGACTAAAATTGACCTAAAGTAGGAGTACAGAATAGATTAGTGTTACAGTATATGTTGGATGTGTCCGTGGAAACTAAACATGCAGAATATTTCAGGTGAAAATTGAAAATCTTTGCCCAATTTTTCATTTAATCACAAATGGGAGTAAGGAAAAGAAATAATGGTTATTAGTGATATCGCAGTGTTATTTTTTTCTTCTCAATGCTTTTGAAAAATGTTGGCTTTAATCTATTCTCACTTATTCAAATCCTGATCTGTTTATTTTATTATGTTGTCATGAACTACTCCTCTTAATCTTTGAGTGCAAAGCCATGGACAAATGCTTGGTTAGCAGTGTTTAAGCAAGACTTAGAAGAGTGATTATGTCCATATTTGCTCAATTTTCCATTTGTACTTAAAGGTGCTCTATATGATATCCAGAGCATTAATATAACAGCACACAACTATTTGCTCTGTAAAGATATAGTGGAGTAATGTCTACCGGAGCAGAGAATGAAGTTGCTCTTCTTCTGTGTTTTTTGTAATCCGAGCTTCTCTGTGCTTTGTTGACATCGACGGGGTGACTGCGCATGCTTTTAGTGCATGCTACTGCATGTCAGTGCATGTGAGCATGTGAGAAAACTAGACTTCTGTACCTTCTCGTGGCTCTGTTTTCAGATCACAGGTCATTTCAGAGAGAGAGCGTTCCTATTGGCTGTGCTCCGGCTGGTGGGCGGTGCTTGGTATTTCCTCAACTGATCTCAACATGGCTGCAGTTAAACAGTACAGTACAAGATGATTCTGAAAACATTTGAGGAGAGAAATAGGCATAACAGTAACAGAATATTGATTAATATTTGAGCAGCGCTGCCTAGTTTTGACCGTTTGGTCGGAGTTCGCGAGTGATTGACAGCTGCTCAGAGATGGCAAGGCTCCAGCTGGGCTCTGATTGGTTGTTTTCCTCCGGTCTGTGAAATCTTGCAGATGCCATTAGGAGCACCCGAGGACACAGATGCACATGAATTTTTTGAGATTACCTGTCTCATGCGCTACTGTCAGAAAATAGTGACCTTTTTTAAATCATATTTGCTCCATTTCTTCACACTGCAGCTTTAAGTCCACATGGCCTACAGACTGTGGAATGCATCCTTTGGATGAATATCATTCTATCTTAATATTCTTAAATAAACATAAAACAGACAGAAACATTTCTTAAGATGAAACTTGTTCAACCTTATAAATGATTTGCATCCCCAGCTTCATCTCCACCTTTCTCCCAACTATATACCTACCCATTCTTTTTAATCACAGCAGCTATATGATGAATCCCCCATATTTTTCACTTTAATCCATGCACTTAAAATATATATTTAACTCCCTGTTTTTTTTTTTTTTTTTTTTCATGTTTTGCACTAAAAGTGCTAGTGGGCCTAAATGAGATTTTTTTTTTTTGTTTTGTCAAACTAGAACCAGCAGTACGACCGTTCTGTAGCACCGGCCCTCTGCACATTCTCACTGTTATTCTTTTGTGAAGACGGCCCATGTTTCAGCACCCAAACTCCAGATCAGATCCAACAGCAAAGACGTAGAGGGTCAAGAGGGAAAGTGAGCCTTGAAAGAGTGTACCGCTTAACCTTGACCTTGGGCTTGCATTTCTCTAAATGTGTGTGTGTGCAACTACAGCTGCCCCGCTCGCCACTTCAGAGAGTGTTTACATTTTAGGAGAGGTCTTTATCTCCCACAGGCCTGGGGTCCCTCTGGGTGAGTTTATACAGCCAGTACACACACACACACACACACACACACACACACACACACACACACTGCGTGGCTCAGTGAGAGCCTCCCATAGAAAGAGCAAAGGGAGAGTGCTGTCATACACTCATCCATCTCCGCTACATTCTGGACCAACGCCGGGTGTAGCAGCTCTCTCCCTGAGAGCCCAAACACTGCAGAAGTAGGTTACCTACAGTCTGGATCTTAGAAGTAGAGAGAAAAAAGATTGTATAAACTACACCAGCGAGGGTATACATAGACATAGCAGTGACTATGATGGGAATTTCTGTAACATCATACCTTTTCACAGACTTTAATGGTAGTAACCGACTTCATAAATCACCCGATTCTATATATGCAGCACCTCATTTTTCAAATCTCCTCCAAAAAAGACTTCTTTGGTCGCTTGCGGTGTGAAACTAGTGGCTCATGTATCACCAAGAGCAGACATTTAGAGATTATGTTTGTGTGCAGCATTTAAAGACTTGGCTATCATGACTGGTGTCTGTCTGTTGTGCTATCAGTCAGTTTAGCCATTTAGTGCCCTTTCAGACCCATCCATCCTGATAGGGCGCTCTGTTAAGATATGGGACCACGGGGTGTCTTCCATACTGTTACTGTCAGCTGTCAAGTGTTAGCTTTGCATTGCTAACCATTAACCAATGCTTTCAGCCTCACGTGCCGTGTAAATCTTTTTCAGGCTTGTGCAACAAATACTAAATCCTCTCACAGAAGACAATCGGTTACAAAATCTGGTGCTTGGTTTTGTAAAAGTGGAAATTAGCCTTTCACAGATTAAGGATTTATCTTGCCAGAGGGCCAGTTTGTTTTTCAAGTGTGAGAAAGAAAAGACCACCAGCATGATATCACAGCCTCTCCCAGCCTCTCTCTCTCTCTCTCTCTCTCTCTCTCTCTCTCTCTCTCTCTCTCTCCCCCACACACACACGCAGACACACATTTACAAAAGTGTGACCTTTTTCACATGCGGAGATAATAAGCTGTTACAAAAACCAAACAACCTGTCAGGGATAAGATAAAACCTGAACAGCTGATTCACAGACACAAGAAGCTCGCTAATCCTCCATCCCCGGTTATCCTGCAATGCACCTTTACCCTCGGCTTTACAACAGCTTGCTTTTAAACTCCTCAACACACAAAATTTAAAGCCTTGATCAGCTGTTTCAGTTTCTAAATACATGTTAAGTAATATGTCCTATGTCCAGTTTTCTTCCATTTTTGAAGGAGTCTTTAGTCTTGACTTTTCCCTGTCATTCATCCACTGCTCACTTTACAACTTAATACTTTTCAAACCTATTATGCCTAGATCTGGTGAGCAATGTTGCTGGCTAACCCAGAACCCTAAAGACCTAGAGCACAGATCAGAAAGAAAAACAAAAAAAGCAGAAACATGAACTGGTATGGATTTGAGAAAACCTACTGGTGAGATATTGAGTGTTTGTCTCCTCGAGGGCCTGCCTCTATCAAGGTGATTCATCACAGAGGGCCTGACTAACTGTGCGGGGCGCGATGGAAGTCCATCTCAGATGATGGTTTTATTGATGGCATCAAGTCACACATCGGCCTCTGTGGAGGCGCTACGCTGGCTGCTTAGCCCGGGTGGCGGAATAGAGAGAGACGGGGAATGGAAGCAAAGGGCAAAGAGGGGTGAGGGGGGTTTGGGGGTAAACTGGCACACAGAGAGGCCACAGTGTCTCTCCAAGAGCAACATGCAGACACCTGCATTTAGGGAGATCAATACCTTGCCACAAACAACTCAGAGTGCCTCTGGAGAATAGCATTTATTGATTTGGAACTGGTGTTAATAGAAGGAGCCGATATCTCTGATATGCTCCACTCAAGTCTGCTCTCTTTATGTTTCCAAAGCAAAATTGTAGTAATCCCATAAGAGGCTCACCATTTCCTGTCACCTTGTAATGTAATAGTTACACTGATAACAGTATGAAAAACAATATAATTGACTTGATGCATTTGGATCAATGTGTTTTATTTTGTAAAAAATGGCAGAAAACATAATAATCAAAATAGATTAAATGCCTTGACAACTATATTTACTGCAGCAATTTGAAACCTTTGATTAAGGATGCACCGATCCGACTTTTTTAATCCCGATAGCGATACCTGGGCTTTGGGTCCGATCCAATACCAGTGTTTAATTAATAAACTGCATGCCTCACTGTGTGGAAGTGGCTGGATCAGGCTTGACTTATACATTGCTTTCTCAACTTTGTAAAACAAAATGTAACAAATAAACACGTAGATAAAGTTTTACTGAATTGTTTTAAAATAATAAAATCATACACCGGCAATATGGTAAAAATTCTTCAAAATGAACAGAAATTACAATTAAATTGAAAACTTTTTTAATATAGCAACAAATTGGTCAAAACTTACAAAATTTCAGTATATAATGTGTAGTATACAAACATAGAATTGAATTGTATAGAACAGCCCTCATTGTCACCGATACCCGATCCAGCTATTCAGTCAGTATCAAACCGATATCCCCTGCCTTTGGTCAAACATTTACTCTTTTAACAGATTCAAAATTATATGAATGAACCATTTTCACAAGTCTGGCTGTGGCACGCATGATAAGTCAACTTACTGTCCCAAAATGTGATGGCCCCATACTGTTGCTTCTAGACGTATTGACCTGCTGTGTTGGCACACTGTCTCTGAAGGCCCAGAGGGGTCAGGCCGAGGTTGTCGCCTCACTACCCTTGGGTTCAGTTACTCTGTAGGCGTAGTATTGATCCCTCAGCAGTTACAGAGCTCCCTGTTGAGTATTCCTACAGAGCCATCGCTGTGGTCACAGCTGAGGTATCCCATAGCTGGTTCGTAATATGCAGCAGGGTTTTTGCACGAGGGCGTGGTACGCTCTTGTCACTATGCTGCTCAATCAACAGTTTTGCATGACCAGATTATTTACGCCCTCTGTGTCATGCTGGTATCGGATTAGGTGTGATTAGTGTTCACGCGACCTTGTTCAACCAAGATCTCCAATCAATTTGAACAATGTGACCATTTCCATCTGTCGTAACAGAGTAACTGCCAAAGTAACAGGAAAACAGTTGTATTCATTTTTTGTTTTTTTTACCTTAGCTAACCTTTGTTTACTTGTTTATCTTCTTCATTTCTACTATTTAATTGCCTCTATGGTAGCTGCTACTCTTCTTGTGGTCCACAGAAAGACATTATGCATAAACATTGGACAGACCATGTATAACCCAACGAAACAGGGTTAGAGCAGATTTGGCTCTTCAGTTAAAATTAATTAAACTACAGGATAATTCCATTTTATTGCAACTTGGATCTTATTTTGTAGTTGTACATTGTACTCATCGGAGTAATTCATCTGGAAACACAGTGGCATTGCACTGCAAACAAAGTCTGATTAGGCAAGAAACCTAAGCGATCAGACAGGTTGTAAACAAACTAAAAGTTTAGTCCGATTATCTGAACCACTTTATTCTGAGGTAAAACCAAAAGATTATTACCAACATGACAACCAGAATGTCAGTAATAATCCTTCATTGCACAGAAAAACTGTGTGTGTGCAAAACAATGGCAAATACAGTAGGTTGGACCAGCAAGGTCTGCAAACTGTGATGAATGTTTGCAACATTTTATCATTCGCCTTTGTGTTCTCTTACAAACGGCTAATCTGAAGGTTTCTTTAAAGTCTGACTTCAGTACAATGTTGTTATCACCAATAGAAATGATGGCCTAACCTACAAAAATATGCCCTAGGTTGTAATAAGCTAGAATGATCCTTTAAGGCCAGTAATATGGTAATTTTAAGCATTTTTTTTAAATAATAGCTGTCAGAAGACTGCTTCATCATTTTATGGTTTTTCCTTTTGATTAATGTGCTGTATTTGTTCTGTTTCATGTAAAACTACACAAACACAGCACATTAAAGGGATGCGTTGCCGATTTTCAACCAGCCTTGTATCATTACAGTGTTTGTAGAATATGCAAATGGACAATATTGAACTTCCCTCCATGTTGCCAGCACCCAAAGGCCCCCGCTCATTTACCAGATTGTACTTTTGCATTTTTGTACTCCCGCTCCTCACCGCTCCAAAATCAAAACAACCTCTGGAAGACCATGGCAGAAGGCAATGTTCCTGTAGATATGGAAGAAAGCAATTTTAATATTGTAATATTAGAATCGGACATTCTGGGCTACTTAGGATATATGAGCCAGAATACAGTGCGGAGGATGGTACACGCTACAGTTGAGAGTCATGTTTTTTTTTTAATGAAGTTGCTGAATACAATGTTACAGAGGAAGTGGCACAAGCACGTGTAACATTAACATTACACCCTTGCTTTGGGCCATATGGACAGGGGAGTGCTGGAGGCATATCTCAAGATCTTGAAAATAAACTGGAAAAAACAACCAAAGACAGCGTGGAAAAACAGACGTCTGAGCATAGAGTAAGTGCAATAGAGACAGTGTTTTTACTGAAATGTCACCGCAAAACAGTGGGTGTAAGGGTAACTTAGTATCCTACTTTGTCTACTCAGTGGCGGCAATGAGCTCGGTGCATTCTGGGTGTTGTAAGTTTTCTACTTTTTGAGCGAAAGGCAATACCACAGCCTCTTTTCTCTGTTTTCTCTGGTCATGTAGCACCAATTTAAAAACATCTGTGCTTTTCTACTGCATAGACAGCCTAGGTTTATGAAAAAAGCAACTTTCCAGTGATGAAATACTTCTTTAAGATCTTCCCAGGGCAAAGCAGATAGAGATGTTTAGATTGAAACAAACCAGCATGCTCAAGATCTCAAAGGACTGAAACAATAATAGGTTCCATATGGGGAAATTACTACCCAGGTGGATGAGAGAGAGTTGTTTTCTACTCGCCGGTACCTACAGTCTGTACCTGTGATTCCCACAGACTGAGTAAGGAATGGAGGTAGCCAGGCCACGGTGCCTTATCAGCTCTAATAATGAGACAGCTGGAGGCCATTTTCCAGCTGGGCCCAGCTTTGACATTGAAACACTTATGGTCTACCCTGCCCGGTCTCCCCATGACAAGGATGGATGAGACTTCTGCAATGTTAACCAATCATTCAAATCTGATATGATGGTTTTACTGTGCAAATGCTATAATTTCACTCGCTCTTGGTTATCTTCCATGCGGAGCTCAAGTTGAGAGCAGCCTCTTGGTTAAAAATGATCTGTCATTGCAGGACAGTGAACCCTGTTTGTTTGATGAAAACATAACGTTAAATCCTGATTAATGCGGGCTGTGATTAAAAAGAGTCTCCCCCAAGATGTCATTGTGTAATTGATGAATAGATGCGTGTTCTTTGCACTGAACTGGATAGTATGGTTGGTAAAACACAATATTTCACCCAACTGAACTGGCTTTTGGGATAAGAAATGTTGCACAGTCATAATTTACCTGTCATAGACAGACCTCTCATCAGTTACTGTAAATCGATTTGGCCCAGAATCACACAGGGTTTCTCAATATTCTTAAACGTGATAAAAACTATTTTTCTCACCAGTACCATAATCTGTTTCTTGTCAGACGAAAGTGCATTGAGACTCTTTCCCCTCGTCTTTCCTTTCTGTCTTCAGTCTATTTTCTAACATTGTTAGTCTCAAAACTCTGCCATGTAGTTAGTTTGTTAATTATGCTTCATTTATTCAGGGATCTTGATCATTAAGATCAAGATCAGTCATTAAAACATTAATAAATATTATAAATATTGGCAAGAACTAGAGCAGTTCAGTCCATAGTTAGGTGCATAGTACCGGTTACCAGTCCTCCTCAGGTCAGAGATGATATGACGAACTTTGAAAGCTAACCTATGCTATGATCTGGTGTCATGGGTGTTCACTTTGACTTTCACTAAGGATGTAAAATATTTAGGCAATAGAAACACAGGAATGCTGTGACCTTCCAGTTTTTTTCATATAACTCACAGTGGTGAGTTTGAGTTATCTTGAGTAATAAATCAAATGGCATTACAATGAATGGCTTCCAGTGGTTTAAGAGTAATGGCAGCAGCATGAGCATACAAGCTATTTATAATTTATGACATTTCTAATGCTTTACTGTATTGACCAGATCTCCATGATCTACACGTAGGAACAAAAGTTGCATTGATGCATTTAGCCTTGTTGATGTTTAGAACAAGTTTTAAATAATAAGAGGGGTGTGGCGGTCATTAAAACCAGACTGTAACCTGGAGATGGCCAGGTTTAAAGTAAAGGCCGTTCGTTACACACAGGGGTGTGACAAATAAATTACACGAAAATGCGAAATACTCGCCTGTGAATATTATATATCTGAAGAACGGAAGGAGTAGATTTAGTCTGTGCAGCCTTTGTCGAGGTTGAAAGGAGTATTGAAGTTTGCCGTCCTGTTCCGCAGAACTTGATTGGTTGATGCCTTTTTTCGAGGTTGCTTTTTCAACACATAATTTTCGCGTTCTGTGTGAAAGTAATCATGACAAACAGTTTGAAAAAATAAAAAATATATTCATGTGCGAATTAATTGCACAAAAAAAAACACCCCGGTGTGTAAAGGCCTTTAGGCATACAAGATGGTATCGTCAGCATAAAGACATTTATTGCAATGTGCTGTTGGAAATAAATATTATTTAAATATATTAAAACAAATAAGTAAATGTATTTAAAGGTCCAGTGTGTAGCATTTTGGAGGATCTATTAGCAGAAATTGAATATAATATTCACAACTATGTTTTCATTAGTGTATAACCACCTGAAACTAAGAATTGTTGTGTTTTTGTTAGCTTAGAATGAGCCCTTCATATCTACACAGGGAGCGGGTCCTCTTCACGGAGTCTGCTGTGTTGCTCCGCCATGTTTCTACATTAGCCCAGAACGGACAAACCAAACATTGACTCTTTTGCATTTTTATGTTACCTAAAGGTCACCGTAGTTCTCCGACACGCTTGTGAAACTGCCGTAACGTGAGCCGCAGAGTGCAAAACCGTGGTGCCGCCAGCCGCCATCTGACTTCTGTTGCTCCTAAAGTAGTGATATTATGGTAATGTATGACCTCTGAGCGAGATGAATGGTGTTAACATGATTTTGCACTCGCGGCTCACGTTACCACAGTTTTGGAAAGACAGCAGTGAGTGGAAGGGTATTCAGTTGGTTGCAATCTGCAACCACACCACCAGATGCGACCAAATCCTAAACACTATCCCTTTAAATAATAATAATAATTTACATCTATTTGCTCTATACAAAAATGTTATTTATATGTTTGGTACATAGCAAAGGCCTCATATTGATCCCTGTGGGACACCTTTACTGTCCATCTGAGGACCAGCTGTAAGCAGAATCACCAGAACCCATGGAAAGCAGTTTATTTACAAAAATCTACTGTGTCAAAACCCTCAGAGAAATCTATAAAGATTGCAGCACAATGTTGTCTTTATCAGGCAAGGGAACAATGTCCTCCACAACAGAAGTTGCAGCAGTTATTGTATGACGAGTTATAAAGCTTGACTGATGTGACTGAAGGATATTATTATCCTCCAGAAAGGCATGTAGTTGTGAGTTGACCAATGATTCTGATTACGCTGACAGGACATTTGGCAGACGGTTGTCTAAGTCACAAGTGTACTTATGTGCAAAATCGCACAGCCAGCAGTTCCAGTTGAAAGTTCCCGGCTACCGTATGGACATGGCTAAACAGCTTTCACACTGCTTTTCTAGCTCTGAGACACTCTCTGGTTCTCACCCTATCAACACGGCACCATCCCCGTCTGCCTTCCTCGGAGGACGCTCCCTGCCCTCCCCCTTATCCTCCCACTCTCTCCCCAGGACTCTGGCCAGGAGTGGTGCTGAAAGACTGAATGGTGGGAGATGGAAGGGTCTGTGCTCCCATTTCAGCGCTCCCATCCCAGGACTTGTCTCAGCCGACTGCTGAGGCAAAAACCGGCCGCCGTGCACACATGCAGATTTCACATCACAGTGATGCATGTCTCCGTTGATATGCTGGACATCTTTACATGAACCAGAAAATGTGTTATCTGATGGAGGGCTGATCCTAATTCCAGACTGACCCCCACTGCCATCCCACCAGAAGCCCCTCAGGCCAGGCATCAAACATCTGCCCTGGAAATGTGCCAGGAAAAGTGTGCTAGACTTTATTTTATCTGCCAGCAAGAGCAATATTAGCATTTGCCTCCTTGTGCGGATGGCCCAGATGCTCTGTTGATTGAGGCCCGGGTTGGAGCCTGGAAGCACAACCCTGTGGTTATTAGCAGAACTCACCTCTTTGTCCCTTTCTCTCTTTGTCTTTTTAAGCTTAAACAGAGCCCTCTGACATTGATGTCTTAACTTGTTGTCCAAAGGTTTTCAAAAGTTTCTAATGAAAGACCTAAAGTCGCAACAGTTTGACTTTTAAAACAGATGTTTGTGACTCCTGCACGAGATGGATTTGATTCTGTGAAAACCCTCTTTGTGCGAGGCGCTCATCCATCTGTGGTGATCCGTGTTTCAGTACATCTTAATAAAGTAATCCCCCTCCCTCGTTTTTCTACCCCTAGGAATGCTCTTGTTCTTGCACTCTTCTCCTTTGTCATGCGGGGCACCCAGACTATGATTTGTTTGGGTTTCAGATTTAAGGTTGACTGAGGCCATGACTCATCATTACTCTGAGATGACTTGTTTTAATTTTCTCTCTGCTGAAGCAACAAAAAGATGTAGGGTTTACTGAAAAATACTTGTAGTTATAAGGAACTCAGTGCTGTTCCAATGTGCTCAAAGTGTCAACGTATTATAATAAACAGTTCTGCTAAGATTGTTCATCATATTCAATCAGTTAAGAGATAAAAGCATTGTTTCTTTTCATCCTATCTAGCCCTATCAGCACAGGTATGGCAAAGATATACACTCATAATCCAAATAAACCAGCAATGTACCAGTTTGAAGTTTCATTCATCATCCAGGCTTTCCATTCATTAGACATTCATTTGTTTTCCTTCTGACATATCACCAGACTTTCAACCACTGACCATGATAACTGAAGCAGTGGCCAAAGGTTCCGGCTCCTCGCTTTGAAAAGCTGACCCGTTCTTTAAATGTTTAAAGAGCCTATTGCATCATCGGTCCTCGCCCACACATGCATGTTTGGGTGATCGCTGGGGGATGCATGGGGGTGGGTGTTGTGATACATCATGTGTTTAAGCAGTAGAGGGGAGGCCCGGGTTGTGCGGGGTTAATGACTGGCCCTCTCTGTGGGCTGTGCCGGCTCTCGGAGAGGATAAGACTGGCGGTGTAGGGGCATCTGGAGCGCAGGGGTCACATCGCTCACATCAAAGGAGGCTGGGAGTCTAGGTCACTGTGTTTGGCCATGGGGTGGTGGAGAGAGTGGAGGGGTGGTTGGAGGGATTGGGAACAGGATCACGGGGAGTAAAAGAGATGAACAGGAAGAGGGATGGGTAGAGACAGTGAAAGATAAATAGGAGAGAAACCAAGAGACTGTGAGGGTCAAGGGATGGGGGGGAATGTAGAGTGCAGGGTTTGTCATTTTCTAATTTCCTGTGAACCTTTCAATTTCATGTTAATGCTAAATCTTTCACTAGTCAATGAAAATGTCCATAAACAGGGGTGAGTGGAATTTAAGATGACATAAACAAGCTTAGAGGGCGTGATACTATCAAACATTTCATGCCGTTTTGATTTATGATGTTGTAAAAAATAGCATTGTTAAGGCTCGGTCAACTATGCGGTGAAATTTCACCTTAAATTTATTATTACAATGGAATCGCTAGATTTGCTCACTGGGGTGAAGAAAATTGGTGCAAATTTTTCGCGACGATTTCAAATTGCAATTGAGGAAGTTTTTGTAGCTGTATTACACCATCCACTTTTATTAACCCTCCCCTCTATAAACTGCTCCACAAAAGAGGAATGATTTGCAAACAGCTATGAGACCGGAGTTGATGGTACAAATTAGGGGTGTCGTGATAACCTTGATATTTAAAAACTGAAATATTTTCTCTCCATCAGGTAAATTGTATAACATCATAAAGTTTGATTAATGTAAACAGAAATGACCACTACCATGTACAAATGGACAATTTAACTGTTAAAGTTTATCAGCCTATTTTATCTGTAGTTTGGGATTTATCTTATAATTAATATTACTGTCAATATGTACTTTAATTTTCATTATTTATTTAATTTCTAATTTAAAAAAATATATATATATATTTATTTTTCTTTTCTTTTTAAAAAATTTAATTTAACTTTGTTTTTTGTTATTTATCCTTTTTGCATCAGCAATGAGTGAGGGTTGGGTGGGAGGAGGCTTTGTGGGAAAAATACCAAAATGGGACAATCATTTACATTTGTGCTCTATTTGTATGTTTCTGTACACCTGATGTCACTCTCAATAAATTATTATGGGAAAAGAAAATGTAAGCATTAATATCGTGTTAATAATGCAAATGCGATAATACCGTAGAAATAATTCAGTGTTCAATTCTTTACTTCAAGTTGCAGTTTACATCCATGTCTGTCCAAAATGTCATCATTTCATAATTTTATCCTACTACACATTTGTGGGAAATTGTCATAATTAGCATATGAATTCTTGAGTTATGGCCAAAAATATGTTTTGTGAGGTCACAGTGACTTTGACCTTTGACCAGGAGAATCTAATCAAACATAACAGGACGGACAAAACATAATGCCTCTGGCCATGGCTGTCGGCGGTGCGGACGCATAAAGACAGACAAAATGCACAATAAACAAAGTTAAAGATACATTTGACTCTTAGCATTATCTTCTTTACTGTTTTACAATCTTCTATAGATATCGCTATAATTTTGTCATAATGAATTCTTTTGGCCAGGATAATCGTGTAGTGAAAATCTGATATCGTGACGGCCCTAGTGAAAATATATTTTTTTTATAAGCTGTCTGAATTTATTGTCCCGTTAGCTTGGTCGTAGCTCTGAGAGCTTTTTTCCCTCTTCAGTAAAACTCTTCATTGAATGAAATGGCGTACAATCCTGAGAACAAAATGTTAAAGGGGATTAAACGGCACAGTACAGAGAAAATAGAAGCTTGGGTAGATTTCCTGTCTCGCTTGCTTGTTGCCACACACCGCAAGTGAATAAACTGGCAAAATCTGGCGTTTCCGCACCTTTTAGCAGCAAAATGCTGCAATCTGTGGGTAGATTATTTCAGCATGTTGCACTTGTGGCCACTAGAGGTGATCATTAAATGTTCAAACACATCTTTATAGAGAATCTTTAAACTAAACTCACTATACTGAATAATTATTGTCACTACAATTGAAACACAATCTTTTAGCAGAGGAGCTCCCCTCACTGGTGACTGAGGGCACCCATGTCCACTCAGCCGTGATCCACAGCACATTACTTCCTTGTTAAAAGATTGTTAAAATACCACGAAAGCCACAGAAACAGTCAGGATGTGATAACAGTCTCAAATAGTTGGCAACTGAGCTACTAACCTTATAAACAGTGCTTGTAAAGGCCTAGTTTTGTATGCAACTGGGTAAAAAAGCTCGAACTAGCAACAAACTTTGTCCAGACAGCTGCGGATAGAAAACAGAATTTAGCACGAACAGACAAAAGAACGCCACTTTAATTTTTTTTAATTTATTGCAGGTATTCTGTTATGTACATGTTTATTTACAAAGTTATCCATGTGTTTCAATCTTATTTTGATACTTTTTTGACAGCTGTATAGTAATCTCCTGATTTCTATATAAGTATTATTAGAAAATCCTATAAACAATCATAAAAAAACAGGCTATAAAAAAAGAAACGGGACCATCTATCTTTGATACATGCAGGAGCAAGCTGATTTACATAGTTGAGAAATAAATACTATTGACAAATAGTATTCTATCAACTATATGCATTTAAAAATTTGCCTTTGTCCACATGTAAAACATACCTTTTAACATACACTCATTTGTGTGGTGAAACTGACCTTTGCTTCATGATGTGTATCAAGTAAATTTTGTTTGTGTCTTCAAATTTATAATCTGTTGGTACATGTTGATTTTGTTTGTCAGAGAAGTGCCATTTTGGGGGTTAAAACAAAAATTTTTAGAGCACACACATTCACTGAGTACAGCATGAGACTGCATGAAACACAACTAGAACTTACACAAAGATTAGAAATCTCCTTTAAACTTTGCAGGGTTGTTGTGTCAGGTTTTGCAGCATGGCATTGCCGAGCAACAACCCATCTCTGAATATCCGGTAGCTTGTTAGAATCCATTACTGTGTGCATGCCAACGTATTAACCCGTGTGTCAGTCTCTGAAGATACTTCCAACATCACAAAGTGGGTATGGGGCTAGAATGGGCAGCAGGCTGAACATCTGGACGCTAAGGACCCTGTTTGAAACTTGTTTGCGCATCAGATTTTCTTGAAAATGTTAAAAATAATGGCATGGAAAGTAGGTTTCATCCTATAGAGATCATACAAACACATTTAGAGTTGAAACCACATGTGTTGCTTCGGCTTGCAACATTATAATTTCAGTGTTTTCCATTTGCCAATTCATTAACTGGTCATAAAAAATACTAATGACATTTTTTATTTTGGTGCCAACTGGAATAGTTCCACTTTTATATTATTGCCTTTTTATTTGGCTCTTGAGAGTAATCAAGCTTTTTGTGGATTGGACAAATGGCTGTAAGAAAATACCAGTTTTGTAATTTTGTACATTTTGTTGTTTCATAAACCCTCTACACTATGGATTATAACTAATGCCAGTTGTCCCTCCACTTCCGTAAACTCTCGCTATACTATTGTGCAAAGCACCAAAAAGTTGTAAATAAAAACTGAACTGAGGTTCCACAACTGTGGCAATTTGTTAAAACGGAGCATGTTTTAATAGTGTTTGTAATTGCAGTATTAATGATGTTAACAAAAATCAAAGTGACAATTTCATTTGCCAATTTCTAGAAATGTGTTTTAAATCTCGGGTTAAATGCCCAAAAATCTGCTATCTTACAGTTTCTTTACTGTAGGGCTAACCTCACCGTCAGCACTGTTCTCAATAGTATCCAGTGAAACCAAAGTCGAACTGAAACAGTGATCAACACATACCCTTTCAACTTAACTGCTAATCTTTATGTAGCTGGGATCCAATAATTACAACACTTAAAGCTGCATTTGTGATTTTTTTGGCCACTTGAGGGCAGACGAACGCTACAACAAGGCGACACACCCACAGCCCTGACATATTATCACCTTATGAAGTTATAATATGTTAGCAACCCATTGCCTAATTATACATCCAGTAGACACAAAAACATTTACATTCATTTGGTGTTTTTGGACATCTGATTACTTGAGGTCTAATATTCTTCCATTCTAGAAGATCAAGACAATATTGTGTTGTATTACATATTTTAATTACTAATCTGTATGCATCAATCTCAAATCAACCAAGAATTATTTTGTAAATGGGCATCATTGTATTAGTATGAATGTCTGAAAGTTGATAGTAGAGCTGGATGCAGGCAGGTCAAGTTACAGTGTGAAAAACTTACATTTTTTTCAGTTCTTCAGGGGTGAGTGATGTTTTCATGGCATTTCTGCAAACTGAAAGGCATAAAGTAGCTGATTAAATCTAAGATATGATGGCAAAAACAGGGAAAAATAAGGTTTTAAGGATGGCGTATAGAAATATAGGCTAAACCGGAAGTTAGCATCGCACTGGTTTCCTCGACAAAAAGCCAATGGATTTTTTCATTTGATTTTGGATTATTGTAGAAAATAAGCTCTGTGGCAAACGCATGTTTATAATACTTACATGTTTTGTTCAACAAGATAATTGCAACCTTTATTACTCCTTTCAACCTTGACAAAGGCAGCGCATACCAGATCAACTCCCTCCGTTCTTACCTTTCACGATAAAAGTCCTACACATATACAATGCAATCTATTCAAACCTTTTATTGATTGCAAATTTGCATCGCTGATGGTATGAATAGTTTTCAAGCAAAATATTTGCAGGTGAGTATTTAGCATTTTTAAGTTGTTTATCCGCCACGCCACCCGGTGTGTAATGACCTTTATGATTTTTGAAGCGTAAATGCAATTGCCAGAAGTAATACCCTAATGTTAGGCTATAAACAAACTACACCAGTTGCATGACTTCAACATCACCGCTCATCTTCCAACCTGTAATTTGATTTTGCGCGACAACACCGACAACCTCTGTAGTTTCATTTAGACACTTGTTAGCAACGAGTGGGATATTTACTGATGTAATTTATGTTGTAGAACAAAACGTTAAAATCTCTTAAACCTGTGTTAACTACAGACCTTATTTCAGACATCTAACCAAAAACCTATTAAAAAAATCCACTGACTTCGAGACGAGGGATCCGGAAATGCTAAAATGCTAACTCATTTCCAGGTTTTAGGTCACGTTAATGTCATTGACTTCATTGTTGTACTTCATCTTGTATAGCTCACCGGTGCTTTGTTGTAACACTGTTTCCAGTTTGAACTCTGAGAAAGGGTGTCTGCCCGAAATGTGCGTGCATGAATAAACAATTTAATTGAAATGCTGTGCTACTTATGATTTTTACGGTCTTGTTTCTCATAATGGCATTGAGATTAAATTCTTGACGTTCATGTAAATGTACCCAGCAAGGACAGATTTAAGAGCAACCAAAGAGCCACAACAAAAGCTCCCATCTGCTTATTCATTTTTTAACTTATAGTAATTTGACTATAAAGTAAATGTTAACTACAAAAAGAAAATGAGAACTCTGGATAATGTGACAGAAGACAAATGTCCTTTTTTTTTTTTTTTACACACAAATTCTGGACATGAATACAAAACAAGAATTTTGTACTTTGACATCCAAAAAACGCCACCGCGCAAGAACACCATCAACTTGGGCACTGCTGGCGAAGCATCTGAAGCATTTTTTCTTCTTCTGTTCAGTGTCTGAATTTCCACTGTGTTCACTTTCTCTGCACTTGAGCAGTCTCTGTGTATGTTCAGGTTCAGCTCCTCTTTGTTCATGTTTATGTTATTTTATTATAAGTGCAGATGCTGTCACAACAAGTTAAGTGATAAGATGCTTGCTTTCCTACTTCAACACCATCTTACCAATATCCACTGCTGTCAGTGAACCAACTGATCTCATTAAGATGATCAGCAACACATCCTCTAAAAATATAAATATAAAATCTAAACCCTGCCTTCTTTTGGTCCTTTTTTGTTTTTTCCTTTTATTATTTTTTAACTGTTGAGTGCTCTTTTAGCTGTTCTCATTCCACTCTGGCATGATGCTGACACTATGTACAGTGTGGTACTGGTGTGGCGATAGCGTACGTGGTATGCCGTGAGTATAGAGGTACTCGTTTCCCTGTAGGCCGGCTGCTGGCGACTGGATCCCGGCCCCAGGACTGCACTGGCGGCCCAGAGTCTGGTGGGTCATGGAGCTCTGGTACATGGCAGCGTGGTGGCCATCACCCAGCTGCGGAGAGGCGTGGCCCCCGACCCCGCCAAGTCTGGACACCAGAGATCCTGAGGTGAAGTGAGCGGAGAAGTGCTGGTAGGGCAGCCGGTCCATTGGCTGCATGGTGGTGACGGAGCAACTCCCATAGGGTGAAACGCTGGCCCAAGTGTTGCAGCTGATGTCCTCCAAACTGGGAACTGGCTCGGCACCCTGCGAGGCGCTGGCGTACATACAGGCCTGCCGCTGACTGGACTCACTGCGGTAGGGCCCGCCGGCCAGGCCGAGGCTCTGAGCGTAGCCAACAGGACGGTAGTAATGGTCCTCCTCACTGGACGAGCTCTCCAGATAGGCCTTCTTATAGCTGTGCTCACCTGAGTGGTTGTCATCCTCCACTGCAGGTGGAATTACAGAGTTAAACAACAGTGTTACTCAAGTGTTATGTAATGTCTTAAGTTATGTAAACGCAATGATGTAATATTGTCTTTAAATTCTGTTAAATTTCTAATTAACTGACACCAGAACAATTAATTTCCACTATTCTACTAATTATTTGCTAATCATGAAAACAAATGTAGAAGTGTTGTAAAATGTATATTTACATGCTTTGTAAATAAACACACAATGTTTGAGTATTTTTTGCTTGAATGATTATTGTCCATTTTATGCATATACTTCACTGTACTGTATATGCTGGTTCATAACCACATTTGTTTTGTATTTTACTTGTACAAAACATTAGGGTTGTAAGAAAATATTGAGTATTGCGATATTATGTTTCGTGATACTTTATTGATTTCTCAAAATCATTATTGATTTGTAATTAATAGTTTTCATGCAAAGATGAAGTCAAGATTTTATTTCATTTGCAAAGAGATGCACCCTCTCAGTGTATGTGCCCTCTCAAAGTAGTGCTGTGATGTTGGATGTTACAGGGACTGTGATACATGCAAATGCAGATCCCACTGACTGCATAAAAAAAGTTTACTTTTTTAAGTCAGATTTGATGCATATAGTGGTTCTTTATACTATATGGCAGTTTTCCTAAAATGTTATTTAAAAAATTGCAATATATTGCTTTTTTTCGTAACCCCTGTATCATGATATGTATCGTATTGCCAGAGTCTTGCCAATACACAGCCCTACAAAACATAGTTTTGTGTATGCTACCACATCATTTTGCTGTCTGGCAAGGGGTTGCACATCAAAATTCAGAAATTTATAGTTAAATTAATTTCGAACAATGTGCGCTGTTCCTGAAAAATAAATACACAAATGCACATTTAGCATTATTCAGTATAAAATCTGTGTGAAAGCGGCCTTAATCTAAATGAAAAAATAGACATAAATAGTGTGTCCATATATATATAAAATGTACAACATACTGTATGTGCCCCTTACTTATCACTGTTAGGGGGGACCGGGGATGGAAGTAACACTTTTTGTTTGCACATCTGTAACTCAGTGTTTGTTCGTGCTAGATCTCTCAAACTTTGATACACTGTACCCATATTTATCTACTACAAATATAACTCACTTTGACGTCTTCTACACAATCACACATTATGTGAGTTAATGTCAAATGCAAAGTGTTCTGTTGTTACAACCTAGCCCACTACTACAATGAGAGTTAATTTGCTAAAATACAGTAAGTTCCACGCTATCCAATTTGTGCAAGAACTCTATTGAGGAATAAAGAGTAAACAGTTTTGAATAAAGTGAACAATTTAAAGTGACTAAAACACTTTAGATTTAGCACAAAAACAATTGCTGTGTCTAGGTCGTTGGCCAAATTACAGTTCCCCACCTTTTTTTTTTGCACATCACTGAGATTATTCACCCAATTGTTTAAAAAGGCTCAGCTTGCAGAGGCAGCTAATACTGCAATAGAACCATAGTTTTAACATCAGTGGATATGGAAACCTTCTGCTCATATTTGTCTCCTACCTTTCCTCTTGATGCAGTGGTACTCCTGGCCGTGCTCATGTGGCACCGGGTAGGAGCCCGACTGAGGCAGCATGTCCTGTGAGGTGCTCGTGACCCCGTTCTCACACTGGGAGTACTGGGAGCTCAGGGCGCTCGGGGTGGCCATGCCCTGCACCTCCCCGCTGAACGGGCTCTGGCTGGAGCCCACTCTCTGGCGCACCGTACTGCGAGGCACTACTGGATACTCCTTGGTACTATACGCACAGGCACACAAACACACAAATACAGTCGTTACTTATCTGCAATAGTTTATTTCTGTACAGTAAGATTCGATGTAAGATCTGTTCAACAATCAGTGAATCACACCCACTTAGGACACACACAGAGAGAGGCTTCTCTGGGGAAAACCCTTCCAGGCGAAAACGCCAGCATGTATTTCACTCCTATTAATCCACAGGATCCGTCAATAGATCATTTTGCTACTTTTGGTTCTTTGATTTCAGGGTTCTCCTCAGTTGAAACAGTGACCTGGTTTTGCAATAAGCTCTCCCTTCAACGTTGTAACCAAGAGCAGACGCGCATAGCTTACTGTACTCGGCTGGATTGGACAACGGCATGTTAGATTGATAGTGTGGTTTGGACTCTCAACATGCTCTATACATTTGATAGGTGAAATGCATTTCACTCAAAACGTCGTATTAAATTGTGGCACGCACCTACTTAAAGTAACTTAACGTGTGTCCGACACAATCAAGCATGTAATTTTTTTAAAAGTACTTGAAAGCACAGAAAGCTCTCCCCGGATTTCCAGGGATTTTTCTCCACAGCATAAACCATGACATTAATCTGAAATGCTTAATTACAAAGACCTTTATACCGTGGCTCAGAATAAAGGTTATGGGAAGGAGGTCGGATTTTAGCACCTTGTGGAGAGCCAAACAGCTCTTCCAGGTTTTTTTTGTTTTTCCTGATTTGGGATTTCTACATTTGAATACATACGTTTGTATCGGCTGCCCAAAGAGGGGGGGCGGGTGAGTTTCAAAACCAGATATTCTCCTTTGAAAATGTGTTTTCCACGCAGTACGGACGCATGCTCCATCCCTCATCTGGACTGAATAATAGAGAGAGGGAGCAATGTGGTCGTGTATTGCCTTGGCTGCCGGACCAAGTCATACAACCAGTTCAACACACACACACACACACACACACACACACACACACACGCACACACGCACACACGCACACACGCACGCACACACACACACACACACACACACAGTTGGAACATCCTGGTAGAAAGAGCCGTGAGGAAGGGAGATGTTGCAGTCGTGTTTCAGAGGCTCTGCCAGATCAGCCATAAAAGTCTTCAGCATGAAAACTGGCTGAGGATCAAGAACTACACTTACATCACTGAAAATAACACTCACTGAAAATAACACTCATAACTGGCGTGCATTTGGGGGATTGAAGGATTACTGTAAAGTGGGGCTTGTTAAGTGACAGTGTGACCGGGATGTCAGTAATCCTTGGAACATTATATCTACTCAGTGTGTGCCAGTATTTCCATGTATCAGAGCCCAGGATCAATTAAAGACATTATAACATTATTAACATGACATTATAAGAGATTAGAAGTATAACTTTTTCTATAGCTATACCTTTGCATTCTGGACATCCGATGTAGCTCCATGTCATCACTTCCACGAAAGCCTTTTGCAAACGGATTGTTCTCAATCTTCAGCTGTGTTATCTTAAACAGCAAAAACACTTAATTAGTAACATGTTGTGCAATGAAAGCCATTTGTTGTGGTCGTATCACTTATAGCCTACAAGATCTTCAACTTTAAAAAAAAAGTTGCATGGAACCAGATTAAAACCAACACACACATTTTTTTGTCCTAAAAATAGGAGCTATTTAAAACAAGAAAATGCAACATATCAGTATCAGCTATACTCTCACATGATGACAGTATTATAACATGTTTTTGTGGAGTTTTGAAGTGTTTTTGGATGCTGACCGCTCACAAATTACCCAAGAGAATGAAATAATAGTCATCCAGAAACCCAAGATGCTTTTAGGGATGCTAAACTAAACAATGCAATAAAAGCATGTCTCAATAAGACATATTTTCATTGCATAATTTATGATGTTACATTTGACAGCCTCTGGCTTAACAGATAGTTGGCGTATGCTTGACAGAGGCAAATAATATGATTTATTATACGAGTTTTGGTAAAAATCTTTGTAAATATTAAATAGTGCATGAGAAACACCCCGAAATAGCAAGTTAATCCCAAAAGAGGTTAAACACAATCCAGGGATATCCCTCTCATGAGCAGTGGTTTCTGGCAGGTAATTAGTTGGCAGCTCTTTGTGTGCTTCCAGCTTTCTGACAAGACCGGAGGTTTGTCTGCACGCTGGCTGACACTCTCACCAAACCTTGTAAAATCTCTCGTGTATGTGACACTTCGCTTCTTGTTAATGCACGCAGCCTGGCAGAACATTTACATATTGTTTCATGTTTTTTTTTAAAGTTACGAATAAAAAACAGTTCAGAGTCCTGTTGCACTTTTACCCTCTGCAGGCGTTCCAAGAAGAAATGCAGCTAGACAAACAATTACTCATTCCAAAGTGATAGCTGGAGTTCAGTTTACAGAAAAAGAAAATAACGTATTTTTGCAAAACACATGTGAGTTCTCCTACTGACTGGACTCAGGGGACGGAAAGAATATGAATACTAAAAATAATTTGGGACTAGACTCAAGACAATCGGGCGAAATTCATTCAAAGCTTCAAAGACAGTTTTACTAGACTGTGTCCAAACTATGCTCATTAAAATAATAGAGGCCTATATACATATATTTCCAGATGCCTTTGGCTATTTTAACCTATAGAAGTACTTTTAAGTACTCAAAATATAACTTAACTATATGGAGTTGCTGTTTTTAAGAAAACATATTATTTCAGAAAACACAGTTTGGATTTTTTTTTTAATTGCAGTGACAGGAAAGACTTGAAACAAGAGACTTTTCATTAGCTGAGAGTCCAACAGGTGAATTGGACACATGCCTGCAGCACATATATTATTGCTTTGGCAGATGTTAGACTGTTTGATTAGACAGTGCCTGCAAATCAGAAAATGCTTGTTTTTCTGCAGGTCTGGAAAGCCCCAATAATTAGCCCGGGGTTACGATCTCAGCCCCCAATAACATGTTAGAAAATAATGAATGGTCTCTACAGCATGTCGTTCATTTGTGCTTCCTGTTCCCAGAAGGCTTGGAGACGTCTGATTGGCTGCTGGGAGCTTTGGCCCCTCTCTCTCTCTCCCATATTCCCCAAACTAAGAACGTATAGCCGAGGCCTACATGCTTAAATGATGTTAAACAGACGCTGTTTACACATATCTGTATTCCCAAGATTTCCCCCCCTAGAAATTTCTGCAAAGTAAATATTGAGTTTTATTTCTGCTTCTTTCCCTCAAGTCTATAACTAAAGTGATAAACAACTGCCTGGCCTTAAGAAATTACATTCATTTAACTCTAATTTAATGTTATTAATATTCTACTCTTTTCTAAATTGTTTTTCTGAGAAGAAACAATGAAATCTTCCAGAGTTTTGAGCTTTGACACACTCAAGTAGCCTTACCACGCAACAATTTTAATTTACTTGTTAAAGTTATACATGTAATTGCACCTAACATAATAGAAACATCAGCGGAAAAAAATAAATAGAATATTTAAAACGATTTTAAATTATTAAATATATTATAATATCATTTTTTGTTATTTTACATAATTTTTAAATCAACATTTCCGGGTTTTTTTCTGGTAAACTTTGTTGCTTATCTGTCACCAACACGCAAAGGGTTATTTTTAATAAATAGAATATATAGATAATAGCCTAGAAATAATCTGGTAATTAAATGAATGAACCCGCTGTTTTCTGCAGCCGTAACTGACTAAAAACAACTCACATTTTAACCAAATAAATGGCACAAACAATTTCAAAGTGTTCATAAAGAGGTTCGCAAATAAGCTTGGTTGCATTACGAATTATTATTTATTTAGATCACTAATAACGACTTATTTATATTAATTATAAGTATTAATAAGGGTTGCTGGAGTTTATCCTCTTTATCTGCAGCTTGTCTGGCTCCACAAAGAGCTGCAGGCCTGTAACTTGGAAAGACAGTCTCTTGAGGTCAGACGTCGTCTAGTCGGCTATCTGAAGGTTTCTCTCGTCTGTCAGTGACTCGATGTGATATCGGAGATTTTCCGCTGACAGTGACGAGACTTTACTTTAACCTCTCAGAGAACAACGCCTTTCATTTTCTCTGTTGCAATCAGCAGATCCAGTTTACCGTCAGAGATGCGTAAAAATGCGCAAAATTCAATTGAACTGTTGTATTTGTGAAATACTTTACTATTATTATTATTATTATTATTATTATTATTATTATTTGTATGATTTGTTTTATTATTATCATTATTATTATTATTATTATTATTATTATTATTATTATTATTATTATTGTTATTATTATTATTATTATTATTATTATTTGTATGATTTGTATTATTATTATCATTATTATTATTATTATTTGTATGATTTGTATTATTATTATCATTATTATTATTATTATTATTATTATTATTATTATTATGTTAAATTCATATTTTTTTGTTTGAAAGGGAAATCGGGCCTTTACATGATTTAGCATTTTGGCAGATTTTTTGAATGCGCAATAATATGTCATTCTGCAACGTTTTCTCGTGTTTGCCACGTTTAAAATATTATCAAAATTAAATTGCCCCATGAAATACAAAAGTATCTACTTTACTATAATCGCAGACAGCAGTAACAACAACAAAAACAGATCCAAAAGTAGCCCATGGAGGACTCACCTTGTGGTTCTGATAGGACGTGACCGCAATGAAGGCTGTCTCTGGGAAGACGTGAGTGCAGAAGGCCGTGTTTTTGGAGCCAAAGCCGTTATTTTCATCGGCCTTCACTATGTGGATCCTCGGCTGGTACTTGTGCATCGAATTTAGGATGATCTAGAGGAAAAAGGAAAAAGTGGAGCCTGGTGTTAGAGACTTGATTATGTGTCATCACAGCAAAACACCCTTTTTAAAAATAAACCTTTCAGAAGACACAGAAAAAGAGACACAGTGTAGTTTTCTCCGGAGTGACAAAGGTTTTGGAGCAGTTTGTAATGCAAAAAAAAACAAAAACCTTAAACTTCCCCTTAAATCCTTTTTTGGCTGCATGCATGAAAACTTTATTTCTGTCGCTTTGGAGGTTATTGTTGCCATGTGTTGCTGATACAAAGGCTAAGAATGCTTATACCACTTTGTAATACATTTCAGGGCTCTGTTCCAGCACTTTATCATTATAACATGTACCCACAAACATATATAAGATTTGGGTGAGCATGATGACAAAGATAAAAGCAGGAGGAGGGGTCATTCAATAATGCAGAACAGTGAGAAATTGTATTGGCATAATCTGAACATGAATTCAGACATTAGAAGGAAAAAAACAAGAAAAAAAGACTTGGCAGGTCGAGGCTATATACTTCATTAATCTCACAGATTCAATTAAGATGAAGTTTTTCAACCAAAAACTGCATAACTTGGGCAAATTACTTGTTTGACAAAAATGTAAAACTTTCTTTTAATGAAAGTTTTATTGCTTTCATAAATATTTCAAATCAAATTAGGCCACTTATGTGTTTTTGGCCTACTCACGTGAACCTTTCTTCTGACAAGGAATTTCTATCCCAGCCAAAACTCAAACAAAACTTCACTTGTTATGTAACTCCAGACTCATTAGATACAGTAATCCTCACTATATTACACTTATTACAGTGCTGTGAATAGATGAGCAGTCCCAGGAGAGTGATAGGACTCTCTCTCTCTCTCTTTTTGGCCCTCTACCCTGACTAACCTAGTTTATGGTAAGTGATGACTACTACCCGTGGCTAGCTTGGCGACATTAAGACGCGGTCCGCACAGCTGAACTTGAGCCTTGAACTTCTCTTTTGAGGCCCTCTCATCCGTGGCTCTTAAGTCTAATTGTTTTGACGGACCGGGGAGTCATGGTCGTCAGCCTCGAGGAAATCTAATGGTTTTTATTTTCATCAGATCCACTTACATTTAAAGATTGAAAAAAGGGGGCTTTTTTTTCTTCCCCTCCTCTTAATAACTCCCCCTTCTTCTCTTTTTTAGACCCACCTACCCCCACCTTTCTGTCCCATAGGCATTCCTCCTATCTGTTATCTTAAAGGTTGTTTTTGTACCTGCCTTTCACTGCCAGCATGAGAGGAGACAAGGGATCGCCCTGACCTCCAGTACCTGTGGGGGCATCCTATAGCATTAAACACACATACCTAAGTCCTGTCTTAGAGTCGAGTGAACCATATAGAGGCTTACATGGACCATACAATAGTTCCAGCTGAACTTGATCTCATTTCATGGTGCAGTAGGTTTTTGTATAGTAGGCAGACACTGAATAAAAACTGTCTGCCATGCACCTTGTAGATGATTTAATGGAAGTTACTGACCCTGTGCAGACAATATCAGCTGAGTGCATCCCTTTGGTTAGATAAGCAGGCTGCTGAAGAGTGGATGACTTGCAGATGGAAACTTTGCAAATTTTACAGTCTACCATAAATACAACTATTTGCAGGATAGGGTTTTTTTTAGGGCCGCATGCGCTGATCTGAGGTGAGAATAGTTTTACCAGAACAGAGTCTCGGGCTGAGAGAAACGAAATCTCCCTGCTGTATTCCATGGTAGCTCTGTTTTGGCTTCCATATTTAACTGCGGGATTGTACTGATTCCTGTGTTGTGAAGTCATGTCACCGTGCAATTGAATAACAAAAACAACCACATGTCCCGGCTATCAAGCAGCACTAGCATTCTGTTCGGATTTGCAAACAAGGCTTTAACGTTCAATGAAAGAGCTTTTAAAAAATGAGAAAAAGTAGGTTAAGCAAAACCTTTTCCCATGCATGCATTCATTAAGGGCTTACTTGAGGTCTGCAGAGATACGTCCAAGATTGGACAAACCACAACAGCAATCCCATCAATGCAAACACGTCATTCAGCACACTACAAGGTCTTAGGAGCTAAAAATGTCTGCCACTGTGACACATTAGAAGTTGCATGGAAATATCTAAATGCACATTTAACCCCGGAACACAGCATGGTCCACTTGCTGTGGGTTCCCAAAGTCCAGTATGTATGTTAGTAGTGGGGGTAGCTGTGGACCACCCACTGGGGCCCCAGCGCACACGCCTCGTCTCCCTGGCCCAGCCGCTGCCCTGTATCTCTGCCCCCCCCAGCCTCGGGATGATAGTATTTAATGATAGTGAGGGATCACTTTGGGTCCCGAGCCGCTGCCCTTTGCTTTCAAGTCCCACCACATCAGAGAGTTTCCCCGAGCCTCGGGATCAGCGGGCTTTGTACACCATCATCTATTGCTCATCGCACACTGCCATTCAAATATAAACAGTACGATCCTCACACTCCACCCTCCTGGCCAAAACATGTGTGGGAAGACAGGGAGACGAGTGCAGGAGCAAATTGAGGGGTGGGGGGGTGGGAGATGAATAACACTGAGAAATATTCCAGGAGTTGACAGGGAGATCAAAGCAAAAACTGCAACCCGAGACAAAAACAAATGATTTTTTAGGAATTCAAATACAGGAAGGAAAGTAGCACTGTAGTGCAGAATAAGAAGTATTTACACCCTTTACCAAGGTACTTTATTATAAGTAAAAAGTACTGCATTTAAAGTTTTACTTAAGTAAAGGTACAGAAGTATTAACAGCAAATGTATTTAATATAAAAAATAACAGTACTTTGTATGCAGAATGACCCCTTCCAGCATGTTTCAGTAGGCTATAATACTAATGGATTATTATTACTGATGCATTCAATGTTGCAGAAGGTGAAGCTCATTCTAACTACTTTTTATGCTGCTGAGGTAACTACTAACTACACTGTAGATGTCCAATAAATAGTGCATAAAAAAGTAAATTTCTTTAGAAAATATAATGGTATAAATGTATAAAGTGGCTTAAAACTTAGAACAAATAGCTCAAAATTGCGTTAAAGTACCATAGTTGAGTAAATGTACTTAGGTATAGGGCTGGGCGATATGGAGAAAGTCAAATATCGTTATATCTTTGACCAAATATCTTGTTGACGATATTGTATGGCTGACCATTGGTGCTTTTACAAAATATTTACACAATGCGATTTTTGATAAATAATCATTAGTAATGTGGATATAATGACTAAGAGGGTAAAGGCAAATAATAAAACAACTAGTTCAGAAAATGACATCACTTTACTGTAATGCAGCCTTTAAAACCAGGAAAAGACAACACTTATGCCATATTACAATATTTCGATATCCAAAATCGAAGACGATATCTACTGCCATAGCACGATATCGATATAATATCAATATAATACCCAGCCCTACGTAGTTACTTTCAAAATCTGCAGTAGTGTTTTATTAACATATTATATATCATGGTAAATAAAACCATTTTCCACCATGAAACCATATTCAAAACGCTTTATCCTCAGCTAGACTGCAATTGTCAATGAAATAAACTGTAAGGAGAAATTGACCTTAAGGCTAAGATATGATCAATATGTAAAATACTTGAAAAATGTATGTATGTATGATGTAACCCATTACATATGTAATTGAAACATACCATAGTATTAATACATCCAAGAGATACCCAGTGAAGCCCATGTCAAGCCACTCAGGCAGCAATTTTTCTTTTACGTTTCTCACAAAAATAATTTGCTATTGCAAGTTAGTTGTATACAAAAATGAATTTAGAAGACAACCTGTGTATCATTTGAATAAAAAAAATAAAGCTACACAATTAACTGCATACAAACACTCCGGCCCCATGGGGCTCAGCTTCACTCGTTTCCTCTGAGACTCCCTCCCAACAGTCCTGAGCTGGTGAGCTCAGTCCGCTGACGTGTGTCTAATTACCAGACATTTCTAGAGAGAACGACTGCTGCAGGCCCGTCCTAAATTGGTCCATTCTACATCAGCAATATGTTTTGGTCCCATGTCTCACTGTTAGTAATTATAAATCATCTACAAGTTATTTCAACCAGCTGGACCAACAAGCCCATGGAATATGTTTCTGGCCAACCACCAGCGTTTCATTTATGAATCCCAGGGTGCTGTCTCTCAGCCAGGAACCACTGCAACCAATCAAAAATGCACTTTAACCCAACGTGTACAACGCTGCTCACATTCCGACTGAGCTCCAGTTTCATTTCACCAGCTGGGCTTTGGCGAGGCAACGACCACTATGGGTGCCATGTGGAGAGATAATGGCGTGTGTGTGTGTGTCTCATTTTAGATCCATCATCAAACTGAGTGTGAATAATTGTCAATCTGCATTCAGTGGGAATGATGATTGGAAGTAATTAAACATTATTACTATAACATAAGACTGCCTGTTTTAGTGTTGCCTCTTAATCATTAGGGGTGTCAGAAAATATCGAAAATATCAAGTATCGCGATATTATATTTTATGATAATCAAAAACACTATCGGTTTTTAATTAACAGTTTATATGCAAAGATTAACTCAGTCTATACTTTATTTAATTTGCAAAGATATGCGCCCTCTCAGTGTGTGTGCCCTCTCATAGTGCTATGATGTTGGATGTTATAGGGACTGTGACAAATGCAAATACCGATCCCACTGTTCTGATTGCATGAAAAAGTACAATTTTGACTCAGATTTTATGCATATGGTGGTGTGTTCTTATACTATGACACTTTTCTTGAAATTAGATTTTGAAAAATCGCAATATATCACCTTGCTTACAATATTGCAATACATTGCGGTATATTGAATCGTAACCCCTGTATCGTGATACGTATCGTATCCCCAGATTATTGCCCTATTAATGATATTTATGGAAAGCAATGTAAATACACCTTTTTCCTCATCCCTTACTACAGATTAACACCTCTAATCAAGATTTACACTTTTAATAATTTCTAACTTCATTCAATTTCATGTTTTCCATATAATTTAACCTCCTTAAAGCCAGAACAGCTATCAATGTAGGCTTGTGCCAACCTCATGATAGTTTTTTCCCTAACTGGGCCTATTACTAACAGAGCTAATTGTATGACCTTTCCGTTTCTACAACAAGACATCTAATTTGGCCTCAGTGTGCCCATCGACTCAGAATTTTATGAAAACCTGACGCCAACAGGCCCATTTGTTGATGAAGTAAGTGATGTTTGTGTAAGACAGAATCACAAAAGCCCGGGGGGCAGATAGTGAGCGTGGAATAATGAGGAGTTAAAGTTAGGAAATGGGTACCATACAGGCCTTAGCTGGTGAGGGAGGTGGTGGGTGGGGGTGCAATTGCCTCTTTCCTTTTCCCTAAAAAAATGCCCAACTGCTCCCCTCTACTTATGTAAGATGACTTCCAGGCGGTCTATAACTTTAATGCATCTAGGGGGTGCTATAATAAACCTGGGCAACAAAAGAGGACGCTGGAAACAAATTTGTTATTCAAGGTTGAGAATCAGATCAGAAGTTGTTGTTTGCCGAATGTGTGCTGATGCTTTCATTGGGAGGTCCAGTTACATATTTCGAGTTTTTAAAATGTAATTGAACATTTGTTTTATTTTTTCTTGCAGCCAATCCAAATCCCGTTCTTTTAACTCCTCTTCCTTGGCTTTAATTGAGTTTTCAATGAAGAATTAAGCACAAGAATCCATGGTTCATTTATAAAATAGTCCATAGTTTTTCAGAGATTTAAAAAAATATATATTTTTGCCTGACGGTAATTTTTTTTTTCTTTGCAACAGCAGCAAATATAGTTTCAAAGAAACTCCACAAACATAATAAACTGTATCCTTCTGTATTTATATACTCTGAGCAAAAATCTACATTCTATCTTCGGCCAGGTGCGTCACAAATACAGAATTATTTCAGAATAGAAGAGAGAAGGTTTGAAAGAGCAAAAAATGAAAACAAGAAAGTAGGACAAACAAAAACTTCACAGCGTCAGTGAGTTTATGGAGCCTGGTGCTGGAGAGGTGGAGGTGTGACTGAAATTTTGGTCTGTTAAATTTGTAATGTAAATTTAATAGACAACATTCAGCCTTAATGGTGTCTGCAAATCCCTGTTTTTACAAGCAAATAGGAGGAGGGCAGTTATATCTTTTTCATTGATCATGACCTTTAAACTTTACCAGGCGCAACAGTTGCATTTGTTGTCTCAGTACCTCCTCTACTCTAATCTAATATAAAAATCTAATCTAATCTTGTGAACATAAACTATAATTCAAACGTGGGCAAAGCAAGAGTCATAACAAAAAAAAAACTGAAAACTAAACTTAAAACTTAATTTTTAAAAGGTTAAAACAACTTTTAGATTTAAATTGTTCTCTAGATAATAATAACAATAATTAAATAAGTATATAAGAAAAAAATAAATAATAATAATAATAGCAACAATAATAATGTTGTTATTAATAATTACAATAATAATAATGATGATAATAACAATAATAACAATAAAAGTAACAATATTAATAATAAAAGTAATAATAATAATAATTCGTCAAAAAATAAATAATCATTACAATAAGCTTAATTATTGAATTCTGAGGAAACAGGTCGCTCCCTTTAACATTTGGTCCTTTTTTCTGATTCAGCTCTGTGAGTCTTGACGCCACTGATTTTGTCCAGTTTACCAGGGTGACTTTCATGCAAAAGCATAACGAAGTTTTGAAATAAGAAAATGGAAAATTAAGAAAACAATAATTACTCAGTTGTGTAAACCAGCAATTGTGTTGTAAAAGTAAAACATGATATGAAGATGAGTATAGAAAGGGACGCTTCAGTGACAATCCTCCCTGCATGCTGAAGTGCCACCGAGCAACGCATCAAGCCAAAAAAAATAACTTCCCTGGAGATTATACAGTATAGCATTCACAGACATGTGGTAAATATATGATAGGCCTAGTTCACCTACGTGTCCGAACGGGTCCAGGTGGTTGTTGGTCAGTTTGAGCTTCTGGAAGGAGACGAGCTGTCTCATCCAGTGCGCTCCGGTGGCCGGAGAGTCCGGGTGGACGTAGAGCCTGCCGGGCATGGCTGGCTCTGCCTTCCCGGTCACAGACCTGGATCACAGCAACACAGTCACACTGTAACACCTTGGACTGACACACACATATGCCAGCTATCAACCGTGCATGCAGGCGCTAAACTAGGAGGATGTGGTCCTTATACTGTAAAATGTTAACAACACTTCCCCATCATTTTTAGGCTGTTATTTCATTATCAAACATGTAGAGATTATGCACAGGGGTATCTGAATTTAATGCAATAAAATATAAAATAAAATAAGAAAGTAAAAACGACCAATTAGTAGGACACTGTTGCTAACCTTTAGGGCTTTATAAAGATCATCCAAGACATTTACGCACAGGCCTTAAACGCCGAGGCCACCAGGATGTTAAACACTCTTTAAGTTAAATAAATCAAATTATAATTATATATATAATACTTTGGGAAGTTGGTTTTGGATGGTCAGAGGTCAGATTAGAGCTGGTGGACATTGTTTTCCAACATGGTTAGATCAAGAGGAGAATTAGTTCCAGGACATGCTCCGGACAGGTCATTATCGGTAGTATTGGCATGTGATTATCCTCTAGAAGGATCCACTCATTGAGAGGCGATGACCCAAAACAAGACATTCCTTACCAAGGTTAGAGAGATCGACATGACACTAAACAAATAACCGTGTTTATGCCCTGCTGTGAAAAGACAGACAGCCTTGTTGCAGTGCGCATATATATACTGTATATACAGGCAGGTATATATAGCTATATAGGAAAACGTCATCAACATTCATTCAACAGCTCCGTCCGGCCGAAACATTTCTCCCTGCTGACAACATTTCTTGGCAAGCGTTAGAAAACACACAGTTCATAATTCTCTGGGAATTAATATGTTGCACTTCCGACTCTCATCCATCAGGACAACAATATAAAAGTTCCTGTTGGAATAAACTCCATGGAGAGTAGCCAAAACAACAAGCCCACATTGTTGTGCGCGTAAAACTAAAGATTGTTACTGCAAGAATTCGTTTTTTTTTGTGCGTGTTATATTTTACATACCATTTGTTGTCGGCGAATTTGTATCGATGGTCGTCCGCAGGAACAACATCCATCAGGAGAATATATTTAGTTTTGGGGTTTAATCCTGTGACCTTCACTTTGAAGCTGGGAAACATTCGCCTGTAAAGGACAAAAACACAGTATATATGGTAAAGGCTATTTCTGTCAAACAGTGGGAAAGGAAGGCGACATATGCAGGCAAAAATAGACTGTGCTGTGTTTACAGGATTTTCTACTCTATAGAGGAAAAAATCCCCATCCAATTTTATTCGGCTCCCTTTCCTGGAATACACTGCAAGCTATAAAAACTGGGGAATTTGATTACTTTCGATGAATTTAAAACATTAATTAAAAACCTTAGAAGCAGAGTATATCGGGAGCTGTCTGTGTTTCTGAATATTTTCACTTTAACGTTGGCTTCAAAAACTTTATTTTAATTTGTTTTGTATGATATCATGCTATGTATTTATTTTTGCATTTGTTTTTTATGTTGTGGCGTCTGAAACTTTAATGTATGTTTTAAATGCTGCTGTCTTGGGCCAGGTCTCTCTTGCAAAAGAGATTCTTAATCTCAATGAGTACTACCTGCTTAAATAAAGGTTAAATTAAAAAAAATCAAATCAAAATGTTCAAATAGCGAGTACAAACAAAACAAAAGTGCTTTCAGAACAACTTCTCTTTTTTATTTATTACAATTTTAAAACTAAATTATAATACTGTGAGCTCACGTTGGGATGGTTTAAAATGTCAAATAAATGCCTAAATTTGGTTTGGACTCTTTTCATATTAGGGCGTTGGGTCTGCATTATAAAAACGTTTTTCACTGTGGGCCAGACGTTTTCTTTTTTGTGTGCAAGATCCGTTTAGTAAATCACTTGGATATTTGGTAGCTGTCATATTGTAGAAAAACACATAACGTGAGTAAGCCTGGGCAGTCTCAGGAGTCACAGGGAAGGGCAGCTGCTGCTGTGTAATATCACTTCACGCCAAAAAAACAGCAGAGAAATGACTGACGGGAATATAATGGAGACTTTATGCAGCTGTGTGAAAACGAAAACTGCCTTTCTGCCCGCATTTGGAAGAGCACAATGAGATGTAGCTGCGTGAATCTATAAATATGTATCATTTATTATATAATAACCCACTTGTGAGCAGCCAGCGGCCACTTTGACAGCAGCAGACACCAGCGGTCGTCACGCGTAAAATGCAAGTTCACACTCAAAAGCAGACGAGCGCGCTTTTGACTGCACTGTTAAGAATTTACCAGTTAAATAACAGTAAAGAACTGGCAGCAGGGTTGCCTTTATGTTACTGTAAAATTAACATTATTATACTGTCGCTGAAATTTACAGCTTTGTACTGTTAATGAAAAATACAGTTTGAACTTTATTAATTTCACAGTATTTTACAGTTAATTTACTGTTTAAAGATACATTATATAGCTGTTTTTCACCTTTCTTTTACATTATTTTACTGATTTGTTTTAATGCACTATTTAGGTTGTATTTTTTTACATACATTTTAATAAACATTGTTTTTTGCCTAGATTAATAGACTTAGCAGGTTACAGACATAGGAATAGTCACACTAAATACAATTAAAGGCACTTGTTAGGAAAAAGGCTATAATGGACTTGTTGACACTTTTCCCAAAATGTCTGTCTCTAGCTGGCTACAAGCACAGAATGCAAACCATAACAACATGTGAGTGAAGAACAGAGCTAATTCACTGATTTTACAATCATGTACAATGTACAAGCCTCACATGTGCAGATCAGGTACCAGAATTAAAAAAATACTGCATGAAACTGTTACTGATGATACTTTAGACAGTTGATCAGCAGTAAAGTGCTGTTTTTTAAGAATGCATCATAACAGGATTTCTTTTGTATTAACAGTAAAGCACTGTTTTTCGCAATAACGGGTTAATACTGTTGAAATCCTGCTGTAAATTAACAGCAATTGTTTACAGTGTGGATGCAGTCTGAGGGCGACTGTGGAGCTGACAGCGGGACACATGTACAAGGCCCTGCAGAAACATGTTGCTGCACACGTGTTGTCACGCAAGAAGTGTCTGCGTACAGTCACACGCATACAGATGCAGGGGGAAAGTAATGCAAAAGTCAAGTATGCTCCTAAATTGAGTTTATTTCACTGGATTTAAAGAAATGTGCTCAAACTCAGCAGGATTTTTAAGACAGGCTATTTGGTCGATGGTATATTGCATTTCCCCAACAGGGCCACCCAGACTAAAATGTATGGTGGTGTTATAGTGCGCTAAAGCGTCCACCAGATGCTCTGTGTTTTCTCTGTGGTTCCTCACACTGTATATTTCCAAATCCCCACGCAAGAAAAAATTCCAGCCGGGCCTATAGGCTATTATAGTATGGGCTGATACATATATATTTTTTATATATCTATTGTCCTCTTACCTTCCGGCTTTGGTGATGATCATCTCCGTCCCCACCTCGTCAAACTTCGTCCAGAGTTCCCTCTCGTGCAGGTAGACTTTTATTCCCTCCATTCCCTTCAAAATAAAAGCAGTTTAGTGTCCAAAGTGCTTCCAGGATTGCTGCGTAATAAGCCTATACTTCAACTTTACGCACAGGTCTATCATGGTTTTGAGGCCTTCAGAGCCTGTTGTCAAAAACATCTGTTTTCAGCTTCCAGAGGAAATTATAAATGCCAGTGAAATTTAAAAGTTAAAGTTCAAGAAACATGCAAAAAACAACAACCCTGCATTTAAGTTTAAACAATAAATAATGTAGTGTATGTAGTGACAATTTAACCCTTGTGTAACTACTAATTTAAGATCCTGGTGTGCTCTGTCATTCTCTAGTCATAAACATTTAAACTACACGCAATATACAGTGTAATAAGGCCAGAGTTAATGCCTGACTGTTAACATTATTTTCCTACAAAGTTTATAATGTCATCCAGTCATAAAATCTAAAAACAAGTCAAAATTGCTTGGAAACTTTTCTGATGTTTCACTCCTCAAATAAATGTAAATAAATATCTGGTCAACACAGTGAGACAACGAACAGTTCACTTAGTATAAGACAGACTAAATATCGGATCCAAAAAAGTCTTTATATATAGAAATACTTTGGAATAAGTAAAATTAGTATAATTACTCCATCCCATTTGCAGATATTTTTCTTTAATATTTCGTGTATATTTTAACACCATAAAACGACAATATAGTACTTGTTTGGACGAGTATGTAAATACGTTTATTATTATTTTTTTTTTACAGTGAACGTGACCCAGAAGTGGTTGGAAGCAGCCTGAAGCAGTGAGAGTGAGGCCTGCAGACACACAGACTGACTGATACTACTGACCTGCTGAATGTAAGTTGTCTGCGATGATGGGGATTTGCTCGAGGTCCCGTTCTGTTTCTCTGATTTATTATCACTCTGTAATTCCCTTGAATCCGAGCCACCGGGAGAGTTTTGTTGGGCAAAAGTCTCCTCTTGGTCCGCCATGACCGGAGCTCCGAAAACTGTACAGTCCCAGCTGTAAGAAACCAAACAGAGACGTCAGTGTGTAGGACTGGATCTCCTTATATTAACATTGTTAGAGTGCTTTTAATAAGTTTAAATATACAGACAGACACAGATAAGCTTTATTTGGTCTCTATGTGTGACCGAAAAGTTAGGTTAATTTTCTGGAGTGCCGTGTGCTCTACAGGCTAAGCATTAAAAATCAAAATAGCCTTAAAAGGAAAACACATTATCTAATATAATATCTACTTGATTTCAATGGAAGAAGTTTCAGAGTAAAAGCTAATTAATAGAACCTTTATTGTGTTGTTGAAATAAACTGAAGGTTTGGTAGGTCAAGATGTTTGTCACAAATATAGTCTATGATGGGCTAATAACTACAGCATTAAAAATCTAAATAGCCTTAAAAGGAAAACATATTATCTACTGTCTACTTGATTTCAATGGAAGACGTTTCAGAGTAAAAGCAAATGAATAGAACCTTCATTGTGTTGTTGAAATGAACTGAAGGTTTGGTATGTCAAGATGTTTGTCACAAATATAGTCTATGATGGGCAATTAACAAATTCATCATTTGAATAAGTAAGTCTATTCCTGACATTAAAAGTGTGATGGCTGACTTATTTTGGTAGAATAAGGCTGCACATTAAAGTAGCCCCCTCTCCTCTCTTTTAGGAAACACTATTTCCTATTCATGTCCAAACAAAACAAAAGAGTATTATTGTCGTATGGCAACATGGTGATGTCCAGAACACAAGGAAGAGCTCCTAAAAACCTCTCCACTCACACGGTGTCACTTCTGCACAGAGCAGCGACTCCTGCAACGTACAGTAGTAGTAGCAGCCTATAGTACCACACAACAACAATGAATACACGTAGCCGGATCAGATCAGAGCCGGATCAGCTTACCTAAAAACAAAAACACGTCGTGGGCTCGAGTATATAGGACACAACAGAGAAACACCGTTTTCGTCTTCAAACGGTTCCCAAATCAGATAATCCAGGCGCTTTGCTCGATGAAGCCGAACACAATCTCCATGAATCCTTTTTCTCTCCTCTCTCACTGTTCAGTTATAGTTCCTATACACCGTAACCGTGGAGATCCTCCTCGCGGATGCTCGGCGACAGCTACGAGGCGCTGCTCGGTGCGTAATAATTGCGCATTTTACAGCTGAAGAGCGTTTTGTTTTGTGAGCCGAGTTTTGTGATATAGCACCTAGCGGTAAAGCTGTATAGCCGAGTCCCAGAGGAGCAGGTCCGTCTCCTCCTTCTCTCCTCCTCTCTCTTCCAGTCTCTGACTCACTTCTACGTCTCCTCTCTCTCTCTCTCTCTCTCTCTCTCTCTCTCCAACCCTCCACTGAGCATCACTGACCAACCGTGCGAAGCGGAAGCGGAGTCCGCGACGTAGATCAGGATCAGGAGGAGGGTTGGAGGAGGGATAGCATTGGTTTATACACCAAAATAATAATTCCTTCCAAACCCCCACCACCCCATAGTCTCTCAACTAAAACCTCTCCATAATCCCAGTCTGGTAGAAGGAATCCATTTGATATTGTGCTCCTTCATGCGCCATTACGCACAACCTCTCCAGACGATGTAGAGTAGAGATCACGCTTATAAAAGATAAGATAAGATAAGATGAACCTTTATTAATCCCCTGGAGGGAAATTCAGGTGTCAAAGCAGCAACATCAGCAAACAGTACAATACTGAACAGTATAGCACTAAATGAATGCAGAGCTGTGGATTGTTTTATGGATATTTTAGGTTGTTTTATTTATTGTAGTATTTATCAACTGTACTATTTATAGATTTTAAGGGCTGGGAGAGGGCCAGGGTAAAATGCATTTCATTGCATTTCACTGTACACTGTACTTTTAAATGCATATGACAAATAAACGTGAAATTGAAAAATTGAAATTGAAAACAGAGTGAAACACAGGATAGGTAAAGGTATACAAAAATGATAAAAACAATAAATAGATATATAAAAGATGCAAAGTGAAGGGGTGAACATAGTGTATACAGTCCGTCAATAAATAAATGTAGTATGTGCAATAAATAAATGTAATATGTACATATGTGCAGTCTATAAAGTGGTATATAGGATGTATAGTGTAAAATAAGTGTAAAGTGCGCCAGTGGTTAGAGTCCAAGATGGTTGCAGATAGTGCATGTTTAAAGGCAGATAGTCAAGTCAAGTCAAGTCAAATTTTTTTCTATAGCACATTTAAAACAACATGAGCTGACCAAAGTGCTTTACAGATATAGGCAGAATAAAAACAGGTCAACAGAGCAGACAACAAAATCTCACACATCCACAGACAGAGACCAAGATAAAAATTCATGAGTAAAATACTGTTATAATGAGCATTATAAAAGGCCAATTAGTAATCACAATTCAAGTACATTCAAAAGCCAAAGCAAAGAAAAGAGTGCATGTTTAGTGCATGTTTAAAGGCAGATAGTGCATGTTTAAAGTTCTTAGAGTCCTAATAGTTCTCAGCCTTGGTTGTGGAGCCTGATGGCTACCAGCATGACCCAGGCGCTTTGTGTTGTGCCGAGGTGGGATGAGTCTGTGGCTGAAGGTGCTCCTCATCATGACTAGCTCATCATGGAGGGGGTGGGAGGGGTTATCCAGCATCCTCTAAATTTGATAGATGCATCATCAGATATTGGGATCATGCTCATGGCCCGAAGGAATCATTAATCGACCATATGGATATTATGCTCCTTCATGCGCCATTACGCACGACCCTCCAGACGATGTTTAGAGATCACGCTTATTAAGCATCATACATGGGAGTTATGATAGACTCCACCCTATCATGGACCCCTCACATTGAATTCACTTGTAAGAAGATACAAATTTACTTTCTTCGCAGACTCAGATCATTTGGAGCCAGTATAGCCAGATTATTTTTCTATTCTTCAGTTCAGTGATTCAGAGTGTCCTGTTGTACTGCAGCACAGCCTGGCTCAGTAGTATATCTGTAAAACTTAAAACTGAACTTTATAGACAAATCAAAATCTGCGCGAAGATCATTGGCCAACCTGTGGCAGCCTCCTTTTCAAGCAGCTCACAACAAGAGCATGCTCAGACTTGCCAACAGCATCTCTTCTGATCCCTTCCATGTTTCAAATGGGGAATATCAACTTCTGCCCTCCAAGAGGCGATTCAGAGTCCCTACATTTAACCCTGGCATCAGGCTAAAGAACGCTTTAGTCCATCAGTCCATCTTGGTGCTAAATAATAATTAATGTGCTGCTAAAGACATGTGAACCCAGAGGACAGATGGTCATTTTGTAATGGGTTATGTATGAATAATTGTGATGTGTTTTTTTTTGTCTGATGGGTCTTACTTGTCTGTCTGTCTGGGGTTAACAGTATGTCTATTGTATGTGCATTACAATACATTGTATTGTCTGCCTATGGATGCAAAATGAATTTCAGTGCAAACTGACAATAAAGTTGTATCGTATCGTATCGTATCATATCGTATCATCTAAATTTGATAGACGCATCATCAGATATTGGTGAACATGCTTATGGCCCGAAGGAATGATTAATCGACCATGTGTGTTTTGCCCTGTAGTTCTATTAGTGTCTGGGTAATTAACAATACCAATTAATGGACCGTTTTGTTCAAGTAGTTTGTCTCTGAATAGTATGAATGAAACATTTCCCCGCTCAGAACGGCCTATACGACTGAGACTATTAGGAGGTTAAACAGGCGCAAAAAAAATCTGAATTGGATCTATTTGTCTCCACACGCCTGCAGGGCAGTCGGTGGTGGCTATGTTTAGGCATGTGGCTTCACACACACACGGCGGATCGTTTCACATGACTTCAGATTGTGACATGTAAAGATCACAACAAAAACCTATGGAGCCATGTTTGCATTGACAGCGCCTGGTTAGATTAAACACACCATGCAGCATGAGGCGCGTATTTAAGCTCACCTTATAGTGAAAACAGATACTAAACCTTGCACTGCAAAAAAATAGCCACTTCTCAACAAAAAGTAGAATAGAAAAATCAGCCTTGACGGTTTGAAATTTCACCATCCCAAATTTATTTTTTATTAGTGTTGTTCTTGAAGTGTAATTTGAATGGATGGAGCTTAACTCTGCCTGGCCTGATCACTGGAAACAATATAGACTTAACCCAGCCTATATAGCTGCGTATTTGGTTTTTAGAGAAAGACAGGAGCAGTGTGACAAACATACGACTTGCTAAAAGTTGACATTTTTTGCAGTGTGTGCGTAAAATGTCTCATTTGCATTTTAGGCTTTTATCTCATTACGCACGCGCCCACAGAGTCAATTTCCCCATCATTCGGTGTGATACAGAAACACAGCATGAGGTGGATGTTTGTCCATTAGCAAGCTGTTAATAGGAACACTTCTTGAGACGGGTGAGTCTGCTGTAAAATAACTAGGCCTATTTTTATTTTTTGTATAAATATAATTTGAAAATATCTAAATTAGTAACTGCTTTAAGATATTGAGGATAAAACCTCTAAATATGTCGTAGCTTTTGCCCATACAACATTCTCCTGGAAAAGATAGCAAAAGTACATTTTAACACAACAATTTTAGATACTGCATACACTTTCTCAACTTTAGATACCTGGACAATTCCCTCTGAAAGCTTAAGTGTGGATTGCAAATTGTATTTAAAAAAATCACATTTACTGAAGGGGCTGAAAGAAAACGACGCTATTAGAGGCTCGGAAATCAGTCTCACATAACATTTTACAAAGTTTTAAATAGTTAGCTGAGTTTGTAAGGTATAGGGAAACTTTCTTTTTCTCTCTTTTACGCACACATACACACGCAGCTGCACACACACACACACACACACACAGAGAGAGCTCTGAAGGACTTCCGAATGGCACGCTTCTCCATTACTGTATCAACACAAATAGCGTAGGCTTTGCAGAACTTGGACAAGGCTACAGAGTAATAATAGTGCACTAATGTTGTTTTCAGAGTGCAAATATGACTAGAATATAGACCTAAAAATTGGCCCAAGAGCCTCGAACACGTATGATTATTGTACCTGTAGCTACAATTTGTTTTACACTACAGCGTTATTGCATGTAGTCAATATAAACCTATAATGTTTGCTTTAAAAAAAAAAAAAAACCAAATATTGATATATATAGATAGAGCAAAGGGAAACTGCATTTATAAAAAAGAGAAAAAACTGGAGCGATGAAAGAAAAAAAACAAGCTGTGTCATCAACAATAAAAAAAAAGGCATACAGTTTGTGTCAATAGAAAGTAAATGTAACTTCTGAAAACTTCTGTAAGGTCAACATAATGTAAAGGTCAATATAATAAAGTTGAAAACTTCCTCTAAAAAGTCTATAGTTTCAATAATCAGTTTTAACATAAATCTATACATCCTGTATCATCCTACATAAGTTTTCCGTTTTATACGAATTGGCATGAAAACTCCTCGGAGATATATTGTATTCATCTGCATGAGGTTTAGGTGGAAGAATACCCAATAAAAACGCAAAGTGCCAAATACAACAACAAACCTCTTAATAAATAAGAGGAAAGGACCACGTGGAAATAGTTTGAAGTCCTAATGAGCAAGTTATAGGGAAGAAAAACAAAACAAAACGGTTCAATAACCCAAAACGCAACGTTTTCATCATTTTATAGAGCTAAAGGCAACTCCTCACAAACAGATGACGTGGACGTATAAAGGTGCAGCGTGAAAGCGTCACATTATTACTACTATAATTAACTAACAGCCTCCAACAAGAGACGTGTTAACGGTGCGTCACACGAATTCAATCTAAAAAAGAAAAGCTGAACAAAACATAGTAACAGTAATACAAAATAAATAAATAAATAAATACATTTTTGCCACTAAAACAAACAAGGGGACATATTTAAAGAGGTTTAAGTGTCACAGCAAATAGACACGTAGGTCAATTTATTAAACGTATTTGTTAAAAATAATTTCTGGCCATAAGTCTATTAAACCGAGAGTGTATTGTGTCAATTATTTGATCGATATTGCACTAAAATCAAGAAAAAACAAAAAACAAAAGTGAAATAGCTTCGTTTATAAGTGTAACAGCACACCGAGTTTCATCCTTTATAGCGACACAATTAATAAAGAAAGATCAATCAGCATGTTAAATGACACCAGCGGTCTAAAATAAAGCGGCCTTCTGTAGGACGGGTTAAAGTTCAGTACCGGATGACTGATCAGTCACGACATGATACTCATTTATTTATTTAGTAAGCTGCGCAACTAAAAGCAAATATAATCCAACAATAACAGTTTGAAACTAAATAGCTTTTTTTTATACGATTCGTTTTGATCACAATAAAATACATTGATTATCAGTGCATCAGTGTTTGCACTCAATTGAACTGAATTGATAAAAGGAGGAACACTTTTACAGTGTTTGCATATAATAAACAAATCACATTTCCCTACATTTGGTAAGTTTAGTAAATGCCTAATTTTGAGATCAAATGATAGGAGCCAATTTAAGAATAAACAAATGAACTCTAATGTTACCTAATACAGTAAATAAAATTACACTGTGAATAAAATGAATTGAAAAAAGAAAGAATAAGCAATTGCTCTACAAAGCTATGAGGTCCATATGGAAAATAAAATATTATTTAAACATACACTGCATACATAAAATAATACATCCTAGCATTATGTCCTCTTTTACTAGAAATAAGACACACATATTTCCTGTCTGCAGCCCCCTAACAAACTGTGAGAATTAAAAAATGTACACTGTGACTGAGCTTAAAAAGTGAAATTACAATCAGTTTATCACTTAGTCAGCATTACAGAGCAGCTGAATGGTGGCAAAAGTATATTGCAGCGAGACAAAATTAATATTAAATGATAACTGATGAAAATGAAGGACAGAGGAATCCTGCATCTGTGGATAACTTTCTCTACATTTAAAAAAAAAAAAAAATGAATCAAATCCTTTCTACGGTACAGTATAGTTAGCCTCTCAAAGAACCTGTTTATGTGCACTGTAAAACCTGTCCTCACTTCTAAAAAAAATAAATCTCAACATGTTGCGTGACCATGCCGGCCAATTAGTATTTACTCTGAAACATAAAATCTAAATGCAGCCTGGAAGGCATACAATGCATCGACCACAGAAGTCAGTATAAGCAACAGCATGCTGACCGGAGGCATCTAAACAGCCTCACCGCCGCTCTTTGATATAGACTGTAAATCTGCAGCATTAAAAATCAAACCACTGGATGCGAAGCCCATTAAAAAATCATATCTTAAAAGCACAATTTGTGGCACAAAAAGAACTACAAATCCCAGGTGCAAATGACAAGGTGCCAGAAAATAGAGTGATATGTTAGGTTGGAGCATCAGGTGAAAAAAGATGACAAGAAATTAGCCATGGGAGCAGTTTTCTAGTGAATTTTATGCTGGAAAATTGTGTGCAAGTGCAACATGCAACAGTCACACACACACACACACACACACACACACACATACACACACACAGAGAGGGGTTAAATACATAATACTCCCTACCTCCTGGCTGTCCAGTGCTATTGAGTGTGTGGTCTGATGTTACCGCTTGTTTAGAGCGGCTTAGAGTCTGGTGAGACTTGAGCAGACAGGCAGGTGAAAGTGCTGGTGTGGCTAACCACCAGTCCAGCCAGAACTCCTGGATCAGGGAGGGGAAGCTTGCCCAGATGCTCCGCACCAAAGACCAGCTGTGAGGTTTGTGGCTGAAAACCCATCCACACAGTTTGGCTCTCAGGAGCCATGAGAAGAGGAAAGAGAGGGCGAGAAGGAAAACAAAAGCTGCACAGATTGCATTTTTTTAGGTTAGATCTTTTCCAGGTGGCACTAAGGAGTCGCCTAATTTGACAGCACGGATTGAAGTCTTTTCATTTAAAAGATGCATTCATTCCATGCTTGCAATGTGTTTTCATTTGCACCCAGTATAAATGGGTTTAACACAAGCATGGAGCGCACTTTATGGCCAATTTCTAAAACATAAACAAAGGACTGTTGTGAGTCATTCTTGTGCGGATAAAGTTCTGCTGCTAATGAATACTCAGCACTCAGCTGTTTGTATATTCAGCAAACATTCCTCTGTCAAATGAGGAGACAAATGCAACTAGATGAGAGTATAGAAGCTAATTTCTGCTCTACAGAGTGCACCTTCAAAGTCCAACCTCTTGATTTAAAATATATCCAAACTGTAGTTTTGTGTTTAAAATGACACGGTTTAACCTTAAAGACTGGGAGCACAAAAACTGAGCATTGTGACAAATACGTAAGAGCATTGGAACCAACGGTAAAACTGCAGGTTTAGGTGACTGGAAAGTGATATGATGTGCCACTTGTTGGTGAGCAGCATGAACACTCCCACTCAGCCGCCACCATCCTCCTCCATCTTTCAGCTTCTCTACAGAAAAGATGGAGAGTTATAAACTCCCTCCTAATCCAGTATGGTTTCACCCTGCATGGCCACACATGGGCCTGTGGTCTGCCTCCCCCCCCCCCGTCCACTCACCCTCACCCTCGACCTCGTGAGTGAGTTTACCCTTGTTCCACTAGAAAAGGCAATGATAAGGTATCTGGGCCTCCATAGAGGTATATCGTGTCTACGCAGATACACACCCATGCATATTCACGTACAGAGCTCTGCTTTCACGACCTGAGAGCGGGGCTGTGGGCTCAGGGTTGGTGGTGGTGGTGGTGGTGGTGGTGGGTTGGTGGGTTGGTGGCGGTGGGCTTGGGGCTGACACGTTTCTGCTAACAATCACATCACACACAGGGACCCACATTCCAACTTCCTGATGAACCCCCCCACCCTGTTTCCTACCTCACAGTCGTCCTCCTCCCCCAACAGGTCTGGGTGGAACTGTGCAGGCATAAGGCGGTCAGTGGTTTAGAGGAACACATTTATTCATGGGAATGTTTACAGGAATACAAAATGAGATTAAAAAAAAATAATATTTCAACCTTAATATATTTAATTAATCAGGTCAGGAAGGGATCTCAAACTAGTTCATATTTAGGAATATTGTAGAATAAAGTCATTAAAATGAATTGCAGCACATCTGGATCTAGTTCTTCTTGACATATTGGCTAGTCAGTCAGGTAAAGCACACACTGAATGTGTGGCTGTGTATTATACTGCATATCATGTCCTCTGCCGCCCTCTAGTGATACTTTTAAATAGTTCAACAATGACATGCCATGTCCCATCAGAGATGAATACACTTTAAGTACAGCAATTAGCAAATGCATGGAATTGCAATGATCATAAATTAAAGTTAATTTAATATTTCATGTATGTATTTTATTTTAGCAGTTTGGTGAGTTTAGAGTTGTGAACGTCCCGGCCAAAATGGCAGCACAGCTTACCTTTAATTAAAAACTACAAAATAAAAGCATAAAACAGCAAACATGCTACACAAAACCACATAACTAGAATTGAACAACATGTACTGTATATACCTTTTCCAGAACTGCTTTCTATTAATCAGTTATTCTCCTGCTTTTATTCTACTTGTTACTGCGTTTTAGTAGTTCATTCCTCGCTTGATATTTTCACTGTATCAACTCTATTTTTATTTATTACTATCTGTTAATTTCTCTTCCTTTTTATGTCTTTGTAAAGCACTTTGTAACTTGTTTTTGAAAAGTGCTATATAAATAAAATTAATTAAATACATCATTATTATTATTGTTATTGTTATTATTATTATTATTATTATTATTATTATTATTGTTATTGTTATTATTATTATTATTATTATTATTATTATTATTGTTATTGTTATTATTATTATATTTTTATAAATCCATGCATTTTTCATTGATGCAAAGAAAACTGACAAGATAATCTAAAATTCATTTAATAGTCAAAACAGTTTGTTTGACGTATTGAGTCATAGATGAATTTCAGTTCATTTCATGTTTGTAGTTGTATTTGTACATTAAGTAGTTACGTGAATGCTGCAGTACAGCTGATTATATTATATGTATAGTATTGTAGCTTTTTATTGTGTTTGATTACCTGTTTTATGTGTATACTTTTGTATGTTCATATGCACATATAATATTATTTTTTCTTTTGTTTGATTTACTTAATCACATGAAATTATTGTAGTTATCGCTTTCAATTAGCTGTTTGCTGGTAACTTCACTCAAATATCTTTTTATTGAGCAGTTATATTTCACATAAAATTCACTTGTGCATTCAAAACTCATTTTCACGGTTCTTAATATTGTGCTTTGAAATTAAATGAGGTAAAAGGCACAAAGGTGATATTTAAATATAATAATAAACAGGCAGAATAAGACATCTAAATATAGAAAAGAAGAAATAATAATAATACAAAATAATATTTATAATAATGTTAAAAAATAAAAAAAATACTGAGTGGACAGAGCATGCTGGTAACATCTAATGGCAATTCAAATAGATAAATAAATATCAACACAAAAAAAACCTTGAGGGCAAACAGCAGTCTGCAGAATCTGTCAGTAAGTACAAAGGCAGATCCTGTGATGTGGCTGTAGGTGTAACTAACCTTAAACTTGTTGGGTAATATACTGCAGAAATCCTACATACCATTGTAATCAGAAAAAGACACCATGTTGGATGGAATACGCATAAAAGAGAAAATATCACGAGCCTCCAGATGTACTGAGACTCTGACATTGACTCCAGCCACCTACCAGGCTGAGGTAACGATCATGGGAATCATGCGGTGTGGTCTGCTCCAGCCACGGCCACATTCACAGACCCCGGGGGCCTGCGGGCCATCATGTCTCACTTCAGTGAGGTCAAAGCGCCTTCAACTCTGACATGTCCAAATGCACAAATTATGACTCTGTCAAATCCAGAAATTATGAATTAGGTATTTCCTTTACCTCATTTGAGTGTTTGGTATGTCCAGGAACAGTGCTGAAGTTCAAGCTCATAAAAGGGATGAAACACACACGAGATAAAACTACATCTGTCTTACACCTAGGGGGGGAAACTGGGTGGAGAATTGCGCCAAACCTGGCCCTATATAAAACATTACTGTCTTGTATGATATACGAAAATGATGTAATAGTAATGCACAAGAATGTACATTTCTTGACACAAAGGAAGAAAAATAAATTCTGAATTTGTTAAACATATCTTAAGTGAAAAACCTTGAGAACCTTTTCAGAAAACTGAGATAATCAGTAACACATTTCCTTATAATTACATATGCACTCAGCAATATATAGTATTGTGGTATTGCAATTAGTTCTTGACCTCATATCTGCTTGATAGCTGTTGCAATGCCACAGTTAACAGGCAAGAGACTGATTTAATCCTTAAGGCATTATGGGAAACAAGAAAGCTGAGAAAAAAGATGCTTGTTAATGGAAATGTAGAAGTGAACATTAAACTTTCAAACATATGAGGGAAGGAAATTAATCAAGAGTAGTAAGACACAAGGGGAAGTCATTTATATTCATAACCAGGTAAACAGACCAGATTGAGAATTGGACACAGTAATACAAAGACCATATTTCAAACAACAGATTTTTGTGAATAATGTCAAGATATTGAAACCATAGATGTGTGCTTAAACCTGCAGGAAGGGGAATATCACCAGGAGATGGCAGTAATGGTACTACAAGGATGCCAGCTGCTGTAAAACACTCAAAGAAGAAGAAGAAAAGGGAGGCTGAATCAAAATGCAGTATGACAAGATGGCAACTTCCCAAATAACCTGCTTCCTTGAATGGATTCCTGGAATACCCCATGCCTTCTACACTGAAGCTGTAAGCTGAACAAACACACACTCTCATCTCATCTGGTCCACATTTTAGTGTCTGTTCTTTGGGAACATACATTAACTGATACTTTGGAGCCTATTAGAGTTTGTAATTTATTGTTAACAAACATCACACATATTTTGCATTGCTTCTTATTCAGAAAATATGACACCAAATTTGGACTTTAATTATTTTATTTTTTAATTTAATCAGTTTGTCTCTATGCTGCACATGATTGTCTCCACTTTTTGGTAAATTGAATCAGTTTGACATGTTTACTGAGATTTGTTTGCTGTTAGATCATAATATTTATGTTTTTAGGAACATCGCATAACTTTTGCGACTTCATGATTTATCAAGTGGTGTTTCCTGTTGGGTAGTAGGAGGAGCTATGGGTTATAAAAGCAGGAGTTGGAGCTTTTTTTGAGTGATAGAGGCAGGCTGGAGTTGTTGTCACCTGCACTGAGCCAAGTATATAGCCAAGGCAGAGTTGTCTTTTTGAAAGACTTTTGTGCCTTCACTGCCTGACCAACCAAATACTACTGCAGTTAACCTGTTGGTAAATATCACATATGTTGAACATAAACAACAGAATAAGGATAAACATGAAACCAACACCAACACCAGTCTTTCCAACTAAATGGGATGAAAATATGTTTGAGGCCTCAAGTGTTCACAAGGGGCTTTTCCTGGTCATAAGAACTTGTGTGTGTTAAGTGTGAAGACGAAGACAGAGTTGCAATGTCGTTAATTAAGCTGTTTATGTGCACATATTGAATATGAAAAGAATGTAGTAGTGACAGAGAATTTTTGCTTCTAACATGCAGCTCAGATCAGCGTCCCTCGGGAGGAGGCAAAAGACTCTGTTGCACTGCAAGAAAAGGATTTAGATATCGGCAGCGTTGGACGATCGTGAGGGTAAGTTATTGAAATCAATATCAAATTCACGAATATGCAACAATGTTCAAATCCATTTGCATATAGACCGTTTCAGCGGAATTGTATTGATAGGCAACAGCTTGGGTCCATGTTTACTTCCTGTCAGCTTATGTCATTCACATACACTGCAACAGGTTATAAACTAGGATACATTTCGAATGTTGACGTTTACAACTGTGAAATGGTCTATAATATACACTATGATGATTCTATTTCTAAAATGTCACTACGGTGTTTCCATTTCTAAAATGTCAAAGTATGAAGGCACTATTTTCTTTATAGTAAAAGATGAGTCAGCTTTGACAGTGAACATGTTTGACAGATTGTGGGCCAAGAAGGGATAATAGTGAATGAATGTTTCCAAAAATATTAGCTATTACTTGCCACTTGGAGGAGAGTTCGCCCAGTATGTTTAACATGGAGGCCAGATTGATTTAAAAAACAAAAAAATGCAGGAATGATAGCTGAAGGGAAACTATGACCATGTTTGAGTTTCTCTTGAAAATTGGCCCAGGGTTTTCATGCTAGAGTGCAGACTGTGAACCAAGGTAGTTATAGTATAAAGGCAGCTGGCTAAGACGATTGCTATAGACATGGGGTCAAGGGTAGCCTACCGGTGAAGGGGTTAAGAGACTCTGCTTAGCAAATCTGCATCATCTACAATACAGGAAATTGTGTTGTTGTTTTTTTGTGAACGGGGGGCACTTGGCTTAACTTTTTTGACATGACTAGTATTGTGTTTTGGTAGTGTTGTGGCACACAGGGAACTCAGGCTGCAACATATATTGAGTACCGTTGGTTGCTAATGCCAGAGAAAGGATCTCAACCTTACCTGACCTCTTGTGAGTTTAACTCGTGTCCCACAATGTGATTCCCTTGAGCTGGGTGGGCAGCTGGACCCGGTGTCCTCTGGTGTGTCCGATTGTGCACGGACGGCTCACAGCTTGGCGTTGATTTCAGTTAAATAACAGACTATACAAAAAAAACCTAAACAATCAGGGATATCATTTATTGTCCATCAGTCTCAACAAAGGAGTTACCTGCTGCAACAAATAACGAGTCGTGTCTGATCTGCCTTGACAAATGAACAGTTTGGTCATTCAGTGGAAGTGTTTATTTAGAAACCCATGAGTGTGGCTGGAATATTTCAGTAAACTAGATACAGCATTTTGTAATATTTGCTAATTTCACTTAATCTGCAGTGCACCTGTTTGGCGATTTCAAAAATGATGATATGAAGATTTTGCTGTATGGTTTAAATTGCGGTACACCAGCTTGAGTTTATTTATTTATTTAGTCTTTTAGTTATTAGGGAGTGAAACGGTTCATATACTGTATACAGTACACAGTATGTTTTGCTTCAGCTGTGCTCTAGCGGCATGGTATTAAGTTATATCAAGTTATAAATATCATATATTTCCCTGTGATTTATAGTTTCAGTGTTATGAAGCCCTGCAGCCATCCTTGGTAAAACAGTACACACAGTGTGAAGCAACAGTGGTTTACACATCATCTTTTAATGTCATGGGGTGAGACTGGTGGTTCTCAAACCCACACAAAGCGCTCAAAGAAACCAGACCGATTATATCATCACCCCCTCACTGGTTCCCAACCTGGGGTACCAACCCCCACTAGGGGCCGCCAAAACTTCACAGGGGGTCGCGGAGCCTTCTTGATATTAAGGGGTGTAAGAAAAGTTTCTTTTTTTAATATACAGTTGGCCTATATCTCATCATCGCATTTCATTCATTCTGTGAGGAAAACTAAATTGTTATTTTTAAAGTTTGGATTATTATTTAAGATATAAACAGGATAAGGGAACAGTGAAGACCTGAACACAAGCTGTATTCACAGAGCCTCCCCTCTCTGTTAAACAACCTCATCCTGCAATAGAAAAGTGCACAGTTAAAACAACCAGAGGGCCGATAGAACTATGGCCAAGCGTCAGGGAGAAAAAAACACTGAACTTGTCAAAAAATAAGCCTATTAAGTATGCATGATTGTTAAAAAATTAAGGGAACAAACAAACAGAAAATTGTATTAAAAGTTCCTAAAAATAACAGGAAAACTCATTTTAATATCCACAGGAAATAATCTGCTCAAAATTCATCCAAATCAGTCATTTTAAAACAAACTTCCTGCAGTTATTGCATTCACTATTTGGGTTAATTGTACAGTTTATCAGTTGTTCAGTTCTGTTATTGTTACGCATTGAATATAATATGAAATATTCACAAGATAAGTCAGTGGTCGTCACTTTAATCAATGATGGAAAAGGGGTCCCTTAAGAAAAAAGGTTGGGAACCACTAAGTTGATATGGTGAACTTTAATACTCACTATCTTTTAGCTCGGTTTTTGGTCTCTAACATGTCTTGAGGGAAAGATTATTAATATGAGGGACCCCTTTCACATACAAGCAGTCATGAGATCCATTGTTAAAAATATGACTATATAGACAACTGTATGTTCTTCTGGCTTTGACTGCTGTCTGTTATAGCTCTGCTCTTTCCATTTCCCACCCGCCTGTTGATTGGATTTTTAGACCTAGCTGTGTGGTATCCGTGCATGTAAGGATGATGCAATGTTCAAAAACCTCTTCCTGGTCATGCCTGGCTAGAGTTTGACCCATCATGGTTGAGGGGTGCATGGTTGTGTGTCTAATGAGCCACTCTGTCTTCACGGTTGTTTATGTTTGGCTCCCCCTTTGTCAGGGCTTTGCACCTTCATATAACCAATGAGTGTCTCTTTTGATTCACTGCACTGCTAGACAGAGGAGGAGTGCCTATAGAGGGCTCCACTTGTGTTCTTGTAACAAGTGTTAAACGCATCATTTTTTGATCCAAGAGGATGTGGGTTTTTCTTATGTCCTTGACTTTGTGCTGTTCATAGATGATTGTTGTGTATAAAGCAACCAGAAAGCTCTTTGAGGAAAAAGGAGAACCTGGAAATGGGATATCAATTTTCAAAGAGAGAGTGACTGTGGTGGGACATAAGCTGCTGTCATATACCCCACTACAGGCAACTCAAAAGAAGTGCTTGCGTGTGTGTGGGTGGATTGCTGCATTGCCCATTAGAAGGTCATCACGTGTGAATGTATTCGTATATATTACAATTTGTGCAATTCCACATTATACTTTGAATAAAAGCACATGCTTATGACTCGAATCCCCTAGCATGCCGGTGCGTGCGTCTGTCTGTGTTTGTGGTGAGCCGTCCTTCTAATCTGCCAGCCAGCGGTTGTGTATGAAGTGCTGCTGATGGTGGAGACTATTAGGCCTGTGAAGGGAGAGATGGCTGTCTTCTCCTATTCCCCACAGCTCATTTAAACGTCCAGCTGATGGCAGAGATTAAACGTCCTCTCTTAGAAGGAGGGATTCTGCGGCTAGACCCGGGCTGCTATTTAAGAAGCTTGAATGAGTGAAAAGCATGTAAAGAACCCATTTAGTGTAAGACAACGGAGAAGCAGTGGGTTTGCATGTGAAAACAATGCATCATGCCTCACACGATATACCACACATGTGGCCCGCTTTCTTATACATCTGGTTATCTTTTAGGGTTTGCAAATGTCAGGTAGGCTTCATACTACATTGTTGAAAAGGTTATGTATTGAAATAATCAGGAGAAGTTGGTGTCCTTAAAGGGGCAATATACGACATTCAGAGCATATCTATGATTGTGAGCTGGGATTGCCTCCACATGGCTCTCAACATGGAGATGGCTGAGCTGGTGGCTTGCAGCTAACCATGCCAACAGCGCTAACAGTGTCAACAACAGCAACAGTGCTGACAGAGCTAACAGTTTTAAACTGAGGGGGAACCAGAGGGTGGGCGTGACGCTTCCGCGACAACGCGTCATCAGCGGTAACTGCCGTATGAGTGTGGTGCAGAGCAGCGTGACAATGAGCTAGCCAGTGGGACACACACACACACACACAGGGACTCGCATGCACGCCTGTGTTGCCAGATCAGGTTGACAGTTTCCAGCCCAATCACAATTTAGAACCCGCCCAATCCAATAAAAAACAGCCCAAAGCATGCTGGAAACCCGTTTAAAACCATAAAACCATTACATGCGCAATAGCAAACACATTATAAGCATAAAAAGCTTCATATCTGCATCAGATAGCCAAAGATAAAATGTTAGATCAATAGGCTATCGCAACTCACAAAGAGTGCAATCAAACAACCAAATCCACAAATTACCATGTCAGTGAGAATGACGCCAAGGAAAGTAGGTCCTCCCTTATCCCTAAAAACAATTGAATACAACTCACGTCAATCAAATAGTTCTCAAATTAATGGAGTCAATAATATGAGTGAGTGGACACAACAAAGTTTTCTGAATTTTGTATTGCTGTTTTTGAGCATAAAATGACAGCTTGTTTGATAATATTGTTTTCACAATATTTTCAAAACTCCACCAAATGTTGACAAAAGCATTCCCAAATTTCATCTACCAGCTTAACTTAATCAAAAGTAGCCCAATTGGGTGGAAACCAGCCCAATCTGGCAACACTGATTCACGGGCGAACGGCCCGGCTACTAAAAACAGAGAAACTCAGATTACAACATAAACAGAGGGTGAGTTACTTCGTTCTATGCTCAGGAAAGCATTACTCCACTGTATCTTTACATAGCAAATAGTTGTTTGCTGATATTTTAATGTTCTGAATGTCATATATAGCTCCTTTTAATATTATTCTCAAACGTTTTTTGTAATTTTTGTCAGTCATTTCATTGGAAGAATTTGGTATCTGGCTTGTTTGTTAGTTTGTGAGATGCTTTAATCTTCTTTGGTTCAGTGCTTCTGTTGCATACTTTCTGTAAATAGAGGAAAGACGTCAACAATTAACACATTCATTCTTTTTATTATTCATTATCACAACTTTCCTCTTCTTATTACAAACTTTTTCGCAGCTAGCCCGCACGAAAAGGCGTATGAATGACACGACAATGCACAAGGCAAAAGCGTGCAATAAGAACGCAGTTATTGCTTTTGGCGTGTCATGTGTACGCCATCTAGTCTGTACTGACTGCAATGAAAATGCATCAGCGTGAATATGCTACGGTCAGAGCTGGTGACGTAGAATAAAACGTGAGAAAGACTGCTGATGACGGGTGGAAGGGGAGGTGGATGGGTCCAACAAACACAGGACTTTCACTCAGGAGGCCGCTGTTCGAAACCGGTGTTTTGTTTTGTAAGCTACGTTAGTCATGTTTGTGACGTGTTTTTTAGTGACGTTTGTGACATGTTTCTGTACTTATGTTATGTTGTTTCCGTGCATATTGTTCTTTGTTTACATACTTATTATAATGCAACCATGACGTTTTTCCTAAACCTAACTTAAGTGGTTTTGTTGCCTAATTGTAAGTTAGTGTTTTTTTTTGCCCCCTGCTGGTACTGAACCTTCATACTGTACATGCGTGTAATATTCACATCTCGGTGACACTGACACGCTATCCTGTAGTGGACAGGCCAGTCTATTACACGCTTTGGCTTGATATCAGGTTGGAATGTCATATATAGCTCCCATTTCTAAACCATTTTTGTAGTTTTTGTCAGTCATTTTCTCAGAAGAATTCTTGAAAACCCCTCTTTATATGGGATCTGGCTTGTTTGGTACTTTGTCAGGGGCTTTGATCTTCATTGCTTCAGTACTTTTGTTGCACACTTTGTGTAAATGGAGAAAAGGCGTCAACAATTAACACATCCATTCATTTTATTTTATTATACATTGTCACAACTTTCCCCTTATTACATACTTTTTTGTTACACCTAGTATGTATTTTTTTGGTAATGTCCCATTGCTGATTTAAAAAATAAAACAAAAACATCTATACAACTGGTATATTGATCAGATATTAAGAATTAATATACACAAATCAAAAATTACAGTAGTAATAAGAGAACGTCTTGGAGTTTAGAAAGCTCTCCAAATTACATAAAGAATAAATTCTCTCATAATCAACTAAATATGTCAAGCTCTGTGAGTTTGTTCAGATTTTATGATCTTAATTTAACTTTAACCTAATTTACATGCAATATGTATTGAAATAATTTCTCCAGTGTCTATCTGTCTGTACACATTTCTATGTAAAAAACAAACTTAATTTTGTTTGCATTTTATAACGTACACACAAATGCAATACATGGACATTTTTTAAAATATTGACAGTAAGTGGTCATAATGATCCGTTGGTAGATACTAAAGACAAGCTGTCTGTATTTATTGTCAGGCTTTTGCTGTATTTTTCTATACATTTGGCACTCTGAAGCAATACTTCTTGAGGAGCTTCAGTGTTTTTTTTGCTACTGTACGCAGTGGTGGAATGTAGCCAAGTACATTCACTCAAGTACTCTCCTCTCAAGTAAAAATTTGAGGAACTTGTACTTTAGTTAAGTATTTCCTTTGTATGCAACTTTATACTTCTTCTCCACTACATCTCAGAGAGAGTATTGTATTTTTACTCTCTCTCTGACAGTTTTAGTTTCTAGTTATTTTTATTTTTATTTATTTATTTAATAATTTTTTTTTTTTTACAATTTTTCATACCCTTCCTGTCCACTAAAAACCACGTATATCCAAATTTGGTGATTTTGAATTTGATTTTTTTTCTGATAAACTGAAGGATGAAGTGCTCTTTAAGAGAATTATCCTACTTCATAAGCTAAATAAACTATAAAAAAAACAACAACCTTGGATCAGCTGGAAAACACATCATCATAAAGCTGAAAACAGAGCTGTTTTTCTTAGCTGGTGGTTCTCACTGGACAGCGACGCTACAAACATATAATCATATGGAATATGATGCATTGCTGTAGATTAAACTACCTAACAGTATATAAAATAACCTTAAACAACTACAGTAGACATTAATTCGCCAGTTTTATTATAAAACGTCACTGACGGGGACCATTGTACTGCAGAATGAGTCTTTTTATACTTTAAGTAAATTTTGCACACATAAATACTTTTTCTTAAAGGGGACCTGTTATGCTTTTGTACTTTTGCCCTTTCCTTCAGTGTGTTATATCGTTTTTTTTGTGCATGTAAAAGGTTACAAAGCGCTCACCAAAGGGAGTTACTGCCCCCACAGAAACACTGCTCCTGAACTGATTGAAAAGCTTGAAGTCCAGCCTTTTCTTCCGTAGCGTGGTGATGTCACCAAGTAACACATTTGCATAAAACCTGCCTAGTAGCTAGTTTGGCACGCCCTCAAACAAAGCTAGAGCGGAATCCAAAGAGTTTGGCTTGGTTGACCAATCATAATAGTGGGCCAGCTGACTAATCAGAACAATAAAGCATGTAAACATGTTCTAATAGAAACCAAAAATACAAGTAAGCACCTGAAAATGGGCATAATATGTAGTAATGTTTTGAATACAGGACTTTCACTTGTAGTATTTTCGCTGTATGGTATAAGTACTTTGACTTCACTAAAGGGTCTGAATACCTCTTCCACCACTGACTGTAAGTAAGCAAGAATGGCTTGGATCAAGGACTGACGGATAATTATTGCAAGGGAGGATGAAGTGAATCAGCCAAAGAGAGCTGCACGAAAGCGCCATCATGAAAGTTTTAAAGCCGAAGCCTAAGTGGATCTGTGGACAGACTTTATAGACATATAATTTTGCATCTATTTCCAATTTTGAGTAGAAAGGCCATGATGTGGCACAGCTGCTGGTGTCATCAAAGACAAGAAATGTTTCTCACTACATTTTGTAATATGATGTGAACAGCAGATCCAATGACAGATTCTTGCACTATCATGTCCTTGAGCAAGCCACGACACACCTCGACAGCTCCAGGGTTCGGCTTTATGACGGAGGAGAATTAGAGCTGACAGCAACAGAAACTGAGAATTTCATTGACTGACAGGCAGGCATGTCGGTGAGCTGCAGACGCCTCAGAACAATGTAACTTTATCCTCGGAAGTGATACTTTGAGCTGCACATTCTCGCAACACCAATGTCCGGTTTACTCCTCCTGGGCTTGTTGCTGTAAAACAAACAATCACACATCAGTCGGAAATCATAGTTTCATTCCACAGCGTCTTTGAAAGCCTTAAGCTTCATTATCACCTTTCTGTTTGATGTTTTAGTCCTGACACACAGGCTCCTCTTTTTTCTCCAGGCGACACCTTACATAACATATTAGCCACTGAAACATCCTGTATGTCTTATACTGTACGCCTCAGTGTAAATAATCATTACACGCTCAGTAAACTATGTACCGAAACTTTTCAAAATAATGAAATCAAAGTTCAGATGCATTGACAATAATAGTAATAATAATAATAATTACAATAGTAATAATAGTAATAATAATATTAATAATAATAATAATAATAATAATAATAATAATAATAATAATAACAAATATTTATAAAATAAGTAAAGACTAATAATAATAATTAAAACAAATAAATAATGAAAAGATAATGATAATTATAATAATGATAATGGTAATAATAATAATAGATATTGATCAAAAATAACAATAATAAAAATATAATAATAGTAATAATAATAGATATTCATAAAAAATATGAAATAATAATACCATTAAATAATAATAATGATCATAATAATAATAATAATACAATATTTGTAAAAAATAAAAGTAATTGTAATATTTACAACAATATTAATATGACAAAACTGCAAATTCTGATTACAATAAAAAACAATAACTTAAATGTTAACTTTATTTTATGTTAGTAAATAGGTTTGTATATTTGCATACAGATTTGCCATAACAAGAATACCTTTGCTGTTCAATATAGAATATATTGAGATTGGCATGCATGCACACCTTAGTTATTAGTGAGTTTGATCTAGTAAATTAATTTTACTGTTATTAAAACATCAACTCTTAAGTTAAACTAAGCGTTTATCAGTTACACATTGAGACACTACCTTGCATTTACAGATTTATTTTCTGTAGTAATATTCTTTGGCCACTAGAGTGCGCTGTCGCTTCATGTAAGAGCGAGCTGCCATGGCAATGAAAGTAATTCACACAACCTTCAGCCAACAGACAAAGCACACTGAAATAGAAAATGCGTTTATGGCATATAAAGGAAAACTGTGTCTTTCTTCCTCTTACTCTTTTGGTCATCATCATCTGCAAGATTCTTGTTCATAATCACATTGCTGGACATCTTTTCTTTTTTTTCTGTAGCATGGCATGTGATTGCTGTACAGTGTTTCTTAGCCACCACACAAAGCTGGAGACAGAAAATAGCATTGTTTTTATTTCAAAATATTAATGTAGACAAATAACCCAAGTGTATGAAAGTTAATTCAATGGTTGTAAGATACAGAACACAAAATTTGATCATTTAAAGTAAATACGGAAAGGTTTGTGCTGCACGCTGCAGTAACACAGTTTGGTGTTGTGCCACAAATCTCTTTGTGGATTTGCATCAACGTGCATCCTGGGCTGTTTATTGTACACCATTTTAATCATCTCAGAAAAAGCCCAATGGGGCCAATAAAAATATTCAGGTGAATGGGATCAGGTCAAATTCTGTTGGCCATTTTTCATAATTCAAATAAGTGTGCTTTCATTCTTACAACCATGAGCACAATAAATGCACACGCAAGGGTTTATTTCCCTGTGTGTGTAAAGTATAAATATTCTACCAGTAATATCACAAACAAGCCTTTGCTTGCTGGCCAGCAAGGATTATGTTGAGTACAATACATTGTGTTAACAGACTGCTGGGGCTCTTAACAGATGACTGACACACCTGCAGAGTATTTCATTCATACAATAAAAAAACCTTAATACTGTAATTACCATTCATCAATGGAAAGATATAAAAGTTAAGCTGTCATTGTTCACTGCACTGTTTCTTTTATTATGTCAGTAACGGATTCACTCACTCTTCAACTGCTATGAATTTACAAATTACAATAATTGTATGTGGTTGGTGAAAGTCACTGTAAATATAAAACCTCAATACATTTATGTTATTTCAAAGGCAAGTCAGACTTTTGTCTTGAGGTAGTTTCAAGGGTTTTGATCTGAGTGTTTTCATATGCAGTGATTGGACAATTTTTGTCTTTTTAAAGCTCAGAAACTGGACTGCCAACCACACAGGAAAATGTTCTTGACCTACTCTTCATTGTAAAAACCTGAGACGCAATAAAGAGATCTGATATCAGATTTGCTACATGACAAAAAAAACGAATCAATACGCTCATCTACAACCTTAAAATATGTTTAACATAGCTTATAAAAAGCAAAGAGACATCTCCCATTCCAACATATACAGACACACCTACACGACCCCGTATATAATTTATGATCCACTCAGCAGCATCTTAAATCAGAGATCATGTTGAAACACATTCTTGGAATGCAACGTGATAATGCAGAAAACATCTGCATTAACAAGATACACATTTTACCACAACACATATGTCCGCTTCACTCAGTTAAAGTTTCTATTTGGACACAAGATATTTAAAAATAGATCATTGGTGATGGACACTTCTACTTCTGTAAGAGTGCCATGCAGTCCGTTCTCTACCAACACAGCCTACTGTAACTGCCATCAAGGCCGATATTAGAGTGGATAACATAATCAGGGTTATTGTCTATGGCTGGGTAAATTCAGTACAGGTTGTCTCCGTGTTAAAAAATGTGTAAGCAATATTAAAGTTTGATTTAGGTATTTAAATCAAACTTTAACATTCCTAAACATTTGATTCAGTAGTTTTTTTTGCCTTTTTTTAAGTGCCACATTTTTTCTTTTCATTGTGATTAATGGTGTTTATTTTATAGAATTAACCATAGATATAATGCATATTTCCTATTTTCATATAAAACACTGAATCTTTTTTGGAGAAGCAGTGATGCTGCATATGGACAAAGTATTTAGGTGATGGGACAAATGCCCTTTATTTACACACAACAACTTCAAAATATGTATTTATAAATCAGTAGAGTTTATTTTCAATTTTAAGTTTCTTTATTATCATCATATGCACAGCAATTACAACAAAGCAGTCGTTTGCAGTGAAAAACCTTGGCTCTCAGGGTCCCTTTAACTATGCTCATTCAATATATATAAAAAAATTAAAATCACACAACTAAAAACAAAATGAGAATCTAAGACATAAAATAGTGCAAGTTAAAATATAGAGCTAAAAATATAAACATAGATAAAATATATAATAGGTCATGTAAATTTGTGGTAGACGGTTTTTCAAATAGATAAACTGAATGTGAATGTATATGCATAATAAGAAGTAAAATATATATATATATATACAGAGGGGTAAACAGGATATGCATGAGAAGGAAGAAAAAGAGCAAAGGTGAGAATTAGTTCGAAACACCCATGGTGCCATCGTGATCCAAAAATGTACACATTTTCAGAATAAATAAATGTAATAATCCGTTAAGAAATCGTCAGCCAATAACTGACCCTGCAGTCACATTTCAGGACAGTGGAGTTTATAGGAGAAACGGTGGCAGTAACAGTTGTTTCCAGTCATAATAATTAAATAATGTCCTGCCACTAGATGGCGCAACTGACCCGTCACATATCCAGTATGTGTGAGTGAAAGCAACCTGTTAGACAGGCCGGTCAGTCCGACATTAACACATCACCAACGCAGGAGACGCTTTCTTCCATCACCAAGCAGACAAAACTGGCCATGAATCGAGGATTTTGACGCTGCAATTTTAAAACTTTAATATTTAGTTGGACACATCTGGAGGGAGAATAAGGTCAACACTGAGAAGCAGCAAATATTCAACAAAATAAGTGCCATGCAACAAGGAGAGGCCACATAAACACCGTGAAGGTGCGCAGATCAAACCATGTATAGGCTTTCAGATTCACTCTTTTCTGAGCCTATTTATTATACATATCTTAACAATAACTAGTAGCCCATATATTGAAACATAACTGGTATTATGTGTTAACTAAAAGAGATCAAACCATATATAGGCTTTCAGGTTCACTCTTCTCTTAGCCTATTTTATTATACATAACTTAACAATAACCTATATATTGAAACACAAGTGGTATTATGTGGGGACAAACATTAAATGCACATGTTTGGCACACACTAGCCTACATTTAGTTTTTAATGACTGAATGAGTTTCTTCTTTTGTCTCTTCATTCAAATTTAATTTCAGGGTCATAACTTTTCTTATAATAAAGATATCTGTGCGGATCAGGCACATGCAGGGATATGAACCAACCACACTCATTTTTTAATTTAAATATGTTTTGAGCCTCAAATTGTATGGAACCGATTCATTTAGATATTAAAAAATAATTTCCAGTAGCTGTATATATGAGCAGCTTGGACAGTCTCGATCAGTGAGATCTCACCCAGGATTTGTCCCTGTTGGTTTTGTTCTGCTGTGCGGTTAAATAGAGCAGCCTCTTTGCGTGTGTAGCCGCTTGGGGGCGTCGTGTCTTGGTTTGATTACAGACGCATTGTCGCCTTCCGTGCAATAAAATGGAAGATATGCTCGTCGAAGGGCGCCAGGTGAGCAATAAGACAGGCCAATTGAGACAGCTTGTGTCATGTTTACACCTATTCACCAGCGCCAGGTGAGCTACACATTAACCAGACAATATACAAATAAAGATACTGTGTTGATAAACTCCTGACTCGAGGTGCAATAGAGGAGGCTAATCAGTGGATTTCATAGTCTCTTTCACGCACACATCCTCAGCAGCACCATCACAAATGTCAACTTCATTTGTGTCACTAAACAAAACTTTTAAAACCGCATACATACATGCAGGGATTGAGGGGAGCTATATCGTTTTTGGGTGACCTCAAATTACTATTTGGTCCATGTGATAAACCACCAAACAGCTCAACTTAAGCCAGATTTCTTTCCTGAGTGTAATTTATTTTTAGAAATAAATTCCAAATACATTTCAAGACTTTTTTCTTTTCCATTATCACAATAAAAAAAGTATTAACTGTATCTTAAATGCCCTGCAATTGACGCCAATAAAAAACAATGACAGTGCTTGGCCCCTTGTCCAGGTAGGAATCCCAGGTATGATCTGTAGAGTTGAGAAGGTCTTTGCTTCGCCTTCAGTTATCTTAATTGGACTCTTTGAACACAGACTTGACGGATATCTCCACATGAGTTTACTGAGCGGCCAGAGAGACTTCACCTCACCTCCCAAAACCAAAAAACGAGTAGGAACATGGTGGCAACATTTTCTTTTTTTTTCACAAGATATAAGGATGTCTCGTTCAATGCCAGCCTTAAATCAGCTGATTTAAATGTATAAATGTAATTTTCATCTTAATGGGTGAAAGCGAGGGACACACACTATAAGAAATTGGAATTTCAATATTTTATTGAAACTTTCAAGAACACGATGTCGATGTTGTAAACTAGACATAACTCCAATAATACAACATAACCCATTGAGAAACACAAAAAAAGAAACCTTCATATTTTCGATTATGCGGCACTTGTACGATCAGGTTCGCAAAGTATTTTTAATAACAGAAAAAAATAGTCCACTTTTGTCACACTTCAACGACACTTCTTTTTGCTCTTCTCAGGAAAAAAAAAAAAAGAATATATATTTTTCTTCCCAAGCCATTGGTGCAGTGCGTTGTCGCTTTTTCATTCGTTTTTTTTTAAAACAGTAGCACTTCACACACGGGGACGACAAAATGAAAATACAATAATGGCACATGAGTGTGAATAACTAGCTCAGTGGATATTTGGGGAGGAATAAAGTCCATATTTTAAGAGGGGTATAAATGCAGATGGCAACAAAAGGATAATAGCCCACAAACTATCTTTACACAGGTAATATCGACAATAAATTAAGAACAGATCCCTAGAAACAAACTACTCCGTTGTATTTACACGCAATAACAATATGAAATAATTACATAAATATTTTATATATCCCTATGTACACCTTTAATCAATACTACCTTTCGTTTTTTTAATATTTCAATTTCTGCTTCCCTTTGCCTGTTGGACATTTGGGCTAAATTACGCATGCCATTCATGTCAATAGGCCTGTTCTGATTTCAAAAAGGTATGAAGAAAAAACTAATTTGTGTTAAAAAATTAATAACCTAATTAAGAATAAACATAAGCAAAGGGAGTGTTTTAATTATATTCCAAACTGAATTTTTTTTTCGTTTATATTTTTAGTGTTAAAATAACTTTTTAGGTTTTTAGGGGGCATGCAACATTTGGCCAATTAATAGTGTACAACAAAATACAGCAGTCTTTATTATAAGGTAGGTTAAACGGTAGTGAATTCAAAATAAGTCAAATCGATTCAGAGTGCATATTAAAACACATTTCTCCTCGTGTACAATAAAGTCAGGAGACAGGACACAGCAGCAACTTCTCCTAAAAAAATCTGTAAGTCACACACCCATGCCAACTTTTCAGTTTCAATACTTGTACGGTATTCAAATGACAGGATTAAAAAGTGTTGTTTAATTTAACAAAACAAAAAGAAGAAAAAATATACATATCATGGTGTGTATTAACCAAAGTGCATTTCAGAAACTAAAAGAGTTTTTTTTTTTTTTTTTTGTGTTTTTTTAGTTTTCTCTTTAAAAACCTGCATGAATCTACGAGGGGGTGTCCTCCTATATACTGTTAATGTCTTCATCACCGTCAACACTTTTCACTTTTTCATGACAACAACGAAACGAGAAGCAGGTGGTGTGTAAAAAAAAAAAAAAAAAAAAAAAAGCAACAACCTATGGGGACCCGCTCCGTGGCCGGTCCTGATGGGAGTCCAGTCCGCTGACCAGGCGCTGGATGCTCTGCAGCTCGTTGGACGCGTCTTTCTCCGTGCAAGTTTTTGGGGACATTGAGACGGAGGACGAGTGGCTGGTCACCTCCGATGTGGAGTCCAGGGTGACGCCACCAGACAACGGGCTGGACGGGACCATGCCGTCTCCTTTCAGCTCTGCTCCGGCCATGGAGGAGGGCATGGAGGCGGTGGTGAGCAGCGTGCTGTCCGGTACCGTCATGGGGAGCGAGTACGGGCTGTACCGGAGTCTGGGTCGCACCGCGTTCAGGAAGGGATGCCGGTGCACCGCGGAGGAGGCGGCCGCTGCAGAGGAGGCTGCTGCGGCTGCTGCCATGTAGGTGTACGGATACGGGAACAGACCACCAAACGGAGACATGGCGAGGCCCTGCGGAGAAAAGGGAGAAGAGTGTGTGAGCCATAACGCACAGCTAATGCAAACACTTAACTGTGTACTATAAGAGCACAAAATGTGCCCAAATAAAATAATTGCTGCAAATTCTTATGTGTATACCTCTTACACCTGGCAATACACATGATTCTGATTCTGATTCTGATTCTGATTCTAAAGACACATAGGCCTAGAATAAACAAATCGAAAGGGAAAAATCATGAAACTTTTTTTTACTAGCCTGTTGCATCTCACAATGAAATGGAAACTATCACATCTAGCTAAATATCCATCTTTTCAACTTTTTTTTTACTCTCTCTGCATGATGTTTTTATTGCTAGAAATGATTGCGACTATATGACCAATACCGTCACAACACCTGCTTGGTTTGTCAGGAAACATGAATTAACTAATGCTGAGAATAACAACTAAATGTATAAGTAATCTTTGTGTGTTTAATGATGACCCAGAGTGTTTCCATATACAGTATGTAAGCTGCATCTGTCACATGGCATAGCCTCAAAACAAAAATACTGCAGTAAATATAACGTTAACTCTCGTTTCGTATTAAAATCATGCGTAAAATGCGTAAAAATAGTGATTTTAAAGGGAGTTAAAGTTCTTGTGCTTTACTTTCACTGTCCTCAACACTTATGTGTACTATATAATAGCACAAAAATATGCCCAAAATAAAGACATACACTGTAAACAATTGCTGTTAATTTACAGCAGGATTTCAACAGTATTAACCTGTTATTGCTAAAAACAGTGCTTCACTGTTAATACAAAAGAAAACCTGTTAAATTACGCTCATAGGCCGTTTTTTAACTGAACTATAATGCATTCTTAAAAAAACAGCACTTTACTGCTGATCAACTGTCTAAAGTATCATCAGTAATAGTTTCATGCAGTATTTTTTTAATTCTGGGACCTGATCTGCATGTGAGGCTTGTACATGATTGGAAAATCAGTGAATTATTCACACATTTTGATATGGTTTGCATTCTGTGCTTGTAGCCAGCTATAGACAGACATTTTGGGAAAAGTGTCAACAAGTCTATTATAGCCTTTTTCCTAACAAGTGCCTTTAATTGTATTTAGTGTGACTATTCCTATGTCTGTAACCTGCTAAGTATATTCATCTAGGCAAAAAAATAATGTATAGTATACACAGACAGTATAATAATGTTCATTTTACAGTAACATAAAGGCAACCCTGGTGCCAGTTCTTTACTGTTATTTTACTGGGAAATTCTTAACAGTGCAGGCCTAGAATAAACAAATCGAAGGGAAAAGTATGAAACTTTTTTACTAGAATGTTGCATCTGCATGTTTTTGGATTAAAATCGTGCGTAAAATGCGTAAAAATAGTGATTTAAAGTGAGTTAAAGTTCTTGTGCTTTACTTTCACTGTCCTCAACATTTGTTTTCATGTTGCTAACAGGATTATTACACTGCTAATGACGCTGTCTGACACTTAGCTTATGCACAACAAAAACTTTGATCTGATTTGGGCAACAAGTCTGTCAGTTTTTCAATGCCTCCAGTCACACAGGCTTTAGCAAATCTAGTCATAACAAAAATATTGTGCAGCAAAGCTTCGCCCGCCCTGCATGTGTAAACTGCTTTGGTTCAAGAATTTGTAATGCAAATAATAAAATAATAATAAAAAAAAAATCCTATTGTGTGATGCTGCAATCAAGCAATAGGAGTTACAACTCTAACACTTTGATAATAAATGGAAAAAGACAACTTTGTTGTCTATTAAAGCATTTTCTGAGGCGTTTTAATACAGGCTTAATGAGCTCGTATAAAAAAAACAAGATTGAAACACCTCTAGCTGTTGCAATGTGCTCTCTGTCTTTCAAATCTGTTTTTTCTTAATGAATGATATTGATACCCATAGCCAAGGGTAAGGAGGAATGTGATAAAACGTGGTATCAATACATCAGTCAGTCAGAATAGTTGCCTAACTTTTTTTTCAATATTAGCCCATAAAACAAAATAAACACGCACAGACACTCTCCCACACACAATTCTGATTAAAAACATGGACATGATGTGCGATAAAGATATTTAAATAAGTGGCATATTAAATGTGGCACAAGGGCATCGGAGGCCTTACAGGCTGCTGAACATTACAACATGTGCTCCTCTCTGGAGGCGGAGAGACTCGGCTATAGGCTTAAGAAAACAGGTTTTACCTGTGATGCCAAGACATGTTGCTGCAGATGAAAGGGCAGGCCATGCGCTCCCGTCAGGCTTTGCGAAGGTGATGCCATGCTCGTGGTGTCCATGGTGCTCACCCCTCCAGAGGACACGGCGGCCAATAAGGGCCCCATGCCAGCGGCCATGTTTGAGAACGCGCCCCCCATGTTGAACTGACTCGGGTGCAAGAGGAACGGATGCGCGCTCCCGAGGTGATTGAAAAACTGTTGTCCTGTTAGGCCTGTTGCAAATCCAAAATTAGGCATGTGGCCGTGGCCCATGTGCGGGCTGTCAGTCTGAACAGTCAAAGGCATGAAACTGTCTTTGCTTATTGACCTGCTGCTGCACTCCGTGTCCGTTTTGGGCTGCTGGTCCTGCAGGCTCGGGCTCTTCAGGTCCTCTCCGGACCGGGTGGTGCTGGAGATGACGGTGACGGGGCTCTGCCGAGAATCCGCCTGGCTCTTCTCCGTCCTGGGGCCTCCTCCTCTGCTGCTAGAGTCAGTGGTGGTATTATTGTTATTACTAAACGGATGGCCCTTAGCCGGGCTCGCCTCGTGATCCTTCCCGTCCTTAGTGGTCGTGGAGATCTTGCTGGAGTCCGGGCCATCTTTGATGTGTCCATCTTTGCTCTCATCGTCGCTGTCCTCATCGCTGTCGCAGAAATCTGGAGGAGGAGGGGGAATATCAGTTGCCTTTCTGCACATTGGTGAATCATAGAAACAATAACTCCCATTATATCAGCCATATGCTGCAGGCTCTCACAGGTGGAAGAAGAAATAGACCGGAAGGACACACATCTATACACTATATATCCATACATGGTGACCAATATGATCTATAACCTTAATTTCCCATTGGTGCCAATAATATTTGGCATTAAATGTTTTTTTAAAATGCATTTTTTTGCAGATTAACCAAAAATGATGTGAAGCGGACTGATATCTTGCTTGGCAGATAATTGTCTCATCAGTTAGTGAGAATATTCATGTTTTACTGTTAATCTCAATAAGACAGTTGTAGGAGGGGGAATATCAGTTAACCTTTCTGCACATTGGTGAATCATAGAAACAATAACTCCCATTATATCAGCCATATGCTGCAGGCTCTCACAGGTGGAAGAAGAAATAGACCCCCATTGGACACACATTTACACTATATATCCCATTTTGTAATGGGTTATGTATGAATAATTGTGATGTGTTTTGTTTTTTGTCTGATGGGTCTTACTTGTCTGTCTGTCTATGGTAACAGTATGTCTAATGTATGTGTACTTTTTCTCAAACTGAGCTGGATGCAAAATGAATTTCAGTGCAAACTGACATAAAGTTGTATCGTATCGTATCATATGGTGACCAATATGATCTATATACTTAATTTCCCAATGTTGCCAATAATATTTGGCATTAAATGCTTTTTTTAAATGCATTTTTTGCAGATTAACCGAAATTGATGTGAAACAGACTGATCTCTTGCTTGACAGATAATTGTCTCATCAATTAGTGAGAATATTCATGTTTTACTGTTAATCTCAATAAGACAATTGTTGGAGGGGGAATATCGGTTGCCTCTCTGCACATTGGTGAATCATAGAAACAATAACTCCCATTATATCAGCCATATGCTGCAGGCTCTCACAGGTGGAAGAAATAGACCCAAAGGACACACATTTACACTATATATCCATACATGGTGACCAATATGATCTGTAACCTTCATTTCCCATTGTTGCCAATAATATTTGGACCTGATATCTTGCTCTGCAGATAATTGTCTCATCAATTAGTGAGAATATTCATGTTTTACTGTTAATCTCAATAAGACAGTTGTCTCATTGTCAATGGGCTTGGCATTCATACTCTTCTTCGACACATTACCTTGTAAAAATTCTTGCCACAATAGAAATTTACACTATATATCCATACATGGTGACCAATATGATCTATAACCTTAATTTCCCATTATTGCCAATAACATTTGGCATTAAATGTTTTTTAAAATGCATTGTTTGCAACAAATGATGTGAAGCAGACTGATATCTTGCTCTGCAGATAATTGTCTCATCAATTAGTGAGGATATTCATGTTTTACTGTTAATCTCAATAAGACAGTTGTCTCATTGTAAATGGGCTTAGCATTCATACTCTTCTTCGCCACATTACCTTGTAAAAATTCTTGCACTATAAATTTACACTATGTATATCCATACATGGTGACCAATATGATCTATAACCTTCATTTCCCATTGTTGCCAATAATATTTGGCATTTTTTAAAATCCATTTTTAGCAGACTGATATCTTGCTTGACAAGATAATTGTCTCATCAATTAGTGAGAATATAAATGTTTTACTGTTAATCTCAATAAGACAGTTGTAGGAGGGGGAATATCAGTTTCCTTTCTGCACATTGGTGAATCATAGAAACAAGAACTCCCATTATATCAGCCATATGCTGCAGGCTCTCACAGGTGGAAGAAGAAATAGACCCGAAGGACACACATCTACACTATATATGGTGACCAATATGATCTATAACCTTAATTCCCCACTATTGCCAATAATATTTGGCATTAAATGTTTTTTTAAAATGCATTTTTTTGCAGATTAACCAAAAAATTATGTAAAGCAGACTGATATCTTACTTGACAAGATAATTGTCTTATCAATTAGTGAGAATATTCATGTTTTACTGTTAATCTCCATAAGACAATTGTCTCATTGTAAAATGGGCTTGGCATTCATACTCTTCTTCGACACATTACCTTGTTAAAATTCTTGCCACAATAGAATTTTTACGACTTTACACACGACTTGTGATGGGAGCTGTGACTTGACTTGTGGGGTCCAGTGCTCTTACCTTTCATGTGTGTGGGGCCCGCGGTAGACACGGCGGGAGACGAGGCCTGGCCGAAGCATTTAAAGGACGCCTGCTCTCCAGAGGAGTCGTCTGAAGCCCCGTTCTCCTTTTTCTGCTGCTCCTCGTATGAACGCATGGACTGCAGAGCCAGCTGTTTCCTGTGCACAAGTACCCGGGTTATTATTATAGGAGGCGATCACATCACATGCAGCTCTCTGGTCAGAAACAATATCAGCAGCGCGATGAGTGAAGCTTATTCAGACTGAACACCTGAGATAATGAAGCTCCTGACTATATATAGAGGACTGACTCACCTATGCGGCAGGTGAGAAATCCATCACAGTGTTTATACTAGGCCCAGTTTATCTATTGATCTTGTCATGTTGCCCATTTTTCAATCTAATTTTAAGCATTCAACGTTTTGGGATCACATCTAATTGGAAAATAATAATTAGCAAGTGAAGATGGTAATGAAATGATTAAACCAGTTTCTATTACAAACAGTGGTATAATGATTTAGAGCCTGTTAAGCTATTTGATCAGAAACTGTGAAGAGCCGCACTCCCTGCGGGTTAATGAGGAAGCTTTGACGCCGCCTTAATCCACCGAGATCACTGCCTGTCTCCATGTATACAGCTAAAGACATCTGAAGACATCTGAAGACATCTGAAGTGTTTTTTTTTTTTTTTTGCAATTAACTTTTCTTGTCTTACCTCTTTTCCCGTCTCCCATTGCCCGTGTCACGGAATCCTTTGGCAAACGGATTATGGTCAATTTTCAGCTGGGTTATCTGAAATAATTAAAATAATACGTAAATATTAGTGACTGAAATTCAATATCGATTTTTTTTCTTCTTTTTTTTTTTTACAATTGCAGGTAAAGCCCCAAAACTATAAGGATAATTTTCTAATTTCTGCAAGTTCACAATAAATTATATTATTTTTTGCAGATAAAACACAGAAAACAAAATACGCAACAAGCGCGTAAAAGGCGCAACATGCGTCCTCATATTGGCACGTTTTCCCATGAGTGTTACATTCTGCTTTTTTGTGTGTAAACTTTTGAAAAGCTTTGACTCCCACACTACTTCCGGCAGTGTTACCACTGCTGCATGGGAGGAATGGGAGGGTGCCATGGTTTCCAAACAATATCAAAGAGTTGAGGAGATGATTTTCATTATTTTTTATGTCTCACAGAGAATAAAATGTTACCATGCAGCTCAGCCTGACACAACCTAAACGCTCCCCCACTTTCTTTCTCTTTCTCCATTCAACCGCACAGTGTTGCCCCTCTTCTTTTTCTCATTTCTCAACCCCCCCCCCCACCCAACCCAAACCTTTTAGTTTTACTCACACACACACACACACACACACACACACACACACACACACACACACACACACACACACACACACACACACACACACACACACACACACACACATATACATGGACACACACGCAAATAGAGAGAGTGTGAGTCTGGGTCTACGCCAAATCCTTTCCATGTGATTAAATAAAAAGGAAGAACTGTAACATTCCTCAGAATTATTATTTTTCCTGCCACAAGCTGGTGAATATGGCACTTCTACTCGCCACTTCACCCCCACCACCTCCACCACCACCACCACCACTATGATACTCCACTCTCACAGGCTCAAACCAATATGACGTCTTTCATATTTTATGACAACAAAATGGTGCAGAGCATGAGAGACGGAGAGCAAAGCGCGTCTGACAGGCCACAGGGACGCACAAGCTGTGTTTGGAGAAAATATATTCCGGGTATATAACCTTTAAGCCCATGAGCAATAATTGTGCTTACCTTGTCATTTTGATAAGCAGTCACGGCAATGAAATCCGTTTCAGGGAAAACGTATGTCCTGAAGGTACTGTACGGCAGTTTGAGAATATCGTTGGCCCTCACAATGTGAAACCGAGGCTGATATTTGTGCATCGAGTTTAGTATGGTCTGCAACACACAATCACAAAAACAGAATCGCACTATTGAAGTTACATTTGTTATAAAAATATAGTCCTTACATTATCACTTTTTTTTTTAAAATGCTCTTATTTGAAATCAGAAGTCACATGATTTGGATGAATTAAGTCTTGTAAATACTAAAAATTGTAATTTTAAAAACATCATGGAATGTATTTATGGTGTGATATTTAATCAGTTCCATAAAGCTGTTTTTTAGATCCAGGAATGTCTATATACAGACTTGATAATTTTGCTTAATAATTGTAATAATTATATAAAATAAGATTATCCCAAGATAAGGACATTTGTAATTTTGTTGTATTTTTAAAAATAATGCATCTTAAACGTGTGACTTCGCTTCAATAAAAAACAAATCAAAACATCAACAAGTATTATCAAGACATTTCTGTAATAAAAGGGTAAGTTGGTAAATAGGAAAATTGACATACATTAGTTGAACTTACAAATCCATGCTTGTCGGAGATGTTATTCGTCAGCTTGAGTTTGTGAAAATTGACGACTTTTGACATCCACTGTTCTCCAGTAGCCGGACTGTCCGGGTGAATGTACATCCTCTTTGGCATCTCTGGGTCGGCTTTTCCCGCCACCATCCAGCGGGAGTTATGAAACTTATATCTACAGTCGTCGGCTGCAACAATATCCATCAAGAGAATATATTTGGCCTTTTTGTCCAGACCGGTGCACCTCACTTTGAACGGTGGGAACATCCGCCTGTGATGAAGGGAAACAAAATGATGAGCACTCATGTAGTGGCAAATAGAAAACAAGCTTAAAATATTTAACAATTTAAAAAAAAAAAGTGAAATAATATTTTTTAGGCAGACATAAATAGATGCTTTTCTATAAATATAATAAAAATCTATAAATCTATAATAAAAATCATGTATCAGTTTGAGAAGTTATGTCATGCAGCCTCTTAATTTATCTGCTAAATATTTAAAAAGTGTTCTGCGAATAAGAATAAACAAATAAAAGTATTCTTCTTCTTCTACTTTAAATAACGCGTCTACGCTATTTGGATGGTGTCTTGACTTTTAATGCTTCGAAAGGCCTCCAGACACACAGACTACAGCAGCCATCTTTGTGTACTGTCACTGTGATGATGACGATAATAATTTAGTCAGAGCTCCACACACACTCACTGTTGACATTTCAGTGCAATAATCTATCAATGTAAAGTTCTGACATTAAAATATAAACTATACGACTAGAGTCGAGACAAATGTTTACATGAGGAAATCTGCATAGATCCGTGAAGTTGGGAGCTACAAATGGAGGCTTAGTATTAATAATACAGCAGGTATAGAAGCCCCTTTTATTTTATAAAATAATGTTACAGCTAACAATTGATTTGTCACCATTAAAGTCGTGTTTGTACACATTTTACCTCTGAGTTTGCAGGCTGTATGAACTGTGTCTCAGTTAAATAGATTATTTTTGGGTCATGTTAGTATATTGTAAAAACATATTACCGTGTAATAAATGTCATATCTACATGGCAATTGTGAGACAACCCTGCTGCAATCTACAAGTTAAATTAATTCACATTAGACTAATAGAAAAGCTTGAGGGCGTTGCATGAAATATCCATGTGTATAAATATCTATTTATGTATCTATGTAAAATAACAAATCCCCCCATTAGGAGTTATCAATATACACAACACTACTACTGTATGTCAGATAATATATTATATATTTTGGGATGAAGACACACACACACATTCAAAACAGAAAAATCAGTTTCACCTTCCGGATTTGGTGATCACCATCTCGGTGCCTCTCTTGTGGAAGAGTTCCCAGAGCTCCTTGGCTTCCAGGTGAACTTTGGGGTCGTCTTCCACCTCCTCCTCGGGCTCCAGAGTCTTGAGAGGCCGAAGGTGTGCGGCCGCAGCCTGGTGGCTCAGCGACGAGAAGTGCAGGCCGGCATCCGTGACTCCCATCAGCTGGTCCATGATCGGCTTCCCCAGGCCGCCCGGCAGAGACAGGGATCCGCCGTGAGGCAGCGCCAGAGCCGGGAAGAAAGGAGGCTGGTGACCCAGCATTGCACTCATGGCAAATTCCGGACCCCGGTGAGGTATAAACGGATGATATGCCATACTTGATCCCTGTATGACTGGATCTCTCATCAGGAAGTTCATCCAAGTGCAGGCAACAAAACTGTAGACGACTGTGAAACAATATTTTCTACCCACAACAGTGGAAGACAAAATAAAAAAAAGTGGACAAAATCTGGAAGTTGGAAAGCTTTGGGAATTCCTACTTCAGCTCTGCAGAGAAATAAGCATCCACTTCTTTTTTTGCACAAGTTGGAACAGTCTGATCAAAAGTCTGCAAAGAGAAATGCAAAAATGTTTTCCATAATTCTTCAAAAGTGCTGCGAGACCGATTTTCTCCTCAGACGCTCTTGACGCGCATCGGACACCTTTGTGCGTCTCTCTGGCTGGCGGACATTAGCCGAATTAAACCAATTTGTGGGTGAGTCACTTTAATTGACTTGCAAGCGCATTCTTTTCTCCTCTGCTTGCTGTTTACAATATCGGCATTCCTGTTAAAATGCCTTCCTTCTTATTGGCTTCAGTCCTGCAGCAGCGAGTCCTGGGCGACGTGTTGAAATATTTCGATAGCGCCGAATAATCCCCCTGCCTTTACTTGCTCCGGACATGCACCCTCACACACACACGCACACACACACTCTAGTTAGTAGTCCTCCTCTCTCTTTCACGCACACACACATTTCAGAGAAAGACGTGTGCAGAGACGGCCAGAGAGAGAGAGAGAGAGAGAGAAAGAGAGACAGAGGTGGTAAGGTCCCAGCTCCGTGATTTTCCTAGCGCCTCTGTGGCCCATAGGGCTTCATACTGTATGGATGTGTTGCATGTTACGAGCAGCGAGCGCTCCGTTTGATTGGCTCTTTGACGCTTTCGGACCAATTGTGTGGCTGCGGAGGCGTGGTTCTAACAGGTTCGGGTGGAGGGGACAGACTTCGGACTTATAAAAAGGTGTTTGGGAAAACTCAAAAGGGGCTTTGCCGTGAAAACACCACCACCCTGCACCCGGTCGGTGTTGTGTGAATATGTCAACATCGTTAGAGAGAAGTTGCGCGCTATCGGTCGGGTCTGTGAGACCCAGCGAGAGAGAGGAGGCGAGCCAAGCCGGAGATCATGCTCGCTCTGCCGGCGTCATGTTTATGCTCTGCTCGGTGCTGCTCGACTTCCTCCTCTAGCACACACAGAAACAGCTCTTATTAATCTCAATTTAAACTCAATTTTATTAATTCATAAATATATTTATTCTGTGATTTAACAGCATTTTGAAATTTTGCATTTGTTGTGAGTTTTTCCAGAGATTTTTTTTTTTTTACAGCGCCGCAAAAAAAAGCAGCCGCAGTAACATTTCCTGCAACATCCTCATAGCAGGGAAATATGAGCGGTGACGAGATGAGGCGCTCCATGATAATAATAAGAATGTTATGCTGCCTGCCGCTTCAATTATTCATTATTATGATATTTATCTTTCATTTTTTTTAGACTTCTTATGGATGTGAAGTTTATTTATTATTTTTTATTATATTGGATATTTAGACACACTATATTCATTCCAACTTTTCTTCTCCAGCCTACAATTAGATTTGAGTCTGTGTATTTTTAAGAAGTCGCATCTTTATATCGATGAAACATGATGAAGCCTCTTATAGATATGTGACAAAACTGATATTTTCAGCATTTTCTAAGTTAGAGTTTAATAATTCCACATCACAAGTTTGCGCGCACACAAGCAGAACAGCAGAGTCAATGAGGATGTGTTCACTGCTGCTCGTGTTTTTATCAATTCTTGTATACTGCGTTTTGAATCATTACCAAATCAATTGTGTTGTTAAATATAGCACGCTTTTCCCGGCACAAACTGTCTCTGGGAAACAATTCAATTCAAAGTGACACTTGCAACCAAGATAGGTGTCATTGATAATAGCTAAAATTCTCAGTTCTATATACCTTCAAATGTTTTTGGTTATGTGAAGTATAATATTTATTTTCCTACACATATTATAAACATTGAAATCTTCTATCATTTTTAAATTGTTGGATATGAACACCTCTTATAGATTTTAATACTCGGCTAAAAACGCCAAATACAAGCATGCAAGTGGCTCAATACTGGGTGCTGCTTCACTGCAAAGCGTCTAAAAAAGATGTGTGCACCGTATAGACAAAGCCACGCATAGTGCTCCCTAAAATGCTATTTAACCACAAATTCACAAGTAAACTAGAGAGCTGTGGCCGGTCAGCCACCTTGGATAAACATTGACCATCAATTCTCAGTCAATTGTCTGTCTCTCTGTGGATCCAGGCGGGGACCAGAGTGTTGGGGGATCTCAAAGTCCTTGAGGGTTTGGGTGGGGGTGGAGGGGACCATGCAGAGTGAATTCTCACACAAGAAGCAATAGGCCTGAATCCTGAAAACCGTTTAGTATTTTGCATCTGCAAAAGTGGTGAAAATGTTATCTATTCTTTTGATATTTGAAACATTAAAAGGCGTGATGTAGGCCACACAGCTACTTGTTGCACCCTGGTTGTTAGAAAATGCACGGAAGCCTGTATCTAGTAGTGTTTTTGAAGTTCGGAGCTTGGAATAGTCAGTGAATGCCTCAGGGCTCATATTGCATATCAGTACTGCCCATGCATGCATAGTAGTAGTGAGATGCATGTTTTGTTCATTGCAGCATGAGCTACCTGTGCTCTCTTCTTTCATAATAGATTTGGCTAGAATTTGTTGTGTTTTAAAACACCTGTGTGTGTGTGTGTATGTGTCTCTATACGTGCATATGTGTGTACATGTGTGTAAATTGGAGTGGTCTGCATGCATATTGCCCAAGGGAGATGCACAAGGATATTCGGCTCATGTGTTGTGTGTTATTGATTTGCTGGAGAAAACAAATGCGATAGCTGTTGATAAGCCGCAGCAGCATCTGACTGAATGAACATCTAACAGTATATATAGCTAAAGCCAGTAGCTAAACCATTACCCCAAAATAAAGATACTGCTTGCCTACGTTGGGGCCTTCCTCCATCCTCCTCTTTGTGCGAGAGAGGTCAGTGCCTGTGTCAATTACTGCAGCTTATTCTCCTTTAAACACTCGCCCCCATTAGCAGCACATTTCAATTTAGTGGAAGGTGTCATCAAATAGCAAGCAGTGTTGACACGGCGGCAGCCTTCTCAGTGTCTGTGGCCAAAGCAGGCTTCATTAGCTAAGCAAGTAGAGAATGGTCAATACACTATATAAACTTTTACAGGGTTAGGGCTCTCAGGGACTCCAGGAGGCTATAAAGAGGTCTGAGCTGACACTACTGATTGATGAAGCCAACTTTGTCAGCGCTTCCCTTTTTTTATATACATCTACAGAGATCATGCATATCAAAATCAAAAGGGGCAGTATATTTGACTGGACAGGCTCTAAAAATCTCTCGCTTCCACGTGGGTGGGTGTTTCTGGCAGTGCAGTGGGTGCAGCTTGTGTTTTGTCTGATATGTAAAAGCATCATCGAACAATTAGTTATCCTCCAAGAAAGAGCTCTAAGATGTCAAGTGGAAGAGCAGTTTCATGTGCTTCTGCAGTGCAATTCATTTCAGCTGCATCCACTATGTGTTTTTATTGAATATTCTTATTACTTCACTAACCTCCCAATATTATCAATGAAGAAAAACTGCATTAAGGTCATGGGTTATGAAGCCTCGAATGCCCCGGGTGCACACACAACAGCCACACTGTGTAGGTTCATTAAGCAAAGCTTCAAAGACATTCCTGGAATTGATCACGGAGCTGCAAGTGATGTAATGTATGCTGTCCTGTTTATTTGCAGATTGTTAATGATAAGCAAGGACAGACTTGGTGGCACCGCTCCTGAATGGAGCAGATTGTCTGGTGAGAGTCGTCAGCCCTAACACGACATGATAGGGAAAGGAAACATCACAAGATTAGTATATTCAACTACTATAATGACTCCAAACTTCGTTACGGACATCCCGACACAAAGTGGAGGGGGAGACGTTCAATTGACAGCGTAATGACTTTCTAAATGCAAACCATTTACCTCTGAGATTTAGGTGGGGCTAAAAATTGATCCGTTGAGGCCGTATTGCCCCAAAAGGGTGCAGATTGTAAAATGCACTTTCCAGAATCACACACACACACGTTTTAGTCAATTGGCAGGAGGAATGATAAACCCTTTACCTGTCGATGAATTGTCCCTGTCAGGCATTTTTTAGTCAAGCCAACCCTTGCTCTCATCAATTTCTGTGCCGGCCAGTTATAGGTATTGATGAAAAACAATTTTAGTTAATTAGGGGATGTGCTTATTGATGGCGGTGCATTGACTACAGATTGACAGGGAAAATGGCAACGTGCAGGGTAGACGTTTGCTCCCTCGGTTGAGGTTGTTCATCAGTTCAGCAGTGACTCAGGCTCATAACTTTTATGTTACTATAGTTAAAGAAAAAATGGCATGTTTGGCCTTTGATCCATTATCTAATATTGATGCTTAGAAAGCCTCAATCTTAATCTCTATAAACAACAGAAAGACCTGACACAAAGTTAAACTAACAATCTGAATCGTGCATACATTTATTGGCAGCAAGAGATCTGCGTCACAGTTATGAATTAACATATTGAAATTATACAGATTATAATAAATTAAACCTGATTTAATGATTCATATTATAAAAAAGTGAGATTTTTTAAATTTTTTTTATTATAAAGCAGGCTTTAGTCCTATATAAATACTGTGAAAGTATCGAAACACTCAATCCACAGGGAAATACACACAGCCCGTATTCAGAAACTCTGCATTTAAAACAAGCCGTCAGGATTTCTGTCCATTTGTGATGTCACAAATATACAATATTTAGACCCTTGACACAATTTTAAACGTAAACATTCTAAATGTGTCCCAGTTTATTCCTGGTTGCAGTGTATGTGAATGTCATCAGCTGACAGGAAGTACACATGGACCCAAGCTGTTGCCTAGCAACGCAATTCTGTTGCAATTCTGTTGCAATTCTGTTGCAATTCTGTCGCAATTCTGTCAAAATGCACTTAAACGGAGCGTTTCAGACAGAGGGGTAAATACAGGCATATTCAGGCTGACAGTATGAGGAAAATAAAGTTTTTTTTTAACATTACAGCATGTAAACATGTTCTAGTAGAAACACAAAATACAAGTATGAACCTGAAAATTAGCATAATATGGGACCTTTAACATCTTATGTGCGTTGTAATTATTAAGATTACATGCGTTTAGGTGTTTTATAAAATTATATTTAATCACAAGAGTTAACGTTTTGTTCATAAATAAGTTTGCATCCACTAAACGCTCACTTTAATGGTTCGTATTCACGTAAAACAAGCTCATTATCACCTGTAGCTGTAGAATAGAGTGAGGTACATTGTATGCAGCGCTGTTAGAACAAACCAGTCCAGTGGCATGCACCACCTGTAGAGCATAATGCAGGAGATTTGTCTGCTCAACCCCATAAACAGCCGTCAGGCTTTCTCTGCAGCTACAAGGCGGTGTGATCAAGATGCTCGTGGTAAATGCCTCACATGTGTACCATGTGTCAGAAAGTCTTTACGTGCCACCACTCGCCAACATGGGAGATAAGCATCTTTCCCCTTATATATTCTGAGCACTGGGAATCTGCACCGAAAACCAGTTTTGCATGCTTAAAAAGCAAACAATGGCAAATGGGAAACAGAAAAATCCCCAGGTTATTTGTCATCAAGTTAGCACAATGTAAATATCTTCCTGCTATGTTCATGAGAGGCATCAGTTATAGGGACTATTTGGGGTTTGCATCAAAAAGAATTTGTGCTGTTTAGCGGGCAGGGAGGTGCCCTAATGTGGATATCTGCTGTCCATTTAGCTTCCCCACCATCGGCCTCGGCTTTGTGCTGCTTTGACTTCACAGTCTCACGCAGTTGTAAGGTTTTGCCATCGAGTCCGACCTCAAAACGCAGCGCTTTTAAGAGGAGAGTAGTGCATTCCTCCACCAAGGGAGTCTTGTGCTATAAGGGGTTAGGGTGGCTTCTCCTTAGAGGTTAAGTGGGATAAGTGTGTGGCTCATGTCAACCCCCACAACCCCCCAATAGTTTCTGGAAAATTTGCAATGGGGTCAGATTGGATTACTGTGTTTTGGTATTTACATGGAGACATGGGGCTTTGAAATGGAAAACCATAGGCGGAAAAGCAAGTGCCATGCAGTCTGAAAGGCTGGGTAAAAGAAACCAGCACTGATTTCCACTGACGGGACGGTTGAGTACATGTCTTTTATGTCTTTTCTGCCCCACAATCAGACGTTTTGTTACCGAGCATGGTGATTGAGGTAAATGGATCAAGTGCAATACCAATCTTTTAAAGTAAATCCACAGTAAGTACCATGATAGACATTCAGTAGGAAATAAGGAGGTTTCAGGCTCGCAGATACACACCACACAGCTGGGACTATGGCTTCAAGCAAACTCCTTAAAAGCAGTTAAGGAATTTTGCTGCACAGTTATGCTACATAAACTGCAGTACCCCATCCCTAAATGACCTTGTAAAATCTCACTAGGTGTCAGTTCCCCTCCAGGTAAGCCAGGTCTTCCTGGATTTGGGCCTCAGGTGGTGTGTCAGTGTTTTTTTTTCCTGTTCAACCTTGTTGCAGACCTGCTGGGATGAGTTTTTCTGGGTTATTTTGGGAAAAGATTCTCCAGCCACTCCCCACAGGTGCTGTGTGCAGGCCTGAGCCCATAATCCACCCTTTTCAGTGCGGATTTCGCTGAACGTTGTCCCACTGGTGTTTGTTTTACTCTGTTCAGGTGAAGCAGCAGTAGCTAAAGAATTAAAATGTCATATATGTAACAAGCATATTTTCAATGAAGTGGTAAAACATATACCATACTGTAGTTTATTAAGAAGTAAATACTAATTTCAGACAGTACGAATATTTTGAAACCTTGAAGGAAAAGAAAACTGTGAAATTTTAATTTCTTTGTAGCTAAAAACAGTTTGTATCACACATTAAATTAAGAATCCAGGTTAGTATTAAGATTTGCACATTTAAATTTAAAGCAGGTTTTTATTTAGGTCAAAAATAGGCAATTTGTTGTCCGATTTTTTCCAGTTGCACTACTTATGTTTAACAGAAAAGAGACACATTTTGAGGGGATTCATGCATTTTTAAATGTCTCACCTCACCTGTCTCACTTCCTCTTGATTTCCCTTTATCAAGCATACTGATAAATAAAAGCAACAGGTGTCAAATGTTTATTATGAAGAGTATTTTTTAGGGAGAGCTCAGGGCCCTTTGTGTGTAGAAAGCTTGGACACAAAATGTTCCTCTAAGTTGCCGGCTACTTTTTTGGTCCTCCCCCCCCCCTCCTCTCTTGCTCCTGCTGAAACTTGACCTCCTGTTTCTGGGTGAATTAACGGTTTTGTCAGTAGCGAGAACAACAATTTGAAGTCTGTGCGGCGAAGCTCAAGCGGCGGCAAAGTTGAGTGCGGTCAATTGAATCTCCCACATGCTTCTTCTTCTTCTCTGTGCGACGGATGGATCTCTCTGTTCACTGTTGAAGCCTTGTAAACGTGTGCGTAAAAACTCCTCTGCTTATTATGGAGCCGTGCGTAAAGTTGATTTGGAGTTTTTTTCTTTATCAGATATTTCTTTACTAAATCACAACAACATGACAAGATTTTTCTATTTATAATTTTCTATTATATTAATGATAATAATTTTAAGAAATGCTGTATTTTTTAGGAGTAGGGAACAGTTTTGTTTGCAAACGTTTTGTTAAAGTGAACGTTTTATTTTGCATCTGTAGAACAAACATTCCCAGATCTAACGCCTCTCTTAGACTCCACTCGTTTAAATAATGTTTGTGTTTCAGATTAAGTTGTCTCTTTGGTGTCTAGTGGTGTATATATAGTGAAGCTACTGATGTTGTGCGTCAACAGGTTTATCTGGCTTGGTGCTCACACACTTTCATATGAGCGTGTGCTGCGGGCACATACTGTATGTAGTTAGTCTAATAGTCTATTAGTTAACCATCTTACAGTCTGCATTGAGCTATGTGGAATAAAAAAAACCTTTTCTTTCTTTTGATCTATTATGAGTTTAACGTGACTCAGTTTCGGAACCACCTTTTTTGCTTTGTGTTTTTTTTTTTTTTTTACTAGCTGTTTGCCGTTTGCTTCTTTTTCATGTTTCAAGTCGCCAGAGAGACTTGTGTGACATTTGAAATATGAGACTGGCCGTATTTACTGAGTTGGACAATACACGAGAACCACATGAAAATCAAAATAAGTAGGATGCGGTTAAGAGCTGTGCTTTCATTTATTGAAGTCCGTACAGATGTTTTGCATAAAGCCGTTTTTTGGGGGGTAATGAGTGGGGGGGAGCATGTGAACGAGAGCTGAACCTGGTTGGCTTAACTTAGACAGGATTCATGCAGTAACCACGAATAAACACGGGAGAGGCTGCAACGGTTGCAGAAAGTAGCCCTGTAGGAAAAAAATGGATGATGGTTATGCCCACATTCATTACTTTATTTTAGGCTATTGTAACTGGCACAAAGAGGTTATTCCAACAAGAGGTTTTTCTAGCCATGTTGTGATGAAGGGGAAAAAAAAGGATGTTAACACCTGTTGATTTGCCTCATGAAGCCATATAGTGCTCCACAGACAGACTCAGGAAAGGAGGACGGTCTGCAGGACAGATAATAATGCACTATACTCACTTTTAACAGTCTCTTATATTCACTTTTAACAGTATCTTCTGCACTATACTCACTTTTAACAGTCTCTTCTGCAGTATATTCACTTTTAACAGTCTCTTCTATACTCACTTTTAACAGTCTCTTCTGCAGTATATTCACTTTTAACAGTCTCATCTGCACTAAACTCACTTTTAACGGTCTCTTCTGCACTATATTCACTTTTAACAGTCTCTTCTATACTCACTTTTAACAGTCTCTTCTGCACTATACTCATTTTTAACAGTCTTTTCTGCACTGTATTCACTTTTAACAGTCTCTTCTGCACTATATTCACTTTTAACGGTCTCTTCTATACTCACTTTTAACAGTCTCTTCTGCACTATACTCATTTTTAACAGTCTTTTCTGCACTGTATTCACTTTTAACAGTCTCTTCTGCACTATATTCACTTTTAACGGTCTCTTCTATATTCACTTTTAACAGTCTCTTCTGCACTATACTCATTTGTAACAGTCTTTTCTGCACTGTATTCACTTTTAAACGTCTCTTCTGCACTATATTCACTTTTAACAGTCTTTTTTGCACTATACTCACTTTTAACAGACTCTTCTGCACTATATTCACTTTTTTAATAGTCGTGTATCACAGCTGTTACTCTGCACTATATTCAGTTTTAACAGTTTTATTCTTCATCTCCTTGTATTTTTATATCTGGTATATTTTTTTGTACTTTGCACTACTAACTTTTTTTACTGCCTTTTTACTAACATGTTTTGTATTATGGAACTGTAATGCTGGAAACTTGACTTTCCCTCGGGATTAATAAAGTTACTATCTATCTATCTATCTATCTATCTATCTATCTATCTATCTATATATATATTGAGAAATATTTATAAAATAGCACAGATTGTATATTTGTATTGAATCACTCCATCCATCAGCCTGTTTTCCATCTTTGTGGATCCGCGCTGAAATGCAATCATCACCCCACAGGACACCAGCACCAACCACTCCAACCAACCAATTAAAATCCGATTAGGAAACATCTTAGTTTGCAGTGAAAAAGTCTGTAACCTTTCTTCGCCGAGGTCACCCACCTAATAAGATCCATGGCCTATAGTGAAGCCTATAGTGAAGCCGCAGACCTTCACAAATGCTCCTGGCGACCGTCCGTGGCCCCGGAGACCTTTTTGGCATCCACGGCGGTTTAATTGGTCACTGTATTTAAGAATAAAGGTGGGATTCCAGTTAATTAGTGGAGAAGTGAACATTATATGATTTGCTCCCGGCCCCTTGGTTTGTTAGCGCAGGATTTGGGGCTGGATCAGCTTTTGTGCTCGACAAATGAGAAGTGAGTAGCGTGGTGCCGACGCACAGTGTCGTTTTTGTGGACTGGCGACAGTCTCGATTCATGGGAAAAACTTAAAGGAGACCCGCGTTATCACAGGACCTCATTATCTCATGTCTGCAACCATCTTTTGGGAGCAGGCCCTAATCAAAAGTGGCACAGACCTACTTTGCAGAACTCTGGTAGAATAGCCGCCTCTCTCTCTCCCTCTCTCTCTCTCTCCCTCTCTCTCTCTCTGCAAACACACACACATGCATGCACACATGCACACACTTTGCGTGATGTGGGGTGGCGCATGACAATGTCAAAAACCCTTTTACAATGATTGTGCGCGCAAAGATTCATATTTAAACACGTCCGCCAGGTAGTATAGGCCCACATACAATTATTGGTTTGAATGTATGTTATTCTACTTAGTTTATTTTTTATTTTTCGTCAGACCAACTTTTTTTTGCAATGCTACTCCTTCCACATTTTCAACATAGAAACTCTATTCAAACATCAAAACGTGCAGCTCAATTAGGACATGATGGATATTACGTTATCTCATTCATAACTTTAATATTTTCAGAATTATTAACCATAATTCATCAAAAATTCTCCATTGAAATGAATGGAAGAAATGTTTAAGAATTTAAACATTTTCAAGCTTTTTCAACTCTTCACTGCTCATTCATACTTTCACCTATAAAAACTCCATTCAAACTGTAAAATGTTCCACATCTTAGAACAGGAAATCTAGGGATTCACCTATTTTTTCAAAATAAAAGCCCAAGGATGTAACTTTCTTGACAGGGAACTCAGAACTAAATATTTATAAGGCTTCAGCTGCTTTTCATGCAATTACAACTTTTATTTACTGATTCATAATCTTTTGATTCTGACTATGTATCATTCTTCATACACATCTTCTATACACTATTGGTATTATTCAACTTTTCAATGATATTCATACAAATTAAACCAATTCCCACTTTTCCAACTATTCCTACTTCTTCATCTTCTACTCACAACATTTAAGCCAGCATTACAGCTTATAGTGTCAGCTCTTCAGCATCTAGCATTCACACCGTGATTTCTTCAGAAATTGCTTTTGTAGTTTATGTTAATATTCTTTCTTAACTCTCTATTTATTGTATTATAAGTTGTATTCCAGTTTACAACTCTCGGCTTTAGATAAAAAAAAAAAAAAAAATGCGCAAAAAGTTTTTAAATGTTAGTGTCTGAACCCTCCACTTGTATTCTGAGGAGCTTATAATAAGCGTTTTAAGGTAAATAGCTAAGAAAATTAATTTCACCATTATTAATCATATTATTATTTTTTTCTCAGATATTGACACGTTTAGTTACATAAATTATTATTTCCTAACCTTTTAAACATTCACAACCACTACTACACAGTGCATGACAATGACAACTGCGCGCCCCCGAGGCTGTTTCTGTGCACAAGACCAGAGAGCGGTGGTTTGTTTACTCGGCCATAAACCATTTATTTACCTTCAGGTGAGTGTCGCAGAGAGTGCAGAGTAAAGATCTTAGCAGAGATTTACACCTGTCTCTCTGCTCAAATAGAGAAGCCTATAGCCTACAGAGATGGCCACTGGAGCCAGCTTGTCTGGGGCTCTGCTAGACAGCCAGCCCACCACCACCCCACCTCCTCCTCTTCCTCCTCTTCCACCGTGGATTAAACAACATCATAAAAAATGACCATCAACGCGCGCACTGTAAACAGATTACTCTGCTCGGCGCCTGGCGCACAAACTCCACGCTGAAGGCAAAAAGACGCGTCCAGCAGCAGCAGCAGCAGCAGCAGCAGCCACGTGGAGAGCGTGGCTCTGCTCTGCTCTGCTGCTTGGTCATCCTTTATCAGCCACTTCTCTGGACACTTCCCAGTAAATACTGGAAGAGCGTTTGATGTCATGGCTGCTCTTGGGAGGCTGCTGAGGGACATTTGTTACAAGATGACATTTCTCCACAGACCTTTTTCTCAGAACATCCACAGCTTGTTTAATAGATCTTTATCTATTTTAAGATGCACCTTGAGCCCTGAAAATTTAGAGATCTTAATCGGAAAACATCTCACCAAGCTTAAATGTCATCTCTCTTCATCATAAAATACACACATGAACTATACAAACTCCTTTTGACCCTTGTTTTACCTGTTGCTGCGTTCCTTCTCATAAGTGATGAGGCTTGATTAGACACTCTGCTGCCATGATGGGTGTTACAATATGTCAAAGTGTCCTTAAAATACTCCTTTTCTCTCATTGAAGTATAAGATGCGTGTACTGTTCTGCTCCGAAACCTTGTGATATATCCATTCATCACATTAGAGCACAAGGGGTGTCATTAGTGCATTACTCAGGTAATCAGCCCTTGAGAACTAAATTGTAAATGTCTCTCTACCCTTTTAGTCACCGTCTCATTTCAGGTTGATATGCCTGTTCTTCCTCCTACATATATCACCGGTTGGTTGTTCACATGCAGGTATTAGCAACAGTTAGTGAAGGCTGGATTTCAACAGGTGACACTTTGGGTTTAGTTTCACCCTCTGATTCATTTCTCACTGATTTATTAAAATCTTTCTTCCTTCTGTTTATTAGCACAGCAGTTAGAATAGTCCATCCTACCCAGAGTTGGGATGAGAATAACTCTGAAAATACAGATTGTGTGATGCCAGATAGTGTGTGAAAACAAAGACAAAATGTGAAAAAATGTTCACCAGGGAGAACTAGGCCACACAATCAAAAATGAAATCTCAGTTGAAAGGACAAACACACACACATACACACACGTATCAACATCTATTTTTCCCTCTCAACGCACACGTTTGCCTTCTTTCTCTCTCCCTCTCTCCCTCACACACACATTTATACACAATTTGCATGCACACACACGCTAGCACTTCACTCCAGTGGTCACTTCGTTGGTCAGCCAGTGAATTTCACGCCCTATTGATGAGAATAATCTCCCTCAGTGTGAGGAGCGGCGGTGTGGAGATCCTGCCTGATTTCTGCAAATTAAAGTCTTAACACGCGTGTTGTTCTAAATCAGGTCTGCAGTCACTCAAGTCATCAGGCTGTCAGCGTCCACACGCTTATAGCTCCTCCATGAATATCCTGGATTTTACGCAGAGTTTTTTTCTTACAGTTGTCTTGTGTTGCTCAACTGCTGTACGCTGCACTCTTTATTTCCTCTGATCTCTGGTGGGTTTTTTTCTTTCCAGCGAGGATGCTGACTCACTCATGGCAGATACATTTGTCTAATACTTTATTCTTGCAATATGGGTCATGGGCCCCCTTTTAGTGGCTCTTTGTGTGACAATGTGAGAGCGTTTAGATGAGCCTGGGTCACAGGGGCCAGAGTGTTTTATTCAAATTAGGTCTGGAGCTTACAAAAGCCCCCATATGCCATCGTAACTAACATAATATCCCATCAAATAGTTTATTTTAGATAACGTCACCTTAACAGTGGCTTAAAAGGTGAACCTTCATGTGTACAACAATGGTTTGTTTAAGCAAAATCCCAGTTTAAACACACTAAAGAAGCATGATTGATTATTTGCTGAGTGAGCAAGCATAGATCACAATTATTAGTCCCCTTTGGTAATGGAGCAGCTTTTAGCTTTAACCAATATATAGACGTCTCTGGTGGTAAATTATCCTGAGAGATCCCAACTTGTGAAATTTTGATTAAATAGTTTTATCAATATAGATGCATCCTGTTGTTGCAGATTCTGCTCAAAGTTAACAGCGCGCCCCTCGTCATTTTTCCACTTCTATCATCGACTCATTCAAACATTCAACTCAGCGTTTGACGTGTGTATGTTATTCCGAGAAGGAGGCGTATGTGCAAGTTGGAAAATTATAAAAGGAAGCCTTCCATCCAGTGCAGCCATCAGGGAATACAGAGAGGGAGGCAGCGGCAGCAAATCAAGAGCGCTGATTTCCAAAATGGCTCGGCCATTGAATGACAATAGCCAGGCCCCCGCCGCCTGTCTCTTTTTCTTTCACTGCTGCAGACTACAAAAAACTAACATAATAAAGCGGGCAGAGAGAAAATGACCAAATGTGATTTATTCTGATTTGAACAAATCATTGTGATTTAAATCTGGCAGGAAAAATGTCCACGGTAACTGGGTTTCTATAGTCGTCTGATTTTAGTGTGACTTTTTTGTTGTTGTTGTGTTTTATCGTTACTGAAAAACAGGGGTTTTAGGGTCCTACTACGATATCGGCACATGTTTTGCAACCACTGCTTCTTTCCTGTGGAATTCCAAACGTTCCTGTCAGTGGGAATATATACTCTGAAGTTTATTGCATTTATTCTAGAAGATAGCATTTATAAAAATACATCATTCAAATGTTTATGGAGAGCACTGACAGGTTGATGCAGCTTTGGGAGGCATTTTTGAAAGGCACAGCACAAGATTAACCATTTCAATATTTAATGCTTATACATAAAATTGTATGGTAGTTATCAAAATGTTTGTTTTAATCTAATTGTTTTCCCTATTCAAACACTAAACACCTGATGGCAGAAGTATTGCAATTGTATTTTTCTCCAGATAACCACACTTTCACAATCAATATTTTTGGGATTATTATCCAGAAATAGAGATTTTGTCCATTCAATAAAAAAAAAGAAAAGTAAATTCATTATCAGTGTGCTGCGCCTAACAATGTTTTCATCATTCCTCTAATATATGGCAGAGTCAGTGAGCAGCCCTACATATTCTCTCATCCGTCAAGGAAGGGAAGATTTTTTTCAATAAATAATTCACCACTGATAGCCAGCCCTAATGCCTACATGAACAAATCTCTCAGTTACAGCCATCTTGGGAGCAAGCCAGTGCAAGAGCGTACTTAATAAACAAATACAGGGCCTGACAAGCTCTGGTTTCACTGATGTCTTTCCGAGAGGAAAGTATTTGAAGACAGTCGGTGAAACAACATCCTTTCTGTGGGTGAAGGTTTAGGGGTCAGGTGTGGGTTATTGCTGCATTGTTGCCGCTGATACTCTGGAGAGATTTACTGTCCGTTTTACACAGGGCGTAATTTAAGTTTTCTTTTAGAATCATCTGACATTTATGCTCCAAAATGTTATGATCTTGCACCATTTAGTGGGAGTTAAATGTCAAAGGACACATCAATAGAACACATAAAATATATAAAATAATTTCCCGTCTGAGCACAGGTATATCTCTAGACTGGCTTTTTGAGCATGTTGTCCTCTGTGTCCACTTCTAGGACCAGGGCTGAGTCAGTATCGCAGTCTTGCATCGACCACATGTTCGCTGGGACTAGAAACATGATCCAGACATGATTCCCCTAACCCGGCCCTTAGGGTGAAATGTGTGTGTGTGTCTGTGCAACATCTTCTCACGGATATGTTCTCGTCATACACTACAAACAGTAACCACCTTATGTTTGTGTAGCATTACAATGAATTTGTATTTTAATGTTAAGGTCAAACAATTAAAGGGTCATTTTTGGGGGGTCATCCTGGTTGAGCCAACTCCTTTTGGTGTGTTCAAATCAGACGGAAAATGTATTTTTGTACAAATTTCCAGTGTGATCAGGCTGTGTATGTGTGTGTGTGTGTGCGTTTGTAAGCAAGGTGTATGTGTGCCACTGCACGTAGATGTCGGCCAGTTGTTTAGCCCATCTGTGTGTCTGCTGCAAGACTCCCTACATGAAATATTCAAGGTCCAGTGAAAATTGATCTGCTGATCTGAAGTCTGTTTTTCTCTCTCTCTCTCTCTCTGACCAGATCCCCGTGGAGCTGCCTCCAAGAAGGATCCTAATATCACGTATCAGTTAGATGACCAAGTTCAGGGCCTGCTGCAGCTCAGCGCCGGTTGCTCGGATCAATGGAATACTGCTGGGGATACGACGCACCACACCCACATCCTGAGCGGACCCTCTGATTGGACGACGATCACATGGACGTCTTGACCACTGCCACGGCTTTCATGCAAATTGATGAAGGTAATTTTAGCCCCTTAAGTGAAATTTGATTTGCGTTAAGAGCTCTTGCTGCTTTTTCTTAATGTGAAATGGTTTTGATTAATAGCCGGGGAGTCTATGGAGAAATATCATCAAGTGCAACAGTTTAATGCATCTCCTCCACTAAATTAGTGGTGCTGCTGTTTGTTATCTGGGTTTACTGACAGTCTTTTAGCCAAGAAATAGTTCTTCCACTCAAAAATACACATGTATTTACAGTAACTAGGCTACAGATCAACTGCTACCAACACCTTCCTAATCGTAGGCCTATAGGTCATTTAATCCCCAAACACTCATAACACACTTTAAGCCAAAAACCCAAACACACAGCAACTAAATGTTATCAGCAAACAAGCCCTGCCGTACCATTGTATCCACCTACCCAGACCGTAGCTGTTACGTGCTCTCCTAAATGTCTGCGACACTTCACCTCACCTCCTCAGAGCGGCACAGCGCTGCACCCTGACTAAATGAAAAACAATCTGAGGAAACGGGGAACAATCCGAGGCAGGCTCCAGCGGGCTGCCATAAAAAGAGGGGCTGCCTCTCCAGCCTCTCCCTAGTGCCTTCAGCTTTAACTCTATGGGCTGATGAAAGATCAATGGGCCGACTGGGCAGCCGCTGCTGTGCCTGCTGTCCGCCGCAGCACCAGGAAGCGAGCCAATTACAAAACACCAGGAGAAAAAAAAGGGAAGAATGGGAAAACCCTCGATCTTTGCGGGTGAATATAGTTTTGTATGTTTTCCTGTTATCTCTCACATAGTCCAGCCTATGGCAGCCAGACTTCAAGAAACGTTGACTGTTTCCAGCCCGTGGATCATATTCCAAACTCATTTTAACCCTGATCTCTCCCTGCATCCCCCACCTTTCCTACCTCACCCTCTTTAACACCCCTTTAACCCTCCGCCCCCGGCCTCCACTCCAGATCTGTACCAGCTAACCAGCCCCCTGGATCTCCGGCAGGAGTAATGGGGGGGTTGGCGCTAAGAGTTTGGTGCAAACACGCAGCAGCAGACAAACAAATCATGTTAAGTCTCTGCTGCCACGGCTGGCAGCACACTCAAAGGGGAGCCGGTGCCCTGCCAGGGAGGAGGGTGCACCCATTTTCCCAGGGAGGGGGTGAGGGTGAGGGTGAACACGAGGGGAGGGCAGCATGGAGGGGGGGACGGAGGGGAGGGAGGCCTGGTCCTTATCGAGCCCGTATCACAGACACCTCCGCCCCTCCTGGCAGGAATGCATACAGCCCCTGTGGGAGGAGAGAGGGAGAAGAAAGGAGGAGGAGGAAACAAGCAGACATTAAGAGGGGAAGTAAAAAGGGAAAGAAAAGAACGAGTGAGGGGAAAGTGAGTGACTGAATGAAGGAGGGAGACACACAGAAAAAGACCTGCCCAGCTTAGGAGAGGGAGTGTCTCTCTGAACACACAGACAAAAACACACCAATCACAGCACTCAACACACCCTCAGTGGATTGAGAGCACCGCTGGGAGAGCACATTGGAAAACAAACAGGGCATTAGGCTGCTTAAATACCATTCGAACCATGCAACTGTGGTTATCATTACGTCAGTTCAGTCACAGCTTTAACGCGAAGCGTGTCACCGATGACAGCTGAGGAGAGATCCGAACGCCAGTAGTGTGGTTAGAGGTGTTAAACTTGATGTTGTTAGACTGTCACAAAATGTTACAACTATGTGTTGTTCTTGGCTGTGTGTTCGGGTCATGAAGTACAATCAAAGTGGCTTTACTGGCATGAAAGTTTCAAAAAACAATGTTGCCAAAGCATCAAAATAAACAATAATATTAATATGAACAAATTAAGAATGAAAAAAAATATATAATCCCTGAAGAGTGTTTTTATGTATTTGTTCTTGAGTGATATTTTTACCCTCTTGTTGTTCTCCAAAACACTAATCTCAAACACTTCCCTTATGAGACCTTAGTGCACGTGTCAGGTATCATGGTTGCAACTATTCCCTCTCAGGGATATTGAGTGTATAAAGATCCTCAATTATTGGATTGTATAATATTTCCGCAGCCTCTCCTGGGATGGAAATATTTATTTCTAAAGACTATAGAGAGGCAATTGTGATCTTAACGTGGCATTCCTGCACGCTGGCTGCGAGGCTCTCTGCGGTTGTGTGTCAGGCCTAAAGAACAGATTTTGTCAGGTGGAGAGCGGGGTTTAGGGGTTCATTTACAGTTCATGCAAGAGCATTCCATGCAATCTTTACGTTTCCATTCACCCTCACTCTCTCTCTCCCCCCTTTCCTCCCTTCTCTCCTCCGCTTTATCTTTCTTTTTTCTCTCCTTTTGAAATGCTAATATCTGCGGACGGTTATTCCTTCGCTGTTGACACAATTCACTTTTCAGTTCAAAATGTTTGACATACATTTACTCGGCATGATTTTGCTGAATGCCCCGCAGCGATGCTTCCATGACGGAGATGTGAGTCACGCAACAATGTACGTACTGTAACTTCTGTATTCTGATCCCTGATTACTCCTGAGTGTCTCTGAAATGCACTGCTGTCTAGGGCCAACTCTTCCGGCCGACGCAATACTAGTGCAGCTCGGTAACCCCCTTCTTAACACTTAAAACAACAAGTCTAACAAAGAAGATAGAGAGTGTCAGACAGACAGGCATGCTGGCGGGCAAGTACTTTGTTTTCACCAGCCAGAGAGTCAGTTGTTCAGGCACCTCAAATTAGTTAGTTTGAAAATAAAATGCTTACAACGCAGAAATGACATGGATATTGTTCTTTAATTTGTGGCTAAATAAATAATAGTGAATAATAAATATTCACTAATGTGCTTTATTTTTTACACTATGAATAACTCTATTGACATAATAATACAGAGAGGAGAAATTATATTAATGGTGTACTAAAAAATATAATAACATTGTGCTGAAGTGGAACGCTTCCTTTGCTGAGAAGATACAACTTTTGGACAAATAGAATAATTAATTTTAAATTAACATAATTAATGTCCTTAAAAATAGCATTATGATTTAATAGGTAGCCCTTTTTTTAATATATCTTCTTTTATCTCTAAGTTAAATATTAACCTGGAAGTACTCCACCAGACAAAAATTATAGTAGATTTTCAATAGTGAGCTCTGTGGTGATACTTGAATCATATCAGGATAAATGAACTACTGTACAATTTTATAAGAATACTTCAGTAGTTTTTGATATCTTTCAATTGTATTTGAAGTTTATTCAAGTTTTAATGAAGTATTGCCAAAAGAAATTTAAATTTTATGTTTTGTTTTTCTAATTTTGCCACTGGAATTAGAAAATGCATTTATTATGCAATACCATGAATTATTTGTTGTGTGTTTTTTTGTTTTTAACTGAAACTATCAATGCCCCTATCACTACAAAAATGCAAAATCTTACCAAGTATGTTTGTCTAATTACTAGTCAAAATATCTCATAACACTCAATATAAGACACAATCACCTATTTCAGTGAGATATAGGGATGATATATATATATATATATATATATGTATATATACTGTATATGTATATATATATGTATATGTATGTATATATATATATTTATATATATGTATATACGTGTGTATATACATATATATATATATATATTTTTAGACAATGCATCTTGAATATCTTAAGCAAAGAAAATACTACTTTTTAGAATTACAGTCTTGTTATGACACAAAGCACTTCATAATACTAGGGAAATAGAGATATGTTCCCACCTACTTCCAAGATCTCTTATTATCTTGAAAGGCACTGGCCGATTTTTTATTTAATTATTTTTATTTAATACAAGCAAAAACCTTGTATTCATTGTGTTTTACTTATTTTTGGAGCAGAATTTTTTTGCACATAATCATGATAGAAAAAGTTATGAATCACACTACCATCTACAACATTTTTGAGTCAACCAATATTGATGTCTTTTAAGTTTAATATCTGTTAGTTTTACCAGTATATATATAAAAAAAGAAAAGTGCTCCGTTGCTGAATGAACTAGCAGAAGTACGTGGATGTAACATTTTCTCAGGCTTTTTCTTCCTTTTCTCGCCGAAATGGGAAATATTCCCGGCTCGGAGCCTCGGCCCGGCTCCATCTGTTTGTCTGACCAGAGTGGCAGCGAGGCTAACTTATTGCTAGCACATGTGACCGGGTGAGTGTGTAGTAGTGCCACGGCCTATCAGGCAGCATCCCCTTTGCCTATCAGCCCCCCCCAACTTAGATGGATCTCTACCTTCATTAATGCAGGCCCACGGCAAGCGCATGTCTCCACATGTTAACACGAGACGCAAACATCTGGCTTATTTTGAATGTTGTGGGTCCCCTTTCCTCCCTTAAACGTTTGCCTGCGCTTTTCTGGTGTCCTACTAGGGGCAACTCACATTTAGTCTTTCTAGAGGAGAGGAAGTGGTGCTGGCGTTGTTGTGGCGAGGGACTTCAAAGAGGTTGGGACGTCAGTCATGAGCGAGCAGAGGGCAGAACCTGGTCAATGACAGGGATTTATCGTCTAATAGCCCCTCTGGGGGGACTTCAGGTCTAATTTCAGAGGTGCTGAAAGTAGGATTTTATAGAGTAGGCAATGTCCTTTTTTGTTTCCCGTGCTTTTTTCATTAGACAGAGACTAATTGCAATGATAATGGGAAAGTTAATATCTGTTTTTCACAGAAACATTGTTAAATCACATATTCATAACTTGAACTTTGTGCGTAAATTCATGATATATTCCTTATCTAACCTGGAGATGACGTCACCCGGGGATAGCCTATAACAGCCGGCCGTAACTCCAGTTCACTTTAATATTGATGTCTCCGTCCCCTTGTCTCTCCATCAGCAATATATTTAATGGTCACATTCTGTGCTTATTCAGCACAAGAAAAACGAGAGCAAGGTAAACATGCCAACTCGAGAGCACAAGACATTAGTCTTGCAGCTTGAAATAACCGGATTGCATTTAATGAGACGTAAGTCGAGAGGGCAGACATTTGTTTTGTTCCCGACCGCATGTGCCGAATTAACTGACAAACAGTGAACTTCTCAGACTTTGGGACTGCATCGTGTTCCAACAGCCATCAATACAAGCTCATGATCTGTAGTCGTTGTCAGTCGGGAGGTCGTTTAGGAGAAATGCACATTTAATGGCTTGATCCATTGTGATTGGAGTGGTTAATTGATGATCTGGTTGTAAATTTCTGTCTCATGGCTGTCACTATCTCTCCTCCCCTTCTTTCATCGTTCCCTCTGTTTATCCTTCTTTGTCTCTCCTCTCCGCTGCCCCTCGTATCCATGTTTCTCTTGATCTGTCCCTTCTCTTATCAATCGGAAAAGGCAAATGCTCTTGAAATATTCACAGTTGAAATCCATCTAATTGACCGGTTGAAATTCATCTCGTGGAATTATTCACATTTATGCAGCGGGAACTGTTTGTGTTGGCTGCCAACCAACGGCAAGCTCTGAGCATGCCAGAGTTGGAGGTTGTTGAGGGGATGCCGGGGTGCTGCTGCTGCTGCTGCTGCTGCTGGTGGTGCAGATGTGCCGCCTAATTACAGATCCCACCATGCGGAAACTATTCTTCTCAACCATTTCAAAGCATCTGCAATAGGTGTCACTGCAAGGTTAAACCAACTTCAAAATGCAAGTCCTGTTTCCATTCCTCGCTGCTGAATTGACTCCGTAGTGTTGTGCGCCCTCGGAAAGAATGTGCATAATACTGGGTTTCACTACAAATGGTCATTTTTGTGTCAGTATCGCAACCAGTGATTCAGGTTGAAGTATATTGCCTGGAACCTTGTAATAGTATTTCATTTTCAAATTATTTTATGATGCTCTGAAAGAAGTCCCCTTGTGTTTATGGTTAACTAACGACAGAGAACTGAAAACCGACCTGATTACATCTCATGCTGATTTGGATGCTTTCTGGGAAGCTATTGATTTAGTCAATTGCAGTAGTTAATGGTGTCTTTAGATGCTAATTGAAACCTGGAAAAGAAAGTATAAGGTTTCATATTCCTGTAATAACGGTGCAAACTAAACAGAGGGAAGTTATTACACTTATTAATCACTCAATGTGGCCCTTAACACACATATTTATTGTAAAAATTGCTGTGAGAGCTCAGAATGAAATACCCTTTATGCTTTTAAAGCTTCAGCAAGTAACAATATTTTGGCATCATTGGGCAAAAACTAGCATATTGTAATTCAAGTGTTCTGAGAGATAACTTGACTTCTGCACCTCCTCATGGCTCTGTTTTCAGGCTTTAAAAAAATCTCACCAATCACATAAAAACAACTTTTTTTTTATCATATTTGCTCCAGTTCTACCCACTGCTGCTTTAACAACACACCAACAGCGGTTTGATGCTGAAATTCAGACAAGGTGACACTTATAAGTGGTGGACAGCTGAGTAAAGAACTCAGAGCTCTGATCACTGGACGGACGTGACGGATCAAAGGCTGAAAAATATACAAGGTCATAGGTTCTGGAGTATAGCAGTATATTATAGCGTAAAGCATCTGTTTCTGAATCTATCAGCGATTGTCCTTTCAGACATTTCTGAAAGCCTTCTTTTACCTTGAGAACTTGTCAAATCTATAGCAACTTCTTGCTCTTACTGTTTACTCATCACTGTTATAAGCTTACAGAGATGAGATCCTTGTTATTTTTCCAAAATAGAAAGCAAGCTGCGTAGTAAGTTAGTCCCCAAAGGTAGGCCCATCTAGAGTTGATCCGATACAGATACCAGTATCGGAAATGCGTCCAATACTGCCCAAAATTCGGGATCAGGTATCGGCGAGTATGCCAGTCTATGCAACAATCAGGTATCATAATTTATTAACCACGAAAAAAATCAACTTGTTAAACCGGAAATCAATTCTTCTTTGCCGCGAAATTGTTATTTATTCCTTATTTATGTTCTTTGTAACTGACAAACTGAATAATAAAAGAAAGTTCTATTGCATTGCAAGGGTTTAACCTGAGCCAGGCTATACAACAATGATAGTGATCATATCACATCCATACATGATCAGTAGTCAACAGCTGTTTAAGAAATGGAGCAAATATGATTTAAAAAAGTTATTTTTTTAAAAAACGGTCACTATATCCTGACAGTAGTACATGAGACAGGTAATCTGAAAAAATTCATGTGCCTCTGTGTCCTCTGGTGTCCTCCGTTGCTCTTAACGGCATCTGCAAGATTTCACAGACCGGAGGAAAACAAGCAGTAAGAGCTGATCAAATATGAATCAATATTCTGTTACTGTCATGCCTATTTCTCACCTCAAATGTTTTCAGATACATCTTGTAGTGTACTGTTTAGCTGTAAAATGAGAAAGTTTGTGACCCGGCAGCCATGTTGAGATCTGCTGAGGAAATACCAAGCACCGCCCACCAGCCGAAGCACAGCCAATAGGAACACTCTCTCTCTGAAATGACCTGTGATTGGCCAAGGTTTTTGTCACGGGCTAGATTTTTTTTAAAGCCTGTAAAGAGAGCCATGAGGAGGTGCAGAAGTCTAGTTATCTCTCAGAACACTTGAATTACAATATGCTGAAAGGTTATTATGGGATTTTTGCCCAATGATGCCAAAACTATACTGCCTACTGAAATTTAAATTTTCTTTAAATAATAATAAAAGTAATAACTATATATTTTTTTTGTAACACTGGCATCGGATCGGTACTCGGTATTGGCTGATACGGCAAATTCAGGTATCGGAATCAATATCGTCAAGGAAAAAATGGTATCGGAACATCTCTAAAGGTATCCGTAATGATCCGTAAGAATGTGTGTTTCCTACACTGAATACACCGAATTTGTTGCTTACGCATGGCTATCCTGTTGGGTTTGAGCTTGTCTAGGTTTTGCCATGTATATTTGTCTTTCTCTCTTTCTGTCACATTTTCTGTCATAAATCATTTGGAATTATATAAGCCAAATTATGCTTTTTCTGCATTTTGTGCACAGTGCGAGCTTGAAGTCCATTTTTAGGAAGCTGAGAAAGAGACAGCGACAGTATTTGTGTATAAGTAGGTGTATTTGTGTGTGCAGCCCCGTGTCTGGCCAGCCATGGCCACATCTGTTTGTCATGTTAGCACTTAAGCGCCTGCAGGAGCCACGATACTAAGTGGAGACAGAGTCCTCTCTCCCACTCTCTCCATCTCCTCCCTCTCTCCTAATTACATTTGTTCATTAATCCATTTTCTGCCCACTTCTCTTTCTTGTTTATGTTCGTGCTCCAGTGGGCTTTTGCCTCCTCGAACCAGCAGACAGTGACCTTTAAGGAGATGCCAAAAGACTCTGTAAGACAATGTTACCCCTTCACCCTTTCAGCATGCACACACACACACACACACACACACACACCGACACACACGCGCACACACACACCCTGCCCAGTCACATCTTGGCCCCTCAGTATCCCCTCAGGCCATCTCCTTCAGAGAGGCTAATGGAGTTAGCCTAATGTCTGCACAGCGCCAGCCATAAAACTGATTTGAGGCTAAAGGCTTGGTGCCGAGACCACCACTCTGCCTACAAAAAAGAGATGTGAGTGAGATGTTAAAAGAGAGCAAGTGTATCTTTAGAGGAAAAGAGGCTGGGGAGGCGGCGGCGGGGGGCAGGCTGGCGTAACTAAGGCAACTGCAGACAATCTAATTGGTATTGACATCCTTGTCTCGGAGGAAATTTGACATCTAAGGGCAAATCATTCTATTTAGTCGCCTGAATAGTCTCCAAGGCGGGGCCTGAGGAGCACAATCGCGCTGTAGCGTTGTTCTGGTCCTCATGTCTGGGCCAGCTCTGCCACGCAGCAATCGATCCTAATCTGATCGGGGGGAGGGGAGGAGGATAAGCGCTACTGGGAGAAAAAATGACAATAAAATCAAAAGCTCTGTTGGGGTAATATTTAACAAGAGGGAGTACAATTGGGCCCTGCCGGGGCGGCAGCCTGTAATGCACTTGTGCTGCTGTAGCATGGTTAATGTATAGAAAACCCCGGGAGTAATGGCTCTTCAGCCAAGGTGGCCGGGCTTCAAAGAAATCTGCTTGCTTTAGCTAAATGACTGCCAGGCTGCGTCGCCAAAGACCTTCATTCTGTTAGAGCATCAAATATGGCCCCCGCTCAGGACACACAGACACCCTGATTTTATTATCCTCACTCCCCTGAGAAACTCATCTCATCCCTCCTTTTTGTTTGTGTGACTGACCATCAATGTGAAAGAGTAAAGTGGTGCTGTCCGTCAAAAGGCGCACGCTGCCTTTTCTTAGGTCAAAGAGGAGTAAAGGGTATCTGCGGCGTCTCCGCACTCTGACAGCAGCGACAGTGGTGCTTTAGGCGACAGTTTTACGTTAACTGGATGCATCCGTTTTTACAGTTATAGTAAGAATGCTTAGTTTGTGATGAAGAACTTTTTCATTTTGAGTTATTTGTTCTTTTATCTGTCTATATCCCTAAAAGCCGAGCCTGTTCGAAAATAACGTTCATGCAATAAACTTGTCAGAATTGTAGATGAAAGTTTTCAAAATTCAGACTTTGTCTTTAGAGACATTCTTATGGCAGCTGATGCAAGGCAATTTCCCCCAAATCAAGCCATCAATCTCTAGATTCTGACTTAAATCTTTGGCCATGTTCGGATGCATCTGGAAATCCCATCATGTGTGCAACATCAACAAAGTGTACGGACCTAAAAAAAAAGGCTCACAACACTCAGGTAGGTTGTATTGTGATCGCTGAAGAAGGCCATGGCCGATACTGACTGAAGCTCTTGAAAAAGATAGTAAGTAGACCTTGAGTTTACTGTGTTTTATCACAAAAATCCCCCACAAATAATATATTTTTTTGTTTTTTATCTTTTTTTATATTGCTTTTTCAGCATTTGAACAAATACAAATGTATAAACAATATTTCAAAAAAAGTAAATAAAAATAGTATAGGATAGGATAAGCGGTTATAGATAATAGCTGGACGGGTGGATAAATAAATAAAGATTAAAAAAAAGGACATGAACATTTTTCTTGGCAGTGTGTAACACAGACTGTCATGCCACAGTATTACAACTCATATTCATCCACTGAGCATAAATGATAATAGGATATATAGAGAACAAGGATGGGACACTTGAATATCAGTTGTCATGGCAATCATCTCTACTTATCACTTCCAGATAGGTACCCCAGATATTTCTGAAAACATGTAAACTATTATTCACTTTCTACAAAATGTCCTACCGTAGAATCCTTCTTCATAAAACTAAAGGTGAATAGACGCATACTTCTGAATTTCTTATTAATGAAAGGACAAACACAATGGTCCTCTGTTGTGCAGCTGTAATATAAGTTGTTCAAAACAACGGCGAACGAAGAACTTCAATTATTTGACAGTAATTCAGTGGCCTCTAATCAGGTGGACATTGTTAAGAAGTCGGTGTTATCAGGAGAGTCCCTGCTGTTTCCCTCTGTGTCTCCCAGTGATGTGGCTCTGGTGCACTCAGATTTAGACGGATCATCTTGTGTCTGCTCTTATACGTTATCTATGTGAGGACCAAATGTTTGGTTTTATTGTTTGGTTCTTTGCATTAGTTATCAGCAGTTATTCTTGAGTTTAGGTTTAGGCTTACTGGTTTTAAATTTAGCATTAGTTATTAGTAGGGCTATCAAAGTTAACGCATTAATGCAAAATCGTTTTAGTTCCACTCATTTCTTTAATGCTGCTTGTGATTATTAGGTTATAGCGGGCTCAGTTTTAAAGGTAAAGTGAAGATACTCATATCATATGAAATTAGGAAAACCTAAGGAATCCATTGGTACCAACCATTTCATCCTAGGTTGTCCCAAAGGAGGCTAAATAACACTCCAAACTTCCGCTAAATTTTGGCAAGGGAAAAACTGGCATGGCCATTTTCAAAAGGGTCCTTTGACCTCTGACCTCAAGATATGGGAATGAAAATGGGATCTATGTCTGTTGAGCTTGTGTTTGCCATGTTATGATTTAAGCATTTTTTTAATGCTAAATGCAGTACCTGTGAGGGTTTCTGGACAATATTTTTTTATTGTTTTATGTTGATAATTGATTTCCAATAATAAATATATACATACATTTGCATAAAGCAAGCTTATTTGCCCACTCCCATGTTGAAAAGAGTATTAAATACTTGATAAATCTTTTGAACAGATAAAAAAATTTGTGATTAATTTGCGATTAATCCGGATTAAATATTTGAATCGATTGACAGCCCTAGTTATTAGCATATAGTATTAGAGTTATGCATTAGTTAGGGTCAGATTTATGATTAAATTTACGTTACTAGGTTATGTTTAAGTGGTTAGGATTAGGGCTAATTTCACAGTTTGTGGCTAATTGAATACAAGTTGACTGAAGATTAAATTCGGCCCACGGAATGTAGAAGCTATGTGTGTGCACAAAAAGTAATGGGAAGTAGAACAAATTGAGTGAGGTTGTGTGTGGACATGCACGTTGGCAGACATGTGTTTGTGTGTGCATCTGTGAGACGGACAGAGAGAGTGTCTGAGTGTCTGTGTAAGTATGTGATGAGGGTGTATTGAGCTGATGGCTGCAGATATCCGTCCCAGATACTCAAGTCATAAAAGTGTGTCTCGGAGCCCCGTGGCTGTGCAGGCCCTGGTGCCTGATGTTATCACAGTGGCCACTCTATCAGGACACAAGAGTACAGAGGCATTCCTGTATTACTGGAGCTGCATGGTGCCGGGCCAGTAGCTGTGACTGGGGGCTGCGAAGGAGTGCGCTACAGGAGCACGGTTAGACAGTTGGGGAGTGGTGTGGGAGGTTGCCACATTACAGAACAGGCTGCTGAATTATTTACAGCAGGGTGTTATTAGGGCTTTGCTGTGCTGGCTTGTCAACAGCTTAACTGGACTAACAGGGCAACAAAGGGAAACTGAGAAATCCAAATCAAGTTTTGTATTTCATTATGGCCTCGTAAATCTTCGGGAGCATGACAAAGGCAGCATTCACTTCTTACTAACTTTCGTTAATCATTGGGAACAATTGGGGTTGTCAAATGGACACCTTCTCTCTTCATGATTTTTGCTCAATTAGGCAACACGTCCAGAGGGCTCAACAGTGTGTTCCAATGTACCACAAACCACATGAATCTTTCCCAAATCTCACCAGAACAAAAAACACTGTTGTCAGGAGTCGTGTTTATACTAAAAAATGCTGTGAAGTTGACATTTTTATGGATCATTTTCAGGTACAATTCTGACATATTATAGTAGATATTTATTAGGGGTGTAAGAAAATATAGAAAATATTGAAAATATAAAATATTGCGATATTATGTTTTGTAATACTGTATCAATTCTTAATAGTCAATACTTTATTTCATTTGCAAAAAGAGATGCTCCCTATCAGTGTATGTGCCCTCTCATAGTAGTGCTATGATATTACAGGGACTGTGATCAATACAAATGCAGATCCCACTGTTCGGATTGCATAAAAACGTAAACTTTTTTACTCAGATTTTATGCATATGGTGTGTTCTTTATAATATGCCAGTTTTCCTGAAGTTAAATTTAAAAAATCGCAATATATTGCCTTGCTCACAGTATTGCAATGTATCGCAATATATTGAACCGTAACCCCTGTATCATGATATGTATCGTATCGCCAGATTCTTTCCAATACACATAAAAATAATAATGATTATTGATGGACTATTGGGTAGTTTAAAGGAACAGTGTGTAAGATTTAAGGGGATCTAAGGGCAGAAATGGAATATAATATTAATAAATATGTTTTCTTTAGTGTATAATCACCTGAAAATAAGTATTGTATTTTTGTTACCTTAGAATGAGCCGTTTATATCTACACCTTCACGGAGCCAGCCGCCATGTTTCTACAGTGTAGTCCAGATCGGACAAACTACTGTGTTAACTCTTCCTGCTTGGGCCAAAGTCGATAACATTACTTATTATCAGAGTTAACCCCCGTCACTCCACTCATCCGCCGGGAAACAAGACACGGGGAATCTCTGCTGGTCTTGAGGAGCTGCAGCATTTATTTCTGCACAAACTGCAACTTCCACTGTACTGTGTCTTCTCTTACAACAACTGGCTCTAGCTAGGGCCATTCCCGTTGTCACGTCGGCCACCGTAGTTCTCCTACACATTTGGCACACGGGAGAGGTTGCAATCTGCAACCTCACCTCTAGATGCTGCCAGATCTTACACACTGGACCTTTAATATATACCAAATCATCATATTTTAGAAGCTGGTCATATGTTGTGTGTAAAATCCTAATAAGAAAAATAACTAATAACCATAGTCTTCAAATACAGTATGTAGTAAAAAACACAACATCTTCCTCTGAAATGTAGCAGAGGAGAGGTATAATGTAGAATAAAATAGAAATACTCAAGGATACAATAACCTCAAATTTGTACTTGAGCATCCACGTGGGTGTGTGAGAGAGAGAGAGAGAGAGAGAATGGGATGAAACTACAAAGAATAAGCGTTGTAACTTCTCCATTATACCTGACAGTGAGGGTTGGCTGAGGAGGCATGTTTGTAGAAACAGATGGTGGGACCGAGCATGACGCCGACTTGACAGGTTACGTCTTCATCACCGCCTTCCCCTCATTCCAACTGTCTCTCTGTTCTCTGACCAGTAGCACCTAGCAGGCCTGTGTCGCCTTAGTGCAGAAGGTCAGAGGTCACATGACAGAGACGGCATATCGTCACGGGGGGGCCTCCGTATGCCAGCAATTGTCTCTGGCCTGGATTAGTTTTTGTATCCAGTTACGGACTTTTATTCCCGTGGAGTCAAGTTCAGCATGGCACTGAGGGCCAGCAGTGCTGCTGAGAGCCGTGTGATTTATGTATCGCTGAGTGAGAGCAGCAGGTTCAAGTCAGAGGTCTCCGGGCAGGGTAGCGTGCTGTATATGTTTGTGTGTGTGTGTGTGTGTGTGTATGAGTCACTGTTGCTCTCTGCAAACATAAATGTGTGTGAATGTCTGAGAAGCCGCATGAGGGCCAACCCAAAGCTCCAGGCGGGGTGCCTCGGTCTGTTTGGCTTGGAGACGCTCCATTCGTTTGACAGCGAACATGCCTGGAAGAGTTTTGGTGCTGTTAAAATAATGGCAGGCTCCGAGAGGCGGTGTCATCTCTCTGTACGCTGTGCTCATTGGTTGAAGAGGGACACTGAGTGATGGGTTTTGACGATGGACTAACTTTTGAAATTCTGGAGATATTTTTTCTTGCCGCTTGTTAAGCGACTGATTGGCCAACTTTTCTACAACATTAATCATGTGGGTTTGGCTATCATATGTCATGCAGAAAGTGGAAGAATGCCATGCATGCAGCACTCCCAAGAACCTGCGATTTAATTACTTAGGCACTCAAGTGAGGTCACTTCCTCCTGGTAAAGGTGCCGGCCTTTTTCTGTACAGGGATCATGGTCGACTGCCAATAGCAATAACCTAGCCTAATTACAGTAGTCTGCTGATTTCAACAGTGGTGCAGTATCATAGTCGAAACATTTGCTCACTATGTAATGAACCTGCTTTTATATTTGTTGATGTTTATTTTTGGTTTATTCTTGGAAAAAATACTGATCTTCCATTAGATAACGTCTAATGATTCAACATATACTCATACAACGGTTCGTATGATATCTTACGAAAAGTTATTCCTCATTTTTTTACTAATGTCCAGGGTTTCCGTTCCAGTCTTTTCAAAATAAACTTCTGTCTTTACAGGAAACAACTTAGTTAGGTTTAGGCAACAAAAACACTTAGTTAGGTTTAGGAAAAAATTGCGGTTAAGTTACGCTACAGCGGAAGTGAGGTAAATTAAGTACAGAAGTTCTGTGACAAAAACTACTTAGTTAGGTTTATGAAGCTATCATGGTTTGGGTTAAAATAACACCGAAAGTGGCGTAACTTAAGTACGGCAGTTACGTGACCAATAAATCAACATTGAATGGTATCACACGGGGTACGAACACCAGTCTCGGGTGAAAGTCTGATGTTTTTTTATGCGTACATCAACTCCGACCTCCTCCCTATGCGTTTGACGCTCCTTTTACTTCTTGGTTCACAATTACGTGGATTACATATGAATTGATTTCATGGGATATATGCCTGAATGATTTATCACTTTTGACATAAAATCTCAAATCAACACTAAAACACTTTTGAATGAAAAAGTTGAATAGTTAAGAGAGCAAGCTGTCACAATTGGTCCAAGAATCAATTAAGACATGCTAAACACAGCCTGGGCTTCTCCGCCCGTATCCATATCCATATTCCTTTGAAATATGATGTCCTAAAGATGGAGCCATATTTATTCTCGATGGTGCATTTTGGATCCCTGAGATATTTTAAAACGGGGGGCATCTGTCCTGTGGCCTGGTCAGCCATCTGGATGAGACGGGACAGGGAGAAGATGTTAATGCACTTCGTGATGAGAAAGGAGGACGACACCTTTGACCTTCCCTAGCCTTTGACCTCTGCAGCCGATATGGAGCCACTGACGCTATGGGTTTCCTATATCTAGCATATGCCGGCCAGGACGATACGTTAAAAGAAATTCCTCATTTGCCACACACTGTTTATATAGCCGCACCCCCATGTTGTAAACAGCCAGGCTGTAAGAAAATAGATATTTACCTCACAGGCTTTCTATTTGATTAGAGAGAGAAAAATTGACATGCATATTGGATATGTTGCTGTGCTTATTGCCACAAATGCTAATGGAGAATGGCGTGTAGATACCTGAACACTGTGCACAACATAGGGTTCGTTTGTATACTGTAGTACCTTCTGTAATCATTCCCTTACATGTGTATGGGTGCACCCAGCAGAGATTGGGTGTGCACATTTTGCCAACCCAACAGAGTTTCAGTTACATATCACAGAAGCTCAGGTCCACTGCTACTGTATGTAAGAAGATCTGACTAAATCACTGCTGCATTTCCAGGAACCACCACTAGAGTGAAAAAAGCTCCCGTAGAACTCCATGTGCCTCTCTCTTGCATGATGGCGGCGACTCCTTCAGTAGCAGTGCATTTCAGTACATTGACATTTATATAGTGTTTCCCTTGGGGTGCAGCCAGGGAGCCCAGGGTGGCTGGAGTCCAGGGGCGGTGTGGTATTAAGGTGGTGGTGGAGGGGGTTTATCCCTTTACGTGTGAAGCCACGGTAGCCGAACCCTTGTCAGTGGTAGGCCAATGACAGATCACTTTTCCACGCTGAGATTTAATTAGAAATTAGAGTGCACATCACCTCTGACCTCTGGTCCTGCACCGCTCATGTCGCAGGGAAGCATATTTGTGAACTGGGACCACCAGTCCCCATTTTATATACAATAATAATGCTCCAATGAAGCTGTCAGAGCAGATGTTATGATGAGAAAATCCATGGGAATGCCAAGGATGGGAAGAATCAATCAATTCTAGGCTCACTTCAGTTTACGCAAAAGATCGTTAAAAGGTTTAAGTTCCCTCAGCTTGTTAGCTTTTAGAGAAATTCTTCTTTTTAATAAAATAAATACATTTTCAACAGATGTTTTCTTTTTCTGTTGGACACAAACAGGAATTCATGGATTTGGGCTGGATGGGTAGTGTGCTTCCTTTTAATTTAGTGTGCTATTAGCTGAATTCAGATAAGATATTTAGATAGAGATGAAAAAGCAAACAGTAGCTGTCAATCAACAACAGTAGTCCCTCCACTTCCTGCACACATTCAGCCATAGAACTGATAGCTGGCTGTCCAGGTTGCATTTCCAGTCATCTGGCCAATCCTGTGTGCTAAACATTGACCTTGTGACCTCTGCTCATGACCCTTGACCTGTGATGTTGACCTCTTGTCCAGGGGGATGGGTCTCTTGTATATCTCAACTGGCCGTCTCCATTGACTACCTGCCAGGCACCTGCTCTGAGAAATGAAGCCAAGGCGAATGCCTCTCTTGGGAGCCTTTTGGGGCTCGGCAGACAACAAGGCCTGGCCTCAGCCCTGCATTTGAATGGGCTTTGAGTGGCCCTGGTAAACCAATATCCCTAATTATCTATTGAAAGAACATTCTATTTCCTTGCCCAGTCATTACCTTGATTTCAATTGCTGAAAAGTAACATGGAGGAGCTAAAAAGAAAAGAGAGGGGATGGAGAGGATGTGGAAAAACATACATGCATGCATGTGCACGCACACGCACACTTAGAGACACATACAGAAACACAAAAGACTGTGTGTCTTCCTGATTTCATTAAGGTTAATTGTAGGTCAGAGGGAGCAGATTTGGGATATAAATCCACGATACGGGTGCAGGTCAAAGCAATGAAGAGAAATTAAACATGAATATATGGCCTTTAGCTGCATTGTACTGCAACAATAACTGCTGTTATGGGGCAGGTTGCAGGTGTGCCCCCAAATCATTACTCCATGTCAAACTACAAGAGTTTTGAGTTTAATGCTGGTATAAATATTAGGAATAATTTTCACAGAGATATGACTGGGCAATATGACGATATTTATCGTTAAAACAGTATAAAAATGTCTATCTTGTGTATTTTTCTATATTATTTCTATCGTGACATTAGGCCTATATTTATTTTTTCTCTATAATTTCACTTAAAACTGTTATGTTCATTTTGCACTCTTAAAATAAGAAAATACTCAGGTCTTTTCATTTGTCAAATATTTAATTCACACATGAGTATACAAAAATAGGCTTTACCATGTGGATATTTCATATAGACTATATATTGAATTACCAGAAAACACGCTATATCGTGATATATATCGTTATCGAGATATCGAGATGATTTTGACCATATCGCCCAGCCCTACACAGAGGCGCTCAAGATGATGCCTGCATAGTAACGTCTGGTTCCCAGTTCACACAGTATAAAATAAGGCCCATATGTCTAAGGGAGGAACAATATCAGCGATCTTTGTTTTCCATACAGCATTGAAATACGATAATTATCGTTTTTGTACGATCATTTTGCCCTCTGTATGATGTACGATCAATAATGCCAAAAGTGCCATAATGTACTATAATTTGACCATTCTGTGACGCTTGCAATTAATAGTTGGTTTCTCATTTTAATTAATTTCCGGATGAATCTTCCGAATGAATGTGTTTCACAAGCACGGCTGCTCAATGCTCATTTAAGTAGAGTTTGCACAAGATATGGCTTTGAATACACCAGTAAGCTCAGTTATTTAGTTTATGGAATATGAACAGGCTTCCAGTCGTGCTGTCTTGTAATTTAATTCTGTAATAGTAGGCTACGGACACACATCCCCTTCCATGCATCATAGTTACGGTTTGCTTTAAAAAAAATTATAGGGTATTGGGTAGATTTGCGGCCTTTCAGAAAGTTGTTTAAACATGTGTTTTGTAAAATTAGACATTTACGCCTATTTTTTCTTGCGGTCATGATTCGCGTACAATAATTTTCACACAAGATATGCAAATTTTAAATATCTGGTGCATCAGTTTAACATTTCCCATCTGGCATCACTGTTTCCATAGGGCATATGAAGAGACTAGTATGATGCTGCCTGAGCAGATGGGTAAAAGCACACTGTATAAGAGATAGCATCACCTTTCTGTGTGACTTTAAAGGTGTATGTGTGACATGGATGATACATGAACCTCGCAAGATGCACATGATTGGCATGTTTGCAGCTGAGAGTTTGGTCTCCTGATGTTGTGCACCCCTGAAATGACATAGTGGAAGTTGAAGCATCACCCTGAGGTGCTGATGCCAATGGTGAAACTATGGGCGTCCAGCAATCATGCACTTTGTTCAGCCGCTTGTTTCAGTTCTTTGTACATTTTGTAAAGTATGCTCTGTAAATGTATTCTCTTGGGCTGCACCGTTCCATTTTGTTAGTGTAATCAAAAGCCATTATGATCCAAATCTCAGCAGTAACCAAAACAAAGCACTTGAACAACAGAACCTCTCACTGTCCTTTGTGAAGAGTTTCAACAGGAGTTTTTAAGAGATAAGTTTTGCGCATCAGTTACCATAGTTAAGGCTATCTACATGCTGTACCGCTGGGTCAAGAGCACGGAGATAGTCACTCAAGAGTGGGCTCTCGGGGCTCTAGGGCTGTTCTCAGAAAGCACTCGAGGATCGCATGCAGTCACCATGTAGTGGAGGAGATAAGAGGGGACAGAGTTACCCTTTGAAACTAAATATAGCTCACGACGAGCAGCATTTAGGTTGTGTCTCATGCCCATAACGTCTCTGGTTTGTGCCTATTATTCTTCTAGTGTTGTGTGAGTAACTTCGTACATGACTCTATATGTCGGTTGAAGTGTTTTAACATCTGCTACCGAAAACAAAAAGATAAAGAGGTAGCTACAACAACACAGGGTGGATTTGATCCCGTGGATCCACACGCACCTCGCCAGGAATGGATATGAGATATTAACGCTGCAGAAAATTAGACGGGGAGAGATTATTCCATGTTTTTCCCAGTAAAAATAAGTGAAATAAGTTGATTTGTTGTGGAATGAAGTATACTTAACTTGCGCGTTCACTTTTTCAACACTAAAAGAGACTGAACGGCTCGTTGATAAGGATTATTTTTTGCAATTATATGTCTGTGAAGTGCTGCGGTGGTTGGCAATCTTCAGACATCCCCTCATAAAAAAAAAACTGCTGTATTGCAGTCTTTGAACTTCTCTGGATGTCTGTCTATCTCAAGTTCTTTAATCTCCACCACCAGTCTGTCTGCTACAACAGCAGCACCTCCAAATCTCCTCCCAGCTTTGGACTGGAGCCTCAACTGTCCACACTCTCTGATCTCAGAACGCACACACACACACACACACACACACACACAGACACACGCACACACAGTATATATCAAGTCCACTTTATGAGCGTTCGTGTCTTCTTCCTGATAAAACCCTTGTAAAATGGTCTGTTCTGGTAATTTTTCTTTCTGTATATGATTGTTCAACGTAAGTATCCTCATACAACGGTTCGTGTGATATCTTGCCAAAAGTTATTCCTCATTGTTTGTGCGTTTTCCTACGAATGTCCAGCAACACATGTCAATTTTCACTCGTTACCGTCATTTCAAAATAAACTTCAGGTTTCACAGGAAACAACCATATTAGGCTTTGGCAACAGGGTTACTTTGTGAGGTTTAGGAAAAGATCAACTTAGGGCGCTTTCACAAGCCATAGTCCGTTTGGCTATAGTCCGTATCAGAGAGAAATTGATACTTTTGGTTTGTTTTCTATTTAGTCTGATTCGGTTTCACAGTGCACAAATTAAAGAGTACCAAATAAAAAAAATTAAGTTGCTGAGGGGTGTGTACGAAGGAGCGAATTGATCTTTTACATCTCTAGAGCTGCCACTTCTATTCAGGTAATCGCGGACTTTGTTATATTGCTATCAAAGTTTTTTTTCAATTTGACTCGGCACAGATTGACTGTGTGCATAAATCCCTTCTCCTCCTGTTTTATCTTGAATGACTATAAACGTCACTGTTTTTGCGGACTTTATTTGGCATGTTCTGTATGTTCTCTTCAGCAGATGTCAAGCAAACATGTTTCAACAAATGCCCGCACAGGAAGCCTGCGTTTTGGTTCACTTGAAACGGTCCGAGATCATCTCTCTCTCACGCGGTATTGGATCGGTAGTTTTGATCCGCACCAGAGTACGATTAGCAGTTCACAACTGCCCAAACAAACTCCCCCAGAGTTTGATTAAAACTGACTAAATGTTGGCCTGTGAAACATAAAAATAAGTATGAAAGTTAAGTGACAAATGAATCAACGTTGACTTCTGGTTTCACACGGGGTAGGAACACCAGTTTCCTGGGTGAAAGTCTGGTGTTTTTTGACCCACCCATTCACCCCGAGCAAACATATTTCTTTATATTTCTGCAAAGCTGCTCCCATATTCATATGAAAACAGATCTTTTATGAATGCCTACGGTCATAGTTGATCCACAGTTACCTCCGACATCCAGCCAAGACCTCTGACCCCCCACCAGAGAAAGGCTTCCAGGCTTCACTAACTGGTTTCAGTGGTCAAAATAACGTATCGTGATGTGGCGATGTTCTCAGCAAATGTGATCGTCCTCACAGCCCCAGTGTGGTTTCTGTCAGGAGCAATAAGCGCTGTGGCTTTCAGCTTTCACTCCTCACAGCTATCTCTTACGGAGCCTCTAGGCCACCAACACCACACAACTCCACTCCACTGACGTCAGACGGCTAAGACCAAGCATACCACGCCTGCTAGTGCCACACTCAGAGGGCTTGGTTCACATATATTGGCATTATATACGCATTTCCTTACATTTGTACAATGTTAACATGCACACGCACACATTTAGGGTGCCAGTGATGTCAGGATTAGACCCCATCGGCCCTCTGCAACTTCAGAGGTGCTCCAATAAGCTCTCTGCAGACAGCGGTTCCTCAGTCACATCATTTATCTTCCTGGACCAGGACCACTTCAAGGCCCTGGGAGGTGCACGGCGCTGAGGTCAGTGGTGGGGTTGAGTCTGAGCGTAGAGACATTAGAGAGGGACGCGGCATTACTGTTATCATTAGCGTAACAGCCTATATAATGCCATCAGAGGTCACCAAAAGTCACATTTGATGGCTTTTTTTTTTTTGAGGCAGCAAGACGAGAAGCCTTCATTTCTAAAAAGGAATCACTTATAATGAATTACAACTCATTTTGTTTAGATTGTGTTAATCTGCAGGCTGTTCTCATACACCGTTCGTAGCTATACCTACGAAAAGTAAAGCACTGTAATTCGTATATATCCCACAAAATCAAATCATATACATATACAAAGAGCGACAAACGCTGTGTAGGGAGGAAGTCGTGGTTGGTCAAAAAAACACCGTATCCCGGTTCGTATCCCGTGTGAAACCAGAGGTCAACGTTGATTTATTTTTCACATAACTTCCATATTTAAGTAATGCCACGTCAGTAGATATTCTAACCCAAACTATGATCTTTTCCTAAACCTAACCAAATAGTTTCCTGTGAAGATGGAAGTTTATTTTGAAAAGACTATATGCCTGTAACAAGCGGAAATTGTCACGTTGCTGGACACTTGTAAGAGAACGCATGAAAAATGAGGAATTACTTTTCATAAAATATCATACGAACTGTTGCATGTGGGTATACGTTGTAATCTGAACTAGTTCTTTTCACCTTTCGAGTGTATGAATGACCGAAATGAAATCGTCGAGGGACTGAGTGTTTGGTTCAGTTCGATCAAACAAAACGGATCCAGTGAGCGTTTGGTTCTTTCATTCATGAATTACTAGATTCCCCTCTTTCATGCCAGACTCCCCCCAAAAAACAGCTTTTGCTTTTTCATGCTTTGCCAGAGCCGTAATGAAATCCATTCCTCCCTGGCAATATTTCAAACTGATCCACTTTGCAAAAAAGAAAGCAACAAAAATGTACAAATCGAGATTAAGATGTACTTTCATGGGGCAATACGTCAGTATTCGGTGGCTAAACACTTCCACGTATACGTCACATTCCAGCAGCTGCTTCACAATAAAATGCATTCCTGTATTCCCTTGAGGAAAATGTGTGTCAGTGGGAGTGTGTTCCTGTTTTTGAGTTGGTTTGATTGATTCATTTGAAGGACACGTTCAATTGAATCTTGAAATCGGCTAATTCGGCTGTGCAGTGCGTCACATCAGTCATTGATGTTCCTTACTCACCCTGTAGCTGTGTGGATGGTTGAGAGCCTCACTGTGAATCTTTTCTAACCCTCTCTGTGTGCACGTACTCGGACTGCGTATGGATGGAGGTGGGGCTGTGGGGTGAGTGATGACACTGGCGGTGTAATCCCACCGACATCTGCTTCTAATCTGCAACATGAAAAAGACACTCTTGTGACCCCGTACCTGCCCCCAACCATCCTCTATCCCCGCCCCGCTCCTTCTGCCCGACGTTGCTCCCTCTCTCTCATTTGAACCCAAATCAAACGGCGTATCGGGTTACCAAAGGTTCCTACCACAACTTGCAATCAAACATACAGAAGAGGGAGTATTTATTCATTTTTCTCTCTCGCTCAGCCATAGATCAGGGGAATTTCAAAGAATGATTTAACTGCAAAAGAGTAGCAGATAACTCAAGCCAATCTGTTAGTTTAGTTTCCGAGAATAAAAGTCGCACATTGATGACAAAATGCGAGTAAACAAAAATGAAAAGTGCCGACAGTTTCTGAAAACCATTTCCTTTTCAAGTCCTTCCAGGTCCCAGATTGAGTTGACATAAGAAAACAAGGGAGCGGAGAGAGCACTTGGGGTTGGAGAGTGTGGGTGTATGGTGCAGCATGTGGGGACTTTCCAGTGGATGAAGATTGCCTCACTAGAGGAAAGTATTTATTCAGCAGTAATTGAGAGAGTAATAATACAGCAGCCAAAAGCCCGGTCTGAGCGGATGAGCAAGAAGAGGATGTGGGTGATTGAAACACGGCTGCAATTTGTTTTAACTGGCTGTAGAAATAAGCATGGCAGAGCTCTTACGGCTTGGTAGTTGTAAATCTGGAGCCTTGCAGGAGTATTGTCGGTTCATAACCTTTCTCTCTTTCTTGCTCTCTCTCTCCCTCCCTTACGCCTCCCAGGGGTACATTTAGCTGGGGAAATGGAGCTTTTCTTCCCTTTATTTGACTTCCTCGTCACTGGCAAACTCTCTTTCCCCCTCGCTCTCTCTTTCTCTCGTTGTCTGACCCACACACACACACACACACACACACACACACACACTCGCCTTGACCCACGTTCTGCAGGACCCCTAACTGTTGGTGTGCAGACCAGTCGTGGGAGGACAAGGACACAACACAGAGATACATTAGAGTAAATCACTTCCCCCTTTCAGCCAACAATGGTTCTGGGAAGTCGTGTAATTCTTCCGTGATCTGTGTTCTCTCCGTCTTCCTGTAAACACATATTTGAATTCATTGTGCTATGGTCAGTTTACATGTACACACTCCGTATTTCATATTATTTTCTTTTTTATTTAATAGATATGGCGCTTAAGATAAAAAATACATCACATATTAAAGGGCTCTTTCACTCAAATTGCAGACAAACAAAATCTGGTCATAATTTCTCTTTATTTTCTCAGGTTTTGAGGTATACATCTCTTACATTTTTGCTTCTACTGTAATACATGGAGATGAATGGAATTTAATTTATTATAGCTTTGAAAAATGACATTTCAAAAAAATTCAACAGTCTTTCCAGAATAACCGACAGTTTTGACGTTTTTGAGATGAATAGTTTTCACAGCGCCGTGGAGATTAAAGCTGCAATAATGAATTGATTAGTTGTCAACTATTAAATTAATCGCCAACTATTTTGATAATCGGTTTGAGTAATTTTTAAGGAAAAAAAGTCTAAATTCTTTTTTTTACTCCTCTGTGTTAGTAAACTAAATATCTTTGAGTTGTGGACAAAACAACACATTTGAGGATGTCATCTTGGGCTTTGGGAAACACTGATCGACATTATGCACCATTTTCTGACATTTTATAGACCAAACAACTAATCAATTAATCAAAAAAAATCAACAGATTAATCGACAATGAAGATAATTGTTGGTTACAGCCCTAGAGGAGATACAAAGTATTTCTACAGTAGAAAGTAGTTCCAATAAAAACTGTTGAGGTGTTGGAATTATCCAGGGGAACTGGCCCTTTAAATATCCTATCAACAAAAAAACTAATTCTGCCTCTGTGTGGAGAAGACAGAGATGGATAGAGGCAACAACAAAACAAAAAAAAAGAAGAAAAATGAGTAGTTATGTGCTGAATGTGTGAGCGGATCTCTCTGTTCACACCTCTGGTTCAAGGCCTCTGCCTCACCAGCCTCCTGGCCTGTTGAGTCACCCCGTCTCCCAAAGAACACACACACACACACACACACACACACACACATGCATACATGCACGTCCACACACTTTCATTTTCTCCATCACCTCTAATATCCCCCTTCCTGATTCCTTCCTTCCTATAGGAGCTCTGACTGTAGTAACATTTACACACAGGTCTCCGGGTTACACGCTGCTGTGTGCTTCTCGCTCTCCGCTGTGGGTCAGTACTTAGGGTTTACACAGGGGGCAAAGGTGTTAATGCTACATGCTTTAAAGAAGTACAAGATGTCTCCACTTCAGTTCTAACAGGCACCCTGGGTAAAAGCTGGAACTAATCTGAGAGGTGTGTGTGTGTGAGAGAGAGAGAGAGAGAGTGTGTGTGTGTGTGTGTGTGAAAGGGAGAGAGAGAGGAAAAGTATTCAAATGCATTTGTAAGTAGGTGGAGTTCGGAGGTGCTCTCGCAGCTTGACAATAGTAAATATGGCTTCTGTAGTGTTGAGGTTTCTCACTCTGTTTACAGAAGAGAGGGGCATCCACTTCCTTGCTTTCTCTGTGATTCTATTCTGTGCTGCTTTAGTGCAAACACGGCCAGTTATTATGCACACGTGAGCATGCAGGGTCACTGAAATAGCACAGGTTGCTGTTTTGCTGATTTCATAAATGTTTTGTTTCTCAGCACACGCTGCATGAATCTCAAATAGAAATGTCGACTTTAAACATGATCAGAACTACAGACATTTATGATTAAGTGTTTACCTTGTGTGCGTATAGTATCCGTTTGAATTTAACGTACCTTGTCTGTACTTTAGTTTGATATTTACTCTGCTCCATGTGATCTTCATTTCTTTAACGTGCAGAACTGCCTCATTTCTTTTTATGCACGCGGAGTAATCTTTTAAAATTGATTATGTGCATATAATCAACTTGGTGAGATATGTGCAAAAGAGTCACACTTTCATCTTTTGGCCTGTAGTGACAAAGTATATTATGCTTTTGACAGTTATATTATATCAACCACCAAAAAATAAGCCTGTCGCACATTGTAGTTCAGCAAAAGTTGGCTTAGGTCATACGTGGCGCTGGGAATGAATGGAAACACATTTGCGAGCGAATCAATTTTTATAACCTTTGCGTGTTTATTAGATATTCTGAGGCAAATGCAATAAAGTGGCCAAAGCCAATATTGTATGCCATGAGGGGCGGTGGAACAATTCCAAACAGTAATGTCACCTCTACAGACGGAGCACAAATATTATACATGGAAGGAGGTTTGGAATCAAAGTGCTGTGTTTACGAGTGAATATGTTTGATTAAACCCATACAGTACTGGAAATGACAAAACGCCTGTTTTTGTGCAGGGATAGAAGCAGACGTACACATGCACCCTCTACTCTAAACATACATGCACATAAACAGTCACACACACACACACACACACACACACACACACACACACTCACGTCGTCCTCCCATCTACAGCCAAGGGAAGTAATGAAAACAAATGGCAGAGTTCTATTCCCGCTGGGACCCGAGGAGGAACTTAGTCATCAAGCTAATTTTATTCTTGTCTGGCCCAGAGACTCCATTTCCTCTGGGTGTTTTTACAAACGCCGGGCTGCACCACGCCATCGGCCAGTGATGGATATGAGGGCCTGATGGCCGGATGGCAGATGCTGGCCCTGTAACTCAAGCTCCAAACACTCGCTGATGACCCCCCTTGCATCCCGCGCGTTCCTCACTCAGTGCAATGTTGCTGGTCGGGTGTGCATTATGCAAACTTGTACTTTACAAACAAACTGTACTTTTATTTTCTGGGCTCAAATATGTGTATATATACAGTTAATGTTACATGGGTATGCATTTTTCTATGCAAGATGACGACAAAGGCATTTCTCAGCCCTGATGTCATTGTTGATTTTTATATATAGTAACTATTTTTCTGTTCTGACAGATTTTCTATCTGCTACTGTATGTCTTAAAAATATTTTCCGTCTCTATTTGGGGAAAAATATAGATTAAGAAGGGCAAAAAACATAAACGTAGCACCCAAAACTGTAATCTACCACTGTATGTTAGGGCAATACATTTCAGCATGTACAATAGATATAGTAAAGTATACGAGCCAAACATCCTAAATACATCACACATAGTTGAATGTGTAACGTCATTAATTACAGTGACGTCTGCTAATCATGCAGTTGAGTTATGACCTCTTTCATATTACAAAATTGTAAATACGTCTGATTACCTCCTGCCTTTCCTTCCCTTGTATGTTACGAGCGAGACTCATGTTACAGGCAGCGGCAAGTTGTAGGTTAACAGCTTAAGCAGCGAGAGCTCTCGTTTCTGCTGCAGGCTACTGAGCACAGGTTTCAAAGGGCTGCTTAAGCCTGCAACAAATTAATTCATCACGTAATTTGTTACTAGACTTTTTATCTCAATCCTGCAGTTTTGAGGCAGACGTATTTTTTACAGGAGTTTCCCATATATAAGGGGGAGCTGCTGCTTCTATCAAAAAGCAGATTATGTATACATTTAAAAATTAAACAATAAAACACAATCCCAAATGATCAAAATAGGCTATGTATATGGATGAAACTTTTTTGTCTGAAAATGTATACGCACACATCCGAACAGGCTGTTCTCATACACCGTTTGTAGCTATACCTACGAAAAGTAATGCACTGTAATTTGTATATAAATCACAAAATCAATTTGTATATAATTGTAATAGTGAACCAGGAAGTATAAAGCTCCAGACTTTCACCCAGGAGACCACTGTTCGTACCCCGTGTAAAACCAGAAGTCAATGTTGGTTTATTTGTCTCATAACTTCTGTACTTATGTTACGCCACTTCTGGTGTAGTAAGTCGTTTTCTCGCCTAAACCTACGGACTTTTATTTTAAAAAGACTGGTGCGGAAATTGACACGTGTTGGAAATCCGTAGGAAAACGCACCAAAAATTAGGAAAAACTTCTCGTAAGATATCATACAAACTGTTGTATGAGGATACGTTGAACCAAACCACAGTGTAAAGTGACTGTTCGTTACAAAACAGTAGACATTTCCCCCTCTTCTTCTTTAAAATGCAATGATTGTAGCATATGCTGCAATCTATTTCCCTGAGATTCTGGCATAACATATTGTTACACTTCATCTAAAAGGCTCATTCTTTATAACTGTGTAGATTAATAATAAATGCTAAAAACTCAAATTTTACCCTAAGTTGTGGCTCAAGAGGGAGGGGGCATGTCACAATGCTTCATTGGGTTAGCTGGATTAGCTGGATCCGTATTACATCTTCCCATTCTCGCTCGCACCAAAGTCCCATTCTGCGACATGCGCACAGCTGGCAGCAGAGGACACTTGGGACGAAGCCGAAAGAAAGCCTCCTGTTACAACTCCAGCTTGAAGCCTTCATTCCAATGCATGGATTATTCAGTGACTGTACCCTTTTAGTCTCGGCCGTGACCCGCAAACAGCAAAAAAGAACCTTATTGTTGTTGATTTGTTAGTATGCAACAACTTTCAGGAGAGAAGGGAAACATTAAAAAGCAATTAATATACTGGAGTGCGAAGGAAAAGAGGAGTCGCCCGGGCCTCCAGTGGGACTGGCGTTATCTGCGGCACGATCTGAAAAATGCAGAAAACATGGAAAAGATGGCTTTTAGTGTGACATCCGCGGATGGATGACTGACGGGAGGGAGCGAGGGACAAACAAAGGCAGTTTACGATCAGCATAATCAATGTGACATCAGCACAGCAACATAATGCGCGCGGGGGTTGGAGTGGAGCACGGCCAGAGCACAAGATGCTCTTTTTAATAAAACTACAACGTGTTCCTTTGACGATTACACCTTCCTGATCTTTGCCTGTAAGAAGTTTTTCTCAGGCTTTTACCGCCCGTCAAAGAAGCCTCAACATCACGGCAGGATATCAGTGGCACCCACTTTAAAAGCAATCAAGTATGCATTTAAATTTCAAGCAGACAGGTTCAGCACGGGTCTCCTGTGCTTTATTGTAAAGAAAGCACGGCTCCTTCTGTTTCTCCACTTGAGTGTTGCCCACAACTCATCATAAAACGCGGGACCCTGGCTTGAGATTAAAGGTATCTCACATTACTTGAACATGAAACGGCAGATAAAGTAGAATTATGCTTTCTGCAAAAAGCATGTGAACATCTTCACATTTATTAGCGGCACTTCTATGTGTACGCTGGGAGCGCTCATCTAGGTCTTTTTTTTGCTCTGTTCAAAAGGGACTTATGAGAAATTTACCAGCTTTCAACACAAGGACAATTGGTGGGTGTCGTGGGGGAGTTTTCTGAAGTACCATTGTGCTCCAAGTAATCCTCACCACTGTTCAAAGGTGTTTTTTCTTTTTGCAATACTTCAACATGATGAGGTTTTACTAAGATTTTTTCATGTTTGTCATTGAAACAGTCTATGACCACCACTACCACCGCCGGCCCCTCTGACACACACCCATACAGACAGACAGGGGTGTTTACGAAACAAGTTTTCGTCCTCTCACCCTCTCACATCCCTCACTATTCATTTGCTCCAAGGCTAAGAAGAAGAAGAAGAGGAGGCCATCCCTTCTAGTGGGAGCCACTCAAACCTTGCATACTTCTGCCGTTACAATAGATGAAGAGGAAATCAATTTTGGCTGTGTTTCTCTCTGTAGTGTGCATGGATTATTCGAGAACAACCAAGGTAAACGTGCTCGGCAACAATGCCGGCCTGAAAAAGGACGCATTGTGAGAAGCGTAGAATGGCTAACCTTGGTCTGAACACCATGGTAACAGGGGCACATAGTGTTGATAGTGATATTTTTTTAATCAAATCTGGGAACTAAATACCTGAAAATATTACAAAACTGAATTGAGGGTGGAAAAACATGATGGACCTACAAAGGTTTATCGTTATTGTAAACAGAAATCCTACTACGAGACGAAATCTCGATCATCCAACTGAGCACACAAACGACTCTTTTGTTTTTTTCCCTCCTTTAGCTACATGATGTGACATGTGTTGGGCCTGTGCACCAAAGCCCAGGTGTCATGGTAGCTACATGACGGCTTTTTCCTGCTACAAAACCCGTTCATCATCCGAGGGGGCCTGTTGGGTTTTATCTCTGCCTGGCTTACTTTGAAGCACTTGATCCTCGGTTATGTCTGCCATTTGGGGCTCATTGTGTCATGGAGGAGGTCACGGGGAGGGCAGTATCGTTGGCTGCTCTTCCTCCTCCAATGCATTCATCTTAGTCTGCCTAGACTCCATATTCCCTGTGATATTATAGAAAGAGAGTTAACGAAATAGAAAGATAGATAGCTGGGGAGAGAAAAAGGGGGATGTGAGTGAGGGGGGGGGGGGGCGGCAGACAGACAGTGCCAGGCAGAGCTGAATCAATTAAGGCACATCAAATCAAGAATTCATGCACGCTGAAAGTGACAAATATTGGCTGAGGCGCTCAAAGCTGTCAGGGCCTTGACATAGTTTACCCCCCATCATCGTCATCAGGATTGTCATCATCTCTGGCTCTCTCTATTCTCTCTTGCTGGTGTTGTGTGTGTTCCTTTCCTAATAACATACACAGATATTCCAGTACGGTTCCACGCGAGCCAATAGAGTGGTGCATGGATGACGTATTTTTGTAGTCCAACCAGGAAGTTAGCATCGCCATGGTTCCCTCGACAAAAAGACAATGGGATTTTTCCATTGGGTTTTGGATTATTGCAGAAAATAAGCCCTGTCGCAAACAAACGTTTACGATACTTGTACCTTTTGTTCGGCAATATAATCTTCACAAATGAACACCACTTCTATGATTTTTGAAGTGTGGATGCAATCACCAGAAGTAAAAAGCTAACGTTAGGTTATAAAGCGAACTACACCACGGTCGCATGAGTTCTAGTATACACAACGAGGCTGTAAAAGCGGATGAGTCGGCATGATGATCTCATTTAGCCACTTGTTAGCAACCGCCTTTTTTAAGATACGTAAAGGCTTCAAAATTCCCTAGTGGTGTATTTTTCTGACGTATGTTATGTCATAGAGCAAAACGCTCTAACTAAAAACCCATAAAAAAAAAGAAACATTGACTTCCAGACTAAGGAACCAGAAGTGCTAAAATACTAACTCATTTCTGGGTTTTAGGACTCATTCCTGCACTCCTCTATAACGGAGCCCTGAACCTGGCCTTTACCCGTGTCTTTAAGATTCAATTTAACCCAACTGGTGCAGCCAAATCTGAGAGCTGAACCTGACCCAAGGCTCGAAGCTATTGTTTTTACGCTATCATTCCATTATTGACGATTGGCACGCCAAGCTAATGCAACACATTCGCTACACCTCTAATTTACATATTTATGATCATCACTATCCAGCAGCGGCTCCACCACAAGCCCTCTTCACCCCTTGCTGGAATGCTTCGCACTGAATCAAAAAAGCATGTAAAAGGAAAATTCTGTGTAAAAAGGAAGGATACAATAAATCAGTTCAGGCCCTCAGATCCAGGCTGAACTCAAAGTATCACCCGTTACAACATTTGTGGGAGTTATCAGCCCCTTTCTGCCCCCAATCTCCCCTTACTCCTCCAGGTCATCCTGGTGTCATCAGCTGGCGTGAGCATATGTCTGACACCTCCGTCTGTCTGTCTTTCTGTCCGTCTCTCTCTTCCTCGTCTGCTCTCCAACCCCCCCCCACCCCTCCCAACACTCGCGTCGCTGTCCCTGTCACTTCTGTCGGCCGCGGCCCGCGTCAACATGTAACGACCACTTGATATGTTTGTACGGGGGATTTCGGGATGAATGTTACCGTGTTTTGAGAGAGGAACATCTGGCGGGGGGAAAAGGTTACAGTATAGGGATACCACCAGAGCCCTGTGCAGATTTCCTTCCATCATATAAATCAAGCCAGCAAGTCACTGTGAGACGGGAGGGGCAGGGGAGGGATGAGCGGGTGAGAGGGAGGGAAGGAACGTTAACTCAATCCTGCCTGAGAGGAATGGAGTGCTTTGTAAAAGATGGGCCTCTGTCAAATGGCCAGCTCTCTTTCGGTGTGCTAGTATCTCTCTCTCCCTACTCTCTTTCTTTCAAGGATGTTCACCCAAATTGCAAAAAAAAACATGTTTTCTCATTTACAGCTTGTGGTATACATAAATACTTTGAGTTTTATTTGGCAAGTTTTGAGATCTGCCTCTGAAAGATACAGCCCGCTCGCACGAAAAGGCACATGAATGACACAATAATTTGCAATGCATTTAGCATGCAATAAGCACTGCATTTTTGCTTTTGCTGTAAATATGGATGAGTCCAACAAACATAGGACTTTCAACCAAGTTACGTAATGTTTGTGATGTGTTTTTTTAGTGACGTTTGTGACGTGTTTTCCGTACTTCCGTTATGTTGTTTCCATACATATTTTACTTTTTAGTTTTCATACTTATTTTAATCCCAAACATGACGTTTTTCTTAAATGAACTTAATGGATTTGTTGCCTAAACCTGCCGTTACCGTAGTTTTTTTTGCGTGGCATACAAATGACACGCAGAAAGCCTAAAATGAGTCCTCATGTCACGTCCTTGTAATGTTGTACTTTTTATACGCCTTCCCATGGGATCAGGTTGCTGGAAAGAGATGTTGCTATTGAACTTTTTTTTTATGTAATTCCATTGACCTTCACTATATTGAAGCGGAGGCAGAAATCTCAGAGATGGATAACTCACAACTCGTCCTCATATTTCACATTTTTGTCCAAAGCAGTTGGTGCTGTGGTGCAACACACCGCTCATTTTTGGCATATTTGAGAAGCTGGCCACTTTGAGGCCGCCCCAAAGAATGTTTCATTTCTTATGGCCTCATAACGGCAAAGAAACCTTTACTGCAACACTGGAAAATACAAGAACAGCCTTCAGTGCAGCATTGGCTAAATGATTTATCGGGAACCCTCCACCTTTTTAATTAATCCGGTTTGCTCTGAATGACAAACTTGAGGATTTGAGGAAAATGTATATATTATATATTTTAATGATAGCTCTCACTCTTCATCAGACAGCTTTGTTTTTTTCTTTCTTTCAATTGATTTGCTTATATCAACTTTATAAACACTTAAAGATCCATATGGCAATTTTAAATCAAATAGGTAGCTATTTCATTATTCTTAAATATTTCATAACACTAACAAATGTCCTTCCTCAGCCCCCATATACTGTAGGCCAAAGTGTGTCCACATACTCCTTATTTGACCTGGCTATCATAATATCCCTCCATCCGTCTCCAGCCCTCCCTCCTTCCATCCCTTCTTTACCCGTCATGTTGAGGGAACGGAGGAGCGAGGCAGGGATGAGTAAAGCACATGTCAGGAGACGTAAGGGCTTCTGCGGTGGCCGACGAGATGAAGCTGTCAGAGGAAATGCTGTCAGCGCCGACACCCAAGTATCAAGGGCATCTCTGCGTCTTCTCCTCCTCCGCGCCCGTCCTCTGTTGCCTTGCTTAATTACACTGCATGTACGCTACTACCGCTATTGTCAGGGGCTTGACGTGGCTGCACTGTTGGCATGCATGGAGCCAAGTTTTGACACAGTGCCCCGGAGACTGCGCTGTGTTGTTTTGATGTGCTGTTGAAGGCTTGTGTGCAGAGGCAAGCGAGCTGAGATCAAGAAAGGGGTCATGTGTGCTCGTTGTGATTGAAAATAGTTCAAAATTTGTATTTTATGGGAGTGTGTGTGCAGTAATTTAAGTCTGTGTTTGTATGCCGAAGAAAGTGTGTGTCTTAAAATCAAGATATTCCACTCAAATTTCAGATTGGAAGAGTCAGGTTGCGTTTAGGTTTTGTGGCCATGTAGTGCAGTAAATGTACAGCTCAATGCAAAATTTCCAGTATGCGTGTACGCGTGCACAGTTTTTTCAAATGTGTGTGTGCTTGTATCCAAGTGGTACACGAGGGCTGGCAGTGGACGCATACTTCACACCCCAGTTTGACCAGGAAGTAGTTGACAGCTCTCAGTGCCCTGGCCTGCCGCTAATTTCTCCACTTCCTTCCTGCTAGCCTAGCTTAGCATCAATCACCTCTCTCCACTTGCAGCGCTAGTGCAAACCAATTTCCTTAATGCTGATTGCACTGTAAACCAACTCTCCTCACCAGCTCTGGCTCTTGTTTTCCGTTTTAGCCGTTCATTCTTTCTGTCTTTCCTTCCACAGCTTCCTCTCGACTCGACAAAGCAATGATTCAACCGAGCTGCTCAGCCACGAATAGACGACTGAAAAAGCCTGCTTCTATTTTTAAGATTTGCACCTTTTGCTCAGTGCATGTCAATATCTTGTAATGTTAGAAATACGTTTTAGTTTACCTCCTCAAGTGTGTATCGTGCACTATCTCTAAATCAGATCCAGAAGATTTTCTTTGGCATTGCATGACTTCTAAATCTATCTGTGCAGAATGCAGAGTGAGAGGGGATCCCTGCCGCTTCCAGCTGAGGCATGAGAAATTCCCTAAATGTTTCTCAAGTTTAGGAGTCATCATCGACTCAAGAGGAGGCTAGCTATTTCTCACCTTCGCTGAATCTGCACAGCCCTCATCTGAGGTCAGGAATTGTGCCAGAGGCTCCACAGCATGTGTGTTTACATGTGCCTGTGTGTGCTCATGCTTCCTTTTAACTCCGAGGCAAAGGAAGTGAGGTCTGAGACAGACAGGATTCCTCCCCGCTAAAGCAAAACAAAGTGATGACAAGTAAACCACACCACATTTTAAATGTCCCTTAATTCTTTAAAATTTATTGTGTGGACGTAAACCGCTAAAGTCATGACTAGGATTTTGTAAGTAGACATGAAGTGTATCTTACCGTGAGAAGAGTTAGGCCCCGAACACAGCAGCTATCAGCTCTCACCTCATCAATGTCATTCCAGCCAATTATGGGCTCTAGCGCTAGAATTCTTCGCTGCCACACCCTTTCACATAGCACGGGCCCTCCGACCAACTGAGGGAAAATTAACACCACATCAATCTATAAAAATATGTTAATGTGCCTTGTTTTTTTTTGCTTGAATCTAAGGAAATTTGAAACACATTAAAGATGAACCAATGTCGTAATCCAACATTGGCCTTGTCAGCTGTCATTTATGACGAGATTACTGGCTCTCTTGCCTTAAGGAGAACGTGTGTTCAACAAATTGTTTACTAATTTGAACAAATAATGGCATTTCAATGCAAACCTGCTTGATGTGTAACTAAAAATATAAAAGTGAACAAATTTGTAGGGCATTTTTTAAACCGTTATCCAAAGAAAGTTAAAGAACATCTAACAACAAAAACATACTGATAAATTATTAAAAGTAAAATGCAAGTAAAAATGTTATGAATAAATGCTTAGATGATATCTTGATGGATGTTGCTCGGAATGAAAAAGATGAAAATCTGTGTGAATGAAGGTTAGAAAATACTAATTTCTCCTAAATGTTTGGCTTGATTTCCTAAACCGCCATATCCCTTGGACTCTGTATACTTTGGTCTGTCTGCGTTTGCTTCCTCTCTCTGAGTGAGCGTAATCGTGTGTGTGTGTGTGTGTGTATGTGAAACTGTTGCAATCCAGTGGCAGGCCTTTCCCAGTGGAGAGATTGATGAAGTGCAGTGGCCCGGGGGCCAAGGGAGAAGTAGTCCCCTGCTGGGACTTCTCTCTGGCCCACTGAGCACACCACAGCCACACAGGATACATCACTCAATCTGCTGCTGGCATACACACACACACACACACACACAAACTCTGCGCTGGACAACATAAGGGCTGGACGGCTCGGAAGAAATCGTAGCTGCATTTACTCTTGTCCTAATGGCTGGTACAGAGCGGTTCATGTTTCAGCCTTGCTCCAGGGCCCAGCACTGACATGCTGCTACATTATGTTAGCCTGTGTTTTATTTGGCTCTGTTTGGTATAGTGTAGTGGGATAGGAAGTGAAGGGGGGGGGTTACAATTGAAGGCCCAGCATGTGGGCCACTCCAACACAAACAGTAGAGGGCTGCTGCACACAAACTGCTGTGTTACGTGCGGTCCGAGCCACAGATGGAGCAATTCTGTCACTATGTTTGTGTGTTTTTAGTGTGTGATGGGATGTGCAGCGTAAATGTCAACAGGTTCAGCTTCCAAAAATCATCTCGGGTGTATAGTATCCATTGTATACTGCGTCTGTGCATGTAATGTATAAGTGTTTAGGGGAGGGGGGCCGCAAATGCTGCACAGTGTTGGGTGGCATGCACGTCACATCGTCGTTGATGGATGGCTCGGATACTAGCATGAGCGGTGCTTACGCAGCCACCGACACTGACTTGTCTGGGACCGCCTGGACTGGCGACATAGTCTGTGAGATTCCCGGAGAGAGCCCCTGGTGCGTACACATGCTTGCATGCTGACACACACACATGCATGAAAAGTGGGGGTTGCGTTGCCCTGACAAATTACCAACATCCCCGGCACTCCGGTGTCTCAGCGTGGGGGAAACTCGATGGCCCGGTAGGAGGCGGGTGGATAAGTGGAAGGTCAGGGAATTGAGTAAACCCGCGCTTTCTCCACGTAAGGCATACATTTATTTTAAGTCTCTTTATCCAATCTATCAGCACAACCTGCGCTCGTTGGCGCGAGGGGCACCGAGTATGTGAGAGGTGTACATGTTCATGTGTGTGTGGGCATGCATGTGTGGAGCTGCAGCGAAGGCCGGCGTTCCAGACTGCAGGGAGAGGATTAGGAGTCTGGAATGCAAGACACTCCTTGACCCCAGCGCGACCTTTGAGGCTAAATCCCCTGCCCATATCTGTCCCTCATGGGTCATGATCCAATTGGTAGCCCCTTTAGAATGCCGACCTCTTATGCACCTCGTCACTCAGTCTGCTCAAAACATCTCCATTCACTGACAGTGGGGCCTAAGCCAGCCTGCTATAGGATAACAACTGGAGGATTCTAGTTGTAGACCCGTTCCTCGGGGTACGAGAATAACATTTCAAAGCTGAAATTCAGAGACATTTTCGTTAATGCAAGCCTACTTAAGGAAATAAAGAAATATATCACTCTTGTTCTGCCTTTCAAGTGTCCATGTACACCTAAAACATAAATGAAGCGTTTCCCCTTTTCCCTATTTTGGAGGCCTGTACGCCTTTCCATTTGCGAGCGTGTCGACCAAGAATGACGTTAATGGAGGTGGAGAGGAGCGAACACATCAGAACGGCGGGTGAGTGGCAGTGACACTGAGCAGCAGCAAAGAGCTGGGTGGCGGGCAATCAGAGAGGCTCTCTTTCTCTTTCACTTCAGTCCCACATGACATGGCTGACTAGAGAGATGAGAGACAGATGGGTGCCCCGCTCGCTACTGAGGCCCCCCCCCTGAATAAAATATCATACCTCTGATTAATTCATATTTCATCTGCTTAGAGAAAAGCATTCTTGTTTTTAGATGCTGTTCAGATGGCATCTGTTGTTGATTCAGGTTCATTCACTGACTTGTCTGTTTACACTCTAGATGGTAAATTATGAAATCAATGATCATTGATTTCATAATTGGCTGGTACACTTATTGAATTACAGTCACTCAATTAATACTTCAGATCCAAAGATGACAGTAAATAAATGGTTAGCAAGTGCACACATTAAAAACCCTAGTATTTATTTTTTTTGCATTAGCATTGTACTGTGTAGCAAAGTGCAATGTTTTTCTGTAATGTTTTATTGGTTAAACTTGTTTTAAAGGAATTTGACATTTCAGGGAAAACACATACACTGTCTTGAGAGTTAGACGAGAAAATCAATGCCTTTACTATTTTGTGGCTCATGGCACAGGGACTTCCTGGAGTCTTATCATCGTTGCAGTGGAAACTCAAGGAAGTCACTGCACTTGGCCAGGAAATAGTCCCATCCATACCTCCGTAAAACCTCAAATTGTTGTTTTTACTTTTTTTCTTTTCTTTATTTTTTTTTACGGATTAAAGAAAAAACTTTACACGTGTTAATTAGTGAGCTGTAGAGGTGCTGGTAGGCAGATTCGTAAAGAGCTAGGCTAGCTATTTCCCCCTGTTTCCAGTCTTTATGCCAAGCTAAGCTATCCAGCTGCTGGCTGTGGCTTCATATTTAGCATACAGACAAGAGTCTGGTATCAATCTTCTCATCTAACCGTTGGCAAGAAAGTCAATAAGTGTTTTTTCCGAAATATGTCAAACTATTGCGTTAATGGTATTCAACTGCCTTATCTCTGCTTTCATCTAATTTTCTGTCAGCATCTGTGCAATAGAGCACTGCAGGAATGACATATTTTTGTAGGCCATCCAGGAAGTTGGCATCGCACTGATTCCCTCAACAATTATTGCAGGAAATAAATTCTGTAGCAAACAAACGTTTATGATACATGACACGTACCGAATTTGTTCAGCAAGATAATCTTCACAAATGAACACCACTTTTATGATTTTTGAAGTGTGAATGCAAGTAAAAAGCTAACGTTTATACACAACGAGGCTGTAAAGGCTGACGAGTCGGCGTGATGACGCTTAGTAGTCTCATTTAGCCACTTGTTAGCAACTGTCTTTTTTAAGACACGCAAAAGACAAGTGGGATATTTACTGACTTCCAGACGAGGGAACCAGAAGTGCTAAAATACTAACTCATTTATGGGTTTTAGGACTCATTCGCGCAGCACTCTATTGTACAATCTACCCGATTTGTGTAATGTTTTGTTGCTTTGTGGCATGATGCTGCAAATAGACTCATGATATATTGCAAGGGAAATTGTAGCATTTTTCATATGTTGCCTATTTTTTCACTGGTCAACCAAGACAAGATTTTGTGGAGCCACAGGAAATACTTCTACTACTTCTACTATCCACACAACATAACACTCACATCATGGTACACCCGCAGATGGTTGGGATGGCTCCATATTAGTTGATTCAAATGGCTAGAATTTATTGTTAATGCTAGGGTTATCTGGAGTTAAATGGACATACAATTTAATTAGAATGGGTGTAGAAGGAGGACAGAATAGAGATTTAGGAGGGGAGGGGAGAGTGACACGGTCAATGGTTACATCAGGCACCTGTTATGGATCTGTGGCAGCAGGGAGGGGGTAAAGGAAGAAAAGAGATGGTAGAAACTGGTCAATAACTTTAGAGGAACAATCAGGAAAGCTCTGTGTCTGTTCTGTCGCTCTGTGTTGTCTTGACTTTATAAAGCTGTGTGAGTGTGAGCCTGTTTGTGCAAATGAACACACATGGTTGCGTTGTCTAAGGCTGCCTCTCTGTCCATCTGTCTCACAGGAGCAAAAGAAGCAGCTGTGAGAAGCCTGGAAGGTCCCCCAACTCTGCCCCTCACCTGTGTCACATCTGCCTGCCAGTGCCATCAAGGTGCGTCAATCTTCCACCCTGGCATCTCTTTACCTGTGGCACTACGCTGCACCTTCCTGGCTAGCACGCTTCTACCCTTCCCCCCTTACCTCCCACCTCTTGTTGCTCAAGGCATCTGTCACTCACCTGTCATTTCTTTCATCAACTCCTGCCTTCCTCCTACTCTCTTGCGCCGGCCCCGGCGAAGGCGGGAAGGGAACCATCGGAGCGAAAATAGTGACCACTTTGCCCCAGTTCTGGGTTTACATGTAGCTGCTGCGAAGAATGACACATCAGGGAGGTGTTGACTGACAGTGGCATCGCACTAAAGCAGGTTTCTCTTTTGAGGCACAGGAGTTTGGAGAATGTGCGAGTTAAATAGTTGACACAGTTGAAGAGTTTTCCATCTGTAACAGAACTTCATAGGTCTGTTTTGCATAATTATATCTAGTATGATGGAAGATAAAGTAATATGAAATCTACACACATGTTCCTTAAACTGTCAAAGGGTTAAAAAGAAGGGTTAAAGATGATGATAATGACCAAGTCCATGAGTTGTCGGACGTGAAAGCTCCAGGAAAAGCTAGACCCTTAGTTAAGATTCAAATAAATAATACAAAATAAATAAAAAATAAGAACGAAAACTGTCAAGATCCATTTCTCTACCACAAATCAGATCATGAAAAGCACAACAGTTACAGAATGTTTAATCTTGTTGATTTAAGGTCTATGACAAAACCATGATTAAAAGGTCATGATGAGAAAGGGGGAAAAAAAATCAAGTTAAAAATGCAGTAAATAAATCTTTTTTGTGTCTGATGGAAACAGAAGCCGGCCCATCAGTGATGAAAATGATGAAGTGTCACTCATCACCCCACCTGTTTTCCAGTCATGTCACTTCCACATAATCCTTTCACAGTGAGAAAACATATTTCAGCCTCTTTTTCCTCGGCACAAAAGGAGGATATCATATTCAGTAATACCAAGCAACACACACACACAGGCACACATTTATTCCTTTTTGGCAGCTGTAAACACACACCGTAGTTTTCTGAAATTTGTTGGTGGCCTGAGGGTCGACTCTGAGGAAAATGATCAAAGCAACAATACTCCTCAAGGGTTAAAACGTCAGCAGCAACAAATTTGCCTTCACTAAGCCTACCGCACAGGTAAATTCTAAACTACTGAGAACCTCGCTCAAATTCCAGTCCTGCGCTGCGTATGGAAAGACCCCACAGGTGAATCCATGATTGATTAGCTTTACTGAAGACGAACATGTCTCGAGGCAAAGAGAAGGAGGGGATAGTTACTTCCTAACATATATTTTTCCCCCCCTTTTCGGACCCTCCTCAGCACGACAGGCCTCCCGTGAGCTGAGTAGAGGCTATTCCAGCTATCAGTGGCTAGACCTATCGTGAGTACTGTCTGAAATATTGCACAAATAACGATCAAAGCAGCTCACTGCACTGGCTGAGCCCAGACAGTAAATCCAGCCTGGTGAGGGCCAGACAGTGATTTTGTTTCACATTTCCGCCCAAGACACAGGCACATGCAAGGAAGAAGAGAATAAAATAGATTAAAAAAAAAAGAGCCTGTGGCTGTGGCCCAAACTCCGGCCGTATCAGTTAGGCTTTGCTGCCACGTGGCATATGGTACAAGACAAACTGTCAGCCTTTTTCCCTCCTGTCTGTGCTTGCTTAGAGATGACAGGAGCAAGAGCACGTTTGTGTCCCGGCAGCAGGCATCATGCAGGCTTAGCGGTGATTTGGGGGGAAAAGGGGTGAAAGGCAGAGCGTCTTGCTGTGGCGAGCGGTGATGCGTCTGCATGGCTGGGCGTGGGGGGGCTACGCAGTAGCTGCGGGGGACAGCGCAGTGGCTGCGATTGTGAGGAAACTGCAAATTGATCAAATTGTAGAGGCAAGACTTTAGGCCTATTATCTGGGTCATGTCAATGTCTCTCTGGTCTCCAGTTGGTCACAGGGGCAAGTAGAGTATGTGTGTGTGTTTGTGTGTAAGCTTTAAGAGACAAAATTCAATTTTTGTACGTGTGTCTAGTCAAACCGTCATGCACATGTTGTTTACACCATGCCTCTGCAGCAAATAGATCTAACAAACACACTCTCCATTAGCACCAGAGTGATACTTCCCAACACGTTGTGGTGAAGGTGAATCTGAGGTCATCTTAAGTAATTACAGATTCTCATTCATCTAACTTTTTCAAATCTTACTTATCAAGTTTTCATCACTGGATACAGAAACTCTCCTGGAGACAAGTGAAGCTGCCGTTTCCATATATGCAATCTGACATCTACGAGTCACATTGTTCCCCTATCAGCAGTGATCACGGAGCCAGCCCTCTATCGGAGTTGACTTTGGCGGAGCATATCGTGGCTATTAGCCTAGCATGGTGCGTGAGCCCCGTCTTGTCTTGTTGCTGAGGGTGCTGTCCTGTGCAGCGCGGGGACACATGCATGAGGGAGGGCGTCGTCGTCACTTGTCACCACGCTTCTGTCATAGTCCCCGGAGTTTCGATGGCTCCCTCCGGTCCCTTGTCACTCCGCCTGGCTGGAAACAGCTGGTTACCAGAGCCAGTGCCATGTTAACATGGTACATGCTGGTATGTAGTCCAGTACTGGGAGCAGCTTATGCATGATACCAGTTTATTTGCTATCTCTTTTTCATTTTATTATCATTATTATTATACTATAATATGTATCTTCTCTGCTGTATGTTCATACCAGCTAATGTCAAACAGGTTTGATGAAAGCAGCTCCTGACTCCAGCGACCACACAGCACAATTCCTTGTAAATCAGCAGTGCTGATATTAGCTGTTGAAGGCTAAATGGCCATTATGGATCCTCAACACTCTGACACGTTGTGACCTGCCTCCTCTGGTGAGGTATGCGGCGCTGTGTGTGGGAAACACATACACACATATGCATGCAAAGTCGCTCGCTGCTCCGTGTGTGGGCCATGTTTGCCACCACTTACTGACAGGTCAGACTCCCATGGTGTGATCAAACAGCAGCCACAACTCTCCAGAGTTCCCACAACACTCCGCCTGGTGGAGAGTGGACAATAAAAACAAGAGTGGTGGGCTTTCATCACAGGCTTTACCCAAAGCCTGGCCTATTCTCGCTCGCTCATTTGGCCCAACTTTGTGAAGGTCAACTCAAAAATGTAAACTAAATGTAGCTGTGGGCTGGGAGTAGCTCCAAACAACATCATTTATATACAGTAGACACTGTACCTGTTTTAGGACACCCAAAAATAGCATTATTAGTCTCTCAATGTACAGGAAAACTATGTTAAGTACCGTAGGTCAAAGTTGAACTAGAGGTTCTGTAAACTGTGATGAATATTTATGACAAACGTTTTGGGTAATCAAATGTTTTATTATTATTATTATTATTATTATTATTATTATTGTTATGTTTTCAACTTTTTGCCTTTATTGAGCAGTAGAGAGACAGGACATGTGGGGAGAGAGGGGTACAACATGCAACAAATGTCCTTTTGTCGGTGTTCAAGCGGTGGATGTTGTTGTTGCGCTATGCGTGTCCTATGCACAGTTTGGTTATTTCTCAATGGGGTTGTATGAGGTACTTATCCATAGTCAGTGTATTTACAGTAGATGACGGTCGGCACCAGACTTGCCCCAGTTTGGAGAAACAGACAGGAGTACCGGCACAGAAGCAAAGCAACGTACTGCTGTGGACGGGGCCGGCAGCAAAACATATTTTAGCCACCTAAAAGAGAGGCTCTCCTTAAACTGATATAGATTTTTTTAGGTGGGACTTTAAATTAGGTGGCTAAAATACGTTTTGCTGCCGGCCCCTGTCCACAGCCGTACATTACTTTGCTCTTGTGCTCGTACTTCTGTCTGCTTCTCCAAACTGGGGGCACGCCGACCGTCATCTACTGTAGGTAATACACTGACTATAGATAAGTACCTCACACAACCCCACTTCAAAACACCCAAACTACCCTTTTAATGCTCACAATTGCTTTCCAAATAACTTCGGCTAACCTGGAAGTTTGTTTAAAACCAATCTGACTCCTTGTGTTTCTTGCTTCATCAGACAAATTTTTTGTGAATTTATTCACATTCCCAGAGTACTGTGTTACTATTAACAATAGGAATGATGGCCCAAACTATGAAAATAGGTTATATGAAACTTAGATTTCCCTTTAACCAGCTCTCTTGCTGCAGTCTTGCTGTGATTCAAACCTTCTTCAGGTACTCGTATCGTGACAACAATGCTTTGTTGTGTGTCTACCTCTCAGGGTCAGGGGGTAGATTTATTCCGACTTGTGCAAACAGCGGTGATTAGCTCTATAAAACTTCAGGCTAAACAGTCTGACGGCCAGTCAAGTCAAGAGGTATTGTAGTACGGAGGGGGCCCTATCTGTAGCGCTATCAGCCCCAGCCCCTGTCCTCCACTAATGGAATTGTCCTCCACCCCAGGCTGTGTATTACCATAGATCTGTGGGATAGTCTCACTCCAGCAGGAGAGCCCAGTGATTTAATAAAGGGCCCCTTTCTGACTCACTTACGACACAACAACATCAAGACCGGCAAGTTCAGACATATAGCAAATAAATAAACAGAGGCTCCCTTCGGAAATGGGATGCGCAACTCAATCAGTCTGTGTGTGCGTGTGTCTGTCTATGACCAGGCTGATTATTCAAATGAGCTGTACCTTTTAGTCTACTACGGAAGAAACCAGAAACAACAAGTAGATCACGGTGTATGAGTGTCGTCAGTCCTCCATCTGCACCGTATGTTCTTCTCTTTCATTAGAAGTCTCTTCAGACATTACATACGATATGATGATGCATTTCAAATTCTGTTTGGATTCAGTTTCTCATTGCATTGAATAAGAAAAAGCATGTTATAAAGCATTTTTTTAGATGTTTATATGCTGCTTATAAATGCTAAATACCAACATCTTCATATCTATGTATGATTGTATGTATTATCTACTGCGTATCTGTCCCTACAGCTTCTATAAATACATCCCCGGTGTATAGAAAACACTTTCTTCTTCTCTGACTTTGTGTTTAGCTGGCGGACTGCCAACGGTGAGTGACAACTCACAAAACAATAGGCTACAGACAATGACATAATGCAATTTAATCCTTTCCACTTGGAATCGATTGTTACACCTTGGAAGTGCAACATTTTAAGATTATGTTGCTTTATCCAGGAGTTTAATATATTATTTTTGAAGAAGCAGCACATTTTTGTGATCATTCTCTCATTGACTCCAACAAAGCAGTAACCGCAACCTGGCCGTCAGCAGAATTTGGACTGCGTTTGGACCGGCTTTATCGCATCAGTGGTGTGAACGGTATGGATCGTCTAGTTTAGAATCAATTACATTCTTCTGTCTACATTTGCCCCCGAGTCTTTATTCACATTGCCCAGCAGAATTATATACATCTAGTGAGAATTAATCCACTAATCTATCCCCCATGTCCCCAATCTAATCCTCGTGTTGTTCGAAAATTCCACTCACTTCAGTATCATATTGAGTTACAGTGGCTCCTCACTAAACGCTAATTCTGCCCATATAACTGGAGCTTATACAGAGGCATACCGGTGCAGTATCTGTGTGGGCTGGGCTGGCGGGCAGCCGATGGGCCTCTGGCTCCATGTTACGAGCTCCTGGACAACGGTGCCATTACCTCCACACACACCTAATGAAGTTATAGCAGGGCTGGGGCTATAGGGCAACGACTCCCTGTAGATTGCTGGGTCTGGCCCACACACACAGAAACACATGCACACATAACGCGTAGACACACACATACACACACACACACACACACGTGTTCAGTGGATAGTTATGGTGCGTGCAGTCCCAACGGTGGACGGGACAAGCGCCACTCATTCCTCAAACAGCCCCCTCCTCTCCTTCCCTTCTTCCCTAAATTGGAGAGGTGGGGTGGATTGATGTCTTATCTGCTATCTAGTGGGTGGCTAGGTATAGTCTCAGTGTCTCTGTGTCATGGTAAACACACATTAAGTCCCCTTGACCACCCTGGAGCACTCGTTGGCTAACTCTTAAAAAGCCCAGGCAACGCAATTATCTTTTATGACCTGCCAGAAAACACTGGCTGTGGGGAGGCCGTGGAGGTCCACGTTCGTCGGAGAGGGACACAAGTTGTCACCTGAGTCCCCCTGTCCTGCTGGATCAGGACCGACACATTTAAAGTGAGGTCTTAAACAACACGTACCTTTTACTTTGACACTATGAGGTTTCTCTAGTGCAGTCTTTTTTATCTTTCTGTCTCCCCTTTTTTTCATCATTTGTGTTTGATTAATATTTAATTTACTTGCACCCAATCTTGGAGCAGTGATTCTGTACACTGGTAGTGGAGACCTTGTACATAGTGGATTAAAGAGGTCCCTCTGTTTCATTCTATGTTGCACTCTTCTTGTACTCATTCTCAAACTGCAAATATGTTCAGGAGGGGGTGACTGGTGTCCAAACACATGCTTTATTTTATTCCTTTCTGGCTGCATATACAGATGAAGAAGCCGAAGGAGGTCCCACAATGCCATAGTTGTTTCTCTTGTATTAGATAGCTAGCCGTGGAGAGATGACGGGAGGAGAGAGACGGGTAATGACACGCAACAAAGGTTTCCGGCAAGATGCAAACTTGGGACGTGTGGTTTGCGGATAGCGATAGCACCTTAACCCCTAAGCTGCCAGGGTGCCCCACAATGCCATAGTTTATTTAAAAAAAACATCTTTATTGATCAATTGAAACAACTTTTTTTTAATTTCATTTTTTTTGTCCAATTTTTCATATATTTATATTAGGGCTGTCAAAGTTAACGCGATGATAACGCAAATTAATTTTAACGCCACTAATTTCTCTAACGCAACTTGAGATTTTTTAGGTTGTAGCTGGCTCAGTTTTAAAGGTGAAGATACTGGCATCATATGAAACTAAAAAAACTAATGAATCCATTGGTACCAAACATGTCATACTAGCTTGTTGCAAAAAATGCTGCAAACTTGTGCTAAATTTTGGCGAGGAAAAACTGCAATGGCCATTTTCAAAGGGGTCCCTTGACCTCTGACCTCAAGATAATTAATTAATTAATTAATTAGTTAATTACAATAACTATGGACAATCATGAAATTAATCACGATTAAATATTTGAATCGATTGACAGCCCTAGTTTATATACAGTACATAAAAAAGGTGTTGGAAACAAAATATTCGGCACGTTTAAGAAATTCTGATTTAGGTCCTGTTTTAATGTCTGTTTTGACTGTGTTCCAGATGTAACGCTTTGTCTTCTGTCTTTTACTAACTTAATTTGCTATAATTGGCGTTAGGAAAACAGAGTTGGTGATTGAACAGGAATGGTGTGTCTCAGTAATTCTACATGTCTGCATCTTATCCAGTTGCTACAGTAAAGCCAAATGAGCGATGGTGACAGCCAGTCCCTGGGATCTGTTGTATGTTCCTTTATTGCCCTGTGTAGAGACTATTGTCTCTGCTGTAAGGGCGGACCGAGGGTCAGCACTGTAAATCAGTACACTGGGGCTGGTCATTATATACGGCCTTTACCTCCCCTAACTGGTGTACAGAGGCAGGAGCGGGAGGGAACCGACAAGAATGTCAGCTATCAATTCCTGAAGCCCTCCTTCCTGCTCATCTCATTAAAGGGCAGATAGATGGAGCTACTGGCTCCGGCACGTCAATCAGTAAAGGACCATCAGGAGACTACTGAGACGACAGGAAGTTGGGTTGGTTGAACAACCCATTGAAGGGGCAAGATAAGATGGAAAAGATTTAGATTTGTGACGTGATGGTGGTGACTTTTTTGTAATTTTTTTCAGTCTTTTTTTCACATTGCCCACAACTGCTCTTTTCTCAATTTCCTCTCTCCCAACCCTCCTCACTATTTCCTCATCTTTACTTCCATATGGTTCATATGTTCATTTCTACCTCTTAGTGACCTCAGTGATTCGTAGTAGAATTGAATTCAGGTCTCCCCTAATTAACAGCGGTCCTGATAGGTCGTGACAACCCCAAGCTGAGGCTGCGGAGCTTCTGTGTGACCCTGAATCGTAGCGAGAATCGATCTCTCCGTTAGAGACTGAAACATGGAAGGATTGCTCATGTTTTTTTTAATACTCAGGCTGTGATTCTGATTAGTTCTGTGTTCATTATTTAATTGAGGATTATTCAAATGAAACAGAACTTGTATTTGTATATGACACAGTTAATTACTGCCTTTTTTTCCCAAACACATCATTTGTATAAAAGATGGGATATTATGACATTGAATGGGTTTATTCTCACATATTTGTTTGTTTCATTTAACAGCAAATTTCTCCTTTTTTTTTTTCTTTTAAAGATGTTGTTTTGGTATGCTATCTAGTTAATACACCCATGGTTGGTAAAAAATACGATTTTGCTCTAAATTATTTCCATCACAATGAGACGTTCACTTAACATTTAGAGGACATTATTATAATTATACCCCATACTGTATATAATGTTTTCAAAGAGGAAACACAATCTACATTCTGTTCAGGTATTATTGAATGTATGTTTTCCAATTCATCACTATATGGCAGAAGCCCCCTTCAAATTTTAACCACGTGTTTACTTTTAATATATTTCAGTGTTTGTGTTACTATTGGACCCTCAAATGCTCCACTCTTACCGTAGACTATTGTGTTTATCATGGTCATGATCAGCGAGTGCTCCTCTGACCTTTTGTTGTTGTCCACTGGCAACAATCTTTCCAGATAATATCCCTGATATCAGGAAAGCTGGGGCCTTCACTGAAGGACCCTCATTGTAGTGATGTGTGCATATGGAGGCCGTACGACCGCAGGGGGAGAGCCTGGTGCCTGCGTTGGTGTATCGTATGGGACAGGCGGTGTCACACTAGGGCCTTAACAGGCCTACTGATCGTCCCTGTAGAGAATAAGGATAAGAGGAAGGTCTGACTCCGACGTGTCCCCAGGCCCCGACTACAACTGGGGAGCCTGCCCGCAGAAGCTGGTGTGCCTGTTTACCATCTTACCGGGGGTCCCCACAGTCGGCGGCAGCGCCTCGTCTGCACGGACTAGAAATGTCTTGTGAGTACGGGCAAACACGCTGTGAAGACAAGAATATGGAAGCTGACAGAAATAAACGCGAGTTGGGGGGAGAGGCGAGAGGCAGAAAGGGAAAGGGAGACGCAGCGAGCGACGGGGGTCCCGACGTGCTGAAGAGATCGTGCTGGCATGGTGGCCAGAGGCCTTTCAGCTGAGTGGGCACCACTACCTCTCCTCTCTCCCTCTGAGGAGCTGGTGCTCAGACGCCGGGAAGTGTGTTTGACACACACATACGTAGAAGTCAGACCCCGCCGCCTGCATTCACTCGCCGCCGTGTTTATCTCTGGCTGTGTGCGCCAGTGTCTGTGCACTTTAAAATCACAGGCACACATTTATGTATTTAGTAGTGTGCTCGCTTGTGTGTATATTCATTGTTTATTATGTTACCTCAGATCAGTCCTCAGATGTTGGGACCACAGCATCACTTAACTGATGAGATTTCTTACAGTGCCAGCGGGCAAACTGTGCATGATACATGACAGACATGATGTATGTGTGTGTTGCTATAGCTAGATATGGACTGTATGTTGGCAGAAACTAAATACAGTAGCACAGAGAAAGATAACAAACACAACCACGGTTTGTTTAGAACACATCTTTTAACATGCTTGAGTGTTCAGGATACTTTTTGTCAAATTATTTCAAACTTTTAAAAAATGGATTGCTGGATGAGACCGTGTGAGAAGGGATCAGCCTTAATTTGCGGCATTGTAAGATGTTTTCAATTATAGGTGGAAATGGAAGTGCTTCAAGCCAAAGAAATGTCAACACATCCTGGATTAACTAGTTTCTTTTCCCCACTGGGGAATCCATTCCAGTAGCATGGCTCATTCCCGAGGCATTAAGAAGTTCGGTCTACAATTCAAAGTCTTTTTTTTCTCTCTTTTTGTTTTCTTTAGTCCTGTGCTTTAACTCATTCCTCATCCCTCCTAAATCTGTATCTTCTATCTCTCAAAAACAGCCTTCATCAAACCTTAGATAGTAAAACAAAAAAGGAAAAAATCTCTTACAGAGAAAAGGAAGAAAAAAGAAGGAAGTGTGAGACGAGTGTCGAGTGAAGAAGGGTAGTTTCTTTTGGGTGAAAGAGGAGACAGTGATATAGATGGTGCTGAGAAGTTAGACCTAATGATAACTTACAAATGCGTATTCTTTGCCTCTTTCCCCTTGTTTCTTCTATCCTGTTTTCCCTACCTCTCACCCTCAGTTTGGGGAGAGAGCAGAGCAGGGCAGAGGTTTGGGGCCGGGGTTAGGGAGAGCGTAGCGTGGCAGGGGCGCCGCCGATGCAGTAAAGCGATTCTGATTTGTGCCCACAGCCATCAGTGTCACTCTGCTCGGCTTGTCAGTCTGCAGGAGCATCAAAGCGCGCTGTCCGGGACTGCTGTCACTAACAGTAATAGATATCATTTCAAAACCATCGGTCCTGCCCATTGTGTCTGGCTTAAGTCGGTGGCTGGGGCCCACCTTGGCCATGGTTGGATGGGCCCACTCCGCGTGCGGCACACAGGGGGCCCCGGCGCCGGGCTTAACTGTTGGGTCACGGTCTGATATGTAGACATTCATGGATGGTTAACTCAGTAAATGTGTTGATACGGTCAGAGAGCTGCATGGTTGAGAATATGGTCAGGCATAAGTACTGTCATGTGAGGCGGGTTTACATGTGTAGAAACGATTTAAGGATTTTTTTGGGCATAAATGCGCCGATATGGTCCGTGTCTGGTTTGGTCACTCTTTCAACTATAGCCATCACATTGAGGTGTTATTGATGCACACATACACACTCGGTCACATTGTCCTCCTACACCAATCAGAGCCTCTGCACAGCCTCTAATGGCCATTAACTACCCAGCCGGTGGTGCAAAGAATCTGACATCACAAATGTCACTCTGCGTTAGACCCACATTACGTCAAGACTCCCTCCAAGATAGCTAGCCTCTCTGGCACTGTGTGTGTGTGTGTGCGTGCGTGCGTGCGTGCGTGCGTGCGTGCGTGCGTGCGTGCGTGCGTGCGTGCGTGCGTGTGTGCGCGCGCGCGCGTGCGTGTGCATGAGCTTTTGTGCACCTGCATTTTTGAAAGTGCATGTGCGCCACGTGCCTGTGTATCTATGTGACATTGAAGATGTATGTAAATGTGAGCAAGTGCTTTTGCGCACCTGCAAAATGTTGTACCTATGTGAATATACCGTGTGTGTGTGTGTGTGTGTGTGTTCACTTATGTGTTTATTTGTGTTATATGTCATTATACCTGTGTGAATGTTCACCCTCATCTGGGCTTTCTCATTCACGGCACCGTTTGACAAGCCTGTTGTGGCAGTTTGGGTTACTGGCATCAACATCATCAGCATCATCTACGCCTTTTGCTCAATGCATTCACAACGGCTACTATAGACCACCGCAAGAACTAGGACATTGAAACAGCATGCGACACCGTCTGCTGACAGAATTGCCAAGTGACAATATGCCACAAGCAAATAATAATAAGGTCACTGATTGTATCAGCCAACTTAAGAGTTAGCGGGGCATTTATATTTTGATAAACATGGAAGGATACAGTAAGTGTATGTGTGCTAGTTCACACATACTGTATTCTCCAACCCTGTCTCCTCAAAGACCCATTCATATACTTCTAAATTATTTAAGATATATTCTGAAGGAGACGTGCTTGGCTTGGCTGGCTGGATTATAGGCAATGAGTCCAAGAAGTGCTACGTTCTTGAACGGCACAGAAGATGGTGCATGATGGGCACACAAAGCACAGGATTTGACACCTGCTTCAGTTGTTATGACCGGATATTGTCGGGGAATTTTTTTAAATATTTTATTAGTGAATATTTTGCAGATACATCCAATATAAACATTTTTGCAACTTTGCAGATATGCATTGGAAATTCTTAAAAAAAAATACATAATTCAAAACAAAACATTAATTGAAAAAAATAAGTAAAAGAAGAAAAAAGAAAACTTATGGATTGAAGATACTTTCATTAAAATGAAGTCCTCATTATGTTGATTGATTAAAAAAAACAACAACTGGGTAGCATTGTGTAAGTTGTGACAGTATCATTGTTTTGTGTTATTTATAATAAATATATACGTACATTTGCATAAAGCAAGCATATTTGTCTACTTAAATACTTGAGAAATCTCCCTTTAAGGTACATTTTGAACAGATAAAAACGGTGCGATTAATTTGCAATTAATCGTTATTAACTATGGAAAATCATGCGATTGATTGTGATTAAATACTTTAATCGACTGACATCCCTAGTAAATACATGAAAGTCTTTCTTTAGAGCCTGTGTTTGATTTGTCCGTTCTGGGCTACTGTAGAAACATGGCGGTATCTACATTTGTATCTACATGCCCCCTATGTAGATACAAAGGACTCATTATAACCTAAGCATAACGAAAACACAATGATTCTTAGTTTCAGGTGATTATACACTAATGAAAACATAGTTATGAATATTATATTCCATTTCTGCTAATAAATCCCCCAAAATGTTACACACTGTTCCTTTAATATACTTATGCTTCGTATTTTTAAAAAGTGAATTCATATTAATAAAGTGTTTTGTTTTGTTAGGTATAGCTGCATCTGCTCATTACAGGCTGAAGAGCACTAATGCTAAAATGAATTACATATAGAACGTTTTAAAAGTAAAATACTAAATTGTAGACTCTACACATGGATCAATATTATGGAGCTGAGATTATTTAGGATTACCTGGATCCAAGTTATTGTGAGGCATTACATGAGGAATGAGTGCATCATCGCTGGTCCCCAGAGAGAGAGAGAGAGAGAGATGTGTAAATGAGGTCAGGTGAAGGAGAGAGAGAGACAGAGAAATGGATGGATGGATGAGAGAGAGACAGCGAGAGAGAACAGAGATCAACAGTAAGTTGATAGAAAGTGCTTACGACGCACTGCCACTTTGCCTCAGCTCCCCCCGTCCCTCCCCTCTGCCCCCCTCCCCTCTAACATGCTCTCGTCAGCTAATTATCCAGAATTAGAATCTTCTTTCACACCAGTGGTGTCAGGCTGCCTTAGCTTGATCTGTCAAGGCCCCTCATGACTGGGTGCTAAACTCACGACAGTTGATGAGTGCGAAGCCCGCCACAGCTAATTGTAAGTGAAAAGCTGGACAGGACTGACAGTGCAGGGGGGGGGGGGGGGGGGGGGAGAAAGAGAGGGAGTGCTCTTTGTTTGAGGACAGATGAAGGAGGGGGAGGGTTTTGTTTGTGTTTTGCAGGTGGGAAGAGGGTGGCATTGTGAGCTGGTGCCCATGTTTGATGACCGGATGGGGGAAGAGGGAGGGACAGGGGGCGGGGGGGGTTAAAGGGTCCTGCGGCACAGAAATATCTGCTCAGCAAGGAGAAAGAAAAATGGAAGGAGGGCTGGAGAGAGGGAGGAAGAGAGAGGAGGAAGCCAAGTGTGAAAAAAACAGGTAGGTGTGATGAAGGAGGACAACAAATCCTTTCTTTCAGGGCATGTCGGCCAAGATCTTACTCATCAGTCCTCATGGCCTGTGACCACCATCAGCATGACAACACAGGGGGCAGTGTGTGTGTGTGTGTGTGTGTGTGTATATATTTCTGTGCAAGTTGCTATAGTATGTACTGTAGGTGTCACATGCTACGGTATGCTTGTAACATGCACACATGTTTGCTTGCGTGTGCTCTCCGTGTAGAAGCAAGGACATGATTTACATTTCAGCGAGTGTGTCGGAGCCTGAATGATTCAATATTTCAAAATATCATATTATATAAAAATAAATATTATAAAGATGCATCGGTGGCACACTCTGATGCATTTAAAAAATTTTCAGGGACAAAAAAAAAAATGTTTTTTTTCTGTTAGTGTGTGTTTCTCTGCGCGGATGTGATCAAATTGTGAGTGCGTTCTATGTCTCTGTACTCCAGTTGGCTGGCTTTGAATGTCTGTTAATGTAATCTTAGGTTAAATGCTTACTTGCCAGGCCAAATTAAGTGTGTCACCAGCACAGAAAGGGCGCGATGTGGCATGATGGGAGGTTGTCACCTGTCTCTTCGGGGCATCTGGGTGTCTGAGGATGGCAGAGTCCACTCTCATCGCACAGTCAGTCGATGAACAAATAGTCTTTGGAAGATACACACACGCTGAAACATAGGATTCATTTTGTGGAATAACGTAAACATTACACTCCTATTATATGATAATAAAATTAATTTGAGTATATAATTAAAGCACAAATTATGCCCATTTTCTCCTGTTATGTGAAATGTTTTGGTGAATGGTTACATTTAAACTGTTTAGTTCGATTTAGCATAACTCACGACAGGCCGCTTCTCTTTGGGCAGAACAACGCCCCTTAGCTGTAATAAAATCACAAAATATCATATATCATTATAATACGGTCATCAACTACGGCAATATGAAAGTTATAGACAAATTGCAATTTAAATAGCTTATTTTTAATAAATAGTAATGTCCACAATGAAATAAGCCCTCCTGCCTGTCCATACCGAGGCGGTTGCTAGAATGGTGGTCGCTATGGAACATACAACAACACAGGCTAGCGTTTATATTGGTTTCATTATTTGGCACTTTATTTACATTATTTGTGTGTTGACATTTATTGTGCAACCACTGAGAAACTATCCAGCGTCAGTAGAATGACTTTGATAACTGCTTGTACTTGGCTGGCTTTTTATTTTGTTATGTGAAGGTGTGTTGCTTGGCGTGGCGAGGATGTTACTTCCCTCTCTGGTCTCCGAGTTTGGGTTGCCAGTCCACTTACGGCCATAATCTCTCGTGTCAAGACCCACATCAGATAGTTTTCTGAATCGTGGTGCTGCAGAGGTAGTGGTTAGTGTATTTTTGTTGCGTTCCTACTTGCTTGCATATTTTGAGCAACATTGTGGAACCTCCTTTTTACGTAGCGCTGCATGCCATTTAGCAGGTGGATTTTCTGCAGGAGATGGGCACTGCTCAATCAGCCTATTAGACTGTTGTCAGGCTATTAAATAGGCGTTATCAGTCGCTATAAGCCCCATAGATGTGGGTCAATAGGGGCCTACTACACCCACTAGTAGGTTTTGTCATCTATTCACATGGTAGATCACCAAAAGAAGGTATTAAAGAACACGACAGCGACCTCTAGAGACCCTAGTAAATATGACAGGAGCAGAAGTGGAAGTCAAATCATTGTTTTTTCCTAAACTTAACCAAGTTGGGTTTTTGTTGCCTAAACCTAAAGAAGCCTTTTGTTTGTGTTGAAAATGTGTTGTTTCATTCAGTTTTACATGTTAGAACGTGTTGCTTTTAAGTTTCACTTTCACTTTTATAACGTAGTCGGTGTAGTAGGCCCCTAATGACCCACATTTATGGTGCTTATAGTGACCAATAATGCACATTTAATGGCCTGATAACAGTCAAATCGGGTGACTCAATCCACTACTCCACAGAAGTTAACCTCAAATTTTTCCATTTTGTAGTGGGTTTTGGAAAGCTAACTTTGCTGTTACTTTGTATATGTAACCTGTGCCGTGTTGGCGGAAGTGACCCACTAGGCAACCATGAATCTAACGTTTTTTTCTCAGTCGCGCAGAGTGATACTGAAAGCGCAAGCGTGTCTTAGCAGTGGTATGTGGGTATTATATCAAGGCTATGAACCAATCAGATTGCTAGATTTGAGCTAGGCTACCAGTTTTATAAATTTGCTTAACCTTAAGTAGCAGTTACATTGCTTTTGGTATTTAAATTTCACTCCTATGAGACATTTTCTACATACAACCTGGAAATTGAACCCAAGTGATCAGAGTTGAGGGAATGATATTTAATTTACTTAACTTTACTTCTTGCTTTTTCTTTAAAAATCTCTTTCTCTCTGCGTACAGTATTTGAAGACATCTGGCCCCATTTGTTAAAATATAAGTTGGTCAGATAAACATATTTATCAAGCTTCCTCGTTGAGAAGCATTTTCAGTAGTCTTTATTTTTAAACTTCTTTTATTTGATAATCCGTGTCTTATCCCTCCGTAGAGGAATTGTGTTAATCGTCTATGATAATTCATTGTTGTTTTAATGATTATACCCATTATTTTATAAATCCAGAGGAGCTGTTGACCTTCCATTTATGTGTTTGCTCGAAAGCTAAACAGGCAGCCACCGGGATTCAGCAGTCAGCCAGCAGCGTCCACTCCAGTAGTACTTTCACCCACTTGAAGACTGGAAACAGCTTTTCTCCAGCTAGTGTAGATTTGTGTGGATTAGGCCTCCGCTCTACAGCCGAGGGCTTGGAGAGATTCGGTGCAGAATAGGCCAGGAAGCTGTTTGGAATTGGATGTTGTTCCTCCCCTCTCATCATTACCCTCAAAGCCTCACAAAGGGCCCAAATCTCCCTGTGCCTTTGAACCTGTGTTTTCAGAAAAGAAAGACATGTCCAATGGAGGGTCTTTTCTTATTCTTCTTTTTACTGAAAGGAGGAGAGAGAGAGAGAGGGAGAAATAGAGGGAAAAAAGCAGCTTTAGAGCCTCATTTTCTCTCCTGCTCTACCTCCTTCGTTTTCTTCCGGCCTTGAGCCACTTGTTGGAGGAAAAGGCAAATTTCTGGAAAAATTCCTAGAATTTTTTTCCCCCAATCAACTAGCGCCCTCATCCACTATTTTTTGGCAACGAAGGAGAGAGAGCAAAAGAGCGAGGGACAAAAAAAAAGCATTGTTAAAGTAGAGAACGAGAAAGAGGGGACTCTGGAGACAGCTGTTGGAGAGGTTAGTTAGAGATTTCCAGCCATTAACTTCAGTCCTAGCCAGCTCGCCCACTTGAAGCAAACAAGGGCCCGGGCAAGCCAGAACCCCAGTATGAAAAGGGACGGGACCCAGCTTGATCTCGTGGGGAAATTGTTTACAAGTGGGACCCTCAATTCCACAATAGAGGCAGAGCGCAAGAAAGAGGGACGGCAAGAGAGATCGAGAGAAAGGACGGAGGAACGAAGGAAATCGTTTATTGAAAGAGTGAAACAAATCTGGCAAAGCACGGGAGCAAAAGTGAAAGAGCACGGAGCGAGAGTGATTAAGGATGGACCAATGAGGGCCTTAGACGGGTGCTGGCGGTTTGGGGGGGGGGGGGTTCAGCGGTTGTGACACAATAAGTGGAGGACCTTTTGGGGGTGGAGGGTGGGGAGGTGGGGGGGGGGGTCTCTCTTTCTCTTTTGAAAGGCAGGATAAACAAGGAAATGAGTCTGTAATCATTTCCAGAAATTGCCTTCCTCTTTGCCTCTCCTCTCCCAGGCCGTCTACCCGCCTCCGTTCATTAGCAGGCCATGGCCTGATTAAAGACTTTCATTGTTCCAAAGAGACACACAGAGAGAGGATCCTCGATCCACTGCTGTCAACGTGAGTGATACATCAGGTATGGTTCGTGTTTTTACCACCGTCCTGGCCCCGCTACTTTATTCTTATTTCATGTGACAAGTGTGTTCAGCCTTAAGCATGCGTGATCCAACCAATCACAACTTCCATCACCACACAGTAGTTGTTTTATTTTAATTCATATGCAATTCTCAGGTTAAAATGTGCATGTATTCCAATAGAATACAATACTGTCAACACCATGCACGTGTAATTGTTTGCTTGAACTAAATGCTGACACCTTAATAGAGATACTGATCTCATCCGATTGCAGAACATTTATTCAATTTAAGCATGACCTGACAGGCCGCCGTGGAAACACTGAGCTCATCTGACAGAAGTCTGTAATCCATTAATGAGCCATCATATCCTTCCCTGCCTCCTTCTGTCCGGTGGTACAAAGCAATACTCTGCAGCTATTCAGGCACACGAGGCTCTGTGTTCTGCTATGAAGGAGTCGTGCCACCTGCAAATCTCGCCGAGTAAACTAAATTAAAACTAAAGCGTTTTGCTCAATCAAATGTCCCGGTGGAGAATCTCTGACCTTACCGTGTTTGTATGATGCATAAGTACATATTTCAAACACATGGCCGTACACACAATAATGATAATGGACGTTTGTGTGTGTGCTGTGATAGGTAACTATATCGGATCAGTGTCTCATTATGGGAAACAGACTTGCAGAGCCCTTTTATTCTTCCTGTGAGCTCATAATTCTCTGGTAATGGATGGCGTGCTGATCAATGTCATCACCAGAAAAAAAATAATTTGTGGAAATGGCAAGAGGTCTTCATTCTCCTGCATATTGCTTTTGCATACATCGGGCTATCTTTTGTGTATATGTCTCTATTTTTCTGTGTCACAAAGAGGATTGTACAGTTTGCATGTAAAACTAAGTGAAGTGCATGTTGTATATCTGTCTCATGGTTTTAGCTTTTTTTTTTTTTAAAAACTCTTTTTTGCTTTCCTGTAGTTCCTCAAAGGAGTGCTGGCCGCTCCTTTTTCACCTTAATCCTCTCAAGTCATGAATCAGCACCCATTTCCTGCCACAAATGTACAGTTTTCTCCTTTGCTTGCATTCACAAGAGTTACAGAGACGGAGAGACGGCATTCAAAGGGAAGGCGGAAAAAAGCAGAAAGAGGAATAAATCAATGATGAAAAATAAAAAGAAATTGAAAAACAAAAAAAGAAAAAGCGGAAGAATTAACATGCCTTTAAAGCAAAAGGGCGGTCTGGCAGGACGGCAGACGGTGAGTTGTGGTAGGTTAGGAGGCCTTTCTCTGCCGGGGAGGAAGTGTTTGGGTTTTATTGGTTTCATATGACACGACAGAACCTTTTTAAGATGTTGTAGACGCGCTGGTAAAAAAGCAGTCTGCCCACCCCTGCATTAAGTGCCCCTGTGATCTCGGCCATATTTATAGGTACTGTCTTGTGTCACATGGCTTCCATTTCTTCACTTGTTGGGACCCCCTGTGGCTGCTTTTACAAGCACAGGTATGAAGAGGTCAAGAGCACCCTTGTCAGCGGCCTGGCCTCCACGTCTTGCCATGATATGATATGTGGGTTTTAAAGAAGCAGTTTATAATCAAATGAAATATTCTTTATGTATTTTCTAACCTCCACATTAGTCAACACTTTGCTGAAGTTTATACAAACACCAAACATGTAATGTGGCAGCCGCTAGGTGTATTTTCCTCGGTGAAGAAAACCTCTTTTGTTTCAAGCTCAAGAAAACTGACTGAATTACCATCAGAAAAATCCAGCAGCACAGCAGTTTGGTCTAGACAAACTAAATTCATATAATTTTATCTCCTTTGTGGTTTTATTTTCAAAAGAGGAAAGGGCAACCGCTTCTTCGGATGTTGTACCAAACCAAGGAAATGGTTTTATTCTTATCAATGAGGCAGTGCATGCTGACTCAGTTCCCTCTGAATGAGGACATTCTGTAGAAGTTATTATTAAATTCCTGTAAGGCAATATAACAAGGAAAAGTTGAGTTGTGTCCAGCAGTTCAGGAGGGTTTTGGTTGACCTGCAGGTTTACCAAGCAAATCAGATAAAACTGTTAAATAGAATTTCAGGACGGAGCAATAGAAAACACATGACTGATGTTTTCTGACCTCGGTAGACTTTGCTGTGCCTCATGCAGACCTGCTGGCAGCCAAACCACCAAGCGAGGGTGACTTGAGTTCACAAGGCAAAGTCCACAGTCCAACCATGGCGTAGATGTTGCCAGTGTATCAAAGTCATAAATATTTGCATATTGCTGTCATTTATGACTTTCATTTTCATATCGATGACATCCTGTTCTTGATGCCATTGAATAGACAGCAGGCACACCCTTACCTGTTGTCCAGGAATTAATTGACATAATTACACCATAAACCTCACCCAGTCATGCAGAACGGACAATTATTACCAGCCGCGACAGTTTGTGTGTGTGTCATCCCTGGAGCAATGTATCCTCATACAACGGTTCGTATCATTTTATATGAAAAGTTATTCTTCATGTTTCGTGCGTTTTCCTACGAATGTCCAGCGTCAATTTCCACTCCAGTCTTTTCAAAATAAACTTCCATCTTCACAGGAAAAAACTTAGTTAGGATTAGGAAAAGATTGATTTAATTAGGTTTATGCAAGAAAACTACTTAGGTAGGGTTAGGAAAAGATTGTGGTTAAATTACACCAAATCGGAAGTGGTTTTGCTCACCGGAAGTACGAAAGTTCTGTCACAAAAACAACTTAGTTAGGTTAGGAAAAGATTGTGGTTTAGTTTAAAATAACTCTGGAACATAAGTACGGAAGTTACGTGACAAATACATCAACGTTCACTACTGGTTTCACACGAGGTACCAGTCTCCTGGTCTCCTTGACCCGCTATTTCTACTTGTTCACAATGACATGGATTACATACAAATTGATTTTGTGGGATATATACAAATTACAGTGCATTTACTTGTCGTAGGTATAGCTACGAACAGTGTATGAGAACAGCCTGCAGACACCTACTGGAGCGGGAACTAGCACAGAAGAGGTTTTGAGTACTTTGCCAGATACTATGTTTGTGGACAGATTTTGTCACCACTTGCACAACCGTGCAAGATGCAGTCACAAAACTTTACAGATTTGTAGTTGAGATCAAAATGAAGGTGGAAGGTTGAAGATTGGTGTGGTCCAAGGTTGGGGGGTAGGATGTGGGGAAGGGGCCATTGGCCCCCCCACTTTACGCCCCTGACCAGATTTGGCGTCACGGCTGGTGTGATCCCATCGCATCATGGTTTCTAGTTTTATTTTGTTTTATGTTTTTTATCTATGCATGCCCAGGTCCTGTGCTGGATTGAATTGGTGCTTTTTTCCTTGTGGTATTCCTTGTTTTGGATTTTGTGTATGTTAGGATACGTGTGCTATGTAGTTTAATAGGAATAATGACACTAACTTTTTTTGGCAGTAATTCCAAATGCATGTTCATCCTCTGGGGACCATGAACGTCCAAAGCATATTTAATGGATATATCCTGCCAGTAGTTTTAAAGTTACATACATTCTAATGGACCAAAGTGTTGGTGCTAGATGAAAGGTCAGGGGGTCAACAAAATAATGCATCAGGAATCATCGTCTGGGGACCAAGGATATCTACAGGCCTACTAAATTTTAAAGCGATATGATAGGTAGCTGTTGAGAGATATCAAGCTCTGGACCAGAGTGCTGGACGAATAGACAGACCGACTGACCAATGACTGACCAACCAGCATTGCCCTTCTTAGGCTCTGCTGCTTGTTGAGTAAAACCAAGCCAATCCAGGGCCTGGTGTCAAGAAAAGGGCACCAGAATTTTACAAAGTCCCTCCTCCTCCTCCTCTCTATCTCTCTCCCTTCATCTCTCTCCCACTCTTTAGGACGCTGCATCCCTCCATCTTGGCCATGTGGTGCGGCGTGTTGGTTTTAGTGGGCACTAAAAACACACTGTTAAACACAGTTTTAAAAGTTCCTAAAAGCATTTTTCCTCTCTGGGGTTGGCACTTTAATCTACTCTCAGGTTTCACATGCAGCATGGGCACACCTGGGGGGAGGAATGAAATAAGCTGCGTTAGAAAACTCCCACACATAGTAGACTCCTTGTAAAAATGAAGAAGGAGAAGGCTAATCAGATTTATTGTTTTAATCATAGAGGGAGGTGTCTCTTTCTCTTGGTGCCGATGACTTTATGACCTCTGGCCTATCCTGGATAGAGTCCTTTGTAGCTTGAATCTGAAGGACAGACATTAAATCCTCCTCGCTATTGAATTCTCAGACTGAACTACCATTTCACATTGCTTTATGACAATCAACAGGTAAACTGGGAAATGAAAGAGAGTCTGTAGCATAGATCATTGAGAAAAGGATGTTCCCTTGGATTTTGATCTAGGAGCAAGGTTGTCCCTTTGACTTCAGCATTATTGAACGGCTGCTGTGCATCCTTGCAGACACTTCCTACCCTGAGGTTCAGAAAGAAGGGGGTACAATAAGGTCAAATCCAAACGTGACAAGGCTCACAGAGAGGGGGCTCCTTCCTCCTTCTACCATCTCGTAAAAATGATTTTTATTTGCACCTTTCCTACTTTTACAGTCCTCTCTGTGTGTGCTGGCGGGCATTTAGAAAGCAGGAGGAAGGAGTAAAAGAAGCTCTATCTTTCTGTCTTCAGGGGATAGGACACAGTGGTTCCAAAAGGAAAGGGTTGGGAGTGAGTTCAAGGGAGTTCAGGATTTTCCAAAGGCCAAAGGGCAGGTTCAGAATGAGTAGAGGTGAGCTGTTTGGAGTTTTAAGGACTTCTTTTTATTTAGTGTTTTGAAACAGAGATACTGGTGAAGTGTTAGGAGGGAGTCTCACCAAAAAATGAAGTTGGACAGGGAGCAGAACAACAGAGAAGAAATCGCTTTGTGGTAGTGGACAAATCATGTTGAGAAACATAATAGAATGAACATAAAACTGATTTTGTACTGGCCCCCCAGAATCTGTAGGCAACCGGACAAGATTTTGGTATCGGAAACATTCTGGTTTCCATTTGTAGTCCAATTAGTATTGACCAATCACGTTCGAGCAGGCTTTGGTTGAATGCAGGTAAACAGTCTGTGTGGAGAGAAAAAGAGTCGGAACGCTATCGTTTGACGATGATTTAGCTTTCTATCAGTTTAATATCAGCTTGTAAACTGGCTACTTGTGAAACAATCCGGTCATACATGTTGTCTCTCAACGCAAACTCCAGTCTCACATCTCAAGTTGCTAATCGGACTGAAAAACAACACAGAGGGCCTAGATATCTGCTGGCTACACCGAAACCCCAGAAATAAAGCCCCTTGACCCCAGAGGCTTATCTGTCATCAGACCGATAGCCGATGGGTTCCGAGATTGGTGGCTCTGTGAGGCTGTACTGCACAGAGGTACTGCTAAATGCTAATATTACTGCTTACATTCTCACAATGACAGTGCTAACATGCTAAAGTGTAGCAGATACCACGTTCATCATCGTAGTTTAGCATGTTAGAATAGAATAGAATAGAATAGAGACTTTATTGTCATTGTCATTGAAAACAACGAATAACAGTTTAGCAGTTAGCAGGCTCACATTTACTATTGGCACTAAATAAGAAATAGATGATGCCGGTGAGAATTGTCATTTGTTCTGCAGGTATTTGATCATAAATCCAAGTGTTGGACTAATCCAAATTTTGACTTGATGGTGGCACTATGAAAGGGTAAGGGATCGCCAAAGTTATTTCAATTCATCCTGAGGGGTACATCAATACCTGTCCTGTACCAAATGTCATGGCAATCCTTCCAGTATTTGTCAAGACATTTCGCTCAAAACCACAAATGTTAACCTCAAGATGGCTATAGAGGAAAAGTCAGTGGATCACAAATATCAGGAGGGTCCATCCTCTGGGGACCGTGAATGTCTGTATAGAATTTCATTGCAATGCATCCAGTAGTTTTTATATATATAGATACAGTAGATATTTCTGTCTGGACCAAGATGGTGGACTGAAGGCCAGACCGATATTGCCATAGACGTCGGGCCAATATCCTGGCTAAAAGTGCTTTAAAAAAAAAACTAGGCTCTATCAAAAAGACCAAAATCACTGAACATTTTAATTTTGCTCGGACAAATCTCCAGACAGGCTTGAATGGATTATAGGTACTGTATACCTTGCTTGTCAAGTAAAAGTCGCTTAGTGGTGCTATTCCAACAAAGATTTTTATTTACTGTTTTGGGAATTGTAATCAGGACCAATCCAATCAAAGCCACAAGCCATACCACTGCTTTAATTTAGTTTTTTTGGGGGGAGTTGATTGTCTCAGATTCAGATTTTGATGGTCAAGAATGGCTACATCTGTGTGATGAATAGCATCTCATAACTGCTAAACCATTATGATTGGATCTGGGAATCAAAAACGATGGGCTCTTCACCAGTCCGCAACAGCTGTACATCCTGTACTGCACAGATAGTACAAGTCCGACTGGGACAAGTGGATTAGTGGACAAGGGGGACTGAAAATGATCATTTTCTAATGCTTTATGTCATTGACTATGTAGCTGAGGAAGTTGCTTTCAAGGCAACAATGTTTGCTGCCTCAGATTATGGCGGAAATGTGAATTATACTGCATTGAATTAGTAAGAAGGCATTTTTTATTGTGTGTTAAGTTTCAGTTCAAGTCCAGCCATGGTCTAAAGATAGACGGCTGGTGAATTCGCCATTTGTTGTCAAAATTGTACCCTACATTTTAAAATTACAAATCTGTTTTGACTGAACCCGCAGCTAAGCAGCAATCACCGAAATACGTCAAAAATGAACTCCCTCCCCTCTCTGAGGCAGTGTGGAGGGATGGTAGTGTTAGTGTGGATGGGTGTGTCAGGAGGTGATCCTCCCCTGTCAGTGATCACTGTAGATGGGATTAGATTAGGCTAGATCAGATTAGGGGTTGTTTGGGAATAAACATTCATTATGAGTCTGAAACTAATCCTGGCACAACAGCCTCTGGCCCTGTAATCTTGTGGCATGAGAAGCCATATTCAGCTGGAATGTGAATTATGTACAGATAAGAATACAGATTATATCCAATGTGTCCTATCTAGGATGTCACAAGCAGTTGTGATATCTAAAATGTTAGGGGTACCTGGATGTCCCATTGGGCATAAATTGGCCGCGAGTGTAAAGAGTAATGACTGTAATGATAAACAACTACTCCACTCCAATCCGACCACACTATTTTGGATCCTCGTCCCATTCTTGGGCGAGGGATTGGGAGCATCTTGACACTTGTTAAGGCTCCAGTTTCACTTTCCGGGACACACCAGGGATATCATAGTACCACTGTATACTCCAGTGTTTCTGGAGCATCGGGTCCGGGTGACCAGTGAGAAGCATGCTTTTTTGTTCCATTATTCTCCCAAGCCTACAGAGCCTGACACACCAAGCCCACGGTCGGTACCGGACAGGTCGAGGCCGTCGGTGAGTGTCTGTCGGCCTAGTTTTTGCGGTTTGTCCTGCACCGTCGGCTTTAGTCTAGTCGCCCACAGAAGGCTCTTTTAATTTTTCATCTTCATCTCATCTGATCATTCCAATACGAGGATATTTTCACAATGGCATGGTCATCTGGAATGAAGCTAAGTGATGAGTGAGAGTGGTGTGAAAATGGTTAGCAAACGCTGCTTTGTTTCATGTAGGTATCATAATAACGGCTCGTATATCTGCAGTCCTTGGTCTTCCGGTTTACCTTTTTGAATGTCGAATACCAACTACCACTGCCTGCTGGTATGGAGTAGTATGGAGAGTTATTTCCTCTCATGCGAGCGAAGGACATACATGGTACTTCGCCATTGGCTATAGACATTGCAGTGTGTTCAAGTGCAACTGATGTTGGTTTGATGTGTCTGGGCCTGTAGAGGTTGACACTTGTGTGAAATAGATGAAGGTTATGCACTGTAACTTTAGTTCTATGAGCACACATAGAGCCCTCTGACTTTGTCACAATGCCAGTCCCAGAGTCATTGACTTTGTGGAGGGTCAGTTAGGGTACAACAGCCATTTACCAGTCTGAAGGGTAAGGGTTGATGGGTCCATTCTGATTGGCCCATTACATGTGCATTTCAGTGCACTGCTCAGGCAGGGCAAGTGGTCAAATATATAGAGCCTGCAAGGAGGCTCCACTTGTGCTCATAGAACTGGGGTTTCCATAATTAAAAAATAATTTTTGATCGTGGAACTTCACACAGTCATCTCAAAGTACAGTTTCTTGCTTGTCAGAGGACGGATAAAAAAAATGTTTGCTGTCATAATATATACTTCAGCTGAACTAGTCAAGAAATACAATTTAGGAATGCAAAGGTAGTAAGCTGAAGTGTATTTGATCATATCTGTATTCTCTGTGTGTATGACGTTATGGTATACACACAAGCTTCTTAGCCTAAGGACCTACATTTCTTTCTACTTCTAAAGTAGGAGACGTCAGACAGTCAATCCTATATAATAACTGCAACATTTGGAATAATAGAATGAGTACAATAAACTTGAATAGGATTAAGTAAAACTGTATGAATCTGGAGACGGGTCTATTGATAAGGGTGCAGTAAATGACACAAGAGACAATAAAAAAAAAAAAAATCTTAGTAAATCTCAGAAGGTGAGCATGTAACGAAATCTGGACCTAAGGCTGAATAGGACAAGGACTTAAGGGCTAATATGACCTAATCGTTAGGGATGTCACAGTGATGAAAACAAATTTAAACATTTTCTCTTTCTTTCCAATCAGTCGTCGCTGGTGTATTGACTAATAGGAAGATAGGCTTATAAAGTAATTACAACACATTAATGATCATTTTCTTTACCACATCACGGTATTTTTTTGTATGTCCTTAGATAGGCAACAGAGACAGAAAGACAAAGTCAAGTCTTTGAACAAAGATCAATTTTTATTTCATAAGATGACATAAAATCATGGCTGCAGCAGTCCTTGACCTGCATTGTCCTCAACACCTCATACATTTCCAGTGATTTGTCGTAACTTGCGCAAGAACACAAAGCAAGAAAGGAAAAAAAAATGACAAGTCGATTTGAAAATGTGATGTCATTTATAGGAATATTTTATAGGCTGGCCAGTGTCCAGGTCTGGCTCAATCAAAAAAGCGTCGGCCCAAAAGCTGTTGCAGCCCGTCTCGTTGGTTTCTGTTACTTACACACTCGGAAATGAAATGTGTAACTTGCTGAATTAAAGTGGACCGGCCGGCTCACGTTTTGAGGCTGCTGTCACATGCTTGCACACACAAACACACACCCGCACACACTTTGAATCAATTCCTGTCTCCGCTATCAATCCATATCTCGATCGTTGGGCCTCCTGATGTGAATAAACTGGGCTATAGGCCTAACAGCAACCCAATATTTTATATATTTCACCGATGTCAAAGTGTCAGAATGAAGTGCTGCTCGCTGGCACTTGGCAAATTTCTCCTCTCCTTTCTGGCCGAGTGTAGCTCCAGTTTCATTCGCCTGTCGATTGTACAATCGTGTGAGGGTGAAAAGTTTTGTGACCTGTCAGATATGATGCTATTTCCAACAATTCAATGATCGTGCATTTCCCACAAAAGAAAAATTCATCGATTACCCGGAAAGACAACTGGAACTATTTGTTCCCCAAAAAAATCACTTGACTTTCTGAAAAGCCTTTTTAGTGACAGCAATGTGCTCAATCAGTGGGAAATGGAGCACCGGGGTCCTCGTTCAACATGCAACAGTAAAGGGGTAAGACTCAGGTAACCAGCAAGTGTAATTACGAGTACGCCTGATCCCTGTGAAAGCTCTTCCCGGCCACTTTCTCCCCTGCACCGAAGGCTTTGGCACGAGTGGCGGAGAGGGTCACTGTTTAATAATGAACAGGTCGAGCCGGCTGTAACGGATACATACACCTGCTTTATACATCAGTCAATTACCTAATTAGAACTCTCCCTCAGGGGAAAGCTAATACCTCGTCCTGGAGCAGGAGGACAACCCCTTCCATGTGAACAGAGGCGCTCGCAAGACAAACAGATACCTGTGTGTGTGTGTGTGTGTGTGTGTAGTCGTGGTGCGTGTGTGTGTGTGTGTGCATGTGCATTCACACGTAAGTGTGAGGAACAATAGGAAGGGGGTCCAGTATTTCTTTGCACAGATCAGGTACCCAAGGACACTCATGGGAAATTGTGCTCTATGCGACTGTGATCCAATAACAATCCTTCCTCTGCCCACCTCCTCACACACGCTGCCCTCGGCCCCTCGCCATTCATCCCGCCATGAGAAAGCGATCTGTGTAAACTCATATGACGTCTTTCATGCTCCTTTTCAGAGGGCACAGATTAAATGGTTGGTCAACAGTCAACAGTTTTCGTAACGATTATATCCTCGGAAAAAAGGTAGTTCAGGCTTTTCTCATACATCGTTTGAAGCTATACCTACGAAAAGTAAATGCACTGTAATTCATATATATATCCCACAAAATCAATTTGTATGTAATCCACGTAATTGTGAACCAGGAAGTATAAAGAGCGCCAAATGCCGTGTAGGGAGGAAATCGGGGTGGATGGGTGGGTCAAAAAAACAGTGGACTTTTGCACAGGAGACCGGCGTTCATATCCCGTGTGAAACCAGAAGTTAACATAGATTTATTTGTCACGTAACCTCTGTACTTAAGTTATGCCATTTCCCTTGTTATTTTAACCCAAAACCACAATATTTTCCTAAACCTAACCAAGTAGTTTTTGTCACGTAGCTTCCGTACTTAAGTTACAGCACTTCCGGCATGGCGTAAACCACTTCCAGTGTGGCGTAACTTAACCACGACCTTTTCCTAAACCCAACTACGTAGTTTTGTTGCCTAAACCTAAACAAGTTGTTTCCTGTGAAGATGTAAGTTTATTTTGAAAAGACTGGAGTGGAAATTGACGCTGGACATTCGTAAGAAAACGCACGAAAAATGAGGAATAACTTCTCATAAGATATCACACTAACCGTTGGTTACAATAATGATAGTTAAAATGAAATCTCTTCACAGCTAGATGTGTGAATTATGTGAGTAACAGAGGCGTTGTTTATGGGAAGTAATGCTGTTGATTAACTTTTAAATATAGTTTTTCAATACTGCAAAAAGGAATCAAAATACTGTAATGTTTAACTGCCCAACACTGATGGCCAGAGGCCACTAGAGATAAGTGTAATTTGGGTGAACCGGCCCTTTAAAGTGGATGTTTTCACCTATAGGTGCGTGTGCAGAGGTGTGCTGATTGATAATTTGATCAGACAGTCTGCTTCCATGGACACTACGGGTTTTGCTTAGGCCACCAACAGCTCTGAGGCAATCAGGGACACTTCAGCTGTGATTAAGTCACATACTTTAGCCTCTGGAGAATGGCAGGAGGAGGGGGGGGGGAGAGAATGAGTGATGAAGCTCTCACTTCACAAAGAGGGGAGTGGACAAGGGTTGAACATTCGGGATCACTAATGTTAGTCTATACATCCTCATCTAGGTTTCCCTCATGACCTCTGCCCCACCCCATCCCTCTCCATCAGGCAAATGCAAAACGCCGCCCACCTCCCCGGCCTATGAGCAGAGAAGCCCAGTCACCAACCGACACCACCCCCGGCTGCTCACGTCATGTTTTTACTACACAGCGAAATCAATTTCTGCTTATTAATAACAGCTACGGTGTAAATATCTGTACTGCGAGGGAGATGGATGGAATTGAAAGAAGAAAAAGAGGACTGAGATTGTGATGGTGGCGGTAGGGGGGGGTCGGGGTCATGGAACATGCTCCTAAAAATCAATTTTCACAGGAGGACTATTAGGTTATTGAGAAGTGGGATGACTGATTGGGGGCTGTATACTGTGTGTGTGTATGCGAGTGCACATGTACTTACTGTAAATTACTTAACAAGTTTCAGACTTTGGAGTTAGTTCTCATACCAAAAGCGTGACATGTGATCACTGTTAACTGGCAAACAACTTCAAGACACCTTGTGCAAAACCCAACACATAAAGTAGACATTTGAAATGAAATAAATGATCCTTCCTGTCCTTTTTGATTGTTCTTTCCTTCTGCCCCTCTTTCTTTAAAGAAAAGTGAGTCACCATGCCCACTTCTGAGGGGAAAGAGAGGAATGTGGCCTGCCTCAGCGAGAAATCCCAAAGTGCTTGCCGACTCCTAGCTGCTAATACAACTAATGCAGTAATGTAAGGGCCAAGGCGATTAATGAGAGCGCTCTGCCCCTGACATCTCAGACACCCTAATGTTGCTGCAGCGTCTCCCTAGCCGTGCTTTAATCCATCACCGGTCCCTATAACCCAATTATGGCCTGACGCTTTACTTTTAGCTCCTCTGCTGGGTCCTTCACACACATCTATAAAAGGGCAAACATGCACACACACACACACACACACACACTCAGACAAGAGTATTTCAGCATCGTCAGACAAGCACATTTTATAAAAAAAAAAGATATTTGTGCGCACAAACACTGTCACACACACTCCCAACCTACCACCCAACTTACGGAGTCAGGTAAGCTGATATGAAAGACACTTTAAGAGAGAGCTGAAGTCTTTTTCAGCCACCTTTTGTCAAAAGCACATATTTAATCTGCTGTTAAGTTCCATAATGCTGTTTGCAAATTCAGCGTTGGGGCCTGTAGATCTCACTTGAAATGAACTCTGAAGGTTAACTAACTTCCTGTATATCTAATGTCATCTCCATAAAGCCCCTTTCTGGTTATGATTGTAATCGTAGCATGATGCTACACCAACATGCTTCATTCCCAGAGGTCCATCAGTGCAGTGTTGTAGCTAAGGGGGCATACGTACGTACTGCATTTTTCATGAGGTCCCCCGTGCAACATTTATGATCCACCCTGAAGGCTTTAAAACAATACTTGACTGCGTCTCCCACCAGGATATACCCTAACATCTGGAACATACCGTACATGTGGGCGTCTTGATATGATGCAGGAACTAGAGGAGCGGTGCTGAACTTCCTAAAACCCCCCTCCCTCACTCCCTCTTCCTCTCTCTGTCCGTCAGTTATGTCACACGCAGAGTAACAGCTCTGTCAATCAAGAGATCTATGTGCTGGCTTCCTCTAAATCAGGTGGATTGACTCCTTAAGAGTTACTGGAGGAGCCTACTTCCATTAGCCACTCCCAACGGCAAATTAACTTAAATGTACCCGCTCAATAAAGTTCAAGACAATCATTTGCATGTCAATGTCCTTCTTCTCTCAAGGCCTTTCCCAAACATATAGCTGACTAGTGCAAATCCTGAGATTGCTGTTGTTCCATTGCACTAATACCAATTAGCCAGAGAGCTAATTGCTGAGAGAAATTGGTTAGTTGGGAGAGAAATGTTGCACTCTGGTGTTAAAAAGAATCAACTTGAGAAAATAGGAACCTTTTTACTTTAAATGGACATATTCCAGCTGTTTGGAAGGAGTTACTTTACTTCTTATTATGCTATTTTACTGTATTTCCACTGTATGCTTTGCAAATATACCATAACAAAATGCAACTTTTTGTGTCCTGACAACCAGTGGTGGAAGAATTATTCACATCCTCTACCCAAGTAAAAGTACTAATACCACACTGTCAAAAATACTGTGTTACAAGTAAAAGTCCTGCATTGAAAATGTTACTTAAGTAAAAGTATGTATTAAGTCTAATCAGGAAAATGTACTTAAAGTATTACAAGTATGAAAATGTCCCCTGTGACTGTTATACTATTATATATCATATCATTAGTTTATTATTACTCATGCATTAATGTAAAAGCAGGATTTTACCGTTGCTTGAGCTGGAGCTCATTTTGAACTATTAACTAATGATTATTTTCATTATGGATTAATCTGTTGATTATTTTCTCCATTAATCGATTGATTGTTTGGTTTGTAAAAATAGTGATCACTGTTCACTTTTTGCACTATATTGACATTTTTAATAGTCCCATATCTCAGTTGTTACCCTGCACTATATTAATTTGTAACAGTTTCTTCATCTCCTGTTATTTTTATATCTGGTATATATATATTTTTTATATACTTTGTATTACTTACTTGTGCCTTTTTACTAATATGTTTGCACTATGAACTGTGATGCTGGAAACTTGAATTTCTCTCAGGATCAATAAAGTTACTATCTACCTATCTACCCATCTATCCATCTATCTATCTATCTATCCTAAAATTGCTTCATAGCTCCAGCCCATCTCCAGCCATCCATCTGTCATCATGAAGTGTTCCACTTTTGGTCCTTAGAGCCAAAGTCATGTCACTACTGGGCTATGTTACATCATATCCATACAAATATGGGTCAGAATAATATGAGAAAGAGTGCTTTAGGGGGGATTACTGTTGTCAAAAATCACCTAGAGGTGGAGGTCAGAGTGGTTTAGAAGAATATTAAAGATGCCCAGGTGATGAGAGGCTATACAATGAAAAGACTGAGAATTATATCTGTGTGTGTGTATCATGGTATTTGGTCAAAAGTGCTCAGTGCTGGGAATCTGCTACTGAAGGATTAGGATGCTCACTGGGACTCTACTTCACCGTTCTCTCCTCCTTTCTTTTCTACCATGTGTTTATATACAGGATCTCTCCTCTCCTCTCCCCCAGCCCCTGGGTGTCTTCAGCATCAGATGTCATCCTGCCAGAGACAAAGTAAGTCAGACAAACACACAGGCTGGACCTCTGAGGAGAAACATGCTCAAGTGCTATAAGTGCCCGGGAGTCGTCTTACAAGAAACACTTATTGCATTTTGTATTGAGCATGATGTTATGAAAAATTAATACAGGGGTGGTGTGCCTTCCCCTCCTTAGCCTCTCAGTGTGTGAGTGTCCGTTCGTATGCATGCAGATGCATGTGCACTCACTTGCACGTTTCTGTATTTATGTTTTGGTATAAATGCATGTGCTTGAGTGCAAGAATGTGTGGCTGCATTCATGTGATTCGGGCGCGAGTTTTGGGAGCTAATTGTATAATATATCACAGTGATTTCCATCTCCAGAGAGCTGGCGTTTTGGTGAAAGAGCCACTGTCTGATTTCCAGCTTCACTATTGACAATAGTTACGGCACAGGACTCCTTCCATTTGCTGCTTTTAGGCTCTTTATTCCCCCTTGGTTAGAGCATATATTGACTCCACTATTGGCAAAACAATAGTGAAAATATACTACCTTAAAGTAAATTGATATGTGTACAAAAACAAGAACAGCTGAAAACAACAGATATACTGCACAAAATCGAAGTGCTTAACGGTAGTTTATGTGAAACATATTGTGATATGTTATACATTATATATTTGCCAGGGTTTCATGTTGCTTACCCATTTTGCGCAAGAAATGTAGCTATAACTAAGAGTCCCTTCAACTGAGCTCATGGCAGGTTTTTTTTTTTGGGGGGGGGAATCTACTATTTCAGTTCAGTCCCGTTTCCTATCCCATCTTTTTTTCATTTCATTTTGGAAATTAATGCAGCCAACCTGTACTCTTTAAATTATGATGGATTATTTTAAGTAGATCAAAGTAAATCTTATAAAAAAAGGATTGTGCATGAAAACAATGTTTTATGCAATTTTCCTAAATATAAGTTTCCAAATCTGTGCTCCGGACAGGATTAGGGGCTTTTTTTTAAAAAGATGCATTTCTCATTTGATTGTTAAAGAACATTTGATGCTTAAATATGTAGTCTTAATCCCCTTAAAATACTGCTGTATTCATACAGGGCAGCATTTATTTTTTTCCTAGCATTCGCGTGGAAGATCGGGTCAAAGCTGAAAAGATATTTTCTAGAATTGGTAAATTTCACTCTTGTTGAAGAATCACCTCACCGAGACCGAGATCAAGCTTTTCAAAATGTGCTAGTTTTTGGCACAATGAGGAAGCCAAGGTAATCAACAGTAGGTGGACTCGGCAGTGAGCAGTTGCTGTTGTTAAAAGCCCATGTGTTTGATCATAAACAGCTGAGGAGTTGGAACTGGAAATGATGTTGGTGTGACCACGGGGAACAGTGGTTTGTAACCCCTGAGGTGGGACACAAGTGGAAGAAAAGGCCACAATGATGTTTGCAGAAACCAGATCTGGGAGCGATCATAGAGTAAATCTTCCGGCTGTTTGCTGACAATAGACCTGCCTCTTCTCTTCTCTTCTCTTCTCTTCTCCTTTCCTCTCCTCTCCTCTCCTCTCCTCTCCTCTCCTCTCTTCTCCTCTTCCCTTCCAGTCTTTCTAAAAATAGGCATCAAGCCTCACTGGACATTGATGGATGGACTGTGAACTCCTGACCCAATGAAATGTAACAAGAAGGACTATCGTAGCACAGCATGGAGTAGGTCAAAGATCACAATGTTTCGTTAACAACCTGCCGATAGTAACTGTGAATACCATACAGTCTCATTTGTACCTTTGAATAAGCAGGTATGCAGGAGGTTAGAGCGTATAAGAGCAGTAAAAGTCTACAGCCGTTCTAGTGGCTCTGTGAAGCTTGTGGGCAACCATTCGAAAATCGACATTTTGGCCATCGCCATCTTGGTTTTTGGTCATTGCCATCTTGGTTATATGCAACCAGAAGTGACACAAGAGGGTGGAGGTACATACAAACAAACGCTGTTTAAGACATTTTTAAGCGACCAAAATGTTATCATAATATAAATAAACAATTGGTCCCTGATATTGTTGGCTTAAAAGTGTTTAGTCAGTTTAACTAAAACGAGGGTTACAGGGGTTACGCTTAAGCTGGCTCTGGACCTGCCAATCACAAGGTAGCCACGCCCCAAGGCATCCCCTGCTTTATGGTCTATTTGAATCTAAATGGGACCATAATTTACTAAATGAACATCGTGCTGTATTGAAGAAGACTTGAAACTAGCGATTGAGACCATAAACTCATGTTTACAATGTTTACTGAGGTAATAAATCAAGTGAGAAGTAGGCTCATTTTCTCATTGACTTCTATACAATCAGACTTCTTCTGCAACCAGAGGAGTTGTCCCCTGCTGGCTATTAGAAAGAATACAAGTTTAAGCCACTTCAGCATTGGCTTCACTTCTTAGAAATGGAGGTTGCTGCCTGGGTTGTGCTAAAAGAAAAGTCAGGGGATTTCCAAAGCCATGAGACTTAATCGTATGGGAACCATGAATGATTTACACATTTTTTTGCCAATTTGTGAACTAAATGTTGAGATATTTTACAGAATAAGTGGAAGCTTTAACCAGCTGGTATAGAGATAGAGATATTTCAGTCTGGACCAAAAGGGTGATCCACCAACAAGAAATTGACATTGCCATCCCTAGAGTCATGACGTTAGTGTGGATAAAAACTTGTAGAATCACAAATAAGGTAATAATAAAGTAATAAAAATAAGTAATAAAGTCAATTTGAGTCTGGTTAAGGTGAATTGTTGAAATCCTTTTGCGATGGCAATGAGCTGTGCTGTTTGTGTTACTTTATGGTGAGAGTATGACTGCTTGGTTTTCCCCAGAGGAGGACTAGGAGGAGGAGGAGGAGGAGGAAGGGATGCACTGACACAGAGCTTCCGGGATGGAGCCCAGTATGGATCAGTGGGATTTTCTCTTCACTCTGCCCTCAAGGTAAACTGTAATGAAAATATAACATGTCAAAGACACATTGCTAAACGCTCAGATAAGCCGCTGCCTATCCTCTGTGGTGTGATGCTCCACATTTGATTCCTTATCTGTGTTGAGGAAATGACCAAAGGCTCGAGGCACTGACAACATCGCCTCCTCAACCCCCCCCCCCTCCCCCCGCCCCTCAAAACCACACACACAATAACACAGCATTAATGTTAATGACCCTCTCCTCTATTTCTTTTTCCCATATCCTCGCTTCCTCCACCCCTGACCCCTCCTCTCTTTCCATCCATTCGCACAGTCCCCTATCCCAGGTTACTTCCACCACAACGGAGACGGCTAAACACACCCTCTTCCCACTCCCAAACCACACACACTCATACACACCCCGGGGGTGAACCCAATAGGTCCACCGCGTGTGACTCGTAGCATCTCCCCTCTCGACTCCCCACCTCGGCGTGTTTCTTCATCCTGCCTCTGGGGCTTGAACGCGGACACGGCTCTCTTTCCCGTCTTTATCCGGTCCAGATAACCTTATGTGTTGGACAGGCTGAAGGGAAAGCCACGAATAATAAGCATGTTCACTGTCACTGAGAAGACGGTGGGCAGCTCGCCTACCACTGGCATCATCTCAGAGTTTTTCTCTGAGCCAAACTGATGATGAGGTGTAAGGGCAGTCTGTTGGGGCTGGCGTCAAGGTAGGCTGAGGTGTTACGGAGAGTTTGAATATATCACATCTTCGAGGAGGGCATTCAAGTTAAGCACTAAAGTGCTTCAAGGCAAAAGAAAAGGCCTGTGCATAAAGGAAATGCAGGACACAGCTTCAATAACACACAGCTTCAATAACATGGCAAAAGTGAAGAGTCATTTTCATATTTGTGTAATTTTGAGCATTAAAATAACTCACTCAGAGCTGTGTCAAACCCTTTTCATATTTTCAAAGTGTATTTTGCCCTTCAAAAGACACACTCACAGGCAGAATATGTTATGTTTTCTTATGCTATTGATTCCACGTCTCTACCCACTCAAGCCTCTCAAGGCCAACATTAAAATGTCCTGCTTCCTATCTCCATCTTTAATTGATGGTGGATAATGCTCTTATCCATACACACTCGATTCTCTGCTCTTCACTCCTTGATATTAAGTGTGTGTGAATGTGTGTGGACTGCGAAGGCTGCTTTTGTACCCTTTACTGGTTTCATTCTTGGCCTGACATGAATAAGACAGTTATGGCCGCCTTAAGAGCTTATGGATTAAAAGGAGGATGTGCGTCGTTAGTGCAAGACAAGGCATTAGGAGCTCTTTATTAGCTAATCACACAGACAATGGGTTTAAAGCACTTGTATAAAGAAATATAATGACAGAGGATTATTTGCTCGCTTGCTCCATTTGCATTAATTAAGTAAGAGGGTGGTGATCTGTATTGCAGCAATTAAGAGAGCGCTGTTGATAAATCGAGGATAGAGTAGGTACTTTAAGATATGAATGCATAAGAATCTGGTGGTATTAGGACATTACATTCATATTGTGCAAACAAAGGCAAACTAATGTAGGTAAAGCAAATCACTTTGTTGAAAGAATAAGCTTCATTGATTTGTGTTCTGATCAGGTGACAACCTCCGAGTCTGAGAAGGGAAGCCATTGCAGAAGTGCCTTAAACTTGCATTCTTTCTACTAGCTAGCAGGGGGCGACTCTTCTGGTTGCAAAAAGAAGTCTGATTGTATAGAAGTCTATAAGAAAATGAGTCTACTTCTCACTTGATTTAATACCTCAGTAAACATTGTAAACATGAGTTTATGGTCTCAATTGCTAGTTTCAAGTCTTCTTGAATACAGCATGATGTTCATTTAGTAAATTATGGTCCCATTTAGAGTCAAATAGACCATAAAGCAGGGGATGCTTTAGGGCGGGGCTACCTTGTGATTGACAGGTCACTACCACGGTGTTGTCCGGTCTGGGAGTTGGCCGTGTTTTGTGTGTTGTTTTGTGTTTCCGGCCAAACGGTCAAACTAGGCAGCGCTGATCAAATATGAATCAATATTCTGTTACTGTAATGCCTATTTCTCGCCTCAAATGTTTTCAGAAACATCCTGTAGTGCACGGTTTAGCTGTAAAATAAGAAAGTTTGTGATCCGGCAGCCCTGTTGAGATCTCTTGAGGAAATACCAAGCACCGCCCACCAGTCGGAGCACAGCCAATAGGAACGCTCTCTCTCTAAAATGACCTGTGATTGGTCAAAGTCTTCCATCACTGGCTAGATTTATTTATAGCCTGAAAACAGAGCCATGAGGAGGTGCAGAAGTCTCTCAGAACACTTAATTACAATATGCTGAAAGGTTATTATGGAATTTTTGCCCAATGATGCCAACACATTGTTGCCTACTGAAGCTTTAAGAGAGCTGGATATGGCTGCCAAATCATCCCAGTTGCCAACAACAAAAAAATCTCCTGCAGCACAGAGAAGCATTTTCTCCATAGACCGCCATTACAAAAGAGACGTCTGTAGATCTTTTGACAGGACACTCCGAACTGCACACACGATCAATTATTACTGTTTGTATTATGAACTTTTAAAACACGGAGGTCTTTATCTGATTAACTTTCCCAAAGCCTAGAAAAGATGCTTTCTTGTCTCAATGATACAACAAAATATAATATTCCAAGAGCTAAAGGGCCATAATTCAGTATGATAACAGTATAACATACAGTATATATACAGTATAAGTGCGTATATATATGCATCTATATAAATATATTGTACAATGCGTGTGTGCACTAGACTGTAGGTTAGAATATACGTACTCTGTAAATACTCTAATCCTGTACACTTCAATGTTCTCTTGGTCACCTGTCAATCTCTCAAAATGTTCTCTAGCCGTCAACTGTCCATCAGCCGCTGACAGCGTGTGGATGGGAGGAGACGAGAGGCGAGCAGACAGATGTGTGGCCATTATATCACTCGGGTTTTTATCATCTTTCATCCCCTCTGCCCAGCACCGATTAGAGAGCTAGGAGGAAGTTTAGCACACGTCCGTGATGTGTGAAAGCCTGACGAGGCCTGCCTGTCCGCACAGGCCCGGACGCCATGCACGTGCAGGCCAGCAGAAGTTCAAACCTTACTTGACGTCTTTATTGAAACCCTTTTTATGGGCTTTAGTAAACTTGCATGGCTGGTATGTGGCCAGCCAGTAAAAGAAATGACATACATTTAGTGTAGCTTCACTTTTAAGGGTATTTTAGAAAACGATCCCAATTTTCTCTTCAATTTTTCTTTTTATTAAATAATATATATATATTTTTCTATATATATTCCTATAGGTTTTAACAATCAGATTTATAAAATGACAACATGCTCCGAGGCTTTAGCCACACACCTCTGGATGAATGTGTCATCATTTTGGCAACGGGATGAAATCAGGTCACCTAACTTGTTAATAAACAGTTACCATCAAGGTTGTGTGTGTGTGTGACTATGTATGGTGAGTTTTATACAGTGTGTGTGTGCGTGTGTGCGTGTATGAGTGTTCCTCCAGGGCATGGGTGCAGTAATGATTTACTAAATGTCAAATGAACAGTTGTGGGGAGAAAACACCATGCAGGCGCGTTGGCTGGAAGCTCTTTAGCATTTCACGCCCTGATTGTGAGACAGCTCCTTTGGTCAGCACACAGCGCCGAGGCTGCTGCATGTCCTGAGAATTAGTGCCCAAGGATTACATGCACACACTCTTGATCACTTAAAGCACCATACTCAACTCTTTATGTGGACACAGAGCTGCAAACAAATGAAAACACACACACACTATGGCAGTGGTGTGACAAGATAAGGTCAAGATGAGCCTGAATGGATATGAACTCGAACATTCTCTGAGATTCTTCCCCCTTTTTCGCTCCATTTTCTCAATAGTTGCCACCAAACGCTGAGCTCTGTCACTGACAGCTTTTGAGTAGAAAAGAGCACAGAACCATCTGCGCAATAATAGCTTTTATGAGTTTGTTCCCTCTCATAGAGAGCATGCTGCGGTCTCTTGGGTGGGCATCGCAGTCGGCGACAGCTTGATGCGGGCTGAGAGGTTGCCATGTTGGCTGTCTACCCCCTCTCAGGCTCATCTCCAGGGTCCACAGAGACTGTGAAGAGAGGCCTATCACCAGCGCTCCTGATGCCTTAATCACTTTCTTTCTCTCCTCTTCCTCCCCTTAGCATCTCAGGCTGCCATTTGCACTCTGTCCCCACACCATCATTTATTTATTTATCCTTTTTCCAGTGCTGTCTTCCTCTCAGCACTCTGATTTGTCCCGATTTGTGAGGAAAAGGACCCAGATGGCACCAAAGGCGAGGTCTTAGACACGCAGAATGGACACGCACACAAACATACTCAGGAACAGCAAGAGAAAACTGTAGTCCTGTCTGTAGTCATCTTTGACCATTAATGCTCCTCTTCTTATTATCTATTCTGACAGGTGTGTTTGTTGACCACCAGGCTATGTTGACCAATCCAATCTGCCAACAGAGACTTTATGCAAATGTAGGTCATCATGCTTGGCACGTGCAATTGGTGTGAAGGGGCAACATAACAAAGAAGCGAGCGGCGATGTGGGGAGGGGGGGTGTATGTTATAGAGACAGAACTAGAGATATAGGAGTTGAGTGGTGGGTTCACTCTGATAATCTGGTGACTATTTACAATCTTGAAGTGACAGTGGCTCTCCCTAATGAGAGTGACCTCCTACAGTACCTTTCTCTACCCGTGGCATACAGACACACACACACACACACACACACACACACACACACGCACACACACACACACACGCACACACAGACATACGTGTCATTTTGGCCTCATCGTTGATGCATCCCGACAGCTTGTCTGAAGGGTGAGCTGGGTGGTGGATGGGGGTGGAGGCTGTTGTGTTGGGAGGGTGGTGGATGGAGCAGAAGAGGGTAAAGGCCAATAAAAGCCTGTATAGGATAAGTACATTATGGCCCGTTTTCACCAAGCAGTCCAGTTTAGTCCAGTTCAGTTTGTTACAAATTAGAACGCTTATTTTTGCATTTCCATTAGCAAAAGTTGTGGATGGTATACCGACAGAACCACTTCATTTTCGAAAGCGAGCTGAGCCGATACTAGAAGGTGGAGTTAAAACACTGCAGACCACTGATTGGTCAGAGGGATTCGTCACTATAGCTTGACACGGGACATCCTGAACAAACCCGCGATTTTTAAATTGCCAAACTGCCGTCAACAATTTTGAATTCACTCGACACAGATTTTTTTAAATGCCAGCTCGCAAAACTACACCGTACACTACTCTGTACGATTGACGAAGTGCAAACGTTTCTCTGTTTGGTTGGCGTTGAAATGATTCAGCGAGTGTCCCGTTGAAGATGATTGTCTTGGCTGTTTAATTTGCTGCCGCTACGGCGATCAGCTGAGAATCCTGGCTACACTGATGGAAGAAGAACAAACCTTTAATTGTCATAGTACATACAGATACATACATGAAATTTGACCTCTGCATTTAACCCATCATAAGTATTTTTAGGAGCAACTTGGGGTTTAGCGTCTCGCTCAAGGACACTTCGACATGCAGTCTGTAGGAGCTGGGGATTGGACGGTCTGCTCTACCCACTGAGCTACAGCTGCCCCAAGGTAGAGGGCTCGTCCGGGATTATTATTCGCAGTGTAAACACGGCTAGACAAAAGGACCTGGTACCAAAAGCGAGTCGAGTGGAGTCAAGCAGAGCCACACCATGTAGTGGAAACACGGCTTTAGTGTGCAGTACCAAAATCTGACATCTTATCACACCTGCCACTCTGTTGTTCAGCCACATCATAAAATAAATTAAATTAAAATATTTCAGACATTTTTCAGCGAAATTCTCCAGAATCTTTAAATACATCTTGAACCCTATAGTAAAGCATGCTGTCATCTTAAAGTTAATATTCAGGCTCAATACACACCAAGGTCCCCTACAAGACATATGGTGATTGGGGGGGCATCAGCAGGTTGACGGCTGGCATGTAAACCACTACTAGACTGACCCCACCTCCCTGCAGCCAGACCTTCGTCCCTTCCAGCATCACCTTCACAACAGGACTTCTACCCCTACAGGCCTCATCAAGCCTACGTGGAAAGTTGGTGCCAAAAGACTGAGGTTCCGTCTGAAATTCCATACTAACTATTTAGTATGCTAAAACAGTATGTGAGCATATGTATTTTATGTGAGATGTCCAAAACCTTAGTATGAAACCAGTAGTATGTAAATTGCATACTATTTCCATTGAAATATTACAATAGACACTACGGCAGTATAAATTTGACACAGTGCAATGCGGTAGTGCTGACAACATTCCTAACGGACATTGACGGACAGGTCTATGACATCAATGACGCTTCGATTTCAGTGTAAGATTTCACTTTGCTAGACGTAATATATTATTAAAATTAGTTCAGACACAAATCATTGTTTGGTCAAATGAGGTTGGCACTAGTTACCATGGTTACACGTTTCGAACCGACAAGGAGGCTCTCAGGAAGTGACGACGTAAATGAAAAGAATAGAATACATTTGACCTGGTTATTATTCATTTTTATTTCTGCTATGCGTCAAACCACGGATATAATATTTTGACAAAACAATTTTTTAAAGACGCCTGAAGAAAGGCTTTAATTTTTGCCTAATAGAAATATTTTTGTATATAAATAAACCCTTTTTTGGCTTATTTTAACAAAATGACTGTACCACAGTGGATGAATGGCTAACTTGGACTTTACTAGCAGTGTTCTTGGTCCGTGCTAAATAGTTTTTTTTTGTGAGGAAACCCTGCAGCAGAAAGTGACGGACAGTGGGCGTGGCAGGAAGAGGGAAGTGATGAAAGGGGTCATAAAGTAAAAGGAGTGAGATATACGAGGGGAGATGGAATCCACGTTTCACACTTTTTGACAAAGGTCTGGCATAAATTGTTTATACAGTGTTATTACCAAATCAAAGCATTTTTGAGATGAATGGAAATGTGCCACTTTCCTGACTGGAAATGAAGTCATCTTTCATCAAAGCAGTCAAACACAATGGGAAATTTACAGTATGGCTCAACAGCCTGTAAACTAATCTGTGAGGTAGGAGTTACTTGAACGTGTTTTTATGTCATGTTAACAAGTCAGCAGATGAAACTAGGTATGTTCTATCTATATTTCACCTCATGCTGTATGTCAGGGAATAGCCCGGTCATGTATATTTATGGAAAAATGTCCTCAAGCATCCCCGGCTGAGACAAAACCTCTGATCAGGCTTACCTGACAGAAAGCAGATGCAGCCACATAAGGCATGATGCTGCCAAACATGTCTCTATTCAAATTTCCTGAAAGAATAACGCTCCTGCTTTATTTCTTCCGATTAATAGCATTGGTCTGAACATGTGATTTCGTGTTCAGGACAAATCAATGCATACATTTAACTGGATACAGATTATAAACACGTAGTATATGCGTACATGTTTTAAAGAAATAGTTTGACATTTTTTGGAAATATGTTTTTTTTCGCCATCTTGCCGAGAATTAGATGAGAAAATAGATACCACTTTCATTTTTGATTTTGATTTGATTCATTTAACAGCACATTAAAAGAACATTTAACAAAGCAAACATTTCTGTCTGTTAATTACGAAGCTTAACTTAGCACAAAGACAGGAAACAGGCGATCGGGTGCAGAGTCCAGGTAGTCACCCAGCCAAGAAATAGTCCCACCATCCATCCATCATATGTAGGACCGTGTTTTTGGCCATTACTCATTTCTTTATTTGTGTGTGTGAATGACCCTTAACTCAATTTTCAGACTGTGTATTACTGTAGTCTCTAGCACACTTGTTCATTTCTTCTCTTTTGTCACCTCTTATCTTGATTTGGAAGCACAGAAGCAGACAGGTGTTCCTGATTGGTGTTGCTTTCCAGCACTGAGAGTGGTAAGGCAACACCTTCAACTCAACTTTTATCCGTTTATCCTAAACAACTGTGGTATAGTAACATAACCACTGGCCACTGTGTGTGTGTGTATGTGTGTGTGTGTGTGTGTGTGTGTGTGTGTGTGTGTGTCAGTCTGTCTGTGTAAGTGTGTTCGGTTCTTGCGTTTGGGGGTTGGGGGTTAGATTTCATCCTGATAGCAGGGGCAGCCGTGGAGGAGGGCCAAACATATGTTCCGAGGGCCAGGAACAAAAGCACTGACACGTTAGCCTTTTCACGGAGATGACCTTTCCGCCGCTCCCTATCCCAGCCTCTCTGCCTGCCGCTGTCCTTTTGTCTGCCAGCTCGCCCCGGGCCCAACTCAAGCCGAGCGCTAGAATTTCTCCTCGTCTCCCCAAATCTCCCTTGACTAAATGTCAGGATTACATATTTCTCTGCTCACACTGAGGGCTTTAATTAGCACTACTGTGTGCACACTATACGTGTGAGCTTGTTTGCAAGTGCGTTTGTGCATGAGAAGGTGAATAAATGTACTGTATGGAGGTGTGTGTCACGTACACTTTTGTAACCATGTCCTGTGTGTTTAGTCGGGTCCTGAGCAGATTTGTCCATTCAGTCCACCCTAACCGCTTTCACTCCAGGCCAGAGAGGACTGACAAGATGAGGGAGGAAAAGAGGGAGGAGGGAAAAAAAGGTGAGAAAAAGATGGAGAATCAAACTTAGCAGTGGTAGCAGATCTGCTAATGTGCAAACGCACACACAGACACATGCACACACAGAGATGTGAACACATGAAACCTGAGGCTAAAAGAAAGATACTCATACAGATGTCGTCATATTTTGATCTGAACATTCTAATAATTAACAACTATTTTTAAGAAAATGATGGTTTAAGCATCAACTCAGCCATGGTGGTAAAGTGTTTTAAGGTTAGCCTTTGGTGCAGCCGCCCTTCCAGAGAATCAATCTGCATGGGAGAATGAATAATTTAAGTTATAGTCCAGTAATAAGGACGGGCTGTATGGACTGCACAAGCAGCTGCCAGCCATCTAAGTTGCTAACCTCTTTACTAAAAGTTAAACATGCTGTCCCACAGGGCCTGCATAAAAACAGCCGCAGCTGAAAAGGTCTCGGGGTTCAGTAGCTGTAGGATAATGTTAACATGTTACCATTAAGTCAGTCAGCCCCTCTGTGCAGCTCCATGGTGAATGTAATATAGTCCTTCTTGAGGATATCTTCCTGGACCATAACATATTTCCGTCTCAATGTCTGTTACATATTGTTGCTATGGTTACTTTACATACAGATACAACTGATATTGACAGTTATGGAAGTATATGTGGCTGTTATGTGAACGGGAGACCATTGTTTGTTTCCTATTTTCCAGAGTTGTTCATTTTAATAATAGTGGGAAATTTCAATTGTTTCCAGCTCCAGGGGCTATTTTGTGTCTAAGGCCTGATGTTAATTAGGGAACAATGATTTAATAATTCACGCTCCTCTACCCTGCCCACTGACACTGTTCTCAGCATCACCATCTCAGCTTCACGGCATAATAACAAATCAACAAAAAAATTCACACTACACTGGCAATACATAACACCACTGAGACAAAAAAAATGTCCATTGTTCCAGGGTTCTTATAAATATCTAGAGGTTATGCTAATAGATATGGGACATAGCAGAATGATTAGTGTGTATGAGAGAGACTGTGTGAAGGCACGTCACATCACGCTGTCAAGATGGGCCCTTCCTCTTCCCCCCGTGCACTCGGGAGAGGCTGGCAGTTACCCAGTCCTCCATGGGCGCACGCCGCGGACTGGTTCTGAACTGGTTCCCTCACTCGGGGCTAGCCTGGAACCAAACCCTGCGTCGCCTCTAATTAGGGGAGGCGCCCAGGCACAGGCATAACGAGCTGATGAATAATTAGAATTGGAGGAAATTGTGCAGCCAGGGTGGCAAATCTGGAGGGACAAGTGCTGAAAACAAGGCAAGCGGCATTAAGTCCACAGTCAGTCAAATCTGTGAAGTTGGCCAGCGGCGTTAACACTAGGCCTGTGTGAAGAGGAATAAAGCTCCAGCACTGGTGGCCAGCCAAGGCCACAGTCAGGCCCCCAGGGTCGATTAGGAGGAGCAAATAAGATGTGGGTGATAAATGAATCCATAAATTGCCAGCGATGAATATTAATTCCATAGTGCCGTGGCATTGGGAGGATGCTAAAGCCAAAAGATGCAGAGTGTTGATACTGTGATAGTATGGCAACATTTTCGAGGCGGGATGTCAGAATCCCAATAAATGATTGACAGACATGTTTGGCTGCGAGTGCTGTTCTCACTTCCAACACCCATGCTGAGGAGAAATTAGCCTAGCCACTCTTTATGTGTAAGAAGTCATAACGTCGGCGTTTCAAATTGCCATACACGACGCCTACACATGAAAATATACCAAACAGAATGAATATTGTAGCTCTATGTTCGCAGTACATGCTTTCAAGGTGTGAAGTTTCCAAAAGTAGAGCGCTGAATCATCGATGGAGTGGTAGTAAAGTGAGGTGACAGTAATGATGATGTGGTGTTAGCAGGCTAGCATTTGACTGACACAGTTTGAGTCAGTCTTTTCCTCTCCCAAACATCCCCCTCATTATCATGCGCGGGGTCGAGGCTGGCGTGAGAGGGGGCGAGCAGTCCTCCCGCGGGGTCTCGATCGGGGGTAGTAGTGACGAGGACATCCACGGGGGAGAATCCAAGGACTGTGCCCCATGTGACGATCCCCTGACAGCCAACATGGCCGCCTGGCGTTAATTAGTGCTGGCCTTCCCCAGTCACCAAGGTTATTCACGTCCCTAGGTCATCTAACACGCCGCCTGCTTTCTGCTTGCTCTTTTTTCTGCCAGCTGTGCCACTTTGTCTGGCAGAGTGGGATCACGCCCGGCGATGCGGGGCATTAGACGTGTGACTTTCATGTCTTCACCTAATGTTTGGTGGCCTGTTTTGCTTCGTCGTGCGGTGCTGATATGTGAACGAGTGACATGTGTGCATTCATCGAAGGGACTTTTATTTCACGGCTTAAAATGACTTCAGACCTCATTTGTTGTCGTAATAATGACCAAGGTTTTCTTTCATTGGGGTTTTGCCCTTGAAAATACCTCTTTCATATTGGCTGTATAGGGGTTATAAAGCTGTTGGCAAGGCAATCACTTATAATAAAAATATAGCACGAGGAATACATTGCGTGATCTTAGAGCAGTGAATTTGTGTCCATGAAAAATACAGGATTATAATAACAAAAGGCATTCAGTCCTATTGAGACAACTCTGGGATGTTTTCAAAAAAGACTTATAATGATCAGTGAAAACGCAGGTGATACGGTGTGTGTGTGTGTTTGTGTGTGTGTGTGTGTGTGTGTGTGTGTGTGTGTGCAAGGTCAAAGAAGGGACAGTATTCAGAAAACTGGAAGTCTAAAAATGAGATTTTAAAGCCAGCATCTTCCTTTTCCAAGCTAATCACCATTGTTTCTCTGTTCTCCGTGCATCTTTCTCCCACTAAATGGATTTCTTCCTCAATTTCCCAGTGCACTCACGTAAGGCTAGCCTGCTTTTTTTATATATATATTATAGTCTTATACGATTACCGATGTCTGAAAACATGTGGTTAAAATAATAAGCAGTCTTTGAGCAATGTGGAGCAGAAAACAGAACCAATTCATGCAATGATAAACACGACTTCCCCCCCTTCTTCTCAATCTTCCAACTCATTTGAACTTAATGCTGCATTCATCGTTTTGATAAGCGTCAGCATGCAGCCAATATGGTAGTTGAGGAAGGCGGACAGGAGAGCGAGGCCAAAGCTCGTTAGGGCCACCTATTATAACATTTAGGAGTGTTCTTAATAGAAACATGCCTCAGAGCTGATGGCTTTTAAAAGGAGAGGAGTTTTTTGGTTTCCGTGCCGCACGTCATATCATTAACCGCGAGAGGAGGAGTGCAGAGTGTCTCACATCCCTGCTTTCCGTCCCTTTTCCACATACATTAGTGTCCTCATGTCACATTTCATGTGTAGCGGAAGGGAAAACGCGTTGGTTCCCCAGCCGAATGTGGGCTAAGGGGAAAAAAGCTAAGCCTTGGGCAATCAGAGCAGGGGAGAGTCGTGGCATTAATGGTGATGAGTAGTGATCACAGACTCTGGTCATTAGACTAATAAGACTGTATTTAAATTAGCCAGGGATGTTTTTCCTTTCTCTTTTTCCTCTTCCCCCTCCTCCAGCCCCCCCGTCCTGTTATTTTCATGGTCATGCATTGGAAAGCACAACCGCGTGTTTCGTTCGGAGTTTCTCTCTCTTTATTTCCTTAACGAAAGAACTAATTAAGTGAGACGCTCCTTCCTAATTAATAATTATTTTTCCTCCGTCAAGCGGAAGAATCTGGGGGGGTTTGTACCTAAATTGGGAGTTTTATATTTTATTGATTGCGGACTATTTTTATGTTGAAGCAGCACTGCAAAAGCCTGATTAAAAAAAAAAAAAAAAAAATCTGATACACAGGGAGGAATACAATTCTGTTAAATATATATATTTTTTCATTACCAAATGGAACAAATCAACATGACTTTCTACAAATATTTTATTTTCATGATAATAATTTAACTGAATCTATAGAGCACTCCAGGGATGACATATTTTTGTAGGCCAACCAGGAAGTTAGCACCGCCCTGGTTCCCTCGACAAAAAAACAATGGGATTTTTCCATTGGGTTTTGGATTATTGCAGAAAATAAACTCTGTGGCAAACAAGCATTTATGAAACTTACAAATTTTGTTCAGCAAGATAATCTCCACAACTACACTTTTATAATTGTTTAAGTGTGAATGCAAACGGCAGAAGTAAAAAGCTAACGTTAGGCTATAAACGAACTACACCACGGTCGCATGAGCGCGAGTATACACGACGAGGCTGTAAAGGCGGACGAGTCGGCGTGATGACGTTTAGTAGTCTCATTTAGTCACTTGTTAGCAACCGCCTTTTTTAAGACACACAAAGGCTTAAAAATTCAGCTTGTGTTAACCACAGACCTTATTTCAGCCATCTAACTAAAAACTCATTAAAAAAACCCACTGACTTCCAGACGAGGGAACCGGAAGTGCAAAAATGCTAACTCATTTCCAGGTTTTAGGACTCATTCCTGTAGCACTCTATTAGAATCATAAAATGACCCTCCTACGTACTGTAAAATACATTATTGTCTCTTATCCTTATCCTCAACAATGTCTTGTTACAACAGCGTTACATCATGTCTACTTCTCTTCCTCTCAATCATTGGGCCTTGTTGAGATAAGATAATGAAAACATGTGTGATAGTTTTTCTATTTTTTTATCTGTCTAAGCTTTTACCGGAGGCGTGTACTTTGTACAGCAATCTCAAGTATAACACGGGTAGACACGTTTACACTTATTCAGTAATTTGGTGTAGGCTGAGAGCGGTAATTTAATATTGATTAGAAACTGCGGTCGGGAATATTAACCCGTTTGTGCCCAAAGACTATATTTAGTATGATATGGAAAAATGTCACAACATTTGTTCTGATTTGAAATCTTGAAATTTGTTACAAATTGGGCAAGTATCTAAGAGTACAACTTTTACATTTTTAGATCACGTGAAAAATCACACTTTTATTAATAGTTACATTTTGAAAAATGAGGAAAAACGCATTAAACATTGCGTTTATTAAATGTTTTGCATGTGAAATATTTTTTTAAATTGCATATCAGTGCATATCTTTGATATTCAACTTGTTATGAGTTCATAGATACCAAATACTTTTGTGCCACTTGTAGTTCTATATACAGTACAGCTATTTTCTTGTCTAGTATTCGGGCACATGGGACTACTGTTTTTTCCTATATATAATGGAGTTCATTGCAAAAACAGTAGTCCCATTTGCCCAAAGACTAGATATAGTATGATGAGATAAAATCTCCAGCCAAAAGGTTTGACCGATTTTGAAAATTTCTTCTCATTTGTGCTTAGGCAAGCTCAGAGAACACTTCCACCAGAGGAAGTAAAAAAAATTCATTGAAGTGTACTCCTCAACAAAGTTCACTACTCCAATCCTTTACTATTTAACCAAAAAGACGATATTTTTGAAATGATCTTTATCTTCTCTGTAAGCCCATCACTTTCTATTATGGCTTATAATGCCACACACGAGTCGTGTTACTGCAGGTAGCAGCAGCGTAAAGGTCTCTGCGGTCTGTCTGTGTTTAAGTCGTGCTCGGCCTGTGTGTACGGTGATCACGGCCGACAGTACCACTGGCTACAGTGTGATCAACAGGGTGCCTCTGGGCTGCATAAAAGGGGTGTTCTCGCCCAATTTCAGCCCAAACCCCTCTCTTTTAGCTTTCAACCTGCTTCACAGGCGTTTGGGAAAAAGGCACAAGCCCCACCCTGAGCTCACTTGCTCCGCTCCCTACAGCCTGACGCTTCAGGCGCTGGTGTGATTTTGCAGGCTGACAGTGACCCTGGCAGGGATGGGGTAGGACCTCTCTGGTCCTCTCCTCTCTGGAAATATCCAGGGGGTGTGTGGGGGGATTTCGGGGAGGGTGGTTGCTGGGGGGTCAGTTTATATTGTGCCTCACTCTGCCCCGTTCAGCCTCTGTGGTGACCTTGCAGGCCCGCTCTCCCCACTGGGGAGAGCAAGGGAAGGGGAAGTGGAGGGTCACGATCCCTGCGGTGCACGTGTTGGACGCAGATGCTAACGCAGCCTGACGAGGGTCTATTGGAAACATATTCTCCGGGCCCTCGCCACTTTAGCCTGCTCTTTCCTTCTCTTTCCGTGTTTTTCTCTGACCTGATGGAGCTGAGCAGCGATAGCTGACCTTTTCCCTGACACTGAATTGTTCCGCCCAGCACCATAGGATCACTGTTTACGCACCCCTGGCTAAGCCCTCAGGGAGGAAAGTGTGCTGCCTACACCACATAAGCACTTGCAGACACACACACACACGCACACACAGAGCTCACCAAAGTGCACTGTCTCAATATGAGCGCTGTCTTCCTCTGTGTAAGTCCTTTGTTTTTGCACATTGTTACTGTGCAAGTTCACCCGGGAGACGACTGTGGAGAAATGTCTGAATACATAATCAACAATGTCTTATTGTGCTGAACCAACGGGGAATCCTCATATATTCACAATCTGACACATGCTCAGGGTTTCATTTGCTGCAATTGTTTCTAGTGAGCTCATATTTGTTCCAGATACAGTGTCTGACTTAATAGCAGAAATGTGTTTCATTGTTTGCACTGTATACCTCCCCGAAAGGCATCGTTTCATTTTTCTTTTGTGCTTTTGTTTGTTTGTTAGAAAGCTCATAATGTTCAGAGCCAAGACAAGAGGGATCTCCATCAAAGGGGAGCCAGGAGTAGAGTGTGTGTGATGCTCCAGTGCTTCACCACAGTCCTGTAATCTCCCATCTGGAATGTGTAAATCAAGACTCTGTATATGCTCAACTCTGCAGCCCTGACAGATTTATACAGCGCGAGCTTGTGTTTCTAGGGCTCCAGAGGCAGAGAAAATGTAAACTTTTTGAAACAGTTTATCACAGAGACCAGTGTTGTTTCAAAGGCTGAGGATCATAACTGCTTTGGGTGAGAAATTGGTTGTTTCGGATTCATTTTTACGAGTTTGTGTCATTTTAGTATGGATTGACATACAGTAGGGTAAACTTGAAGCAGAGAGGTGAACTTGAAGCTCCTAATTTAATGTCACAGGCAAATTTTGTTTGTTTTTTGCTATGTGAACTGTCTATTGTACGTCTTTTCTAGTGCTCTTATAAATTATCCAACACAAGACAATTAGTTTGAACACGTACAGAGGTTCTCACTAATTCCAGCTTTCAACACAGTGGATGGAAATATTTGAATGGCGTTTTGGCTCGGTGGCTGTTTCCCTTCTCTTCCCCAAGTTCGAGGTCACAACTTTAAACGTGTGCGTGCGTCGTGTTCGGTGTCAGGGTTGGGGCGATTGAATGGCGGCGGCAGGGGAGCCGACATCTAACATGAAGGTTAAGTGACAGGCGGGGCACAATAAGGTCAGCATCGGCGTGTCACCCTTCCAGACCTCTCAGGAACAGAGCGGCAGGAAAAGGCCCAGTCAACTGCTTGCAGATGTGTCTGGACGCATGTTTCACTGACAAACACGAGGCAGGCGCCGCTCTCTGATGGTACCACTGGTCACTTCTAATCTGCATCTCGCAGGCAGAGCGAGCTGCAACACTCCAGTCAGAGCTAGTGTGTGTAATCCCAGACACCAAACTCAACCGACTTTGGCCCTTGACAGAATATTTTGACCAATCTCCTGATAGCTTACATATTTAGTTGAGTTGAGTAGCTCAAGCATTATGACAACTTATGTAAGTGTGCAGCACTTTGAATTTCTGTCCTATTTTTCTTCCATTGTTTTTAATGTAAATGACAAATTATGTTCCTTATGCCCATGTTGAGAAAAGATGCTTTACAGAGCACGCACTCTTCAAAGCACCACTGCATCTCCGACAGCTGTTTTTAATGGATTTCTACAAACACTGGGAACCTACAGCATGACTTCCCAGAGGAAAGGCTGCAAAAGAACAGACAGTCTTTGCTTGGTGCAGACATTTCATGGGCGTTAACGATGACAGTAAAATTACACATCTTTTAAACAAGCTATTCAATAAAAACAATATGTTGTAGGAACAATTCAGCCCCACCTTCACATTGGTAGGGACATATTGTACTTTTTACTCTACAACGTTAAAATATGACTTAAACCTATACATAAAAAAATCCAGTACTATAATATACAGTATATATTCATATGAAAGAAGCCATTCTGCATAATGAGTGGGCTACTTTTGGTACTTTAAGTATATTTTGTTGATAATCTTTCTGTACTTTTATTAAAGTTTGAATGCAGAACTTTTACTTGTAAGTATTTTTAAACCTTGCTACTTTTTCTTAAGAAAAGAATCAGAGTACTTCTTCCACTGCTTAGTGTACCAACATAATAGCTTCTTTATCATAACAGTCCAGGGAAATACTGAAATACTACCCAAGGTGGATGCTCTCACATAAGTTCTTTGACCACTTCCTGGAATTGACTATACTAGTGCAGTGCCTGTTTGAAACAGGCCGTTTACTTGGCTACCGGTATTATGTGCCGTACACATTGCACCGTTTAAGGGTCAAAGCTAATTTGTTATTATTTTTACTAATAATTATAAGAGAGGGTCACACTCAATGGCAAGACGTCCCTTGTTTTCTAAGTTTCTAACTACAATTCAATCTAAGGGTGCTTCCATAGTTTGAGCTAGTTTAAGCACCTGTATAGTACTGGGCCTGCGTGGTGCAAGGCTCTGACAATACCATATAATACCACTATATATAAAGATGGACGATATGACAGCTCCCCAAAAGTGAAACCAAAACATTTGGATCGCCCCCTGGTGGCTGGCTGCAGTATAGGTCATAAACCCCGCCCCCTCCATGTAAGTGGATGGGGCATGTGCCAAAATAAAAAGGCAAAGTACACGTCAAATAATTTTTTTCCCAAAGACGGTTTCTGTCAATTTCGGTAGGTCTGATGTATGTTCAAGTGTTCATTTTCCTGGTAGGTTTATTTGATGCTATAAAAAGGGGGTGAGACGTCATGATTGACAGCTGTGATTCTCTCTCGTTAACAAGTTGCGGTCGTGCTCGGCTCATGATTGGTTTTGGCGGGTGTGTGGGCGGGGACGTTGATGCCGCGGCTCGGTCGTGTCTAGAAGGTAACCTGCAAATTGCAAAATCTGGAAGAAACTTGCAAAAACTCTCACAAGACTCGCTGCCCGACGACCTATCTGAACCATAACCAACTTGCGAGAGTTTCCCATCTCGGGGGTTACCTTCTAGACTCCATCCCCATGGCTCCAGTCCCCCGATCACTACTGCGCAGACTCTGTCTCCGCAAGACGGCAGCGCCCATATCCGGGATATCTTGGCCTACTTCTGTACAGTGGGAGGAAATGGGGACGCCTCGTCCATCTATATATGCAGCCAGGGACATTTTTTAACTCAACCTCAGGGGGCAGAAGTAGCGAGATTGAGTAACTGGCAATTAGACAAAAAGCAGAGAGACTCTGAGAATGGTTGAGTACATTAACCCAAGCACAGGTGACATTAACTAACCAGCTGAAACAAACTAAATAAGCAAAAAAACTCCACACTCTTAGTGATTGCTTAATTGAAAGGAGACAACAAATGGCTCAACACTAGGGGCATCTGGTGGACAGGTGGGACAAAACACTGATCTGACAGAAAGAAAGTGAGAAGCATAGAGAGGAACGAATAACAGAGGGAGATGCAGAAACAGAAGGTTTCATCAACTGTGACACATGGAGGTATTAGGTCATTTGCGGGGTTGTTACGGTCTGTCATTCCATCCAGACAGCTCCTGGCTTTCAAGAGTGGCATCATCAAACCCTTTTGCTCTCCCCTCAGATGTCTGCGAGGTGTCCGAGGAGAGGAGAGAAAAGAAGACAGGTCCTTTCCTTCCTGACAAAATGATGCAAGTGTTTGTGAAAGGAGGAGGGAGCACCGTTCTGCTGCAGTTGCTGTCTCTGGTATGTGCACACACGCACACACACAAACACACTGTCACACACAATAACACACATCCAGCAACGGCGGCCTAGAATGGTGAAAGCATTACATCGCGTATTGATGAACCCCCTGCATACACACGGCTCCTCCACCCCACCCCTTCTCGAGGCACTTTAGACAATGAAGACTTCAGTCTGTAAGCAGCAACCTTGGCCTGAAAGGAGTAGCAGTGTGTGTGTGATTTGTGGTGTGTTTGAAAAGACCCAAAGGTGAATCTTAAGATTGCCTCACCTAAAAGGAGAAAAAAGAATATCTGTCAATATTTTCTGTCCTCTGTCATCGTCTCAATTTTTTTTCCACCGCTCCGAGTCTTGTTTTTGCCTGATTGTGTGCACCTATTGATTGACAACTGGCTCCAGAGCCACTCAGGCCTCTTAAAATACCAGGCCAGGGCTTCAGGTTTCAGGCCCCGGCCTCGGGCCCTGCCATTGTCTGCGTCTGGAAGGCTGGCTCCATTAGAGCCCAGCCCAGCCAGTCCCATTCAGCCTGCCTGCTTTGTGTACCTCCACCTCAGCCGCCTGCCTGCTACCCACAGGGCCCCGGCTAGGTGGGGCTGACAGGGTGTCAACACTGACAAGAACATGGCAGTTAGGAAAGAGAGACAGGTAGACAGCACACAGGCCCAGGCGCCTATCATGGCAGCCATTCTCAAGAGTCTTCCCTTTCTGACGCTGCTGCTCACTCATCTTTTGTCCCCCATGGTGTTGGCATTCTGTTCTGCTTGTTACAGCTTCACAAGTTCCTCAGATGGGTTGTTTGCAGAGAGCACGGTGGCTATCACTCCGAGTGTGTGAATGGCAAGAGCTCACATTACACATATTTCCCACAAGATGAATGGGTATTTGGCAGATGCAATTGAATCTCCAGTATTGTTATAATACAGTCAAATCCACTGCAGTTTTCTTACAATTGAAATTCTGAACAATGTCTTAACTAGAGTTGTTCTGATACCGATACCATTATTGGAAATGCGTCCGATACTGACCAGAATTTGGGACCGGGTATCTATGCACCAATCTGATACCATAACTTATTAATCCAGAAAAAAACCTGTTTAACCTTGTTTGTGCTGTCGCCCTGGATGTATCATGGCTGCCACTGGCAATTGCTGTTTTAAAGCAGCGAAGAAGAACTGATTGCAGGTAGTTTGTCACATGACGATAGCAAACAGCAACAGTGCGGTGCTAGTGGAGAGTGTAACGGCAGTCAGAGTGAGGAAAATTTCAGCCATTTGGCAATATCTCACAGTGGAAAATCCAACAAGTAAAATGGTGATATGTACAATATGTAAGACTTTCATTTTCAAGGGTTGGCACTTGTGTTGCCAATTTCAGCTCCAGCAATCAGACGCATCATGGAGAAACCGCATTCCAACGACGAGATAAATTTCACGATTCCATGTATTTGTTCATGTTTTACAAAGGGTTTAACCTGATCCAGACCATAACAAGATATTAATCATATCACATCCATACATGGTCAATAGTAAACAGCTTCTAAATAATAATAATAATAATAATAACTATATATTTTTTTCACGCTGGTATCGGATCGTTACTCGGTATCGGCCGATATCACGCTGGTATCGGAATCGATATCGGAAAGGAAAAAAATGGCATCGGAACATCTCTAGTTTTAACAGAGCTGACAAGAAGATGTATTAATCCGGAGTTACGCTGCTTTTAGAGCACAATAATGTAAAGATCAACAATATAGCAGCACCACACGCTTTTCTTTCACACAAGTTGACATCTCCGCCGTCCGCCCTACCTGACATTTTAATCAGGCTGAGTTGTTGCAGTGCCACATCCTCTTAGCCAACAGTCTCATCCGGAGAATGCATGTAATGAAATTTGCCCTAAATCATGGACATCAGGCCGGAGGTCCAAAAGGTTAAGAGGAGCGCAGGGTCAGGTCCCATATAACGCTCCCTGGGCAGAATTAAAAGGGAAAGGCTTCCTTTGTCCAAGCCGCCCTGCGGGTCAAGGAGGTCAGGAGGTCAGTGTCAGGGGGAAGGCCCGGCTCCTCCACTCTCAAATGCTACAACCTCCCCCCCCAAAAAAAAATCAAAGATACCTCCCCAAAAATTAGCGATGTTTTCTATAGTCAGGGTTCAGCCGGGGGCACGCTGACATGATTCGTCGTGCTTTAATCGGGAGAAGAGGGAGTCCATCTCTGCAAATCCACACACTCCTGAGGTCAGAGGACAGCGCAGGCACCTGTGACATTATTGTTAGTGACTGCACGTGTTTGCGTATGAATGTTGGACGACATAGGGACAAGAGGTTTTCGAGTAGCAAATTGGATTCATGTCAGACCTTCTGCTTATTGATAAAGATGACAGATGCTCGCATAGGCATGGCGGGCCAGATTCAGACGTTAACACAGTTAACTGCTATTTGCTCACAGTGCTATTATTCTAAATGGCATTATGGCGGGATGTGTGGCTGCAAGACATGCTGGTGCTGCTGCTGCTTCTGCTGTTGGTGTGTGTGTGTGTACAAGTTTTAATGTCTGAACTAGGAGCTGCTGGTTTCAATATTGAATGGGGATACAGGCCAAATGGAAACAGTGGCAGCTGATTGAGACAAATGGTGTTGAGGCCTCAACTGGGAGAGTGAAAGAGAGCAAAAGATGGACACACTCTGTGTAATGACATCACACTTGATAAATGCCACATTAGTGCTTTTGTTGGACAAACTGAAACACACTTTAAATAGATAGCTAATACAAGAAAAAGTAGAATTAATTTGAAAATGTTAAATATAAGTGTGCGTGTTCACTGATAGAAATCCTCAGACAAACAACAGGACAATCAGATCAAATAGTTTGCGTCTGGTCTTGTGTCTTCGGGGCAGATGAAGAGATGTCTGCCATGTTTACGCGGAGCGACCCTCATTCTTCTCGTCCATCCCAAGGGCTCTCCCTCTCCGTCTCCCTCTTTGTGTCTGCCTCTGCCCCGCTCTCTCTCTCTCTCTTATCTGGCTGTCTGAGCTTGTTGACCCTACCTGAGTTGGTTAGTCATCCTCTCCAGGCGTCACTAAGGCAATTTCAGGGATGATCATAAATCAGCTGACAGGCTCCGCTATCAGTGAGTGACACATTCAACATCTAAGCAAAGTTTAATGGTGAGCTATAAACATTTATGAGTATACCTTTTGTGTGCATTTCTGCGCTCAAGTATCTCTATCAGTGCCTCCTTATCATGCACACGGTGTCACAGATACAGTGAGTGGAGACAAAATGGGCTATTTGTTCACCTGACTGCTCGGTCCCACGCAACCTGTTGGTTAAGATCAGCGTCTTTCCAGTGAGTATTGATTTTGTCTGCCCTAGGTGACTGAATTGTTGGATTGTTGCGGGTCGAAAGGCACTGATAAGGAAACAGAAAGGTGTGAAGACAGCGCTTTGGAAAACAGAGACATGCGGTGTATATAAAATAATCCCAGAAATCTGTTTTTACAACACTCCCACTTTGTAAACACTGTAATCAGATAAGGGTGAAGAAAAAAATGTTGAGTGGTGTGGACTCCCCTCCTCTCACAACCATTAACCAGAACTGTCAAAGGCACTTCTCACTGTAATATGGTCCCTGACCAGCAATATGTCAGGCTTTAATACAGAAGTATAGAAGAAGAAATTCACCTGCACCAAGTAACAGCATAACAAATATTTGTTTGCAATATTAAAACAGTTCAGAACATATAATGTAACACACAATGTCTTTTTTCCTTTTTCGACACGTCTCACCCCTTTATGCAATATTTCACCTGCTTACTCCTGTTTCAGGGGCAAGAGGCAGGTGATGCGTGTTGCAGCACATTTGGGATGACAAGTGAAAGTGTCACGAGATGCTGAAATGAAGACAGAAAAAAAAACATTCTAAAAAAATATATATAGTATATATCAGTACAAACTGAACCAAAGGTAGACATCAATACCAAAATGCTAAAATACAGCAATAACAAACATTAAATTAATTTATAACGTTTGACTAGGGATGCACCGATACCGATTCTGGATCGGATATCGGGCCGATATTGACTTAAATAACTGGATCGGTGGTATCGGTGACAATGAGGCCGATCCATTCAATTCAATTCTTTGTTTATATACTACAGTATATACATCATAGACTGGAATTTTATTTCCTGTTTAAGTTTTGACCAATTTGTTGCTGCATTAAAATGGTTTACACCTGGATTATAATTAATGTAAATAATTCCTGTTAATTTTAGATTTTTTTACCTGGGTGGGTCTAAAAACACCAGACTTTCGCTCAGGAGACCGATGTTCGTATCCCGTGTGAAACCAGAAGTCAACAATGATTTATTTGTCACATAAATTACGTACTTAAGTCATTCTAACCCAAAACCAAGATCTTTCCTAAACCTAACAAAGTAGTTTTGTTGCCTAAATTCAAATAAGTTGTTTCCTATTGAAGACAGTCCTATGAAGTTTTTTGTTTTTTTTTAAAAAGACTGTATGCATGTAACGAGCGGAAATTGACACGTGTTGCTGGACATTTGTAGGAAAACGAACAAAAAAGGAGGAATAACTTTTTTGAAAGATATCGTACGAACCGTTGTGTAAGAATACGCTGAACAACCACATGGCAAAGTCAGTTTAGTATATTACTGTATGAATTAAATACTTAACAAATGAAAAGTATTTTCTCATTTTAAGAAAGTGAATGCAAAATGAACATAACAATTTCAAGCGAAATTATAGAGAAAAAATAAATAAATATAGGCCTGGTCTATATCTATAATAGAAACTATTTAGAAAAATATATACGATAGACATTTTTTATTCCATTTTGACAGGATATATCGTCATATTGCCCAGCCAGTGGACAGGTCATCAGTCCAAACAGAAAGCTACAGACTTGCCGACAAACATATCAACGTATTCACACCTCGGGGGCCGATGGACTGTCGGAGCAAAAAATCCACAGAGATAGGACACATGTTGTTGTGAGACAACGCTGAGCTATAATCACTGATTAGAGTACAAGCTTCTTCCATTTCTTGAACTTGCTGAAACAGCAGCTGTTCCTTCATCTTGTTGTTTTCCTTGTAGTTTAATTGAATGGTATTATGGTATGTCTGTGTTATTGTGATTTATTTCCCTTGCCTATAGAGTGACATTTTGTACAGCACCGAATAGTATACAATTATGAAACACTGCAATTTTGTGTTATCATAAAGCATAAGGGGAAAATACTTCCCTGTATTGTACAGTGGAGAACTTAGTGATATAGAAGCGGGGGGTGAGGGGGGGGGGGGCAGGTGTGACCGCGTGGGTTTAATTAGAGCGTCAACACCACCACGCTGCCCCGGCCAGCTGATAAGGAGAGCAGACAGATGACAGGAGGTGTGCGAGGCCGGTTGGAGACAGTCTTATCTCGGGGCGGAGAAAGACTGCAGCCGCCCTGGCTTCCTCACGCTATGGAGGGAGGGGTGGAGGAGGAAGATGGGGGCGAGGTTGCGATAGGCCAATTACCTGTGAGTCATCGGTCTCTTCTTCCCATGCTTTGCAGATAGTCGAGTGAGGCAAACTGGCACATGTCATGCTGGTGTCAAAGGTTTTTACTCGGTTACCTACGAGGTCTCAGTGCCACCTTGTGTTGTGGGAACGTCTCATTATTTGCTGATCGAGGATTAGTTTTAACTCTCTGAAGTGTCTTGTAGCCTTGAATTTCTTTTTAGCTCCACCGCTTTACAAGATTATCTATTGGAGCAATCCTGAATCAATGAGCTGGCTGCTCTCTCAACGAATAATACATTGTGTTAAAACATGTATTTACTGTCTCTGTCGCTCTATCCAGACTAATTAGAGGTTTTCAACCTAATATCAGAAGGGTGAAAGGGTTACGATGGGAGTTTAGGGTGGAGAATAAGTGAAAGAAAGAAGGTGAGACAGATGTTCAATCTGTTTTTTATCTATTCTGGAAGAAAGGCATCAGATGAAGTGTGAGTGAATGGATGGCCATCTATTTCTGTTTGTGTATGCTAACATTTATGAGGATATTAAGTCTGTGAGTGAGATATCCATAAAAGAGGAAAAAAAAAATCCATACAGCGCCGCTGCTACGGCTGTGTGTGTGTGTGCGTGAGTGTGTGTGTGTGTGTGACGCTCTGGCTCCTAGCTGTCTGCGCCTTGCTCCCCGCCGCTCACTGCACACCACATTATTTTTAACCCGCTGCCTCCGAGAGGAAGCAGGAGACGCTTGGGCCTCTGAAGTCCAGCACAATGAGGAATAAGCTCGCACACACACACACACACAGTCGCCGAGTCGCACACGTGTGCTCAAACACCTAGACGCACACACCAGCTTTTGTCATCTGCCGACAGACGCACACGGATACACACGGACATTACACACATACTCATTTTCCTTCAGCACCAGACATCCATCCATCCGACACACACGACAACACACTCTCACGCGGACTGCCTGCCTGCCTTACCTTTGAGCCCCACCCGTCTCCGCCGTGGCGCTGGCTGTCCCTGTTGACCCACATCCAGCGGGTCACCCTGGGTCAGCGGGCTGTAAATGAATTGATACTAATTACAGTAAACAGCACCACATCCGAGCGTGTGTTCCTGCGTGTGTGTGTTTACCAGCATGCATGCGAGCGGTGAAAACTGGCTTAATTCACGGAAAAGGGAGGTCCGCCCATCAGCCCCGAGCGGCAATCAAGAGTGTTTAATTGTTCGTGTTGATCGTCTCGGGTGGGGGCTGTTTAGGTTTTAGGCCGAGGCCTCTCATCTATTTTCTCACTTCCTCTTCTGAACACTTAATCATCGGCGTGGTGATTGGTGTTTGGATTTGGATGTCATGGGCCGACTTGAATATATGAAATGGATATAGTTTCAACACTGTATTCTATCCACATGACGTCACCTAAAATATTTTGATGAAAGCAGCGAGCCACCTGTTGGTTTCGGCCTGTGATATTGCATGATGCCTTCTCCTCTTCGCCCACCGTCTCACATGACTCCACGCTGTCTAATTGACTCCACTCTCTGTAACTTACCCAATCAAACGCTCCCATGATGCCTCGCTAGGAAAGCGACTGACTGACTGAGTGGTGCCTTGTAAGTATTTAACCTCCTGCAGTGGAGACACACACACACACACACACTTAAGCATACACACATCAGCCCAATCACTCAGTCAAGGCAGAAAATCTGATTGACTCAACCTCTAAAGGCAGTGCCATTGAAATCAGATTACAGATGAGGGAGCCCACAATTTCCAGAGCACCGCATCCACCACAAACGCTTTGGCCTTGAAAACATACACCTCTTCCTCTCTCTCTAACACACACACACACACACACACACATACACATTCACTTGAAGGGAAAAGTGATCAACGGGGAAAGTGATGGCTGGGGGAAAATTGAAGGTAATTAAGTCCAGCCCTCCTTGTCTGAATCGATGAGATGAGGGGTCGCAGGCCCATCTCACATTGCACTTTCCTGTTAGACCCTTTCTCAGCCCTTCTCTCTATTTCTCTACCTTTCTACATGTTTGTATATATATGAGTTCCTTAAGTGTGTATCAACGTGAACCACAACGCTAAGAATATAACTGATTATTCCTCCACTCTTGCTTTATGCGCGCTATTGCATCAGCCCTCAGTTCTCTCCATGAGGGCCGATGTTGACATCCTGCTTCACAGCCTGTCCAGCCGCCACAGTGTGTAGCCAAACGCCCTGAAAGTGTCTGCCACATTGTTCTCCCACTTGAAAGTCAGCAAAGCTTTGTCAGCGTCCTCCAGTGTAGTCCTTTATCGTATTCACACGCTGCGCTGTATTTTTAGCTCATCCAAGTCCGTTCCCTTTGTTCCGGCAATTCTTGAGCAATCTTTCGGACCCCCTCCGCCTCCTCCATTGTATTTATAGACAAAGGTGAAAAATGGCAGACCTGACGGGGAATTATGAAGGACCTTCCCCTTGATGAGGGCTGGGTCTGTCTGAGGAGAGGGAGGGAGGGAGGACGGGGGGGCCTTGAGACCAGACAAGATGTGTTGAAGCTGGGCCTGGCTTGGCCACTGCAGACTGAACATCATGGATCCAAATATTGCAAATAATAAATAAGATTATTCCATCAATATTGAAAAATGAATTCAGGCTAACACTTTTTACTACAATCTAACTTCATAAATGTGGTTCCGTTTGGACTGACTCTAACGGAAAAGTTTGACATCTTGGGAAATACACTTACTTTTTGGAGATAGATGAGAAAACAAATACTCCGTACAAATACCAAAGTGTAAAAACAACAAATCGCCACTTAACAGGTTTTTTTTCTTCTTCTTTTCTTTGTCGGTACAAGTTACAAGTTAATTATTGAGCTTAATCGGTGCTGGTAGGAGGGTTGTGTTGTCTTTGGACAAGGCCAGGCTAGCTGTTTCCCCTCATTTCCAGTCTTTGTGCCAAGCGAAGTTAGCTGGCAGCTGGTAGTAGCTTCATAATTAGCGTACGGACAAAAGAGTGGTATCAATCTTCTCATCTAACTCTCGGCATGAAAGTGAATGAGTGTATTTACCAAAATGTCAAACTTTTCCTTAAATCACAGACACCGAATGACAACTGTTACAGTGGACACCGGCAGCCTTTGCATTCAAATTATACAAATATTCAGTTTAGTAAGTAGTTTCAGAGAGATGTCAGAAAATGTATATACATTGAATTCAATCTACAGAACCGCTATTTGATTTTCAAAGGAAAGTCAAAGACTGATACCGAAAATCCCTGCTATGCTGCCAGCAACCATGACTGCATGGTGCCAACATGTTTCTACACATTAGGAATAGTATAGTGACAGACAGTGCTTACCATAATCACACGATACACACGTTTTTTTTTTTTAAAAGACTGGAGCGGAAATTGAGAAATGTGTCACGTGTTGCTGGACATTCGTAGGAAAACGCGATAAAAATGAGGAATAACTTTTCGTAAGATATCAAAGCATTCTAACGCTGAACATAAACATCATAAAAATGACACCTTGTCTCTCTCTAGTTGTTTGCATGACGATATGTTGAGCCCATCAGTTCCCCTTGATGTTGACAGCCTGGTTGAGGTTGGAGACCAAAATGTCATGAGTCAGCTACGTAGCTAGTTCTACGAAAAGTAATGCACTGTAATTTATATATATCCCACAAAATCAATCGTAACCAACGTCATTGTGAACCAGGAAGTATAAAGAGCAACAAACGCTTCGTAGGGAGGAGGTCGGGGTGAAAGGGTGGGTGAAAAAACAACAGACTTTTGACCAGGAGACCGGTGTTTGTATTCTGTACCACTTCTGGAGTTATTTTAACCCCAACCACGATCTTTTCCTAAACCTAAGTAGTTTTGTTGCCTAAACCTAACGAAATCGTTCCCTGTGAACACTGAAGTTTATTTTGAAAAGACTGGAACGCAAATTGACACGTGCGTCACGTGTTGCTGGACATTTGTAGGAAAACCCACGAAAAATTAGGAATAACTTTTTGTAAGATAGTATACGAATCGTTGTATGAGGATATGTTGAAAAGTGTGCTAAAGGAATGAGGACAATATGTCTCTCAAATCAGGAATGCAAAAAAAATATTCCATAAAGTTTATTCTTCACTGTATAAAATGAATGCATTTTTTTTTTTTTTTTTATAACTTTTGTTGGCGTTTTCAACAGAATAAAAAAGACATGGCCTTTAACCTTGAAGGTCTATACTTGTGGGATGTATTTGGCATCACACTAATCGTAAATGTGCATCAAAAAAGTTGGGGACTGACATATTCACATAATTGCTAAGATTTAATATACATGTCAGATGCCAGGCCTGTGTTATCAGACAACTAGCATACATGTATAGTGACAAAAATTCCCATTGTACAAATGGCACCCAATGATATGGCGGTAAAGAGGCAATGGGGCTTGGCCTGTATGAACAGGTAGCCTGCCCAATTACAGAATATGTATGTACTGTTTTGAAGCCATCATTGTATTCGTGCATGTGGTTATGGGTGTTTGTCCATGTGGATCTGAGTGCGCCGGTTTGTTTCTTGCATACGTGGTCATGTGTGTGCACGAGTTTGGGTCTCAAAGTAACAGATACATTCCATAGAGGAGCATTTTACTCAAAGGCTTAATTAGTTTTTTTCTAGTTAGCCGTAGTCCTGACTTGAGCTGAAGAAGGAGAAGGGGGTGTGGGGATTGGAGCGGGGGGGAAAAGTCAAGCCACTACTTCAACAATCCATGTTAAGGCGACCGTGTTTCATTTCCTGGTGCCTGCCTTAGTTCCCCTTAAATAGCATTACCTGTTGAAGCCAGTTAAATCACCGACAGCATGATTAGAAGGCCACTGAGGACCCAGAGTCTGGCCAACAAAGCACGGACTAGCCTTTAATTCAATTTATCTTTATAAACATACACATCTGCCTCTGATTTACCACAAATTTTCGAGATGTCTTTTACTGCTTTGACAGAAAAGTTTGGGCTCAATTTACTTTCAAACTGAAAAACACTCTCCCTTTCCAGAACCACCTATATCTGGATATTGATAATTTTGCTCATAATAATGTCTAAGGTAGTGAGTGCTGCATAAAACAGTACATAAAATATAGTCCTAATGGTGCATTAATGACTAAGATCAAAAGACAACTGTATTAGCCAGGATGATATAAATTTCCTGGGTCAGTTCATGGTTAATGAGGATCTATGTGTTCTGAATGTATCAGAGCAGATCTAGTAAAATATAATTGTGATGAATGAGTGCATTTGTGCTCGTTGTTAGGTCATGATATTTTTGCAGAAAATCACATGAGCAATGGATTTTTACATCACTGTAGACAAAGGTTAGTGTATGCCAGACTTTTTTCCACATGCATGAACACAACAGAACTATTTGCTTCATATTTAAAATTCACACTTATACCTCTCAAACTAGCATTTGAAGCATTATCCAAATACTAATTCCCTTCCTCTTGTGATTATACCTTCAATACAAAAAAAAAACCTTTACAGATAAAGAAATGTATCTCGGGGCTATGACTGAGACAATTTAGTATGTAAATAATAGCTACACTCTGGCCTTGTTGCTCCATCCAAACATCTTCGCCACATGGGATTCGCGGAGGTGAATGAAACAGATGGGTGCTGGAGGACATCAGCTGTGGCCCGTTAGCCAGGTCGCCACGCTAGCCATTGTCACAAGCAGACTCAAGCCTCATGTCTACATTCCCGGGTCATGTTCTGGAAGTGCGGGGTCGTGCCCCTTCACCTCCACCCCCACCAGTGAGTTAGGAGCCAAACACGATGTAATTACACCCATTTGGCTGGGGACTAGTCGTAGGACTGGCGAGTGGTCTGCAGTCTCCTTTTGCCCCTGTCTCCCCAGACAAGGCTACTCAAACAAAGGCCATGACCTACCTTTGTCAGGCACAGACCTCTTAGACTATTGGGTGATCAGCAGATATATAGAGCAGTGGAGACGACGGCATCCATTTATGTTATACAAATGTGATTTATTTATTGTCTTTCACCTTTATCTAGTCTGGAAATACAACCCGGTCTCACAAGAAGGCATATAAATAGCAAGACATTACACAGACATTCTGCGTGTCACGGGGACTCATTTTAGGCTTTTCGTGTGTCATTTGTATGCCACACAACAAAACTACTGTAATCCGCATTTAGGTTTAGGCTACAAAATCACTTAGTTAGGTTTAGGAACAATTTCATAGTTGGGCTTTAAATAAGTACGTAAACTAAGTAAAATATGTACAGAAATAATGTAACGTAAGTACAGAAAACTTGTCACAAAAGTCACTAAAAAACACGTGACAAACGTCACTAACAGGGCTCGCAAAGCATTAACGCAACCGATCTTTCGGAGGTTGTAGCGGGCTCAGTTTTGAAGCTAGAAGAAGATACTGCTGTCATGCTAGCTTGTCACGAAGGAAACTAAATAACTCTCCAAACTTGGCCAAACTGGCATGGCCATTTTTAAAGGGGTCCCTTGACCTCTGACCTCGAGATATGTGAATGTAAATGGGTTCTATGGGTACCCACGAGTCTCCCCTTTACAGACATGCCCACTTTATGATAATCACATGCAGTTTTGTTCAAGTCATAGTCAAGTCAGCACACTGACACACTGACAGCTGTTGTTGCCTGTTGGGCTTGAGTTTGCCATGTTATGATTTGAGCATATCTATATAATTGATTGACAGCCCTGGTCACTAATGTAACCTACAAAACAAAACACCGGTCTCGAACACCTTCCTGTGTGCTTTGGACCCATCTGCCCGCCATTAGCAGTCTTTCTCACTGTTTATTCTACGTCACTAGCTCTGAGCGTGGCATATTTACGTGGATGCATTGTACACATGACATGCCAAAAGCAAGAAAGGCGTTCTTATTGCAAGTTAAATGTCTGGCGTAAATGGTCTGGAGAATAATTCAATTGCTCACAAATGCAAATCAATGTCCAGTCTTGAGCATCAACTAGAAACTTATTCTTAGAGATAGCATAAATGTTGGAAAAACACTTTCCTGATATAACACCATGCTGCACCGTGCATGGTAAGCCACAACAATGCCACAGATCATTAGGGTGTTATCAGTGGCTGCATCAAAGGATGGGCAGCGGGAGAAGTGTAACAAATCCTTGGTGCTTTGAGTATGATAAGCATCATTTATCACTGAGAGTGCTGCTGGCCCATTAACAACCAACGCTCCATTAGCACTATCTGCAAGGCTTTTATAATGCCTTGTCTGCCCACATCTTTACGTTTGTATGAGGAAATCATTAAACATTGTTTGTGTGAGACGGATGCAGCTTTTAGGCTATCTAACAGCTAGGCCACGCTCTCTGGGGTCCTGGTAGGTGGAGATATGGAAACTGTTTTGATTTCCACTCGTAACGGCAGTGAAATAAGTTTTGAAATGCTGCTAATTTCCTTTGAGTCTGTCTGTGTGTTGGTTGTGAACAAGGGAAAATACTGGAACAAATAGGATCAAATGTGACCTATGAAAGCAGCCAACAGCTACTTTCACAGGTCTGACGGATACAAACGTGTAAGAAAGAAGGTGGCATAAGTGTTATGTCATTCTGGGATTTGAATCTCAGTAGGCGATGATTGCATCTGCAATAATATCTGAATCAAGGAATCAGACTGTTAAACTTAAATCGTTACCTCAACACCATGAACAGGGGTCAACTTCAGTACGTTTCTATATTTGGTTATGTTGTCTGTGCTGCGTGCGTTTGGCTGCATATGCGTGTGCTTGTGTTTTCTTTATTTGCATGTTTATTCTTAAATTGCGGGCCACTGTATAATGGCGCCAAAGTCCTAAACTTTATTACTGAATCATTTTATAATAACTTTGTAAGCCATGTGTGCATACAAATTGTGTTTGAATTGCGTCACAGGTAAAACAACATTACGTAAGGTCACAAAAACAGAAGTTGGAGTCCTGTAATAAAGTGTGTATATTGGCCTGGTGCTGGCAGATCTATTTTTTGCACATTGTAAGGCATCAGTTAACTAGTTTAAGACATTTTTATTCAGCGAGGTACACAGAAACAGCATCATGTGCAAGACAACATATAGAAAGTTAGGGATGCGCTACCTGAAGCCATAAAGCCTATCATGTTTTTCATTTTCGGTGGATGAGGCCTGTGGTCTGTAATCAGGTCCTGTCCGTGTCCTGAAGGACTTGAATAGGTTTTAAAGGGAATGGCTGAGCAGTAATTACCATCTGACCCCTGCTCTGGCTAATGGGGTAGTGGGGAGGGGGGGGATTTATAAGTAATGGGTGAGGGGTGGGGATTAAGGATAGGGGAGGGGAGGCCTCTCGCTCAGACGGAAGATGAAGACAGTTATGTTTGTATGAACAGACACTGGAGTTCATTGTCCTCCACGCTTCCTGCGCGCCCCCCCTTCCCCGCCAACATAAAATGACCCCCTATACTCAATCTGGTGAGGTATCTTCACCCGCGAATACATGCACACACACACACACACACATAGACGGCATTCTGTGCACACAAATACTCGCACACATCCTCTTCTCCTGATCAGATGACATCATTAACAATCATTACTGGGACACCAGGAAGTGCAGAGATCTCCGGCTCAGCGTCTGGCTGCACGGGATCAGGTTAGCCTGCTCCAGATGAGAGATTTGAAAAGGAAAGCGCCCACCAAAGCTATTTTACCTTTGGATTTCATTAATACCTCAGTGCTAACAGAAGCCAAAAGAATAATGGTAAAATTCAAGACACTTTCTGTGTGCTTTGTCTACAAATGTCTATGAATGTGTTGTTCCTGAATGCAGTAAATAGATTTTCCCTGAAAATCAAAAACATGCTTGTAGCTGTTTGTTTCTGATGGTTTTAAACATGTAACAAAGGCATCCAGATGGCGGCTTGGTCAGATATTAAAGCATATTTACAGTATTGCGCAAGCATATAGTTTATATATATTATGTTTAGAGCTCCTCTGATGTTGAATATTTCATCGGAGCTGGATGATCAGTGTTTTTCTCATCCTGTCAATTTAAACTGGATACAGGGCTTTGTGGTTTCTGTGGCCAGGTTAGTGATTCGGGCCAGGGCTGGTGTGTGGTGTGTGCTGGAGCCACGGTTCTTCGGAGTGAAAAGGCCTTCCCTTCGGGCCCGGAGAAAGCTGACACGCCAGGCCTGGGTTAGTCAGTGACAGGCCCCTGGCAGGAAGTTTGTCTGAGTCCATGGGCGTCTCAGTAGCTGCTCTTGTATGACATTAACCACAGCTACCACAAGACAAGCAATGCTGCTGTTGCTGTCGGAGGCTATGTTGCTGTGATTCGATGCATGCAGACCTTTCCGTGGTGGGACAGGGGAGAACAGCGGGTGTATATTTGAATTTATGTCCGTGGCTGCGTGCGTGCGTGCGTGCGTGCGTGCATGCGTGCATGCTTATGTGCGTGCAATGCTGCAAACACATGTACACGCACGTGTGTATGATTGAATCTTTGCCTGCTAGTTCGTTCGTGTGTTTGTGTGTGTGTGTGTGTGTGTGTGTGTGTGTGTGTGTGTGTGTGTGTGTGTGTCAGGATCTAAATGCTCCACTAGGGAGGAGAGAAGAGTGACCCCTACTGTCAAAGAAACTACACACCAGCTCCATACTGTGTAGGTAGAGCATAACACCATCGTCCCTAAAAAGAATCTATTGAATTAAAGGTCATCATGATTACAGATTATATATACACACACAGTTGCAGTATTAATGTGATATAACTGCACACGTTGAAGCGCCGTCCAGCGTTTCACAAAGAATAACAGTATTTTAAATGTGGGTTGTCTTCCCAATAGCCTTCACCTCAGACAACAATCATCAGTAAACATCACAGCCAGAGCCCCACTTTTATATCTTCCATCACCATCCACTTGAGCTTTCAGGTTTTTTTTCCCTGAATAGGGGCTATGATTGGAGCAGGGAGTGCTGGAAATCCTTTGAAAAGGGAAAACAAAAGGTCTCCTCTGCTGTGATGAAGCATACGTCTCAAGAGACCGGACCTGGGCCCGACTCAACCTTTCACACAATCGCCGGCCAACAATACAACAAACCCTGCCCTTGCAAAACCTACCATTGTGCTGGAGCACGCCACAGCTGTGGAGAATCACATTTAGGTGTCAGAGGCAACAAATGTTTCTTTAATTGGAATAGTGGTATTAGCTCATGTTTCCTCCCCGTGCTTTATGAATCCCCTGTGCCTATTGTTTGGAAGTTCGTGTTGACGTCGCCTTGGCGGCCCCGGCTAATTGAGAGAGTGTGTGTTTGGACCAGGTTCAAGAGGAACCCGCGTCTCTTGGTTGTGTGCGTGGGTGGGAATAATAGTGTGTGCGTTGTTTTTTTTGTTGTTGTTATATCCAAGGTTGTGCATGTGCGTAGGGCTACGTGCAGGATCCTGGTACTGTGACTCTCATTGACAGTAAATTTTGTACATTTTGTTTATTCTAAATGACACACCGTGGCTCTGACCCTGAGCCGTCACCTAATCTGGTTTTCAGACAGATTAAATCAACAGCCAAACACAAACAGTGACCATGTTTATCCGCATTTGAATCCAAGTTTTATTAAAAAAAAAAACTCGACAAATAACCCAAAATGAGATTAAATGGATTGCCAGTTTCATATGCTTAATACCCAATATAAATATTTGATTTTTAATAAATAAACACGGATTTTATCGCTGAGCTTTTGATTTACAATACAGAGAAAAAGAAAATACAGTACAAGACAAGACTGTGAAATATTAGTTTATACTTCCCTGCCAAATTTGACAAGACATGTTTATTATTTGACCTCAGTTTAACGTCGGGAGCGATTCCCTATTGGCCCGATAAGTACCCGATTTTTTGCACTCTCCTGATCTTTCCTAATCTGAGGAGATAAGATTACTGGTAATCTAGGGCATCAAAGACACACCAATCCTTTTCTTAATATGGGATCTTAACACTGGATCAAGACAACTCGCCACAATCCAGGTCACAAGCACGGATAAGAAAGATTAAGAAAAGGAAGAACTCTGGATTTTCCAACTTTCACTTAATTCAGTAAATGTGTTGTGTTTATCAAAATGTATGTTCAACATATAAAGGGACTCGGTTATCTTTCTAAATCCAATGCTTTATGATATATGAAGCCATTCAGGTACTATACAGTTATTAGAAATAACATAATAGATAACATTATTCCGATATCTCACGGGAAGGTGTATAAATAGCACATTATACTTTCCATGTGTCATGAGGACGCATTTTAGTTTTTTTGCTTTTCCGTTTTTAAGTACGGTAACATCCACAGTTAGGTTGAGGCTACAAAACCACTCACTTAGGTTTAGGAAAAACGTAATGGTTGGACTTAAAATAAGTACATAAACTAAGTAAGATACGTACAGAAATAACGTAACAGGAGTATAGAAAACACGTCACAAACGTCAGCAATGTTATTCCCATATCTTTCATTATAAAATGAGATATATTGTTAAAACTAGTATTAATTCTACATGAACAAAGACAGGGTTAAATGAAGTCACATAGAATCAAGTGGTCATCTCCGTATTCAGCCCAAATCTAAACATTTGTTTTGATATTTGTAGCAGCCAGAAATAATAATATCCACAGAACAACAATGTCACTGATGAAAATACTGCATTTTTTGATGAAGTTACTTGTCTTATTTAAAAGCCAAATCACATAATCCACATATTTATATCCAACAACGTGTTTACAGCATGAATTTTTAATCTGGCGTCTCAGATGAATAACAAATGAAAAATCATCACAAGAAATTGCGGTGTGTATTCTCGCATCTCAAGAGGGAACAGGTGCTGCTGGCCAAGATTGGTGTCAACCAGGGATTACAGCATGTGTCGCTGGAGGAACTGTAAACGCAACTCAAGAATTATTGTCATAGGAACTGAGATTACCGATATGGATTAGGAGCAGAATAAGACGCAGATAGTGCTAAATTCAGCAGATAATCTGTCAGCGTGCCTTGACGAAAATATTCCTTATGTGAAAACAGAATTAAGACGGCTTTAGGGGTGTGCATGTGTGTGTGTGTGAGTGTGTGTGTGTGTGTGAGTGTGTGCATGAGGACTTTCTCGCATGTTTGGGTGTGGGTTGTTGGGTGAGGAGTGGTTGGGATTATTGCAGAAGCGGATGCACTTGATTGCTATTGTTCAAGGTCTGTATGTGATACAATTTTTATCTAGATGAATATTTTTTAACAAAAAATTAGGGCTGTCAATTGATTGAAATATTTAATCGAGATTAATCGCAAATTAATCACACAATTTGTATCTGTTCAAAATGTACTTTAAAGGGAGATTTGTCAAGTATTTAACACTCTTATCAAAATGGGAGTGGACAATTATGCTTGCTTTATGCAAATGTATGTATATATTTATTATTGGAAATCAATTAACAACACAAAACAATGACAAATATTGTCCAGAAACCGTCACAGGTACTGCATTTAGCATAAAAAATATGCTCAAATCATAACAAGCAGGCAACGACAGCTGTCAGCGTGTCAGTGTGCTGACTTGACTATAACTTGCCCAAAACTACATGTGATTATCATAAAGTGGGCATGTCTGTAAAGGGGAGACTCGTGGGTACCCATAGAACCCATTTTCATTCACATATCTTGAGGTCAGAGGTCAAGGGACCCCTTTGAAAATGGCCATGTCAGTGTTTCCTTGCCAAAATTGTGCACAAGTTTGGAGCGTTATTTAGCCTCTTTCGCAACAAGCTAGTATGACATGGTTGGCACCAATGGGTTCCTTAGTTTTTTTTTGTTTCATGATTGTCCTCACTCGAGCTTTAAAACTGAGCCCGCTACAGCCCAAAAATTGCAATTTGCGTTAATGCATTAAAGAAATTACTGGCATTAACGCCCTATTATCGTTTGACAGCCCTACAAATAATACATCTACAGAGCTTTTAGAAAGGTGCTGAATAAAAGTATGGCTTTTCCTGAAAAGAATTCTGAAAAAAAAAATTTGGCGGGTCCAAAATGAATGGTTTGTTTATCTCTGTGGAAGGTATGAGACGTTTGGTTCCCATTTCGAACAAGGCTTGTGAACAAATAGTAAAACGGAATCATGTGGTATCTCTAGGTCGTCAGTTAGTGTGGAAAAAACAAATAAATGGCTGAGATTGACGGTAAGTGTCTGGCAACGACTTGTTGTGAAGTAAATGCAATGGAACGGGGAAAGGAGAATGGGACATCTAGTGGCCGAATGTTATCAATGTTATCAACAGCACCTTTAAACTACAATATCAAAAGAAGGACTGTAACATTCTTATATTTAATAGTAGGAAATCAACCTTTAGTTTAGCCTATAGTCTTTAGCTATATATAGATATTTTCTCTTGTGTGTGTTTGTTTCGTACATTATTTTTACTGTGACCAGATATCTGAGGGTTTGCTTGCCAGGACTAATGTGATCAGAGCGTAGAGAGAGTGTGGACTGAGTGTGTGTGCATGCAGCGGTGGGCTCAGAAGTGAGTGGTTTGGAGAGAATTCATTGGCGTGTAGACAGGTGGCTAGTATTACACTCCACTAGTGAAAGTCAGCAGCCCGAGCTGTGCTGTACTCCACTCTCTCTCTCTCTCTCTCTCTCTCTCTCTCTCCCTCTCTAATTCCCTCTCTCTGCGAGCAGTAAAGCTACACCGGCCTGGATGACATTTCCAAAGACAGCAGGCCACTGATTAGAAAATGGTCTGCACTGAAACAACAGCCTCCGATCTTTATCAAAGTTTAACATTCCCCCCACCCTCACCCTCCCTCTCTCTCTCTCTCTCTCCCCCTCTCTCGCTCTCTCTCTCTCTCTCTCTCCCCCTCCCTCCCTCCCTCTCTCTCTCTCTCTCTCCCTCCCTCTCTCACTCCCTCTCTCTCTCTCTCTCTCTCTCTCTCTCTCTCTCTCTCTCTCTCTCTCTCACCCTCCCTTTCTCTCTCTCTCTCTCTCTCTCTCTCTCTCTCTCTCTCTATCTATCTATCCGTCTCGAAGGCCTGTCTCTCTTGGGAGCCAACTATAAGTACTCCATCAGGCAAACCGCATTAGTGTAATTTCGTCCCAGGAAATTAGCAGAGCAGAGCGGCGCCAATTAGAAGTCAATAGCTGGCTTTATTAATCGAGCTAGCCATCGCACTTGATTAGATTAAGCTGGGGCTGAGCTCTGTTTGTGTGTGTGTGTGTCTTTGTGCGTTTATTCATCTGTGTTTGTGCCTGTCAGTGTATTTGCTTGTGCATCCTTGGCTCTGTGTGTGTGTGTGTGTGTGTGTGTGTGTGTGTGTGTGGCCTCATGCAGAGAGCGGCAGGTGCTGCTGACTTGCTGATCCTGTCTCATTGTGACTGTCTGCGGCTCTGTCAGAGCTCAGTAATATGTTGATATTGACCCTCTTCGACTGCAGGCTCTTAGAGGACACGCTGCAGAGGGGGGTCGGAGCTAGAGGCATCAGTCAATACAGAAACAAGCCGGCCAATTGGATAAATTAAACTGACATTATTATATTAACCGTTGTAATCATATAGCGGCAATTAGCAGGCCACATAAGGAGCATAATATCATACTATCACCATAGCAAGCACATGGATATTGTCATAAATAATATAGTTTCACAGCTTGACTCCATTCTACATGTATACCTGCGCCTTCTGTGTCTGTTCCCGGGATGATGTTTGTAGTCACGTAGATCAACATAGATCAGTGGATTTGACAGCTTAGGTTGGCTTTATTCACTGATACGTCGGCGCAAACGGAAATATCTTGAAAATATGGATATATCCCGCTAGTATATCCCCCTGGTAGATCCTCTACATGCGGATTAAAGTGGGAATTTCCTGTGTTATCGCTGCCCCTGCCCATATGTGTAATCTCGAAATCTCAGGCCTCACTGACAATCCTTCACAAACTTGTCCTAATCCGTCCGGCATATCTGCTGGCTAACACCTGTTCCTGAAGGAGCGGAGAGAGGCTGTAAAGAAAGGACGGGATGTAGGAAACAGCGTGTATTGAAATGTTTCATGAAAAAGCCTTTTGTGTCAATCTGTATAGGTTCAAGTTGTACTTGTGTGGGTTTTTTTCTGTCGGTCTGTTTACGTGTCTGTCAGTCTTTTTGTCTGTCAGTTTGCCACTTTCTCCCTCACTCCTAAAATAAATCTTTACAATCCATATCCTGAAAAACACTGGACCAGAGCCTAGCTTTAACCAAACACACTTCACACACATGTGGCGAAGTAGCTTATATACAAATTATACATTCAGAAATGGAACGGGAAATATACATCAGAGGGACAACATTGTAATTTTCTTTTAAAACACGAGTCTCTTTACAGAGGTAAAAGATCTAATCACAGTTCACTGCTGCCGCTGAGTACAGGGCTTGGAGTGTTAAATTTCCAGCTGAGAACACTTGGAAATCCAAGGCCCTTGTGTGTCTTTAAAACATGGAGTTAGGGAACCACAAAATGGTCAACACAACCAAACCACAGAAACCCCACTCCCTGTGCACACACATACACACACACACCAACACTGGCACCGGTATCACCAGAGTGGCAGCCCTTAAGCCAATCTGTAGATCCAGGCACCATCAAGTTTCACACACAGCTGGCACCCTTAGGTTAGAATTCATTGCGATCTCTGATAAAAGAAGGTGAAATTAGGTTATGTTCCATACTAACATGCTATTTAGTACGCTAAAACAGTATGTGAGATTTTCTCATATGTCCAAAACCTTAGTAATAGTTCCTGTGAAATATTACAGTATGCAAACACTGGACACTGCGGTGACATAAATATCCCTCAATGCAATGCGGTAGTAACAACAACGTTCATAACAGACAATGGCGGACAGCTCTGTAATGTCAATAACACTTCAATTTAAGTGTATAAGTGTAAAATTCCAGGTGTAATATATTTTAAAAATTAGTTCAGACTATAAGATTTAGTAGTTATTTAGTTATTAGTTTGACACGGGTTGCCATGGTTACAAATCTCCAACCTGCAAGGAAGCTCTTAGGAAGTGATGTGGGAATTACATGGATGTATAATAAGACCCGGATACGGTGCCGCCGCTCAGCCTTTTGTACAATTCTTTCCAGTGGCCACTCGCAGCAAAAAATCCGCCTGCGGCCCAAAAAGCATTTCCCCATAGACCACCATTGTAAAAGAGACGTCTATAAAACTGTTGACGGGACACTTTAAACTGCAAACAAGGTCAAATATGACTCTTTCTATTATATATTTTTGATCCATGGAGGTTTTGTGTTTGTAAAACTTTCCTCAAGCCGAGAACAGACATTTAAAAATCTGTGACATCGTCACAGTGTAAAGTCTATGGGATGGGCGGGCGGGGCCAGCAGGTGAAACGCTACTGCGCATATTCAGTGGGCCGCATAGCCTGGAAGTAAACCTGGAAGCTAGAGAACTTTTTTGGTATATGCGCCGGGCGAGCAATTCTCATTGGAATGAGTAGGCGCCATCTTGGGGTCCCGTATCCAGTTCTTATAATACATCCATGGGTAATCACAGTTCAGTGCATCCGAAAAGATACATACTACTGTTTATTCACACAAAAGTATGTTGAACGATAGATAGTACAGTGCGATTTCGGACGCATCCTTAGTCTTTTTACACCGATGCACCCCGTCATTCCATCCAGCTACAGAAAGCGCTAGCGTAGCCGAGGCCCCAAAACAACATCAGGCTTCACTGGCCCAGAAAGGACAGCTCCCCCTGGGCCACGTCTGAGAGGCTGGTGGCTAAGTTGCTCTGACAGCTACATGCTTTAACAGATGCAGCTCCCATCCAGTGAAACAGCCTCTTTGGGAGCAGATAAGCTAACGAGAGTTGGTATGGCTATAGTTGCATGGGTTAGGGGGGGTAGCGAGATGTGATTGAGGCTAGCTACTTGCTAACAGTAGCTGCTGGACAGAGCTTGTCCATTGTGACTGAGCTCATGAATATTATGGCCGGTGACCTCGCAGACGTTATAGTGTCAGCAAAGGGGGGATGCCGCAAGCTGGATATCAGTTCAGCTGCTGATCTGGTAGGACATGGGCAAAGATAGGAAACCATACCAATGTATCATTGTATTAATTGAAATTAAAATGAAAATAAAAAATGAAACGTAGATGATCTAATTGCAACTGAAGTATTGTTCGTTAGGGTATTAATTACCATCACTTCAATTATTAACTTAGAATGTCGGGACCTTTACATTATTTAAGACATCATCTCAATGCGACATCAATCCCTTCTGTAAATCTCTTTTACTAAAATGGCCCAGTCAGTCTAAATGCCTGCTGGACAACACATGCCAGGAGCTATAAACTCTAGTGCAACAGCGATCAATTGTGCATCATGCCAAGGTACTTTCTAAAGGGTGGCAGTCTTACACCCCACCTACAGATCGGCTTACGGGGCACTTCAATCTCAAATCTAATCACAGAGGCAACAATAGCTGCGAAGGGAAACAAAGCAAGAGGCATTTCATATTCATCTCCCTTGTGTCAGGTGGACTAAGTGCCAGCTGGACTGAAAGGGCTGGCGAGGAAGCAGGTAATGTTGCTGACTGCAAAACAGTCTTAGGTTACCGAGCAAAACTGAAATCATCGATCAGTGCCGCCACGGGGGAATTGTAACTGTGCTGTCTGAAGACATAGAATTTAAATGTTTCTGACAAGGAGAAGTGAAAGAATGTGAAATGATTTTCAAAAAGGTCTGTAGTGAATAATTGAAATGCTGAATTATGACAATAAAGAAACCAACCTGAAAACATTTTTTATCTACTCTAAAAGGCTGCTTATAGACCCAGCTGTGGGGGTTTTCAGTATACTGTAAAATTGTATTAAAGTCAAGTGTGCAAAATAGCAATTGAATACATTTAAAGAGGACCTATTGTGCTTATTTTAAGTTCATACTTGTATTTTGGGTTTCTACTAGAACATGTTTGCATGCTTTAATCAACACTTTACTTTGCTCACATCGACTGCTACAGCACCTTTTTTCACCCTCTGTCTGAAATGCTCTGTTTGAGCTCCTCTAGCTAGCTTTGTTTGAGGGCCAAACTAGCCTCTAGTCAGGTATTATGCAAATGTGTTACTTGGTGACTTCATCACGTTACAGAAGAAAAGGCAGGACTTTAAGCAAGGAGTTTCAGGCAGTTCAGGAGCAGTGTTTCTGTGGGGGAGAGTAACTCTTTGGCGTGGACTTTGGGCTTTGTAACATTGCAGACCTTTTACATGCACAAAATACTATATAACACACTAAAAGAATGGGGAAAAGCACAAAAGCATAATAGGTCCCCTTTAAAAAAATTACAGAAAGTTTTGTGAAGAACCTCATACCCACCATGTCTTAGCTTCAAATAATAAACAAACTCTTGCACCCACAGAGAATATCGAATTAAATTCTTAAATTATGTGTTATTCACTTACAAAACATCTTCACCAAACATTACCACAAGTCTGCCTCTCAAAATTGTAAAATTATGGCCAAACACTCCCGTTTGTGGCCTCTTCTCAAAAATCCCCCAAATCCGACAAAGGGCCTATTCCTTACCCATCCCCAAACAAACAGCACCATTCACGCTGGCTAAATCATGTGAAGCATCGCAGAGACATGACCAGCTGCTAACCTCATCATCTCTTTAGACTCAAATGTGCCTCAGGAAAACAATGTGAATGGATAAAAACCCAGCATAAACAAACAAACCCATAATCCAGGGCTTTTTAACACGATACTCACAGAGTTGTTGATATTCCCGATTCTTTCCTTTCATTTACGAGGCCTGGTGAGGACATGTAAATATAAAATCAAAGAATCAGACAAAATAGAAATCTGTCAGTGCTGCTGACTGTTTAAAAAGAATCATGCAAACAAAATGAAGAAAGCCAAACTGTTTCCATGCTACTCAAAACATTGCAATATGGAGGCTCGAGGGAGAGAAACTTTTCTGGTGCTTTCGCTAACTCCTTTTTCATCTCTCGCCACCAAAAAGCTCTCCTTTCTTTTTTTTATTTTGAGAGCCTTTGGGCCCCACGCACATGACTGTGTGTGCATGTGTGTTTCTGGCAGAAAAACACCACTTATTAGGTGTAACGTCGTGTTAGAAGCTGTGACCTGTCAGGGCTCGTCTCGCTACTTATCTGTCACCACGAGCCTGTTCAGTGTCTGTGGGTGGCTTGGAACGGTGCACCTCAATACACATATTTGCTGTTCAAGCATGACACGAACAACAGAGAGGTCAGCCATCAAGATGACCCTAATTGTGAAACAGCAGAAAAAACAAAGACGTTTTAGAAGCTTGCAAACCCTCAGGCTGAGTGACCAGACGACAATTATCATTTGAGACGGAGCGACTTTACAATAAAAATGATCAAAAACCCAGCCCGTTTAGGAAATTCTGATGACTTCAGGAACGCCATTAATTTTGGCATGTGTCAGTACAGTATGAGGTTGCCTGCGAAGTAAAAAGCGTCCAAGTTCTGAAGCGTTGCCCCGGTGTTCACCATTCTGCAAGCTATAAATCATGCTTGCGATGGGGCCTCGAGAAGCTGGAATGTGAGAGCGTGACAGTGATGGAGGTGAGCTGCCAGACAGGGCGTCAGGTAGCTGCCACACAGGGTTGATCAGCCCCGTGACACGCCAAGAGGCCCCGGCCTGTGACATGCTGTGCTGTCCAACAGGTTATGAAGGCAGGCAGGATGGCGTTGGGGTGACAAGAACCAGGGGCTGTCAGTAGGAAAACGCAGGGACGAGATGTCATGTTCGCCGTGTCGACCGGGCGCCACCATCTTTGATTTTGCTCTGCTGAGACAGCTGTGAATGCGTTGTGTGCATGGCGCTGACGGATGGGTGTGTGCATATTGCATCTCACGGATGACGAGTGTGTGAGTACATGTTCTGTGTGTGTGTGTGTGTGTGTTTTGTATCCTTTCAGAAATGTTAGCAGAAAGCAGCTGATCCGAAATTTTTTTCACACATAAAAATACCTTTTATGAACAACCTTTCCGCAAGACAGTGGCTCTGCTGTTCCATCCAGATAGACAGACAGATCTGTCTCTGGTAAATTATTCTCATGATGTTGAGAAGTTGAAAAAGACACCTTTGTTTTGCGAGTTGCCGTTCAAAAGAGGCATTCAGAGAGTTTGTTTTCGGCATCACCGCGGGTACGAAGCTTCATGTACGAAATGGCAGCAGAACACAAATCGATGTCACTCTGTTATTGTGTGAGACCAGAGAAGTTAATTCATGATACTGAGAAAACTTCTTTTCTAAAGATCTAGAGAAACAGTGTCTCAACATAACATAATTATCTCAATTTAGCAAGCTGATAAAATCTTTTGCGCATGATCTTAATTTTTTCAAAACCACTTCCAAGTTGTTTTTTTTAATACATATTGTGATCCTGTTGTGGCAAGATCATGAACTAATTAATCTGATAAATTACAACAACAACAACAGTGAAGCAATCACATGCATGTCCCTTCTGGTCTTCTGTACTTGACAGATTAAAAATAATTGAAAATAATAAACAATTAATCAGAATATATGCAGCAGTCCAAATGTCATTTTGAGTAGAAGGTCTGATATTGACTCCAAGCAGGATAAGCTGATGTGCATGCAATGAACATATTATAATTGAACTTATGTATTTGTGTACTAGTCTAATGCAGTAAAATGAAACATCTGTTAAGTATACAGAAAGCCTACAATGTCATGTTTGTCTTTCTAGCCTGTTTCTGTCTCCTCTGTGCTGTGTCAGATGATTCATGAGCCGGGATGAATTTGCACATTTACACTGTCAAAAAGTCATGTTAGGCGTGATCCAGCTACCCCAGGCCTCCAACCAGACAACCCAATGCAACCCTTGGCGAAAGACAAGTGGCGTTATCAGGACCATCTGTTGGACATACTCCAGACGCGGCAGAAGTAAAGTCATCAAGGGCCCCAACTGATCACCTTAGGGCCATGTTTAAGGCGCCGTGTGAACTCAAGGACGAGGGCGTCCTATTCCAGACATGTTCTTGTGATGCTTTTAAGCACGTACCGGCAACGACCTCACACAATTAATCTTGAATGGATAAATACTGTACAGAGCAACCTTGCACAATGCACGCTGAGATTTAGGGACAAACACAGACAAAACCCCACCCTCTCCCAGCCCCTTTCCTTTCATGATCAGTGTTAGTGTTTACCTAGAAACCCATCCCTTGTTAAATCGCAGCCTGCTGTTGACTGAAAAGTTTAATGATAGCTGCAGGGCCTTATGCATTAGTATCTGCTATTGGCAGTCATTCATTTCTCTCCTCTCAGTCTTTCCTCATCCTGCCTCTGCAGGATGAGGGTTGAAGTCGCGGTCAGGACCTTGAAATGAGGCTGTCGTTCCTGTCTTTCCACCAATCACAAGACCTGCTTTCCAGAAGTGCTGGTGCAAGGTCAGATGACATACAGCCGAGGCATGACAGTGCAGCACACACACACACACAAACACTGTGCTCTACGTATTTGCTTATATTTAAGTGCTACAGCATCCTGTCATGTGCATCGCCGTGTCATATTTCACATTAATCTATCCACTGACAGCTCCTTGTGTCCAAACACCCGCACAAACACCAGTTAGGCAAGTTCATCCATGAAACTGTCTAAATGATTTCATTGATTAGTAAGACGTGCATACAGGAAGTATTCACTTTAACAAAAGAGTAATTTAGGGATGATTTTGAGACAGCCCGGTGGTGCTTTTTAATATTATTATATAAGTTTTGTATGGGAGCCTTGTTCCTTGTTACTTGAGATTGCTTTTAGATCTTGCATAAAGCCCCATAGACTGTGTGTCTCATCATGTCATATTTGAACTGTTGTCTCCATGTCAAACAGCCTGATGAATAGAAGAGGAGATGAACAGAGAAAAGCTAGAGGGTGAATTAGTCTGCAGCAGAGTACTTCATGCAGCAACACACAGGAGATCAATATTTACCGACACTCCCCTGCTTTAGACAGCATTCACGTCGGAACGAACAAACAGTCCTCACAGCGAAGGTAATGTCCAGCCCACACACTCACACTCACACAGTACACACTCTCTCTGTTACCCCCCCCCCCCCCCCCCCCCCCTCCCTGTTCCCCTCCATACAGAGACACTCCGCCCTGAGACAAAAGCGCAGCTAAAGGTTGACAAAAGGTGTCTATGGATCTTTTGAGTCACACACAGCGACCGCTGTCTACATTCACCCCTGCAATTATCTCCTTACAGACCTAATCTAGGCAGTTAAGTGGCTGGCTAAAAGCATGTGTACACAAACAGGGTCGGAGAGCAAGGTGGTGCATGCCTTTTATCTGCTGGCTCCATCGCACACCTGATGTACGGCAAGCTTGACAGGACGCTACTCAGTCTGACCTTACGGGAGTTGAGCCACGTAAAGCATGCTTACACACACACAAAAACAAACAAGATTAATACGTGTTAAACTGGTATGTGGATAGTCACAGCAGGTTGGGATTTTTGTGAAGTCGCCATTGGCCACATTTTTTGACGCGCTGGAACAAACAACCTCTTAAGCCAAATTGACTGTTTGTTTCTTTACTGTTTAATAGCTGAGGGCAACTTGGTGGCTTTGCGGTAGGATTATTCAGTTCCGCCCTAAGCGACGTCCTTTCTTAAAAGCTCATTGCAAGTTTAATCTGCTTTTGGAGGGAAATAGTGATGTGTTGAGTGTCTGAGCATTCAGTGACAAATTGGTGTCACTGAGGCCAGTGCATGTAGACTTTTACCAGTTGCTTGTGTACAATTCATCCGAATCCCAAGTCAATTCAATGGGTACATCCCCCTTATTTGATCATTCCTTGCTTGACCCATAAATTGTTCCGGATCGTTTTTCCAATTCCCCTATTTTCGCTCTGTTGGGAAAGATGCAAATGAGAGAAACGTGGATGCAATTAAGGAAATTAGGACTTACTCAATCACTGCAATTCCCAAGAGAGTCGTCAGTACTGAACATTGAACTAAAACTGTTAAAGGGTGGGTTTATCTGCATTCTGTTCCATTTTTATCACATGGAAATGCCCACTCCGCTGTTGCAAAAAGCAGTGATATAGGTTAGTAAGTAGTAATCCATGGAGGTTTTGTAATCTAATCAAAGCTATGAATAATGTGAACGCTAGCACTAGCTGAGTCAAAGTTAGCTGTGCTAAGTTTGGAAATAACTGAAAGGGTTAGTTTAGATTTCTTGAAGTGGGGTTGTATGTATACTTCTCGTTGTGCGATGTAAAATTACTGCTTTTGTGAATGTAGTCTGGTGAATTTGAAGAGAGCGGTACAATGGCTTCAATTCCCCGTCGGAAAGGGCCGACTGACGGCGAGGTAAAAGCGGCTGTTGACGGGAGCAGCAGAGAATGTATTTTAGCCAAAAATCAATATCCGTTTAAGTGTACGCTATATTTAGAATATTTTCACAGCTTTACCGTGCCATCAGCCAGCCCTTTCTGATGGGGAACTGAAGCAGTTATATCACTGTCTTCAAAGCCACCAGACTCCATTCACAAAAACAGTAATTTTACCTTGCAGAACACAGGAGTTGATGGCCTACCGATGGCCTGCATCGATCGGTTAGTTTGTTTGTGTTATTGTGTGACTTTCAAATCCTACAGCAAGTTACTGTATGTGACGTTACTACACTGACGATAAGGATGTTTATACTGTATATGTAGCAGCGCCATCATGCAGAAACCTACGTCGGGTCACATGGGAAAAAGTTTTTAGAAGGGCTTGTGAAAATAGCATTTTGATGCTAAAACATACGTACTTTGAACAAAACTTGAATGTTCCGATTTGGATACATAAGGAACACCATTATGAAGCTACAGCATGATATAAAAAATAAATAATGGATTTACCCTTTAAAACCATTTGAAGCTACCCATAGGTAAACTGAGGACATGATTCAAAATACCGTAGATAATTATTCTCATACAAACAAGTGCTGAGTTGTGAGTTTATGGGACAAAGAGAATATGTATACGGCTGACTAAAGAGACAGCTTACTGTATTTGAAAAAGAGCACATGAAAGGCAGCATAAGACAAGACAAATATAAATTTTTGATTCAGTCATAACTTAACAGGAAGTTGGCAATATGGCTCCACCACTACCAGCCTTCAATCTGTGCCTGAGCAGGAGCCCTTTGCTAAAATGAGCAAAAGCAGCGGCTCTAAAGGGAAGGGTGAGAGAGGTAACTTGAGCCAGTGTGAATGGACTCATTGTTGCTTTGGCTTAATTAGGCGTGACAAGCGAGGCGTGAACAGATTCCCATCATTAGGCTCTCTAAAAAGCCCATTAGAATCAATGGGCCACACTCCGGTCAGACTTTCTGTCTACCAGCCAGCCAGCCTCCTGCCCCTTCAGCAGGACACTGGATTTAGTTACAGCCACCCAGCCACGGCTAACTCAAACAAGGCAATTCTATAGCTGTGGCCCTAACACCCGAGGTAATGCAATTGACGCCACATTCGAGGGAAAAGGGGACGATGATGAGAGAGTTAGAGAAGTGTGTGAGCGGTGGTTTGGGGTAAAGTGTGTATGTGTGTACAGGAAAGTGTGTGTGAGAGAGTGAGAGTAAAGCATAAGCCTGTCTGCCCGACAGAGAACCGTACCAGGCAACAGATCCCGGCAGCCAGTGTGGCTGATAAACTGCAGGGATTAGCAGGCACTTCTGGAGCCCAAGTGGCCCTATCAATACAGGACCGGGCCCATTGATCTGTTGTCTGGACGGGTGCTGGGGCTAATTCCTGGACCTTGGCTCTGAGTGCTCCTCGCAAGGGAGGTGGGAGGAGGGCAGAGGTGGGGGAGAGACTGGCTGGCTACCGGTGGCGCCATCCACAGACCCTACTGGATTTGAGGCTCAGTGCCGACCGTATACCAACTCAATAGCCCCATTACCACAGCATGGCTGATTGAGGCTCATCAGAAAGAAACGGCCAGTCCAACACACTTATTATAATTCTCTAAAAGTCACTAATTATTTATTTAAGATTTTACTGACAAATGACCTCAGGCAGTACAATCACAGAAAAACTGAAGTTGAAGGGAAAATATCGCTGCCAAATTTTGAGCAAGGCTTGGCCATAGAAATGATGCGTTCCGTTTGTCACGTGAGGTGGATTCTGTGTTGTGTGTAATCCAACCAGATATAGGCTATAATTGAAAAGTGATATATGAATTAATATATTTTAGAGATAGTTGAGAATTAATAATTTCCATATTTGGTGTTTGTTTACTGAGAGTTGAAAGATAAGAGATTTATCCTCAAGTAAGGTTCGATTACAAGTTCACTTCCGCCAAACTTCACTTAGCTAAACACGTGTGCCATTATCATACTTTAATTAGATTTCACTGTAAGCAAATTACTCACTCAAACATTTGTCAGTGTCTGGTATGGAAATTGCAGCATGTTGACAAATGGAGCTTATCTAGAGTAGAGTAGCCCTCATTAGCACCTCCATGTAATCCCTGTGCGTCAAAGATATGGCCAGTAGAGGAAGGGTAGAAAGAAGTGAGAAGGGCATGTGATAAGAATGGGGAGGTAGAAAGGGTGAGGAAGCTGTGGAAAAAAGGGAGAATGAAAAAAGACAATTAGTGTAAGGAAAAGGGAGTTAAGGAAGGAGAAAGAGAGAAGGTTGGGCAAAAAGGAAGAGTGATTCTTCACGTCATCGGGTATAACAAGCAACACACTTTTTCAATCGCCCTACCTGAGAATGTTGTTTTAGCTACATGAACACAACAGGCTGCTGCTGATGTTGCTAAACACACACTCACCACTCATAAACCTGTAAGTCATGCCTTGCACCAGTAAAATGTGGTGGGAGTTTGTTAGTGCAACTTAGAGGTGGACATTAGGAAAAAGAGAAGAAACAATGACTACGTTTACGTGCACCAAATATTCAGTTTTTTGCCCTTATTCCAAAAAAGACAATATTCCTACTAAGCTGTTGACATGGCTAATGAACATGAATATTCCACTAATATTTACATTTACATGCAGCCGTGCATACTCCGAGTAACGTAAAATGTCCCCATGACGTACGTCATACTGACCTACAAACAACCCATTTAGCTAAACAAGTCAGCTGGCTACCTAGTTGTCTTTTTCCTTTTCATCATCTGGTCCATTTGAGGAGTTTAGGGCATCCCTACGTTATTCTCGGCTGTGTTTGATAGGGGTTGATGCCCTAACATGTCGTTTATCACGTCAACATATAGAAAAGTGGAACGGCAGGAGCTGCTTGTGCCATTTTGCTTCTTTGCATCAAATATGTTTTTTTCAAAGTTTTCAACTGGTGGTGGACTTGTTCGACCGTGCGAACGCAGCCCCTGTCATTCCTTCAACCACCTTCTTGAAAAGGTTGGTGTTGCGATATTTGCATGTATACAAAAACCTGTTGATATCCAAGTCTTTCATAATGTTTAAAAGTAGGTGTGTTTTTCCTTCTTTTCTTTTGGACTTGCGTCTCTACAAACTGTCAGCTAGTAGGGTTGTGTTCAACACACAGAGCTGGCCGTAAACAGGCAAAAGGCCGCGTGTCGCAAACTGCCGTGAATACCCCAATTGAGATGCATATTCCGAATGCGCTGTATACATGTCCAAAGAATGCTCCTAAAACCTGAATGATATTGGCATATCTCACATGTCTTAATCAGAAGGTGCTCCATTCGGATTAGAGCCTAATTCAGAATATCCAAACAGAATATGCTGTTTACATGACCTGCATCAAATCAGAATATTGTCATATTTGGAATAATAGTGGAATATGAGTATGCATGTAAACGCAGTCAGTGAAACAGACAGAGTTAAGGATAGCATGATGTTATCACTGTGGAAAAAGAGAAGGATGATTGATAGACAGGGTTAATACCGCTACCAGAAGATAAGCACCTACTGCTGAATATTTCATGGAATAACTGTCTGACTGCTTGCACTGTCTGTTGAGTGACAGTCTCATTGTCTTGCTGAGGTGCATGGCATCCTGTACAGCACCCTGAGATACTGGAGAACTCCCACATACAAGGAGGAATATTGTATCGATTAATACCCATAACACAGATACACAGAACATGTGCATGCACAGAATGAAAGGGGGGTTTTGATAAATGGAGAAGATGACAAAGTATTCTTTGTCTCCACACATCTGCGCTGGTTTGACAGCCGGTCATAAACAATTTGGGTCTTAAATAACTGATTCAGCATCTGACAAACTCAACTAAAGCCGTGATCAGTCTTCAGTACAGATGCATGAATTGGCTTTAAAGGGACAGTTCAACTCAAAATCAAATAGCCATATTTTTTCTCTTACCTGTAGTGCTATTTCGGGATCTAGATTGTTGTGGAGTTGCCGAAAGTTAGAGATATCAGCTGTACAGATGTTTACCCACTCAAATATAAAAGAACTAGATGGCACTCGGATTGTGGTGCTCAAAGCAGCAAAGAAATACATTTGAGAAACTCAACAGCAATTTCTCTTCAGAGAAATCATGACCCGGTTACTCAACATGATCCATTCCTTGTTGTGAGCAGTTTCATGTAGGAACTGTTTTCTCTCTGCCGAACTACTCCCGCCAATCGTATCACCGCGCAGAAGTGTGCATCTACTCCATGGATGTTTAATAAGAGCTGGATACTGGACCCCAAGATGGCGCCTATTCAGTCCAATGAGAATTGCTTGCCTGCCGCATTCGCCAAAAAAGTTTTCTAGCTTCCGGGGGTATGGGACCCACTGAATATGCACAGTAGTGTTTCTTCCTCTGGCCCGGCCTGTGACTTCCTGCTCGGCCCATAGACTTTACATTGGGATGACGTCACAGATGTTTAAATTACTTTTCTCAGTTCGAGGAAAGTTTTACAAATATAAAACCTCCATGGATCAAAAATTCATAATAGAATGAGTCATAATTGATCTTGTTTGCAGTTCAAAGTGTCCTGTCACCAGTTTTATAGACGTCTCTTTTACAATGGTTGTCTATGGGAAAAATGCTTTTTGGGCCGTAGGGGATTTTCCGCTGCAATACCACGAGTGGCCACTGGAATAAATTGGAAGCAAGACTGAGCGGTGGCACCGTATCCAGGTCTTATTATAGGCTACGTCCATGATCTACTCGTAGACGAGAGGCTTGTGTTTAGAGTTTATACTTAACCGATACTGCTAGCTCACCTAGCAAATGGCTAAATGCTAATGGAACCATGCTAAAATGGTCACAATGACAATGCTAACTTGCCGATGTCAAGCATGTATAACATTTCCCATGGTCACATCTTAGTTTAGCATGTAAGCATGCTAACATTTGGTAATTAGCACTAAACCCAAAGAACAACTGAGGCCAATGGGATTGTCATTAGTGTTGCAGGTATTTAGTCATAAACCAAGGTATGGGACAAATTAAAATTGTGACCTGATGATGACGTTAGATTAAAAGTTAAGGTGTCACAAAACAACTCACCCTGAGGAGAACATTAATGCCTGTACCAAGTTGTGTGACATTCCATCCAATAGTTGTCAAGACATTTGAACTCAAAACCAAAAATGTCAACCTCATGGCACAAGAGGAAAAGTCAGGAGATGCCCAAAGTCTGTAGGAATCATTCTCTGGGCACCATGAATGTCTGTAAAAAATTTCATGGCAATCCATTTAATAGTTGTTAAGCTATTTCTGGACCAAAGTGGTGACTGACAGACCAACATTGTCATCTTTAGAACCATGGCTAAAAACATTAGCTGACAACGAAGTGGCTCATGAGATAAACTTGACACATTATTGGATATTTGGGGGCACGCATGACAACTTCACGTTACATGCTGCCAAAACAAGAATGCTACACTCTGGAAAAAAAAGTTGTTCATTAATACACAATTATTAAAAAAAGATCCAATAATATTCCAAAAACGCACTACCTTATTGGCCAGTACCCTGTACAGTATTAAAATGTGACCGCATAGCTTTCATGTTCTGTGGTCTACCTGTTCTTCTCTAATAGCTGCACTATTACCTGTGCACAGCTGCAGAAAAACATCACCTTATTTTATGAAGTGCAGAGTTACAACTATTTCAAAAGGAAAATATTCGGGACACCCAGTCATACTTTAACAATTAAGTCTGAGAATTTATAATGTGATGTAACGACCTGTAATTGGTAAAGGTTTAGCCCAAATGTGGAAAGGGAATACAAGGGAAACATCTTTATTAGACCTCACTAACATAAAATGTATTTTTTGCTCATTAGTAGAACTGGGTCCTGTATATAGCACTACATATATCCCACATTGAATACGCCACAGAGTAAACAAGGAAATCGTTTGTGACTTGAAATGTGACAAGTGGATTTGAAAGTTAAATTCCTGAAGTATGACAACAGTTGGAGCTGTGATATAGCGTCTAAAATATACTGTTGAATGTTACTATATGAATAGCCCAGACAGAAGTTAAGTATGTGTTCTCCTCTTATTTCAACCCCCATTCCTCCTTGTCACCACTTTCCCTCATTTCCCCCGCTCTGCCCTTACTGGGTCATCTCCGTCTCTCCTTCGACTCTCATCTTTCAGTAGAACCATCTCCCTAAAATCAACTCAAAATAACGTTTCACCTCCAAATTCCTTCCAGAGACATCCGTTACCTCCCCGCGCCCTTTAGAGAGAAAAACCCATTCATATTTGATTCACGTCTGAGCAGAAATGGCAGTAATGTCTCCTGTAATCGTGACGAGTGTAATCAGGCGGGCTTTTGATGGGCTAACGGTCGGACGCGCGCTCCACTACTGTGTCAAGAGGGATATTATATTTGGCAGCTGTGTCACATTTTTCTAAAAAGCTTTTCTTTGATTTCCAGACAAAAAGCTCTTGAGATTCCTCCGACTTTTAGATCAATTTTCCTTTGTTTCTCTACTTTTCTGTCAGGGAAGAGAAAAAGTCTCTTTTAAAAAGGGGTTTCTGATACTCTTCAAATGTTTTTATATACTGTCTTATGTTGACAATTTAAAAAAAATTGGATATATATTATAAAGAAGGAGGATTATTTATAGAGTCACTTGAATGTGGACATTTAAACTTATTCCGACAAGCATACATAAAATACATAAAACACTCTTTACAGACCTGTTTTGGGGTTATAGTGAAGTGTTTGACTTTTTTCAGCTTGTTGTTCCAAACTGTTTATATTAATCATTCTCATTTTCTTAATTTTGGATCCCCTCTTAGCCTGTATTTCCAGATTCTGAAAATAATGTGAAAAACATTGCACCCTTGGTGTCTATAATGCCCTATACTGTACGAAAGTGAAATGAAAGAATCAATTGAATTACGACAACAGAAAATATTAGTGGTGCGACAGATGGGGTTTTAAGATGGCCAAAAATGCATAAAATACTGAAAGTAGCAACTTCAGACTGCTGCATTCACTCCCTTTTTTACTATTTAGTACCATAGACTAATTCTAACCATTTTGAACCATCTAACATTCAGCGGGTTTCTTGCTACCTTAACCTCACTTCGTCTAACTGCGCAAGATGGAGCCATTCCTAATTTTGGTCTAACACCGCTGTATATTATTAAAAAGGAGACATTCTTACAGGTGAAGGTCTGCGATGACTGGAGGGGAAAGAAGAAAAAGGGGGGAGATGAACACGTCGGAGCTGAAATGGCTTTAATGTGTCATGTAATCGCGACAAGTGTGAGATCAAGCGGCTTTTGATGGGCTAACTGTTGAAGTGCTCTCCACTCACATGTCAGGAGTGATATTACATTTGGCAGCCTTGTCACGTTTTTCCGCGTAAAAAGCTTTTCTCTGATTTGCTGACAAAAAGGTGCTCTTGAGCTCCTGGCGACATTTACTTCCATTTCCTTTTTCCCTCCTCTGTTAGGGAGGGGAGCCGCCGCCGCAGCCTTCGGCCAAGCAAGTCTTCAGACACCAACCAGCATTGATCTGGTATCAATGGTGAATCAATGAGAATTCCTTCATTGGCTTTCCTTTTCCCTCTACAGGCGTCATCTTCCTTTGCCTCCTTTAGCTTTGAGCCAATGCTTCTCAAAGCAACGCTCTGGGATGAGCTTATTCTCTACAGATTGTTTCTCCATGAGGCCCTTGGCACCACGTCCTGTGTACATGTGTGTGCATTTGACCGTTTACGCACATGTGTACGTTTTCGGGTTGCACGCTGCTCGCAGTGTGTCAGGGGCCCAGGATCCTCCTAATCAGGCCTGACACCACACCAGAGGCCCCTCATGCTACCCCTCGCTAATTTCAACCTCACCGGCAGCAACCTCTCTCCACTATCCCTCCACCGGGCTGACAGGGGCCAGACTGTGGCTCCAATCAATCCACGCTGATGGCAAATAGCTTCCAGAGCTGTGCCAAGCCTATTATTTCTCCACCCAGAACCCGCGCAGGCTCAGGTGAAATTAGCCCAGCTGAAAAAGAAGGACGGGGGTCATCCCGGGGCTGACATATTTTGCAACCACACACTCAAAAACACACACACAAATCACACACATCAGAGCAATCACCCGACCAGTCACTGAGATTCTGACAGCGTAAGTGCAGTCATAACCGTACACGTTAATGCTATCATATGTATTTAAATTTACACACCAGGAGGAAGTGAGGCCTAAACAAACTCAGGATGCCAGGGAGTGTGTGCCTTAAAACACACTTCCACAAGGGATCAGATGACTTCTGATGAGCGCTAGTTATAGTCTTGGATATCCTCCTCAAGTGCATCCACATTGCCCGGATAATCACGCGGGGAAGTCAAACCCAGACTCTGAGGGAAATATTGCGTCAGTATTTCTGTGATTAATATCAAGTAAATTAACTTAGAAATGTGGTTATTTTCTTTACCACAAATGATGAATTCAACATTGCTAGAATGTCATACGAAGTGACACAGTTAAGATCGGCGTAACTCATCATTAGACACGTGACCGGCTCTCCTTTGAAACGTTAGCTACCGAACTGATTTTAAAAAGACCACAGCCAGCCGTGCGATGATTGACTATCCAGCGCTCGCTCTTCATCTGTGAAGTGTCGAGGCTTCTGTTTTCCTCACAGCGTTTGCCAAAAACATACAGTCTCACTGTGTGCCTGCAAGCAACACTCACATTGACCCCGCTGTCTCTTTCTCTAAATCATCATGTCAAAAGCTGCTCCCTTGTCAGAATAGAATGACATGTTTACATAAAGAGGGAATGAACTAGTTTTGAAGCTGCATGTGAGCAATGCCCCCCCCCCGTCCCCTGCACAAACCTATGATTTGCTCCTCCTGCGAACCACTTTGCTGTCTCTTCCTCTCCCTTTGCGGCCTTCCTCAGCGTGTTGAAGAAGATGCTGATGAAGAGTTATGTTTTGTTTGTTTTAGTTGGAGGCGAGAACATATTTCACGGTGTTGTAGGTCATAAGGCAAGTCGAACTCTATGTGGCAAGGGGAGGAAATATGAGCCTTTAAAACTCTTTAAGTGATTCCCCTCACTGTCTCTGCCTCGGGGGCGAGGCCGGACTTGTTTCAACACACCCAAACCGAACGAGGCCCGAAGCCATACATTGACAGGCACTGATTTGTGAAGAGGTGTTGGGGCAACATATGGTCACAAACTGAAGGAGGGCATGAAATGATCGTAGGCTTTACCGTAGGAGATGAAGCAATGATCAAGAGACTCAAAGGAGTTTTTTGTCGGCACCTTCTTCTCTTGTCATAATATTGTGAAGTAAAAACATTTATGAACCTCTCTCTCTTTCAGTATCTCACTCACGCTCACACACACTCGAACACCAACATATCCTCATACAACGGTTCGTATGATATGTTACGAAAAAGTTATACCTCTTTTTTCGTTCGTTTCCTACTTATTGGTTAGGTTTAGGAAAAGATAGACTTGGTTAGGATTAGGCAATAAAACTTCTTAGTTAGGTTTAGGAAAAGGTCGACTTGGTTAGGTTTAGGTAACAAAACTACTTGGTTAGGTTTAGGAAAAGATCATCTTGGTTAGGATTAAGCAACAAAAATATTTGCTAGGTTTAGGAAAAGATTGTAGTTTGGCTTAAAATAGCGCCGGAGCGTTACATAGGTTTGTAATTTACGTGACATATAAATCAACGTTGACTTCTGTTTTCACACGGGACATGACCGCCGGTCTTCTGGGTGAAAGTGCGGTGCTTTTTGACCCACTCATATCCCGACGCTGCATTTGTCTCTCTTTATACTTCCTGGTTCATGATTATGTGGATTACACACAAATTGATTTTGTGCAATACGTGTATATGAATTACAGTGCTTTTTGTAGGTTTAGTTACAAACAGTGTATGAGAACAGCCTGTGCACATACAGTCACCTGCTGATCATATTCTGAATATGAGCGCTGCCCCCATAGATCACCTCTACATATGTCAGTTGCCAAGAAATACAGGATGATCTGTACCAACCGAGAATCTGCCTCTGAATAGTTCTCTTTCTTCTTCTGCTAATACAGAGTTCATTTTAGGGACGTGACCTTCTGGGTGATAAACCACCACTATTAGAAACACGTCTGGGAAAGCACAGTCGGGGCTTTCCTGCTGCAGGAGTCAGTGTAACACAAAAACGGCCTCTGATTGGCTGGACTAGTCAAACATCCAAAGAAGTGATAAAAGGGCGAATAAATGACTGCAGTGTGTGTGCGTGCAGAATCCCTTGTGCCCATCTTGGCACCCCTCCAGTTCAACTCAGCTGAGTTCTCGGACAAGGAGGAGATAATTGCTCCAGTGATCACTGTATGAGAGAGATTTAGTGTTGCTAAGAACCAACAAATGTCAAAACAACCCTGATCCTTACAACCCGTCAGTTGTTCCTCTTCTGCTCTCAACTGAGGGCCTTGTGGCCAGCTCATTAAGGGCTTTCACACATGTGATTATACAATATACTGTATGTATGAGTGTTTCTGGGCCATGCAAGGGAATCTTTTCTGAGCAAGAGCGCAAAGAAGCACAATCACTCTCTCTGTTGCTCTCTTTCCCTCCTCGTCTCTGCTCTGCTCTCTGTCTCCTTCACCTCATCACCTCTCAGTGTCTCACCACTGTGAGGGAAGGAAGCCATGAAGAGCATCGCAGCCTGATTTGTTTAACGTACCGACTCTGTCTATTTTTGTGTGTGTGTGTGCACATGTGGGAGACAATGAATCAGTCAAAGGAGAAAAGAGAGGAGAGATGAGACTAGATATCTTTAATAGCACGGCATTATCTGACATGAGGTCTGGGTGAAGAGGCGGAAAGGCTGGATGAGGTCCATGGCGGACATATTGCACGCATACACAAACACGTATACACACACTTATCCCTGGAGTGTGCCCCTCCTTGTCAGCCAAGTGGTGCTACGCTTTGATCTTGACACTGTGGGTCAACCCAAGCCCCCATCTCTTTGGTTTCTTTTTTTTCCTCTGTCTCTCTTACACTTTCTCTCTCTCTCTCTCTCTCTCTCTCTGGCTCTGTCTCCCTCCCTGCAGCCGTCTGGATGGCTGGCCCGACAGCCTTGGGGTGTTTAGGCTCTGGAGGGATCCCAATTTCCTCTTCTAATCATGACATCATCCTGCCTCAATAGGTTAAAGATGTGGCCAGGATATTCCCCGCTTCCTTGTTCTGCAGCCTCCCATAAAATTACACACATTACACGTTGCCAGCCGCGCCAACAGACTCCACGAGTTTCTAAAAAAACAGCAGGAGCTGGCGCAAATGCGGAATGTTGTTTGGTTGAGGGTTAAAATCATGTTATGTGAACTGGTTTGTGCGTTTTGTTTCGCGATGCAGAAGTTTCGGCGCAGCCCATATCCAGGTCATGAGGTAATCCAATAGTGCCGTTCATCAGTAGTTTGGAGGTTGTGTCCCGGGATCGGACTTGATTAAAGGCTAAGGCTGATTAGAGGTGAAGAGTAGCCGTGGCCTGCCTGGCCTGTCAATAGCTGTTAGCTTCACCTCCATCGGCTCCACTAATCACACCAAGAGTGGCTCATCTGGCTCGCTCTCTGCTGAACTGTGAACTCTTCTCTTCTCTCCTCTCCTCTCCTCTCCTCTCCTCTCCTCTCCTCTCCTCTCCTCTCCTTCTCGTCTTTTCTACAACACTTTACAGCATTAGGCGAGTAATGACAGAAGCCCCAGATTACAATCAAACTCTTCATTTTCCATCGGGCCCGACAGCTGTGCTCAGGCATCAAGCACATAATGAAACTATGTTACTGGATTCAGTTCAATATCAGCATTGCCATCACGAGGGTAGCTGTAGTCATAGCAGTTGTTCCAAACTGACTAAAAACTTTACGTATGTCTGAGTGTGTGTTAGAGAAAGAGAACTTTATTTTTATTTTTTTTGTCATGTGATATAAAAGATAGCAAAGCATAGTTCAGTATAAAGAGTAAAGTTTTATAGAAGATTTTATAGCACTGACAGAATCAGCTGTAACAAAGATCATAAGGAATTCATGAGATACCCATAATGCTCTTTGTGTGCATTTGGGGCCTTTTTTCATCTCTCTTGATAGCTCTTAACTGATAAATGTGTCTGTGCTGCAGCTTTGGACTCACCTATGAATAAAAATGTACATGTTTTACACACTTGTAACATAATGGATTTTCCATTCTGTATTAGATTCCTGGCATGCACATATGCTTTTAAATGCACATATCTGTTTATAACAGCAAACAGACTTTTGACCAGAGGGTCAGTGGTATGAATAATGTTATTATTGCATAGGAAATGCTGTTAGGGAAAGTGAAGTGAATGCCATTCCTTATCTAAACAAATCTCAGGGCACTTAAAGGGTAAATCTGAGGTATACTGAGCAAATAACTGCTGCCGCACTTTGCTTTTGTATGTTCCAGCTTTCATGCATGTTGCACTTGCAAATCCAATTAGAAAAAAAAGGTTATGTTGTGTCTTTGCCAACACTTGCAAATTGCAAAATTATTAAATTAAAGTTGATCACAGCATCTCAGCCACCTGCTGCTTTTTGATAGCCAGCTCATGGCGAGTCAACGTCACACCTACTGCCTCATTCCCGAGCCCTTGCCTCTTTTGACATGACACAACAGCACGACCAAATGTAGCGCTGCGAGTGAAAACACCTCCACTGATTTGGGTGGTCAGCGCTGTGTGACGTGCGTGAATGTTGAGGGAAACTTTCAGCACACTGTGATTTATTGTGGGTCCTCCCTTTCAAATTGCATGTGTGAATATGTGCTGGGAACACAGGAATTTCCAGGAGACTGGTGTTTGTGTCCCAAAGTGTTGTTGAGTTATTTTGTAAGTTACGTTTGTGACCCGTTTTTTAGTGTTTTCCGTACTTGTTACGTTGTTTCTGTATGTATTTTACTAAGTTTATGTACTTATTTTAAGCCCAACCATGACGTTTTTCCTAATCTTAACTAAGTGGTTTTGTTGCCGTATTTTTTTGCGTGGTGTAAAAATGACACATAAAAAGGCTAAAATACGTTCTCATGACACGCGGAATGTACTTGTACTGTCTTGCTATTTATATGCCTTCTCATGAGATCGGGTTGGTCCTGCTGTCATGAGTCTGTTGAAATAGTTGACTTAGGCTCCTGAATATCAATGCAGTTGATGTCAATGTAATGGCTGATATGCATCACCAAGTATAAAGAAATTGTGTCTTTTGTTTAAACTCAGTCCTAAATACCTCATTCACTGTAATACTTTTAGTCTTTTGTGGTTTCATTCATTTTGTCCAAGTTCATGCTGACTTTATCCTTGTAAACTTATGGTGGCTAAGTTATAGTGCTCTGATTTCAATAAGAACTCCACCCAGGTGTTAATAAAATGCAGTGGACGGAAATTCTGGGAGCTGCTGACACAGCAGTCTCCCTTTGGTTGCTGTTTCGATATGAACCAAAAGATTGCTGGGATTTGGCGTCACATTTTAATTCTATATCAAATTAAAGAGGATAAACCAGCGGCTTGTCTCCTCACTGCAGCTGCAACCATGCAGGCTTCATGCTTAGCAGTAAGGCTTCCTCTGCCCTCTAACTAAACGTCCAATGGAATGGCTCCGTCATTGCAACCGTTCCCATCCACCTGTTACTGCATCGGCTAATGACAAGGTCCCATGGGCTCAACTTAGGGAAAGGTTCATTCCGCACCCCTCGCCTGGAAACCCGAGTCCTGAATTTTAAGTCCACAGAGGGAGGCTTTCAACCCAAAGCGGGCCAAAAGGGATCTACAGCTCTTAAACAGATTTCAAGCTCCGAGGAGGACCACGACATCCTCGCCAACTTTCAACACTTCCACCTCCCGCTGGCCTGTCTTGCAGTCAACATGCCCGGCTGTTCAATATGTACAGTATAAGGAGATTGGTAAATTATAGATAATTCAAATAGCATCAACACGCATGCTGGCTATTTATCACGCCTGTGCTTTCCATTGGAACTTTTATTTTGTGATTTATCATTTGCACATTGTGATTTCCTTCGTTATTATTGTCTCTGTTCACTTGACATAATTCAATAATTCAATTAGCTGTGGAGATTTTGACATTAGATTTGCGGCCAAGGCTCTCAAAGAACTGTGACAATGTCACACTCTTTTTATTTGCATGGTGGCAATAAAGACTTTACAACTCTTAATTACAGGCAATTTGCAAACCAATCTGGAATTATTTTCAGACCATTATCCATAATGTAAATCTAATTAGTTTAGCTTCAGTGGGGACCACTGTGTGAATGCTGCACTTGACTGATTTAATTATTATATTGACAATATTGTTTTAAATTAACACTTGTTAGATTTACAACAGGGAATAATCAGCCAACTAAGAAAAGTTCAGAGGAAACTCAAGCTCTGGATAGTTTTGATGATGCCTAGAGAAAGCCATGGACAGTAAGCTCTGTAACGTTTAGTAGGCTGGCTAGCACACAGCCAGAGTGTGTTTTACATTAGGGAATAAGAGAGTGATACTGTGCTTGAACCTGGCAAGTAGTAACCTTTATGACGGTATGAGAGGCGGTTGAAGTCAAACTCACACAGCCGTTTTTCATTCTTTTAACTTTTTCATCTTTCAGTCAAGCTCGCTCTCTGGAGATTATGTTTTTCTCACCATTGCGATGAAGTCAGACCTCACCATCACCTGACATTTGTGAAGGAGACGATTATATTGTCAGTTTTCCGAAAGCATTCTAGTCCAACAAACAACATACCTTGCATTTGATGACCGGTTAGCATGTGTACTCGCACACTTACGAGCATATCTCCTCTTTTATTTGCAAAATGAGAAAGGTGGGAGAGGTGGGGAATTGGATTCCTCCGACCCTGCTGTTCCTAGTCAGTGCGGCTGTAGACAGCTGGGCGCCCACTACAGTTAAGATCAGAGGCCTTGATAACCTGGGCCCTGATTTATGGAGAGCAAGCGGCCTCTGCAATCACCTAATGAGGTAGAGAACGCAGAGTGTTTACATGTTTATTAGATAGCCAAAACCAGCTGGGGACACTATTTTCCTCCACCTCTCTTTCTCCCACCGTGTCTCTGTCTCAGCATTCAAAATGTTCTATCTATCTATCTATCTATCCGTCTATCCGTCTATCCATCTATCTATCTATCTATCTATCTACAGTATATATCTATCTTTCCTACACCTCAAAGCAATATGAATATCAAAATATGTATTTATTATAAAATTAGAGCCTAGAGGCTTTTAAATTCAAAGTTGTCATAGGCAGAAATTTCACACAGACACCTTTTAAAAACAAAGTTACTTTTATTTAAGGTAATACAGTATATGGTATGTTAGCACAGTTCAGGCCATCACATTGATTAGGAAACTGTACAAAAAAACAATAAAGGTGCTGCAGTAAAGAAAAAATGTTTAAAGTGAGTAAAATGCATTTTTTCATGTTAAAATGTAACAAAGTATGCAAAAATAAACTGTTTTTATTGCTCCATTAAACCCCATGGAGCTCAAGATTTCAAAAATGTATCTCCTCTTACAATGTGTACTGTAAACTAGACACTCCAGGCTCCACTATAATAGATATTGTTATCACTTTTAAAGATTTTATACAGATTTTTAAAATTCTCAAAAGTTATTCTCATTTCCACACTCACGTTACTCAGACGTCACGTTACTCAGACTACAACAATAAAAGTGGTAACTTCCTTCTACCTCCACATAGACTCGAAGCAAATAAATCGATTCTGGCATTAAAAAAATTGATTTCAAAATTTTAATTTAAAAAATCACGATACATTCCGACTTCAATACCTTGTACCTGTATATCAGTATGATGCCTAATGTTCTGTTTTGTCATATTGTCACACATTGAAATGAATGATTTCTACAATAAAGAAATGTGGGGAAAAAAGTAAAATAAATAAATCAACTATATTATTGCTTCATTTTAATGCACCGTTCCAGATGTAACCGATGTATTCATGTGACATGTTTATATTTCAACAATAATCCGTTTCTGTTCACATTTTATTGTTTTTCCTCTACATATTCTGTGTATATCATGGATGTATTATTCTGTGTTTATTCCTCTATGGAACTTTTATTTTTTTAATTGTTTGACCTTTGACCTTTTGGTGATGTCACTTCCTGTAGGTCAGTCGGCTTGACTGTAGCGTGCGCAGGTGAGGTACGACTAGTGCTCCCGTTATAGTGAGTGAAAACGTGTTAAAACGCTGAATAGAGGCGCAGAACTTACTCTGTACTGGTCACACATGTTGTGCTTTGTTGTCATGATATTTATTTCAGTGTACAGCTAGTTTACCTCTAGGTCTCTCATGTGGTCTGTGTTCTCCTTGCAGGTGTGCATGTAGTGACGCGGTGTCACGTGAAGATGCTGTTCTGATATGGTATGTGAGCTCTCCCTTTGTTATTTTGTCATGTAAATTTATTTTGTATTGCCAATTTCGACTTTTCATTTTATAGTGTATATTTTTTGTATGTTCATGTTGACATTTTTAATTCAATATTAATTCATAAAATATAAAATTGCAGCTGGTGGGTAGTGTATGTAGCTTTTAAAGGGACATTGAAAGTGTAACTACACGATCAGAATTAAAGCAGCAGTGGGTAGAAATGGAGCAAATATGATTTACAAAAGTTATTTTTATAAAACGGGTACTATATCCTGACAGTAGTGCATGAGACAGGTAATATGAAAAAAAAAATCAGGTCTCGGTGTCCTCTGGTGCTCCTAAAGGCATCTGTGAGATTTCACAGACCGGAGGAAAACAACCAATCAGAGCCGAGCTGGAGCCTCTGTGCATCTGTCAATCACTCGTAAACTCCGATCAAACGTCAAATTAGGCATCACTGATTAAATATTAATACATTTTTCTGTTACTGTAATGCCTATTTCTCGCCTCAAATATTTCAGAAACATCTTGTAGTGTACTGTTTAGCTGTAAAATAAGAAAGTATGTGATCCAGCCGCCATGTTGAGATCAGTTGAGGAGGTGCAGAAGTCTAGTTATCTCTCAGAACACTTGAATTACAATATGCTGAAAGGTTATTATGGAATTTTTGCCCAATGATGCCAAAAATATTTTGCCTACTGCAGGTTTAATTTTCCCATAAAAAAGAAATGTCTGATTAACGATCGCTGCATCCGCTGCAGCACAACCTCTCTGGTTTCCCATCATAATTTACACAGTATCCTGTCTTGTGTGTAGGCGTATTGATCTGTTGCAGCAGGAAGGTTTGGACCAGATTCAGACAGCTTTACTAGTGTGAACAAAATATAGGTAGAGTGCAACTTTCAACCGACAGCAATTTGTGTTTTGTCATGAGTGACGACTTTGCTGTCAGTGTAACTGTATAATTACACTGATGAAAGTTTGTGAACTGGCAGCCACGTTGAGATCAGTTGAGGAAATACCAGCTGGAGCAAACTTTCTCATTTTACAGCTAAACAGTATTCTCCGTAGGGCTCTCCGGAATACCATTTTTGGGGCGTTGAAGCTTCGGTGAGAAATATTTGAAGGTATTCGAAGCTTCGGGACAGTTCTGCTGCCGCACTACTGTACACACACTCACCACCTCTACTCACAACAAACAATGATATCCGTCTGAGGTAAAACAAATTATAATTAATGTTGAATATGATTTTGAATAATGCTGTGGGATTATTCCTTATTTCATTGGTTATTTGGGGATTTATACTTTATTAATAGGTTTTTGAAGAGCAACGGTCAGTTGTGTTGCATGTTAAGACAGGTGCTTTTATTTGTCACACTTTTAGATATGCGGCCTCAATGGATGACATCTGGGAAGAAGAGGAACGTCATACAGACCAATTGAGAGAACATCTTCTCTGCGCTGAAGCTCTGAGGTAGGATATTTTTTGTCATTACCAGCTGCCCTTGTGTTTAATGTTGTTGAATATTGAAAGCATGCAAAATATTTTAAATTCAGTGACCTCTTTAGCTTCATCATGAACTTCTTGAAAATTCATGAAATAATAGGATATATATGGTCTGTAATATACGTGGACATTCACGCATCATTCACTGTGATTTACACTTCCCGAGATTATTATTATCTCTGATGTCCTGAACTTCAGAATACCTGAAGCTGACATTACAACCCATTTAAAGGTATAATATGTTACTAAAGATGCACCAATCCACTTTTATTCAGATTTGATTCCGATACCTGAATTTGGATATCTGCCAATACTGATATAATTCCAATAACGGAGCTCTTTTTGCATAAAATGTGTATTGCAATTTTGCATTCAATTTAAATGTATTCCAAAGCAATTTATTTGAACTGTAGGTTAAAGGTCTTTTTGATAACATTTTTATGTAGACGAATAATTAAAACAAATAGATCCACAGAGGTTTTAGAAAGTTGCCGAATAAAAGTATCTATTTCCCTAAAAAAAAAAGATTATGATTGTGAACTAATCATTTAAAATGTTTTGAGGGGTCCAAAATTAATGTTCGTGTATCTCTGTGGAAGATATCTGACGTTTGGTTCCCACTTCTAACAAGGCCTGTGAGTAGGGCTGGGATGATACACCTATCTCCCGATTCGATACCTTCACCATACTTGGGTGCCGATTCAATGTGTATAGTGATTTTTATGTATTGCGATTCGATATCATGATTTATTGCGATTTTTGTTAACCTTTTTAACACTAGACCATGAGAAAAAGTTGAATCATCTAGGGACTTTTAATGTGAAAAATATCTAAATTAATACCGTAAAATGTTTGATTTTCAGCATGTATGTAGTCAGAGATGTCCTGAAGTCAAATATATCAGTCATTGTCAGACATTATTTATTAATTTTTTTTCCAGCAACCCAAAAATCAAAGAATAGACAGTTCCCTCACAAATTACTGGTATGTATTTTGTTTTTAATTTATAAGTGACATATAATGTTTTATACTTCTGGTTAATATAATCCAATCTGTTATTTCCATATATGTATTTTGTATATACAGTTCCCTTTGTTAACACCTTATTTCGAAAGCCGGACATAGTCACACATGTATACTTCCGCTAACTTCGCCAAGTCCGTCGCTAGCTCTCCCCGTTGGCTTTGTTCTCTTTAGACGTCCATGGTCAGCTCCATCGGGGCCGTTTGAATGCATTTAACATGTCAGTATATGGGTGCGCTACAGTTGTAGTGTCGGCCGATTTGACCATAGAGATGTGATTGACGATTATCACAATACGATAACGTTTCCTGTCCATGACAGAGTTAGCATGCAGCTTTAGCCGTGATGTCTAGCTCTGCTTTTCCTGGCAATGTGTGAAACCCAAAGTGTTTCCATACTTTACTGTACGTATAGTGTTTACCACTTTGGATTTAACATGTGAGAGTGCAGCTCATATCCACGTGGACCCGCTGTTTTTTACTTCCTTGTTGTGGCCAGCGGCGGTTTGTTTTGGTTGACGGATACAGAACAGATATGACGTCACATTACTCAGACTACAACAATAAAAGCGGTAACTTCCTTCTACCTCCTCATAGACTCGAAGCAAATAAATAGATTCTGGCATTAAAAAATTGATTTCAAAATCGTAATAAAAAAAATCGCGATACATAGGGAATTGATTTTTTTCCCAATCCATATTGTGAGTCAATAGTGCAACGACATTGATATCATGGTATTTCTGTTGCATCAGCAATCAAGTTGCCAGGTAGTGTGGAAAAAAAACGGATAAAAGGCTGAGTTAGACGGTAAGCGCCTGGCTTCACTGCGGTACCAATCCCAAGCGTTCATGAAAGTAGGCTGCCTCTACCATGCCTGGCCGCTAGTGTTGCACGATTATCCGGTATACCGATACTAGACAGGTATAGCAATAACCTGCCGTTAAAATGATAAGATACCAAATTGTATTAGTACCGGTAGCCTACTTTAAGACTGACAGTGTTTTCAGCGGGGCCATGTGTGTGCAGCGCTCTGCTTTAGAGGGCAGCATTGGGATCCCGCAGGAGCAGGCACTTATAACTTTGCTGCTGGTGGGAGCAAGCGGTCAAAACATAAACTGTAGTGATAACCAGAAGGGTGGAGTCAACTAATGAAGATTAAAGCAGGTCATGAACAGCTCACCGGCTGTATAGTCTCGCTCTGAGCTGGTGTCTGTATCAGCAGAATTCCCTTAAAAAAAAAACAAGGACAATAACAGTGCAGCTCTAATTACCGATCAAATGTGCGTGACTGCTTCTTAAATGTGCTTCGTTACAAAATAGTGTGTTGTGTGACCAGATGTTTTTATACACACAAATTCATTTTGATCAAGTAATAAAAGGCGAGGCCAGAGGTCTGTTTGTGTCGGACATTGAATAGAAGCAGTGGTGAGAGGTTTTTTATCTTTCTTCTGATGGATATACATGGGCTGGATGATTATGTACATACATGTCTATATACTGTATGTACAGCGTGTAGGATTTATATTGGCAGTGACAGATGATATGTACATATTACAAAAATGTGTGCATTAACGAGAATTATAACAGCAGCAGTGGATATTTTGGTGTTAGAGAATTATTTACAGTGTATGACTGATTTTAAGTGGTCATGGCCAGAGGGACATTCTCCACCATTATTACATATTTATATGGATTACACCCACACGTGGGACCCGAACGCTCTTTACTGACACCCAGAAGAGTCCCGAACACAGCAAAATGAGAGGAAAAGAGAAAATACAGATAGAGGCTCTCTGTAGATACAGATACCGTCACACACTTGTTGTGGGTCATAAGTGATGACTGAGAGGGATTATTTTTGTATGAGCTCATTTGTCTTGTCTTTTGTTGGTTCTCAGAGAAAAGCAGCTGAAGAACAACAGGGAGGCTCATCAGAAGCAGCTCTGAGACAAGTTTTAAGACAAGCAGAGGATGCTGGACGAACTCAGAGTAAGGAAACACCAGTAAAACAAAATATTGTCTTGATACTTTGATTATTGTTTCAGTAGGTATAGTGTGCCATAAAAATGGCATAATATAGTATGTCATGAAAAATAGCATAAAAAATATCATAGTATACTATAAAATAAAAAAATAACAGATGTCATCAATAATGTCATAGTATGTCATAAGAAACGCCATAATATAGTATATCAGAAAATATATTAATAGTATATAGTAGTATAATAGTATATAGTATATTCCACAAAAGTGTAAAATATCACAGTATAGTATACCATAAAAAATGTCATAGTATAGTATGCCATAACAAGACAATATAGTATGCCATAAAAATGAATAATGAATTATAGTATGTCATTAAAAATAATATAGTATATCATAAAAGATGTCATTGTATAGTATGACAAAAATGTTTAAAAAAGTCCTGAAAAATATAAAATTACAATAACTGTATTGTCATAAAAATGTCTTTAAAAATCACAAAGTATGCCATAAAAATGTAGTATAGTATGTCATAAAAATGTCATTGAAAATATCATAGTATAGTAAGCCATAAAAAAAACTCAAGCCAAATGTCGTTAAAATGTCATAGTATAGAATGTCATAAAAAAGTTATAAAAAATATCATAGTATAGTATGCCCTAAAAGTCATAAAAATGACATAGAAGCATATAAGCCATAAAAGAAATTTTTAATGAAAACTTATTATTAATGGTATAGTATGTCATGAAAAAGTAATTACTCATAAGTCATAGTATGATATGCCTTAAAATGTCATGGTATGTCATAAAATTCATAGTATTGTGTGCTGTAAAAAGTCATAGGCTTAAAAATATCATATAGTATGCCATTAGAACTTAAACGTTAAAACTTTAAAATGACATAGTATGGTATGCAAAAAAATTTCATTCAACAGTCAAAGTATACAATGCCATGAGTCATAAAAATATAGTATAGTTTGCCATAAAAATGTAAAAAATATCATAATATACTATCTATTAAAAAAATAATAATAGTATGTCATAATAGAAATGTCAAACTATGTCAAGAAAAAAGTCATAATAAATGCCATAGTGTCACAAAAATAATAATATAATATGTAATAAAAACTTTATATTATGTCATGAAAAAAGTAATAAAATATAATTGTATAGTATGCCCTAAAAATTAATAAAATAGTACGCCATAAAAATGTCATAGTATAGCATGCCATTAAAAATGTCATAGGGTAGTATGTCATGAAAAAATCATAAAAAAATCATAGTATATGTTGTAAAAGAATAAATAATATAGTTTGTCAAAAAATGTCAGTAGTATGCCATAAAAATGACTATAGTATGTAATAGTAATAGTATGATATGCCTTAAAAATATCATATGCCATGAAAACTTTTTAAATATAATATATCATAGTATAGTATGCTATAGAAAATGTTAGTATATTATTCCATACAATTTTCACAAAAATATCAGTGTAGTGTGCCATAAAAATGTTGTGAAAACTTGCATAATATATTATGTCATAAAAAAATAGTATGCAATAAAACTTGATATCAGTGTGCTAAAAATGTCATATAGTATGGATTTTTGTTTCACAAATGTCATAAAAAAGTCATAGGCATAAAAATATGGTATAATATGCCATAAGAACTTAAACTTTAAAATGTCATAGTATAGTATGCATAGAATATGTCATAACAATATAATATAGTATGTCATAAAAATGTAAAAAACAAATGTCAGGTGAGGCCTAGTCTCAAGGCGGTTTTGTTTTGTGATGATTAATTGCCTGTTAATTTGTATTAATGGCAATAAAGTTTAAAAAAATATAATATAGTATGGCATAGTATGTAATAATGTCATTATATACTATGTCAAGGCAAAAATCATTAAAAATATCATAGTATGTCACAAAAAATAATGTAATATGTAATAAAAACTTCATATTAGGAAAAAAATATATAATAAAAAAATGTTATAGTATAGATTGCTATACAAATTTATATAGTATGTCAAAACATTACATAGTATAGTATGCCAAAAAAATAATACAGTATGTAATAAAAACTTCATGTCATGAAAAAAATGTCTATATAGTTTAATAGTATGCCATAAAATATCATAGTATGCCATGAAAAAAGTAATAATATATGTATATCATAGTGTGCCATAAAAATGTAATAAAATAGTATGTCAAAAAAATGTGTATGTTAAATATGTATGCTAAAAAGTCAGGCACAAAAATATAGTATTTGATAAAAATTCATAGTATAGTGCAGTAGTCCATAACAAATATCATGTCATAAAAATGTCATGTAGTATACCATGAAAAAGTAAGTCATGGTATAGTATGCAGTGCGGCCCTCAGTCATATCCTGGCTCCCTAAATTGGCAAGCAGAACATTTATGTGAATGTGATGCAAAATGTTATGTCATCCTCCTCTTCTTTTCTCCCCAGATGCGTAAGGAGATCTTTCACATCCATGTCATGTTCTTGGATTGAGTCACTGACCTTCTAACCTCTCAGCCATTGGTTCCCATCACCCACTGTTAAGGTAAACAGAGGATGAACTATCTCTCATTCACAATGTAAGACTTTAGTTGACTTTAGCTGTTGCTGGCTAAAACAAGACTACTTTACTGTAATGAGAGCCAAAACTCACTACAGCTGCTAGATTGGTCCAAAAATAATCCCAAGTGAACTGAATCAAAATTGTGAATTTATCCAGCAGTCTCTACAAAGCTCAAATTGAATCTTTAATTTATAGTTTGAAGCTCTCTGAGACTTGTAGTTGACTTAAAGCAAAATTGTCTGATCGTTTTGTGCTGAGGATTTAATTCAGAGTTTCATGTTCATCTAAGAGCGCTTTCACAAGCCATAGTCTGTATCAGAGTGAAATTGATACTTTTGGTTTGATTTCTATTTTATCTGGTTTGGTTTCACAGTGCACAAATGAAAGTGGACCAAATAAAAACATGTATTTGCTGAGGGGCGTGTAAGAATGAGAGAATTTATCTTTTTTGTCTCAAGAGCTGTCACTTCTATGCAGGGAATCGCAGACTAACATCTCAAATGCCCGCACAGGCAGGCTGCGTTTTGATTTGCTTGGAAACCGTGACAACGAGACAACCGATTGCAAGCGGTCTCAGACTGGTAGTTTTGGTCCTCACCAGAGTAGGATTAAAAATGATCTAAATGTTGGCTCGTGAAAGCGCCCTGACAGACAGTGATGTTCTATAAGCCTTTAAGTCTATAAGCATATCTTGTTCAACTGAAGTCTGAAATATTTTTCTTTGTAGAGTTCCTATGATTTCAAGCTGTAACAGCCCCCGTCATCCAGTGGTGAGTTAATAAAGTTATAAAAATCAATTGAATAGAAACAAGACAGAGAGATTGTTTTTATTATATATTAAAGGGCCAAGGTGCAGTCAGAACAGATGAATTTTTTATTGAAAATGCAGCAGACATGACCCTGGCCTCTCTGGCCCTGTTCAGACCTGGTATTAACATGCATCCACAGTGATCGGATCACAAGTGGACAGCTTTAAGTACAGGTGTGAACACACTCAAGACGCATTGAGATCGGATCTTTCAAACCACATTCAGAGGTGATCTGGGCCACATATGGCCACATTCTTTTAGCAGTGTGTACGTGAATGTCACCTGGGCCACATTAAGGACCGCCTACTCTGATGTCACGTTGGATCCACGGGATCACTGCGCTCCTCAGGTGAATAAACAGGCAGACACGGGCGCTTGTCAGCATGGAAATGGCCTCTGTGCTCTACTGTATCCTGTTGGTACAACTGTATTTTATTAAAATATAACTTGTTTATAGGCTACATATCTACAGACTATCAGACTAGGGACGCGAAGTGCATTATTATCATACTGTCGGAGATGTGTCGGTGTTTTTGTTCCGCTGCTTTGCACGGAGCTGAAGCTCGACCGTCCATACGCCTGTTCTCCCCCATCCCCGGCTCTCTGGAGCTACTGTATGTACCCCGCTGTTGTCTGGCAAAAGCAGCGGTGCCAGCCGGTACAATAACCTTTTATTTGGATGTTAATACAATGTACCAGAATTCACAAATATGTAGGATATTAATACGGACATTCATGTAATATTACGTCACAGTGTGGAAATGAGATCGGATCACAAGTGGCCACTCGAGACGCATGTGGAGACGCATTCTAATGCCAGGTGTGAACAGACGTACTTAAAGCTGTCCACTTGTGATCCGATCACTGAGGACGCATGATAATACCAGGTCTGAACAGGGCCACTGAGTACATACACGAAGTGAGGGAAGAAACTCGGGTTTTGGCCAGAAACTCTGCACTTGTCTGAGGAGAAAAAAGAGAAGGGCCACATAAGAATTTGCATCACATTCAAATACATCTGTACCAACTACTCCTACTACCAACATAATAAACTATGACTTTTTATTTTTTCAACATACTACTATGACTTATTTTTTTTTCCACATACTATATATACACTGACTTTTTTTTGTATTTTTTTTCCATACTATATATACTATGACTTTTTAATTTTTTTAAACATATGATTTTTTTCATGATATGACTTTCATATTTTTTAAACATATTATACTATGACTTTTCGGACAATGTTTTTTTATTTTTCCCAACATACTATACTGTGACTTTCTTTATTTTTTTGCACATACTATAATATGATTTTGTTTTTCCACATACTATGACTTTTTTTATTAATTCAACATACTCTGACTTACTTCCACATACTATATTAAGATTCTTGATTTTTTTTATACTATGAGTTTTATTTTTTTCAACATTATACTATGACTTTCTTTTATTTTTTCAACATGCTATATACTATGACCTTTTATAGCATACTATACCATGACTCTTTATTTTCTCTATGTTTTTTTTCAACATACTATACCATGACTTTTTTTATGATCTACTTCAGTGTAATATTTTTTAAGGCATGCTATACTATAACTCTTTTATCTGTCTTTACAGGTCTCCCGAAAAAAACAAAAACGATTAGACAGCTGCAGCTGATTCAGAACGCTGCTGCTCGAGTCCTCACTAACACCAAGAAAGTGGACAACATCACTCTAGTTCTGAGGCCTTTATACTGGCTTCCTGTCTATCAAAGAATTTATTTCAAAATATTACTGTTGGTTTATAAAGCACTAAATAGTTTAGGGCCAAAATACCTGTCTGTTCCTGTACTACATTATGTACCATCCACAAATCTCAAGTCGTCTGCGATAGGACTGCTTTCTGTCCCTGGAGTCAAACTAAACATGGAGACTAAGCATTTAGATTTTATGCTACATATATCTGGAACAAACTTACTTCATTTAAATCAAGGCTAAAGACTTTTCTGTTTTCTGCTTTATTAAATAACTTCTTACAATGCACTATAAAATTTATTCTTGTATTTTATGCCTGTTTGATTCTATTTCAGCATGTTTTTATTTTCTATTTTCTTGGATATTCAATGACTGTTAATAAAATTGTATTTAAATGTCCTTTTGTGTGTTTCTTTTGCACTTTGTCTCGATGTTTTATGTAAAGCGATATGATATACTATGACATTTTTTTCAACATATTAAACTGTTTTTTTCCCCTTCTTATTGAACATACTATACTATGACTATTTTTCGACATACTATACTATGAATTTTTTATCGACATTTTATACTATTACTTTTTTATTTTTTCAACAGACTATAATTTTTTTTTTCGACATACTATGACTTTTTTTCGACATGCTATACTATAACTTCAAATTATTTCAACATACTATAATATGACTTTTCTTTGACATACTTTACTATGACCACTTTATTATTTTTTCCACATATATACACGATAACTTTTTTAATTTTTTCGACAGACTATACTATGATTTTTCTACAACATACTTTACTATGACTACTTTATTATTTTTGCGACATACTATACGACTTTTTTTTAGACATACTGACTTTTTTTGACACACTTTACTATATTTGTATTTTTTCGACATATACTATGACTTTTTTTTACTTACTATACTGACTTTTTTATTTTTTCGACATACTATACAATGACTATTTTTCGACATATTATACTATTTTTTATTTTTTTCGACATACTATACTATGACTTTTATTTTTTTTCCACATACCATACTATGATTTTTTTATGGATTTTTTTGACATACTATACCATGTGTTACTACTACAGCTACTACAACAACAATTACTACTACTACTACTACTCCTACAACTACGACAACAACAATAATTTCAACTATTACTACAACTACTAGTTGATTTTATAGTTACCAAATGTTTGTTCCACGCGCTCCATTTCTCATCTCTTCTAGGCCCTTCAAGTCCCTTTGTCCATTCAGTAGTCTGGACAGGAAACAGAGACATTTACACCAACATGTTTCATGAAAAATAGATCAAAACCATGTACAACAAAAACAAAGGTAGGTATATTGGGTAGTACATTGATAATCTGATCATGTAATCACAATGTGCCTTGTGTTATGATGACAAGGGGTTCAAATGTACTTACATTTAAGGCCCTTTAAGTCATAAAATGACTCAAAATGATTAAATGGACACCTTCACTGTCAGTCTGTCCATTAATTTGGTAAAAAGGTAACAAATAATAAAATAAAATACAACTCAAAAATAATAAAACATGCATGTTCAGGTAGTCAAGTTGTTTCATCACATATGTAATTCCCCTGGTTCAATTTTACACCATCTACTATCAATAAAAAAAAAGGGTAAAATGCAGGATAAATATCTTTGAAAAACAAATAATCTAAATAAATCTGAAACAATAATCAAATTATCAAGAGAATATTTTGCATTACTGGTGTTTCCTTACTCTGCGAGTTCATCCAGCATCGATCTCGTCTCGGAGGCGGCTGAGCAGCTTCTGATGAAAAAACACTTTACCGACACACAATCATTCAAATATAAAAGTCATATCAATAGGGTAGGGTTTTTCAGGTCCACCTCTCCTCACCTTGATGTCCTCGTCTCCATCCAGTCTGCTGCTCCTCACCCAACAACTCGTATCTTTTCTCTGAGAACCAACAAAGAAGACAAATGAGCTCCTTAAATGGGCTGTAAATTCAGCTTCAGGTATTCTGAAGTTCTGGACATCAGAGACAATGATATTCTCGGGAAGTGTAAATCACACTGAATGATGTCTCAATGTCCATGTCTACAAACCATATCCTATAATTTCATGAATTTTCCCCACATAAACTCTGAAAACTCGAAAAGATGGTGACGGGAGGTTAACGTCACGCTGCCGTAAGGTGGTATCGGTGCCGTTGTATCTGAGCCGTTTTGCAAGTACGAGTACGAGTACATGAGCACAGTATCGGACCAGATACCGGTATCGGTATTGGTGCATCCCTAGCCCCGACAACATATTTTCTCAATCAGCTTCTTATCGTGAGTGGTGTTGTCCTACATGAACACATAACCTTCTGCAGTGAAGTTTTCAATGTACCATCTTGCAACGCACTAACTAACGAATGTACTAGAAACCTGGGTTTCATGGACATAGGTAGAAAGATAGATGTTCAAAACGGTAATGTTTCTTGTTTTTTTCCTTTGGTGAAATACAAACATTTGTCATTACTTTCGTGTTCTTTCAATACAGCATTTTTAATGATTATATCCTAAAATCATAATCAACAATATTCCATTAATTTCTACATAGGTTGGCTAGATTAAAAAAAAAATTCTTACCAAATTGTGATCAGTTATTACAGTACTCTTGTACAACAGGTGCCTCTGTGATGATTTTCAAGATGTTTTACCACAGCATTTTCAACAATTAGTAGGGCTGACAAAGTTAAAGCAATAACACTTTAATGCAGATTTGTTTTAACACCATTAATTTCTTTACCGGGTTTTAAAGCTAGAGTGAAGATACTGGCATCATATGAAACTGCAAAATGTAAGGAATCCATTGGTACCAACCCTGTCATACCAGCTTGTCGTGAAGAATGTTAAATAACGCTCCAAAACTTGCGAGGAGTTTTGGCGAGGAAAAACGGGCATGGCCATTTTCAAAGGCGTCCCTTGACCTGAAAATGGTTTCTATGGGTACCCACGAGTCTCCCCTTTACAGACATGCCCACTTTATGATAATCACATGCAGTTTGGGGCAAGTCATAGTCAAGTCAGCACACTGACACACTGACAGCTGTTGTTGCCTGTTGGGCTGCAGTTTGCCATGTTATGATTTGAGCATATTTTTATGCTAAATACAGTACCTGTGAGGGTTTCTGGATAACATTTGTCATTGGTTAGTGTTGTTAATTGATTTCAAATAATAAATATATACATACATTTGCATAAAGCAAGAATATTTGCCCGATCCCATGTTGATAAGAGAATTATATCTGTTTCCGGCTACCCATATGTTCCGCTTCATCTCCACATTCAGTCTATCACCCACCTGCCCGCCAGGCTCACCCCCCAACTTGTTGATATTTTATATAGCCTACAATATGTTATCAGTCAGTGTTTGCCAATTTGTCCCAGTGCTTTACGTATGATTATCTGAGTCTGTACCCGTTACTCCCGCTTGCCTGCCCTGTTTTTTTCTTGGATGCTCTGATCCTGTACTTTTAGCTCGCTTTGGGATAACCTGGTTTTGATCTGTCTATTTGGCTTAGTAAAGACTTGTTAATTCTATTCCTGCCTTTGCCTTGTGTGTTGCTCTTGTGCCTTTACTATAAACGCAACATGTACAACAGGTCCCCAGCTACTCCTGTCATGACTTTCTTGTTGAATTACTGCCGATTTATTTCAAATATTTAGATGGTAAATTGATATCAAATGCACATTCAATTCTCACTCACTCACTCTCACTCATCTTCAACCGCTTTTCCGGGGTCGGGTCGCGGGGGCAACAGCTCCAGCAGGGGACCCCAAACTTCCCTTTCCCGGGCCACATTAACCAGCTCTGACTGGGGGATCCGAGGCGTTCCCAGGCCAGTGCGGAGATATAATCTCTCCACCTAGTCCTGGGTCTTCCCCATGGTCTCCTCCCAGCTGGTCGTTCCTGGAACACCTCCCAAGGGAGGCGCCCAGGGGGCATCCTTACTAGATGCCCGAACCACCTCAGCTGGCTCCTTTCAACACAAAGGAGTAGCGGCTCTACTCCGAATCCCTCACGGATGACTGAGCTTCTCACCCTATCTCTAAGGGAGACGCCAGCCACCCTCCTGAGAAAACCCATTTCGGCCACTTGTACCCGCGATCTAGTTCTTTCTGTCATGATCCAGCCCTCATGACCATAGGTGAGAGTAGGAACAAAGAATGACCGGTAGATCGAGAGCTTTGCCTTCAGGCTCAGCTCTCTTTTCGTCACAACGGCGCGGTAAAGCGAATGCAATACCGCCACCACTGCTCCGATTCTCCGGCCGATCTCACGTTCCATAGTCCCCTCACTCGCGAACAAGACCCCGAGGTACTTGAACTCGTTCACTTGGGGTAAGGACTCATTCCCTACCTGGAGTAGGCAATCGATTTCCTGCTGAGAACCATGGCCTCTTCCAGCTCTGCCTCTACAATAGAGGGCATATTAGTCGGATTCAGGAGTTCCTCAAAGTGCTCCTTCCACCGCACGATTACCTCCTCAGTTGAGGTCAACAGTGTCCCATCCTTACTGTACACAGCTTGGATGGTTTCCCGTTTCCCCCTCCTGAGGTGCTGGACAGTTTTCAAGAAGCACCTTGTTGCCGACCGAAAGTCCTTCTCCATGACTACTCCAAACTCCTCCCACACATGCAGCCTCAGATCAGACGATACGATCACAAAATCGATCATCGACCTTCGGCCTAGGGTGCTCTGGTACCACGTACACTTATGAGCATCCTTATGTTCGAACATGGTGTTCGTTATTCATACATTCAATTCTATAAATTTCAATATTATGAGAAATCAAGATTCAAGAAATAAAAATGTTGAATCTTGAGTTTTCTCATAATATTGTTATGATTTTAGGATATAATCATTCAAAAATACTGTATTGAAGAGCAAGAAAATAATGACAAATGTATTTCAACAAAGAAAAAACTTAAGAAACTTTCCCATTTTAACCCTCTGAGATCCACCATAGACCCCTTGAAAAAACTGCATGTTTGTTGTCCAAAACGGCATGTGATTATCATAAAGAAGGCATGTCCGTGAAGTGGAGACTCGTGGGAACCAATAGAACCCATTTTAATTCACATATCTTGAGGTCAGAGGTCAAGGAAAATGGCCATGCCAGTTTTTCTTCACCAAAATTTAGAACTAAATTTGGAGCGTTATTTAACCTCCTTCCCGACAAGCTAGCATGACATGGTACCAATGGATTCCTTAGGTTTAGTTTCTTATGATTACTGTATCCTTCACTCTAGCTCTAAAACTGAACCTGCTACAGCCTCTGAAAGACAGTCGGTCGGTCTCAGGGGGTTACACAACCTTTGAGGCCATCCGAGTTTTCAGAGTTTATGTGGTGCACCTGAACGCACCATTAAGTCACCAACGGTGCCAAAACAAAAAAAAAAGCGATGTGTTGAGATCATGAGATAGCGCGACTGAGCGTGGCTCTCTGAAATGTAGATGGCGTGACCGCAGTGCAATACTGTGACAGAGTTTTCAAAGACACACCAAAACATCTTTTTATCTCTCTGTGTGGGATTCCTAGGGAGATCTGCATCCATTCCTCTACCACATTCTCCTTCCCACATCCGTGTCAGTCTGCATATGACATGCCAGGTGACGGCCAATCAGAGAGAAAGTCATCAGAAGTTTAAGTTGCATTCACTTCAAGTTGAACTATGATGTTAATTAACAGTTTTAATACAAGCTTGTATGAAAGTCTGTTTTTAAGAAACACTAAAATAATAGATTTTTGCAAGAGAATTTTAAAAAATAACAGATATGCTGACAATAGTTGTAGCCTATGAATTGCCTCAAGACTAAAGACACACACACCATTTGTTTCCAACTGTTCCTGCCAGATGCAGTGGTGGAATAGTTCAATAAGCCATTAATCTATATATAATCAGTCACAATGTTGTCCCTTGAGTGGTAGAACATCTTATTGGAGAGGAGTGGATGTGATTTTGATCCGATTTAGTTTTTAGTCATTGGCACAAACTCAGACTTCTCCAATATGTGCAATTTATGCACAGCGTGGGTAACTTAACTTATCATTTATGTCTACCAACATGGCATGTTGTGTGTAATATGGTCCAGAATTATTCCAGTAATAATAATAGTAATCACAATGCTATAATGAAATATGGGTTACAGACCAAAGGGGGTTTAATTAGCCACAGTAGAAACTATTAATATACATCCACATATCTTTAAATCACTGAGTAAACTGATATGCCATTACTAGTATACTTCCACCCCCTAAAAGGAGATAATTCTGTTTACAAAAGAAACATTACACTATTTAAGCAGTTGGTAAAGTGAGGCAATGACAGAAATAGGACCATCATGTGCTGTAAAATAAAACTGTGCCATAAATAATAAAACGGATGCTGAACATGTTACATGTACACAGTGATTGATTACCTTAAACAGTAAGAAGAGTATAACAAAAGCGATATAAAACGCCATGTTCCTTCTCACAATAATCTTTATTTTTTTACCTTGCATAATTTGGGTGAATTTGAGCGCTGGGTCGTTATTTTATTCGCCCCAAACAGCCTAAGACATTAGCATAAGTTAGCTGTAAGCCAGCAAGCAACGGATGCAGCAACAGTGTGTTTGTGTTTGTTTGTGTGGCCGTTCAGCTTCTAACTGACCTCATATTTCGCAAGAAACTCTTGTTCTTTCTGTTGTTTTCCTCCAGCTTCTCTCCTTTTACATCTCGTCCCTCTGACATCTTGTGAAGCAGGTTCATAAAGGACAGGTGGGAGCGGCTGTTCCTGCTGAGTTACAGACACAATAAATGATTTCCAAAAAATTTTAAAAAACTTTCATGAATGTGTTGAGGGGCAGTGGAGAACTGACTGCTCATTTTTAAATAACTAAAATTTTTTTAAATTAAAGCAATTCAACAATGCCATTTTCTATAGCTAGCTAGCTAGCTTGAAGCCGTTTACAGTGATAAATATTCCAACATGATCTTACTATGAATATTGTTGTTATACTATGATCTCAAAAGCCTGTGGTCGAAATGGGACCCAAACATTGGATATTTTCCACAGAGATAAACAAAACATTAATTTTGGGCCCGTCAACATTTTTAAAATGATTAATTCTAAATCATACAATTCTTTTTTTTGCCAAAGCAACACTTTTGACCGTCACCTTTCTAAAATCTCTATGGGTGTATTATTCAAAAAATATATAAACTGGGGAAAAAAAGTTCGGAAACTTGTGTTTGGTGGATTATTTCTCTGTTGTTACAATGCTAATTGGCATTGTATTTTACATCGTTGGAAAGCCTGTTTATTTACCTTCGCAATGATGTCCAACTTGTAAGGATCATGCATTTGTGGGATGAGCAGCACAGCTGATTATGTGGGGAGCGCCCAAGAAAAATGTACCAAAATGCTCTGCCAATGGTAAACAGTGTATTCTCATAAGACTACCAGGAAGCCTGCAATGACTGCCCTTCACCGTCAGGCCCGTTTGCGCTGGTGTCGACAACACAGACAATGGAACCTGAACATGTGGGGGAATGTCATGTTCAGTGATGAGTCCAGGTTCTGTCTGCCAAAGTTGGACCACAGGGTCAAAGTATGGAGACGACGCAGAGAACGCTATGCTGATTGTTGCACCGATGGAGTAACAGCTTTTGGTGGGGGCAGTGTTATGGTGTAGGGGGGGCATCTCCCTCACTGGCAAAACAAGGCTTGTCATCATTGAAGGCCATCTCAATACAGTGAGATATCGGGATGAGATTCTGCAGCCAGTGGCGATCCCATATCTCCACAATCTGGGACCTAACTTCATCCTCCAAGATGACAATGCTCGCCCCCACAGAGCCAGGGTTATCACAGACTACCTCCACAATGTGGGAGTAGAGAGAATGGAACGGCCTGCCAAGAGTCCAGACAAGGTTGAGGAATGGAACGCCATCCCACAGCAACATGTGACCAGGTTGGTGACCAGCATGAGGAGGAGGTGCCAGGCTGTTGTGGCTGCCTATGGGTCTTCCACCGCTACTGAGGCTCCTGACGGTGTATTAAATGAATAAAGTGTAAAATTGCCAGTATGTCTTGTTTGTTCCTTGTTACTGATAGAGAGTTAAATCATCCAATCCACCAAACAACTCAAAACAAGAGTCAATATCAACAGGAGAATACACTGTTTACCATTGGCAGAGCATTTCGGCAAATTTTTCTTGGGCGCTACCCACATAATCAGCTGTGCTGCTCATCCCACAAATGCATGATCCTTACAAGTTGGACATCATTGTGAAGGTAAATAACAGGCTTTCCAACCATATAAAATACAATGCCAATTAGCATTGTAACAACAGAGAAATAATCCACCAAACACAAGTTTCCGAACTTTTTTTCCCCAGTATATTTTATAATACTTAGAAATGTTATCAGTATGCACATGCACATTGTGTCTGAAGACATCACTCACATTCTTTTTTTGAAAAGATGTCTGTTTGGGGAGTATGGACATTGCTAAAACTGTCTAGCTGTTTGAATCGCTTTGAATGACAGCTCAAGAGTAGAGGGGAGGAGGGGTAGGAAGGGGACTTGGAGCTTGAGCGGGCGCTGTTTCCACGTGGTGCTTGCAGTTTCTCCTGTTTTATTTTATTTTTTAATATTACAGTTTTCGGACTGTAAAAAGTAGAGGGGTTCCATACTGCCTACTAAAAAAGTGGACAGGACCTGTCCTCTGCCCCCCCCCCCTGTAAATTACACCCTTGCATTTGTGCCATTTCTTTTCCAAAGCAGACCGCTGTTGGAGAGCATCTGTGCCCCGTTTCTGATCATCACAAAAACAAGAAAGACAAGCTGATGCCAAAACTGTGAGGGAAAAAACTCCCCTTTTTATACTCTTGCCAGTAAATAGTGGCCGGTTAATAGTGATACACCCATGAGCATGTAACAATGAATATCTGCTTTCTTCCTAATCAGTCCGGCACAGGCTATGATCCCCAGCAGACCCTATTGTCTGCTTCCACAACCAAACTGCACCACATACTTTGCCGTTCTCATTACAGGAGGTCATAGAAAGTGTCCTCAGTTGGGGCTCGTCTACCTCAGGGCCTTTTCTCAGCTGCAGCAGACTGGAACTTACATAGCACTGCAGCTTCTTGGCTTCATACACCGCAACTTTTATGACTTTTATAACAACCATAAACAAACAACTTCCAGTATCTTCGCCCATCTTGTGTTCTGGTAATTCAGCTGGTGCGTTTGTGTATACATGCATATTTCCGTGCATCCATATATAGCCATTTTCATTAACTAGTGCTCACTGGAAATTAGATCTTATAATCCTCGCTGCCGGCTAGTCTCTTAAAACTAAAAAGGAGGAACAAGTGGTGGTAAAGGCGGGTATTTGTATCATTTCACATGTATTATGACCTCTCTTTCAACGATGTTCTCTAAGTTACAGTGATAAATGATTGAATAATGCACATGTGTACACACACACACAGACACAAGCACAAAATAACACACTTTCCCATCAGCATCTCTGGAATCCCTCAGCACCTGGGAAAAACTCTCTGCTGTCCAAAAAAGTTAATGCACAACAGGCCACTTTCTCTCTCTCACTCGCTTTCCCTTGCACCCTCTCCTTCTCCATTTGGCCTTGTAAAACCTTTGCAAATCAAATCCGCTTTCCATCAGGGTTTTGTAATGCTGTTTACGTTAGAAGAACACGGGTTCTGAGGGCTTTCAGAGCTTATCTTTCAACTAGACAAAGTCTAGCACTAACCCTAACCACTGCGGTGTACTGGTGGTGAGCAGATTGTGTCAGGATTGTGTCCCTGCTCTTTAAAAGGAGGTTTACTGGTCTCCAAACTGTTCTTGAGAAATGAGTGACCTCACCTGTAATATTACAGTGTCAAATTACTCTGACAGTTCACTGCTTAGGCTTTTGTCCAACTGGAACTTGTTGTCGGCTTCCTCTCATCCTTCATCCAGTTGCCTGGATGTTCTGATGTTCTTCCTAGAAAACAGGGGGACATAATTAAACATACGGTGGCTTGAAAATTAACTTTGCACAGATATAAATGTTTATCTGCTAAAGACACACAGCGGACATTCAATATTCACAATGTTGCTGTGAGAATAGCCGCTACCTAAGGCCATGACCCTCTGTTTGGCAAAAGATGCACAAATATAAAAACTTGTACAAGCACAGGTACACAGTCTGTTGCTGGCAGGCATGGATTGTGAACCTATAACGGATACTTAAGCAGCTGAATTCCTTTAGGGGTTCACAAACACACTTTAAGCAGCAACAGATTTGCACACCTACTGGTTTTACACAGCTACAGTAACATGCATGCAATGCTCGCAATGTCGTCTCAACTTCTATCTTCCCTCTCCTTTTCTGCCCTTAGATGCCGACCGGCCGGCGCTCCTAACCAGCCCCGACCCCTACAAATCACTCATTTTTATACAATTACCTCCCGCTCCCTTCCTGCGCATGGCTGGGTGCAAGTGTCGCCCGTCTGCCTGCCATTGTGTGCTAATTTTAGGCCCATTATTTGCTGTAACAAATGTGCAATGGGCAGAGTCACTTTCACATTAATAGTTTGCACCCAGAGGGGAAGTCTTCCCCCTCATCATGGATCAAAGGTCTCCTCTATTGTATCTAACTTCCTGTTTCCCTTTTTAGCCACTGTGTGTTGTTTTTTCTCACTCTCTCAACCTGGACCGAACTACACAGGCAGGTCAGGGCTTCAAATTGGACACTGCTGTGAGTGACAAGCATGAGGAGGTGCCCTTTGACCCTCTCGGTGATTGCGGCAGAGCAGACAGGTGATTTGTGGAACTAGGAGTGAGATGAGAGGAGATGCTTAAAGTAAAAGCTCACGCTCTTGATATCATGTGTCCACAGATGGGAGGTGAAATCTGGATTCCATTGTTGTACTGTCAGCAGAGGTGTCCGAATTTGATAAAATACCTCATCACCTTTCCCCGGTTCAACTCCCACAGATGGTAAATGATAGAGGCTGAGCAGCTGAGGTTACCGTGACCTTGGTCTTCCAAAAATAAGCTTTTTCAGAGTACAATGAGCAGTTGTGTGCTCTTGACAGTGCTCTGATAATCTTAACCCATCATGATATAATGCCAACTGCAAAAGGTTTCTGCCTTATCTATATCACCTCCAGTGAGTTACTACTTCGGATGACTAATGTAACTATGTGTCACAGGAAGCTGTACAGTGTAGCAGGCTGGGAAGACCCTCGTGTCACAAAGCTAAACAAATCACATCTCACCATTGTACTGTGAACAACTGACCCAACACATGTCTCCTATGAATCACATGGACACATTTGTAGGGGAGATAAAAGGCAATAAATAATCAGGCAGGAAAAGGTCACCATTAGTGCCAGAGTCTAGAAACACACTTAGGACGCTTTCACAAGCCAACATTTAGTCCTCTTTAATCAAATTCTGGTGCGGTTCAACATCTGGTGCAGTTCATTTAGGCAGTTGTGAACGCAGTAATCGTACTATGGTGGGGACCAAAACAACTGGACCAAGACCGCTTACGCAAAGTAATTTTGGACCGTTTCCAAGTGAACCAAAATGCAGGCTGCCTGTGTGGGGATGACATGAGTGAGGACTGACCTGGACTTCTGCAGAAGTCCAATGTTGGCTTGACATCTGGGCTGGAGAGAACATAAAGAATATACAAAGTAAAGTCCGCAAAAACAGTGACATTTATAAAGTCATGAACTGGAGGAGAAGGGATTCGTGCGCAGTCGATCTGTGTCGAGTCAAAGTGAAAAAACTTCGACAGCAAAGTCCGCGATTCCCTGCATAGAAGTGGCAACTCTCGAGATGAAAAAGATAAATTCACTCCTTGGTACACACCTCTCAGCAACTTATATCATTTATTTGTTCCACTTTGATTTGTGTACTTTGAAACCAAACCAGACTAAATAGAAAACAAACCAAAAGTATCAATTTAACTCTGATTCAGACTAGCCAAACAGATTATTGCTTGTGAAAGCACCCTTAGATGTAAAAGATAATTCCAGTTTATTCATGTTTACAGAACAGGGCAAGAAACACAAGCAGTCAGACAATCATATATGTCTAAACAAACTTTTAGCCCAAATTTATCAAGTTAACAAGTCATAGTTTTAATGTTTAGTGTTGTGTCATCATCCATCTGCAATAAATATGTTTTACAGTGTATCCTGTCTCATACTATAATGAGATAACTTCCTCATGATCTGTTTACAGCATGCTCTTCATGCTCCTCCATTTTTTGTCTGATGAGTGAGTATTTACAGATAAGGACACTTCAGGCTTGGCTAATGGATGATATCAAGAGGGCCTCACTCCTCTGTGGATCCATCAATACCAGTTTACTCTAGTTTCACCAGGCTTTATCCTCTAAAAGAAGCCCTCTAATAAATGGAAACTGTGGATGAACACACAAACATGTGTCACACACACACACACAGCCATCTGTATCCATATAAGTTCACAGATGTGATCTGCAGAACACACAACAAAGCAGTCATGCTTTCTGATTTTGTCATAAACAAATAAAAACCGGACTGAGGAGTTCCAACATGGCTCAGTGAGGAGACATTTCTCCGAGCAGAGAGATCCTGTAATTAGGGCCACACAGAAGGTGAAAGGATTGCTGATTGCTGAGGGGATGACCTCTTGGGTGATGGGGGATGGAGGGATATAGTGGCTGCGGCCAGTTCTGCGGCTATGGGAGTGTGTCATCCTCCGCCGTGTGACGTGTCCATGTTAATGTCCCCCGTGGGACAGCAAAGGGACGGAACCCTGCAGACTTACAGAATGAGCGGTTTGCTCATGATACTTTAGGTCAAATATTCTCCTCCCAGCAGTCGAGACAGATGACGTCACAGAAACTGTTAAGAGAGACACAGCTAACTCTCGGCTAGTAGAAATTTAAAATATATTAAAGACTAAAGAAATATTCATTCATATTATTAGTGTTGTATACATACAGTATAAAAAAGAATATAACAGTTTGCATTTCTCCTTCCTTACTGCTTCACCAGTAGCATCTGATGCAAATAAACAGAACTAAACTAAAAGGACTAAGAGTAGTAAACTAATCGGTTTGTCGTCATAATTTTCATTTTATCATTTTACTTAAAATATGATTTGCTACTTGAGTGCAATTTGTTGCTTGTCATTTGTTAATCCCATGGTTTTAAATGATTTTAAGCTTTTCCTGTGCCTGCTCCAGTAACTATGAAGGTAGCAAAGGTGTACGAGTAACTAGCTAAGGTATAAATTGGAATGCAATATGTGTAGCTCTCTTCACGACAACACAGACACAGGTCGGTTCTTTGAAACAGCATTTACTCTATTGCTTTGGTACGTATCGTTTCTCTGATTCTTCCACGCGTGAAAGTGGCAGTAGGCAGTATATTTTTGGCATTATTGGGCAAAAATTCCATAATAGCCTTTCAGCATATTGTAATTCAAGTGTTCTGAGAGAAAACTAGACTTCTACACCTCCTCACTGTTTTTTTCTAACTACATGGACGCGAATGGGCAGAGAAAATTGTGAATGTTGAGGAGCTTTGAGAATGTCGGTTTGCCGCAAGGAGAAACTATAGACTGGATGCAGTCTATGGGAGAAACCTGCATGGAGTATAGAACATCCAAACGTTTCCTCGTCATGATTCTGTGAATTAATAAGGAGAAAAAGAGAGAACCAAATGAGGAGGTGGTATGTACGGCAGAACACTGGTTCTGAGGGCTTTCAGAGCTCGTCTTTCAACCAGACAAAGTCTCTGTGGCTGCTTGGTTCTTGTTATCCCCTGCTGTGTACTGGTGGTGAGCATGTTGTGTGCTCTATAAAAAGAGGTTTACAGGTCTCTAACTGTTCTTGAGAAATGGGTGACCTCACCTGCAATATTACGGTGCCAAGTTCCTCTGACAGTTCACTGCTTAGGCTATGTCCAACTGGAAATTGTTGTCAGCTTCCTCTCATCCTTCGTCCAGTTGCCTGCCATTTTCCTAGAAAACAGAAGAAAGCAGAATATAAAACAGTTTGTATTTCTCCTTCCTTGCTGCTTCATCAACGAATGAACAAAACTAAACTGAAAGGGCCAAGAGTAGCAAACTAATCTGTTTGTCGTCATCATTTTCATTTCCATTTTGTTATCATTTTATTAAAAATATTAGTTGCTAATTGAGTGCAATTTGTTGCTTGCGTTTATCATAAATTCTATGTTTTTAAATGATTTTAGCCTTTTCCTGTGCCTGCTCCAGTAACTACAAAGGTGTACGAGTAACTGGCTAAGATATATGTTAGAAGGGAATATGTAGTTCGCTTCAGGACAACACAGACGCAGCTCATTCACTTTGCAGGCACCTCTGGTGCGCACCAAGCATGTATAGTACTGCGGCGGATTCCGTGTAGCATGTGATTTGTTTTTGATTTGGACCGACAGTTTTCAAATCCTTTGATAGGCGGTCTTTGATTTATTTGATAGGCGTGATTCAATAGTTCCATATAAGTTTGGCCCAACACCACTCCATGGCTGAAAAAAACATATGGAAGAGTTAGATGATGAGAAGGAGCTCCTGTGAAGAATAAGGAAAAAAAAGCAGTGCCCGAAGTGGGCCGGTACTCACCGGTAAGCAGTACCAGCACTTCTTCATTTTACTCTTTGGTATACGATGACTTTTTCTTGCACACCAGCACTTCTCACAAGCTGCCGGTACTCTTTTCTGCCCTCTCCATATCGGGTTCTCTGGGAGATTCATAATGTCGATTAATAACGGCGCAGCGCCAGCGTTTTTTGCTGTGTGGGTGAGAACAAGGTAATTTATTAAAACAATATTCACATCCTTTTTGTAAAATAATTAGTGAACTGTTCGTCATAACTTTTTTTTTATTTATGAGCAAATATAATTCATGAAACATTATTCAAAAGCTTTCTGAACCTGCTCTTTTAGGGCAAACATTTCAAGAAGAAAAAGGTTCAGACAAAGGCTGTGATATGTGTAAATAATAAAATAATCACTGGTAATAATATCGGTCCAAAATTATGCAAAATTGCATAATTTTAAGTCAAAAACCTTCAAATGTTCTTGGGGGAGGACCCCTAAACCCAATATATCCTAGTATCTTTTATGCACTTTAAAAATTCAGAATGTGTTTCTTTATGGTGAGACTGCTTTTAGCTGCTACGCTGCTCAACTGTGGAACAAACTTCCAGATGAGGTCAAAGATGCATCAAGAGGGGCCACTTTCAAATCTAGACTCAAGACCAAACTGTTCTCAGACGCTTTCCTTAATTGATCAAATGCTGCACTTTACCGTCTTTTGATTGTTTTTATTATCCTTTTAATTTTTTTTCTTTTAACTTGTACTTTTATATTCTTGTATTCGTTTTTATCTTATGCACTTTGTGTTCTTTTATCTTGCTTTTATATATGTAAAGCACTTTGCATTGCCTTTGTGTATGAAATGTGCTATATAAATAAACTTGCCTTGCCTTTAACCTGCTGCAGATTATGTAAGAGCATCCTGACTGGGACACTGCTCCTAAAACCTGAATGATACCCGACTATAGACTACAAATAACACAGGAAAGCACTTTAACTATTAACACTATAATAACCCTATGATGTTCCAGTTGAAATAATATTGGAGCATTACAGACTTACTATGGAAGACGCATAGCCCAAGTATAATAAAACCACAGCTGGTTATGACTGACACAGTATAACATGCTTAAAGAAATAATGAATAAACAGTCGCAAGAGATTGCTGATACATTCCACTTCAAGTGCTGAAAAGAGAAAAACAAATGAGGAGGTGCGGCCTCTTGATTGGCCCTTTTCACAGCAGCCAGTTTGACACGCGACTGCAGAGTAAACACAGGTGTAATTAACAACACTAATTATGGTCCTGTGCGAGGTCAGCATGGCTGCTGCGTGTCTGACGTCACATTTTAGGTGCGCGGCGCGTGCAGCTCTCTGGTAGCTCCGCAAAACTCTGCGCATGGTTTTGTACAAATTAGTCAGTCACGTCGTGAGAAATATGAATGAACATAGTACAAAATACACCAATAAACTATATAGTATGTAGCATGAAGACAAATGAAAATACAAAGCTAGCACGGACATGAAACAAAAAGCATTTCATACAGGTAGAACCACACACCGCGTCATGAAGAAAGATGTTCTTGAGTCCATGAAAGTCCTTCAAAAGTCTCTTTGACTGTCTGCTTTGTCTTCAGACGTCAATAATTATAACAATAGATCATAGCAGCGTGCTGTAACACCTGCTCCCACACTCCCGCTGGATTGAGTCCCTCAACAAATCCCGTCGTAGCGGTACAAAGACAACATTAGTTCCGGGACTGAACGTAAGAACGTAACGGAACGTAACGTAACGTAAGGTAAGGTAACGTAAGGTAACGTAAGGTAACGTAACGTAACGTAAGGTGTGCGTAAAACACAAAACAATGAACAAGATTGAAAATAATAAGATACGATTGAAAATAACATGCTGTGTATCATACAATTATTAATTATTTTTGGAAAATGTCATATTCACAAGATAAAATGTTCAGGAACCAAGCCAACTTTTCTGTATTATACTAATGAATTCAAACAATATAGCACCATCATACCCAATGTTTAAAACAAAAAAGGTAATAGATTAAATGGAATTATTAGCTATATATATATAACATTAACTCTGACATCAAATGTATATATAATTATTTTTTATTTTGTCTTTTTTTTCAATGAGCATTAAATAAAAGAAAATGTACTAGTGGCGACAACCTTTCTGTTATACATTCCTGTGATGTTACTCTATGAGACAAATCACTTTAATCACATCCGATTTCAATTTTGATCTTTACATCAATTAAATTATTTATTTACTTATTGCATGAATTTATGGGATTAATGATCAATTATGCATCATGAACATATTTATGCAACATCACTTACAATATGATTATTGAGTAATATTCAAATATGTTAAAACAACTAAACTGTATAATGGAAGCTTGATACAGATTATTCCAAACAAACACAACAGGATAGACAGGAAGGCATTCCAGGCATGCCAAAATACTAAAATAAGTGGCAACGAGGTAGGAAATATATCAAAAAGCCTTTATTATAGTGGCTCAATCATAAAAAAGAAAAGCTAACATGTTTCAACCACTGTTGGTCTTCATCAGGGCGTTTAACAAACAGACAAAGTGGATGTGGCCTCACCTATATGGTATCGACAACCACTGGGAGGTAATCACATGATCAGCATAATACAACAAAATATTACAAAATACCATGAAGAAATAAACAAGTAATTTATGTACATCATCAATGAAAAATAATTCTACTTTTGAACATATAGGCTGTAAAATAAACATGGGAGCTTATACGAAAAGAAGAAAAAATATATACATTTTACTTATTTACAGAAAGCATGTAAAGTCTATATCCTGGTTAAGACCAGGATACTTTAAGGCATTCATCAATGGATCCAAAATGTCTCCCTCTGGTAAAGTTTTTTTTACCACAACAGCTTGTGAATCCATGATTTTGACAGGCACCCGTACTGCTCATACTATAATTTGGTGTTCTAGGTGTAATGTGAGACTGCGAAAAAGTTCTTCACCAGACACTGCGAGCATCTTGCATGTATGGATGGACAGGGGATCATTCCAACCCAGTATCCCCATTAATTCATCACTTGTAACATTTTTGTTACCACTTCATCACTGAAAGGGAGATTTTGACAAATAATTCACCTTTTTTTGCTAATAAACTGTATAGCTAAATTAAATCCACCTGGACCTGCATTTCCGTGACCCAATCATACACTATAGTTGTCTCTGTGCTGGACACTGCCTGCTTCTTCAGCCTCAGTGCCAGAGCCAGCCTGTCTTTCTCTGTTACCCCCGAGTTGTTACAGCCACACTGGGCTCTGCCTGGAACGAGCACCGACAAATTGACTTTATCCTCTTTTGTAAAGTTCAGGGGTCTGACAGACGGACGGACACACACAGATGGGGAAGAATATCTCTGAGCATCTGTATGTCAGGGAGTCACGAGGCATCTCGTGGGGCATGTTTAGAGAGTATATAGTGGGGTTGAGGGCCAGTGGGGGTTAGTGCTGTGTGGAACGGAGCAGACTGAAGGGGGGGCAGGTCACTGTGCCTTCAGGCAGGTGGGGGTGGGCTCAGGAGTTAATTGGTAGTTTGGGGTTTGATGCTGAACGGTGGTGACAAGTCTGTGTGGCCAGACCCAGTGAGCCCTGCTGCATATTCACTGTGTCGCAGGGCATCGCGGCAACTGTCACAGCTCACCAAGCCAGAGAGAACGAAGTGGAGAGAGGGGTAGCGAGGGGAGGAGAGAGAAAGATGGGTGGGAGGAAGAAGTGCAGGAAAACGACTAAAGATAGATTCACTTCTTTATTCCTCATTTTATGTTTTCCTTCTTAGTGTCCAACGCTGTATGCTGGCATTTGGTTTATTCTAAGTATAAGCTGTTCACTTGCCTGGTGAGAAGGGAGAGCTATGACTGTTTCAAAGCCAGCTACAGTAAGTGGGAGAGGGGCGAGTTGGGGCCAGAATGAGGCTCCATGGAGGCATGACGCTGGGGTGACTCAGTGAAGCCTTGGTCCTAATTGTGGCCCAGGGAAACTATTGTAGCCGGGGTGCAGGTCACCCCGGGCCCCAGGAAGGTTACACTGGCCCTCTTAAACCTGTTGTTGCCTGGCGCTCACATAAAAATGACACCTCGTAAATATGTACAGCTAGGGAGTGTGTGAGGCAGGACGGGGTCACTTACTTTTCTGAACCCTGCCCTTTAAACTTGCAGTCACCTTGGTCCTGTTGCCGACAGCCTGTTAGGTTGTTCTCTTACGGCCTGCGTGGCAGAGACAAGCAGCTGTGTATTTACTGGCTTGTCTTTTTGCTAGGTATAGGTTTTTTTTGGCACCTCATGTTGCTCTGAATTATGTCTCCTGTGTGCATATCTGCTTCTTGTACTTACTTTGATGTGTTTCTGTATTAAGGAGCAAAAATTCTCTGTGATTGCTAAATACAGCTGCTTCATTGTCAGGGCACTATGGCTCTGATACTGCTCATATTGTCTGCTTCTATAATGTTTGTGAATTTATACCACGTTGCTGGAAGAATAACACAGACGTGCAAAGTTAATCTTTAAATTGCCAGTGATTATAAACTAGTTAAATTATCTCCTGCAAGTCAGTATCTACTGAGGCAATGAATATATACAAGGAGGAGACTGTCCAAGAAAAGCGACCAGATAGCATCAATTTCGTCAGCAAATGCCCAAAGAAAACAACATTTGTTAACCTTCAACAAGACCTCTAAAGGCCATCGTAATTACTCTATGACTCTTATTTGTTGGGAGCAAAGAAGGAAGTCGTGGTGAATTGGGGCAAAATGTGGGACATCGCCACAGGAGACAGCTGTTTGTTTCCTGTTTTCTATCGACAGTCAGCATTGGTTTCTTTTAACTATGACCACAATCATTCCCTAACCTTAATCAAGTGGTAAGTATTGTAACCATGATGACGAAGGTCGTTAATGGAGCTAAGATCTCTATTGTTTTACAAACCTTATGTACGGTACTTTTTAACCCAAACCAGGTCGTGTCTGTGCTTAAATGCAACCAGACTTTGGCTTGTCTGATCATGAAACTGATTTATTCTTCCAATACGGAAAAGATCGGATAAAAAAAAGGCTTATTTGCGATTCTGGAGGGCATTATATTATCATCTATTTTAGAGGACTTATATATTGCATGAGTTTCATATTATATTTTTTTATGAAACCAAATTTAGTTCTTGAGAAAACATACCATGTCAGGCTATGGTGACATTAAAAGAGTACTCACCAATTTAGCGTTGCACTCCTATACCATTGCCAGACTTGAGATGGGCAGTTTTAAGAAAAGCAGTTAAAAATCAATGCAGCAGAACCAGAGATATCATCTTTTTATTCCACACATTCTTCTTCCTTGTCAAAACTTGGCGCCGTTACCTTTTTTTCACACATGTAGGCTACTCCCCAACACCTGTAAATAAAATTGCTGGAGTTCCCCTTTAAGTAATTAAGTTAGTTTTATTGTACATTTTTATAAAAGAGAATTAGTTGTGAAGAATTAAATCAACACAGACAAACAATTTATTTTAAAAACCCCAAAAAATTCTTTATACTCACCATTTTTTAATGAAACAGACCAATCTAAAATGACAGACTTCTGTATGTGTGCGGTGTACTACTGTCGGGCCCGTCACTGGGGTGCAATGCCCAGCCATGGTGCCCATAACACAACCCTCAACCTCCCATTAAAGCAGCAGTGGGTAGAAATGGAGCAAATATGATTAAAAAAAGTTATATGTATAAAAACGGTCACTATATCCTGACAGTAGTGCATGAGACAGGTAATCTGAAAAAAAAAATTCCCCGGTGCTCCTAATGGCATCTGCAAGATTTCACAGACCGGACCAGAGCCGAGCTGGAGCCTTGCCGTCTCTGAGCAGCTGTCAATCTCTCGCGAACTCCGATCAAACGGTCAAACTAGGCACCGCTGATCAAATATGAATCAGTATTCTGTTACTGTAATGCCTATTTCTTGCATAAAATGTTTTCAGAAACATCTTGTAGTGTACTGTTTAGCTGTAAAATGAGAAAGATTGTGATCCAGCCGCCATGTTGAGATCAGTTGAGGAGGTGAGGAAGTCTAGTTATCTATCAGAACACTTGAATTACAATATGCTGAAAGGTTGTTGTGGAATTTTTTTCCCAATGATGCCAAAACTATTTTGCCTACTGCAGGTTTATTTTTCCAATAAAAAACGAAATGTGTTTGATTAACGATCGCTGCATCCGCTGAAGCACAACCTTTCCGGTTTTCTATCATATTTTGTACAGTATCCTGCCTTGTGTGTAGGCGTATTGATCTGTTGTAGCAGGAAGGTTTGGACCAGATTCAGACAGCTTTACTAGTGTGAACAAAATATAGGTCGAGTGCAACTTTCAACCGACAGCAATTTGTGGTTGTGTCATGAGTGACGACTTTGCTGTCAGTGTAACTGTATAATTACACTGATGACTAACCTAGGCAACATTTCTGACCTTTTCTGTTTTCATGATGAAAGACTTTTCCACAGAAGTGTGATTAAGTCCAACTGTAATACTGTGGTTTTATTGGATGAATTACAAATGTATTGCGTGCAAAAAAATTAAGAAAATCGCATCACATGAAACGAAAGAAATATTGGTTAATCTCACATAAAGATCATGATGCAACAGCCATTCCTCCCTAAATTCTGTCCAACTATACTTGATGTACGTTATTTGGATGATATTCAGTGTAAATATCAATGTTATATTTAGTTCAGAGGGGAATTCAGATGCCCGTCCATGAAGTTTCCTCTGGCTATGGGCCTGACTACTGTATGTGCATGAGCAATATGTGTAGGACAGGACTGTTGTAATAAGGCCTCTTTTGTCATTAAGGGTGAGTAATTGGGATACAGGCAATAGAGACCTTTGTCAGTCTGATATTGTTTTAGGACATATTTATCCAGCTTGAGCTTCATTACTCTCCCTCGCGCTCTCTCTTTCTTTTTTTCTCTCTCTCTCTCTCTCTCTCTCTCTCTCTCTCTCTTCCTCTCCCTCCCTCTCTCGCTGCCAATTTTCCCCTTCTTTGGTTCCCAGGGACCTATGTGGGAACAATAGATGTACAATTAACGTGGGCCAGGCACGGGAGAGCAAGCGTTTGATGTTCCTGTTGAGTGGCCTCCTTGCTGAGGGTAGGAGAGCAATGTTTGGCAGGCTTCACTGTGTGTTTTCCTTCTTTCTGAAGCATATTAGCTCCCAGATTATTAAAATTCAGGCCATAAATAAGCTGATGGCAGCTGCAATATGCCAGAAATAATGTTTACAAAGCCAAGGCCCTCATTATCTCCCCAAGGCCTAAAGTAGGAAGACAAGGAGTGGGAGGAGAAAAAAAATGCTTTTAGCTTCCTTCATGCTCACCTTTATTCTGCTCTTCTTCACTCTCATTCGCAGATGATACCACAGAGATTGGACTGATTACTCACAACAATGAGGACGCCTATAGGAAGAAGGAGAGGGACCTATTCATACGGCGTCAAGACAATAACCTCCCTAAATCCATCCCGAAATGTTGAGAAGATAATTTTGGATTTTAGGAAGACCAAAACTGTTCAGCCACCAGTTTGCATCAATTATGTCCCTGTTGAAATAGTGAATAACATCAGATTCTTAGGCATTCAGATCTCTCCTGGTCTCTAAACATCAGTTGAGTTGTCAAAAAGGCACAACAGAGACGCTACTTTACAGATACTTTCTGCGATGCCTTAAAAAAATATGGAATGTCTACAAAAACCCTGGTCAATTTCTATCAGGCAACCAGAGAAAGCATCCTTACTGGAAGCATACTGGTGTGGTTTGGCAACCTGACTCAACAAGACCACAAACAACTGAGGAAGCCATTTGAAAACAGCTTCGAAAAATCAGGAACATCACTGCCACAGATTCAGGACATTTACATGCATACCTTCTGCTGCAGAAGGAAGGGCCTAAGTGGACAAGGACATCAGCCACCCAGCACACATGGACACATAGACTACTGAACAGCAAGCACTTTAAATAACACAGGGATTTATTTCTTATTGTAGAATTTCTCCTTCTTATTATTGTTGTCTCTTATTTACTCATCTTATATATCAGCCGGGTCTCATGGGAAGGCTTATAAATAGCATGACATTACACGGGCATTCTGCGTGTCACAAGGACGCATTTTAGCCTTTTAGCGTATCATTTGTACGCCATGCAACAAAACTACGGCAACTACGGAAGTTGGTTTAGGCAGTGGTTCCCAAAACTTTTCTGCAGGGCCGCCTTTTTGTAGATAAAAAATATATTTTCAAACCACTGGTCTAGGGCAACAAAACCACTCACTTAGGTTTAGGGAAAACGTCATGGTTGGGCTTAAAATAAGTACAGTATGTGAACTAGGTAAAATACGTACAGAAACAATGTTGCATACGTACGGAAAACATGTCACAAACGTCACTTACGTAACTGAAAAAACAAAACACCGGTCACCTGGTCGAAAGTTCTGTGTTTGTTGGACCCATCCCCTCCCCTACCACCCACTATAAGTGGTCTTTCTCTCTCGAGTGTTTACATTGCAGTCAGTACAGACTACATGGCTTACAAATGACACACCAAGAAATGTGTTCTTATTGCATGCTATAGCCCATTATTGTGGTATACATACGTCTTTTCGTGCGAACAAGCTGTATAGCATTTTAAGGGATGAGAGAGCCAGGACAGATGCATTTCATTGCATTTGAATGTACAACTGTATTTTTTTAATGTATATGATAATAAACTCGAACTTGTACTCAAACTTGGAGTTTTAGCGATGAAAAACAAAAAGTAAACGTGTACTTATTCTGCTCTGTACTACCCTATGCATATGTCATGTTGGACATATTCTCATTCGAGGTGTGAAAATGGGATATTTGTAGTTTCCATTTCATCTAGCCATTTGACAATGAGTAGAGACTACATCATCCCTGAGAGAGCATGCAAAATTCACATAGGCCCTAGCTAATACTGACCATAGTGTACCAAATCAGGTTATCAAATTCAGTACAAATCAAAATTGACAACATCATTGTCTGCAAAAATAGTAGATAAAATGGCATAGAGATTAACAGTAAAAAACTATATTTGGAAATTACTAAAAAAGTGTACTCCCATTTTATTTTGGACAACTAAAGAACTGACTTTCCTGCTACCTGTCCTCAATTTCCCTCATCAGACTCAGGCTCTGTTCGGCTCATATATATATTGTCGATCCATGAATTGGTTTAGGTTGGCTGCCGTGGCAACCAGGGAAGTGAGCAGCAGCATTTACATGGCAATGGAGGCCAAGTTCATAGGAGCTCTGCATATCACAGGTTCAAGTGACACTTCCACAAACACACACTTTTGTGGTTCATTAATTTAGCTTTATGTGATTCCAGACAAAAGATAAGAAAGATAATTCACAACTCTGTTTTACACACTGCTATATGAACCTAGCTTCAGAAATACAAAGTCACATGTAATGGGTATACATGTTAAAGTATTCATTTAAATCAACAGTAATCTAGCAGCTCTTCTTTGATGGTGATGTGTACCATGGCTTGAGCTGCTGCAACAGTGTGAAGATGCAATTTGGGCCACACCGAAAACACAATGACTGTATGTGTGTGTGTATCATCAATAAGCACAAACACACATACACACAAACTAGTACCGAACACACTCACCTACACTTGCACGTACACAAATCAAGAAACAAACATAATGCATACACTTTTGACACAGTGGTGGCAGGTGCTAAATTTAGTTGTAAAGTCAGTGTCTTTGATCAGTGGGACTGCTGATGGAGGCCGATGAAGGTTTGTCATAAAAGATGAGGGGAGAGGACAGACAGCGTGTCACATAAAAGCTTTTTGCTTTGTTGGGAAAAAGTGAATATTGAAGTGTGAAGTAATGAGGACGGTGTTCGGTCTTCTCAGGCAAAGCGAACGTGAATCCGCACAGATGCTCACACACACAATGTCACATTCACACACACACACAGGAACCAACAGTGATTTGGGTGATCCACTGAATGAGCAACCTTATCTTCATACTAAAAATGTTGATTCCGCACTAATTTACTTTTCCAAATACATTTTGGAGAAAGACATTGTCGCTTCGATTACGTTTGGATTTTTTTACACAACATTCCTATACCTCAGAGAAGACATAGCAGGGAGGTCAAAGGTCGACTGGGTGTCCAAAGCACTGGAGACTGAGGTGACATCATATAATTGATTCATGACGAAATTCAAACGGGATCAAAAAAATATTTGTCTCTCGCCGTTGACCACCGTTGTTATTTTTTCCAAAATAAGGTCCCATGGGGTCCACCGGAAGGGAAGGGACTTTTCCTCTATATAAAGATTTGGTGTTGCCAGTTTGCAGTTAAAAACTGTAATCCAAGTGGCAATGTGCCCTATGAAACATACTTGTGTAGCAAATTATTTGTATATGAATGTAATGTTTGAGAGACGGGGCTCCGTTAAGATACCTTCTCCATTGTACATCCAGACATGTACAATGCCAACCAGTGATGACAAAGAGGAGAGGGATTACTTTTTTCAAAATATGATTTTAAAAACTCACCAAAGCACATAAATAGTTGAATTTCATGGATGGAAGTGGAAGGAGTGTTTGTCTTCCTTTTCTTCTGCTGTGGTCCGTGTCTTCAAGTGTGTCTAAGACTTTCCATTTGGCTGTCACTTTAGATCTGCTTCTCATCTTCTAAGAACTCATCTACTCCTCTTGGCAGCTAATGGAAGTGGTGTGGAGGTGTGGCACTGAGATGGCATAAAGGCAGGGGTGGCCATATTGTCAGCATGGAGGAGTAGTTTCCAGTAATGGCTCTAAATTAGGGGAGCAATTTAGGTCACAAAGTTATTCAAGTCTCTGAGCACGCAAACAATTACATTTGTGCATCAAATGGCAGCCAGTCACAGAAGGGTTTAGCTGCCCTGACAAGGTTTTCTTGCTTATGTCAGTCGTTAGTAAGGAAGCAGAGAGATAAAGCCTGTAAAACAAACAAACTCCATAAACATGTTTCAGCACCAAAGAGTGGTGAAATTTATCGGTGGCGCCTAAACAAATTGGCAAAATGGAAAAACTTCAATATGCTCTGCATAGGATTTAATGAAACGGATACTACTCATGGAATTGCTGCCAGCTGCAGAACGCCATTTGCAGCTGAGAGGGAAAGAGAGAGAGGGGATAAATCAGAAGTCAAATGCCAATACGCCATCGGCCAAATCTCTCAACCTGATGAAACACAAGAATAATCAGATTTGGAGACGCTTTTTGGGAGTGGAAGTTCTGGGGGGAGTGGGAGTGTTGGGTGATGATATGAGCGGAACGGACAGAACAAGGAGGGCTTTTTTCCTGACTGACTGACAGTCCCAAACAAGGCTGCTCTCTTAAGGAGGAGGGGGTCTCGTCCCCAGACATGATCCCAGCAGCTTGAAGCAAAAACACAGAGCAGATAAAACGTTCTTTGTGGGGGACTGAGGATGCATTGGTTGATTTGTGGGTCAGATAAGGGGAGAGAAATTGAGAGGTTGACAGATTAATTAGTCCTGTTATATAATGTTTTAATGTGCTTCTTTGTTTTGTTTTTTCTTCCCCAAGGTCACCTGAATGTGTGCACATTTCTTCTTCTGTGGTACTTTTATTCACATGCATGACTATAGTTTTTTTTAATGTATATTCGTGTGTGTGCCTGCTAACACACATGTGCAGTCTGTATACGGTTGTCCATGGTGACAAACGTGTGTATCTGTGTTGCCTGTCGCAGGTATTTCATCACCTTGTTCATCAGCTAACACAGACGTAGACAGAAAAGCCTGAAAACAACAAGCAACACAGCTCCTTCCCTGTCAAGCCGAACACGAGACGCCATCGGCTGTCGTTGCATTTGCACACTTATCACACACTTGCCATCACTTGGTTCAGCTGCTGACTGTTTGCATGCGTTTTTGCAATGACATGCATTTATCTGTAAAGACTTAATGAAACGTGAGATTCCTCCTGAACGGGGTATGTAATAGTTTAGGACATGATTCATCCATCACAGGCAGAGCATGTTTAGACAGGAGAGTTTGTTACACCAGTCATAATATTCTGTGAACGCACCACAGTCGTGCAAATGATCATGCAATATCTGTCATAATTAACCAGCAAATATTTTCCAGTTCAAATAAAAAGCCGCAATAAAAAAAAGCAAAGCAAGCTCACACAGAAACTTTGAGCTGTATACAGTTGGTTATGTCTATCACAATACTTGTTCTATGTAATCTCACATATGTAAAACTCTCCATAAGATCTTCCCTTCTACCAAACATTTTAGTGTTTACTGGAATAAACTTGTTTACATCTGCTCAATTTCATTGGCAAGAACAAACCCCCCACCAACTCTATATTACCTTCATACAGTGACGAAACTTCCCCCCAAAAAGACCAAATATATTAACCTATACATTAACATAATGAATGCTTTTTTTAAATCAAGCATATTTTATATTAAGCAGACTTACATGAAGTGTCTGCAAACATGTATTTGAATAAATAATACATATAAATATTAAAAAAAAATATAGTGGTATGTATGTATACTGTATGTATGTATGTATCTATCTATCTATCTATCTATTTATCTATCTATCTATCTATCTATCTATGAACTACTTTATGATGCCAAAAGAGTTATTCCACTTCTCTTTAAAATAATTATTTCCAACAAAACATTTTAAAACTTATATTTTCTGGGTTAATTATGAACTATATTGTTGACCAGATGTGAGCATAAACACTGTCACATCATGTTTCCAACTTTTTTGCTATTGTTCTGAATAATTAATACTTTTTTTTTTTTTATCAATTGACTTTTATATATATTTTTTTCTTGTATGTTTCCCTGGAGTTATTCTTCTTATTGCTGAAGTTGAAGTGAAAGCTGTTACACCTCATCTTCTGATAGCTTTGCAGTGATTGTTATTCTGACTGGCCCTGATGTTATTTCTACTGGAAACGAGCCCTCCATTTAAATCCGTGATAATGCAAACACCCTGTCCACACAGTGACAATGTCAAACTGTTGGAGGGAGCTTTCTTTTCACTTGATGTTGTTTGTATGACTCTTACTGATCCATACTACTCAGCTCTCAGCAGTAGCAGTGCAGAGAGAGGGCGGAGGACAGCAGGAGGCTACTGTAACCTGGAAAACAACCTGGTATGTCTGCAATGAGGAAACACAGTGGGCTGGATGATTATCTTGTCTTTTTTGCAGGAGATCTTTGATGTTGTATATGTTATGTTGGTGTGTGAGTGTGTGTCTGTGTGTGCGTGTATGCGTGTGTGTGTGTGTGTGTGTGTGAGCCATACAGTAAGCTGCAGCAGCGTCATGTAGGCAGCACGCACACAGCACTGTGTCTCCATGGAGCAGAGACAGAAACAGACAGAGAGAGAGAGAGACAGCAGGCCTGAACCCGATAGAGTAAGAACATTTACACTTTAACACCTTAACTTTAATGCAGGACAGCAGGCGTGTATTCTTAATTTCATTTTTTTATGCCTTATCAAAAATAACCTCTTTAATAACCTGGATATTCACAAGTGATTTGTTGTCTGAACGCGACTGCAATAAACAGGCCTTTTGTATCGTTATTCACTAATAATTCAACTTTAAACGCATTCTGAAATGCATGAAATGTATTTTTATATTTAGCCTAATTTTGAACTACACGTGTGGCCTGTAATAGGAGTAACACATTTAGTTTCGTTGACGTTGAACATTCATATATTTTCAAGGAAGAAATCCAAAACAAGAAAATGTACAGTATATCACCTACTTTTTATAATTATTTTTATTTGACTGAAAAAAAATGTTGCATGTAAAGGAAGTTCAGTGCTGAATATAAATCTTTTCAAATTAAGATATAAATGTGAGAATACGTTAAAGTTTTTCTAAATTACTGTAGGCCTATCTATTATTATTTTATGTCGACATTTATATTTTTTTTAATGATTTGGCCTTGTTGGTATAATGTTTTAAATTATTATTATTAATATTATTAATAATATTATTATATAGGATACAGTAGCCTAGCCTGTCAAAATATGAGTGAAAGTGTCCTGCAGTTCCCTAGCGCCATGCAGTGGCGGGCAAATATTTCCGTTTCGGTCTCCAGCGCCATGCAGAAGTGATTTATGCTCACTTTGTGAGATCCTTTTATACAAGCCGAGGTATGATTCCCTTTTTTTCCACTTAAACTCCATTTATAACCCTAAAAATATTTATATGTCCAATTCTATATCAAATAAAATGTGTTTTTTCTTTATTATTATTCATTTGAATTGTCAGACAATTATAAAATATAAAGGACATGGATCTTGTCAAAAGCAAAATGAACATTTTGTTTGAGTCAAACTTTGATGTGAAGAATCAAAAGCGTTTTAGCACAAAATCCGTTTGAGGAGTTAAAAGCCTAACAGCCTAATTGGGTCTATCAAGTCAAATTGATACAATAACATCCCTTTGGCGCGGTTCAAAGATTGCCTAAAGAAAACTGTCACACTTTTAGGCCTTTTTTTTTTTGGTCTAATGACCCCTGCAATTTTCCTCCACCCGGACTCATTTGCCGGCGAGGGGAGGAAATATTGCATGTGAGGATGTGAGGATGGTTTTTCTTTGAAACAGTTTGTGCAGGTCGCTCCTGAGGGGAGTTTGAAAACATGTCAGCTCTAATTAGCGCTCCAGACATCACGCACGAGTCCAGGGCCTGTTTGGGATTTTGACAACACGATATATAGATTTTAAAAAATATATATACAAAATAAAGAGTGGATAGTTTCTTAACACGATTTCTAACGTTATTTTACAAGATTGTTTTTTTTTTCTTTATTTCGCATTTTCTTTATTTCAGTGATACATTTGGAATTGTTATTGAATAATATTAAAATGTTTTTATTGTATTCAAATATTAGAATGTCCTGCCTAAATTTCTACTCCTAAAGATTATCTGAATTTATTATAAATCTCCTAAAACACAATAAAATATTTGACACAATTTAACACGGTAAAAACGAGAACAAAATAACGAAGTTAAGTTAAATTAAATATTTCCCCCGCTGAAGAGAGAGCAGAGCAGCGTTACTCTTTATTTCTGCCTTATTTGCAGGTATGTCTTTCTTTTTATCTGTCTTGAAAACCATTTCACACATGCTTGGCCCCCAGTAAAATATCATCAAAATTATTCTCAATATTATTATTCATCAACATTATTTATAATTAAAAAAACTTCTAAAAAAAATCATCTAAAAAGCAGGTCTGGTATTATATATATATAAAAACAGTTGTCTAATTAATATGGAGGACGTTTTAACAGTTCATTCCCAGCAAAACAAATTAATTCAATACCAGCTATATATCTAGTTTAGAATAAATATAAATAAATAATAAAAATCCATGATTTCTGCTCTATTTTTCTTGTTCACGCCCACGCAAAATGATACAATAAAAAAAGGAATATGCGTCATGGCCATTTCACTCCCATTACATCAGTGATGATACCAGTATCATAGCAATCATTTACCCCAGTTGCCTATTAATCACCTTCCATTAGTGTCTTTTACCGGCCTTTCAGAGGGGATCCAGTCCATGTTTCAGGATAAATGAGTCATCAAGCCAAACCGCAAAAATACAATAACTAGCTGCCTTTTGTTTCCAGTGTGTGTTTCTCCATTTGGTGTTCAGGACGCATCGATTCAAATATGTTTTTCCCACCACCAGGATTGGACACGGGACGGTGTCCCACGGGATGCCGGAGGTCTGGAGGTTTGGAGTGGGCAGAGGGAAGGAAAGGAGAGATGGAGACTCATGTGCAACACTTTAAAAGAAGAAGGGAGGGTTCTCCATCTTGCTTTGTCAGACAGGGGGCCTGCATGCTGACATGGGGAAACATCTGCTGCTGCGTCCAAAATACAGACTGATGACTCAAATTATATGCTGTCAGAGGGTCTGCCAGTTTAGAGGATGGAGAGACCGCATCCCGTCGACCCCCTAGCCCAAAAGGTCTATATGGGCTCAAAAACACGCAAAATGTCAGCTTCCACCAATCTGGTGTAACACCGAAATCTGTGACCAAAGATGTGTGGCCAGCAACACATGAGGTCACCATCTCTGATGGCTGTGGTCAGAAAATGTGACCCCACTGTACCTGCATAATAAATGAGACAAATACATGACAGAAAACACACAAAACATAATTGTTGAAAAACATAAATGTATTTGAATATTTTTAATTTAAAGATATATTCACAAAACTCTAGAAGAAAAGTAAAAGATAGGTAGTGGGGTCACTTTCATGATGTCAGCCATCAGAAACTGTGGCCCCAATGTACCTGCATAATAAATTAGGCAAATACATGACAGAAAACACACAAAACAAAATTGTTAAAAAACATAAATAATATTTTTAATTTAAAGATATATTCACAAAATTCTAAAAGCAAAGTAACAGATAGGTACAGTGGGGTCCCTTTCTGATGTCAGCCATCAGTAATGATGACCTCGTGTGTTGCTGGCTCTCAGATATTGGTGGTCACAGATTTCAGTGTAACACCGGCACATCAGGGTGTTTAGTCTGTAAAGGTCAAAAGATAAACTGGCATTCATTCACCCCAAGTTGATCCACACATGTCAGAGTGCACCTCACCTTGCGTGCTCGCTGGATGACCACAACGAAACACACATATCAGCAGGGACTGTTTGTTGTCTGCCTCTAATAATCAGCCTCTCTGCCATTTGATCTGGCAGCTGAGAAGTCTGTCTCTGTCTGCTGCATGTTCCTTGTTGTGTTGGTCCACTTGAGTGAAAATGGAATTTTTAGGGGCACGTTTCACCTCTTGGTTTACTCCGCAACAGCAGCTCGCTGATGCTTTTATGATTAGGACGACTAAATTAGAACCAGAGGAAGCAAAGCAGCAGAAAGACAGACAGACAGAGCGGCCAAGCGAGGATCACTTCTGCCTGCTACCTTTTCTAGTATTGATACAGAGAGCCAATAAAACCCCTCGCCTCAAAAAGATGAATGTTGTCATTGTTATTGCAACCATAATCGCCATGCACAGCGCTCGTGGCACGAGGAAGCACACCGTTCCTTCACTTGTTATGATCATCAAGGCAGACAGGCACAACATTGGGGCCTAAGAATGTTTCATCAAATTTCTCCACCATAATAGTGTTGATTTCCATGCAATTGTGGAATCCTCAAAGAGGAGCTGAAAAGCAGAGAAAGGGAAGAACGTGTGCTTATGTTCTCGGTTTCAGTCATGCCAGTAAGCTGATTTATCTTACCATAAGAGGCAGATCTTGAGAATATGCAAGGGGAGAGAGCTAATGGATCATTATTATGTGTTCCTCACTCCCCTATCTTTCTAATGACTGCAGGGCTTCGCGATTCTGGCTTTGATTTGGAGCCCATTCTCCAATGTGACTTGAGTGGACTAGCTGAGCTAAGACACAATTTTCAGGAGATTGCAGAGTAAGTGCCTCTGGCAAGACCTTTTTATTTATATGGCACTTGACTTTCTCTATCTCTCGGGAGAAAGAGAGCAAGAAGGGGAGAGAAAGAGAGCTTTTCTAACTATTATTGATTGGGTTTTAAAGGATGAAAACCACTATGGGATGCAGGTCAAAACAAATATTAATAGTAAAAGCAGTTTGCAATAATGTCTTTAGAGATCCTCTAAAAGAAGAAAGTTTATAGTGAGTGTGGTGTTTATAGTCTGGTGACTGAATATGTTCAGTTTCTTCCCTGAAAATACCCTAGTATCAAATCAACATAATGATCCGGTGCTTCTGCTATTTTTAATGATGCTCAATTAGTTGACATATCAGAATCAGTTTTTATTTGCCAAGTACAAACAGTACATACAAGGAATTTAACTCTGGTTTTATGCGTCTCTTTAAGTGTACTCACACAGAAATAGAAATGAAAACAGCTAGGTACAAGGACAACAAAGCTGGACAAATAAGGTGAGGGATAGACCGGATTGTTATGTAGACACGTAGTGAAAAAATATGTATAAGTATAAATATATAAATATATAAATATATAGCACCAACAGCCAACAATAAAATAAGAATAAAATAAAAATGTGTTCTTTAAGTGTAAACAATACAAATAGCACAAATAAATAAATACTGGATGGATGTTTATGTACAATATGTACATGTATACATGTCTATATATACTGTATATATATAGCATTTATATTGACAGTGACAGATGATATGCACATATTTAAAAAAAAGTTAGTGCATTAAAGACTTGTAATTATAACAGCAGCAGTGGATAATGGAATTATGATTATATGTATGGCAGAAGTACATAAATTATTATCCTCTTACAGATGCTATTTATAGTCTATTTACTCCCCTAAATTTTAAGAGGAAAAAACAACAAAAACGTGTCAAAGTTGACTGACAGCCTTCTGTCTGAAGAGCTTACAGAGATTTGGTGGATTTTGTTTCACAGTCACTGAGGTGTTTGTGTGTTTGTCCCTAAAGACTCAAAGTTCAGGGGTTTTATTTTGCGGACAACACACACTTTGAATTACGTTGTATTGTCTCCATTCATAAATATTGCTCTCATAACCATTAATATATATAGCTATTTATAGGTCTGCCCACATGTGTCTTTCTTGTTTATGTCCTAAATGCTGACAGAGTGCATTCAAAGATTATTAATTCATTTGATTGGTCACAAGTTCATTAAAAATGGATAAATAAAAGTGGTAAAATTAATGTTATATTGAAGCTGCAGTCATAAGTGTAGCATATGAACTATTCTAATATGCAAATGCTTGGTTCATCTGTTGACTAACAACTCTCCCTTGTGGGCATGGAGGACATTGCATGAGAAAGGGGAAAAAAAAGTTTGCACCTTCACCTTTTGTCTTCATTTCAAACAGCAAGCTGCATCTCCCCCTCAAGTTCCAGCTCAGCTTTTCACCTGTAGTTACAAAGAAAACATTAGAAAATATACTGATTTAATGTGTCATCTCCAAATAGAACAACATATAATACATTGCTTATTTATATTTTAATTTAAATAGTAGGCGTTAAACTACAGCAGTGTAGAAAAAGCTGTGAGAACATCTGTAAAACACTTTGAAAAGTGCAGGGAACATTACATCATTATACTTTTGTAATTTAAGAAATAATGATTAAATGCAATAATAAGCTACTGTACAGATGAACAATAGGCTGTTGCATATCAAAACACTGCAGTTGCTAGGTGACACAAACAGGAGTGTATAATTACCTGCGTGAGTGGCAGTTTTCCATCAGTGTGAGTTGCATTGAAATTCACTGTGATTCAACCACAGGTGTGCCGCTGGTGGGTGTTTTGCAGCCGGAAACATGTCTCGGCCAATCAAGGCGGCATACTGGAACCTCCTCTCAATAATTAGATCAAATAATTAATTAAACAATGAGCCTGGAGAGGCTGTGTTTTACATCTCAGAGGCGTTGATAGGCCTCATCAGGATGCCAAGCGGGGGGTTGAAGTGTGCCATGGCTTATTGGTTTGAAGAATCAGCAGAAATGTGATTTAGTATTGAGAAAGATATGAGAACAATGTTTTATTATGAATCATATTTTATTCTGAAAACAAGAAGAGAATGTAGAGATTTTGTTTTAGCATATAAATATGTATGTCTTGGAAGTAAAAGCAGTGCTTTGACATGCCAACAATGTGCTGATCGATGATGAACAGCTGTTACAAGCTCACAGTTGAGCATCTACGACTGTCAGCTTTCTAATAGACTTGTGTGGAAAATATGACGGCGCCAAATAAATCACATGGCTAAATATGCCAAACCACACCCACCCACACACACATCAGCTTGCTGCTTGTTTTAAGGACAGGCTTGTTTCACTGCCATCTAAGGACAAGCTTACCGCTCAATTAGGTTTAATACAGTAATCAACAACCAAAAGACAAGCTTGCATTGTTTAAACTTTACAGTGCAGACCTCGCGTTGTTTCTGCACCTTTTAATAAGAGTAATCATGAAGGTAATCACCTCAAAATCCTTTAAGTGCTGGGTATCAGCAGCAGACAGGCACCAGACAAATGATCTTATATGTATGCAGTGTAAAGCACAACAAGTCCCATTTGAACTCTACTCGGCTAATTCAAAATCTAATTGGAGCTTTGTTAGTTAATTATTGGAGGTGAACATTTATTAAATAATGTAATGAGACAGTGAAGAATCTGTGTGAGATTCTTAGTTCCCTTACAAAAAAGAAGAATAGTTCAAGTATATTCCCCAAGTATACTTTATGTAATAAGTATACTGATATCGATACTTTTAAGTACACTATTTCAATACTTGGGACTAAATTGGCCCCCTTTTTAGTTTATAAAAGTATACTTTAAATGTAAGTGTAGTAAACTTAGTAGTTTACATCCAAGTTGTATTTTGTACTGCAACTATAATATGAACTATACTACAAGTGAACTTATAGGTATACTGTTTATTAGTTATATACTTGTAGCCCACTTTTTAGTTTACGAAAATACACTTTACAAGTTTTCTTTAAGTTAACTTATAGTACTTAGCCAAACTTATACTTTTCTGTACTTTTCAGGATAAGCCAAGCATACTTGGACTCTTCTGTACACTTGCCTAGTACACTTAGACTTTTGTGTATGCTTGTTGGTATAAGCCGAGTATACTTAGGTACAATTTTGTTAAGTATATCTCTGATAAGTACATAAAAAGTAAACTGAAAGCATACTCTCTTATTTTAAGTTTAAAAGAACTATACTAATATAACTTATTTTTTAAGTAAGGGTTTGCAAGCAGGGGATCCAGTGCACTTCAGACCAATAGACTCCTTAATGGAATGATTCCCAAAGTGGGGTCTGGGGTGGCGCTCTGCCAGGGGGTCCGCAAAAGTAATTTGCTATAAATTGTGCTGTATCATTAAAAAGTACATATCTACAGGTGCAGACAATTTGCACAAATAAAACAAGCATATTGTGTCCAGGAATGAGCCCTAACACCCGGAAATTAGTTAGCATTTTAGCACTTCTGGTTCCCTCATCTGGAAGTCAATGGGTTTTTAGTTAGATGCCTGAAATAAGTCAGTAAATATCCCACTCATCGATTTTGAAGCCTTTACATGTCTTTAAAAAAAGCGGTTGCTGACAAGTGGCTAAATGAGACTACTAAACGCCATCACACCGACTCGTCCACCTTTACAGCCTCGTTGTGTATACTTGCGCTCATGTGACCATTGTGTAGTTCGTTTATAGCCTAACGTCAGCTTTTTACTTCTGGCGATTGCATTTATGCTTTAAAAATCATAAAAATGGTGTTCATTTGTGAAGATTATCCTGCTGAACAAAATGTATCATAAATGTTTGTTTGCCACAGAGTTTTTTTTCTGCAATAACCCAAAACCCAATGGAAAAATCCCATTGGCGTTTTGTCGAGAAAACCAGAGCGACTTTTGGGTTGGCCTAAAACAATACGTCATCCCTGTAGCACTCTATAGAAACTCTGACAGGATTGTGACACATCACGTCAATCTGTCATGAATCAGTCACTTCACTGAGGGCGCAACGAACTGTTCCTGCTGCTTAGTTTAGCTTAGCTTATTAGCCAGCTAGCTAGCTGGGGAGCATGGAGAAATATTTGAGTCAGTCCACATCGTCAAGTGACGCAAAGCCGAAACTAGCTCAATTGAAAAAATATGACGACAGTATATCGTGTTTGATTTTATTGAAAACAGCGACAGGAGACCAAAATGCGTCTTCAGGTGTGATCGAATGAAGCCATGAATCCAGCCAAGGTAAAGCGACATCCGATTACATATCACCCTGCATATCAGGGCAAGACATAGTGGTATTAACATGATTCAAATTGAAAGGTATTTCTGTTTATACTATCCAACAGGTCTGAAGTATGAGTAGAATACAAATAGGTCCAATGGCATTTAAAAAGAACATGTTCTCCCCTGTAAGGGGCCCCGGGCCCCTGCCTTAATGCATATCTGTGCCACTGATTACAATTCAATAAGTGCAGTTGGTAAATAATGAGAACATGAAGCACATGTTTAGCTACATTGAGAAACCTGATTCACAAACTCCCAGTCCCCATCCTTGGTTTTCTTCTAGGTCTACACCCCCCACTCAGCCTTCCTGGACTGCTTGTGGCAAACAGTCATCAAGGGGATTAATGTCCTTCAAACTTTTATATCCGACATAAATGACAGATTGTTTTCTCTCTTGCGTTTTGATGTTTGCAAGCGAGGGCCCGCTTTGAAGTCGGCAGAGCTTTTATCTCCCTCTATTTACATTGGCTAAAGTGTTAAGTGGACTTCTCGTTGGGCTTGAAGGATGTAATACCCTGCAATGAGAGATTTACAGGAAGGGGGAATCGCAAACTCCGTGTGCTCCTTTCGGCGGCCCCCTTTCTAACAAAAACTATTTATGCAAATGCAGACGCCGTGGACGGAAAGCACTCCCAGACAAAATCAGATGTTTCCAAACAGGCTGCCGTGCTGAGTTGGCAGATGTTCTGTCGCTGCAGCAGGCACCCTTTAAACAAAAGCTGCTGATGGCTCTCTGCGTTGAGTGTAAGCTGCGCCCAAGAGCTGCATTTCCTTGGAGCCATCTGGAAGAGCTGGCCTCAAACAGGAGCACTGGGGAAGTGAGGGCACTGATTGAAACGAATACTAATGACCTAAAAAACAGCGACTGACCTCCTCTATTTATGTTAGGGGGAAGATTTGCACATTTCCTGTCAAAATATAGACAGACAGTGGTACGGTTCAGCCCGTTGTCATTCCCAGGGCGTCAAATACCGATGCTTTGTCACGGCCGTCGGCGTTAGATAACGACGCTTAAGGCCCCCTTTAGCGTCAGTATGAGGCGCACAAAGCTTTCCATTATCTGCAACGTAAACCCATCCGTGTCAATATTAAACACTCAGCGACTGAAGTGACGTAGCTTTAAGTGCAAAAAAAGAGAAACCAGGCGGGCAGGAGTGGAGGTGGATGGGCCCAACAAACACAAGGCTTTCATCCAGGAGACCGCTGTTCGTGTCCGTGCATCACGTTACAACCAACTGTTCATTCATGTCCCGTGTTCACAACGTTTGGTGTCATTTTCACTGTACAAATGTAGTCATTTTAAGCCCAACCATGTGTTTTTTTTCCAAAACCTAACTATAGTGGTTTTGTTGCCTAAACTTAAACAAGTGTTTTTTGTTTAGTTCATAACATTAAGCACGTGTTTACCGCGAGCCAAAAGAGTGACGCCGAGGGATCTGACAAAGCGTCGGTATCTGACAAAGCGTTGGTGTCTGACAAAGCGTCGGGATATGACGAGTTGGGATGAGAATTAGTTGTAAACTGACGTTTTTTTCCGGAAAGAATCAGTTGAGTTTCAGAGACGTAATTTTGTATTGCTCTGTACTCTTGAACAAAATGCTTTCACCTTCTCTACCAGCTGTTGGGCGGGTGGCAAAAGCCTAAAGGCAACCCCTATGCAAACAATAATAATAGAGTCGTTTCACTTGGAGTGAGCAGTTGTGTTTTACATGGGGAGTCAATTTATAATGTCACTATACGGATGTTGACATAAGGATAGAGCAGAGCTGGAACAACTGTCATTTTACACAGTGACTAAACTGGGATCGTTCAGCCTCCGAGAAACACGACACCTCCATCGTAAAATGTATATCATAACATTGTCTGCAAAAATTCAATGTCATATCAAAATGTAATCACCATCAGAAGTAACATAAATAATGAATGCTTTAAAAAAAGACACTTAAATGTACATAAAATGTAACTATAGTGCCACAGGAATATGAGATTTGTGATGCAAACATAATGTTTCTGTTTCATATGAAGCGTCAAGTTGAGAAGTCAAACTTGTGACTCCAAAATCTGACTGGAGTCCACACCTCCCCAAACCAGTTTCCACACAGTTCTCAGTGTGTTTTTGTATCTGCCCCAATAACCCATTTAGCGATCCAAACCTGGTCTCTCACATTAGATGGTGATGACCCTGACCTGAACCACCCACAGTCTGAACCCTCGCTGACCTGGCTGGCATATCAGGGGTCAGGCAGAGATAGGACCTACCACGTTGTATGACCACCCCCCCACCCCATATGACCACTGGCGTGACACACACCAGACAGTGTGTGTGTGTGTGTTGTGCGTCCCTTTCCCTCTCTCTCTCTTTGAAGTTCGGAGAAATCAGCAGTGTTCACCACCATCTACAAAGCAGTGTGAAGCTACAGCCCCCAGCTGCCTCCACTTCAGAGGGAGAGGGCATGTCAAAACAGCACATGGCTCTGCCCTGCCAAAGTCATGCCTGCAAGTGGAGCACTCTCATGGGTCATCTGGAGCGACAGAAACGGCCCTGATCCTTCACACACCTCTGCTCTCTTTCGGGGCGGAGGAGACGGGACGGTCAATTCTGTAAAGATCTGCACTCACGGCAACATTTAAATTATACAAAATGTGTTTTGCGAAGTGACTGAAGTATACCTAATGACGTATTCCTCTCTTCAAATGTAATCATCTGTGAGTCAGGCTTTTATGTTGCTTTGAATTCTGGTCTTTTTTGTGTATGCACTACATCCACTCTTGTAGTAGATCTACTAATGTAATTAGGGCTGGGCAATATGACGATAAATATAGACAAAACCATATAGAAATGTCTATCATATATATATTTTTCTAAATAGTTTCTATCGCGATATAGCCTAGGTCTATATCTGTATTTATGAATCTTTTTTTTCTATAATTTCCACGACTTCTCATTTGTCAAGTATTTTAATTCACACAGAAATAGGCTTGGTTGTTTCATATAGATTATTTATTTGTTGAATTACCAGAAAACATGCTATATCGTGATATATATCGTAATCAAGATATGAAATTTCTGCATAGTTTAATCCATAGGAATGCGTCGTATTTTATAAGATCGTCATATGTTTTGAACATAGACTGTATATAAGAAGTGGACATAGTCCCCGTGTCACCCATTAGTTTGGAGACTGCCGTTTTGAAGCCTCGAGCTCAGGATTTTGGCCGTCATCATATTGTTTTTTTGCAACCAGAAGTGACACGAGAGAGTGGAGCTAAATACAACCGAACGCTGAAATTAGACATTTTTAGGGTTGTGTCTAGAAGGTAACCTGCAACTTGCAAAAACTCGCAAAAACTCACCTGAGACTCGCTGCCCGACAACCTATCCTAAACGTAACTATTCAAGGTCAACGCCTATCTCACAAGACTTTTGCAATTTGTGAAGTATTTTATTCTCATAGGAGCAAAAAAAATAGGCTTTAGCATGTGGTTATTTCATATAGACTATTTATTTATTGAATTACCAGAAAAAAATGCTATATCGTGATGTATATCATCATCAAGATATGAAATGACCCGTATCATGATAGAAAACTTTGACCATATCGCCCCGCCCTAAATATAGTTACTGTAAATTAAACTTGTGGGCATCATCTGTTGAAATATTCTAATTATGAAAATACATTTCTATTACATGTCACTATTCTGTTAAAAGAAGCCATTTTTTTGCGTTCCGTTTTTCCGACAATAAGCCGGACATTTAGCGTTAAGTCAACCTTTTTAGCTCTCTTAAGAGGGCTTTTTTGAACAACCTTGTCGTCTCGCGTGGTGCTCTGTTTGGCAGAAAAGCGACATAAAACGTCATTGACTTCTAATTGTGTTTGCGCTAATGCTATGTCAAGCCAGACCCCGGCCTCCTTTCTCCAGTCTGCAGTCCATTTGGCTGCAGCGATGCACTTGGCAAGCCAGATAACAGGTGAATGGCCATGGCCTAATAGGCCATCTGTGGAAAACACATTGCAGTCAATTAAGAGTCCACTGCCTCCAGTTGTGATGGCCATTAGACCGCCCCACCACGACAAGTGACTCTTCAGCGACCCGCTCCTTTTCATTCACGCTGTCCTCGAGCTGCCCAGTCCCTCAAAAGACTGACTTTTTGTCTTGGTTTTTGTCGTCCACTCGGCCTTTTCTAGGTTCTATTAAAAATGCAGTTTTCCACTCAAGGATTTTATGTGACCCTGATGGTCAAATATAACCTCCTTCACTCCCTCTTTATCGCTGTTGTCCTCACATAGTCCAACTCCCCCACTACACCACACAAAAGCAGCGCAGCTCTTACTTCCCCCTCAAGAGGGCATCCTTTAGAATGATTACATACACACAATAAACTCATTTAGTCCATAACATTTGTTTGGTGAAAGCATTTACTATATTTCATATCTAGTCCTTCACAATGCCCAACCCTTTAACACACACACACACACACACACACACACACACACACACACATACCAGGCAGTTGACTCTCCCATATTTGAGGCTGTCCCTTATTAGGCTAATTTCAAAATCGTGCAACTGAGACGTGACAGTGTGCCTACGGCCTACAAGTTTGTGAAGTCAAACATCAAACATACCGCTGTGGTGTGAAGCTTCCAGTCCTGATGTTTGCGTCATTGTGGATACAGTACAACATTAATGTGGCACTCCTTGTTTTTCAGCTCATTGCCATTTCCTTATCCATTTTGTTGTTTGTTGTTTTAACCATGACCGTTGCCAGGTATCACATGTAGGTGTCGGGAAAGCGATTTTTAATGCGATACATGTCAGCCGACACATGCAAGTGCCAGGAAAGTTTTGTTTTTTTAATGTGATTAATTTACTCCCTTTTGTCTCAGTGCTCTCTAAAGGAATCTAATCAGCTCTTATTTGCATAGGTGGGCCGAACACATCTTATAAAACTAGACTGTCTTGTTGAACAGGACAGACAACAGCTGGGTGATACAGTAGTCACTCTGTCCTTCATTATTTTCAGTTGATCCAAAGGACTTGTCCGTAAACATTGCTCTTCTTCAAAAGGTCACGGTATCGACTCATCTCCACAGCCAACGTCTTACTCACAATAACAGAAGTAAAGCTTGCTTTTATGGCAGAGCCTTAGGTATAATCCCTGTGCATGTTGTAATATGGAAGGTAGATGTGTGAAAACAATGATTCATACCTCCTGACGGCACAGTGTAATAAAGGGCTTCCTTTTCACACCCTGTGTTGCAATATGATTGGTTCAACTGCTCACTGCGTTCACCTCATGTAATCTTTGACCTGCCGTGCTCCAGCTTTTACCGTTTCTAAAAAAGATATACATCATCATATATTTAATTAAGGAAAAATATCAAGAGAAAGAACTCAAAATAAATATTCAACTGACATCTGATCTGTGTGTGTGTTTCTAATACTTTTAATTGGCCTTTTAATATACTGTATGTACTTTGCTTAAGTAGAAGTAGCAATACCTCACTATACTAATACTCCTTTACAAGTAAATTAAAAATGTAAGAGTACAGAAGTATTGTCCATCAAACAAAGTTTAACTACTTCATATTTTTCTGCGTTGTTTAATCTATAGGACTGCATCATATTTTATAAGATCATCATATGTGTTGAACATACATGTAGGCTGAATATAAGAAGTGGACGTAGTAACCGTGATCTCACCCGTTGGTTTGTGGACTGCCGTTTTGAAGCCTCGAGTTCGGGATTCTGGCCGTCGCCATCTTGGTTTTTGTCTGTCGTCATCTTGGTTTTTGACCGCGGCCATTTTGGTTTCTGGTCGTTGCCATATCGTTTTTTTTGCAACCAGAAGTGACATGAGAGGGTGGAGCTAAGTACAACCAAATGCTGAATAAGACATTTTTATGGTTGTGTCTAACCTGCGAAAATTTGCAAACACTCACCCGACGACCTATCCTAAACTTAACTATTCAAGGTCAATGCCTAACATGTTACCTTCCTGCCACGACTCATTTTTAGGCGACCAAAATGTTACAATTAACTCTGATGAACTGAAAACACACTGAAAGCTTTAAAGTTAAAAGACAAAAACACGGACAACTCTCAGACTGGGACAACGCCGTGGTAGCGACCTGTCAATCACAAGGTAGCCACGCCCTAAAGCATACCCTGCTTTATGATCTATTTAACTCTAAATGGGACCATAATTTACTAAATAAACATCATGCTGTATTGAAGAAGACTTGAAACTAGCGATTGAGACCATAAACTCATGTTTATAATGTTTACTAAGATAATAAATCAAGTGAGAAGTAGGCTCATTTTCTCATTGACTTCTATACAATCAGACTTCTTTTTGCAACCAGAGGAGTCGCCCCCTGCTGGCTATTAGGAAGAATGCAAGTTTAAGGCACTTCCGCATTGGCTTCACTTTTCAGACCCGGAGGTTGCCCCACTGGATTTGAAACACATTTTAATCTGAACATTAACTAGAAGCTGTCAGATAAATGTGGCGCAGTAAAAAGTATATTTTGAGTAAATATATTTTGTTACATTTCCCCCGCTGATTATCATTAATGGGTCACCCAAATAAATTGTACCGAAATAAGTCTGTGGTTTACAGTCTTTTGGATTAAAAGAGAACATTGAACACAGTGTCATTTTCAAGAGTTTTAATAATTTACTAAAAAAGAGTGTAAAAGTAACAGATCTCTCCCACTAAAGTGGATCTGTTTGATATTCAAAGTGATGACAGATGTAACAACTTTTTTTGCAAACTTGCCCTCGTCTGTACATGTGTGTACACTTACTTGGCAATTTCAACCTCTTGGCTGTAATTAAATGACTTTTGTACTGTATACTGTATATCAAAAAAAAAAAAAAGCTCACAGCAAAAAAAATACTTTGATATGAATCACTTGAAAGTAAACCAACCAGCATGAAATGTACAGCTTTAAGAAAATAAAAAAACACAGCTGAAAAGTGTATATACAAACATGCTAACAAAGAGCAGACTGAGTGAAGCTGGAGAGACAGGCATTTCTAATAGTTCGCTTGACATCATTTAGGAGAGCCAATGAAATAAAGCATCGTTCTTAAATATTTAATAACCTTGCAATGTTCAAATACCATGGTCTTCTATTGCCTATTTCAAGTTTTTTTAGCAGAAGAGGAACACTTTATAAATATAGAGTATACTGTATCTCCTGCATCAATTAGTTTAACTTAAACTCATTAAATAAAAAGGTAAAATGTTCAGTATCTGTAGAAAATAAAAAAGAAATGATAAATGTTCATACTGTGTCCACTTCTAAAGAGATGGTTGTGTCCATCACCCTTATCATTAAGTGCCTGCTTGGAAGAGGTAATATATATTTATGTATATACACATATATATATATAGATATCAAATTCTATGACATGATATAATTTGTATAAATATGGCATCTTTACAATTGCATTAAAATGACAATTTTTTATTTCAGATCCCAAGACAATTAACAGTCAATTGGGAAAAAAAGGCCTTGTTTCTCATTTTCTTGCTTTAAATATTAAAAATAAGTCTCAATTCTTTGCAAATGTATGTCTTACATTTATAAACAACACTTCTGTCTTTAACTGGTCAAATATTTCCCATCGTGTTCATATCTACAACACTTTGGAAGGTGAGGAAAAAGTGCCGTTATCAAATGCTCCCCCCTTTGGAGTAATCGAGGACCGTTTCAGAGTAAAAGTTTCATCGACCGACTGCAAGTCCCCAAGAAGCTCAACGGTGCGGTTCTATACAAAAAAATGTAAAAGCATCATTGATGTAACAAAGCCATGTGTTTGTGTTGTCATGCCACTTTGCTGGTTGTACAGTATGGAGTTGTGTGGCCCTGCACAGACGTCCCTTTTCACAGGTGAAGGTGTAAAGAGAATCTGGAAATGTCAGACGCTTCTTCGAAATGCCACTAAGAGGTGAAGCCCGAGTGGGACGTAATGCTATTTTGATCGTTGCGATATGTCAATAAAATGGGCATAGTTGGACAGATCCATCCGTTTTCCCCCTCAGAAAGCACCGTAGCTGACACAGGACCAGTCGTGAAGGTACAAACTGTACTGGGTTTGCAGGGTGTCGCGGTTAAGCGAGTGGGAGTTATTGTTCGGAGCGTTTCACTCTTCTTATTAATTACATTCCAGGCATGGGAGAGTCTGACTTGCCCCGTCCTTTTATTGAGCCACTAAATCCACGTCTACCTGAAACAACAGAAGAGCTCTGGTGCTCTCTGGTGCCCAGAAGGAGGAAGCGTAGGCACAGAGGAAGTGAAGTCCCCCTAGAGGTGTCCTTGAAGTCTCACACAGCTGCTAGAGCATGTTCAGGATGGCGTTGTACATTTGGATCAGTACCGCCAAGTGGACGGGCAGGCAGGACTGGCGGTCTTGGGTGGCGGGGGTGCACGTCAGCCAGGAGAGGGCGTTGTACTGCTCCAATACAAACCTGTGTTTGGATGAAAAAGATAGTTTTATCAACAATTTCAGACTTTTTAAAAAAATATTTAAAGGAACAGTTTGTAGCATTTAGAGGGATTTATTGGCAGAAATGGAATATAATAATAATACGTATATTGTCTTTAGTGTATAATCACCTGAAAATAAGGCTTTACTTTAAATTGAGCCATATTTCTACAGTAGCCCAGAGTGGACAAACCAAACACTGGCTCTAGATAATAAGGCCATTTGCATTTTCACGCTTTAGCGCCGTAGTTCTCCTACACGCTTGGCACCCAGGAAAAGTTTCAGTTGGTTGCAATCTGCAACCTCACCGCTAGATGCCGCCAAATCCTACACACTGTACCTTTAAATCATATACAGTGGAAACCGCTTATAGTGAGCACGTCTGTCCGAGATCTTTGTTGATGTGCATCATTTGTCATGCAGATGACCATCTAATTGACATTTGTATATTTATTACATGAATACAAAGTAATGAAATGGAACGCTTTGCTATTTCTTGGCTCGCTGAAAATTCTTGTGCCTTTTCCCTCAACCGAGGATGAGGCATTGCCGCAGTGCAAGCGTGCATGCTGTACGGCGCCCCTTTGCCGGGGCGGCACCTCGCTTGCTCACTCGCTAGCGGCATGGAGGGAGACTGGCACTGGTCTACATGTGTGCCAGAGAGCCAGTTGAGGATCGTAAAAAGTTTCACTTCAGCCGGATATCAGACGATCCATGAGGCAAAGTATCAAGGGAGTAAAGTAAAAAAAACAACGTTTTTTTAAATTAAATTAACATTAGTCTAACGTAGTTTTAAAATGTTTTACCATATGTTGCCATGTAGGAAAATACCCAAAACGAACACTGTAAGCAGACTACTTGATCACTATAAGCCAATTATTTAAACAGCGTTTGTAAAAAGGAATTATTCTGTCCCAAGATTTTAGATCCATAGAAGCGATTAATCAATGTAACCGTGATCACTATAAGCAGTTTCTCCTATATATTTTAAATGTTTATCCGTTATCCATCAATCCACCTTGATTCCCTTAATCATAAAAGTATCCACTGAAATCAGTTTTTCACTCAAAATCACCATTTTGTAGCACATAATGGCACTTGAAAATATTAAATTTCTTATTTTGACAATATCTTTATCATTAATCATTTATTAATGATATGTTTAAATTTAATCAAGACAATTATAACAATAAATAAAAGTTGTAATATTATCTGAAACCACTATTATCATCTCTTATCAGTTATGATGCATAGTATGCAAATAACACGCTGTTCATATTTACTGATAAATAACTTTAACACAAGTACTTGTTGTAAAAGGTGCTAAATGCCAGATTGGGAGCATATCTATTGCCTCCGCAAGGTTCTCAACATGGCGACAGCTGAGCCGATGCTGTTATATTAATGCTCTGGATATCGTATAGAGCACCTTTAACAATGAGATCATTAATATTACTTAATGAAAATGTAACACTTACTTATAAAGAACAGATATTAAATACATAGATTTATATCACCTACTTGAATAAGACCACTGGCCTCAGACTTTGAAGGCTCCGGTCTGTTTTATACTCACCCTTCGGTATCTGCTTTCTGTTCAGCAGATGATAAAGAAATGTGATGGGACGACATGTGTTCTGTATTTACCTGAGCACATCAGAGGTGGTCTTTGAGTCTAAGGGGTGAGGGGTCCTCTTCGTCTTGTCTGACACCAGCTCATCTGTCTGGGCGATGGAGATGTGGTGGTGGAGGGAGGCCTGAAGTAAAGAAACAAAAGGGCATGATGTCAACTGTTGAAGCATGCATCTGCTTGCAGCTGTAAGCATCTGCAATGTTTAATCACGCTATTAAAATAACATCTGCACACATTCTTCTTTCTCTGTGGGGTTTTCTCTCAAATAAAATAAGCTTTATTATTTTTATCACTGGCTTTTGTCTCTCACGCACCAGCCCAGTCTCACAGCAAAGCGTGTAATAGACCCGCCTGGCCATCGGAAGAAAGCTCGTCAGTGTCACGGAAGTCTAACTTCAGAGCTAGTTATGCAGTATATAAAGTGAGAAAGACCACTTATGGTGGGTGGATGGATGGGTCTGACAAACACACACAACCCGTGTTCAAGACCCGTGTTTTGTTTTATAAATTACGGTACGCGTCCACAGCCTCCGTCCTTTCCACGATTCCCATTCATTGTCTATGTAAGCAGCCGTTCAGTGCATTCTGGCGGCGCGATTCGAGAGACGGGGCGTCACGTCGGCCGCTCCTCATTTGATAAAGTCAAGATCTGGGCTACTTTATGCAAATCAGGGGCTTCCGACGCAACTCGCCGCCTCTGGAAACTCCCGAGAAACTTTTAAACTAAGCGTTGTCGATCCAAAATAAGGACAGATTCAGCAACGAAATGTTTTCAGGAACACATTTCGGTGAACTATTTTCAGAATATAAGAGTTTAAGTTTCCAAATGCGTCGCCATGTTGGTTCTGGTTTGAAAGCTGGAAGCAGCAGCGTTCATCCAATCAGGTGCTGAGTGTCTCGTGTTTAGTGGCAGCCCATCAAGCGTCCAATGCTGGGAAGCTAGGCGATCGCTCGTGATAAAAAACGCCCCTGTGGACATGTACTGTTACGTTAGTGACATTTGTGACGTGTCTTCTGTACTGACGTTACGTTGTTCCTGTATGTGTTTTAACTTAGTTTACGTACTTATTTTAAGCTCAACCATGTTGTTTTCCCTTAACCTAACTAAGTGTTTTGTTTTTTTGTCTGAACCTAAATCAGTGGCTTTTTGTTGCCCCCTGCTGGTACCGCACGTTAACACAGGCTTGTAACATTCATGTATCTGCGAGGCAAAACATGATACACACAGCGGTGTTTAGATACCTTGAGGAAGAGTGGACACTGGCTCTCAGCCTGAGGGCAGGAGGCCCAGAACCAGTGAGGAAGTCCATTTGCTTGTGCCGTGGAGACGTAGTAGCCCAGAGCCAGCGGCTGCTGCTTCAGCTCCTCTGGTGGACTGTCCCTGGACATCAAGCGCTCTCCCTGGTTCTATACACACAGGAGAAGGTCAGTTATTAATTACAATCCTTTATTATGATCCTTTCATTTCATTCATCCATCTGCATCTCAAAAATGATGAGCCTTTTCACTGACACTGGGTTGTTCTTCCTTTAACAAGAATAAAAGCAGGTAATTTTCACGGTAATGAAAGCATGAAAAGAGTACAGACCAAACTGGTTACAAAGGTTAATAATATTGCATATTTATGTCGCATTAAAAGAGATTTCCTGCAGATGTACTGTAGTTCAACGATTGCTATAGAACATGCTTATTATTTAGTTTCCCATTTATTGAGCTGTGCTTGAACGCAGAATTACTTTATATCACGTCGGATATTTCTAGGTTAGAGCATGCAATCCTTGAAGAGGACAGTTTAAGTTATATATATTCAGCTCGAGCAACAGCATTTGAGGACACTTTTATTAGCTGATAAGAAGGTTTTTGCATAAGATCGACATACATATTTGCATTTTTTTTGTTTGCCTGCGGGGTCAATTATGACACACACAGCTAACACTTAGTTTAACCTCTACTGTGTTATTGTACAGCTACACGATGTTCCCACAGTTTGTCAGTAACGTATGAAATGTTCCGTAATATAGGTTGTCAACATGTCTCTTCTCCTGTGCCTCCGAGACAAATTCCTATGCATCTATTATACTTGGCAAAACCGTAATTCTGATTTGTGCTTGATAATGTGAAGTGTCGAGTGTCAGTCAGCAAAGACGGCAGAAAAAGAAGTTCCCATGCTTCAAAGTGCAAAATCAAATCTGAACCTGAAGAGGTATGCATTATAGTTCCAATAAAACATTTATTTAATAAACAGTTGTACATAGCAATTAAAAAGCTTATTATATAGTATACAAAATACTCTATAGTTCATATATAATAACCGTTTTGTATAGGTTTTTCAAGGTTGCCAGCAGTTATTATATGTATTTATTTTATTATAAAGTAACACGATCAGGTCTGATCACACCCTGTACTTCTCTTCCTTCCTGTGCAGAGTCAGAGCAGAGTCTTCAAAAACAATGTTTAAGTAGTAATGTGTACTGTAAATATGCTTTTTTTCACATGTAAGGCCGTGACAGTGTTTTCCGTTGTGAGAGGGTGTCGTTTGCTACAGCTCGAGCCGCTGTAGGATGAATTCTTTCTGCTGACTCACCTTGGCGTGCTGGAAATGTGATCCCATTCCCATCCCGGACGGAGAGCCCGGCGAGGGCACGGGAGAGGTGTTGGGGGAAGGGTGGAGGTTCCCTGTGATCAGCATCATGTCGTGGCCAATGTCGTTCTCCAGCTCATCGGGAAAGGGCAGATCGAACATGTCGTCTGAGGAAAAAAAAAAAAAAGAAGAGATAAAAATGATGTCAACACAACAATTTCATCTTTGGTAATTAACAATGACACATCTCCAGTTTGGGGTCATTTCCAAACCAACACAATTAATATTCCAACAAAGTCTTTAGTACAAGGCACAACGGAACTTCATCATGTTTTGCACAAGATATTTGTGACTGTGGGGAGAGATGTTTGAGCACAAAGATGCCACCTGTTGGTGCAAAATAATATATTTAAACCATTTTAAACAAGGGTTTAGTTTATCCAAGTCTCAAGACATTATCAGTAATCTTGTAAATGACCATTGCCAAAAAGACAATATTGCTCAACTGGAAATACAGGCACAAAATAACATCATCACAATGGCTCCATTTGTTAGCAGAACATCTCTCAATGGAACAAATCACTGTAGTCCACAAAAACCAAACACCTGAGCAAGTGAATTAAAAACTCAACTTCCTTTAACTTTTTTCTCTATACTTTTTCTTCGGTTTTGTTTTGTTTTGTTTGTTTTACATATATATACACATTTGTCTTTGTTCTGGAGTGGCAACACCTTGTCTATTAATGCACAAATGGAATAAAATTAGGGCTGTTAATCAATTAAAATATTTAATTGCATGATTGTCCATAGTTAACCTCGATTAATTGCAAATTAATCGCACATTTTTTATCTGTTGGAAATGTATCCTAAAGGGAGATTTGTCAAGTATTTAATACTCTTATCAACATGGGAGTGGGCAAATATGCTGCTTTATGCAAATGTATGTATATATTTATTATTGGAAATCTATTAACAACACCAAACAATGACAAATATTGTCCAGAAACCCTCACAGGTACTGCATTTAGCATTAAAAAATATGCTCAAATCATAACATGGCAAACTGCAGCCCAACAGGCAACAACAGCTGTCAGTGTGTCAGTGTGCTGACTTGATTATGACTTGCCCCAAACTGCATGTAATCATCATAAAGTGGGCATGTCTTTAAAGGGGAGACTCGTGGGTACCCGTGGAACCCATTTCCCTTCACATATCTTGAGGTCAGAGGTCAAGGGACCCCTTTGAAAATGGCCATACCAGCTTTTCCTCGCCAAAATTTTGTATAAATTTGGAGCGTTATTTAACCTCCTTTGCAACAAGCTAGTATGACATGGTTGGTACCAATGGATTCCTCAGGTTTTCAAGTTTCATATGAATTTTATTCTAATTTGCATTAACGCGTTATTATCGCGTTAACTTTGACAGCCCTAATATATATACACATTGTCATTGTTCTGGAGTGGCGACACTTTGTCTGTAAATGCACAAATGGAATAAAATAAATAAATATTAACAGTATGTCTGTTATCCTGCTCGTCGTTGTTACCATTATTGTCCTCAGTGGGGTAGGAGCTGGGTGCCAGCTGGGTGGTGGCAGACGTTGGGAAGACGAGGATGTGTGTACAGGAAGCGTCCTGAGGTGTGTTCAGCTGCGAGGTCTGCAAGTTCAGAGCGGTGCTGCGGCCAAACACTGAGCCCATGGTGACTGCATCTGTACACGGAGAGAGAAACACAGCAGAGGAGACGTGTCTATTTTCACGAGGTTTTGCAAAAAATATTGCGTTTAAATTAGCTGTGAATTATTTCATGTTCTAGCTCATTTAAAGTTTTTCTTATCTGCACAAATATGTAGCACGTTTTTGTACCTAATCTGTGTTTTTACTAATATATTTTGTCACTGTTACTTTCATTTTTGTAAACTAAACAATATAATTCTAGTGTGCTGCAATATCCAATATCATTATCACCATAACCATCACCATCATTATGTCACAGGCTACTAACCAGGCATGATCACAAAGGAGCCCTGTGGCTCCATGGCGACCAGGCAGGCACTGAGGATACTCGGGGAGTCAGCAGCTGAGATCCCACACATACGACAAGCTTCCTTCAGCTGGCGCCCGATTGAATGGAGGGAATGCTCCCCGAGAAGCGAGCTCCAGTCTGAGTGAAAGAGAGAGAGAGCAAGAGTTTGGGAGGTGCATGTACGAGAGAGAAAACAAGATAAAAGCAGGAATATTTAGGATAATAAAAATTATTTTATCATTCTTCAACTAATTTCATCTCTAAACAAAATTCTTGAGGGAAAATAAATAAAATGAGAATTATAAAAAGATAGAACATAAGTGATAGAAAATGTATTAACAATTTAAAAGATGTTTACAAGTATGCGTTTGTACCTGTGTAGGAGTGTATGTACTATAAATAAATATTAGGGAATGGGCCTCATTAGAGAAAAATATCCTAACTGCTTGTCCTATCTTAACTTAAGTTTCAAAATCCCATCTTCCTATTACAGAAGCAATTCCTAAATGTATCTTATCTTATCTTAACTTAAGAAAGACTATACTATAAATTATATAAATTAAAAAAACAAAAATAAACTATACATTTTTTTAATCTGATATGCCTGTGTCTTTGATTAGAATGTACCGGTGAACTAATTGAGATGGCCAAGCTTTAATATCAATGGCTCTATCTTGTCACTGGCTAGCTTGCAATCACGGACAAAAAAGAGACGGGCGTTCAATTTTAGCTGAGATAAGTCGCAGGCACTATCATGTCGGTGGAGGAGAGGAAACCCCACCTTTTCGGGAAGATTTCTTCTTCTCAATTAACCCTCTCCAGAGCCGGACATCAATCAAATTCAAAATAAATCGTCTAGGTGGTCGATATATATATCCATTAATACTATATGGTCCAGGAAATTTAAAGAATTTGAAGCCCCATCTTCAATATTATACAGACCTAATAACAGTACTGCTGCCATTTTTGGCAGTTATTTTGAATTTAGGACAGGGTCTATGTCATCCTAACTTAGGATTCCTAACTTGGAAAAACCCTAAATTAAGTTAGGACAGTTCTGTTAAAGCTAAATTCCTATCTTAAGATAAGATTTTTTTCCTAAATGCTATGTTATGAAACAGGATGTTTCTGTAATACCAAAATATCAGAAATGTCAACCTAAACGGAGATAAGATAGGATTTCAGTCACATGTAATGAGGTTTCTGGTCAGAAGAGATAATGTAAGTCCCATTTCATGCTGAATAAATGGCCGAACTTACTGCTTTGTCTTTGCTTAAAGCAGAAACATGTTTCTAAATGAACTTGTTTATATTTGTCAGTATATGCATTCTGGGAAACAAAGTGATTATAAAGTAATGTTTTATCCACATTAGAATAAAAGAAACAAAATGATACTTTGAACTCTGAACATGACTTGCAAGTAAGTTGTATTCATTAGAGCTCGGTTTCTTCTAAACGGAGGTCACTCACCTTTTAGCTCCCCGTGCCCCAGCCTGCCTAATCGACCAATCACAATCCTCCATGGCAGTGAGGTCATCTGGATGATGCCAATACACCATTCCCACAGCTTCTGTAGTCCCATCTTCCTGGCTGAGACCTTGGGGCGTCGCGCTCTGAGGGGAAAAAAAAACATGAAACGATGAAATACGTAGAGAGAGACCAGAGCGTTATCTCTCACAAACTAAAGCAGAACAATTAAAAACAAAACCACTTCTCCACACCTGTTGGGTACATCGATGTTGATAATGCTGGTCTCCAGGAGCTCCCCCTGCTGGTCGGTGCAGGACACCAGGATCCAGCGCTGGTCATGTGATAAGCAGTATCCAACAAAGAGCACGTTGTATTTGGGAGGGATCTCTGCCCAGATCTCCCCCTGTTCTGGCTGCTTGGGACGAGCCGGACTGAGGATGAAGGGGGGAGTGTACAGCTGCATGGGGCTGGGATGCTGCAGGAGGACATTCAGATTTCAAGAAAGAAAAGTGGATTAATATAGGCAAGTATATTACACTCATTTACAGAGTATAATATGACAAAAGTTGCTTCATTTGCATGCCTACCTCTGGACCCTTAAGTACAGAATTGACGGTGGAAACTGGTCCAAAGCCAGTCAGGGACTTGATGTGGGTTTGTTGGGGCATCAGACGTCTGCATTGGGAGTAACAGGAGAAGGACAGGGAGCGCAGATGCTGCAGGTAGAAATGGCTTTCACCGCTGGCCGGCTGGAGAAGGTACTGGCACGGCACCACCTAAAGTAAGATACATTAAGATGGAAAGAAAAGATGAGTGAATACTGTAGATCAAGAGTGAATTCTGTCCAGTGTAAATCTGTGAGTTTTCCTACCTGTAGCACCAGCGCAGGTCTCATCGACTCAGGCAAAGTCTGCAGCATCTCTGTGTAGCAGCGAAGAAGTCCTAGTAGCCAAATGCTACTGGCCTCCACCTCTTCACCCTCTTCTTCCTCTCCCCCTTCGTTTCTCGCTCCACTGGAGCTAAGAAAAGCATCCACGATGTAAATAACGATAGCTGGTGGGTTGGCGAGGCCGTCCGTTGAGTCGGCCTCAGTGGGGATGCCGATCCTAGACTGCTCAGCAGTGCTGGAAGAGAGCAAGAGAAGAAAGAAGTTGGACTGTAGTTACTATAATAATGTGAAAAATCGCAGTATTTCCGAGATAAAAGTCGTAAATTTAGGAGAAAAAAAGATCTTGGATATTCTCTGAGATTAAAGTGACAAATTTACAAGAAAAAAACTCACAAATTTGCGAGATTATAAGGACATAAATTTACCAGCAAAAAACTCGGAAAACTGAGCAAGGCGTTTTTACTTATGTTCTTTTATGATCATAAGTACTAATATTATAGAAGTTACAGGAAAGTAGAGACAAATGACTTCTATCTTTGACTACGCAAAGGTGTGTGTCTTTTATTTCAGCACAGCTAACGCTAAAAAACAACTTTTGAGAAGACACTGAACACACTGCGTTACCATAGTTACACAATGACACTTGTCTGTGAAGGGAAAACAACACAGCAAAGGAACATAACAAGTTATTGTGTTGAACCATAGATTATGGTGAATTATGTCCTTAGAGTTTGCTGTGGAGAGGGATGTCTAGAGTACCGTGTTTAGTCTGCTGCCCCTGTGACCTGGCCCCGTATAAACAGAGAATGGATGAATGGAGAGTCCGCTACAATACATAATAATAACAATATATTTTGCACTGTGCGGCTCATTTTACCGCAGTGTTTAACGGTGGCATAAGTATGAGGTTGATCCAACCTTGCAAAGTGAAGCGATGTGGTTCCTAAACAAAAGTACCACACTATTTTCCATTAGCACGGTTTTGTACTCAATACTCACACACTATTTTTTTCTCATAAATTTACGACTTTATAATCTCGCAAATTTATGACTTTATAATCTAAGAGAATATCCAATTTTCTTTCTTGTAAATGTATGACTTTAATCTCGGAAAATCCAATTTTTTTTCTCAGAATATTACCTCCCTCCCCCGGCTCCGTAATTTATTTAATCTTTTTTTAACCTACAATGGCCTCAACAGGCCGTCATAGAGATGAAGCCATTTCCTCAATAATTTGGGTCTTACAGTTCAGGGATTTCTGCTGGTGTGTTGGCTGGTGGTGTGGCACTGGAAGGCCCTTTAGAGTCGGTGGGTGCTCCTTGGGTTGTCTCCCCCGTCTGGTTTGAGGTTGCTGCAGTCGGGGTCGAAGCGTTTCCTGAACTCACGGCCCCTGGAGCATGTTCGCCATCGGGGCCCCAGGCTTGAGGCTGCCCAGAAGAGGCAGGCTGGGATGAGGATGTGGGGTTCGAGGGAGGCTGGACTTTTGGAGGCAACAGAAGACTGCTGTCCAAAGGCAGGGCTGACAGCTGGGGACCTGCAAAAACAAAAAAAGCAGGATTTAAAAATAGAATAGAGTGCAATAGAAGTGCCTGGATGATATTTTATTTATCAGATTAGATTAGTCCGTTTCAATGTTCTCACCAAGCTGCTGCTTGCAGGCGTAAGCGTAGAGTTTAAGTTTGCTGAGGTTGTCGGCGTGCTGCTGTCCAGTCCAGGGCCCAGTCACCCACTGGTCCACGTCCAGCTCCTCCAGCTTCTCTGGCTCCACTTCTTCCCCCACGCGCACAACGCCATCCCTGGACACCTTGGCCAGAGGGCGATGCTTCCCCAGGCGGCACGTCTGGAAACAGAGTCAAGGCTACTTGTCATTCTCTCATTAGAAACCCTTTATAAAAGCCTACGTAGTAATAGCTTTCACTACACTCCTTGCGAGACGTCTGATCCTTTTAAATGAGGACTTCAATTTGTTAACGTATTTGTTGAGTGGTGCCTCTTTGTAGTTAGGGGTTGAGTAAATGAATTGAAATGTAAGTCAAATATATACTGTATGTTTTGTATGTTCTACTCTTGTTTGATAAAAACTTTCAAAATCAATAAAATATATCTACCCCCCCAAAAATAACACTCTATATTAGCATATGTGTTGAAATTGTACGATACTTATGATTCGGAGTCCAATCTCTTACCTCATAAACGGCGCTGAGTTCCTGGAAGAAGGCCTGGGCTGCAGCCAGCAGAGAGGGGCTATTGGGACAGAGCACCACATACGCCACGTCTCGCTGCCCCCCGTAAGGCTCCAGCAGCAACTTCTCCCAGAAAGGTAACGCCAAGGGGGACAATGCCAAGAAGTCTCTCTCCCGGTCATAGCCCAGTAACACTGGAGGGATGGGCAAGGGCTCTGGTGACTCCTCCGAACCTTAGACGAATAGAAAGAGTCACATTTTTAGATGACTTTTTCTGTGCATTCCACACGATCACGTCAGAGATTTGTAGTATTACGGGTAACATACAGTAAAAACTAAGACGGGGGATTTGTGTTCTGCATAAATATGAAGAAACGCATTGACTCACCGTAGGAACCTCTCCCAGCCATCTTATGGAACTGCTGCCAGGTGAGTGGACCTTGAACATGCTGGATGTTTTCCCAGGTCCGTCCTGATCTCTTCTTCTGGATAGCATCCTGTAGGAAAGGCTGCAGAGACAGCAGCATACGAACCATATCCTGGGACGACAACATGTTCATGTCCACCACTGTGGAGATTGGCAGACACACACGGACACAAAGAGAATACATGAACAGATGCACACATGTTAACATGAGTCTATACACAAAAGAAACAGATGAACACACATAATACACATCAATACATAGTTTAGAAAGGCAGCTAGATATACATGAAAATAATAATACCAAAGATCTGTAAATTAGGATTTTATTTAAGGGTTACTGTTATCCCAAGGATGCATTCAGCTATTTGTACATTGCATATTTTTCAAAGCCCTTCTCACCATTTGTGTGAGGCCAGGAGTGAAGAGCTGTACTTCTGACAACAGCTGGATCTACTTTCCCTCCTGTGGAGTTGTCCACATACTGCAGCCCCTGCTCCAAGGCGTTGTAACAGTCCACACAGGCATCACTCCCGTCGGCCCACTGCTTTTCAGACATCCAGCTTTGGAGCAGTGCCCCCTTGCGGCCGTGGCAGGAACAGCTGAGGGGGACATGCAGTGACGCCAGGGAGGAAATGGGCTGGGAGCAGTGCTCCTGCAGGAGGATCATGACTAACGGAGAGGTGGGGGCGGCGTCTTGCGGCCGCTTGGCCCTGGGGTCACCCATAGTTGGGTCCCGCCGGCAAAGAGCCAGCCTCCTCTCGGCCGCCCGGCCTACTTCAGAAGTCCGACCGTAAATATCCAGCTCGTCCTCCAGGAAGAGGCCCGTGCCGTGGGCCAGCCGCCTGTTCACGATGGCGCTGAAGCCACACATACAGCGGTACTGATCTTCACAAGTAGAATCAGGGATATACACCCCCACATCTGCTCCTTTGACATTCATATTGCAGGCGCAGATACAGCAGCTGTCAAAGTTGCGATCCTTGAAGACGTTGAGGACGGAGTCCGAGAGCAGGAGGATGGCGTACAGGCTGTGGGCCTCGGGCAGGGAGGGTCCTGGCCGAGCGTGGGGCTCTACGGAGCTGAGAGGGAGGCTGGTGGAGGGCGTGGAGGCCGGCGAGCTGAGCTCAGTACCGTCCTGCTTCACCGAGCCCTGCCCAGAGCTTGCGGCGTTGATACCCCGGGGCGTGCGAGGGGTTCGCGGAGTTGGCACAGAGAAGCGGGGAGTGGCAGGAGATGGGAGGATGCCAGCAGAGGTGCCCACAGAAGCAGTGGTGCCGCTCATCTGGCCGTACTCCTGGTCCGTGAGGGCGTTGACACTGGGCATGTTTCTGGAAAACACACACATTGAAGAAAACAAAAACTAATAGTCAAGACAGAAAAACACGATGACTTTAGTTGTCTGGCAGCAGCTCCTTCCACCCAAACAGGCACTCTTACTAGTGAGGCTAAAAAGTCTCACTTATTCATCCTTCAGAAACCACATACTCCTGCACAACATTGTTTTTTTAAATAATCAAAGATCTCTTAGTCACAAAAGCTGTCTACTCACGTGTATCCGTCTCTGATGAAAGCATTCTGAGGATGCATGACCGGGAAATGCTCCATTTTGGGCAAGAGGGCCCAGGATGGACGATAGTAGCACTGATCCGGGATCTTGAGTTGTGGTAGAATCTGGCTGGGTAGGCAGGAGAGTGGAGCAAACATGGAGGAGCCTATTTGTGGCTGGATAGAGAAGATATGATGGTAAAATAGAAGTTAATCATTTAGTAACACAGACAAAAAAGAAGTAGAAGAGGGAGTCTATCATTTGGTGATTATTTTCTCTGAAATTACAAGATGTGGTTGACATATCTATCTGGTAAGCATGCCTGACAAGAATGAAGGTACTTTAGTTAGCAGGTTACATATTGTGCTAGAGCAAGCCATGTGTAATCTAACACAATGTTATTTGGTTTAACCTAGAGAGATGCAATTTCACTGTATTTGATATGCACTAAGCAGCCGTATTACAGTATATTAAAGTATCAGGTAACTGTAAGCACTGTGTTGGATTCACATCTCTGGACTATAGAAGCCGTTTGAATAAACTAAAGTCACTGTCATGGTCTTAAAGGATACCGCAGGCAATATTCTATATTTTTCTTACATCACATGAAAAGACCAAAAACAACAATGAAGTGCTCTCAGCCCCTAGACCGTTCATTCCTACTGAAGACATAAATCTTAAAATTGAATCTGGTCCGGTTCCTGTTCGCACTGACTTTTTACAAACGAACCAGAGGAGTAAACATGAAGTTATTCAGTCTGACAGGTAACCCATTGATTGGACTGTTTTGGTGATTGTCATCCTGCGAATTCCCCAGATGACTGGTGCGAACGCATAGTCTGAACGCTGGGGAGCGCACGGACACGCGCATGGTCGGCGTACTGTGGGATTGCTGTCATACACTTTTTTAATGGAGTTAATTAACTGACAAAGTACACAGAGTCAGATACAAGCGCTCCCGTTTTAACAGCTTTTGACCTATTAATTAGGGAAAGTACACACGCTGACGTGCTCATATACACGGCCTTAAATATAGGTCGCTTCCTGAAGAGATTTTACAATCAGCAGATGGATTTATTAGTAGTCTATCATGCTAAAATCACATATCTGCAATCATAAAATCCTGCGGTTGGTTCGTTTACTTTCACACCACAAACAAACCGCACCAGAGTCCGCTTGGAAGCAGACTGAGATCACCTTTTCGGGAAACACACCAAGTACACCAGTGTATTTAAAACAGCAGTACAGTGTATGTGGGATTGACTCAAAACAAACTACAGTGCCCATGTTCAAGGGACATGTAACCCAGTGCATCAATGTAGCTCATTGATGTATTTCTAACAGTCTTTGGCCAACAATGGAGGTCTATGGCACAGAGGAATAAACCAATCAGGCTTTGGCTACACAGGTAATACTTGCCAGTAGTATAAAGTCCTTATTGGTTTGGTTTTTCCCGTCATAGTGCTAAGGTATTCTGTCAAATTATATACTAAATAAATAAATTAAGGAGCCCAATATGTTCCAAGGAGATATTCCACTCACATTATCCATAGGTTTAAACATTTTATGACATATTTTAGCTTTAACATCAACATATCACAAAAGAAAACAAGATCTATACCAACATTTATAGACTCTTCAAGTGTCCAGTTTTTGTGATCATGTGCCCGCTCTCCCCTCTGACCCGTCTCATTTACAAGGTGATATTCCCCACACCGACTAGCGCTGAATACATGTTTGATTATATACCACATCACACTCTATAAACAATGGAAACTGTGGTTCAATCCAATGAAAATCTACTACATCTGGAGCATCTAACACTCAGTTGTCATTAATTTACTTGGATCCAATCGATTCTAAAACGCTAAATTAAACCTTTCAATCCTGTTTGTGTGTTTTACGTATTGAGCTGTTTGTTTGTGTTGACAAGCAGATGCACCTAATAGTAGTCACTAAGTGCATTCTGCTATAATTAGTGTTTCCCAGCTGCAGTCAGTACAGATGTCTGTCTCACAAGACAGAGATAGCGAATTAGCGAACTACAGGTATCAGTGAAACAATTCCGACATGATGTGTGAGCCTGACCAGCTGCTCAGGAGCTGACAGTCAACAAGTCCTTGTATTGACTTCATCTTGATGGGAGTTTTAAAGTAATTTATGAAAGTAATTAACCAGCCCTAGTCCCTATTCCCTATAATCTCCTCGAGCTCCTTTAACGCATGACGCACAAAGCTTAATAGGGGGATCGATCCACCTCTCCTCACCTTGATATCGTCCTGTCTGGGACTGGCCATGCCCTCCTCAATCTCCATCCTGTATTCAGTGAAGTGGGCAGAGGCCAAAGGCAGCAGGTGGTCGGCCGCTCCGCTGGGCGCAGGGGGCTCTTGGCTCGGGGTGTCGCGATACGTCATGATGGGAGAGAAGGCTGGGTGCTGTTCTAAAGAGGGTGGCGTGGGAAACATCCTCTGGAGGTCTGCTACTGCTGAAAGGAGACAGGAATGGAGAAAGAGAACAGGTGTAATGGGACTATACATAAAAACTGTATTTAGTATAGAAATGTATTTTCACCACATCGCAGTGACTCACTTGATGGATAAGGTACCGCAACTCTGCCTTCTTTCCCCAGAGGGCGATCTTCGGTCGATACCGGCAGCTTGGTGGAGTGCTGGTTGGGGTAAACAGTCTACAAATTATTACACATAATATTAGAGGATCAGCTTTAATTAATACATTATGTTCAGCTTCAGAATAATGAAGCATAAAACATAATGGATAATGAGAGAATGTCACTGCCTGTGCTTCCACTAAACCCTGCAAGGTAACACTTTATAATAACCATCATTTATAAATGGTAAATTGATAGTTTTTAACTATTTTACTGCTAACAATGAAATCATAATTAATCATATTTACTAATTATTAGTAATGCCATACTTTCTGTTATTTTATCATTAGTTTATTTAATATGAAATAATTGGTTAACAGATAAGAGACGATAACAATTACATTCTGATTACATTAGTAAACTATTAATTAACAGTTTATTGTTGCACACGTTATATGTTATATGCTATATTAAGTATTTGTTAATGATTACCAATTGATTTGTACATTACATAGATAGATGGACCAGAAACCGATTATTAACCATTGACAAAGTGTTAACTATCTATCTAAATAATGTTTATAGATGCTTTGCAACGTATTTATTAACCATTAACTAAGTGTTACAAATATCTATCTATGTAATGTTTATAGATGTTTTGCAAACCATTTCTTAAAGGTTTACAAACCTTTCATAATCATTAACAAATACTTAATATGGTATTTAAAATGTTACAATGTGTACAACAATAAACTGTTAAAATAACAAATTATTGCATTACTAATAATTAGTAAACATCATTATAATTTCATTGTTCGTTAACAGTAAAATGACTATAGTTTAATCAATTTACTATTTATTAATGATGGTTATTATAATCAGACAATGTATCTTACATGCTGTTTGTTAAAAAAACAACATATATGTCAGAATATAGTACGAAAAACCATGATGCCTCACCCCCAACTCTTCCTCATCTTCATCAAATATGTTGTCTAGATCAGAGATGTTGACCACCAGATCTTTTTCCCGGGTCAGAGAAGGGTTGGCTTTGGCAGCTGCGTCATCCTGACTCGATTCATCTGAAACAACACAAACAACTTTAGGACAATGGCTCGAAAACGTTCACTGAACTCAGTTTACTGTAGATTATGTACAGCATGATGTTGGTGGTGGCGGCTGACGTCCCACCTGATTTTGGAGCCGAGTTAAAAATGGACATGGCATCGTTTCCATCAGGCAGTGCTCCATTGCTGGTGATTTCTTCTCCCTGCTGAATGAATTAGAAGAAAAATAAGAATCATTTTTCAGAATCTTAACCATCACTACATTGTGTTTTTAAACAGCGTCCTACCTTGGCCTTCTTGCTGGGTTCTCGTCCCTGACCCTTTAACCTCTTGGAAGAGGAGAAAGTGTACTCAATGTCTCCTTCCTTGAAGTCGTATGGATCGTCCCCGGGCTCCCGCAGTGCCTCCACGCCCGGCTGCTGGAACAGGCCCAGAGCGTCGATGTGGTCCCGCAGCCTCTCCTCTGAGATTTTAAACCTCTTTTGAGTCTGTGTGTATAGTCTGGTGGAGACAAGGAGAAGACAAATGCAAATAATGTGTAGTTGTAGTTAATTTGTTCTTACTTTCTTTCTTTCTTTTGTGGCTTCGTATCTAATCTCACCTGACAAAGGTGCTAAATACCCCAGTTTATATTGTTGATGCTGTGTGTTTAGTATAGCCCCCTTTCAACCGCAGAAACTTTCCCCCGGAACCAGGAATCTTTTGAGGAACTCATTACGGTTCGACTGCAGGGTCCAGGGTCTAAATTAAAGAGGACCTATTATGCTCATTTTCAAGTGTATACTTGTATTTTGGATTTCTACTAGAACATGTTTACATGTTTTAATGCTCAAAAAACGCTTTACTTTTCTCATAACGGCTGTGCTGCAGCACCTGCTGCTGTTTGAGCTCTTGACCCTCCCCACCTCCCAAAAAGCCCAGTCTGCTCTGATTGGTCAGCCGGTCCACTGTTGTGATTGGTCAGCAGGACCAAACTTTTCGGACTCCGCTCCAGCTCCGCTCTAACTAGCTTTGTTTGAGGGCGTGCCAGAGTAGCTGTTATGTAAATGTGTTACTTGGTGACATCAACACATTACGGAAGAAAAGGCGGGACTTCAAGCGAGGCGTTTCAGGCAGTTCAGGAGCAGCGTTTCTGTCGGGCGACAGTAAATCCCTTTGGCGTGGACTTTGGGCTTTGTAACTTTACAGACCTTTTACATGCACAAAAAACTACAAATTATACAACACACAAAAGGAAAGAGCACACAAGCATAATAGGTCCTCTTTAAGTTGCATTTTTTGGGGGTAACAAAAGCCCTGGTTGGGAGGGTAGTACTATCTGAAAGTACAGGAACTTTCGGGGTGGAGTTTGCAGGGATGACCATCACTGATTGGTGAAACACACACACACACACAGCACCGCTGCTTCAACTCTACTGCTTCATTCATAAACAAGGAAGTATTCTGGCATCAATTTAGGACCATTTTAAGACGAGGGGAAAGCATTTCTCTTTGTTTGATAATATTAAATGTAAAGTCAGACTTTGCTGTCGGCTTCCCGATGCATTTTAAAAAAGAGAGATATCACGCAAGCGAGCCAAGAGGGTGAGCGGTAGAAGAGACAGACAGCACAGCGGTGCTGTGAACGAGAGAGAGAAAAGTTATTTTCTGATTGTTCCATGGCCGTTACGTTCTAAAGCGCAAATAAATAACCATCAAACATGACAGATGATTTACTGTGGAGACACTTCGTTTCATTTTCCTCCTCTGCATTTCATTCATTACATCCAACGTGCAGCAGTAAATTTTATGCAGCAGTAAATAATGTTGCAGTGAGAAGAAATCTAACGTTTATCTTTTTCAAACGTGTATTTTAGATGAAACAGGCGGACACACTGAACTGACAACTGACGCAAACAACAGTGGGCTGAAGGAACCTTTTAGTTTTCATCGAAAAAAAGTCCCGGGACTAAAATGATCAGGAACTTCTTGGTGGAAACCCATCTTATGATTGTGGTTCAGGTAGCCCTGTCCAACGCATCCAGAAGCCAATAATCTCTTTATTCATAGCTACTCACTGCTCTTCCTCTCCCAACTGCACCTAAGGTTTTGCAAAACCCTGCTGTTGAGTCTCTCCCTTACCTCTTTAGCGGAATTCCCTCAGTGGCCGTCTCTGTCTTCACCTCTTCTAATTTATCACTAGGGAGTTCACAGGGTCTGTAGTCAGTCTTATCAGTCCTGGGAGTCCTGAAGCCTCTCCACCAGCCGGCCCCGTTCTCCCTCTGCCTCAGCAGGGCTGCGTACACAGCTGTCTCGCTGGTAATCAACCCCATCCCCAAAGTCCCGTCCTGACAGACAGGCATGTCCACAGGCCCATCCAGGACCTCTGGGTCCTGCACTCGGGGGTGTGGGCTGAGCGTGGGAGGCAGTGGAGACATTGGCGAATGGAGAAGGGACTCGGGGGCTTTTCTGCCATTGGAGAGGGGTTTGGGATACTTGCAGCTCGGCAGAGGCTCCAACGGTGGCTCCAGAGCCACAAGACCCCCAAGCTGGGGCCCTCCTGGTGAGTCCTGCTCCAGAGAGGTCTCCTGCGTGACAGACAGACGGTGGTGGAAGGGGATCGTGGCTGGCCTCTTGGACTGTTTGTCAGCCTTTTCTGTCTTGTCGCTGGTCTTGTGTTTGGGCAGGGAGGGAGGGTATAATGACGGGCCAGAGGACTGAGAGGGGTTGGCACTAGTCTGGGGGTTGGCAGTGGACGTGGCGGTCAGATTCAACTTCTGCTGCTTCAACCTGCAATAAAGTCAAGGAGGTTAAAAAAAGAAAACAAAAACTAATGAAAAACCCCTAAATAACCTGTTTTAATGTAATTATTACAGAGATGTTGATTTAATGTTACAATAACGAGAGTCTTTGAGTCTCCAAATGTCCCCATTTTGCTTTTATTCCCTTCTTTTTGAGATTTTAAAAGACTCTCATCTGCTGAACAGTATTAGTCTTTGGTTTTATTAAAGTTTAGTGTGTGATCTGACACTTAGAATTGCATTAATTACAGTATTTTACTAACAAAATCAGAATCTAGGATAGACTTTTAATTTTTTCAGACTTTATAGTATAATTGGAGCATCCATCTTGTTTTAAATATAAATATGTCGTATGTAATAAACATGAACACAAAGCTCAGATACTGTCCATATAAAAAATATAATGCTGATATTGAACAGCTTGGGTGCAGCTCTGTGGTACCTGGAGCAGCTGCAGGACGCTCTCGCTCCCAGATCGTTGAAGTCCCACATGGTTACTCCGTTTGGCACTTCCTTCTTAGGCGTCACGTCAGTTGGCGGATTCGGTCTGCGGGGAACACACAGATCCGTGAGGGCCACGTCAACTGCGCCTCCGTAATAATTACACCAAACGGATGAAACGAACTCAAGCGACGGTTGAAACTTACACGTGTTGCGGCTGGTTGAGATAGCACTCCCTCCAGGCCTGGTGGACTACCTGACAGGTTAGCTTCTTCCCAGAATGCTTCGGGCTGATGCTGGCGACTCCCATGCTGCTGTCTGGCGTGGCGACGCTGGAGATGGAGGTCACGAAGCCGCTGTCCGCTGAAAAAGATAAAGGGTGGAGCAGATGTCATAAAGCAGGAGAGCAATTAGATGTACGTATGCACAATGTTATATCCTGCAGGAAGGTGCGTCTGCGTGTGTTTTTGTTACCTGAGCAGGGCTGCTGCGGCGACGTCGGCGGTGTGAGCGGCACGCTGCAGTGGTTTGGCTCCCTGCTGAGGCCCTGAGCTGCAAGAACAGGTGGAGGCTGCTCCACTGGTAGGTCTCCCTGGGCTATCAGCACTAAAGCAGCTGGGTAGGTCATCCTTACTCCACCTACGAAGACGAAAAGGAGAAGGACATTATTCACTGAAACAATGGGACCGTTTCTCATTTTTAAAAGGCAAGCTTTATTGAGCACAATTTGTTGGAGTCAGTTAAAACAGCTAGTTTTTTTTATATACGTAAGAATTCTTGTGCTTAAAAATGTCTTAACGCTCACCAACCTATCATTCATATCATATTTTGCTGAAGGATATAAGTGTCTACATACTATATGTAATGAACTTGCTCCTTATCCATTAATGTAATCACACACTTTCACTGCTCATATAAAACATATCATGTTAAATCCCCTCACACTCACTTCTTCCCTATCATTTTAAGGCAGCAACGACCAGACAGATTTCCTTCTTGGATGTAAACTGGTATCCAATAGGAGTTTTGATTATAATCAGGTCAAACCAACGCTGTGGGATCAGACTGATTAGACAAAGCTGTTAGAGTAACTCCCCGGGGCTTCCCTATCTTTCCTTTCTGTCTTTCCTGCTCCCTCCTCCCCTTCCAGTCATTTCCCCTTTTCCACCCTGTGATGTGATAAAACACTGTGAGGATCATTGCAGCCAAAGTGCACTTCAACAGCACCCCATCCACTTATAAACTGCCTGGGAGTCTACACGGAGACGCAGGGTTCCACACTCTTATAAATCCAACAAACACGTCGACTGTTTCCATACCTACGATGACCTCCACTGCCGCGTGACAGTTGCGATCGTAGGCCTGGCTTGCTTCCTCTTTTTCCTTTTCTCCACTTCCCTCTTTCTGAGGAAGTACCACGGGGTAGAAGTAGCTCCACTCCTCCATCAGCTTCCGCGCCGCTGGGTCACTCATCTTGTAGGCCTGACCCGTCAGAGTGCCGCTCAGACCGTACGGACTCAGGACCACTGCAGACATATAAAACAGATAGAATCAGTAGGGATGCAAAACCAAACTGTAAAAAAAAAAAAAAAACGTTCAATGACTGTACAAACTGAACTGTGGGCTTGTTGAACCACTATTAAATACAGGCCTGCTAATTATTTGATGAGTTGCCAGAGACATAGAAGAGGCTATTATCTGAACATACTGTAGGCCTACTTGTCCATCAAGTAGCCTGCCTTATTTCATGTATAAAATCTGTGTTTTGGCTTCATATAGAAATTTCATTCCTTACTATCAATAAATCAATTTAGTTATATATTTTAAAGTTCAAACACATTGGAAATGGTTATGATTTTCTTCTCCCTAATGTGCAAAACAAACCGAGCCAAAACCGTGAACCAACAAAAAACGCAATACAAACTGAACCCTTGTTGAACTGTTGCAACACTCGTAATCAGCAATCTTAAATTATTTCATTCATTTTGCTGTATTTCATTATATTGCACAGCAAAGACACATACTGAGGAGGTGACTAGTAAATACAATGAGTTTGTAGAAGGTTGCACATAATCTCATTTCATTTAATCATATGATTGGCAGTATTTATTTTTGATCTATCATTAGTTTAGTCAATAACGAAGTGACCAAGTATGAGATAAGCTTATATAATCTCCATAAAATCAGGAACTTAACTACAGTTTTTCAGTGGAATGTCATAATACATTTGCACCAGTACTGAAATTAAGTATCATTTTTAAGTACTTAAATATTTACATTTTAGTCTATTTTACACTGAAATTCAGAGGGAAATAATGTACTTTTTACTCCAGTACATTTATCTTTAGTCACTAATAACCTTGACCAACTACAACAGTAAACTTCTACTTACACATTAATACATCAGTATATAGTAAGTATACCATTCACATGGGCAACTTCTCTCCATCCATTACTTTTACTTTTGACACCTTAAGTTTAGTTTGTTAATACTACTTTAACTTTAAGTTTTTCAATGCAAGACTTCCACTGGTAATGGAACAGGGCAGCCATGATATCAGATTTTCACTACATGATCATCATGGCCAAAAGAATTCACGCTATACGATATTAAATAAATAATGCTAATAGTCAAATTCATCTTTATCTTTGTTTTTATTGTGTGTTTTGTCTCTTTATTGGCAAATTAATTACACCGAAACTACGAGTATAGCGAGGTGGACAGAGAGTCTGTAACCACAACTGTATATATACAATTATTTAAGAGGCACTGGATCCACGATATTATCATATATGTATTATACCGGCATATCGCGACACCCTTATGATGGAGTATTTATATAATATACTTTTACTAAAGTATGGATCTGAATACAACTTCCACTACTGCTAATTTGATAATTGCACATCATGTTTTGTAAAATATGGCACGCAGTATTGAACATGTTCATCAATAATATAAGGGCTGGGCGATATGGGAAAAAAATCAAATATCACAATATTTTTTACCAAATACCACATCAGTCACGTGGATATAATGACTAAGTGGGTAAAGGCAAATAATAGAATAGCTTGATCAGTCGGGTAGGTTCAGAAAATGACATCACTTTGATGTACCGTACCTTCAAAAACAGGTAAAGACAACACTTATTCCATATTAAATATCCAAAATCGAAGACGATATCTAGTCTCATATCACGATATTGATATAATAATATTGATATATTGCCCGGCCATAAGTAGTATAACACATTTCTGGTTGTACTTCATTGCAGTGCATGCTTACTGAACATCATTTTTGTTTGTTCTGCCTACATAATCAATAAGAAAAAACAAAACAAAACAATGGGTTTGTGGTATTACCTTGTACAGGTGTGATGGAGGTCTGCGCGAGGCAGACGTGGTGCTCTGTGACGTGGTATGCCGGCTGGTGCTGGGCGATCTCCACACTCGTGCACACGTTGCTGTCCCCGTGGAGGAAGAAGGAGAAGGAGCATGATAGGTGTTCGCTGGGGACAGAAGACAGTAATGGTTTAGATAGTGGGACCACAGATGTGGCGGTGTTTATCTTCAGTGTGTGTGTTTACATAGAAAGATCTTTCACACCATGAAAAAGTTAATCAATTGGAGTTAGCACTATAAAACAGAATCTCATTGTCCGATTTAATTACATGTACATTTACCTTCACAATGGATCGAATTGAGATTTAAATTGAATCAAATTTACATTTAATTGCGTTAAACTTGAGATTAAACAAACCCATAAATCACATCTATTGGAAAACAAATGCACAAACATGAATATGCCGGTCTTTCGGGCAGCGGCGTGACAGATGATGAGTGCTTTTCTCCAAACAGCAATTTGGAGAACAACACTCAGAATGTGTCTTTGTAAAAAGCCTCGCTGAGCTCTACCTACATTGATCATCTTCATCATTTCCCACACGGGCTCCTTATTGCAGGTATAAATCCTCATTTGCTTGTGACTGATTGTGGTGACTGCATGTTTACATATGCAGCGCTTTCTTTATTACACAACCCGGGCATAGTTCATCATGCATTGCTCCTTTTTTTTTAATCACAGAGGAGTAATTGTTTGGGCCTTATTGCAATCTACATACCAGTGGGCGGGCTGGACATCATTAACTACCAGAACGGCTTCGCTGATGTATATTTTTAATCTATAAACCTCCTTAGCACCTTGGTTTATATATATCAAGACTGACAATTAAGTCAGCAGGTACTCTGATGTCCTTGTGATTGCCCTGCTTCCTATGCAACATCTCCTTTTCCCCCCGAGGGATCTGGACCTCCATTCGAGCTGTAATGGTTCATCAAATTCAATAAAGTGTCCAGTTCCACGCCACAGTCACTCATGGGCAGAACTAAACACGGTCTGGAGGGAGCCAAACATCTTGTGGCGTTGACCGTGGAGGCCTCCAGATGGCGCCGAGTGCACCCTAAGAGAGAAGAGGCCAATTTCTCTGCTTCATAAACATTCCTGGAGGAAAAACATGCCCTCATAACAGGTGGTTTGGACACAGTGATGCACAATCACAGGAGGAAGAGCAGAGCTAATGCACATACATTACATATGCATACACTAGCCTGTGACACCTAAAGGCATGCACTCTCTCTCTCTCTCTCTCTCTCTCTGTCTCTCTTTCTCTCTTTCTCTCTCACACACAGCAATAGTCTATCATCTCCTCAATTCACATCTGTACAACGCATGAGTCAAAATGCTTTCAATGTCACCGCCCTCCAACCTTGTCCTCAGTGCATCATTACACCATATGAAGAGCTATATATAGCTGCATGAAGACACTCAGGGGAACAGCTGCAAGTCAAGAGTACCACCAGTGCAGCTCACTGACATGCACATATGCATAGTCACAATTTACATTTAGGATATTTAAATTTAGAATATTTAAATTATATTCTAATCTATTGAAAAACATAAATCGTCTTCCGTGTTGAGACACGGCTAAGGGCTCTTAAGGGGAGACACTACAGGCGATTATGTAAAAATTAACTAATAGATATTATCATGAAACTTCCCCAGTTGATTATTTACATTAAGATATTGACTGTATGTACTGCAAGTTTTCTGTAATTCTATAGTTAAATATGCAAATTAGGCATTATCTTAAGAAATATGTGCTAATTTGCATATATTTCCAGAGCAGAAATCTGAACGTTGGATAAAGCCAGGGTCAAAATTCTTGTTTCATTTTGTTGACACATTAGTGTCAGAGGTTTTTACAGAGGGAATTTTGGATATCTGTTTTTATCACTCCATAAATCAGAAAATACTGTCAACAGCCATAAAAAAAAGAAAATGTCGCCATTTTTTTTTAAATAAAATATTATATAAATCAGGCTGTGATTGATATAAGAACAAACCCCTCTGCAAAAACCTTCAGAACTGGAAATTTTGGTGCGTGGAAGTGCCACTGAAGTGGAGATTTCTAGCCCAGAGTTTTGGGAAAAACCTAATTTTGAGAAAATGACCTTTAAAGATATGAATTGTAAAATACCATATACTTTGGAGAGACTACAGGTGAATAGGGTAATACTTTTAACTTATAGATTTATTTATTTTTTTATTACAAGTTTTCTGAAATGTTATGTTTAAATATTCAAATGAGGAATTATCTAATGCTAACGTTTGGTGAATTTAGGAGAAATCTACAGACTCAAATAAACAAAGTAGTAAAATAAACACCTAAATGTGTCATTTTTCTTTCCACTAGTCTGAAAGAAGACATGTTATAGAAGCAAAATAGCCCAAAATCTTAAAATTGACCAGTGCATGAAAAACAAGTCTTTTTAAGTTTTTTTCACATAGCTGATTGATTGATAAATGTATGTATTTCACTATGTCACTATTTCTGTTGTGGCTGCACTGTGTAGATTAAATAAGGCTGTGAAATGAAGCATCCATTAGAATTTATTTCCCTCTTGTGTTGATAACTCTGTTTATATTGTTATTATATATTTTTATGAGATGTGTGCGCACTGATCGGGACTGATGTGTGCACAGAAACACGGCTCCCTCAAGACCCCTCGTAAAAAACGGCAGCTCTGGCCAAATGGCGGTGAAGCGCTGTTGGAAATCATCTGTTCACTCTTTGTATCGTTGTCTCTCATTCGCAACAGCGATCCAACACAATTAGTGGCTGGATACTTTTGATATTTCAGCTGGAATTACCCTGTTCACCTTTGTGCTCTCAATTAAATCCACCTGATACATTACAAAGAGAATCCCCAAAAAAAAGGCTACTGATGAAAAGTCATTAAATATTGTGTACAGAGGGAAAGTTCAGTTTGGTACACAATTATGATTGATATAAACTATACAAGCAATCAGTACAACCGTTAACTAATGTGCAACAATTATGACCTAAAATCTATTATAGCTGCAATAAAGTGCAATTAAATGTGAGTCAGGGAAACGCAGAAGTACAAAAAGAGCATCAAACTGTAGGCTGACGCAGCTGGGAGATTGATGCTCCCTGTCCTTTTACAAAGGGCATTTTTCTGCACAGTAAGCGGGTGTGAGTGTGTGGACACACTGGGCTTCTTGCATCCTCGGGGGACATTTGTGCACTCGGCAAGCGTGTGTGTGTGTGTGTGTGTGTGTGGACAGTGGACAGAGATGTGAGGCAGCTGTGTGTGCTGGGCTGTATGAGTACAGGTATTAATAAATGAAGAGGAGTGATGGCTGAGACTCGCCTCAGGGCTGACAGTACTGGAGAGATATAGAGAGAGGAGATGGAGAGAGAGAGAGAGAGAGAGAGAGAGAGAGAGAGAGAGAGGGAAGGGGGTTGAGGAAAAGAACTGAGAGAGAGAGAGAGAGAGAGAGAGAGAGAGAGAGAGAGGAGGAAGAGCAGGGTAGAAAGAAAGAAGAAGATGGAGACAGAGTGAGCAGCACTAGAGGTGGAACAATTAAGGAAATGCATGAACAAGAGACGAAGAGGGGAAAATAGGAGGACAAAGAGGATATTAGGAGGACAAGGAGAGAAAGATACAGTGTAAAAATGAGGAGTGAGAGCAAAACGAGTGTGAGAGAAAGAGGAGGAGGTGAATAATTCAGTGCCACGCACTACAATTGCTGCACACATATCGATGAGATCAGAGTTTTAATGGGTGGCTACTGAGCACAGTTTTATGGTGAAATCAATCAGGGAATGTAGAGACAGAGAACACACACACACACACATCGTTGTCCGTGTGTGTGTGTGTGTGTATCTATTTTATTTGATTTCATATGTAAGGCATGTACAAAAAAAAAAAAATGAAATATAGGCTATCACGTGTGCAAATGAAACACAAATGCACGCACCTAATCCCACAGTTATCGCAACAACATGTGGACGCACACGTGTGCATCACACGTACGTTTGAATGCCCACTGAAAAAGAAAAAAAAAGGGAAAGCGACAGTGTTGGGTTCATGTGACAACATGTGTCTTTTCACCCCGTCACGGCGCCACCAGCCAGGCAGCAGGGGAGCTGGTTAATGTCCGACATGCATCATGGACTTGACACACATGCATCTGTGTGTGTACAATCACACACGGCACACAAAATAGCAATGGTTATCTCTGGTTTGCGGGAACGCTCTCTCATGTCTAACCCAGAGGGAGAAAAAATAAAACAAGATTAGATAGAAAGCAATAAACGGTAAAACGTGAACACAAAGCTTTTTTTTTTCCAGCATCTAAAGCCCATGATGTGATAACTGTGTATAGATATCATTAACAGTCATCTGCACTGAGCAGCATTTTCTTAAGATTCTCTCAAATCTGTGGGATTAACCTCCTTAATCTGCACCTTAAATGCTCTGTCTGCCACCACAGCAGCACTATTGTGAGTTATCTCCGTCCTTATTACTGCCGAAACCTTCCTGCTCATTCTGAACACATCTCAGAGTGTCAACACAGCTCTGGTGGACCGACGTGGAGGATGTTTACCCTCTTGTAAACTCTTGTGAGCAGCATGTTACACACATGCTCTAAAAAAGTCCTTCCACCGCGCCGGCCGGCACAATGAGTTTATTCCACGCAAACACATCCGACCGATCCTCTCGGGCTAATGCAGGTGTGTGTGCATATGTTCCTGCATGACACGCCGGTATTAACGCCAGCATAAGGGGGGGGATGCAGTCGGCTTGATGTATTATTCAGTGACCCCCAGTGGGTGGTTTTAGCCAGTGTTGCTATCACAATGTTTGTGCTCAAACACTTGCTCCAAACTATGTATATTATGGATTCACAATGAAAAGGTGCTCAAGGACACAAACTGTGCACACTCATCGCCCCCTCTACGGGCACGAGAAGAAGCTCAGAGAAAAATACCAGTCTTATCACGGATGAGATTTCTTGTTAGTCCCGAAAAACAGAAGAGAAGGACTGTGAATACTTTGAGATATACCCAGGCTTTTACCTTCATATCTGCAGCCCTAATTAAAAAAAGAGGAAAAGGATCTGTTGGTAGGCTGCTGCTGTGATGTATCACCATCCTCTCTATTGATCTATGTGGGTTTTTTTCTCTTCCTTCTCTCTCACTGCCAGTGGTTTTACCTGGTAATATTAGAAATCTGGGGGATAGTGCATCACGTGTTTTCTGTCTCCAGGGAGGCCCAGGACGCATGTAGAACAACACATTTTCAAAGGAGAAAATGCAAATATTTCAGTAATCCAAATATTTAATGAGGGTGAATGAAAGGACAGCACTCCTGAACTTTTATCTTAGAAGCACAAAAAATGACTTAAATGCCACTGAAATAAACATGACATCATCTGCTGTCTCATTCCCCTGTAGTACATTAATATTTCTATTGCTCACAGTGCATGTAGTCAATCAATGAGTCTGCATAGATCTCTGCTGCTGTGTCTATTTACAGTGGACTTTCCACTGACTTCTCTATGAAATCCTTTTTTCTAGCAACTCAAGCAGATATGATAGTAACAAACAACTGCACACCTACATTGTATTATCACTTACATACATATGGGCTGGAGCTGAATATTTGACTATTTGGTTATTTGTTCATTGGGTAAGCTGTTGATTTTCAATTTTGGTATTTGCATATTTGTTATTGTTGTGTTTTTAACGCCTCGGGATTACAAACATGTATGCATGAAACACACCAAAACTTTTGGAAAATGCTTCTTATTCAATAACAAATAACTATACAAACAACAATACTGTAGAATAACAGAATCCTTAAAAAAATAATGCCTTTAAAGCTGAAGGAGGCGAGATTGGAGCAAATATGATTAAAAAAAAGTTATTGTTATAAAACGGTCGCTATATCCTGACAGTAGCGCATGAGACAAGTAATCTGAAAAAGAATCAGAGCCGAGCAGGAGTCTGCCGTCCAGCTTCCGTCTATGAGAGCCACGAGGCAATTACTAGCGAACTCCGACCAAACGGTCAAACTAGGCAGCGCTGATCAAATATGAATCAATATTCTGTTACTGTAATGACTATTTCTCTCCTCAAATGTTTTCAGAATCATCTTGTAGTGCACGGTTTATCTGTAAAATGAGAAAGTTTGTGACCCGGCAGCAATGTTGAGATCTCTTGAGGAAATACCAAGCACCGCCCACATGGCCCAAGCACAGCCAATAGGAACGCTCTCTCTCTGAAATGACCTGTGACTGGCCAAAGTCTTCCGTCACGGGGCTAGATTTTTAAAAGCCTGAAAACAGAGCCATGATGAGGTGCAGAAGTATTACAATATGCTGAGAGTTTATTATGGAATTTTTGCCCAATGACTCCAAAATATTGTCGCCTGCTGATGTTTTAATCAAACCGAAAGACACGTGTTGCAGCGCTGTGCCGTCCATCTCAGCCGAGAACAGACAAATGTCTGGTTGAGTCTTTCCCAACGAGTCACGTCATGGAGACGAGCCAACAGCCCTCATCACAGCCCTTGCTTATGTCGCAGCGAAACCCCGTGCGAGGCTCCGACCGAAAGGGCCGAGAGGAAGCCTCCGAAGTCTGCATCACGCATATAGGCTTGCAGCCGGGCAATGCCGGGGTCGGCGGTGCGTCATGCGTGAAGATAGCAGCCTCAAAACGCTGCCATTTAGGGGGAGAGGGCCAGCAAAACGTGACTTTGAGGTACGTCTACACTCGAACACACGGGAGGATGAGGAGAGGAAATGCTTAGTGCGGACACAACAGCTTTTAGGGGGAGAGGGCCAGCAAGACGCTGAGCGCGGACAGAGGCGTGTGCGGACTCATCATCATGACACATTTTTGTTCAAAAAAACAAGTGTGGGGGAAGCCTCTGATAGTGTGAGAGAGGAATTATGCTGCTTTAAAGGTCCCATATTGTAAAAAGTGAGTTTTTCAGGTCTTTTACGTTATGAAGCAGGTTTGAGTGCTATATAAATACTGTTAAACTATCAAAACGCTCAATATATGGAGAAATACACACAGCCCGTATTCAGAAATTGTGCGTTTGAAACAAGCCGTTAGGATTTCTGTCCATTTGTGATGTAACAAATATACAATATTTAGACCACTACACATTTTTAAACGTAAACATTCTAAATGTGTCCCAGCTTATTTCCTGTTGCAGTGTACGTAAATAACATCATGACATAACATGGACCCAAACTGTTGCCTAGCAACGCAATTCCATTGCAATTCCATTGCAATTCGTTGAAATGCATTAAAACGGAGCGTTTAAGACAGAAGGTAACTACAGGTATATTCAGGCAGACAGTATGAGGAAAATAAAGTTTTTTTTTAACATTGCAGCATGTAAACATGTTCTATTAGAAACACAAAATACAAGTATGAACCTGAAAATGAGCATGATATGGGACCTTTAATGACATGAGTCCGTGCTGCCTACTAACCGAGAGGTTAAGCGCTCCTTGGGTCATGCCGGTCCCTTGCGTCCCCTTCACCTACCTGGCCAAAGCTTTGAATATTTGCTGTTGATTACTACCAAAGCTCCAGAGCCAAAATTTTTTTATTTTGGACAGCCCTACTTACATAGCAGTGTCTTTGATTTACCTTCCTATCGCTCTGCAGAAACCATAAATCTAATCTTTAAGATTTCAAGAACACCTGAAATGATGCTGAATAATTTTACTGAAGGAGCCAGAACGTTTCAGCAAATAAATGGTCATAGGAAGAGTTCTGAAAGAAGTATGTTCCTCCATTAACTTCGTCTTGAAGTTTGAATGGAGTTTCTAGGCTTAATGTTTGCATAAGCAGTTGATTGCAAATGGTCGGTGGAATACTAAAGAGCAAGAGGAACAATGAAGGGGATGTCTCCTCCTTAATGGTGCTACTAAAAAGTATTTACTGACTGAAGAATTGAAAAACTAATTAAGAATTCCTCATTCAACACTCTCTCTAAATCCCGACGCTCCCAAACCCTTTAACTTTTATTAGAGCTTTCTTCACAACTGGTGTTTATAAGCCAGTCCCAGAGTATTTTAGTCAGTCCACCAGTCATTCAATCAGTTATCCATCCGTCTGCCAGTCGGACAGCTATCCATCAGCCACTCATGATGATCAGTTGGCCCCTGTGTCTTTAGACCATACAACACATCTGGGATCTTACATCATTCACCCATCAACTATTTTAAGGTAATAATCCTTTTTTTGTGATAAACGTAAAAAAAAAAGAAGCTAACTTTTAACTAACTATCCATAACAAGTATTTATGCAAGCCTTAAAGGCCTTACATTTTAATTCTTGTTAAATCTACCAAACTATTAATGCATTAGCATCGCGTTGCACACGACCTGTTTTGGCAGAAGCACGTGACTTTCTTTCTCTCAGAAGTTTTTTTTAAGCCTTTGAAAGCACCGGGGAAAGATTTAACCAAACATGCCAATTATATATTGTTTTTGTTTTTTTTACTCGCTCATTATTCTTGTTGTTTCTTCCCGTCTGTCTGTTTATGATTTAACTTGATTAAATTTAATTTTCTTTCACATTAGGGAGGACTTTGTACAAAACCCCTCTGGCTTCCTTCCTCTCCAGCACATATCCATTTACCATGCCATTTTAATTGTGCAAACAAATAAACAATCTTGGCATCAGTAAAAATATCACACAGGTCTATAATCGGAGATGCGTGCCCGGTAGTGTGGGTAAGATGTGGAGCAGGGGTGATAAGTATATTTTTCATATATATATTTTTGTTGTTGTTGTTTTGTTTAGCTGGAGACGCTGTGACCTTGTGATGTGGCCTAACACCAAATGTTTGTTGCCTAGGAGATGGCTAATATCTCAATGTCATTAGTCCCCGGGGAGGAGGAGAGGAGAGGAGGGGAGGGGGAGAAAAGATGAAAGACGAAGAGAGGAGAGGAAAGAAGAGGAAAGGAGACGACAAAAGAGGAGAGGAGATGAGAAAAGAGGAGAGGAGAGGAGAGGAGAAAAGAGAAGAGGAGATGAGAACAGAGGAGAGGAGAGCACTTGTATTAAAAAAAGCTCATCCTCAGGTCAGGTAAGGATTTCTGTGATTTTTAAAAAGAGAGCAACTTGTTTCTGTTTGATGGTCTAGCACCAGAGGACAGCTCTATTACACTATAAAATATGAACATTATTTATGCATGAGTATATGGCCATTAATGCGAATGAAAGCACCTAGATTAACAAATACACTGTGTAGTGTACTTGGCATGCATAGAATTGACTGAACTAATGAGAGAGACAGACCCTAATACATCCATTCAGCCGTCTATAGTGATGATTAATTTACGACCCCCCATCTTCTCTGATCCCCACCACACACACACACACACACACACACACACACACACACACACCGAGCCTCCTCCCCGCTCTTCCTCTCTCTCTCTGTAACTCTCTCTCTTGCTCCCCTCAGCGTCTGATGCAATCCGTTACCAACCCAGAGTGCTTTCCTCCCATTCAGACACAAAGAGAGCATGAGTGTTGTGCTGAGAGAGGAGGAGGAGGAGGAGGAGGAGGGTGGTTTGGAAGTGTCCTGGATGTGCCAATCCTCGCCGTGCCCCGGGGACACATACGAGATAAACACCAGATAAGCCTGACAAAAGGTGGCGGCGCCAAGGCACAGGAGTTGGCACGGGTAAGGGGGCACGGCATGGCATGTTAGCACCGAAGCGCCCCCTGTTGGGGATAAGAGGCACAGTGTGGGAGTGAAGAAGAGACAAAGGAGCTGGTTACAGCTGAGGCAGGAGGTCAGTGTATGCCTAACTGAGCAATGTTCCCTCATGGCATGAAAACACTGACGGCCGGGGATCTGCAGGGGTCCTCGGGGCTCACACTGTCAATTGTGGGGCAACATTGCTATTCTGGGAACGAGGGATGGTGTGTGTGTATGTGTGGGCATTCAGGACAGCATGTGTGTTTTGCATGTGTGGAGACATGTGGAAAGACAAAAATGCCATGGTTCACTTCATGGGATGCACGCAACACCCGCAGAGTGCAGGCATGAAACGGCGCGGCTATACTGCTGCAGACATCTACATAAGATTTGTATTTGTTTGTGCTCAAGAATGTGTCTCTCTCTCTGTCTCTCCTTTTCAGGATGTTCAATAATTCACAGACAGAACAAGTCAGGAATGGCTCAGCAGGGGGCGTACCAGCTGACAACATATTCATATAGAGCTGTCAAAAAACCAAGAGGAATAACATGATGGACAAAGGAGACACTCGCACATGTAAATCTCTGCACTCAAAACACCAAAACGCTGAGCGTAATTTCAGAGAGAGGATTTCAACATATGTTTGTGTGCACGCAGTCTTCACAGCTTCCTACTTCCCACACAATTGTTATTTACTGATCCTGCAGTGACTCTCTATCTATACTATTTGGTAGCTTGCAATGTTGGTTTATAATATTGTTTCTCTTCCAAGCAAAGCCTTTTCCATTGAATGGTAACACTTTATATTAGGGATCCGACTTATTAACCTTGATAAGCATTGTTCTCGCTTTAGATCCGGTACATGCAAAACTGTTAATAAGTGCGTAATTAACTGCTAATAAATGCAAAATAAAGTATGTATTAATCTTAATAAAGCAACGAAAAGTGGTTAGTAAAGGTTTAAAGCTGCAGTGGGTAGATTTGGAGTAAAATATTTTTATAGAACGGTCACTATATCCTGACAGTAGTGCATGAGACAGGTAATCGGAAAAAATCCTGTGCCTCTGTGTCCTCTGGTGCTCATAATGGCAACTACAAGATTTCACAGACCGGAGGAAAACAACCAATCAGAGCCAAGCTGGAGCCTTGCCGTCTCTGAGCAGCTGTCAATCACTCGCAAACTCCGATCAAACGGTCAAAACTAGGCAGCGCTGATCAAATATGAATCAATATTCTGTTACTGTAATGTGCTTAAGTGCTTATAAATGTCTTATAATCTAACAATAAACATGTATATAATGATATTTTTAACACTTATAGTTTTATTAACACATATTAATGTTGATAAGCATCTTATAAGGATGTATTACCTATTAACTAATGCTTATTACAACACCTTAATGTAAAGTGTTACCCAATGAGGTAATTAATGAGCAACTTCCACTTGTCAAACAGGATAACGTACCCACTACATGTGAAGAGAATCTGCATTAGAAATACAATGCGAGAAGTTTGGTGTCTATGTTGAGTGTTAAGTGTAAAGAGCTCATTCGATTCACATCCTTTTCCACTCTCATCAAACCATTCAGCGACCTCTCGTGCCCCGCATGGAAGCACCTGCATTCATTATGTTCATTCATTCCGCTTTTTTCCCCTTTAATTTGTCGCCTGTATGTGCAGTATATTTTACCACCAGAGTGCTTTTAGGTACAACAAAAAATTCACAGTCATGTCAGGCTTCCTCCTCGCAGTATTTTTTCCAAAACACTGTGCAACACGAGTGACACGCGCGCTCTCCTGAGATGTCACGCGGCGTGCCTCACTGAGGGACCGCCACCTGCTCTGAGAGCAGCTAAAGTTTGCTACAGCGCATCGCAGCAGACTGCACTCGAGTCAGCAACTTTCCAGAGCGAGAGTTTCCTGTGCATCTCTTAATTTGCACCACATTTGAATGACAATGCAATTTGCGGCTTTCTAGTTCAAAAACCACAAAGTAAATAGAAATAAAAGGATTTTTGTGTCTGCTGCCTCTAAGCGAACAGATTTCTAAAATGAGCAATTTGACAGCTAAGTGGTTTCCTACTTGAATGCTTAGCATTTAAACATCGCTATGTTAGAGATGTAAGGAATGTTTGTTGCATCCTCACCAGCAGAAGAAGCTGAAGTGGGCAGACTAGAAAGGCTGAAGCAACAAGTTGAGCAACTGTCATCACACCCACCCCTCTTTTTTTTTTTACTATGTTTCAGTTTCTCTGTCTGTCTCCCACATTGCTACACACTTACACAGCGTGACACTGACACACACACACACACACAACCACCCTCCCCTCACCCAGAGAGAGCTGCGAGAGCTCGACTCAGCTCGGCTCTCACCTCTCGCCACCATTCACTGTCCTGGTTTTTAATAGTCTCACACCATGAGCCAGCCGCTGGAACATCAAGGAGGGGACAAATACTGAATCACATGAAAGCCATTCACACTGCCTCGCTGTGTCACACACACATGGACTTCTGTGGTGTATATTTCTCACAGACTACATGAAACCCCGTGGCACACAGAAACATGCCGAAAAAGTCCAACGATAATATCTCAATGGAGGCGTTGAAAGTTCTTACCTGTTGCCCAAAGACTTTTCTTCTAGTTCATGTGGCTTGAAGAACCACTTCCCAATCCTCACAAACCCCTTATCCATCAAACATCTAGAGAATAAAGAGAAGGAGAGAAAGAAAATTATTCATTAGACAAGGAAAAAAGGAGAGGCGGAAAAATGGTTTAACATCTTGTATAATGCACTTCCATAATATGAATCATGTAACGAGTAGTATTCTTGAGAGGCTTAGAGAGGTTTTGTATCAAGTCAATGGTGTGTTTTTTATGCTTCTGGTGGTGTTGTATAGGATTTCATTACATTACAGACTGTTCCTCAGTGACGGCTTCCACAACATCAGGCCTTAGCGTTCAGGTATATGAGTAGAAACTGATTGTGTTTTTATTAGGGCCTGTCAATGGATTAAAATATAACTCAACAAAGTGATTGAACAGATCTAAGCCACGGACATGAACTGTTTCAATGTGTAACATGACCTGTCTGTGCATTTCTTTTTACTAACTGCTTGTCTGTTTTGTTTTGTTTTTGTTGTTGTTGTTTCCTGTGTTTGGACAAAGACACATTTCCACCCTGGTGAACAATAAAGATTTATTTTATAGCATTTTTAATTGCAATTAATCGCATTATTGCCCATAGTTAATCGCGATTAATCACAAATTAATCATTTTTTTATATCTGTTCAAAATGCATCTTAAAGGGAGATTTGTCAAGTATTTAATACTCTTATCAACATGGGAGTGTGCAAATATGCTGCTTTATGCAAATGTATGTATATATTTATTACTGGAAATCAATTAACAACACAAAACAATGACAAATATTGTACAGAAACCCTCACAGGTACTGCATTTAGCATAAAAAATATGCTCAAATCATAACATGGCAAACTGCAGTCAGTGTGTCAGTGTGCTGACTTGACTATGACTTGCCCCCAAACTGCATGTGATTATCATAAAGTGGGCATGTCTGCAAAGGGGAGACTCGTGGGTACCCATACAACACATTTACATTCACATATCTTGGGGTCAGAGGTCAAGGGACCACTTTGAAAATGGCCATGCCAGTTTTTCCTCAAAAAAATGTAGTCTAAGTTTGGAGCGTTATTTAACCTCCTTCGCAATAAGCTAGTATGACATGGTTGGTACCGATGGATTCATTAGGTTTTTAGTTTCATATGATGCCAGTATATTCACTCTATCTTTAAAACAAGTCTTTTAACAACCTAAAATTTGCATGTTGTATAAATGCGTTAAAGAAATTAGTGGCGTTAACGCAGTATTATCATGTTAACTTTGACAGCTCTATTTTTTATAATAAGTTGACTTTGCATAACTTTAATCACTGTTTTAAATCTTTCCATCTAGCGCAAAAAAATAAGCCTATACTACTTCTACTACTACTACAGACAATAAAACAGCTTCCAGCTTTTCTTGTGTATTTCAGCTCTTAGCTTCTTTAGGTTATGCGGTTCAGCTTCCAACTCTGCCAGTTTTACATTTCAACTCCCAGATTTTTCAGCTGTGCAATGCAATGCATTTGAGCTTTAACAGTTTTTAGACAAGTCATTTCACATTTCTGCATTTTCAACAATACTTTGCCTTTTATTTTAGTGTTCAGCATTCACATGCAGGAAATGCATTTTCTTAGGACTACAACTAACAATTTTTTCACTGTCGATTAATCTCTTGATTATTTTCTGATTCATCGATTAGTTGTTTGGTCTATAAAATGTCAGAATATGGTGAAAAATGTTGATCAGTGTTTCCCAAAGCCCAAGATGACGTCCTCAAATGTCTTGTTTTATCCACAACTCAAAGATATTCAGTTTACTCTCATAGAGGAGTAAAGAAACCAGAAAATATTCACATTTAAGAAGCTGGAATCAGAGAATTTTGACTTTTTTTCCCCCTAAAAATTACTCAAACCGATTATCAAAATAGTCAGCGGTTAATTTAATAGTTGACAACTTCTCGATAAATCGCTGCAGCTCTACATTTTATAGTTTTACATAAACTGCAGCAGGGGGCCGTCCCTTAGCAACATCTGAGCAGTGTTCGAGATGTGCAGTTTACGCGTACAGGAAAAGGAAAAGGTAATCTTCTGCTAATCTGCTTTCCCCCCTGAAAGTGGTGTGCACTTTTACACATAGCTTTCCAAAAACCCTTTCCTTTTTGATCACATCAAACGGTTCAGTCATCATGCTCCCTATTTGGCTATCCCACCATCTGTGCACTTCTTCACCTCGTGTCGGCCTCCTTTCAGAGACAAACCTCAGCGCTCTCGCAACTTTGACTTGTCTCTGTGTGCAGGTGCCAGTGAATTCCCTGCTGGATCCTCTGACCCCGGTCAAGGAATTACAAAATGATTTTATGGACTCCTCTGCACTCAGCCAGGCTGAGCTATCCAAAGCTTTCAGCCTCCAGCTCTACCATCTTTGGTACAGTCTTATCGACCCCAAACAATTCATTTTAGAATAACATTAACACAGAAACTGTATTTATAGTAGATTGGTTACATCATGGCCGATACCAGACCGCTTAATAAGGTCAGTATTGGCCCCGATACCAATGTGGTGTATCGGATCAGTGCATCCCTGTGCACGGTCACTTCACTGGAGCCCTTACAAAAAATACACTGTAAAGGAGTAAAGCATTATATCCATGGAGCAACTAATGTGAGTAAATGCTGAAGCTAATGCTGAAAAGCCTCCAGATACAGCTCCTTCAAATGCTGGCTCAAAAAGAAGGCTCATACTCAAGAGCCATACTCTTGATGATATTGAAGCCAATAGGATACACCCAACTTAGGCTCTTAACATTAGGCTCTAAACCCTTTAAAAACAGACCTCCCGCCAGAAGGCCGCGGGAGATCGTTGTTTGAACGATCCTTTTTAAATCGATCTAAAATGAATACCATAATAGCTAGAGCATTCACTCTTTTTGCAGCAGAAAGTTAAAGCTTCTGTCTTTCCTGTGATCATGTTGTACGCTCATGATGACATCATCACAATACATGAGGTGCAGAACATAACAAACGCTTTTGCACTCGATCTGCTCATAAAAAATGAGCATAAATCCAAATCTTTGTTTCTCCAATTCTCTAAAACTCCGAAAACTGTAGAAATATTTTGGATCAAAATGTTCTTTTTATTTATGACAATACTTGTATCAACTATTATGGTTATTATTTATCTTAGGTTATACAGATTTTAGAGATATGAAGCATTTTAAGATACTCCAAGAAATGACATCACAATAAGCAAAAATAACGTATTCACTGGCGGACCATTTCTATTGCAGAGTTCAAAGAGTTAAAAAGCCAATTTTGCTTCTTCTACGCCAGCATGTCTAGTTATGTATACTCATCTATCAAAGTGAATATTAAGTTTTTAACCTGAATGTGTTGACATATTATCACCATATAAAGTTGAGATGACGGACACGTTAGCAAACAACTGCCTGTTTACTTATCCAGCAGACACAGAGCAACATTTGCATCCATCTCGAGTTTCCTCTCTTTATACCTCTGTTTTTGGTTTCTACCGACTCCTGAGGGAAATACACTATCTGTCTGTTTCGCTGTTAAATGCTCGACTGTTCACCAGCAACTTTGTCTGTAGTGTGTGGTGGGTTTGTCAGCTGAGTGTGTGGGGGGAAATGAAGCTGATAAGAGCAGTTACACTGAAACAAAACAGTAGAGTTGTTTGCCATAAAACCAAGACAAGGAGCTGAATGACACCGACATACTCTGCAAAGTAGGGTGAGAATGAAGAGGAGTTGGGGGTGGGAGTGGCCTCCAGTACATTACATTCAGTGTTAACGAACAGTAGTAGTAATAATAGTATTATTCTTTCCTGCAGACTTGGCAAAACGCTTAGTTTGGATTTTGTAAGGCAGCAATGATTCACAGGTATTTCCCTTCCCACACGCCTGCGTTAACGTTTTTGCTTTTTTGTCTGGATGTTCACCAGGTCCCGGGACACCGGGCTCCATGTCAGCAATGGATGGTTTAATTTCCCACCGTAAATGTTTTAATTCAACAACGTCATAGCTATGCATTGCCGCTATGCGTAGTTGTTTATCAATTTGCGGCACTACTATGCACAGCTTTAAAAAAAAACAAAAAAACAACACAACAGCCATAATTCATTTGGGCTAACAGTGCCTGTCCGTGGGCAACACCAAAATAATGTTTCACAACAATCAGTGTTGAATTTATTATTAATACTCTGCCGCAGAGCGTAGGGGAACTGCACAGTTGGGAGATAATTCTCTGTGAATTTGCCACTATGAACTCCTTTCACATTACACATCATCTAAGCCATTGTTAGTATAAAAATATTGATAAGAGCACATTTGAAGAGAAATATGTTTAGGAACATGTGTGTTTGATTGACAGGTGTCTCAAGCTATCACACTTGATTGATCTGTTCATTTTCTGGCCACGGTAACTGTCAAAAATTGAGTCGAACTGCAGCTTTCAGCACACTTATTGGCCTAACCTATCGGCAAAGTAATACCCTTGTTTTTCTCCCATATAATTATATCTTATAGTGTGGCAAGTGTATAAAGTTAAAGGTAATTTTACTGATTTATATCTCGTTTGCGTCCCAATTCAAACTCCAAATGGGAAACAAGCACGACTTTAGTCTTTCATATAAACCTCCGCATTGAGTAAAGCGTTGAGGATAATTTATTTTTTATTCCAATCTTTTACTGAAAATGTCAAAAATAATGAATGTCAATAGGAAGTCTTGTCTGTGGGGCTTCGACTGACGAATTCAACACAAGTTTGGACATAAAGTTTGACTCATTGTACTTTGTAATGTAGTTCTTAACATTTGTCTTTTGTAAGTGTTATTTTTCTCTGCTTGTTTTATCGAAAAATTCATAATTGCTTTATTAGTAATGTTTGATTAAGACTCTGTTAATTCAAATAATAAAATAATAATAACAATAATAATAATACAGTCAGCGACAGAGGTGAATTTTGTCTGTGCAATATGAAAGAGAAAGTGGAAATGATCCGTCCGGTGTTGAAATAGTGAGCTATAAAAGGAGTTAGCTTCAAGGTAATAGGAAGGTTAATTCAACCTGCCCCCTATGATGATCACTGATGCTTAACTTAATAGAGAGCAAATATGTGCTGCTTCATTTAACAGATGGCTCTGACTCAGAAAGGAGAGCTTTGGGTACTTGAGCAAGTGATTCAGCGCTCAGATTATAATTTCATTAAGGTGAAGCTGATGGAAGAAAAACTAAAACTGTCGATCAACGCGACACAAAGTTCTATTGATCGGTGGTTTTTGTGCGTAATTCAAAAAGTCATTCTTGTTCATTTAAGAGAAAGAAATTACATTCAGAGTGCTAATTTCAGTTACTGAGTATGTTAAAGAAAATGTTGAATATTTATGTTTACTATACTATTTATAAAGTACAGAAAATGTAATAAATAATTATTTTAACTTCCTTATTTAGCATTTATGAGCTCTATATAAACACTATAGCCCTAAAAACTTTAATAAATGGTGTGTACCACCATAGTATGCAGCTGTATGCAGATGTAAGGACATTTTAAGTGTTTATTAATGTCAACAATTATAATTACAATGCATGTTTTATATAATTGCAACTGTGTTTTCTTATATTGTCACTCAGTATCTGTTTATACACCAGCCTCCACTTTGTGGGGTGTCCACAGGAGGAGTTGTGACACATATAAAATAATAAACACTTATATCTGCTTACAACTACATTATATTGAGTTTTATAGAGCTGCGGTGATTAATCGATTAGTTGTCAACTATTAAATTAATCGCCAGCTATTTTGATAATCGATTTGAGTAATTTATTTCAGAAAAAAAGGTCAGATTTCTCTGATTCCAGCTTCTTAAATGTTAATATGTTCTGGTTTCTTTACTCCTCTATGACAGTAAACTGAACATCTTTGAGTTGTGGACAAAACAAGACACTTGAGGACGTCATCTTGGGCTTTGGGAAACATTGATCGACATTTTTCACCATTTTATAGACCAAACAGCTAATCAATTAATCGAGAAAATAATCAATAAATTAATCAACAATGAAAATAATCGTTAGTTGAAGCCCTAGTGTTACAAACTATAATTATATGCTGCTTATAAATGTTAAATGGAGGGTCACTTTGCAGTAACAAATTGTGCAAAAACTTCATAATGCTGCAAGTTATACACTTCATAAAATATATGTCATGCAACATGTTTTCATATTCTATCTACAACGTTCAGCAACTTCTCGCTGTGCAGCTAATGAGGTGCTTCCTTACCTTTCCAGCAGGTTGTGAATGGCCTTGAACAGGAGGGTCCTGCACTCGTAGGACAGCCCGCACTCCCACAGACCCTCCTCAGCCACTGAAAGACAGGGAGAGAAAATAACCACCAAAATTATAAATCTCGCTATTTTTATTATCTCGATAATAAAAGAAAAGTAATGATATTTTGTGTGACGGCGAAACATCTGCGAGTACCAGCTTGAGGATAATAAACAACACATGATTCAGCGTTTAACTGCATGTGTTTATGGCCCACTCTGTCAAAACATGCTGCATGTGCTGATGAGAAAACCTGCACATCATATCCGAAATTACACTGAAGATGAAGTTGTGTGTGTGTGTGTGTGTGTGTGTGTGTGTGTAGAGAGAGGGTGCTTGGCTGTACAGCTGTCGGGTTGGCTGCGGCGACAGCCCAGTCGAACCCCATGCAGTTGTCAACAGCAGTTAGCTGGAGAGCGAGAGTATGTGCAGCAGGATGACACACATGCTTGCGTGCTCAGGTTCGTACATGCACACCGAGTTTGAACTCAACCCGTTTTGTTTTTTTTGCTGTGAAATTGAAGCAGCTGAAGACAAAACGTGGTCAAAATCAGTTGCCTCTGTGTTCAGCGGCCAGTTCACATGTGTCAAATGTGTTGCGAACAATTGAGCGCCCTCCTGATTTCTTTAACCCCCACCGACCTTACGCCGACACCAACCCCCATTGCCGTCCTCCCAAAAAGAACACACTAACATACACACACACACACACACACACACACACAGACACACACACACACAGTTGCCGGTTAACAGTGTTTCTCTTTGTTCTTTGCCATATACCTGCAGGGCTCCTGGAAGAACTGGAGGATTGTGGGTGGGTGTTGTGTTTGCTTATAGGGTGGTGGCAAACAAACCAAGCATCACAGAAATACACAAGAAAAAAAAAAGGCAATGAGAGACAGAAGCAGAGGCAGATCGCCTGGGGGATGGGTGGCAGAAACCCCAGTAGAGGTTTTCTCTTTCCTCCTCTTTCTTTTCCCTCTTTTTTTGTGTGTGTGTGTGTGTGTGTGTGTATTCCTTTCTCTGTTGCTTTGTTGATATTTCGCTCCTGTTTTTTTTTTTCTTCTTCTTCTTCTTCATACCAGAGTGAATGAAATTTCCTTACTCGCCAGAATTACCCTGTAACCATGGAAACGCTGGCGGTGAGAACATGGCGCCCTGGCATTCAATTTCAACACTGGTCCCTCCCGCCCCCCACCCTTCTCCTTCTCCTCCTTCCTCTGTTCTATTGCTTCCAACACCCCCCCACCCCCCCCCCCCACCCGCCCACCCCTCATTTACTCCTGCTTCAGGGCTCAGACAGGAAGCTCGCTCTAGCCAGCTCCTCTACAGAGGAGAAAGATAGAGCGAGCACCACGAGCAGAATGCCAAGTCTCCAGCAAATCCAGCTCATTAGCTCTCACTGTCTCTACATCTCTCCCTCCCTCTTCAAAATCCCCCCCCCCCAACTTTTTTTTTTCTTCTTCCCCCACTCTGCCAATCCTCCCACAACCCATCTTCATTTACTCTCGTCATGACCGGCTCCACTGCAGGCTCTTGACCCCCCTATAACTCCCGAAACTGTCACAAACCCCTCGCATCCTCCCACCCGTAAGTCAACAAATCTGAACCACGCACCCCAGAGAAATGGGACTTAAATGTAACTTTTCCACCCTAATTCCTGCATGAGATATGGAGCTCCTACACGAGCAGGTACAATGTGTTTTACAAATCCCAACAGCGGCAGCGGCACATGCTTAGATGCCTGAGAAAACATGCAATCCACATTAGACGCTCCTGTTTATATTGTAGCTGTCAGAGAGCCAGCTCACTGCACCATATCAACACACGGTGTGACAAATCACTCTCGCAAGCAAACAAGGTCAGGCATCCGCACGTGCATGTATGCGCAACCTTTATACACAAAATTATAAATATAGAAAATGGAGTGTGAAATAAAACAATTATCGGATACATTAAAGAGTGATGTTCTGTAGGGAGCGCGTGAGGCGGAAACACCATGAAACTGTCATTTCATCAACAGTCAGTCCACCATGTTTAGAGTTTTTACTGCCTGTTAATCAGAGGAAGAACACAGATGGCCCAGGGGAAAAGTGCGCTGTAGACACTAAATGCACAGCTAAGTGCAATAGGGCTTTAAAGCATCGTGATCCATCATTCATCAGAGCCTGAGCTACAGTAAAGGGAACTGCATCATGCTTGAAAGATCTTAAAGGGACTGGATATAATCAGCCTCAATTTGATTAAACTGAAAGCTCATCATTTTTTTTGTTTTTTACTGATTTTCACTGATAAAAAGCTAGCTTTTTAAAGGAAGCAGATTCATTAAAAAAGAAAAAGATTTTCACCCAGATTTGAAGCCAAAAGCATATGAAAAATGATGAAAAAATTGGGAGAAAACACAAATGATTATGCACCAGACCAGTAAGTAAAAATATATATTTTATGAATAATAATAATAATAATAATAATAATAATAATAATAATAATAATAAGGCTCTACAGGTCGATTTCGTAAGACATGGCAGCCATTTCTGATATATATGAAATCCCTAAAACTGTGTACTCTTCCGCAACTGATTCTCATTCAAATAAAATTACAATATAGATTGGCTATAGACTAACATGTACCTCTACTTGTCTGTGTGACTATGTGTTTATGTATATATTATCTTTTTTTGCTGATTGATTATGTATGTTTGGAAATATATATATACATGAATATATATAATAAATAATAAATAATAAATAATAATAATAATAATAACAACAACAGTTAAGCAACAGTGTGTGTTGCAAATAATAAATACATATTTAAAAAAATTAAATTTAATAAATATTAAAATTAAATTTTTACCCCCTTTTTGTATTATTGATTTATTTTATTGATTTTCACCAAAATAAACTCTAATAAATCTACTGAATCTTTAAAATTACGAGCCCTAATTAAACTGTAAAATGTCTAATGTGAACCGATTTGACATTTATAACCCTAAAATAAAACTCCACAGATAAAAATGTCTGGGGCTGATGTGGCAAAAAATAATTTAAATAGTTTGCTGTAGTTTATTCGAAACAGTCCAAAAACGGTGTATGTACATACATGAATGGTCACAGTGTATTTGTGCCTGTGCAAATCTATGAACATATCAGTGTGAGAGCAACATCTGGCATCAACATTGTCATTGCCGTTATGAACGTGTTCATCTTAATGCATGCAGCGTGTGTGAGAATTGGGTCCCAAAGTGCCTTATAGAGCACATGCAAGCTCTGGGCCTGACTTTGCATGTATGTGTGTGTGTGTGTGTGTGTGTGTGAGTGAGTGCTATATACAGTATATATGTGTATGTGTACAGTGAGGTAACGTCCTCACAAATGCATGTTTATTTCACCCAACCTTCCTCCCCCCCATCCCCGTGCCTCAATGCTCTTAACTGCCGTGCCAACCCAAACACAAACAAGCAGTGATGGAACTGGGTCGCCACTACCACTCTCTATAGTTCCACCTCTCTTTCTTTCTCTCTATCTAATGCTATCTTTCCATCTCACTCTGTTTTGTCCCTCTCTCGTTTCCCAGTGTGTTCAACTCTTCTTCTTTCGCGTCCCCCCCTGACTGTGTTGGTCTCACACCACTAGAGGGAGTGACCACTCACCACTACACCACCGTGCTAACAAACACAAAGCTGGTATTGATCTGAGGGGGGGGGGGGGGGGGGGGAAGGTGGGATTTGAGGTGTGACAACGCTCTTGTCTCGAACACGATGACCCCTCTCCACACATTTCCTTCCCCTCTCTCTCTCTCTCTCTCTCTCTCTCTCTCTCTATCTCTCTCTCTCTCTCGCTCTCTCCCTCATTCATTCATTTGTCTTGGATCAATAGCACCAGCAGTATTGGCGTCCAGTGGTGTCTCTGCAGTGTGCAGACTATGAGCTCATGGGTGATACGTGTGTGTGTATGTGACATTGTCTGTATGTGTGTGTGATTTCACACAAACCTCAATGCCACTTTACTAATTAGCTGCCCTGCTGCATGTCTGAGCATCTCTGTTTGCTGTGTGTGTGTGTGTGTGTGTGTGTGTGTGTATGGGTATGTAATGCATGTGGTGCTGCTGGTGCATAGCAACCTGCCTTAGTATGCTTACGTTTTTACTAATAAGAGAGAGAGAGAGAGAGAGAGAGAGATGACAAGGCTGCACAGATGGACAGGGAGAGAGGGGTGAGGATGATGATAATAATGATGATTAGTCTGTGGAAGTGGGCGATAAGGGCAAAATTAATACTGAGATAATCATCAGAACATTATCTCAATATCATATCTTCTAGGAGAGGGAATCACCAGACGCCTGCACGATACGACATTATCGCGATACTTATTAAGTCACGATACAATCTTTTAAACATTTTGTGATATGTAGAGTATTACGATAATATATATTGTGATTTATTACTTTTTTCGACTGCAAATTATGCTGTTTCTCAACATCTGTTTTATATAATAAGATACAGTTTTCACTCTATATCATCTCACTTTAATCATTTTTATTGCAGCAAAATGTGATTGTCAGTCAAGCAGACAGACTGACCAAAACTGTCATAAAAACATAAACGTTGCATCGAGCACCTGACAAACTGAACCGTTTGTATCAGAGTCGACATTATATTTGCAATATTAATAGTTTATATAATAAAAGATCGATACATGACGTCTGTGTATCCATGCAATATTGCCAATTACAAGGCCATAAAAAGCTGACTGTTTCAAAAACAGAGAGCAGGCCAGTGAGCTTTAGATCAGCACAAAGAAAAATCATGTTTAAGTCATCAATATTGATTAACAAGGCTATCGTACACCGCAGGTTTTCAATTTGGATTTAATGTTACAGTTCACTACATGTCAATCCCTCCTTCCTTCCCTCCATTGTTATTACTTGGCGATTCTGATTTTTTTTTTTTGCATCTTTTGACTCCGTCGCATTCCCCACATAAAAGGGAAATTCCCACCAAGGGCAGGTATCTGTGTGATAAACCGACTAACAGGGCCAATTTCCCACATAACACTCACATGGACGTCAGAATAACACAAAGAAAAGTGTGCGGGGAGAACCGAGGAGCCCAGAGGAGATTACTTACAGCAGTTCACTGTCTTTGTGCTGGCTGTTAATATGGCAATAATATGCCGTATTACCCTGGCACCGAGCCACAGTTAATGCAGCTCGGCCAGCTGAGCTACAAACAGAACATGGATATATTCTAAATTCATTCATGTAGAGAAAAGGGAACAAAACACATTGACAGTACGACCCGGTTTCCACTGCAGGAAGTTATTCAGGGACTTTACTCCATTTCCACTTACTGTAACAAATCTGCTTTCAATTTAGTTTTTTTTAGCCGTAGTTCTAGTTTGAAATGAGGCAAACATTGTTGAACTGTTCCCGTAGATCACATACTTTTAAGTTCATCAGTTCATGAATCTTTTTCGGTGGAAAGGGCATTCTTTTTTGGCCACAAGACGCTTTGGTGAAAGTTCAGCGGGAAAGATCTTCCTGTCATTCACCATTTCTTACATCAGCGTATCCGTCTGTGCTCCTTTAGCCAACTCATTATGGGATGCTGCTCTTAAAATATCATTGTTGTTCAGGAGCCGTCACCGTCTACAAATGGACCATTCGGCTAATAGACTTTGAGCATCACCTTCTGAAGCCATGCTGGTACAAGTGCAGTCAAGAGAGCCCGCTGACCTGAGCTACAGCCGACCAGTTACATCCTACCACGGGTATAAAATAAACAGATTTTTCTCATGTTAGACACAACTTCCACTGTTGATTAAATCCAAACTGTAACAGCCCTGTTTATTATCTTCTGGGGTGAAGCAAGGCCCCATTACTCCATAATTGCTACCATAACTGAATGCTTCAACGTCTGTGTCGAAAAATAAGTTGTGTCATCAGACATACAGAACATTTCCATGGAACTTACGCGCAGTCTCCGTCCAGACATTAGCCAAACTAATTATTGAACGATTATGAGATCAAAGCAGCTTGTACTTTAAAAGCTATGCAATTTGTTCAACTTTGACAATTTCTGTTAAACATCAACTTGAAACAGCATGAGTGTCTGACTGCGTGGAGCTGTGTAGATCAGCAGCTGTGGAGTTTAGGTAGAAAGTTAACCTGCAAACTATTGTGGTTCTATGTTAAACGGTCAACGTATTCTCATACAACGGTTCATATGATTTCTTACGAAAAGTTATTGCTCATTTTTTTGGGTGTTTTCCTGCGAATGTCCAGCAACACGTGACGCACGTCTCAATTTCCACTCCAGTCTTTTCAAAATAAAACTACTTGGATAGGTTTAGTAAAAGATCGATTTAATTCGGTTTAGGCAACAAAACTACTTAGGTTTAGGAAAAGATCGACTTAGTTCGGTTTAGGCAACACAACTATTTAATTAGGTTTAGTAAAAGATCGACTTAGTTAGGTTTAGTCAACAAAACTATTTAGTTAGGTTTAGTAAAAGATCGACTTAGTTAGGGTTAGTCAACAAAACTATTTAGTTAGGTTTAGTAAAAGATCGACTAAGTTCAGTTTAGGCAACAAAACTACTTAGGTTTAGGAAAAGATAGACTTAGTTAGGATTAGGCAACAAAACTATTTAATTAGGTTTAGTAAAAGATCGACTTAGTTAGGATTAGGCAACAAAACAACTTAGTTTTGGAAAAGATGGACGGTTTAGGCGACAAAGCTACTTAGTTAGGTTTAGGAAAAGATCATGGTTTAGATTAAAATAACACTGGAAGTGGCGTTACTTAAGTACAGAAGTTATGTGACAAAATATCTAATAAATATCTAATAAAAAGATATCAACATTGACTTCTGGTTTAAGATGGGATACGAACATCGGTCTCCTGGGTGAACGTCCAGTGTTTCTGGACCAACCCATCCACCCTGACCTCCTCCCTACGCAGCGTTTGTCACTATTTATTCTTCCTGGTTCACTATTATGTGGATCACATACAAATTGATTTCATGGGATATATACGAATTACAGTGCATTACTTTTCGTAGGTATATAGCTACGAGCGGTGTATGAGAACAGCCTGAAAGGGTTGAGAACTAGCAGCTCTACAGGCGGCCTGTTATTGCTCCTGTGTTTTTCTGCTTTCAGTCACATGAGCTTCAAGCTGGCTGCTGTGAAAAATTATGAAAGAACAAGTTACAGGATCAGGTGAGGTCAACTAACCATCGAGTAGCATCTGACAGCAGTAGCATAAGGACATGGCGCCTCACTGTGCCTTTTATCCATCGGTATGTAAATACTGTGTATTTGTACAACCCTGTACCATTGACCATACTGTTTGAATTGTGCATACTGATGTGTATGCTCAACCATGTCTGTGCAGAGTCTCCACTGCCTTACTGTAAGCTTCACACATACTGTACTGTACATAATATGTTCTCAACGAAAGAGGGTATTTAATATGCTTGTTGGATTTATAATGCATCAAATGTAATAGGCTCTGAGATGGAAGGTTACAAAGGGACATATTTTCTTTCTTGCTTTATTTCTAACTGCTCTTCAGATCATTAAACAGCAAACACCCCTGTCCATGTGACAGTCACCCACATGCTCTAGTGACATAATTTCCTAAACTTCTCAGCGACACCTGCCGACTCTACACAACAGCCTTGCCTCTAAACACACCGCTACCACTTTGCAGAATCCAGAGGGCAGTTACCGGGAAACTCTGCAGGCTTTCGAATTAAACTGATTACAAATCTTTACAACCTTTTAAACTGGAAGACACACAATGACTCACACTGCCTTTTATTTCAACCCGGACACAGACTGGATTTACAGCTTCTGGTAAAAGTCAGAAATGTTGACAGTAAAATCCAGTTAGTCCTCCCTCAGGTGCAGGCATACAAACCTGGCTCTCTTATCCATTCATCTCACCTAATGATGGTAAATCAGGGGATCTGCGTAGATACAACCTGCACCCTCACATTTTAAATCCAAAGTATGTAACACAAACGCATTCAAACGGCCCCGACGGAGCTGACCATGGATGTATAAAGAGAACAGTGCTGACGGGAGAGCTAGAGACAGACTTGGTTAAGTCAGTGTAAGTACACACGTGTGACTACGTCCGTTTTTCAAAAATAGTCTGTTAACAAAGGATATATATAAAATACATATATGAAAATAAGATTGATTGGATTATATTCACCAGAAGTATAAAGTAGTACATGTCCCTTATAAATTATAAAGAAGATACCACTAATTTGTGAGGAAAATTTGTACAGAAAACTTATCAATTTCAAAGTAAAAGTCCCACATTTGTACCCTGAAATAGCTACATTTCTGAATGCTTGTGGTGCAATGAAAACACATTGCTCCATAATTCCTGACAATGACTGATATATTTGACTTCAGGACATCTCTGACTACAAACATGCTGAAAATCTAAATTGTTACTGTATTAATTTAGATATTTTCCAAAGTAAAAGTCCTTTGAAGTGTATGATTCAACTTTTTCCCATGATCTATGGTGTTAAAAAAGTTAAAAATCGCAATACATATCAAATCTGCACCCTAGTATCGTGATAGTATTTGGAGATTAAGCATATCGTCCCAGCCCTAACAATTACAGAGAGGAGCCCGCATGCACAAACATACTACATGCATTCTATCATGAGTACATACTGTATATGTAATAGCAATAAGTTAAATACACACATGGCAGGCACTGAGACCCAGACAGCCCAGAAAGACGGACAGAACGAGGAGCAGTGACAGCGAGGAGGAGGAGGAGGAGGAGGAAGAGGAGGAGGAGGAGGACGAGGAGGAGGAGGCTCAGAGCGAGTGAAGGGATGAGGGGAAAGTCTGGAATCAATTAGGTGACTGAGCTGGAGTTGCTTGCATAGTTGTGGGAGTGAGTCAGGCAGAGAGGCAGGAGAAGGGACCAGGGTGTGAATGTTGTGCCATGAGCGAATGTATTCATATAAACACACTAGCACACAAAAACAACTGTATATGCCCGCTATTTGAGTGTTTGGTGACATTTCCTGTTTGAGTATTGGATCAATCCTATTGCTTTTTGATCATCTCCCCCCCCCCACCACCGACAGACCGCTCGGACCAGAGGAGTCAAGTTGCAGCCAGAAAAGCCCCACCTCTCCCTGAGCTGAGGTCAAAGTGGAGGGTAAGAACGGGTGGCTGGCACCGACCCAGGCCATGTCTACACACAGCGGCTCCTCTCAATATTCCCTTACACAACTTCCCCTCGTCACTTCACAGAATTCACAGCGCTTTTGTTTCGTATCGCTGGCTCTGACGACGGGGGAATTTGACTTGAATGAGAGAAAGAAAAGAGGAACTTTGCGAGCACATGTTGTAGAAAACTTACATCTCGCCGGTTTGCAGAACAAAAATCTGAATTTGCAGACGTAACAATATGCACAGAATATAATCATGTCACGACTTAAAGTCGCACAGATTCACGCGGGTTCTGATATTATTGCTCCACAGCATGTCACACAATGCTGCCAGCGATGACCTGGTGTGAATACTAGCAGCCTAAAGCATCTCTGCTGCTGGCACACATACGGCATACTGATGAGAAGAGATGCAACATAAAGTGAGTGCTATACTGTATGTGTTGTCTGCTTGTGTCAAATAGCAAGATTAACAGGAGATTGAACAGAAAGTATACACAAAGAGGCAGAAAGATGGAGGTATAAAGTGACTAGGTGTAATTCTCAGAAGAGTCAGCCACTCCGTGTGCAAACAGGGATCTATTTCACAGAAGTGGCACATTTTGCAACCTCAAAAGGGAGGCAATCATCACCGGGCATGCAGGAAATAAAGAGGAAAAAACAACAAAGAAGAAACACTAAATGCATCATGTTCACACAAGAAAACACCAGCTGCTTACAGCTCAAGCCAACAAGACAGGCAGCAGATATCACTATGTTCACATTCAATATGTGCTGTTCCAATTGTTAGAGATTAAAAACTTTCTTTCTGTACTTTTGTCAGCTTTTCATTTATTTTTAATTTGGTAAACAGAAACGACATATAAGCTCCTTAATGTATTTAGTTAGCATCTCCCCACTCAGTCCGGTGCTACTGATTTGGAGTGATACTCTGTGTGATTCATTAGTAAAAGCATGTTGACAGTGTCGTTAATAATTTACGGGATATTTACCGTATTAATGCAGAGGCAATGGTGTAATTAGGGTGAGTGGAGAGGATCTAGCCGGGGCTATGATACCGACATCATGAGCAAAATGAGATTACTCTCTGATATAACCTGCTATAAAAATGTGTGTGTGTGTGAATGTGTGTTTAGAGGTTTGGAGTACATGGAGAGAGGGGGGTAGTTGGTGTGAAAGAGAAGGGAAAACAGAAATAGAAACAATGGAGGACAAAAATAGAACAAAGAAGGAAGAAAAAAGGTCATGACAGAAAAGGTATGGAAATAAAAATGGGCCCTGTATGATGCTGACAGTGAGAAAAAGGAGTGTGTTGGTGCGTGTGCGTGTGCGCCCCGACAGACAATCAAAAACTGTGCAGAGAAAAGCCAACAGAATTATCCCACAACCTTACATAATGTGACAGTCACTTAGCTCATTCAATCCAGCACAAACCACACACAAATCTTTTGATGCTTGGGATGCTGCGGATGGATGGATGCTAAGTGCCAAGTGTTTTCCCATAAGTCACTGGGAAATAAATAAATGAATGGGGGACGTGGTGTCTGAACTGTTTTGCACACATTGTCGAGAAAACACATTTTGTCTCTGTGGCCTCACGTAATCACAACTGGCCTCTTGGATTTCAGCAGCGAATTAAAAGTAAAAATAGATCAAATTAACTCTGTAAGCATCAATTTCTCTGCTGAACAAGATTGAATTAATATTGATCAAGACAGCAAAAAAAGCTAAAGAGTATTCCTTTAGTCCTTGAAGATGTGCAGGTGTTTGTCTGAATCTCAACTGTTATGGATTTATTTGCTGACCATGTCATCTTTAACCAATAAGATAGTATAAGGAATGTGTATTCCTCCCACATTTTTTGAGTTTTATGGCTCTCAAACGGCATTATGAATTCATCATCTCATCCCGATTTTGTTTCGGCAGTCTGCTGTTTCCTCTCAGAATTAATCCGGCTCAGTTTGTCTGAATCCACAGGAAGTAACAGCAACTGTTTATTTCTGTTTACATAGCTGAGTGTGGTGAGGATGACTTGTATTTACAGTTTGCTATTAATGTAAGCAGATGTTTCTGAGCAAGAGCAGTGGTGGTCTGTGTGACCGTTTTCCTGGCTCCATTTACACCCATTTAGGCTTTTTTTTTTTCACTGGGAACTTTTAACGCCCACCCTTCTCTTCACGTTCGTGTAGGAACTGCAATAAGTATGTGAAGTCAAAATATCGCAACTAGGGCTATTTTCATTGTCAATTTTCTCAATTAATCAATTAGTTGCTTGTTTTATAAAACGTCAGATAATGGTATAAAAAATGTCGATCAGTGTTTCCCAAAGCCCAAGATGACGTCCTCAAATGTCTTGTTTTGTCCACAACTCAAAGATTTTCAGTTAACTGTCATAGAGGAGTAAAGAAACCAGAAAATATTCACATCTAAGAAGCTGGAATTTTGACTTTTTCTTCTTAAAAAATGACTCAAACCGATTAATTGATTATCAAAATAGTTGCCGATGAATTTAACTCATGGATTAATTGTTGCAGCTCTGATCGCAACTACATTTTTACACCTGGCTTGAGTGGAAAAGTTGGTGTATCGATAAAAACATCTGTGTGGAAATTCCTCAATTACACGCCATATTTTCCGTCATGTTTTCCATTGTTTGGTAGATCTGACTGTCACGAACGCCACTCCCCTGTTGCCCTCTTCTTCAACAACGGTTTAATGGCATCCGACTGGAGAATTAGTGACGTCAGCCGCTTATCACGATGCACCAAACTCCTGCACGACAGTTGTGAATGGAAACATGAATTCTTTTGCGTTTTCCTTTGCTGATTTCTTGGTAATTTGTTTGAAATTCGCTGTCAACTTGAATGGAAACTTGGCTCATGAGAGAACAACAGCCAGACGACCGATTAACCACATATGAGTCATAGAGAGGCACTCGGAAATGGCGAACATCCTTCTTCCTTTAGATGCTGATTGAAGACAAAGTAAGTGTCGAAGATGAATACATACACAAAGGCTCAGGCCGTACGGCAGAAAGCCGGTGGCACTAATTCACAAATCTATGCTGCTGGAAAATATCAAATATAGACCTGAAACCATGACACCTCCTCCTCCTCTTTTCTTCTCACTTTTTCTTTTTATATGTTGTTTCATCTCCTTCTAAACAACTAGAACTATCCATGTCATTAAAGGAAGGTGGACTATTACACCCTTTTCTCCGGCAGTGTAACCACACAGCCTCAGTTCACACCAACGCGCCACATCAGTGGAGGTTATTGACGAATGATCAAAAACAACGCGTTTGAGTCGTCGCTCCGGAGGAAGCCTTTGTGAAGTGGGAGACTGGAGAGTGACTGCAACTAAAAGTGGCTTTTGTTTGTTGTCTGCAAACAACACCTCTAGTGCATGAGGTCTGTTCGGGGCCTTGATATTTTGAGTGTTGTTCAAGTGGAGTGAAGTGACGCTTCCTATGAATTCCCATTCATTCAACTGTCAAAATAACGTGTCAAGTGTCAAGCGGAGTAGTGCCACGCACGAGCCAAACATACAGGCAATTACAGCGCCGCGGTAAAAAGAAAAACAGTTTGATTTTAAAGTACAACTTGATGATTTAATATATGTAAATATTCTGAATAATGTAAGTATAACATCATGTAAGCGAGCAACAGAGAAACACGATTAATATTAATGAAGAAATTGTCTGGTGCACAAAAAAATAACAAGCCGATGCACATTAAAATGAAACACTAGCAGATTAGAATATAAAAGCATGATATCATTAATCACTTTTGCCATAGCGGAGGAGCCACAGCGGTGTAAAAAGGGCCCATTTCTGTGGTGTTGACCCTCATGTTAAGCCACAGATACTTGAGCACCTCATTAGAAGTGAATGGGCCTCGAGGTGGGAGGCAGGGCAGCTATTGAGAGGCTTAGCGGGACTCCACAGGGCTTCCTAACTGCCACTAGAGGGGAGAGGAGAGAGAGAGGGAGAGAGATTGACAGCCAGACTCTCTCTCTCTCTCTCTCTCTCTCTCTCTCAGGGATGAGCGATAGATGGAGAGCTCTCCTCTCTTTCCAGGCTGCAGCTCATTCATGGCAGCGTCTGTGTCGGTCCCTAGTCTGGTCCTTAGAGAACTTATAGTATGAGGATACATTTATCAGTGAAGTCTTGCAAAGCGCTGCAGAGAGCAATTAAAAATCAGCCAATCATCACACATGTCCTTAATATCTAGTAGCCACATAGAGGCTTGAAGGCAGGGTGGGCGATCTTGAGAAACCAGCAAGAGCACACTGGATTTTTAAAAAAAGGATCCCACCGAAAAAAACGAACTGCGTTGCCAGCTCTTTTCCAATGAAAGTAGCAGCTCCAAAAGTCCCTGAATCTAGAGACAAAGTTGCAAAATCTGCAACACTGACAGTCCGTCGCTTCAGGCCTCCCTCCAAAGCCACTCCCCCCAAAATGATCATTATGAACATAAACAACAAACATGGCCTTTGTTTGTACTCGCAGCTGTCAAGCTAGCAGCTTGTGGAAGACTCCGGTGACACCCTTGCACGCAGGCAGGTTAGGTAGTCCGTCCAATCACTACTTTCGGCCCGAATGAAATGATTGGACAGGTTTTTTACAGTCCTGCGACGGACAAAGATACCAGATTTTTTTCTTTTTTTTTTTGTCAGAGCATTTGATTTATTGATTGTTGTCGAGATGTAATGAAAATTTCAACTAATATAACAAAAAATGCCTTTAATTGATGAGGAAGCTGTAGAAATCAAAAGCCAATAATTTACCAGAATGCTACCTGTTGTGGTTCCAGCCCGGTCACAAAAAAAGGACGTATGAATGACACAATAATTCGCAAGGCATTTAGCGTGCAATGAGAATGCCATTTTTGCTTTTGGTGTGTCATTTGTGCGGCATGTAGTCTGTACTGACTGCAATGCAATTGCATCCGTGGGAATATGCTACCATCAATGCTAGTGACGTAGAATAAAAAGTGAGAAAGACTGTTTAGTGGGAGGTGGATGGGTCCAACAAACACAGGACTTTCAACCAGGAGACCGGTGTTTTTTTGTAAGTTACGTTAGTGATGTGTTTCTTAGTGACGTTTGTGATGTGTTTTCCATACTTCTGTTACGTTGTTTCCGTATGTATTTTATTTAGTTTACATACTTATTTCAAGCCCAAACATGATGTTTTTCTTAAACTAAGTGGTTTTGTTGCCTAAACCTAACTGCCAATGTTACCATAGTTTGTTGTGTGCCGTACAAAGCCTACAATGTGTCCTCATGACACGCAGAATGTCCTTGTAATGTAATGCTATTTATTAGGGCTGCAACAATATTGGATTGTTGATCATTGAACATCAATGCAAAGAGAAAAACAACGATATATATCGTCATCTTTAAGATGCTTTTATTTTGAAAGTCCCATGGCGTGTGTGTCACTATTTCTGTCCAAGTGCAACTCCTTCCTAAACATCCAAACAGTGCTTAAGCATGAGAAATGTGGCACTTTATAGTGAACAACAGGTCTATTTTTATTCTTTTTATTAAAAAGAATGAATTGTTTTTCATTTCAATATGTGGAGGAGCCCAGTAATAAAAATGTCAAAACATATTTTAGTTGCTTTTTGTGAGTTGATATAAATGTAACTGATTGTGTTAAATGGGCTTATGATATTATCTCATATCGATCGTAGGCTCCGGAATTGAATCTAAATAATATCGTGGCAAACTTTGTGATATCAGCAAATATTGTATTGTGACGAAAACGGTGATTTACACCCTTACTAATTTATATACGCCTTCCTGTGAGGTTGGGTTATCTGGTCATAATGTTCAACACAATTTAATGGAAGGAGCCCATCAGATAGTTTTTTCCATATTGTCTTTCTTATTTAACCACACTTGAGTTTGTATATATCATTTTGTACATAATTACGATTGTGTAATATAAATGTTACCTAGCATTGTAGCTGAAAATGTGTCTTATCCAAAAGGGGGGAAAAAAACAAACAAACCTAAGTAGTTTCCACGGGGTTGTGTGGGAATCTTGCTTCAAACTCAGAAATGATCATTTCTGCTTTTGGCCTCACAAGGTCTCATTATCCGGGTTTTTTTATGACAAAATTCTTCAGGCTTCTCTGCCATTTGAGGCTGAAATGTGGTTATAGAGGATTAAGGATAAACAGATACTGATGATGAAAGAGCGGCCCATCGTAAAAAAAGAGTGTGGGAATTCATTTCAGTGGCATCGCTGAGCTGTGATTTTTAATCCCAGCTGGTTACAATAGTGGACCAATAGAACAGAAGTAAAAACAGTAACAAACTTCACTGAATAATCCAAACAACTACAAGTCTATTCGCTATTCTGGTCTGTGTTTATAAGTACTGTAAGAGCGTGACTGAATGTGTCTTTCCGTATAAAAAAATAATAATCATTTTCATGATTGCTAATTGTTTTAACAAACAGCTGAAGTCCCCATTGGAGAATGGCTGGCTATTGTGGAGACATTGATTGTGTGGGTACTGCAGCACAAAATCAGCATTTCTATGCTGCTGATAAAAACGCCAGGGGAGAAAATCAATTTGGCCGTTGTAGTCACTTGACGCCGGCTGAGAGGCCTCACAAACTGCAGATATCAAAGGCAGCTGGCTCGTCTTCAAAAAGGAGGATGGAAGGAAACAACAACAGCATTCATTCCATTTAATCCTCAATCGTTTATTTAAAAATATACGTATATATAGCTTCATTTTTGAGTCATCTCTGGTGTTAAACAAATTTGGCTTTAGTCTGCACAACATAATGCTTATGTCCTGAGGCAAACTCTCAAAGTCAGACTGAAAGAAGATGTGCAGGAGTGCTATTCTTATCTATCTATATAAACAAAAACATGTTGTTTTTTTTGTTTGTTCTTGTTTTTGTAGCTCAAAGCATTCTTTTGTTTTTGATGTTTTTTTCCCAGGCACTTTATAACTGCTATATTCAACTAAACTACTGCATAGTTAACTAATGCTGCACAGTATCGCATGATACAAGCAAATTTTATACATGTAGCACAGAATAAAAAATTCCATTATAAAGCCTCAAAGGGCTTTATAACCTCTACGACATACAGTATGATACCTGCTGTCTTTAGACACTTAAAGGGATAGTTTGGGTGTTTTGAAGTGTGGTTGTATGAGGTTCTTATCCATAGTCAGTGTATTACCTACAGTAGATGACGGTCGGCACGCCCACAGTTTGGAGAAACAGACAGTAGTACCGACACCGGAGCAAAGCAACGTAATGCTGTGGACGGGGCCGGCAGCAAAACATATTTTAGCCACCTAAAAAATGTATATCAGTTTATGTGTACGCTATATTTAGAATATTTTCACCACTTTATCTCGCCGTCAGACAGCCCTTTCCGACGGGGATGTTTCTTTTCCTCACCTAACCAAAGTCACACAATAACTCCAGCAACTCCCATGTTATGCAGGGTAAAATTACTGTTTTTTTAATGGAGTTTGGTTGCTTTCGCGAGAGCCTAGATAACACCTTCAGTTCCTCGTCGGAAATATAGCCTGAATAGCTGTCTCATGGTAAGGTAAACCAGAGAAAATATTGTTAATATAGCGTACCGATATTGAGCTGTTTTTAGGTGGGCCTTTTTTTTTAGGTGGCTAAAATATATTTTACTGCCAGCCCCGTCCACAGCCGTACGTTGCTTTGCTTCCTTGCCGGTACTCCTGTCTGTTTCTCCAAACTAGGGGCGAGCCAACCGTCATCTACTGAAGCTATAGAGTGCTCCAGGGATGACGTATTTTTGTAGGCCGTCCAGGAAGTTAGCATCGCGCTGGTTCCCTCGACAAAAAGCCAATGGGATTTTTCTATTGAGTTTTGGATTATTGCAGAAAATAAGCCGAGTGGCAAACACACATTTATGATACTTACACGTTTTTTTCAGCAAGATAATCTTCACAACACCACTTTTATGATTTTTAAAGTGTGAATGCAATCGCCAGAAGTAAAAAGCTAACGTTAGGCTATAAACAAACTACACCACGGTCGCATGAGCGCTAGTATACACAACGAGGCTGTAAAGGCGGACGAGTCAGCGTGATGACGTTTAGTAGTCTCATTCAGCCACTTGTTAGCAACAGCCTTTTTTAAGGCACGTAAAATTAAAAAATTCACGACTTGGATATTTACTGACGTATTTTATGTCTTAGAACAAAATGTTAAAATCTCTTCAGCTTGTTTTAACCACAGACCTTATTTCAGGCATCTAACTTAAAACCCATTTAAAAAAAACAAAACATTAACTTCCAGAAGAGGGAACCGGAAGTGCTAAAATGCTAGCTCATTTCCGGCATTGAGGACTCATTCCTGTAGCACTATATACACTATGAAAAGACTTGACTATGGAAAAGTACCTCATACAACAACACCTCAAAACACCCAAACTATCCCTTTAATTCTGACCAAGAAAACACCACATATGAAATAAGAAATATTTGCCTATATATTCTGTACAGTATTATCTTACTGTTACCACAGAAGGGTGCTTTGGTCTGATCCACTCTGAACTCCTCACTATCAGTATGCTTTTTTATTGCTCATAGATTATTTGGGCAAGAGTTGTCAGATAAATAAATAAAATGTACTTGCACTTGGAATGTAAATGTGAAATAGAAGTGTGTAACCTGAGGCAATACTGGCCCACAATCTATACAGTATCTCAAAAGTTAACCATCCATGCATGCAGACATATCAAAGTCAAAGTTTAGCAGCACGTTTCTGTTTATTGTGGTTCCAAAATCATCCGATTAAAGACTGAGGAACACAAGTCCATCTTTCTAACTTCAGCATGAAACAGCAGCAGAGGCAAACAGAAGAAAAGTATATAAACAGAGTCTGTTTGTTTTCTCATAAACCTGTATTCTATATTAGCACTAATGTTGATCTTCTTGAACGCTAAATAGAAATGTCATACTCTCCCTCCCTCGTTCCTCCCTCCACCCTCCACCCTCCACCCTCCACCCTCCATCTCACAGTTTGCCCCACCCCTCAACTTTTTCACCATTTTCACCGATTCCCCTTCACTTCCTAATTCCCTCACGGCCTCTCTTCTTTCTCCGTCTACTTCTTCTACACTCCTACTCTCTTTTAGTCCCTCCATCTCTTTCTGTGTCTCTCTCTCTCTCTCTCTCTAAGACACACACACACACACAAACACACACAAAGCTCTCATTCTTTCAGTTTGTGGCTTTTCTTTCAAAACCGAAAGCTTGCGAAGGAAAAAAAACGTACACCCCCACCCCTTCTCGGTGCAGCTGGGAAACTTCACCCCTACCAACTCATCTCTCTCTCTCTCTCTCTCTCACACACACACAAACACGGTGCAGAGGGTCAGGAGGTCACAGGCCACCACGCCCTGACAACCCACAAGGGGGTGGAGAGAAGAAGAAGAGGAGGAGGCGGGAAGGAAATCAGAGATTCTACCGTCCTTGCCCCACAAATTTACAGACAAGTAAACATGACTGAGGCAATTTTTTCCTCAGCTCTCAGCCTCCATTCCTTGTTTCCTAGCTCACTTTCCCTCCTCTCTACATGTATATCTGCCCCCGTCTGTCCAGGCAAAGTCAGAGGAAAAGTTTTTTTCCCTCACTTTTTTTTTTTCTTCGTTGCAAGTAAATCTGTGGCAGCATACTGTACATGTGTCCACCCAGTCACAGCCTGAAGAACAGACTGATCCTTTCTCACAGATTTGAGATGTGAACTGGAGGTGTGAAGTGACCAATTTTCAAAATAAGTGTTTTTTTTTTGCTGGCAGGATGGCAAATAAGGAACCAAAAAAGAAACAACAAACCAACTGCATATCTAACTGCCTAAAGAGAAATCGCAGATGTTCTTCTCTCCCTCCAAACAAACCACTTTTTTTCTTCTTTTTGAAGCATGAATTCCCGTCATACACACTCTCCCCTCCCTTTCTCCCTCTCCCTACATGTATCTCTCCCTTGTCCTACCCCCTTCCTCCCTCCCTCCTCTTCTTCTTCTTCCCGCCCCTCCTCCCCTCTTTTTTCTTGCTCATGTTTTCTTTTTTTTTTTAAAGCTATCATGGAATCGCCGCTTTCCACATGTGACTCACTTTTTCACCAGCCAAAGCCAGACAGGGGGAAAAAAAAAAAGTCAAAAGCTTGCGTCTTCTCTCTTTGCTTCTCTGACTCTGTGTCCCTCTCAGTAGGTGAAGCAGCATTCCTTTATGGGGCGCTTATAACCTCCATAGATCTCCCCCTTTCAGCGCGGTTGTTCCCTATTGAGACATGTGTCAGCCGGGCGACCTAGTTCCCGATTCAAGGAAAAAAATTGGGAGGCTAATTATTCATTCCCTCTGTTTGAGTTTTTGCTTCTGCTCCTATAAGACAAACCCTGAAGGAATAAAGAGAAGCAGTAGGCCTTGATTGGCAAGCGTACACCCCCACCTTTTATTTGCCAAGGAACTGAGCGTGCTCGCAGACATTCGCCACCCTAACATCACAGAGAGCAACCCCAAAAACAAGGGAGGAGAGGAAAAAATAAAGCACAACAAAGCCTGAAAAGAGGAGGAGTAGCAGCAGGAGGGGGGGGGGGGATGGAGAGAGGGCTGGAAGAGGCGGGCGTCAGAGGAAAGAATGAATGCCAAGATAAACTTGTTGATGCAGAAAAAAGGGGCTTGGGAGTCATTTCAGATCAGGACTGGGATTTTTTATTTTTTTTTTTATTTAAAAAAGATTTCTCTATTTAAATCAAGGTTCAGCTGATTCAATAAAAAGGTTGAAACCTGGGGTGTGCTCTTTATTTTATCAGTAAAGGGACACACTTCAGTGCAACACGCAGTACAATCACACAGTATTACTGCATCTATGTAAAAGGCAAGTGATGATGAATATGTGTAAAAATATGTTGCCGTTCTCAACGGTGAATATTTCCCTTTGAGACGACCCCATGAAAAAATACCGTTTCACATTCACAGAGGTGTCTTTCACTTTCACTGTCTCTTTTATTCACTTCCTTCCTGTTTTATTTCACCCTAATTGACCCGCGTGGCCCTTGTCTTGTTAATCTTTAACGCCTTTCATCCAGTTCCTATTCACCGCTTTATGACTACAAGTCATAACCTTAAAAAGACTTCTTTCAGCCACATTATCAGGTCAGAGACACACTTCCCGTCTCTGCTCGCTGGCACCTGCTCTGTCTGACGGTATTCAACATGCATCCTGGTTTCAACGTGTTTTGCACATCATCTCTGCCGTGCACGCAGGGATCATATTGGCACAATGCTAAGCGAACCCAAGCCTGCTACAATCTCACTTGATTCTCCTCTTCACTTGTTAATTTGCCGTTTGTAAGGCATCATTATGATGCTATCAGTAACAATGGTTGGGTAGGTGGTGGGGTGGAGACAGAAGAAGAACGAGGCGGGGAAATAACAAAGAGAAGTAAAGGGGGAGAGATGAGGGGATCGTAAAACACATCATAACTCCCAACTACTTCCCAGATCTTAAAAATTGTACATATTATGATGGCCCTGTGGACGTGTCAGCCCCCGGTATAACCTTAAAGGTTAGATTTCACACTACACAGTATATTCAGCTGCTCAGTGTCATCATCAAAATGATCAGTTGGTTACAAAACTCACAGTAGAAGAGCCGGCACACATTCACGGGTTTGAGTCCTGGCTGCGATAATCAGGGAGGTGAAATGGACACCGGCCTCCATTCACTTAACAACCGCTGCTGAGATGCACTTCAGCAAAACACTTAATCCGTCAGTGATTCAAGGAGGGCCATAAGTAGAAGATTGTGGTAGTACTGCTCTGACTGGATATGATACTGCTGTCAGGTGGATAGGTGCAAATATGTGTCACTGTATGAGGAGGTTGCTATAAATTGCTGCTATGAAAACTTGCACTTGAAAAATAAAAAAAACAGCACATTAAAAGGAATAGTTTGACATTTTGGATCATGTTTATTTGCCTTCTTAATGAGTTAGATGAGAAAATCAATGCCACTCTCATTATGAGCACAGTTAGCTTGGCTTAGCATAAAAACTAGAATCAGAATGAAACCAAAGATAAATTATCCTACCAACAGCATTAAAACTCACTGATTAACATGTTAGAACCCGGCACATGCTGGACTTTGGGGCTGCTGCTGTTCTGATCTATCGGCCGATAATAGGGCTGCGCGATTATGGCAAAAATCATTATCACGATTATTTTTGTCAATACTGAGATCATGATTATTTAACAATATTACTCATCGACTTTGGAAACATCGTGCATTTTTAAAGAACATTTTGTAAATGCATCAACCTGGTGCACTTTGAGAGCAAAATTAAGAGGCTAAATCTATGAAGAACTTCGTGCTCTTGTAAAAAATGTCATCATTAAAAGGGACTGTTTGTAACTTCTTACACGTATAAGTAACCCGGGTCGGTGTCCCATGCGTGCTCGCATATGCGCACTCGTGTGTGGCTACACTGTTCAGATTCGGACTCCAACACAAACTACACAGAAGCACCAAAACCGCTAAAGCGGGAAAAGCCAACACTAGGATCAGCAGTGATTCATGGAGAGACCTTCGTCTGGTCAGCTAACATTACTGCCAAGCAGCTGAAATATAGAGTGATATTGTGGTTTTAGCTGACGTGTGTCGCCTCACTGTTTTGAGCGATGCTCGTTCATGTCTATGTAGAGCGAGCAAGCGCGAGCCCGACGCTGACTTTCGTTGACTTAACGGCCACAGGTGTCGCTGTTAACAAGCATTTCTGAAAGTTACAAATAGTCCCTTTAACACATCGGTTGTATAGATATAAATGGTCATGACATCAAAAAAAAGTCACACCCTGAAAACAGCACGGTAAACGAGACGGGGTCCGTGTTTCAAGACGGGATCGGATGGGTTTGCCAACATCGCTGCATTGAAGTCAGTACGCCCCAGTTGACATGCAAGCAGGGAGCTCCGTCCGAGCTCTAAGCGGCGAGGTCCGGTCGAGGGGTGCTGTAAAGCGCCAACTTTACCCCAGGCCTTTCCAAGCCGGTCTAGAGCCGGTTGCGCCGCACCACTACAGAGGAAATACCCCCCGGGGAGGGCCAGCCAGCGTCGGGGAGAGTTCCCACGAGGGGATCCACCCACACTGTCGCTGCCGAGCGTCAGCCGTCCCTGACCCGCCGAGCGGGGCGAAAGCGCACCGCTGTAAAGGAAAGGGGTGCGCTGGATTTATAACACAAGACAAAATGACAATGTCAATGTCATTGCCAAACGGAATGCCACACAATAAATGTTTTATGTTGATTATGTTGTTTTCATAATCGTTGGAAGCCAAAATTATAATTGTAATTTGAATAATTGCACAGCCCTAGCCGATGGTTGTTGTTTTATTTAAACACATAACACTGACAAATAATGTTGATACGGATCCCTTAGATTTGTTGTTTTTAATCAATTGTGACCAAGATACAGACTGACTTTACAGTTGCCGCTGCTCTCTGGGCACCAAACTACTGTATGGAATGGTGACACTGTTTCTAAATTACCCCCAAAGCTAATGTGGCATTTTCAGTGTTTCAATTTCTTGTTACTCATCATCCAAACGTGTAAAGCGTTACCAATATATCTGGAATAAGCTAATATTGGCTGATGCATAGGTCTGGCAGTAGTTATATCTCGTTTGTTTAATCTGTACAAAAACCTAAGTGAAAAAATGGTTCACAGGGGGTTATGTGCCGCACAATTTCTTGGCAGGGTGCATTGACTTCCTAGAGTTTTGTCATCACCGCGAGGTTGCCAGGCAACCGGAAACGAGAAATAGTTCAGCACTTAACTCCCCTCCCCCCCGTAAATCGTGTTTACACTTCAGTAAGTGTCTTTTCCAAAATGTCAAACTAGTCGTTTAATGAGACAGACTTTTTAATGCTTTAATTGAAGAGGATGTAAATGTTTAAATACCCTTCTTGAATTAAATACTTCTATCTTATCTGGTTCCAACTGATGGTAAACCGGTTCAAAAAAAAAAAAAAATCTTTTGAAGTTTACATCTGCTGTATCTTTATTCTTTTGTAATGCAGGATAATAACATGTCTTTCTGAGTGACTGCCAACCTCTTTTAAACAGGTAAGCAGTGTCAGGTGCACATAATTAGAACAAATCAAACACTTCTCTGGTGTAAACAACAAACACTTTCCTCAATAAAATACACAAAATGCTCCTCGTGTTAGGAATTCAGTGAATGAATGAAACTTGAAGCTACGTGCTGGTTGTGATCCAGTTTTTAAATTATAAAGAGGCCCCCTAAAATAAACAGCAAATTATGTGCGGCACATTACTAGCCGAGCGTCCTCGCCAGCGGATCCATAACAGTAATAACCTCAACCTAACCTGTATTTCTGAAGCAGGTGGCGAGTGGTGAAGAGGGTTTGTCTCCACAGGCCAGATTATGAGTTCACAGCCAGACGTGGACAGATGGAGGCAGAGGTTAGCCCTCCTTCCTGCGCTCTGCTACACATACACACATTTGGCAACCGTTTTTTCACAGGACAATTACCTTGCGACCTCTGCCAGCCCACACTCACACACTTGGCCAATTACGGACACACACAAGGAATGATAACAGTCACAGTCGAGCTACAAACACACACACAGAGAGACCTGTCACGGTGTGTATACACACACACTCCCCACAAACCCTCCAGCTCCACAAAATATGGCAACCAGCTCTGTTTATGAAGGGCACAGCACCCAGCTGCAGCTTTCTAACACAGAAGACAGACAGTCTGAGACGCTCCCCTACATATTTGGCAGATTTCTTTTTTTTTTTTTGTTTAAACCCAGTGCCTGAAGTCATGTCCAATTCTCTCTCTCTCTCTCTCTCTCTCTCTCTCTCTGTTCTGTTAATTCCATTATCTCTGATTATTTTCTCATAAGCATTGCTGCTCTAATCCACTTGTTGGTCACATATCTTTGTTGCACCAGCCAACCACTGAGCTGATAATGGATATGCACGACCCAGGTTTTTAATTCAGCCCCTATCTCGCTTACTCTCATTTTGACTGGTGACGACGGCAGAAATACACTGATTGATGCTGAAAGTCATTTTTTTAAGTATAACATAATGACAAAGAAAGTGCTCTACAGGTGAGTGATTTGGTAGTTTATTAAAAAGAGTGGTGTTAAATCATCCGTCTACTGCCTCGCATCCCCGTGCTTTTTAGTTAGTCGATTTTTTTAGCTTCATTTTTGAATTAAGTATGCACATAATTTCTCTGAGACAGTGTGGTTAAGACTCCCGTCTCTGGAACAACATTCACCCCCAGCTAGGATTGATTCCAGTCACAATCTTTTTCTGCTGGATTTCCCCTACTTTGTATTCCTCTCAGCTTTACTACAGTTTCAAGAAAGAAAAGGAAAAACTCAGGGTGGTGGAAGGCTGACTCTTGGTTAAAAAAAAAAAAAGCATATATATGTCCATTGGGAGCGTTAATATGAGGGCAGCACATGTATCTTAAATACCATGTGACACGGGTCTGATTGAGATGCACGAGATGAACATTTCAGCAACCTCGGATGAAATTATACTGATCATACAACACAGATAAATACGCCAACACCTGCTACGCAGCGTTAAGTGAATGGCCCTCTAACGCTTCCTCCTGCTCCTGCATTCACCTTGACCACACGCTGTTTTGGTGGCACACAGGAGCACCGCCTATGGTGTTATCAAAGTCATCAGCCCTGTAGTGTTTCCGCTGTAGATAGCCCTAACTAGATAACGCTACACCCACACACTCCTCCTCGGCAAATCCATGATCAATCCTATTATAGTGCTCTTGTCTCGTTGGGAGTTGAGCATATTTGTGGGCTGACAAACAAAACTGACATTTCCATTTTAGTGATCTAGCTGATGCTTTTCATTCAGAGTCGTTTGTGATGAGTGCAACAGTGGAGTTATTGGAAATAAATAAGTCACACTGCGACTCACTGTAAGGGAATGTAACACTTATTACTGAGTCCTTATTTATGATAAAGGCATCTGCAAATTTACTGAAAGCTTTGAGGATATTTTTTACACATTTCTGTACACTGGGAATGGAAAACAGTGCATATTAAATTGAGCATCTAGTCATTACAACTAGGGCTGGGCGATAATTCAATACGATGATTTATTATCTTTCAATGGCATCATATCGTGATGAAATCATATATCCAGATATCGTGATACATAATTACGTCGTCTAAGGTGATAATAACAAGCACATACTAACTCAAATTACTCAGAAAATCTGATGTGAAATATTTTGAGGGAATATTATTTGAAGATTGCAGTTCTGTTTTTACATCACACTTAATATTACCACTCAGTTCAATGTGATTAACAAACGGGTGTATATATGGAAATTAGGGCTGTTAAATTTAACGTGATAATAACACATGAATGCAAATTCTTTTAATGCCACTAATTTCTTTAATGCATTAACGCAACTTGCAATTTTTAGGTGGTAGCTGGCTCAACCATGTCATACTAAGTTGTCTTGAAGGAGGCTAAATAACGCTCCAAACTTACGCTAAATTTTGGCACGGAAAAACTGGGATGGCCATTTTCAAAGGGGTCCCTTGACCTCCGACCTCGAGATATGTGAATGAAAATGAGTTCTATGGGTACCCACGAGTATGTAGACGTGCCCACTTAATGATAATAACATGCAGTTTGGGGCAAGTCAGCACACTGACAGCTGTTGTTGCCTGTTGGGCTGCAGTTTGCCATGTTATGATTTAAGCATATTGTTTTATGCTAAATGCAGTACCTGTGAGGGTTTCTGGACAATATTTGTCATTGTTTTGTGTTGTTAATTGATTTCCAACAATAAATATATACATACATTTGCATAAGGCAGCATATTTACCCACTTCCATGTTGATAAGAGTATTAAAGACTTGACAAATCTCAAAATCAAACACAGCCGTGGTATTTTGAAAAGATGGAAAAAATGTGACTATGGAAATCATGCGATTAATCGCGTTTCAATATTTTAATCAATTGACAGCCCTAATGCAATTTTTTGAGGCTGTGCGTTCATTTTGCATTAAAGTTCTTATAAAAATGAGAAAATACTCAGGACTTTTCATTTGCAACGTATTTAATTCACACAGAGGTAGACTATAGTCTGTAACCACATGGTGAAGCCTATTTTTGAATTACAAGAAAAGATGCTATATCGTGATATACTGTATATTGTTATCGCGATATGAAATGACCTATATCGTGACAGAAGATTTTGGCCATATCGCCCAGCCCTAATTACTACAGCATACATCACTTCCTTAAATTTTGATAATATATTAATCTCCAGAAATCCTGAAAAAAGGACTGGACGAAGCAGTGGTAATAGGTTTTAAAAAAAAACTGGACCATTTTGGAAGCAAGCAAAGACTGAGATATGACTCAGATATGGGTTTTGAAGTTGTGATGGAAACAAGGTAATGACTCATGCTCATCTAACTCAGGTGGGAAAGTCATTCCTCCACAGGGAAGAAAGGAGACAGCAAGGCCATCGCAGGGAGAGGGATAAATAATTGGACAATTGTAGCAGAACAGAGAGCGTGGACAGAAGTCTAGGTCATGACCTGAAAGTACAGTATGAGGTTTGTTTTTAAAGGCAGTATGTATATAGTAGGAGCAATGTGACGGGAGAAATGTAGGGACACTGAGGACACTGGCTGCAGCTGGATGAGACACAGGGACTGAGGACTGTAATGTGGTTGTCTCATTTGGGAGATGTGTTAGGTTGAAATCATGGCTATGATGTGGGGCTCACACAGCAGTTTGTTATCCAAGTCACTGCAGTGTTGTCAGTATTGACAGGAAGGACCTTGCACAGGTTTTTTGCCAAAGAAAAACAGCAGCACACTCTTGTCAAGGTTGAGCTAAAGGTGGTGGACAAGCATTCGACTGGAGGTGTCGGGAAGGGAAGAACAGATAAACACTGCTCGGCTGAGATGAAACTACCAGTCCCCATGTGTCAAACTCCCAGCTGTCAGAGGATAGAAAGTAAAAGGTAGAGTGTTGCTGGTCTCGGGAAGCAGCAGAGAAAGCTATGAGATGTGAAGCGAGAGCCAAAGACTGGAGTCTAGAAAGAGAAGAGGCGGAGGCCCAGGAGTGAACCCTGCGGGACGCCTGCGGAGGTGATGAGCACTGAAAACAGAAATCTCCTCTCTGCAGGCTAAGTTCGATGATTTGGAAGTAAACAGATGAAGCATAACGGAGGAAAAATAGGAGGTAATGAAGAAAGTGCAATTTTTCCAACAGAGATATTTCATCCACATTAGGGTTGGCCGATTGGATGAATATATCGGATATCACCCAACCCATAATTCACATTTAATTCTTGATTCATATTGATTTTTTTAAGTTACTGCTTTTAGATATAGTGCTTATTCTTAAAAAACATACAATGGAGTTATATTAAATGGCAATCCCGGTGAACCTCCTATACAACATATTACATTTGCATGTCAAATCGAGATGAAAGAATATTCACTGGATACCACAAAGCAGTCATGACAAAATTAAATGAATAAAATACTAATCCTGGAAGATGTGCAAGTCGTTCTAGGTTTAAAGATAGATTTCTTTTTTTTTAAAATTATATTTCTGTTGACACTTTGCAACAGACATATTTCCATAAAATAAGTTACAGATCCTGTATACATATATCACCCACCTATGTCTGTCTAAAGTGCCTTATTTTAAGATTCATTATACATAGAAAAACAAGACAGTATAAACTATGACCAAATAGGGGGTGATCTTTTCATTATTATACAACTATAAATTAACAAAAATAAAATCTGGCCTGTGGGGTGTTACATAGTTAACCCAGTTCTCCCAGCGTGACACAAATAATTTCAATTTATGGTTAACATACGCTGTTATCCTCTCCATTTTGTAAATGTCCATTGTAATGTCCATCCATGTATTTAGAGTTAGGCTCTCCTGTGATAGACATTTCCTCGTAAGAGCCTTTTTACATCTACCAGCAATCTATTTAATAAATATTTGTCTCTTTTCAGCCATTCTTGAGGCACAAGTCCAAAAAATAAAGTCTTATTCTCCAGGGGAACATGAAATCTGAAAATATCTTGTAAATATCATGAATCTCTCTCCAAAAGTCTTGAATGACGGGACAATCCCAGAAAACATGGTAATGATGTGCATTTAGATTTCCACAATTTCTCCAGCAAGCTGGGGAGTTTACCATCACAGTGGGATTTCCGAGAAGGGGTAATAAAATACCTTATCAGGCTTTTCCAACCAAATTCCCTCCAATTTTGTGAGCTGGTACATTTCCATTGATACAACCAGTAAAGATAGATTTATTTAGACTTATTTCTGACTTATTACAACCTCTTTTTTACTGAAAAATATTTGGAGTTCTTTGGACTAGATCCATTAAAACCAGGACTTTATGTTCCTTTCCAACATAATGTTTGGTCTGCTTTGTGATATAAAAAGACACTGACTTGACTCCCTCAAGTAACAATCAGTAAAACTACAGTGTTTACCCTGCAAAACTAACTCAGATACATAATTACAATTTTTATGTATCTATTCAAGTTACATGAGTTTTTTTATATTAAAGAAAAGTTCTAATAAAAACAGAAAACCCTAATTTTATGCCCCAGAAATCCCATAGGACACCTTCATGCATCCCAGATGGCACATCTTATACCAGCACATCTCATTAGGCTTTTTTTGGTACTTTCCATTTATTATCAGATAACGTTGAGGCTACAGGATTTGTTAGTAACTGCATTCCTTATTTCAGACTCAGACAGCTACAGCTTTATCATCAAATTTCCATTTGATACAACAGATTACCTACAAACAGTAAACAAACCTAAATGTTGGCTACATGTGAACAACGCACTATTACATTTAAAAGCAATAAATTATATCTGTACTTTGAAGGCTGAGTGAGCTATCATTTGTTCCTGTCTTTGATCAGTGAGATGTGGCTGCTGACTGTGTGTCTGTATGCAGCCAGCTGTTCATACCGGACACGACTCAGACACATGTTTTAGTCATTTGTTTCTCAGATCAGAAACACCTTAATTTGAACCACCGCTGCTGTCTGCAGGCACTCTTACAGGTTCATGCTCCATCGCCACAGTGACCTAAAGCATCTCTTAAAACCTACTGACTAACCCTCTAAACTATTTTTATTGGGGTTTTTTTTCATGGCAAATATTTTGACATGTCATAGCAGGAAAAGCACAGGTGTAAGATGTCTATGTGGATTAGGGATGGGCCATGATTTTCAATTTCCGGGGGGGGGAATATTTTCGAAATAAGTAATCGACTAGTTCCCAGTGATTATCTAATAGCATTTGTGCTTGGAATGCACATTCCTAATGTGGATCAGTGCCAGAGCTCATCTATAAGATATGTTGGCTCACTGTCATGGCTTCAGCGTCGGCGTTAGGGGCGGGCTTTGGGGGTCCAGGCCCGTCCAAAAAGGTCACTGTGCCCCCTCAGCTGAATTCTCTCCTGACAAAAAAACTAAACTTAAATACTTTTACAGCGAGGCTATAAGTAAAATTGAGTCATACAGTTTGGTAATGGAAGGACTTTACACTGCAAATGCAAAATAAAGCACAAAACAGTGATAGTTTTGCATTTAGGAAACAACTAGGACATGTACTTGGGCTTGATTACATTGTTTTCTATTGGAGTGTCCTAACTGGCTGCGAGCAACAAAAATATAACAGCCACCTCACTAATGGTTCAAATAAAACACGAACACACAGCACAAAGAGACAACTATGGAAACTATGGGATATATGAGCCGTCACTACAATATTTCAAGAAAGAAACCCTCGTTTTGATCCGCTCCGTTTGCCATTTGTGTGTTTTTTTTTAAATCTAGCTCAATATGATATGTACGTGGTTTGTTTACATGACGTAACATAAGTGTGTTCATTATGTCGTTGACCTGCCCGCTCGTGTTGCTTCGAGCTCCAAGTAGTTTTGTTGTGTTTTAGTTTTGCTTCAATGTTGTAGTCATTTTAAGCCAAACCATCATGTTGGTTTACTAAACCTAACCCAGTAGTTTTGTTTCCTGAACCTAAATAAGTAGTGTTTTTGTTTTTGATTTGTTTCAATTTACGTTAACCACATGTTTAAAACTGCAGAAATAGTTGTATGGTAACGTAATTTTGTGGGAGACAGGGTTGAACTTTTCACCCCACAGTCAAATAACTTTACTTGCTTCGCCATTGTCTCTAAAAGAGATGCCTGAGTGCACGCGAGTAAACGCACCAATGGATGAGAAGCGTTGTCTGGTTCTGGCTGTAACAGCAATATTTAAATATCACTGATGCAACAAATATTAAGACTGTATTTATTTTGGGGTGTGTGTTTTGCTGTTTGCTATCCCTATGTTTTAATCATTAAAAAGTGGTTGCCACTGATGGCAACCAAAGGCCAAGAATTGGTTGCCAATTTCTCAAATTGGTTGCCAATGGCCAACTGGCAACGATCAATGTCGAGCCCTGCTTCTTTCATACATGATAGCAGTCATAGAAACGTGATAAATGACACTTTGAGTTAAATGTCGTGGTTTCAGTAAAGCTCATTACTGTCGATAATTACATAAATGCAGTTGCCGTGTTAGTAGATCCAAAGCCACAGAGCATGTGACGCTTCTGCCGGATAATCACAAGGTCCAGATCGTGTGGTCAGTCATTCATTAACCATTGTGTAAGTACTGTATGTGTGTCTGTGCATGACAGCTTGCATACATGCTCATGTATGTGTGTGCATTCATATTAATGACTCATGTCACTCTGTCTCTGGCTGTGCTGGCAACATGCTGACGACTCAACACATTAATCCCGTTTCCTCTCAAACTGTACTTAACCCACACACACAGGCCAAAGAAAGCAAGCCACAGTGTGCTCAAACACTTATCATTGAACCAAAGACAATATCAGAGAGTGCTGGAGTACAGTGAGAGAGGAGCAGAGAGGTAACACTAGATCATGGCTGCTCATGCTGCTGGCACCATCTCAAAGGCATGATTTATTTAGACTAGAACAGTTCTACACTCCAGTCACACTGTAGGATTCACGGCTTCTCCATCACCACAGACACCATAACCAGAAGGTTTTTGCATCAGATTCCGTTCTGGCTATTTCCTCTAATTGCGGCAGCGTTTGTGATACTTAAATCAAATTAACTCAGGGGAGTCAGCCAAAGATCAAATGGGCCACTTGATGCCAATGAAAGCCGGGTAGTTAGCAGGACACACAGAGCAGGAGAGGTCTTTGCCTTGATTAGGATGTGCTTGTAGTAGTGGCCCGCAGCGGCCAAGCAAATAGAAAGAGGTGAAGCACTTATCCTGTCCAACTGTGCAACTATATTACCATGTTTGCATGAATAATAAACCAACAAAACATATCTTTGCATCTCATGTTATTATCTTCTAGCAGCACTGATGGCTAGTTTAGTGTCTACCAAGCAAGCTTCCTCACTGTATAGCCTTAATGTGTGACCTAATAAGAGCTCATTTATAATATTTCAAAATTTGAATGACAGTTTTCACTCAAAGAACTCTATTGGGAAAGTCTTTAAAGGTGGTTGTCCAACATTTATACGATTTGGGATTTGTGAGTGACACCTAAAGAGCAAGATAAACTCCTGATAGCATTTTAACCCTTTGAACTCTGCAGTAAAAATGGTCCGCCAGTGCCTACATTGGTATTTTTGCTTATTGTGACGTCATTTCTTGGAGTATCTTAAAATGCTTTATATCCCCAAAATATGTACAACCTAAGCTTAAAGGTTATGTCAATAAATAAACTATAATAATTGATAAAAGTATTGAAACTGTGTTATAAAAAAATAAAAACACAAAAATCGAACATGTTTTTTCATAAAATGTTCCTAAATAAACACACAAAACATAATGATCCAAAAGATTTCTAAATGTAGAAACATGAACAACATATTTCTTAACACTCCACAAGTTATTTGAACTATGGACATTTCTAAGTTTTTGAGATATGCCAATTTTTTGCACCAGATTGAGTGCAAAGTTGTTTTGATAGTTTCACAACGTTCCGCACGTAATGTGACATAATGACGTCATCCGGAACGTACAACGTGATGACACGAAAGACAGAAGCCTTCACTTTCTGCTGCAAAACAAATGAATTCTCTAGCTATTGTGGTTTCTATTTTACATCGATTTAAACAGGATCATGCAAACAACGATCACCCGCGGCCATTACAGGGCAATACTCGTGCACCACCGCACGTTTCGACACGCCTTGTACCGCACATGACGTAATGACGTCATCACGAGCGTACAACATGATGACGGGAAAGACAGAAGCCTTCGCTTTCTGCTGCAAAAAGAATGAGTCCTCTTTTGGTTTTTATTTTAGATCGATTTAAACAGGATCATTCAAACAACCGCGGGAGGTCTTTAAACGGTTAAAGCTTTAAGTACGACATAGGAAAAATTAAATGATTACATTACTATGCTACAATTTCAAATGTATTATTTTTAAATAACAGTGTAACACATATTTTTTGGGCATTGATATCTTCTTTTTAGGACACTCCTGTGGTGAAGGCTTTTCATTGTGTGTTCCTGTTACCTGTCAGCGCTTTCAATTTGTCCTCTCAACTTCTATTCAGATTATTTCTAAATCACTCTGCACCCTCTCTCTCTGCCAGCTCAACTTAATGTGCCCCTAATCCCACCTGTTGGAGCGCAGCCTCTGTGTGTAAATGTGAGACTCCTCTCAGTTTCACAGGTCACAACACAGTTTATATTATTCATATCTGTCGAATAGCTGCCGGCGGGTAAACCGAAAACTAATGAATGTTGTGTAAATATAATGAGGTTGTATTTTTCTACATTAATTTACTTAAAAAAAAACATAAACAACTGTTTAATGAGGGGACTTTTCTGAGCTGGTGTTCAGTGGTGTTTTGCCACTTTTAATGTGCGTTTTTACTTATCAGAAATTGCAATTAAAGCAGTTCTTCTTTTTTTTTTAAGCTGGCATTGACTATAAAATTGTAGTCTGTCTTTTTCTTATGTTGTGTAAGAGATGTTAGGCAACATCCTCTTCTTCACCATTATATGGCAAACACACCTTCTGAGAATTCACTGCTCTGCTGGCAGACAACACTCTGAGCCGTCTAGCCAGCCAAAACATGGCAATTCACAATGATTTCATATTTCCTATATGACTCAAAATATAATTAACCTGCTGATTATTCACGCTAAATGTGCCTGACAAGCTGACAGCTTTGGCTTTTCAGTCAAATGTGTGTAAATCAGCATTTCTGAATGGACGAGTAAGAATAAAAACACCTATTTCTTATATGAATCTGACATGTATTAGCAATAACCATAGTTGGTTTGATTAGATCAACAGATAACAATGAATAGCCAACGATTCAGATTGTTATGTGGATAGATTGTATATATTGTCGAATGGGGATTGAGGAAGTCTGACTTATTACTTTACACTATTGCAGTGAGTCTACTTCTGTATTTATCAGACTTTTTGAATGTGAATGTAACTTCCCATTGTAAACTCTGAACCATTTTCAACCAAAATCGAAGAGCAACCAGGGGTGGGAGAAGTGCTCAGACCATATACTTAAGTAAAAGTACCAATGCCACAGTGTAAAAACATTAATACAAGTAAAACTTAGAAAAAAAGAAGTTTAAAAGGGAAATGTGTCTTTGGTGGAGCGGTTTACTCGAGGTCATCACGCTGTGCGCTCGTGATGATGTCATTATGTTACGTGACATGCAGAGCGTAATGAAACTAACAAAATGCCTTTGCATTTGATCTGCTCATTAAAATGAGCATATCTCAAAAATAACAAAAAAAATTGCATAATTCAAATGACCTTTGGAGTGCTAAGAAATATTTTGTTCATATTTCTATATTTAGAAATCTTGTGTGTTTATTTAGTAAAATTGTATGAAAAACCATGTCAGACTTTTGTATTTATGACACAATTTCAATGTTTTTATCAATTATTATAGTTTATTGACGGACATAATCTTTATTTTAGGTTGTACATATTTTACTGATATGAAGCATTTGAAGATACTCCCAAGAAATGACATCACTCTAAGCAAAAAAGCCTAACTATAGCCATTAAATAAATGTTTTGAAGTGAAAAGTACCATATTTCCCTCTGAAATGTATGGAAGTGGAAGTAAAGAGTTCCATAAAATGGAAATATTCAAGTACAAGTACCTCAAAATTGTACACTAGTACAGTACTTGAGTAAATTTCTCTCTACTGCAGTCCCCACAGATGAACATATCTGGACCGAGCAAGAGCCAAGTGAATCTCAACGCCATGATACCGCTTACAACTGAACAATTTGTCCCAATAAATAATTGCAAATATTTTTGTGACGTATAAACAACTTTCCACATTGTATAAACACTCCATTCAAACTGAAGATTTTAGCTTTAATATCAAATGTCTGCTTTTATAAACAGCATCTGAGGTTACTTAGCTTACGTCAGTAGATGTTTTCATGTAACAAAGAACAGGCAGAGCGCTGAACAGACAGAGAGGGAGGGAGAAATCACACGAGGAACAGACTGATGAGAGAGGAGGAAGTCGAGGCGACATGAGGGAGAGAAATCTAACACATAAAACATTCCCACAGTGAATATAGAGATTCAGGTGTGGAGCTCTTTAAGACTCGGTAAAAAACACTGATATTCCCTGTGTTACAACTGATTCTAATTTGGAGGAAATCCAGCTTCACTTTATATAACTATTATCAACTCCTTCTCACACCCACAGTGCTATTTTCAGTGCTTAATAGGGATTGTAGAGGGAAACCTGTGAGAATTTACAACAGGAGTATAAAGATTATTATCATAATTGTATGCAGCATGTGTGTGTGGGTGTGTGTGTATCTGTTAGTAATCCTGCTCTAGAGTGCCTCCACACTAGGGATGTCATGAGACCAGAAATTTAGTAGTCGATACCAACACTGTACCGGTGAAATTCCACAATTCTTGATACCAAATTCGATTATTTCTTGTATAAAATCAGTGTTTTGGCTTCATATAATATAGAACTATCATTCATTACTATCAATCAATCTATTTATATATTTGGGAGTTCAAACACATTAGAAATGGTTATGGTTTTCTTCTCCCTAATGTGCAAAATAAACTGAACCAAAACCAAAACCAACACCGTGACCCAAAAACCGCAATACAAAACAAACTGTGGGCTTTTTGAACCGTTGCACCACATCCAAATCCTTAAACCGGGGACATCTTCATGTAACCAATAGCTGTAAAATCTAATTAAATAGGCCAAGATTATTATTAACTTCATTAGGGAGTCATAATTGATGGTTTAGGCTAACCGCTTGCAAATTGATGAGGTAACATTTGTCACACTGCTACATACTTGTTATGTAGCTTGTGAACACTGATACAGTGTTTGCTGTACTCACCACACTGTGTGTTTTTGTGATCGCTATCATCCTCCACGTTTCTTTTAAGATCAATGAGCACTACAAAATGAAATGATCAAAAAGGCCATATCATATCAGCGTTGGATGATGTTTGCTATTAGATGATTGGAGACATAGTTTGGGTGTTTGGCAGTTTTGAGGAGGTGAGGAAGTTATCTTAGCTCCTGTTGGGGATGCAAACAAAACTCAATTGAAATGTAGACCGTATCTTGTGCAGTCTGAGTAATGGGCTCCCCCCCCCCCCCAACAGCAGTGCGAACATCTGTCAGATATCTACTGCAGTGCCTGTGAGGCCTTTTCACATCAAGTCAGCTTTAAAAGGTAACTGAGGACTGAAATTCTCACTATCTCTTCAACCTCTCCATCCAATATTTCTGCTCTTTTTTTCCTCCTCCTGACTGTTGTTCTGCTAAACCAAACCCAATATAATCCCTCTCCTGTTTCCTCCTCTCCCTGTCTTCCAGAGGCTTAGTCGATATGTTAGACTTCCACACACGTGCGCAGTGAGATAATGAAAATGTTTCTATAAATAGGGGACAATAGTGCTGACAGTAGCACTCTCTCAAGTGAGATATCTCGGTGTAATTTTCACTAACACAACCACACATTCACACACACGCACTGTAAATACTGGCGAGAAAAATCTCCTCCTATAGCTGCGTGCTTCATCATAGTGATAGTCCTGAAGCAGCATATAAACACTTGAGTTGCAAAGTAAACACATTTCAGATGTGTGCTATATGAGGCTCAAATATAGGACTAGATCAATGCACCCTACACGTCTTAAACAAACAGCATGCAGCTTGAATCTGCAGCCGACTAAACAGCTCGAATCTACATAATACTGAACGCTGCTCCGTGTCAGACACCGCAGCTCCTGTATAACATACAGGCGTTATGCCTCAACATAAAACTACAGTTTATTTGACACTCGTACAACTCAAATTCATGTTCATCGTGTTCAACACACACTACTTCTCAGTCAGTTTTACATCCAATTCAACACAAACCGCAAGACGACTGTATTCCATGTAATCACTCTCCAGTCTATATAATCCAACGCAACATAATAAAAAGCATCCATAAAATTAAACAGTCTGCACAAGCCTCCAACCTAAAATTTCAGAGCATAAACGGGAGCTGGAGTGAAGACCGACGGGATGTAAAAAATTATTTAGAGAAGCTCTTCCTCTTTCTCACCTTCCAGCTCGTGATGGATGACATCGGAGAGGTTGGGCTCTTCGCCCCACCAGAAGATCCACAGCTCCTTGGCGTCGGGCTTGATTTTGCGTCGCCACACGCACAGCAGGTTGGCCTGCACGCAGCGCATGAAGCTGCGCAGGACCGGGTCGTCCTGGGCCGGGGCCGAAATCACAGGCCCGTACTCCCCGCTGCCGCGGAAGCTGTAGCAACGCCATTTAATGCCCGTCAACTCCGCCTGCAGGAGGAGAGAAAGAGTAATGATTAAAGCTGTCAATTTAACAAACTTAAATTATAATATACAGCATTGTTATTATGTACAGTGACTAATAAAGTAATTTCACTCTTCAGTCCAAACATGGTTAAATGTAATGTAAATGCTGGAACAATTAGTTGATTCATTGACAAGTCAATCAACAGAAAAATGAACCTGCAATCATTTTGATAATTCATGATTTAAGTCATTTTTCAAGCAAAACACGAATATTCTCTCATTCAAGCTTCTCCAAAGTGCTGCTTTTCTCTGTTTTATATCACTGTAAACAGGTTTTGCACTGTTGATGTAATACTTGAAGTCGTTATCTTGGGCATTTTTCTCTATTTTGTGACATTTTACAGACCAGACAATTCAAGGTGGAGAAAAAAAATCTATACAGTATAGTATCATGATATTTAACGTGGCAATATTGTGTCGATACATGGACGTCAAGTATTAATCTTTTATTATATAAACTATTAACCTCCTAACAATCCGACGGTCTGCCAAAATTTGTAGCGGGCTCAGTCTTAAAACTACTGGTATCATAAGGAACTAGAAAACCTTAGGAATCAATTGGTACCAACTAGGGATGCTAATTTAGATTTTTTTTTATAACCGACCCTCGTTAACCGATTATTAACTGTTAACCGACAAGTGTAGTGTGTCGGATGCAGCGGTGCTATTTTTAGTGCTTAACAAGCCGCTCAGCTGCAATGAAAAGCCGATGCACAAATAGGTTCAATCCATCACTTATCACCAGCTGCAGTGTATGTGCAAAACAGACAACTGAGTCCCCAGTTCACCCGTCCGGCAGCAGTCCCAGTAAGTCTCCACTGCATTATTTAGTTTAGCTGCGAGGTTGTGAGCTACTCTGTCTGCCCGGCGTCACCTTAGCGAGTGTCCGACAGACCGAGTGTGTGTGTGGAGGCGGTGAGTGTGGGGTTGTCGGTGACGTTATAGCACTGAACGTAGCTGTAGCAGTGTGTGTACAGTTTATTTGGCGGTGAATAAATGCTACAAACCTCAAGCCAACTTACATTTAAAAATCACAATAAGATCGTACCGTGACTTAAAGGAACAGTGTGTAGAATCTGGCCGTATCTAGCCATAAGGTTGCAGATTACAACTTCTCCCGTGTGCCAAGCATTTAGGATTTCTACAGTGGCCAAAGCGGAAAACACGAATGGCCCTCTCTAGAGCCAGCTGTTGTAAGAGTAGAGTGTGTGTGCGTATGTGCGTGGGAAGTGAGTGGTGAAGCAAGAGAGAGAGGGCGGCAGCAGCGAGTAACATTATCGACTCCGGCCCAAGCAGGAAAAGTTAACAGAGTTTGGTTTGTCCGTCCTGGGCTACTGTAGAAACATGGTGAAAAGGACCCGCTCCATATGTAGATATAAACAGCTCATTCTAAGGTAACGAAAACATAATGATTTTTAGTTTTAGGTGATTATACACTATGAAAACATACTTATTAATATTATATTCCATGTCTGCCAATAGATCCCCCTAAATGCTACACACTAGTCCTTTAAGTATCGTGATATCATATCGTGGGGCCTCTGGTGATTCCCACCCCTACAAACAATCAATTGATTAACCAAGACAATAATCAGCAGATTAATCGATACTGAAAATAATAAACCATATGAAATTGTATCAGGTAATAATTGTTATTCAAGAAGCATGTTCATATCTCACTGTCTAACATTTATCTCACATCCAGTAGACGGAATAAAACAACCATTATGTATAAATCCATAATGCGATAGCAGCCTTATTGCTGTTGTGTTAACCTTGGAGTGCTGTACTTCAGTCTACATGGATTTCTTTCACATGAAAGAGAGCATCAGACAATGTTGATTCAATCAATAACTGCACAGTCTCTCGGCCCAATTATGTTATATTTTCACCGGCTTCCTGTTTACGCAGCTATGATCCTTGTGTAAATGTTTTAGCACATTTAACGTCTCCCTGTTGTTGTGCTGTTATTACCTTATTTAACTGACACCTTCGCTCGCTGCCGTCGGTGCTGTAAAGATACGATAAAAGTGTGCCGGGAGAGAGGAGGCGGAGAGTGACGGCGAGACATAAAGGACGGCCTTGAGTGAAACGCAGGGAATGAACTACCACAGGAGAGACAGCATTGAAATATAGAGGGGAGCTACAGAGACATGAGGAGAGGAAATAGAATTGGGGTCAATGGTTGGAGCCTGGCCCAACAACTGACATCTTCTCCACTCAATCTAATAGGATGATAGGTGTTTATGTTTGCTCTCTGCCATGATACATTTAGTGATGAGCCAGTGAAAGAGCCTCCACTTCCATCATTTTACATTTTGTAAATGAGCATACGTATGCAAACAAGCACAAACATACACACACACACACACGTCCGTGGCGCTGTGATGCTCATGTGTGCTTTGGAAACTCTTTTTCATGTTTGTTTGTGTCCGTGTGTTTGTATTTCTGCATGAATGAGCCGAGCGCACAAAAAGGCATTGTTGAACAGGACAGAGATTTGGCAGGCAAGGGGGGGGGTGGGGGGAAATCTCTCAGTGTGTCACACTGCCCTCCTCTCCTGTGTTCACCCAGCTGTGAGGATCATGTTTGGCACACTGGCGCGGGCGCCAAGACATCCAAGACCAGCTGAGAGAAGAAAAAAAATACTGACCCATTTTTAACACGGGGACAGGTAGAAAGGGATAAAGAGAATTAAAGCCTGCAGTGTCTTTGAGTGGATGAAGAAGAGGAGGCTCCAGCGCTTTGATGAGTCCAACCAAAACCATGCTTTTGAGGAAATCTGTGCATGTACTCAAAACACACACACTGCAGCATCTTATAAGCGAGTGTGCACCGAGGTATGCCCATGACCCCCAGGAACATCCTGACTGCAGAATGCACCCGTAATTACAAGCATGTCCCTCCTGTAATGACAGTGTGTGTAATGGGAGATATAAACATTGGCGCTGTGATAAGCCGAGCCCTAAAATTAGCCATGACAAGGTCAAGGATGCTGTTTCTCCCAAAGCAAAGAGGGAGACATCTGCTTGCACTGCCTCGTCACTCCCAGTCAATGTCAAAAGTTCCTCCGCTGTTTGACACAGCTGTCTGCCGCTACCGAATCGGGAGCGGGAGACGAGGAGGCGAGGAGGCGAGGAGAAGTGAAATGTCAAAAAAATTTATTCAAAATAAAAGGCGTACCAGTTGTTGGTTTTATAATGCAACACATGCTCTCTGGTGAATTGATTGTTAAAGATCCCCTCCAGACATGTTTTTAACATATAAAAATACTCGGCTTGGAATAATAATTTGAGTCCGATATCCTTTTTTTCCCAAGAAAAGGTTAACAAGTGTACAGCCATGCTACCAGCTCTGTGAGGCTGTACTCAGGCACAAGGGTGCTTTGAGCTAAATGCTAACATGACAATGACAATGCTAGCATGCTGCTGTATAGCCATAGACTGTGTATAAGAAGAGGACGCAGTCACCGTGACGTCACTCATTGGTTCGTTGACTGCCGTTTTGAAGCCTCGAGTGCGGCATTTTGGTTGTCGCCATCTTGGTTTTTTGCAACCAGAAGTGACATGAGAGGGTGGAGCTAAGTAGAACCAGACAAACGATGACGCAGACACACACATTTGCTTCATGATTGGGTTTTATCTGTCATGATGTGTCCCTGATTCATCACGCCCAATCACGTGAAGCTTTTTCCGGAAGAAAACAAATGACATCAGCCTCGACCACCAGCGGTTAATTTCAACATGGATAACGAGGTACAAGCATTGCTGACCTTGTTGTCTATGCTAGCAGCTGTTTTGCAGTTAAATTCTGCATTTTATAGTGTGACTACTACCTACATGCACAAGGGGAAAGCTATTATTCGAACGCTTTGAATCAATTCACATGTCCAGCGCTGCTTCCTGTTAACACCGGCACGTCCATGCACAGTGTACGTGAATGGTCATGTGATTATGCATTTTCAGGCGTGGTAGTATGGATGGTGGACAGCCCTTGACGCGGACGGAGAACGTTTTCGTTTTAAAATGTATTATAATGTATTGTGAAACATATCAGTGTGGATGTAGCCTGAAACTGATGGGAATGTCGTTAATTTTGCAGGTATTTAGTCATACACGAAGGTTTTGGGCAAATTGAACATTTTGACCTGATGATCACAAGAGCTATTACAATTCATCCTGAGGGTGACGTGAATGTGGGCACCAAATCTCATGGCAATCCATCCAATAATTGTCGAGACATTTCACTCGAAGCCACATAATGTGCTAGAGGAAAAAGTCAGGACACCAACGAAGTTGGTAGGCTTCAACCTCTGGGGACCATGAATCACAGCGACCCACCCGATAGTTGTTGGTTTATTTCAGTCTGGACCACAGTCTTGGACTGACCAACCAACCTACCGACATTCCCATCTTTTTTTTTTTAGCCATGCTGTGAGCAAAATTCATTCAGTTACAGCTACACTTTCTCCCTCATTGAATAATCCAGAATCCAAAAATACTGTATGCAAATATCTTTGTTTAAAAGTGTTTGACTGCTGGCCTATAATGTCTCCTACTTCAATGAAAAGTTCATTCTCAAACTGCACACACATAATTCTGCACAGTGAAGGTCAAACATTCAAGTGCAGTAATAATAACCAAAACACATGTTTGAGTGGAGAGGGGCTTTAAGGCTAAGTCCGTTCACTTTCTAGTGCAGAAATATGGCTTAAGGTCTTAATATTTCTCCAATAACAAGTTGTATTTTCAGGTGAAGTATTGCGCTAAATGGCCAGAGGCCGCACTACATCTTTCAAACACAGGTGCTGTGTATTTGTTGGCCATGTGTAAAGCACTAACCTAACACCGTGCTGAACTCCTGTAGAGGATTAGCTGTGGCACAGTTGCAGGAAGAGAGGAACAGGGCAACAGTCACATGCTCCCAGGCAGATCCAAACACATGCCTGCACACACACACACACACTCACACACACACACAGACGTCACGCACAGCAGCTGTGATGATGCGCAGACCAGAAGTGCTCAAAGACACTGACATGCATCAGGAGGCAGACATATTTTCCGGCTGATGTCCAGTTATTTGTCAGTGATGACAGCAAAGATCTGCCTATCTGTGTGTTTCTGTCCTGTATGCATCCACATGTTTGGAGTCTGTGGAGACGCAGTGCTAAAAAAAAATGTTTTATGTTGTATGAATAAATTATCACTTGTAACACATTATAAGAGAAAGCAACAAAAGCCTGTCTAGCGTGTCAAGCTATCATCTCTGCAACTTTGGTGACAAATCAGGTGTTGTGAGAAATATCCTGTGACCCACACAAATAAAAACAACCTTTAATATATTTTTTTTATGTTCTTTCATTGTTATTAATAAAAGAATCAGGGGTGAAAGTTGCTGAAGTGCAGACTTTAATAGATTATTTAGCTATAATAGATTTAGTGTGCACCAATCAGAGGATAAATGACAGCATGCTTTGGCCTTAGAAGTGGTGTTTTAGGTGGGAAATGCAGCAAAATTGCTTTTACATGTTATAATGGAGAGGGTTAAGGCCTGTACACTCCGGCGGTGTTTTTGTTGTGCAATTAACTCGCACATCAATATATGTGCGAAAAAGTGACGCAGCTTTTTTCCGGCACGAGGTTGATTTTCTGAGCTTTCGCACCGCAAATAAAGGCATCAACCAATCAGGTTGTGCGGAACGGGTTGAGTTGTGCCTATATTTCTGAAACAACAATACGGAGGCCCCGTAGTTCAAACCAGGATGGCAAACTTTATTACTCCTTTTAATCTTGACAAAGGCAGCACAGACCAGATCCACTCCTTCTGTTCTTACCTTTCACAATAAAAGCCCTAGACATAAAATATTCGAGTATTTCACATTTTCGTGTTGTTTATTCGTCACGCCCCCGGTGTTTAAAGGCTTTTAGGAAAATGGGATTTTACTATCATTAATCTGAGAAAAATGCACTTGACACAAGTGTATTTTTGTGTCATAAGCAGTGATGATGATTCTGTGTTTGATGGGAGAGTGACTCTATAGCTACGTTCGTCAAGATGGGTCGGTAAAGAGCAGAGCAAATATATATATACCCAAAGCAGAAAATTCCTCGCCACCCTTCAAAGCACGAAAAAAGCAAATCAAATGATTATTCTAGGCAGAAGAAGTCTCCGTCTCTTTTAAAAAAAACTACCACAGGGGTAAAAAGGTGAAGAGGTGAAGGAAAAAGACGGCGGATTTTGTTTCGCTGTCAATAAAGCCGACGCTCCTCCAAGCCCCCCTTGTTCTGTTGGTTAGCTGGTTCAATTTCTGATTGAGTGCAGGACCAAAAACAAGAGCTTTTCCTCCCATTGCTAAGACGGACCGAAGCTTTGACCTCGCTCTCACCTCTATTATCTTTCTTGTCTCCACTCTCCCTCTCATCTCTCAGCACTCTCTCACTGTCACGGATGCCTATTGAATACACCCAGGAGTATCTCACGCTCTCCCTCTCGCCTTTGTGTTATTCCTCTCTTTATGTCTTTTTTGTCTGGTAAACAGAGGGAAAAGATAACAGCCAACCTTATGTTTCCTGAATATTTTCGTGTTAGCACAGAGGAGGTGGAAGATTCTATTAAAATGCCCTTTTTTTCAGTTTCTGGCAGTGAGGTGGATTCTCTATTACTTTACATGCCTTTCTTATTCTTTGAACATTGATTTCAAATATGAACCTAAACTAAAAAACAAGAGAGTTGAAGATAATTTCCTGACTATAAGGTGAACTGAGCCCCGGCTCGGAGAACATAATCTGTATCCCAACCAGAGGTCAGCCTCAGTGCACCAGACATGTGCTTGTAATCAAGGGGAAATATGGAAGTCAGAACTTTAATCTGTGGCGTACATGTGCTGAAACAGAAAGAACTGGATGTGACTTTGACAGAAAAGGGAATCAAAAGGGTTTGTCATACTGCAGATCTAAAAGGCAGCGACAACATACGTATGATATACTGTATATACTGCATATTGTTTGAAGCCCAGAAGCTTTACAATGCAGAGGAAACCTCCGCTTCTTAGATAGCAGAGCGGAGAGGAAAACACACTCGACATGCACTTTACGGGAAAGCTTCTGCAGACTGAAAATATTTTCGCTCCTCCTGTTCTTTCTCAAAAAAACTTGTGGGACCTTTTGAACGGACCTCTTAAACTTCCCAACATGCAGCTGAATGCGTGTTTGTGTTGGACTTTTTCCACACAAGCGAGGCTTCGCAGCTGCCTGGGACGTACAGAGGCATGTAGTGACAGCATATTTAACCCTTTTCAAAACGGATGATCCTTTTTAAATCGATGTAAAACAAAAACCATACCAGCTAAAGCATTCATTCTTTTTGCAATAGAAAGCTACGGCCTCTGTCTTGATCTTGTCTCTGATAACGTGTTAACTCAAATTTGTTTTAACTTTACGCATTAACGCATTAGATCTTCCGGAGGTTGTACAGGGCTCAGTTTTAAAGCTAGAGCTGGTGCTAAATTTTGGTGAGGAAAAAACTGTCGTGGCCATTTTCAAAGGGGTCCCTTGACCTCTGACCTCCAGATATGTGAATGAAAATGGGTTCTATGGGTAGCCACGAGTCTCCCCTTTACAGACATGCCCGCTTTATGATGATCACATGCAGTTTGGGGCAAGTCATAGACAAGTCAGCAAACTGACACACTGACACACTAACAGCTTTTGTTGCCTGTTGGGCTGCAGTTTGCCTAGTTATGATTTGAGCAGATTTTTTATGCTAAATGCAGTATCTGTGAGGGTTTCTGGACAATATATGTCATGGTTTTCTGTTGCTGATTGATTTCCAATAATAAATCTATACATACATTTGCATAAAGCAGCATATTTTCCCACTCCCATGTTGATAACAGTATTAAATACTTGACATTTCTCCCTTTAAGGTACATTTTGAACAGATTAAAAAATGTGATGATTAATCACAATTAATCATGGACAATCATGCGATAAAATATTTGAATCAATTGACAGCCCTAGTTTCTACATTTAGAAATCTTTTGGATCAACATGTTTTGTGTGTTTATTTAGTAATATTTTATGAAAAAACGTTTGATTTTTTATTGATTTTTTTATTTATGACACAATTTCAATACTTTTATCAATTATAATAGTTTATTGACTTACATAACTTTGTAGCTTAGGTTGTACAGATTTTAGAGATATGAAGCATTTGAAGATACTCCAAGAAATGACATCACATAAGCAAAATGTAGGCACTGGTGTACCATTTCTATAGCATAGTTCAAAGGGTTAAACATGACTGTACTCGTAGAGTGCTTCCTTTCACCTTCGTGACAAATGACTTTTAACAATAATTCAATATAAACATGAAGCTAACTAAAAGAGAAATGATTCAATATGTTTACGGAAGAAGTAAAACAATATTTAGTCTGGTCATATGCAGATGTTTGTGCTTTATTAAGGACACTTCTCTATCCGAGTTGTAGCTGATGTGAACATTTTCATCCCAGCGCTCCATCACAGCTGACAGAAAGCGTATGAGAACGTCATCTAAGAGAGATGCCACTTCTTTGGGAATCTCACAACGGTGTAAGAGCCTCACAGTCTTGATAGTCTGACAAAGGAGGCACTTTAGGCAATTGAGAGACAGCTTGTATCAGCAGTTTTACCTACTCTGGCACAAGTGAAACACTTATTCTGTCAGCGTGGCATAGCTTTCTCGTCAACGTCAAATCAGTTTAGACACTTGACAAGCTGCCAATATTTGGGGTGTGTTCGGATCACTTGTGATGCCTGCGAGTCTTTCGATAAGACTCGCGGTCTTTACCAGACACACGCAACACTATCCACCTCTCTTTCATTTAATGTCAAAGAACAGGGTAGAATTTAATTATTTCTTACAGACCCAATGCAACTTGTTTGAGGTTTAAGCAGAAACACTTTTGTTTAAAGTTATAATCCTTTAGACTTTCATGAAATCAAACTCCTCTCCTTTTTGATATTTATGGTCTGCATTTTTCACCGATATTAGAGCTGCAATGATTAGTCGATTAACAGAAAAATGATAGCCAATTAAATGCTGTTTTCAGCCTCTCAAATATGGAGATTTCATGCTTTTCTCTGTTTTATATATTAAACTGAATACCTGGGTTTCAATGGGTTTTAGACTGACCAAACAAGTCACCTTGGACTTTGAGAAACAGGGATAGACATTTTTTCGCTATTTTATGACATTTTATAGACCGAACGATTACTTGATTATTCTAGAAAATAATCGATAATGAAAATAATCGTTAGTTGTAGCCCTAACAAATGTATTGACATTCTGTATTTGCCTCTCTATTCAGTGGTTTTCATTGTTAGTGGCGGAGTCCGCCATTTACACGGTCAATTCAAATGATATACTGTATGTAATCCAGTAATGTTTGTAATTTTATCTCATTGATATCTGCCTCACTGTTTCCTGTTCTCTCTCTCTCTCTCTCTCTCACATGGCAGCTTTTATTATGAAGCAGTCAGAGGAAATGAAATGTATTCGTCACAGATGTTACTGCTGATCTACAAAAAAAGACAACAGTAATTTTGGACAATTTTTAACAGCAAACTCGTTTTAAATTCTTATTTCTATTAACTTTTATCATGTTTTTTTCTGCTGTTATTTTCCATCTTAATGTTTTTAATGTTCATTTTCATGTGAAGCACTTTGAGCTACATTTCTTGAATGAAAAGTGCCATACAAATTAAGTTTATTATTATTATTATTATTATTAAATGATTAAATAACCAACTTTAATGACACTATTTCTTGAACGCATCAGAGCTGGCACGTGGAAGCAATCAAGTGCAAAAAGCAACTATGAACAAAGACAGTGAAGGTGGCTGTGCTGCTAAGTCAGCAGTGAGAAGTCACCAGTTAGAGGAGCCGGTGGCAGGAATCAGAACAGGCAACGACTCCCCCTTCATCAATTAACCCGCTGAAATCAAATTAACCCACAAGGAGTCGCGCTCCCCTCTGGCATTTTACAACGCAAATGAAGAGCGATGCACATTACTGCACTTGTCGGGGAGCGGCAGCGACACAAAAGCACCAAACAGGTGTAGAAAGAAGGCCTCTGGGGCCGCGGACACTAAACAGATGCTTTTCCTCTGCCTTCTGCCGCCACCTTTACAAGTCCCTACAAAACAAGGCACCGTCATTTGATCTGTGTTGTGCCATAGCATCCAGCCCTGGGAGGTGAGCAAGCCAAGCGACCTAATTAGAGCAGCGACAGTCCCCAGGGCTGAGTGACAGATAGACCTGCCAATCACGCCGCAGAAAGCCTCCATCAAGCCATGACTTCTCACCTGACACAAAGAGGGGCGGCAGGCGACAGCAGCGGAAGACCAATAAGGCCGGCGAGACATTGTGTACAGTGCACTGCAGCATCTGAGAGGGCTGACAAGATCCCCAGCCATTTGGCAAATAAAACAACACAAAGCTGCAGCGTCAGGCAGCTTTTAGAGCGCTATGGGACAGGCTAAAGCAGTGGCCCCTGCTTAGCCTAAATTATTAACGTGCAAATAAATAAACCAGTCTCTGCTTTACTAGTGTCTCTGGCGTAACTTAATCAACCGTGACAAGCCACGGGGAGGGAGAAGTGAGCGAAAAGACACAGACAAAGACAGAAAAGATGAGAATAACAAAGAAGGAAAAATAGAAGACAAGAGAGGAAAAGTAAAAACAGTTGCTAGGCAACATACAACATCTATAGGAATTCAGCAAGGTATTACATTTTTGAGATTTCTGTCTCCAGGGTTACAGTGGAAATATAATATTTGATGCACTTCTGTGGTTATCAACCAGGGGTCCTTGATTGAGTTCCAGGGGGATATAAACAAATGGGGATATCATTTATTTTTAATATTTATTTGACTATAGAGGAAGTCATGTGTGACTATTATAATCATAAGTTTCAATTCATCCACGTTTATCTCCTCAACTGCAGTTAATAACTACACATCTGAATCATATCTAACAATCAAAATATTTTCAGATGAAGAGAAATCGAATCAAATGGGGGTCCGTGACTTAATGTGTATCAATTTAGGGGCCCTTGACATGAAAAAAGTTGAGTATTAGGGGTGGGAAAACAAAACGACATTTTTTTTTTTTACGATTTTGAAATCAATATTTTTAATGCCAGAATTGATATATTTGCTTAATTTGAGTCTATGCGGAGGTAGAAAGAAGTCACCACTTTTATTGTTGTAGTCTGAGTATCGTGACGTCATATCCGTTCCGTATCCGTCAACCAAACAAACCGCAGCCGGCCGCAACGAGGAAGTACAAAACAGCGGAGGATCCGCGTGGATACTACCTGCACCCTCACATATTAAATCCAGAGTGGTAGACACTACACATACAGTACAGTATGGAAACACTTTGGGTTTCACACATTGACAGGAAAAGCAGAGCTAGACATCACGGCTAAAGCTGCATGCTCTGTCATGGACAGGAAATGTTATCGTATTGCGGTAACCACTCACATCTCTGTGGTCAAATCAGCCAACACTGCAACTGTAGCGCACCGACATACTGACATTTACGTTAAATACAGTCAAACGGAGCTGACCATGAATGTATAAAGAGAACGGAGCTGACGACAGAGCTAGCGACGGACTTGGCGAAGTTAGCGGAAGTATACATGTGTGACTACTTCCGGTTTTAAGAATAAGGTGTTAATAAAGGGAACTGTATATACAAAATACATACGTGGAAATAAGATTGATTGGAATGTATTCACCAGAAGTATAAAACATGACATGTCCCTTATAAATCAAAAAGAAAATACCACTAGTCAATTCTCTGATTTTTGCGTGAAATTTTTAATAAATAATGTCTGACATTGACTGATATATTTGACTTCAGGACATCTCGGACTACATACAAGCTGAAAAATAATACATTTTAATGTATTAATTTAAATATTATTCAAATTAAAAGTCCCTAGAAGTGAATGATTCAACTTTTTCCCATGGTCTAGTCTAGTGTTAAAAAAGAGAACAAAAATCTAAATAAATCATAATATCGAATCGCAATACATAGCAAAAAAATCACAAAGCATACTAGACTGTCGTCTCTCCTGAGCAAACCTCCATTTGTTCCCTTACAGCTGGAATTCATAAGCTCAAATTTGGCGGAAGATATTTATCGAGGACGTCATCCGCGCGTCAGGAATGTCCTGGGATTACCAGAAGCAAGACATGAACATTGCGGTATAGGATTACTCACTGAGTTTCTTTAGCGAGAGAGAATGCAACGCAGTCGTTGTACAATTAGCACTGCATGGAGGCTTCTGAAATGCCTACAAGTAGTTAATAGTCTGATTGTTCCTGAAATTGGGCAAATGGGGCATAAGCGGTATGAAAAATATCTAATTTGGCTTGTAATTTCCTGCATTGATTTTTTCCACATGGGATACCATTTCAGATAAAATGACAGCCCTGCATAAATCAGCATGACTTCTGCTTGTTTCATTACACACCAGATAAACTAAATATAAAGGCGGGAAAACTGGAAAGCATCAATGCATCTGTCTGTGTGTGTGTGTGTGTGTGCAGGACGCAGGCAAGCCATTAACTTCACCGTATGTCACACCTGAACAGGTTTCAACCTGCAGCTCACCTGGCTGCTGTTTGTAATCTGTTGTTTGCTTACGAAGTGGGAGTGGCGGCCAATCAGAGCTTTTACCAGTAGAAGTCCACTGCACTTCTGCTATCACGCTCAACACAAACACACACTTATGTAATCCCACTCAAGTCCTCCTCTCCTGTCTATTCACAACAGATACAATGGTAGCATGGCATGTTCATATCTGTGCCAACGCCACCCTGCCTAAACACTTAGCCCAGCGGCTCCGTGCTCACTCAGTCATGCCTGGTAAATAATCAAACCCTTTGTGTCTCACTTTCACACCGCAAAAGTCCATTTGATTCTGTGAGGCAAGCCAGGACTGAAATTGAGCTGTACAAATTTTCATTAGCATCTGAAAAATCATGGGTGTCTGCCTAATTCAAGATGAGAGAGAGCGCCGTTTTGGCAGCGCGGGGGAGAATCAATGCACCACAAACGGCTGTGAATCAACAGTCTGCACATAATGTGTTTGTTCTCATCAAGTACCCGTCTGATTGGTCGCAGATAATCTCTCAATGGAACGTGAACACGTGATAATTAGAATTTGCAACAGCACAGCAGCCAACGTTAATGTTTTCTCTCTCTCCTCCTTGTTTTGCAGCTCTAAAAAAGACACCCTTTAACCTGAGTGTGCTTTAACTGCAATTGAATCCCAGCCAACCATGATATTGGCAAAGCTGTCTGGCTTTGCAGAGAATATTTGCCCAGTTACAAGCAGGTCAGTATCTCCCTTTAAAGAAATTCTCTTTGTTAAGGTGTCTGCAGACAGGTGAGGAGATTGCAAACTGATCTTGTGATGGCACAGAGAGCAGCGGCAGCATCATCGAAAACAAGTTTTATCTGTTTCTGGAATTTATCTACCCATCAGACATCAGGCCTCAGACCTCAGACTGCAGCAACACACGTCCAGAATGTAATAGTTTGGAGGAACGTGGTGTTAATCCGGGAGGAACGCCAGCGTTTAGGGAGAAATGTGCCTCGCTGCATGACACAGAACAACTAACCAACAGCAGTGATGGAAAATAACTTATTTACTCAACAATTCTGATGTACTCTACCAGAGTATTTCCATGTTATGCTGCTTAATACTTCTACTACACTTCATTTAGGGGGCAAATATTGTACTTTTTACTGTATTTATTTAACAGCTATAATTCCCAGCTACGTTTCTTTATATACTGCACACATTGTAAAAGTCTCAAACCTTACAAATCATCAATAAATGAATAATTTGTGCGAATAAATCACACATCAATTTAAACATTTTAACCCATTTATCATATATGATCCACACTGAACTTTTTTTTCTGCAGCTGTTTCGATTTCTGCGAATTTTTGACCGCAGTGAAAACAAACCGTCCAATGAACTAATGACTTTTAATCACAGGATCAACAGATTTTCTTGGACGTCAATGTCATAATAATGTTTACGGATGGAGCAGATTGCTGCTAGACCGCCCCGTTACAGGTGTGAGCCAGCCGGCAAGTCGCTCTCTCTGTGTGTGAGGGAGAGACAAGGTGGATTATCTCACGCAATGTTTCTATAAGATATTAGTAATCATAATTACAATGCAAAATTATGATTGAAGCTTCGATGCTTCAAACTATCCGGTACAGCCTTATTATTATTATTATCAGCCTATTGTTGTTATTACCAGTAATGGAAGCATATGAACTCACTGTGTTTCCTTGAGAAATCCATGGAGCCCCAAAGGTAAGCTGACCATTATAAACTGACCATTAAGCCTCGTATTAAACGCCATGTATCACTTAATAATAAACATATATAGGCTACGTATGATCCAGTCCGGTCATGACTGATGAAAACCAGCGCAATAAGCTCAGCATTTTCACTCGTTACAATAACATGCTTCATAGAAAATGCAACCACATGTAACTTTCTTACACAGAACTGAACACTTGGAATAATAACGAGCCCGTCACCAGTGCTTAATATGCATCGATGATTGTGTGACGGTGCGAAACTTTAATTTTCAGTAGAATGCATGGAACGCAAATATTTGTGGCGGCCTTGGTGTGAAAGGTTTGAACGTGAAAAATTGGCAACAAATATTTTGCATTTTCGTTTTGTTCTTTCAAAAAGGGATTTTCTCTATCACTGAGTTCTAAAAATCTTATTTTCTAAGAACCAGTGAAAAAAAAAAAAAAAGATAATTTCAACTGTTTCCAGTCAAAATAATTTGGTTTCTGATTTCTAGAAAATTCTTGAAACAAGTTCTACTGAAAACTGGTTGAAATGACCAAAGACTCAATAATTAATAAATGTATCCTTGTAAGATGGTTTTCTTTGCAGCATAAAACATAAATGATCATCAGAAATTCAGCATAGTAAAAAAACAGTAGCAACAACACTGTCACAATGATGCGGTTAAATCTATCTACCTAGCGGTCTATCGGTCCGTATGCCAGCTAACTGGCTGACTTTCCAGCAATCACAAGCACTTGGTGGCACCAGCTACTGCCCATTCCTACCAATCCTCCGTTCCCACTCAGCCTGCTGTCGCCCTGCACACATGCAGGAACACCAGCGGGCGCTAAGAATAGAACACAGCTGGCACTGCAGGGCTTACATATTTCACACTCAAGCCACCGTGCTCCAAAATACTCCTGCCCATCCCGTCCCATTTCCAGCTCCGGGACCAGCGGTGGTTCCCTCCCTCCCTGTCCTGTCTTTGAACCGTTCTTCACCTCTGTGGCAGAACCCAGACAAGCCTACTGCTCAGATAAGATCCACGACTACGCTCTGATAGAAAAAGAGATGTGTAGTAAAAAACAGCGAGCAATCCTTGTTCACAAGTCATTTTGTTATGGCAGCAAACTATTTTGAGGAGCCTGTATGTGTCTGACATAAAGAATGCCATGTTCACACAGGTGGGCCACCGCTGCGTTGAGTCCTATTGCGATGACAAGGGATTCCCACAGCAGTGACAGGGGCAGATTAGTGGGAGGCGCCACACACAGTCTCAAGGTGAAGCCAGTGCTAGCTGTCAAAACTGCAAGCGAGCGGAGCCAAAAGCACAGGTTGGGCGTAGAGGGCTGACTGTTGAGTGAGAAGCAACCAGATGGAGCTGCTCCATAGGGCACGCAGCAGAAGACTGGGGGTGAAGCCTGGGAAACCTGGACGGATCCTCTCCTTGTGTAAGAGGATGCTGGCATCGCTTCAATGATGTCATCCTTAAGATAGCTCAAGATGTACTACATGAACGGATTGCAAGGTACCGTAAAACTGAGACCTTCCCCCGACTTTCTCGGTTGCCTATAACTGGGCTGATTTCTACGTAAAGGACTCAGGACGGCTTTGCCGACGTTTATGCGTGCTCCCGAGTGCCTCGCCTCTCTTCAGCTCTCCTACAGCGCCAACAGTGTGTAGCTAACGTAGCAAATAGCCTACTGTCTTGAGTGGATAATGTCAGCTAATTCATCCAGACATCTGGGGCTGACCGGGATGGTAAATTGGCTAGCTTGCCGTTTGCAAATTAGTTTATCAGTTAACGTTACGAAACATTCAACACCAGATCCATGCAGCGTAGCTAATCTAGCTGGCTCGCAGCAGGCTAGTTCATATCATGAAGCAAATGGTCCACATAAAATATAAATATTATTATTATAAATATGATTGTAATGTAATGTCACGTTACTGTTTTGGCCTTTTAGCCTTTTTTTTTAAAAAAAAGGTTCTCTATCAAGGAATTCAGAGCATATCTCTTGTTTCCCCACGGCTCTCAACATGACGACAGCTAAGCCGGCAGCTAACGGTGCTAACAGCGCTAACAGTGTTTACCTGAGGGGGAAAACGGGACGGTAGGTGGGCGCTACACTTCTGTGAAGATCAGCTGTAACTGCCGTATGAGCACAGTGCAGAGCGGCGGCAGTGAGCTAGCCAGTAGGGCACGCTCGCATGCATGTTGAGCCGGCCCGGCGATGTCAACAAAGCATGGACAAATTCCGATTACAACACACACAGACGGAGAGTGATTCTCTGCTCAGGTAGACTTTACTCTTCTCTATCTTTACATAGTAAATAGTTGTTTGTTGCTATATTAATGCTTTGAATATTGAATATAGCACCTTTAAATCAAAGTCTATAATTTACTCTTTTAAAAAAAATCACCAGCCTTATCCTTTCAATTAAAATGCTGCTAATTGTGGACTATTTTTATTAAGACAAAATCCCCATACAATTGCTTGTGTAGATAGTAGATAAAAAAAAATCTAATAATGATATTTTGGCAAACATACATTTTTTTATACATATAACCATAACATTAATACTATTTTTTATAAGAATACTTTAAATCTGGTTATTAAAGTATAATGACCAAGACATATTACAGTTGAAAAACAAACTATTGGGAAACATACATTGTTGGCATTTCTGTACGGCAATGTCTTGTTACTTATCAATATGTGCACCAATACCAACATATCTGCAATATATCGGCCAGAATTACACGTAGTTTACCGTTGATTTATTGGTCAGACTCTAGCTTAAGATTTAAGAACTTTGGCTTTCTAAAAGCAAGATGTCGAAAATAATAAAATACCAAATATAATTTCGGTATGAGTACCATCACTCAGGTATCGTATCAGTACAAACGATGCCCACTCAGCCCTGTATAAACTCAAACTTGACCAATTCTTTGGCCCGGCAGATCGTGACACACACTTTATCCAACCACTGCCTCTTCCTCATCCCTAAGCATCCTTGCAATATCCACCACCATTAATAACGCGGAAATGCAAACAGCCTATATTAAAAAGTCACCGTCCCTGATTACCTGCTTCTTCTTACAAGGCACGGCCACTCACCTGCCATAAATCAAGACGCCGCTGTTAATGGTATCCCCCTCTGCCTCATCTCTTAGCACTTTATTTCCATACTAGACAGTAGCATCATTATTACACATGCAAGATCTCTATTGGAATACAGTTTGGCTAATGAGCACCTCTTAGTTGATCACATTAGACCTCCACTTGAGGACACTTAATTACCAGTGTTGCACTCTGTCGAGGGGACAGAGGAAGTCCTTTAATTAAGGGCGCTGCATTCTACCTATATGTTTGTACACGCCTGCGTCCTTAGGCTATAGGATGAATTCACAAATAAAGGAGCTAAAACATGCGAGTGTGGGTGAGAAGATTTAGTGCGTTGCATTTGGGATACATATGTTTGTGTGTGCATGTGGGTGTTTATTTTTTTTTCCTCGGAGTGTGTATTTGTATGTGTGTGTATAATGTGATGGGTGTTTGAAGTTTGTCTCCCGAGTCTAGATGGTTTACAGTGTTTACAGCTCACACACACACACACACCTGCACACACTGAGGCTTTCTGCGTCGTGAGGCTCTCGACTGTCTCCTTGCATTTCATATTCAGGCTGGGACTCTCTGGCTCGAGTCGACGTCATAAGAACCGGCCCAGTCCACACAGAAACATGACTGTTTTCTCTCTCTCTCTCATTACGTCGCTCCCTCTTTAATTTTCTCCCTTTGCTCTGTCTCACTCTCACCATTTCTCTCTCAAATAGGCTGAGGCTAGCAGTCAGGAAATGCACATCAGTCATAATACTTTCCTAAAATGAAAACAGATTTCGCTGCAGTCTCGCTCACTCACTTCGGCTGAAAACATTCCTGTTTCTCTCCTCCTTCTCTCGTCCTCCACCTCCACCCTTCCCTCTCTCTCCAACTCAGATCTTTTCTCCCACTTGCAAGGGGTCTCGTTTGCTTTCCGTCACAGATGGACGATCACCAGCAACACAAGACAGTTGTTTTGTGGGTTGTGTGTGATGGCAGCGCTCTCGAGTATGTGACACCGGCCTCGCAGAGCGCATGACAGTAATCTGCCGCGTCCCCATAAAGTCCCACAGTATGGGCACTTATGCTTTCTAAAAGGTACTTTTTATGGATGTGGGTTGCAGTAACAGGCGGTAAATCTGTGTGGGGGACGAGGTTAGTGCATGTTGGAATGCTGTTTAACAGGCTGTCGGACCAGAGCGCTCATCGGGTAGCCACGAGACCTTTATGTAAGGAGATAGCCAGCATGACCTGAAAGAAAAGGTTAAGAAATATCTCACTTTAGAGCTTGTGTGTCATTTTTGGAACTCTAAATGTCCAAGTTAGTTGCAACTAGGCGTGGGACGATAACAAAATTTCATTGCACGATTATCTTGGCCAAAATAATAGTGATTGACGATATTATCCCGACACTAAAACATACTGGAATCACTTTCTCTTACATTTTGTTAAACATGTTTTTATTGCATCACAGATAGGACACACGCCTTTTTTTAGTGAACATACTTTCTTAGTGAAAAACAATCGATCTTAAATAAGGTATTCATAAATCACGAGGTCCCCTTACATAAATAAATGATAAATAAAAAATATCAACATTGTGTGTCTGTTCTTTCCTTTATGATAATTCCTGTAAAATCAGGCTCTATTTTTCACTTCTCTACCATAAAAAAGCGAGCTAGACAACTTTTTCAAGCCACTCGTGACGATATTCACGATTATCTCGAAAATGGAAATTCACCACCATCAACTTACTTTGAGTTTTTTTATCCCGATCCGTGACAAAATCCTATATTAGCTGGCCCCCTAACCCTAGCAGTGGTTAAACTCATGTCTATTCAAGCATTCAGATTTCTGTATTCTTGTGATGGAAAACTTTAAAAAAAAAAAACTCTAAAAAAAATCTAATTATTAATAGATTATAAAAGATATTGTTAATTTTTTTTGTTGATCAACCAATCAATTATTCAACTAATTGTTTCCACACTAAACCAAATAATACGTGGTCTAAATGCAGGCAGGAAATAATAACTCAGCAATTATTCATATAAAATGCATATTTTTCAGAGTTGTCTTTTGCCGGATCAACACTCGCACCTGATTCCACTGATAATAACTTCCGCCTCCACTTCTTAAGCTCATCATGCACAAATGTCTCATTCTCAACATCAGGATGCAATCTGCATCCCTCTGTCTCTTTGTCTCAGTCGTATCCTCTAACCAGGACACTCGGTGTGTCATTAGCGTTTTGTTCTGCCTTGGACTTCCCTGTAGGAGTCCTGCCAGTGAGCAACCGCTGTGGCACTAGCCAGTCATAAATATTCTCAACAAGCCAGCTGATGGATGGTCTCTTTCTCCCTCGGTTTGAAAGGGATGCTCACAGGGGCCAGCAGCGCGACGGCCAACAACGCCACGGCGGGTGAATGAAAGCTTGTTCCACGAGGGAATAACCTCGACTGCGACGCTGACAGAGACGTAATCGCTGTTTTCGACTGTTGCACGTCAGACAGAGAATTTAAGACGTGTGATACCGGAGCGCTGTTGCATTTATGTCAGCGTCAGTGCACAGAAATTCAAAGAGGGTTGCTTTTGAATAGCTTAAGATGCTATTTTGAATCCATCTCTTCATGCTTACAGTCACAAAAACGACTGAAATACATGAGAAGGATGAACTGCCAGTGCTTTGTTAGAGATGTCTGCAAGCTGTGTGATAACTACAAAGTTTCTTTCTCAAAAACCATAGCATGTGACATGTGTTTCTTTAGCGTTGGTAGTGTAACCGGGGGCCGTCTGCTGTTACTGGTGGACAACCTGCATGATCACCTAAAAAGCCCTCAGGACCCCTATGTTGTTGTGGTTCTCAGCAGCCTGTGCCTGTCTACCGCATGCCTTTCCACTTGGCTGCCTGTTGTAGTAGGACAGTTAACTCCGCTGATTGCAGGATGAAAACTGTGAAAACACACTGCTCAATCTCCTCCACCCTCAAAAAAACAGTGACTACTGCAAAAAAAAAACACACTGCCTGTGGAGTCCAAAAAAACACCTTTTTCAGATAAGTGTGAAAGTGTTGTTTCCGCTGTGAGCTTGATACACGCTGCTGTCTGTCAAAATCTTAATCTTATCTGAAAAATGTTGCTTTTGTGTGCAACTCAAGTTCACATTCATGCAAAAATGATCCCTAATTTTACCCATTTATAACCCAGTGAGCCATTTTTGTAGATCAGCACATTATTCGCTTCAGATCAGCTTTAGAAATATTTGACAAGAGGCAGCAGCAGTACGCCTTCTTTCCAAGTTTGTTGCTTGGCAATGCAAGAGAGTTCCAGCAGTAAAATGATTATTTAAAGGGGAGGAGGATAAGGGCCAGAGCACACTGTGCTCTTGATGGGGAAAAATTAGTGTTTATGTATTGTTTATCTGCTGAACGGCATGCCAAAAACTAGGAATGCACCGATACCAGATACCGGATATCGGGCCAATACTGACTCAAATAGCTGGATCAAATATTGGTGATAATGGGGTCGATCTATTGAATTCAAGATTATGTTTATATACTATATGCATTTTATACTGGAATTTTAATTCCTGTTTAAGTTTTGACCAATTTGCTAAAAAGGTTTACAGTTCAATTGTAATTCCTGTTAATTAGTTGCTGGTGTACAATTTATTATTTTAATAATAAATATCAATTCAGCAAATGTATATCTACGTAAATATTCAACACAGTCTCACGGCAGTTCGTGAAATAGTCACAAAATGTAATCTATTTGATTCGTGTTAATAGACACGAATTTACCTTTTTTTTCCTCGAGACGCTCAGCACGACTTTCAACAACGTATTTTTCACGTGTCAATTCTTTTCAAAATAAACCTACTTAGTTAGGTTTAGGAAAGGATCAACTTGGTTAGGTTTAGGCAACAAAACTACTTTGTTAGTTTTAGAAAAAGATTGCGGTTTAGGGTTTAAATAACATTTAAGTGATGTAACTTAAGTACGGAAGTTACCTTACAAAAACGACTTGGACAGATTTAGGAAAAGATCGTGGTTTGGGTTAAAATAACTCCGGAAATGCCGTAACTTAAGTACGGAAGTTACGTGGCAAATAAATTAACTTTGACTTCTGGTTTCACACGGGACACTAACACCGGTATTCTGGGTGAAAGTCCTGTGTTTTTCGCCCACTCTTTATACTTCCTGCTTCACAATTACACAGATTACATACGAATTGATTTTGTGCTGACCGTCACAAAATCTTTTTTGAAATTTGTGTCTACGTACACGAATCAATACATCACATTTTGTTTCAATTTCACAACCTGCTGTGCGACTGGGCTGATTAATTTGTTACATTTTGTTTTACACAGTTAGGATGTTTAAGTGAAGCCTGATGTTACCTTACACATCACAGAATGATCCCAGTCACTTCCACACAGTGAGGCATATACAGCCTATTAATTAAACACTGGTATCGGTATCGGCTGATACCCAAAGACCAGGTATTGCCATCGGTACTGAAAAAGTTAGATCGGTGCATCCCCTTCCAAAAACTGTAAATGCATGCCAAAATAAGTGGTTACTTTGTTTTGGTTTCATTTTTTAATGAAAAATTGTATTTTAAGCATTATTAGATCTGTTTTTGGGGTTGTACTCATAATAATTTGTTGATTTTAGCCTGTCTGGGCTGCTATAAAAGGAGGTGAAATATGGTGCTTTTTACTCGCACCATTAACCCTCGTTAATGATTACCTAATAACAACATCAGCCATTGGTTGGTTCACCTTTGTACAGCAGACACACATGTACGCGTGCCGCCCACGGGTCTTATGACTTGTCAATCACAACATGGCTCGTGTGTGTGTCTGTCTGTGAGCAATGATTTATAGGTTGCCGGCTGTATATATATATACTGTACCAGAGAGAAGATGTTGGAGTGGCAGTCCTCAAGGCTTGCCCCGTTAGCCACCCAATTCGCCGTTGTAGTCATAATCGTCCGCCGTTGGGGTCGTCAGCGCTGGGCATGTCGAGATCCTACATCGGTATATAAACACCGAGCAGGGCTGACAAAACGAGCAGCAGCCTCACCAGAGGTCCGGAGAACACACTGCTGGAGGAATTGGGCGTATTCAGACAGAAGAAGTGCAGAATGCATCCAGCGGATAGATATTATAATAACGTTGAAAATGTAAATCCAAAAGCGCGATCAAAACATTGCGATTCCAAATGTCAAACACAGAGACTCCATATCCATTTCACAAGAGGACGATCAGCCCGTTTCCATATCGAGTCTTTCCGCTGCTAGTTTCATCATTAAATGAGCATAATAATCCATGAGGGAAGAAGCGACTCCTTTTTTCTTCCAGCCCCACCACCACCCCCCCCAAAAAAATGCGAAATTAAGAGTCAAAACTTCTCCAAAAAAAGCACCAAACACTCTGCACAAAAGCAATCAGTTAAAAGAAGCCGAGACATTTACATGCAGGATATCGGATTCCGTCTGCTCCACAAGCTGATGCACCACTTGTGATAGTTTTCGAGAATTGCATGAGCTATTTATAGCCTGTCTTTCTTTTTACCACAACCGTTTCTCCTCTCTCACAATGCAGCCCCAGTCTGCTGCCTCCTCAACACACACTAACACACACTAACACGAGCACAGAGGAGCAGGAATGTTTAATCCCTCTGTTGCTCTTCAATTAAACGGAGAGGAAACCGGAGGAAAAAAAGCCCCCGGTGCTCCTCCGTGGCAGGGCGGACAAAGTGGAATATGTATGTAAAAAAAAACCTGAATCATGAGTCAAAGACAACTCTTCTTGTACTCCACCACCAGGAAAACGACAAGCAGGCTTCTTCTTCTTCTGCTGTGTGTGTTTGAAAAAAAATCCTTCCTTCCTTTCAGTGTTTATATCATTACGAAACGTCCTCTCTCTTTTTTTTTGTGTTAAATGCACAGCTCAAGCAAAAGTCTGCAGATCTCCATAAACCCAACACGACATTTTTAAAGCGAATCCTCCTCCTTCCTTTCCTTCCTTCCTTCCTTCCTTCCTTCTCGAGAGAGAAAATGATTTATATTGAATCCTCCAGCGTGTGCTTCTTCTTCTTCTTCTTCTTCTTCTTCTTCTTCCTCAGCAGCAGCTTCCTTCCTCGTTGTTCATGCGTCTGGAGCGTGTTATTATATTGGTAAATAAGTGTGCGTGTAACCGGAGTGTGTCATCCTCACCCTCTGTGTGTCTGTGAGCCTTTCACGCGCAGCGCCGCTCGGGCATTTCTTTCTCTCTCTCCGCGCACGGTCGTCCAGCCCACCACGCATTGTAATGTAATGGCGGTCGGAAGCGTACTACCGAGACTCGCCTTCCCATTTGGCCAAGTTTGCGCTCACGTGATCAAAGTCTGGGATTACACAGTATACTGTGTGTTTAGTGTCTTTTGGATATGAGGGCTGGCTGGATGGAGACGCCTGATAGACAGCACTTCCTTTATCATTATTATTATTATTATTATGACACTCTTTTGTTGTTGTTATAGATGCTGTTTTTTGGTTTATTAAAAAAGTGCTTGAAGAAAGATTGATTTTTTTTTTTTTTTTCTTCATGGTGTCTCTGTGTGTGTGATGCATTGGTTACATAATGTAACTGTGTTCTCACAACAGAGGATGTGACAGAATAGAGGTCAGAATGACTTACTGAGCTCATAATGTGTTTCATAAGAGGCATCTACTGTATGTAGGTTAGTCTTACACTCACCAAATTCACCAAATCACTTTATTAGGCTATTTGAAAAAAAATATATATCATAGATGACGAATTGATAGGAATAATATTCAAATAAAGCATTAATTTAACTGTAAATTATCCAAACTGGTTTAATCCAGGGCCGTAGATTTTAGAGATACTTGGGTCATGATGACCCCTTCCTCCAAGACTCAGGGTTTTTATTTTATTATTTGTTTTGTTCATATTTTATTCTTTGGGTTAGCTGTCCAGTTTTATTTAAAGCTGCGCTAATCAATATTTTCATATTTACAAATTAGGGATGTTAAAAATTAACCGCTTAACCGCTAACCAACTTTTAAGAATTTTAACCGATTAACGCTATCGGTTAAAAGATTAAAATAAATATTGATAAATCATTAAAAAACTATCGGTTATACTCAATTCTGATTGGTTAATCATGGCGTTTTGCGGTCTGTTATTTCTTTATAGCAGACCGTTGCTATGTAAAGCACACCGTTACTATGGACGCAGTTCTAATGTCGGACTCTAGCGGACTGTTTTTGTGTCAAATTGTTGATTTCTTATGTAAGTAGCCGTGTAATAAGCGGGATAATGTACAGCTAGCGGGTCATTGTTGTGAAAGAAACCCCTTCAGGGCGCCTTCAGGGTGCGGCATCGCCCTGTCGGGGGTTCTTTCACAACAATGACCGGCTCACTGTACATTATCCCTTACTTAGCGACTAGCTGGTGAACGTATGGATCATTTAGCAGCTGAAGAGCCAGATATTTTTCTCAGGAGTTGGTGGAGACCAACCACAGAGCTAAAAGGAGAGTGAATACTGGATTTACATTCATGGGGTGGCCAGAAACACGACTCCAAATGAATGCTAATGTTACTTCGGATCTGCTGGGGGTGTAAATAGGCAACTGCTCACTAAAACATTCCACATATAAACACTATAAAGTGAAAATATCATGTAATGCAGGTTAAATTGAGCAGTCTTTCAAGAAAATCATTTGTCCCTATTTTCCCTGTAACTAGGTTATATCACCAGATGACAGTGTTCTTTCCAAGAATATAATAGGAAATTAAAGGAATTCTTTCTTTATTAATTTTGTTGGCCTAAAATAATGAAATTTAGATGTACTGAGTGTAAAAATACTGTTATATGTTGCTAAACCCCCAAAGTTCTCAGAAACACTGGAGACTTGACCATAGTGTCCTCAATGGTAACCATGGTGCTGATTATATCCTAACCTCCTACTGTGTGTGATGCATTGTTATATTTCCATAGACATATTGTTGGAGGTTTTGTTTACTATCTATAAAAGCTTCAGTTGTTCTTTCTGTTCTCCGAGATGGCAGGTGGCGCCCTTTGAGGCTGAAGAACAAAAGATTATTAATACAGCTGCAGTTTCCTGAGGTAGACAGAAGAGGCCATCCAGGAGTCAGTGCATCAAATATTTGTGTTATTATCCATTATTTATTTTGTCATAAATATGTGCTACATATGCTTGGACTACAAATGCAACTGGATTTGCTGGTTAACTTCTCTTTTGAGGGAAGTTTTCCTGAACTCTGCAGACTGCAAATATAATTTGAGCCGTGAATAAACAGGAAATTAATAATCCAATAGCTACATACCTCTACACACGGATCCCCCTAGAGGTCTTTAAAAATATCCAATAGTTAGTTTCGGTCTATAAGCTTTTTATTTCCTCAATCATATTGTTCCTCACAGAAAAATATCACATTGAGGTGAATGGACTTTTTCATTTGCAGTCATAAAATTGCTATGATTTTTTTTTTTTTAAATACCCACACTCTGAGAAAATTACCTAACCGTTTATCCTATTATCAGGCTCTCTTTCCAGGGATTTATTTTGCATGTCAGTGTGACTGCATGAAGAATTAGCTGAGACTGTTTAAGACTAAATTATTTACAAAACGGTGACAGGAGAAGTTTATTTTCCCTGCCAGGTTTCCATTGAGCATTGGGATTTTAGTAAACAACTATTATTTAAGCACAAGAGCCATCATAGTCAGGTAAATACATGACACGGGATTTGTATTTTTTTATCTTGCAGCATTGGGAGTTTCACATTTTCTCAGAGAGAGACATCACCATCATGTGATGTGTATCAACGGATGCATAGGGGAAGTAGTTTGATTTCTGTTTTATAATTTATAGGCTGGTTTTCTACACGAGAGAGATGTTACCTCTAACAGAGCTATTTATAGACAACTGTATATTCTTCTGCTGCCATACATCTCTAGAAAAGATCATCATGCACTGACATATCCAATCCATTATGATTTTAGCACAATTCTGACATTAGTCACTTCATACAGCTTTATGTATCTGAGGAAACAGCTGGTACATATTGCCACAGAGAGGGAGCCTTTAGTCCAGCGATTCCTCTTATATGTGAAAAAGCAGGGGAGGGGAGATATGAATCAGATGGATGAGCGAGGGCTTAGCCTGGCGGTTATTGATCCCTTTGCTCCGGGAATGATCCAGAACTCATTTGGAGACTTTTTCCTCCCCTTTTGTTCGATACATCCTTAAAGGCTTTCAAAAGACTCTCGCACACGGTTTGGCACACTTGGTGTGGAGCTGATAGGATGAGATGCTATCAGTTTGAATAAATCTATTTCAATACGCCACATATTTCCCCTCATCAGGCCCCCACTGACTCGATCTGTGTGTGAGGAGAAAAGATGCATTACTGTCCTGATTAAAGATAATGTGTTTGTCTAGACAATGTGTTTAGTCTTGTTCGGGATGGAGTGGATGAGCAATTTTGTGAGTGTGTGTTTAACGTGTGTGGCTCTGTTAATGTATGTGTGGATCTTTCATTTAGTCTCCTTTCATTTAAACTGACAAGATGCAGTGAGCACATACTCACATGAATATATGTAGACATGTATTCAAGTCTTTTTGCAACAAATAAAATGTCATGTACTGTTTTAATAGTTCTCCTGTAAATGTTTCAGTTTGTTAAAATGTATTTTCTTTTTGTCTTTTAAAACACATTTGTCAATTATTGAATAAACCTATAAATTATAATTGAAACTGGAACCTAATAGAACTGACAAAAAAAGTCAATTTTTGCTGGTTTATCAAAGCCCCTGAAAACTTGATTACAAATCTTAAATATGTATCTATAATATTGAATAAAAGCTAAAGTTTGGGGGGGGGACATCCATAGGTATTCTTTCTAACCTGCTTTATCAGGAGCCATACATTTACTACGTGGAGATTTGCATATCACTACATTAAAACAGGTTGCAATACTACATTAGCTATTAGACTATTTACACCCAGCAACTGCCAAGTGTAACGGCTGCCAAGATAATTAAAGGTAGTACATGCTAATATATTTCCGGTATAGAGTCGGGAGTAAAAGACACATTAGACCTGACATGTAACTGAAATGCAGTTTATAACAAATGTAAATTGGGAAGTATTTAGTTTTAGTTTTCACAAAAACAGCACAATATAGGCCTACCTGAAATTACTAAATGTTACGGCAATAACGTCAGGCTAAATGACCAAATAGTATCGGTTAGGTTAGCATAATTTGATATTTCGTGCCATTAACGCTGACACACGTTTCTCAAAGTATGCATATATGAATAAAACAAAGTAATACCTACATTTACAAAGAATTGGTAGTTAAATTTAAGAGATCTGGTATTTTTTTGATGCTACAGTGGCTTCCTGTTTACATAGTTGATTGCTTTTGATTGGACAGGGCTACAGATGTCCTTAAGTTTTAAAAGGACAGTGTGTCATCTAGTGGTGTGGTTGCAGATTGCAACCAACTGAGTTCCGCTCACTCCTCCCTTTCCAAGACTGAGGTAATGTGAGCCACTGAGTGCTAAACAGTGGTAATGCCGTTCACCTCGTTCAGAGGCGATCCTTACCGTAATAACACTACTTAAGGAGCAACAGTCAGACGGCGGTTGGCAGTACCACGTTTTTGCACACTGCGGCTCACGTTCCCGCAGTTTCACAGGCATGTCGGAGAACTACGGTGGCCTTCAGGTAATGTAAAAACCTGGAAGGCTCTCTCTAGAGTCAGTATTTGGTTTGTCTGTTTTGGGCTTCTGTAGAAACATGTCGGAGCAACATGGCGGACTCTGTGAAGAGGACCTGCTCCCTAGATATGAAGGGCTCATTCTAAGCTAACCAAAACACAAAGATTCTTAGTTTCAGGTGATTATACACTAATGAAAAGATAGTTATGAATATTATATTCCATTTCTGCAAAAAGATCCCCCGAAATGTTACACACTGGCCCTTTATGTTTTAACGGTGCAACCGGATTTAGTCGCCTAAATCACTCTAAAACTAGCTAGTTGCTGCTAAGAACTTACACACAAACTTCTAAATTAATTTACAAATAGCTGGTGCGACCCAATCCAGGACTATGGGTGTGGTTTAACCAGATTTGATTGAAATCACAACTGTCACCATTTTGATTCAAGTGTTGCTAAATCATGATTGGTGTATGAACGTACGTGACATCACCTTTCTCTAATAGAGCCCCGCCCACTTGAAACTGGTGGGAAGAGAACAGAAAAATACTAAAATCTTGAATGTAAAATAACCCAAACTGTTCCAAATCTATCAGAAAATAATGTGTTCTTGTAGGGTCCCATCGCTCGGAGTAAGAAGCTGGTCGAGGAAATAGGCCTTTGATACATTACAAATAGGTCATGGTGACCAACACTGCTTCTGCATGTTTCCCTACATGTGTTTGCATACAGCTAACTGTTGGGAGTGCTCATTATTAATTTAGGACAAGCATATTGCAAGGGATTGTGCTTGCATGGACATGGAAAGCTATTTATCGTTCGTACCCAGGGAGGAATGTGTTTCTTTTAAGAACAAGCAGTAGCCCTCGCAGTATCTTCATTAGTGATTGATGGATCACCGTGTGCTAAGTTAACACACACCTAGCAGCAAATTCTCTCCATAAAATCAGATGAGAGTTTCTCCTCTCTCCGCGGCTCCAATACCTCTCTGGCATTTCCTGGAGCACGGAGAGTCTGGCTGAGAAGAATAGATGGTGTGCATTATAATGAACATGGGCTGACACCGCCTCATCCATCATTCCACCCAGGAAAATTATAGCAGTGCCAGAGAGAAAGAGAGAGGGAGAGGGAGAGAGACTTTAAATCACAGGACGTCTATAGGTCTAACTCTTCCCAGACTGGCATCCGCTCATTGTTGTGCTTTTCTAACTGTCCACTCCACTTCTGATTTTGCTCTCAGAAGGAGATCTAACTGTTTGTCAGCCTGTCAGTTTACTGTATACCCACTGTAACTCTCCAAATGTATGTTACCTTGAATATGGTCCTGTCTGTTTCCACTTATATGCTTGTTTTGTGTCTGTCTACTTTCTATTCCTGTTACTGGGTCAGCAGCTATTTCATCAACAAAGAAAGAGTTGATTTTTATTTTTACGATTACTTAGTTAGTCTATAAAATGGCAGGACATAGTGAAAAAATTGGTCCAAGAGGCCAAGGTGATATCTTTTATCCGACCAACTGTCCAAAAACCAAAGGTGTCTAATTAACAACAATATAAAACAGAACAAAACCGCAAATTCTGGGATTAAAGAAGCTGGAACCAGTGTATGTTCAGCATTTTTAACCATGCTAGCGATATATGGCTCTATGAAGCACGGTCGCACGAAAAAGCGTGTGAATGACATGTTAATGTGCAAGGCAAAAGCGTGTGATAAGAACGCCGCTCTTGCCATGTCTGTTCTAACTGCAATGTAATTGCATCGGACATATTTTGATATATATTTTTTTGCCTGTCCTGCCCATACACTGTATATAAGAAGTGGACGTAGTCACCGTGACGTCACCCATTGGTTTATGGACTGCCGTTTTGAAGCCTCAAGTTTGAATTTTGGCCGTCGCCATCTTGTTGCCACGAGAGGGTGGAGCTTGGTACAAACGAACGCTGAATAAGACATTTTTAGGCAACCGAATTGTTAAAATTAACTTTCACAAACTGAAGACACACTGTGAAAGGGTCAAAGTTGTAAGATGAAATTATGCACAACTCCCAGACCGGACAACACCGTGCTAGTGACCTGTCTTCACAAGGTAGCCACGCTCTAAAGCATCCCCTGCTTTATGGTCTATTTGACTCTAAATGTGACCATAATTTACTAAATGAACATCATGCTGTATTGAAGAAGACAATTGAGACCATAATCTCATGTTTACAATGTAAATCAAGTGAGAAGTAGGCTCATTTTCTCATAGACTTCTATAAAATCAGACTTCTTTTTGCAACCAGAGGAGTCGCCCCCTGCTGGCTGTTCGAAAAAATGAAAGTTTAAGGCACTTCCACATTGGCTTCACTTCTCAGACCCGGAGGCAACCCACTGGTCCTGCCTCTGTACACTGCAGCTAATGACTGTAGTGTACAGTCTGTCTGTCTGTTGGCAAAGGATGCACTCCATTGACCATAATCCCCTCTCCCCTGTGAGACCACTACACCCAGTATAATTCATCCTGATACTGGTTCTGCTCTTGTGTGATTTTATGCACATTTCTTAACGTGCCAAATATTTGTCACTGGGCACTGAGAAACTATTGAATTGCACTGAGCACTCTTGTGCTTTTTGAGCTTTTTAATTAGTCTGGTTATCTCAAAGGACACACTGGAGGTGACAGTGTGTACGTGTACCTGTATATGTGTGTCTGTGTGTGTGTGTGTCTCTGCGTCTGCCTGTGTGTGCACGTTCATCTGTGATCTCGAATGATTCACTCAAGCACTGTGAAGACTGTTGTAATGGTGTTTCCGCGGCATATTGATTTCACGATGAGCAGACGATGTCTTTGTAAGATTACTCGCGAGAAGGGAAATTAGATGTTATCTCGTAACAACAGAAGATGGGGAATCATATGGTAAGTTATCTGATTTTGAAATTATGTCAAGCTGTCAAACTCACTGATACACAACAGACGACATTGTGTGTGCTGCAAGCCTGGATGATTACCGCAGAAATACTGTAACTAGTAAATCAAGTGCAAGATGGGAAACAAAATATAGATTTAAATTTAAATTGCAAATAGCAGCTTAAGAGTCATGCAGGGTAGGAGATAGCCTGAAGGTTAGAGCAAGGCCTTTAATCCCCCGTTGCCCCAGTAAACCTCCTCTGTGGCCACTATAGAAACCTGGTTGTGTTGCATATTTCAACTTGTGAGTAGAAGAATATAGCCCAGTCCGCGTGCTGCGCTTTCATGTAGAAATATTACCACAGATAGTGTGCTTTAAGTGACCAGCCAGCATTTCCACTTGGCTGCACCCTCTGATGCCACCTGAACAGAATTCAGTAGGAGCCTTCAAGCTCCTCATACATAATGTATTGCTGAAGGTCTGCTCAGTTTTCATGTTCTCCTAATTCATTTCACAAAGAGAGAGAGAGAGAGAGAGAGCTCTCTGCCAGCAGACAGAGCACACAGCCTGTATCACGCAGTACGCTGTCAAATCAGGAATCACCGCTTCATCACTGACAGTTTCTTTGTTGAAACAAGCGCTGTCGTGTTGCTCTTTGTTTGGCTTGGATCTTTATTAAGCCAATAAATATTGATCCACGTGAATCAGAATAATTCCTGGTGTCATTCTGTCAATATTAACGTCCTGATTTCCTAACGTATGCTGTATTTTTCTACTATACCAGGTAGTTATATTAGGGCTGCACGATTATGGCCAAAATAATAATCACGATTATTTTTGATCAATATTGAGATCACGATTATTTATCATTGACTTTAAGGACGACATATTTTTATTGCACATTCACATTAAAATAAACAGAGCACTGTTTTCACTTCCATATTGTGCTACAACCCTGTTAATGTACAAATTAGGGCTGCACGATGTTGGAAAAAACTGACATTGCAAGATTATTTCTTTCTGCTTTATATATATTGTAATATGAAAAAAATACATGAATATTCACCCTACCCTTTAGTAGGCTATATTTTAAAACAAATGCATCAATCTGGTGCACTTTGAGAGCAAGATAAACAATTTTATGCTCTCAATTTAATCATAAACACATTGGTTGTATAGATCATATCTATCCCCAAAAGTGAAGCCAACACATCTTGATCGCCGGCTTGTGGCTGGCTGTTAGTTTAGGAAGCGTTTGATTTGATATGCAGCAGAGTTTTCTATGAGCAGAACACACTTTTTAAACGTCAATATCGCAGGCGATCATGTTCATTTAATTGTGGGAAGCCCAAATCGTGATTAATATGCAATTAATAGTGCATCCCTAAGTTATATTATATCATTAATTATATTTAACTTATTTCTATGTGTCTTTTGTGCGGATTGTTATATAGTTTGACCCCCTCCATTTTTAGCATATATATTTTTGCCTTTAGAGCGGAAATGATTAATTGATTCATTTTTTAAGAACAAAAAGTCAAAACTCTCTGATTCCAGCTTCTTAAATGTGAATATTTTCAGGTTTCTTTACTCCTCTATGACAGTAAACTGAATATCTTTGGATAAAACAAGACATTTGAGGACGTCATCTTGGGCTTTGGGAAACAATGATCGACATTTTCTGACAATTTATAGACCAAACAACTAATCGACTAATGGAGCAAATAATCAATAGATTAATCAACAATGAAAATAGTCATTAGTTGCAGCCCTAGTTGCCTTTTCTCTCTAAAGATACTATTCCAAAATAAATCACTGACTATAATAGCATTAATGTGCTTATTTTACCCCCCTCCAGAGTAAAGAACTTGATCAAATCAACATAACAGCATAATCCAGCAGGATTCTCCATGCTCTTTGTCTTCACGTTTCACAGACAGAGAGTGATATTTATTAGCTTAATGCTCAGTGACACGGCACTGGCCTTGCCCTTCATTTTTTATGTGGCCTTGCCTTATTTCTTTTGTGGCTTGATTTGATGTGCCGTGATTGTCTTTTGTTTCTCTTTTGCTCACAGCATAAAATCATTCATGAAAATCAATCCAAACATAGCCCGCTCCTCTGTTTCTCAAAACGTAGCCTTCTGCTGACCTCAATAAATCGACTAGTGAGCGTTAAACATTTCAGTTAGTGCCCTTAAAGTGGCCTTTCCACAAACATAGTCCTTCACTAAAGGGGGGCACACTGAGAGCGGTGTATGTGTATGTGGGAGACAGCGAGAGAGAGAGAGACAGAGAGAGACATAGAGAGAAAGAGAAGCAGAGGCCCGAGACAGAAGCCCTATTAGACTAAGCCAAATTATAAGAAAGCAACTTGACACATTGGAGAGAATCAACCAAAAAACAGAGTAAATCTAAATGCTATCTCGCCCTAAACAGAGAATACACAATGGCAGACTACCTGACCACTGTGACTGACACAAAATTAAGGAAATCTTTGACTATGGTTAGACTTAGAGAGCACAGCCTCGCCATCAAGAGAGGCCGCCACAGGCTTCCTAAACAGACTGACTGCGCACACACTGCACACAACACAAGGTGGAAAATGAGCTGCACTTTTTAACTACCTGCCAACGGTACCGAGACATCGTACAAACACCCCAAAACATTTTGACAACATGACTATTAACGAAAAACGTCCATACCTGCTGGGTGAAATGCAGCAATGTGTAAACACGGCAGCAAGATTTGTGAGCTGTTGTGACAAGAAAAGGGCGCCAATGGAATAAAAGCACCATGACGACAATCAATCATCTGTGTATTCCTGCTCTGACCATTTGCATTGTGCTGCTTTCTGTACATAGACATAATGTATATACATACAGAACACATTTTAAATACATTTCTTTAAAACAAATGCCGCCGTGTTTACAGTTTTCACTGCTTTGTATTTATTTTCAACAGCAATGTCTACATTTTTTATCTTAAGTTATCTTTACTTATCTGTATATACTGTATACATTGTTAAGAGCAAAATCACCAATTTTCTGTTTGTATTTTGAATTAAACTATACTTATTTGTATTTATATATTTTATTTAGGGCTGTCAAAGTTAACGCGATAATAAGGAATCCATTGGTACCAACCATGTCATACTAGCTTGTCGCAAAGGAGGCTAAATAACGCTCCAAACTTCTTGCTAAATTTTGGCAAGGAAAAACTGGCATGGCCATTTTCTAAGGGATCCCTTGACCTCTGACCTCAAGATATGTGAATGAAAATGGGTTCTCTGGGTACCCACGAGTCTCCCCTTTACAGACATGCCCACTTTATGATAATCACATGCAGTTTGGGGGCAAGTCATAGTCAAGTCAGCACACTGACACACTGACAGCTGTTGTTGCCTGTTGGATTTGAATTTGCCATGTTATGATTTGAGCATATTTTTTATGCTAAATGCAGTACCTGTGAGGGTTTCTGGACAATATTTGACATGTTTTGTGTTGTTAATTGATTTTGAAAATTTCCGATTAAATATTTTAATCGATTGACAACCCTAATTTTATGTTGCAATGCGACCCAGCTCTGTTCACACATTTCTGTATTCTACTAGATCTTAACTTATTGTACTAATTTTCTTTTTTTTTTTGTTTCACACTTGCTTTGGCAATGTAAATGTATGTTTCCCATGCCAATAAAGCCCCTTTGGCTTGAAATAAATTATAAATAAAGAGAGGAAGAGCATTGTAGTAACCACCATTGTAGCTATTAAAATCATAGTCCATTGCCCATTACTAATGATTGTGTCTGATCATTTCAGTTTGTGTTATTTTAAGGGGAGGGCTCGTGTTCAGTCTGCCGTTTATCTGGGTTTCAAATGAAAAGTGAAAGTCAAGAAGTCAAGAGTGATGATTTTAGCAGCAACAAGCACCAACACACAGAGGCCAGTGTGCCATACAAATAAAGCAGAAACCAGCAAAATAGTAATGCCAGTGTTATAACGCACCGGTCTGCAGAGTCGTGGCAGTATCTTGTAGCCCAGCAATTTTCCAATTTCAGCTCCTCAAACAAAATAATACCACACACACACTCACACATGAAATGTGGACAATCAAGTTTCACCAGCAACTTAAACATAACTGAGCAAATGAAGCTTAACTTTTCACACGTGACATCTGAGCGCTAGCATCTGCTGCCTCTTCTGTGCGAGCTCGGCGCTAGCAGTGTTGGAGGTGTTCTGTCAAATAACGTTACTGTTTCCCTGTCGATATGTGTTTACCCCTACCTAAACCTAAACTAACCATTATCCCTAACCCTAACCACCGAGGGTGGCGCTATCATTTTAACAGGAGGGAAACACGAATCACCGGACTTGAAGGCGCGCCGTCATCATTGCTAACACTCCCGGGATCAATATATCTTAACAACGAATCAATCTCTTTTTCTGCTCAGAGAATTCAGATCATTTCGGTCGTGTAGACATGCTGCAGTGTTTCCTTTTCCTCACATTGCATTTGTTTTGGTTTTCTCGAAGTCAAACAAACTGGTGTCAGTAGGCTGGCTACCATTGGTTCGTGCGAGCTGGGGGCGGGAGCTGGCTGCAGGTGCAGAGTGATTGACACCTTCAGCAAATCATGTGCTTACAGAACGCAACCAAGCGAGTTTTCAGTTAATGATATTTTTTTAAACCTTTACCTTTAAAGGAAGACAACTTTTTGAATTTTCCAGGGCATTTACAAATCCACGTCATCCCTTTATTTTTCTGTCTAAAGACATCTTACAAGTACATAACATGCACAAAAGAGAACACATAATAAAGAAAAGAAAAAATAGAAGAAAAAAAATTTCATTTAAAGCTGGGGGGGGGAAAAGATCTATATACATTCTTAACACAGTACAAACTGTTGTTTTAGAGTGTTGAATTGAAAGAATGTATTGTCTGAACTAATTGCTTAAGGCGATAAAGCATGGATTCTTACTCTTAAATTTACATTTATTGATATGGAATTTGGCCATTATAATAATGAGATTTTTTTACACATGACTTTCCAGGAGACCAACCAACACTTTCTTCCAAAGCAAGACAAAACTCTCATCAATATCCTCAGAAATAAAAGGTTTCGCCATAAAGTCTTCACAATAGAGCAATGCCAAAATAAATGCACAGCAGTTTCTGGACATCCATAACAGAAACTACAATTTACATCAATGTCTTTCTTAAATGTTTTTTTAAACACAGTTTTTAGATGGAAGGAATTCATGAATGAGTTTAAAAGAAATTTCCTCAACTTTATCTGTGATTAAATATTGTTAGGTATAAGCCAGGCCTTCTTCCATATCATCCACAAATTGATTCAAATATGAAATAAAATATGGAAATGTAGCAATATCTCTATCAATTGTCTGCTTTCTAACCATGCATGCTTGTTTTGTATACCTTCAGGGTTGGTTCAGTTCGTCCCCCTGCAACCATGATGGGATAGGTCCTGGGGGCTGGAACCTATCCCAGCATGCACCAGGCTTCTTTCACACAGTGCCACATTGGTCTTGTGGCACCGCCGCTTACCTACAGTATTCATTACAACAGCGACTGCTTTACCTCCCATTCAGTCATCTGCAGTATCCTCTGTTCTCCAGCAGCAGATATTATCTTATCTCAATTTGTAATCCACACATAGCACAAAAGCCGTGAAGAAATCAGAGCTCTGTTTTCTCTATTGAATCACCTTTTAGCACCTGTTCCTTTAGAGGGGCAGGTGTCTTTGAAGGGGGCAGGTGCTCCAGAGAAACAATGGAGACTAGAGACTTACAGCCAAGAAAGTTGCCCCCCCCCAATTTACAAGTTGAAGTTTAAACAACAGGTTCTGTGTCTTATAGAAAACAGAGGAAACAGAAGTTCATTGCCAAAACTGGACTACATTTTGTTTGTTAATATAAAATGCTGAGCAGCATAGAAGGCTTTACATGTTAACGTGTCACTCTGAACACACAGGGTTAAATGAAACATAATATTAGCTAGGATCAAAACATTACTTTTCTTAAAGTCTGGAAACCCAAACAAGGTAACTCAAATGAGAGTTCCAGTTATAAGCCAAGCTCCTCCACTTTGTGCTTATATGGACCTTTACAGTTAAAGCAAGAAAAGAGGATTACAACCGACATTGTGAGAAGACATTAAGGCATGACATGACTTTCTCTGTGTTCAAGACACATTTTAAAGCACCAGAATAATGCATATAAGTTCAGACAACAAACCCAAAGAATAATATTAAAACATTTATTTAAAAATAAACCAAATATGCATACAGACAACAAAATATGTACTTTTTTAAAGCAGCTTCTCTATTTGACATGAGGCTTTGCGCGTTCAGTTTATTACATATAATCCAGTTTTGTGTTGGAAAGAAAATGCAATTACATTTTATCATATTGTGGAAACTATATAACTCATTTTTAATTAATTCGATTATATTATGCGTTGTTATGTAATTAAAACACCTTTTACAAATTATGACTTGGTCCAATGTGTGCAAAGCAATTTAACCCCACAAACTGTGTATAAAACAAAGCTAGAGTGACACATATTTATGTTTGCTTGTCCTGAGAGAAGGCTTGTTTTTCGGCATCTGGCTGTATGGATATCAGTGTGGGGGTGGAGGCAATTGAAAGGCTGGGAATTCCTGAAAAAGGAGAGAGGGAGGTCTTTTGGCCACTTGTGGCCTTCACAACCGAGGCACAAATCATAGAGGGACATGGCAATCTGAGTGACAGATGAACAATGCGCCCATTTTGCAGCCCCCTGCGAACAGGCCCATCCATCACGGGAGGGGAGATTAATTCAATTCATCAGCTTTTTGTCTCCTCGGGCCCCCTAATGCCACCTGATATTGCTCAAGGGGGACTTATAAATGTTTGTGGATTTGATCCGAGCCCGCTTGCTTGACACTGAATTAAAACATTACTCTTTACTCTTAACACTACACCGGTTTTTGCCAACAGCCTGCCTGCCAATTCTGCCATAACTCTGATGAAGATGAATTCTTCTGGAGAGGAAAATGTTTTGCCAAAGGCGGCGAACAACAACATAAACTGGAGTTTTCAAAGTGAGAAGAGTTTTGGCTGGTGGTTACAGAAGAAAATAGAGGTCCTGCAAGTGTTTCATAGAAAACGCTTTTAAAGAAAAAGCTGAATCATCACTGTGGGGGTTATTTAAATATTACCAAGACACAGAAGATACAGAAGCATATTAGCATGACACTGTCAGAGGCTGTTCACACCATGACCGATCTACAGTATATCACTTCAAGTTTGGGCAGTTTTATCTCTGTTGGCCAAAAAAAGAATGTTGTTTCTAAATATCTACACAAACATAGCAGAAATATTAATGGCCAGATATCCACTTATTCTCTTAAATAATTCATTATAATTATTATAACTTAGATTTTATCATCTTTGTCATTTTCAAAGTTATTCTCTCAGATACATAAATAAATGCATAAATAAAGGATCTAAAGCCTAACTGAGGTTGGAGACATGAAACGTATGCTGGTAATCCTAGATCAGTGAGGGCAGAGGGGTCAAACACAGGGGTCAAAGTCAGGGGTTTAATGTGCTGGTGACACATATCATTAAAACAAAAGTATAAACTTACTGTATAATGAAATACAGAGCTTACAAGTGTGCATAGCTGCAGTCCTGTCAAGAGGATAGGTGGAGCATGGCCCAAACACAATGTTAGTGGTGACATCTAGTGGCCATTACAAGAACTACACAGAGGATTTGTTTGAAAAGAGAAACAGTTTACAGAAATATTTCTAATTTAAATCCTGAAACAATCCAGATCTTATTTTGAAAAGGGTTAAAGGCATTTGATCTTTATACATGAATATTATGAACCGCTGCCATTGTCAAGATGATAAACATTTAACATACTGTGGGAAGCCATAGAGAGAACCACCCTTGTGTCAAGCATGAATACATGTACAGTACATGTAAAAAAGTGCATAAAGATAAGTTGGTTTTGGTTGCCAAAAAATACCCAAAGATGTGCAGATATGCTTAAATATATATAAGTGAAGTACAACTATTTTATGTATACTTTTAATACACATTATACCTTACTTTTTTCCTTGGGAAATTAAGTAGTTTTTGACATTCATTGTCTTCGAAGCTTTGGCTGAAGAAACAAGAGCAGCTTATCGGTAAATGTGTAATTGACTGGCACCCGCATTGATACACAGAGCAACAAATATCTCCCAGGTGGCACACTGGCCAAAAACCTAACAAATAACTGCCACAACAGAAACAAATCATCCCAGGATATGTTCATACAGGGCAAGTTGGATGCATCATGCAGCAGGAGAGAATGGTTTACTGCACTATCAACCAACAAGCCCACTGAAATAATTAAATACAATTTTTTATGATATAAGCAAACAACTGTTACTTCTCACATCCTGCATGCCCACACTTCCTCTGATGCACTTCCTTTTCAGAGATCATTGGTAGTAAAAAAAAATAAGGAACATTCAGACAGCCTCACATACAGACTAAAATGAGACTTCTTGAGAATAGTTTCTCTATAAAAGTTTACTTTTATTTTTAAGTATAATCCATCTTCTGAGGTTTATAGTGAATCCTTCCTCCTCTCCAGACACACATGTAATAGGCCACGCTCAGAGATCCCACTATAGACACCAGCAGGATGGCCACTACCAGGACGATTTTCCACACCGCTGATTCTTCCCCTTCACCATCTGGATCTAACAGGAAACAGAAACACTCAGTGAATGTACAGTTTTATACAAAGAGACTAGGGTAATCTGGATTTCAGCCCACCTTGTTCCTTCATAGCAAATGGCTCTGGAGTGGACAGCAAGTTCTGTTCCTCCACCGTCACCAGTTCAATAACTTCTGGTGGGCTCTGGGGCCATATCCTCTCCTGTACTACTAGAAATGGTCTATCAGTGTCTTCATACTGTGGATTCTCCTCAGGGAGGACCCACTGGCCCTGGATGTACCGAGGAATGCCTGGAAATGTTGTGTGGTACAGAAGACAGCACGGAAAACTTTCAGCAGGATCCTTCAACAACAAAAATTGTTCAAAGGAAGACAAATATTACAATTTTCTTCTCACCTGACTGAACTGTTGAGGAGGCCAAAAGAGCCCAAAACACAAGATTAACAACAAACATGACTGTGCATACAGCTGCTCGGACTTCCTTAGCTCTTTATATGGGCACTTCATCTATAGCATTGACATCAGCTGTGGCCTCCTGACTCAATCAAGATAAGTTACTGCATCTGGTCTGATGTGCTTTTGGGTGCTTCCATTTCATTGGTTAAACCGTGCCTTGAATTATACCGATCTGAGAGTAACAGGAAGTGGAAACTGTGTCTGCACAAAGAGCAAGTTGTTGTGCTGCAACACTTGAAATCACACTGTAGAAAGGTGTTCTCACACAATGGGAAGGACTTGAAGCAGACTGAGTTTGGATAATGCTTTGAGGTTTTTCACTAAACTGAGCGGGCAATCATTATTTCCCAAAGTATAGACGACAGAACCTGCCAAAATCATAAACAAATAAAGAAAATAATACAGAAATAAATAAGTTTGGGGAAATAAATTTAATTTTCCCTTTTAATTAATTAATTATTTTTTTTAATCTATATATTTATTATTACATTGTATTTATTTATATATTTATTCATTTATGCATGATTTTCCCTTAGCATTTTGCCCCTATTTACTTCCCCAAACTTAATTATTTCTGTATTCTTTTCTTTGTACATTTCTTTATGCATTTCTGCTTCATTTAATGGCATATGCATTTATCGAGTCAATTATTTATTTATTTTTCAATTTGGCAGGTTCTGTCCTCCGTAGAAAGTGGAAATAAAATTTGTATTGAAGAAAATGATAACTGCAGGAATGATTAAAAAACAAAACCAATAGATTTTACAAGGCCTCGACACGTAACTGTATTCATTAATGAAACAGGCCCATGATATTTTAAACTGTGATTTGTGATGTTTGAAGGAGAAATCACACATGCTTGTCAGTACATCATTTATTTATTTTTTTTCCTCCAGTGTGTCAGAAGTTGATACAGACTGCTGAATGCTAAAATGAATGGAGCTTTCAACAGTTGCTTTCACATTTGAAAAAAATAATCTCCACATTGTGAACACGGAACAAAGGTTTTTCAGTTAAGGCTGAAAATGTGACTCATACAACCCACTTCCGAACACACTGCCACAAAAGGAAACATTACAAAATAAAGTAAACCGTTCCTTTACATTTGCAGCCTGCAACAATAAAAATACAATGAAGTCCTGTGTACAATCTGAAATGTTAAAATGTAATATGAATATATAAAGTTTCACAAGGGATGCACCAATATGCTTATTAAAGCAGGAAAAGCACAGAGGTAATTAATAACATTAATTATGGGCGCATTATATTTAAGTGCCCCAGTTTCATGTTACTATGCACAATTAATCACTGGCTTACTGGGACACTAAGCCAGACTCTGAGTACACTTGTGCTGTCCCTGCTATGACAAGTCAAATTGCCTGACATGAAAAAGGTCTATACACTTTGTGCTTAAGTGAATGAAAACATCTGCACACACTGGAGCCTTTAGCACTTGTTTCAATCATTTAAAACGCCAATTAGAAAAACATTGTGCATTGTGAACTGATCTGGTTATTAGATATTATTGAACATCAGCATGTAAAAACATAACTGGTGCACCCAAAGTTTTCACAATCTTTTCTTTCAGCACATCTCTCTCCATGACGAAGAGAATATCCACAGAGCCAAGAGAATATGGTGTGACACAAACACATTATTATTATTGCTATGGTACACTGGTTTATACTGGCAGAAAAACAAATTCCCAAAACAGCATGTTCCTCTTTGTTTAATTTCAAGTTACACTTGGTATCAGATTTCCCTTCTTATTTCACAACATTATGTAAGCATATATCTTATTTTTAAAGAGGGAGAACAATCCCTGTTATTTGCGTATGCACACATTAACTTCCCAAGTTCCCCTTGTTGCATAGTTCAGCATGAGATACAGTATATGACTTGGCTCCTCAAAGAAAAGAAAAAACACAGACGTACAGTATCTGTATATTTCTAAAAGAATCCCTAAAACCCGTTTGTGCATAGGTGCTACACTGACCTCCACAAGTATTTGAGAAGTTCAACACTAAATTGAATATACATGTACTAGATGGAAATTTCCAGCTGGTTTAAATTGTACACACCAAAACTAAAAAGCTTGTTCGGAGGAGTGCGATATTTCAAAGCAGAGTTACAGATGTCTGAAGTTACAGTATTGTGCATCAAGAACCAACAGTTTAGATATTGGTGAGAAATAATTCAAATACTTGTGAAGTTCTACATAATATTACTACAAGTATTCTTAGTTTAAAAGGTACAGTGTGTAAGATTTGGTGGCATCTAGTGGTATGGTTGCAGATTGCAAGCTACAGAGTACCCCTCCGCTGCGGTAACATGAGTAAAACCGCGGTAACGCCGTTCGCTTCACTCAGAGGCCATCCTTACCATGATAACACTACTTTAGGAGCAATGGAAGTCAGACGGCGGCTGGCGGTACCACGGTTTTACACTCTGCAGCTCACGCAGTTTCACAGGCGTGTCAGAGAACTACGGCGGCTTTGAGGTAACGTAAAAAAGTTATGAATATTATATTCCCTTTCTGCTAATAGATCTCCCAAAATGTAACGCACCGGCCCTTTAAGAGAAGAATATACCATTTAGAATAGTATAGGTTGTAACGGTGGTGTAAAAAATGCTCCCAGTGTAAACCTTAGCTCCCAACAGTAACGTAGAAAGAAAAAGTGCATCAGAAGACACTTGAAACAGCTGTTCAAAGTAACAGACAGAAAAACAGTCAAAAACAAACTTTAAATAAGTAATGAATAAGAGGGATGTTATTATGGCAAACTGGCTTTTTTTTGGACTGTCATTACAGCACCACTGAATATGGCTAATAAACACAGCAAGAGTGGATTTAATCTGACATCTGGACATGAGGTGAGCTCACAACTCTAAACCATGAGGGCAACCTCGGAGGCTTTCTCTGTGAGGAGGATCACAGGAATATAACAGCACACTGTGTCCCTGACGAAGAGTACTTTAAGCAGCAGGATCTCACTGTGAATATTTAAATACACATTTCATACTGTTACATTCCTGTTCAAGCATTTTTTGGTTGTCGCTATCCAGATTGCCCTGAGAGGTTAAAGTTAAGGATCCCCAAGGGGCTGTTTCATGAAGCAGGATTTCACTTTTAACTTATCTATATGTACATGTTATAATTCTGAAATAAAATCTATTTTATTATATGTATCTTGGACTAACTGTGGAGTCTTGCTCCATGAAATTCTTCTTCACACGTCTTTAGTGCTTCACAGTGGTGGATAAGCAGCACAGGTCTATCTCGACTCGACTGGTTTCTAGTACCAGGAGGGGACAAGTTGTCCTTATTCGTGCTTCTCTCCCTCATTGTAGATCTTCCGAAGGCTCGAGTCAAGCAGGTAATCCACTGACCTGCAGGTACAGAGAGTGGAAACATTGAGACACGTAATACAGCATTTCTGAATCCATTTCCAACAAGAGCAACTGTACAGTAAAAAAACAGGTTTCATGTGTAACTACTATATCGTTGTCGTTGTTTATGGCACCATAACTTAGGTTGCATCCACAATCGTTTTGGTCACATGAGTTTCGCTCGGGTTGCCATGGTTACACGTCTCCAACCGGCAAGGAGGCTATGAGGAAGTGACAACGTAAATTATAACTCAGTGCGCCCGAAAAGAGATATACTACTGTTTATTCAAAAGTATATTGAATGATAGTACACATATCGGGTATGTAGTGCATAGGATGCCATTTCGGATGAAGCCTTAGTCGTGTGACACCTTTTGACAAAGATATATTTATTGACCGTTTTATAGTCATTGACTCCTCGCTACTCTTAATTAGCCGGTATGGGCCACAAATCATCAACAACTGCTTCAGTTTGGACTCTTGTTTCCACTAGGGATTATGAATTGTAATGTAACGAGTACTGTGTGAGCAGCCTAACCCTTAAAATTAAATCTTACATAATGAGCAACATACAGAATCCACATGTATACAAAGGAACTAACACACATGTTGCCCACCTGTCTATAGGAGTAATGATGAAGGGGATCGTAGAGAGGCCTATAGCTGTGGTGGTCCACTTGCGGACTGGCAGCGGCCACTTGGTGGTTTTGCCCAGCAGGTGTAGTGACGCAGCACACACGCGGTTAATGGTGAAGCCCGGGATGATCACAGAGGCGAGGGCCTGCCACACAAACGTGTCCACCACTGCCGCTGCTACCCGCGTCGTCCTCCCTGGGTTGTCCCCATGGGCCTAGAGGAACAGATTCACGATCAGAAAATGAGAGTTTCTTTAATCAGCGACCCAGTTTCTACTTGATCATCTAAGACAATGGTTCCCAATCTGTTTGGCTTGTGACCCCTTAAAGCAAAACAATGTCTACTTTCAACCAAATTTTCTAACTTAATCTGAATCATTTCTAGAGTCCTGAAACAGTAAAAGTATCCAAGAACACAAGAAAGAAAGTCTGGAAAAATAAATATAATGTTATGCAGCAGAAAAATCTCTTTCTGCTTTCTGTTAATGCTACTCTTGATGACCCCTTGGATTAATCTTGTAATCCCTTGTAAACCCTGATCTAACATGATGCTCATATCTATTTATAGCCCTTCCTCATTACATAATAATCAAAATTTGACCAATATAGATATTGATGAAGATAATGCATATAAATGTTATATCTTACCACAGCTGCTTTCTTCCCTTTGTCCACAGCATCAGCAGTGACGTACACAGTGGCCACGGCATAGCTGCCCCAGACAAAACTCACTGGTACCAGAGCACGGAAAGCCTCCCCGACCTCGTTGGCATAGCCTGTGGGCACACATGCAGATAAGATTTAAGCCATTTTTACCAAATAAACTAGAGCTGCAACGATTAATCGATTAGTTGTCAATTAATTAAACTATTTTGATAATACATTAATTAGTTTGAGTAATTTTTTAAGAAAAAAAGTCATGATTCTTTTTCTTAAATGTGCATATTTTCTAGTTTCTTTACTCCTCTGTGACAGTAAACTGAATATCTTTTGAGTTGTGGACAAAACAAGATATTTGAGGACGTGATCTCGAGTTTTGGGAAACACTAATTGACATTTTTCACCATTTTCTGACATTTTATAGACCAAACAACTAATCGATTAATCGAGAAAGTAATCGACAATGAAAATAATCGTTAGTTGCAGCCCTAAAATAAACTTTACTTACTCACTAATTCTCCTCTAAATGCATCATATAACCTTAGTTAGCAACCCCGCTAACAGGTGCCAAGCCTCTGTTCTATAATAAAAGTCATTAAATGGAGAGTAACATTTGGAAAATTATGCAATACCCATTTCACAAGAGTTGAACGACTTAAACGTCCTTGATACAGAAGTCGCCTGTGCCATACACCCCAGTATATGCAAACCACTAAGAAAATGAACTGGAGTCACATGGGAAGTATTGTCTTTGGTTCACTGATGACAGAACTATAAGAGCGTGGTGAAGTCCAATTCTGCTGCCGCTGTTCGTCTCTTATCTCTGGTACTGCTGCCAAGCACTGTGCAAAGAGTAGCTCCACTTTACTGTGCTGAAGAAAAGCACTTAGTTAACAAGCAACTATGTCAGAGCCAATGAAACACTGCTTGGGGGACAATTTCTTTTCTCCCCAATAATTGTCATCAGCTACATAAATGAGGAACAACCACATAGTGTAGTACACACTTCTCAGTTTTCTTGATAAACACATCAAATGGGGGAGTTTCTTCATAGTCTTTATTCTCTGCTTAAGGCGATTAAATCAAGATCGGATTCAGATTAGTGGATTATCAAAATACTCACGCTATTTTTTATCTCAGGCATCAATTTAGATAATTACTGTACTCTTTAGTTTGGCAAAATCTGGATGGTTTAAATCTCCTACAGCACCATTAGGTGCTTCAAAGTTATCACTATCAGTTCTATTCAGTCAGTCACAACAAGGGCTGAACGATAACGTTGAATATCGTGATATTATAATAAATATACAGATAGTAAAGTGTACTCAGTTCTGCTGCTTTCAGTATACACCTAAAATACAACAATTTGCTTGTTGAATTAAAAAAAATTAAAGGAATTTTTATTTTATTGAACAAATTGAACTGAACACAAAAGGCACCAATACAAAAAGAATGATAATAACATTTTTTACAGAGCAGTTTTCTACTGATACTCTCTTTCAACTAACTCAAAAAAATCCCTGAGAGCAATGTCGGTCGGAATTTGTTGATTGCACAAGTTGACATTGCAATGACAATAAAAAAGCAATATATTGAGCAGCCCTAGTCATAACGGTCCACTGCAATCCCTGGCCTGATGTTACTTTACATAAAAATGATCCCAATGAGTTCCACGCAATATGATATACATATTTTAAATTTGGGGGAAAAGAGAGCAGTGGTATCTGCAGATGCCCTGAGTTGAGGTGTCGGTATTGGGAGAGAAAAAGCTGTATCAGTGCATCCATATAAGATGCATATTTATTGTGTAGAATAATTTTTTAATCACACTGTCAAAATGTTTCATGCAGTATTCATTGGGTGCTATGGACTCCCCAAGGAACTTAATTACACAACCGTTTTTTCTTGTTCTTGCTTTAAGAATTTCATTGAAATTCAGCCTTTAGTAAGAGATGTAGGAGTGAATGATGCTTCCACAGCTTCAGTAAGAGAGAAGATCACATGACAGCTTGGTTTTTTCCAACTGTCTCTTAAAGGCTACATTACAGTAAAGTGATGTAGTTTTCTGAACTTACCAGACTGTTCTATTATTTCTCTTTTACACTTAGTCATTATATCCACATTACTGATGATTATTTATCAAAAATCTTATTTTGTAAATGTTTATAAATATTCTGTAAAAGCACCAACAGCAGTCAACCCTACAATATTGTCTTGATATCAATAACGAGGTATTTGGTCAAATATTTTGTGATATTTGGTCTTCTCCATATCGCCCAGCCCTACTAGGCAGTAGCCAAAAAGCACATCAAACCCTTAAACCTGCAGTAGGCAGTATATTTTTGGCATTAATGGGCAAAAATCCCATAATAACCTTTCAGCATATTGTAATTCAAGTGTTCTGAGAGATAACTAGACTTTTGCACCTCCTCATGGCTCTGTTTTCAGGCTTTAAAAAAATCGGGAGACTTTGCGTTCCTATTGGCTGTGCTCCGGCTGGTGGGCGGTACTTGGTATTTAATCAAGAGATCTCAACATGGCTGCCGGGTCACAAACTTTCTAATTTTACAGCTAAACCGTGCACTACAAGATGATTCTGAAAACATTTGAGGCGAGAAATAGGCATTAACGTAACAGAATATTGCCTAGTTTGACCGTTTGGTCAGAGTTCGCGAGTGATTGACAGCTGCTCAGAGACGGCAGGCTCCAGCTCGGCTCTGATTGGTTGTTTTCCTCCGGTCTGTGAAATCTTGCAGATGCCACTAGGAGCACTGGAGGACACCGGAGGACACAGAGGCACATGTTTTTTTCAGATTACCTCATGCACTACTGTCAGGATATAGTGACCGTTTTATAAAGATAACTTTTTTTTAAATCATATTTGCTCCGTTTCTACCCACTGCAGCTTTAAACCTCAAAAACTAATTGTTGTCAGCCATGTTTAGGACTGAGCAATACAATGGTTAGGCTATAAACTCCAAACTCAGCACTGTCTGGAACCACAAGGACATATTCAGGACACGTAATGACTCAGGAGAGAGAAAGAGAAAGAGAAATTCTGCACACCGCAACAAAAATCACAGGTGCAATACATGCTTATGTAATGCTGTTTGCATCAAACCCAACATCGCAATAAAGAAAATATGTGTATCTCAGAAGGCTGCACTATGAGCAATATGTTCTTGCTTCACAATTCCACAAGAGAAACAGGGATTAGAAGTTGAGTTAAAGTGCAAAGTCCTAAAAACTGTAATTAATTATTTAGATATGATGCACTGAACCTAAAACAATGAAAAATGTTGACAGAATTTACAGGAAAACAAGATTAGAGCCCAATACTTGTTGCTCAGATCCCTACATGTTGGTACAGACACAGAGGACATTTGGACATGTCTCAGCAGGAACAGCTGAATAGCATTTAGCTGCTCCAGTTTCAGGGTCGTGGTACTGGGCATGCTGGTTCACTGTCACACTGTCAGGACTTACTGAGACTCTTGAATAGAACTGAGCCATCGTTAATGCTCCTCCTGCGCTTTTCCTACTACGACAAGTAAAAATGTCTGCTGTAAAAAAAGGCTGGCGAAGAGAACAAGACAACTTTATAGAACTCTGTCACAGCTCTAGGCTGCTTGCTTTAAATACTGTAGCAGTGAAAATGACAGCAAAGTGCCTACTGAATCTGGAGCTGGTAGCACCTGAGAGCATATGGTGATAAGAGCTCTACTGGTATAATAAAATATGATAACACGAGTCCAGATAAGATTATCTTCCAGCAAGCAGGAACACCCAGTTAATAATGTAATATGTCATGCCCTGGCACAATAGGCTGGGGTCCAATTCTGAACTGTGAGCTAAGGCTGTTTTAGATGTCTGTGCTAGTGAATATGTGCCCAAACATGAGAGGTAGTAATGGCTGCAATGACATCAAAATTTTACAAAAGGTTGTTTCACAACCTCAAACAGCCACATGTCAGGTTAAATCCAGTCTTTGATGCATAACAATATCACATTTTTTCCACAGCAGTTAAAAATGATCTTTTCCAGATATACAAAAGAGTTATGGGGAATCCAATGCTGGGGAAAAATTCATTCTTGGCAAAAATGTGTACAGAGGCATGACGTGGAAGTACCCATTTCAAGGGAGAAAATATAAAATGCTTTATATACTAATGTAAAATATATACAATATACAAAGAAATAGGACTGGGCGATAATTCAATGACAATTTATTGCCTTTCAATGGAACTACATTGTGATGATATCATAGATATCGTGAAACACAATTATGTCATCTAAATTGATAATAATAAGCGAATACTAACTAAAATTTCTCAGAAAATCTGATCATTTTGAACTAAGATTAACTGAGAAAATTAATTTTAACGCCATTAATTTCTTTAGAGATTACGCAAATCGATATTTCAGAGGTTGTAGCGGGCTCAGTTTTGAAGCTAGAAGAAGATACTGGTTTTTCAAAAGGGGTCCCTTGACCTCCAACCTCAAGATATGTGAATGTAAATGGGTTCTATGGGTACCCACGAGTCTCCCCTTTACAGACATGCCCACTTTATGATAATCACATGCAAGTTTGGAGGCAAGTCATAGTCAAGTCAGCACACTGACACACTGACAGCTGTTGTTGCCTGTTGGGTTGCAGTTTGCCATGTTATGATTTGAGCAGATTTTAATGCTAAATGCAGTACCTGTGAGGGTTTCTGGACTATATTTGTCATTGTTTTGTGTTGTTAAATGATTTCCAATAAGAAATATATACATACATTTGCATAAAGCAAACATATTTCACCATGTTGATAAGAGTATTAAACACTTAACAAATCTCCCTTTAAGGTACATTTTGAACAGATGAAAAAATGAGATTAATTTACGATTAAATATTTCAATCAATTGACAGACCTAATTTTAAATTGTCAAGTATTTATTTCACACGAGGGTGTACAAACCCAATCGGGTTATTTGAGATGGACTATTTATTCATTGAATAACCAAACATGCTATATCAAGATATATATAGGATATGAAATGACCTATATTGGGATAGATTTTGGCCCTATTGCCGTGCTCTAAGAAGAAATGCTACATGAAATATGACAGCTCCTATGCAAAAAGGATTTCCATCCATGAGTTACATTATTCTTTCCAAATGTCAATGTTCAACTCAAAACATGGCTCATATTCACATGCATGTCAATAGAGATATTAAACTGCACGGGCAGGATTAAAGATGAGAGCAAATAGATGATGATTTTATGAAGGGGATAAAGGGATTCACATGACATGGTCCCTGCTGGAGATTATTAATGTTCACCAGGAGGACTGCACAGTGGGAGCTGCTGCAGCATGGATGCCCTTCAGCTGTTACTACTGTACATGTCCTTCTCAGCTAACAGCTCATTGGGTGAGAGTGTAACCAATGTTAGTAACTATCCTAATGTTTTGATTAGAGAAGGACAGCAAGGAAAACAGGAAGTAGTAGCTGCCACAGTGTCAGCTTTCAGTCTGGTCATGTCTACGGGCGTTTCTCTGTGGTTGTTTGACTCACTGCCTCAACTTGCTCAACAACTACCTTTATTGAGACAGACCTGAGCTACACACACAACTCTAACGCTAACAGTTCAATACACTATGGACACAAAGCAGCGTGGTCCAGTCTTTGGACGTCGTCCATTACGTCCTGTAGTTACAACATGACCTTGCTATAAATAGCATTTTAACAGAGTGGTTAGCCAGCTATGCTAACATTAGCCAGCTGCCAGAGTGTGAGGTGAACTCTCTGTTCTGTAACGTTCAGTTGTGACAGTAGCTTCAGGAATAAACGGTGAGCTGAGCCGCCACTAATTAAACAATACACATACGACAATACATACCCAGGAAGCGGACCCATGTGTCGCGATAAATGTCGACCGTTTTGCTTGTTTTCTCTTCAATGGGATCCATGCTTTCCTTCCTTCCTTTACTCCATCCCCCAGTGAAGCACTACATGCATGAACCTGGTGAGAGCAGTGAGAAAGCCGACACACGGCAGGGACAGTGAAGGGGGCGTGATCTTAACTCACTGCAGCATCCAACTGCTCGACCACTGGAGGGCAGCAAAGCTACTACTTTACTACCTACCTACCTACCTGCCTACCTACCTACCTACCTGCTGTACCTACCTACCTACCTACCTACCTACCTACCTGCTGTACCTACCTACCTACCTACCTACCTACCTACCTACCTACCTACTTACCTACCTACCTTCCTACCTGCCTACCTACCTACCCTCCTTCCTACCTACCTACCCTCCTTCCTACCTACCTACCTACCTTCCTACCTGCCTACCTACCTACCCTCCTACCTACCCACCTACCTACCCTCCTTCCTACCTACCTACCCTCCTACCTACCCACCTACCTACCCTCCTTCCTACCTACCTACCCTCCTTCCTACCTACCTACCTACCTACCTACAACAATCCAATAGTATATAGGCCTAGTTAAATGTGCATCAGCTGTAACATTAGATTATTGCTTACTTTACATGTTAAAGCATCATTAATAAAGTAAGATAAGATAAGATAAGATAAGATAAGATAAGATATTCCTTTATTGTTCCTGCAGTGAGGAAATGTGCAGTGTGCAGCAGCAATGGGGATAGTGCAAAAAACAAGATGCATCAGCTAACAGAAAAAAAAGAGCTAAACAAAGTGTAACAAAATATGAACCATTTAAATAGAAGGAAGTATAAAAATAGGAGCAGTATATACAGTATTGACAATAAACAGACTATTGACAAATTGCACAAGTGGAAAATGATATTGCACAGTGAGAATTAAATGAAATTCCACCTGAAAATATCAGCTTATTGGCAGTTTTTGGTATGTAAGTGGTCTACTGGGAGCAGTGCTGGTTGTGGAGTCTGACAGCTGCAGGAAGGAAGGACCTGCGATAGCGCTCCTTCACACACTTTGGGTGGAGCATATATAATATAATATATTGCTTACAGTATAATACAACTCTCTGAAATGGACCATTCTGCCTAACAAGTACTTTTACTTTGATATTTTAAGAAGCTTACATTTTGCTGTTAATACAGTAGGAGTTTTACTTGTAACAGAGTATTTTTTACAGAGTAAATGAGAGTATTGCTTATTCCACCATGTTCCAGATTACACACACACACTCCACTAATTACTTTTCACAGGACTTTGAGGAGAAACGTCCTTAAATTCAATAATCACCTGATAATAATCACCACGCTTACATTTGTCTATAAGCATTTTTTCATTTATTAACAAAAACAAAACCACTTAAAATCGTGGGGTATGTGTTTGAAATCAAACACATACCCCACGATTTTAAGTGGTTTTGTTTTTTGTTTTAGAATGACAAATAATAAAGTATATGACTACTAAATCCACAGTAGGACTAAAACAAACCATTTCACTATCTGGGGATTCCTTGTCATATATCATTTGTGTCTTTTTAGCTTTGTGTGGATACATTAGACTATTCTATTAACAATTGGAAGAAAAATCTGGCAAAGATCACCATTATAGAACCACCCATATGGGCAACCATAGATATAAAACAGTTTAAAAACAGTTGTTTATATTTTATATTTTTTTTACTGTTTTATATGTGGGCAACTGTCCCGAGTCCCCAGACGATGTTTTGTGGTAATTTGATTATCTGCAAATTTTGAGGGGAAAACAGTATGCACCATTGTAGTGCAGTATAAACTGCATTTTTGCCTCTTCCTTGAGTCTTTTGCTAAAATTTATGACACTGTCATCTGTAGTTTTTACTGCTGTGTGCTCGTACTTGATGGGTAATACATGCACAATGCAAAGAGCATATCAATATGGGTCAATATGGGCTCACAGTTCAATTTTTGCCCTGGGGTCCTGCACATGGGTGTTCCTGAACCATATAGTGTAGTAGGTGGAGCCTATAGTGCAAGCTTGGTAGCTGACAAAACCCTCAGCTGATAGACAGGTCACAGAAAAAGCCAAGATGAAAGATGTAAAAAATAATATAAACAAAGACATGTGACAATGTCACAGCAAACTTACTGTTTAAAAATTATATTATTATAGTGCAGCTCCTGTTTTAGTTTCAGAATTACAACAATTATGCAAATGGATTATTAAGAGAACATTTTCCCACGTTATGCTTATTTAAAAACTGATCCAGACAAACCTTTCATTTAATATAATGTGACAGTACTTGAAAGTGGGTCCATGAATGTTACAGGAATTTGTGCGCAGTACCATTGTATTGGTTTCCCAGAGAATAATAGGGTTAGGCAGTGGTGGAAGAGTAACTTGAGTAAAAGTAGAATTGCCATACCCTAAAAACACTCCACAAGTACAAGCCCTGCTTTCAAAATATTACTTAAGTAAAAGTACAGAAATATTATCAGCAAAATGTACTGAAAGCAAAAGTAGTCATTGAGCAGAATGGCTCCTTTCAAATTGTTATAATATCATAGAATATTATATTATTCTGTTATTACTATTTTAACGTTGTAGTTTGTTAATGTGGAGCCAATTTTAGATACTTTATATACTACTACTATTAGTAGTATAGTACTGCATCATATTATATAACCACATGTATGTTACTAAAGCTGTCAGATAAATGTAGTGGAGTAAAAAATACAATATTTCCCTCTGAGATGTCGTGGAGTAGAAGTATAAAGTAGCAGAAAATGGAAATACTCAAGTAAAATACAGTACTTGACTAAATATACTTAGTTACAATCCACCATATTATAGCTCTTTACAGCTCTGTTAACAGCTGCACACTTCCACTTTAATAGGTTCATTGATTCATTCTCACTAACGATCGTCCAGTAACATCCAATTAAAAGCGTGCATTCTGATTGACAACCAAACGGACCAATGGCGACGAGCCGTGCAACCTGCGAACCAATGGGAAGGAAGCATGACGAGTTCAGTGGGCGGAGTTTTTGACCTACGATGGCTGCCAGCAGCAGGAGTCTTCATTACAGGGAGCCCAAATCACCATTCAGACGGAAAACAATGCCTTTTAAACCATACTGGACTTTCGCTTTTCTTATTGTCACTGCGAGCCGGTGTTTCGCCGACGATGACCACGAAATGGAAGAGTTTTTGAAGCGGGAATACTCCCTTTCCAAGCCTTACCAAGGTAACGCTAGCTTCACCGTTATACACACATCTGCCTGTCACAGGACAGGCTGAGGAGGACAGATGTTTCCAGAATAATCCACTCAGCGACTCAATTACAGCTAAACTACAGCTCTTTTCTTCCTAAAATGTCTTGATTTGTCTTACAACGCTTTCATTCTTCACATGAATCTTGCTGCTGTAACATCCAGCATGTTATATTGTTATATATATATATAGGTTATATATCTGATCCCAGTAGACCACTTACACACCAAAAAACTGACAATAACCTGATATGTTCAGGTGTAATTTCATTCATTCATTCATTTCATTCTCACTGTGCAATATCATTTTCCACTTGTGCAATTTTGTTAATAGTCTGTTTTTTTCAATAATATATTTATTGTTTTTTTGTTCATTTGAAACAACAGAACAAACATTCACAAACATCCCCAATAATAACATTCTCGGTACAAAGAAATATATAAAATAAATAAATAAGTAAAAATAATATACACAAGTAAAAAAAATCAAATTAAAAACAATAAAATAAAATAAAATCTATTTATATATACATATATGTACTGTTTACACATATACATACATATACGCACATAAAATACAATCTATTTATATATACATATATGTATAGTCTGTTTATTGTCAATACTGTATATACTGCTCCTATTTTTATACTTCCTTCTATTTAAATGGTTCATATTTTGTTACACTTTGTTAAGCTCTTTTTTTTACTGTTAGTTGATGCATCTTGTTTTTTGCACTATCCCTTTGCTGCTGTACACTGCAAATTTCCCCACTGCGGGACTAATAAAGGAATATCTTATCTTATACACCATATCAATACCTTACATTGTGCTCCATTGAGTTCTACCCTTTTTCTTCTCTCAAACAGATGTTTTGTTGAGTAACAAAGCAAGAGGCTCAATGAGCTCTATTGTGCTGTGTCATCTTTTTATTTCATGCTGATGATGGTGCTATTTGTGTGCTCAGGTGTGGGATCCCTGGGCTCCTCCCACTGGGAGCTGATGGGGGATGCCATGGTAACCACCGAGCAGGTGCGCCTCACACCTGACAAGCAGAGCCGGCAGGGGGCAGTGTGGGGCCGCCTTGTGAGTATTTATCCAAATACATACACTTGATGATAACTATAGCAGCATAACTTTCTTGTGATATGACAGTGTTGTATTTCAAAAAGAGGTAGGAATTGAAAGTGAAAGTTTTTTCAAATGTATCCACAGACACAGATGAGAGGGAGGTTAGAGCCCTCAAGTAATACCACATGAAGTAAAACAGGCTCAGCTGCCAGTTTATTAGGTTCACCTAGCTAAAACTAGTCTAATAACAACAGCCCTGCAGTAAATCCTACCATCATGAAGGCTACAGTGGTTGTTTGTGACGCTGCTGAATTGTATTTTGTTTTATTCTGAGAGGTGTTTCTATTATTTAGTCTACCCTCATCGATATAAATTAGGGCTGCAACTAACGATTATTTTCATTGACGATTAATCTGTCGATTATTTTCCCGTTGTTTGGTCTATAAAATGTCAAAAAATGGTGAAAAATGTCAATCAGTGTTTCCCAAAGCCCAAGATGACGTCCTCAAATGTCTTGTTTTGTCCACATCTCAATGATATTCAGTTTACTGTCATAGAGGAGTAAAGAAACCAGAAAATATTCACATTTATGAAGCTGAAATCAGAGAATTTTGAGTTTCTTTTCTTAAAAAGTTACTCAAACCGATTAATCAAAATAGTTGGCGATTAATTTAATAGTTGACAACTAATTGGTTAATCATTGCAGCTCTAATATATATGCTGATAAATTTGTAACTCGGTGTATACCAACCAAGTTAAGGGGTTGGAAGCCTAGTGGTAATGGTGTTTGTTATTCAGTCAATAAAATAGAGAAGTATGTGTTTGGTGCAGGAGGGTGTTTCAGGAACTGGTTTCTGTTTTCAGACTGTGTGTCATCGTCTTTGCTGTAACCCTGTTGGCTGTTATCTCGCACTAACCAAAATAAACACCCTCATCATCTGCTGCCCATGATTGTGGCCGGGTGTAAACCTCATATCTCCGATATGCCGACCCAAATGCCAGCCAGCTCAACGTTTGATTTGTGTTTCCTCTTGCCTTGACCTCAACCCAACCAGTCATCTCTGTGACGCCTACACAGCGCTACAGCAAACACTACTGAACATGACTTCAGTGACCTCAATATGAGACTAATTCCGTTTTGGTCATCAGGTGTTTGTTGCCTAGCAAACGTGAATGTATTTCAGTGGCTTTATTTAACTTGTGTGTGTTTCTAGCCTTGCCATCTGACAGACTGGGAGATGCAGGTGCACTTTAAGATTCATGGGAAAGGAAAGAAGAACCTGAATGGTGACGGGCTGGCCATTTGGTACACTAAAGAACGTGCACAGAAAGGTAAATGCTTATTTACCTAACATTACTTATATTCTATTTAAAAAACATTTTTTTTTTAATATATATTATCAACACTCTGTCTTCTGCTTATTTTCCAGGTCCTGTATTTGGAAATATGGACAACTTCACTGGTTTGGGTGTGTTTGTGGACACGTATCCCAACGAGGAAAAACAGCTAGAGGTATGCTGCTTAGATCTCAAGCGTTGTGGGGAAAGTACAGCAGGGTTGAGGGTAAAGCCATGGACAAGTGCTCTTGCAAATTTTGTGTAAAAGGGCCGTCTTTGTGTTCTTTTTTGCCACCATTTGGAGTCAGGCGCAGAAGAAAAGATATACTCCTCGCACACAGGTAACCGGCTTTTGGAACATTTGATCCCAATCCTCTGTCTAACCTCTTTATACGACCTCCAGTAGTCCTTAAGCATGCTTCTCTGACTGCAATCACACCCTTATTTATTTTTGTCCCTGCATGGTTGCCGTGTTGTCTGAATCAGGGTAATATGAATTCCAAAAGGGTTATAAAACTAAACTAAATTTCCTCATCTCTCTCTTTCCCCCCTGTGACCAAAAGAGGATCTTCCCTTTCGTTCTGGCCATGGTCGGGAACGGCAGCATCAGCTACGACCACGAGCGTGACGGTCGGCCCACAGAGCTGGGCGGCTGCAACGCCATGGTGCGCAACCTCAAGCATGACACCTTCCTCTTCATCCGATACGTCCGCCGCAGGCTCACGGTGAGAGTCTTCAATTATCGACAGTAATAACACTGCTTAGCGCACGCAGACACTTCCTCATGTCCTCGACCGTCCAACCTGTTATTAGTACATTTACACTCAGTGACCTTGACCTGTTTAAGCTTCATTTATAAAGTGTAGGTTGGCTGAGTATGCTCTTTTACAGCAACGCCCTGTTTAAAGTTACACTGAAAAATAGAACGATTTAACAAGTACAGACACAAACAGAACAGAATAATAAACAGTTGACGGCTCCATTAAAGCAGGTACAGGGCAGTTATAGGGAATAGAATAATACAGATTACTTCACAAGATTGGTGCACGGTGAAAACGATCTTTTCAGAGGAGCAAAGATAAAATCTAAAATGGCAATTTTTCCACAAGGGTTTTGCAGATGGATAAACACCAAAATGTATCACATTTCTTAATCACTCAGGAAAAAAACAGCTGTTTTTGTCACAGATTCTATGTCAGGATTTGAGGAGATTCTAGGTTTTGCTCAGAAATTCATTCAGATAACTCAGTAAACCTGCAGAGCTGAGAGCCAGATGCCCAGGTACTTACATTCAGTGACCCTCTAACAAGTCACTGATTGTTTCTGTCCTTCAGATAATGATAGATATCGACGGGCAACATGAGTGGAGGGACTGCCTGGACATACCCGGGGTGCGGCTTCCCCTAGGCTATTATTTTGGAGCCACATCCATCACTGGAGACCTCTCAGGTAAAAACAGCTTTCACCATCCCAAACCACTCTTCAAGTAATGGTGATTTTAAAGGACTATTTTTCCTCAGTTTCACAGTACTTTACTCTCTCCAAGTTTCAAAGTCTTAGTCATCATTGGAGCTCTTGGACCTTGAATGTCTGCTTAGCTGTGTTTGCATCATTGATTTAGGAGGGACAAACAGAGCCTTGTAGACGATTACTCTCAAGTGCATTGATGTATATACTGTCGCTTGTCATGCTTTGATAGATACATAGTGATAAGGTTAAAATTCAGTGAATTGATCCTTCGAGTGATCAGACTGTAGACTCAGTGATGCAGAATAAAGTATATAGCATTAGAAAGATTGTTGAAAGGTAACTTTGGTATTTTTCAACCCTATTTTCTCATGTTTTTATGTCTAACTGACTAATTGGGACAACAATTTTGGAAGTTGGTCCAGTATTGAGGGAGAGCGCTGCAGATGGCTGCCGCTCACGGGATGCAATGTAATCCTATTGGGGCAAGCTTGCACCGTCATTTTTGTCCACTAAAAGTGCTTGTTTTTGCCAATGACATGCGCTGATTGTCATTATAAGTGTCTGACGTAATGGAAAGAGTCTCGCTAAAGGAGAAGTTTCGTTCTGAAATCTGGCGAGGTGACGGTGGAATGGTGGAATACATCCATGATGGAAACGCGAGTGCCAGCCGGGCAGAGTTTTGTTGTGTACGACTACAGAAAGCGTAGCTTAGTGTTATCTAAAAGATTTTTTCAATGTCATGGCTGAATATTAAGATGATTCGTGGATGTGGATGAGGTCTTTGAATTCGATAACCGCCCGTATTTATTTAAGCCAGAGTATACAGATATTTAGATTTCACAACGAGACTTCTCCTTGAGCGGGACTTGGACACAATAACAAACAGACCGGATCAAAAGAAAGGTAAGAAAAATGTTTCATTTCTCTGTAGGCTCCCATTCATAATGTTGTCAAACATTTATAATAACAATCTGAGCCTGTCAGTGGCAAAAACAAGCACTTTTAGTGGACATATCGTACACTGACGCTGCTAACTTGCCCTCGCAGCCCGTTTCGCGGCTTCCAGTAACAGCCTTATCTTGTTGTCCCCATTAGTCACTTCGACACAAAAACATGGGAAAATAGGTTCCAGGTTGAAAAATACCAAAGTTACCCTTTAAGTTGTTAGATTTGGCTGAAAAGGCTCTGCTCTCTTCCTGAACTAACATGTGCTTTTAGTTTTGCTCTATGAACATTTGCAGTGTGAGGCCCCTTTAATCACATATAATCACTTCTAATTGATATGTCGTGTGTTTTTCTAAATGTAATCATATTTTCTGATTCTCGATGTTATAGATAACCATGATATCATTTCCCTGAAACTCTACCAACTGACGGTGTTGCGGAGTCAAAGAGAAGAGGAAGAGGAGGACGACAAAGAGGAGATAACCATACCCAGCGTGGATAACATTGAGCTACTCAGATGTAAGTTCCTCTCTCCTTCTCTGTCCTTGTCCCTCTTTCCTCCATCTTTTATCCCCTTAACTGTCATCTCTCCATCCATCCTCAGCTCGTTTTTTCTTCTACCTTTCCTTCTCTCTCTAACTGCCTGACTGACTGTCGTCCTCTCCTCCAGCGGGTCAGAGCGACGAAGGGATGAGCGGAATAGCTATTTTCTTCACCGTGCTCTTCTCCATGCTGGGTTGCATCTTCCTCATCGTCATCGGCCTGGTGGTCTACAGCCACTGGAACGAGAGCCGACGCAAGCGCTTCTACTGAGAGAAAGAACAAAGATAAAGATGGAGGTGGTGATTGTGACGACTGCGGTCCGCGGACCCAACCGCACTGAGACGAGAGTGAGACACTGCTGTCGGCCAGTAGAGCGCAGTAGGCTGTTTTATCCCGAGGACACTATTTTGACAGGAGACGGAGTTGATGTATCACCTGCTGCAAAAAAGCCATCGTCCAACTTTGCCATTGGTCGTCATGAAGCAGTAGGAGGAGTTTACATTTGTCCTCTCAACCCCCTGCCAACCTGACACACAATATACCACCTCGGCCTTACCATCTCCACCTCTGTACTTGTTACACAGCAGATGTGCAGAATGACATCTTATGAGCAGCTATTTTTTATTTTTTGTGTCACCGTTTGCTGCATTTGAAAAACACTTTTTACTAATTTTCAGTTCACAGGTCGGTGTTGGTTTTATGGCTTTGAGAAATATAAATATATATATATGAAAGTATCCAACATGTTCCTACTCTGCAGTATGACTTGAAGCGTTAACCAATAGCACTAAAAACATTGATGCCGTCCTTACTGTAGCTCCTTGCTACCTAAAGATGCATCTTTTGTTTGCTTCCATGCTTTTTACTCATTTTGACTCGGAGTATTTACTATATAGTATGCTGTATATTCTCATCCTGTAGTTGTAGTATGCATGAATCGTCTAGGCCAGTGGTTCCCAACCTGGGGTCCGGGCCCCCCTTAGATGGGCGCCAGGATTTGCCTGCTCTGAAGTCTTCAAAATTAGATTTGCACATATATAACTAAAATCATAATAACACACTTGCTGGATAATTTCTACAAAATACTTTTTTCCTACTCAGTAGACCACATTGTGTTAAACCCATTATTTCTGCACAGTCTCAGATAGAGATTAGGCTACACTAATATTATTAGTATTACTACTAACTTGTACTATCATACTACTTATACTATTTGTAGAATTAGATTCCAGTGGTGGTCGCGCAGGATTGTTTCCGACTTGTGATCTAAACATCTCAACAACATGTTTTTATCTAATGAAATATTCTGCTTCAATCCATATTTGTTGGCGTTTAGCTTTTCAAAAACTACATTTTCACTTGTGTTATACTATTGGTAAAATTAGATTCCAGTGGTGGCTTCGTAGGATTGTTTCTGACTTCTGTGATCCAAACATTTACAATAACTCCAGAGCGTTGTAGAGACCAAAAGTCAACATTTATTGAAAAAATTGAGATGTGATCATTTAAAAAAATCACAGCATGTTTTTATGTAACAAAATATTCTGCTTCAATCCATATTTGTTGGCGTTTAGCCTTTCAAAAACAGCATTTTCACTACGGTCAAAAACTGTTTGCTCTCCCATCCACCACACACAGAGGGAGGCACTGACGAGTTATATTCATTCAAGTTAAAGTAGATTTATAAAAAAAAAAAAAAAACTAAACTTATTTAATACACTGAATCACTTTACTCAAATTGAGGATTTTGTTCGAGGATTTGTGTGTGTTGACGTCAGAAAATATTGTGAGGGGCTCGGCTTTTCTTAGATACAAGTAGGACGGGGGGTTTTAAGGAAAACAGGTTGGGAACCACTGGTCTAGGCTACCGCTGTGCTTTGTTTTCATCGTGCTTGACCTTTATATGTGTTTATGTTAAGCATTATGGAAAACTGGCCTGCCTCATTGATGCATGTGGCAAAGATTTGGGTGTTTCAGGGAAATATTTAATTTCAAATTTATCACTGTTCCCTTCCCCAGATTTGATGTGTGTATTTGAGGTTGTTTTTTTTAGCAGTTTAGAGCAAACTCTCCTAAACATATTTAAAACGTTGCACTGAAGAGAATTTGAATGACTACTCATTTATGATAACTATTTTCCCTTTCTCTGACACTTTTTATTTGCACATTGAGCACTACAATGACTTTTTGTTTGCGTTTCCTTTTGTGTTATATGTAAAAACGCCACCTCTGTGTTTGGGCGTCATACAGTATATATATATATATATATATATATATATATATATATATATATATATATGCTTTAGCAGTGGACTGAACAAACATACTGGTTTGGCCTCAGGCTGCCTCCTGTTTATGGAGGTGTTGGTCTTCTATATGTCCCGGAATGGCTGCAGCCTCATGTCAACATCATGAGTCTTTTATGTGAAGCTTAGTTTTCAATTGTGCAATGAGTGAGGACTTCCTTATTTCCTGTTGCCACTTTGACAACCGCCCTACCTTATCTATATTCTGTTTTTGTTTTGTTTTGTATGAAAACCGTGTGCCTCATGTATCCTTCCATTTACATTTTGTTACCATTCTTGTGTCTTTGTCATTAAAGACTAAACAAGACCTACATTGATATTGTTTATGACCTCTGGGTGTGAAGTGGGATATACTGTATATATGTGCGTGTTTCTATCTGTGCTCCAAAGTTAGTGAATGAACCACCTTCTGATAAACAGCGCACTGTAGAAACCTCAAACTGTTAAAGCTTTCAGTGTGTGTGGGCAACAACATCCGAATTTTTCGATGACATAACACCCTGTCAATAATCCAGACCTGAGGTGCTTCTCTACGCTTGCGGCCGTGTGGTGATCCTCCAGATCAATATCTCAGCTCTGTCACGTCTGTGTAGAGAGCCATTTTCACTCTCAAGTGCTCAAGGTTAACCCTCTGAGACCCGGCCGACTTTACCGTCTTTCAGAGGCTGTAGCAGGCTCAGTTGTAAAGCTAGAGTGAAGGTACTAGTATCATAGGAAAACTTAAGGAATCCATTGTCACCATGTCATATTAGCTGGTCGGAAAGGAGGCTAAATAACGCTCCAAAGTTAGGCTAAATTTTGCCGAGGATAAACTAGCACGGACATTTTCAAAGGGGGTCCCTTGACCTCTGACCTCAAGATATCTGAATCCAATCTCAATCCATCCAATGCAATTCTTGCAGAAATCTCCAAATGTCAAAGGTTTTTGATACCAAATCACAGCAGGTCTTAATGTGGTATTTTAGAGGGATTTTTTATTATTTTTTATCAATTCTCAAGCGGTAAAAAAATGGTTAAATTTAGCACCAAATCTGTGTGACAAATGGTATCAACCCAAAAATTGCTGCAACAACTTATGAGACATAATAGAGCATGAGAATGGCCGTCATATACTTCTATTATAATGTTCTAAGCCCTTTTATACTTTCACAATTTATTTTAATTAATAATTAATTAATGTTTATTTCCGATTTCTGATTAGAACAATTTGACACACAGTGCTGAGCTGCATCTCAAATTAATCTTCAGATTCGCAGCTTTCATTTGATGTACCATATATCACTTCTATGTATTGACCTGCTATCCCCCCCTAAAGACCCCCTGTACAAAAACGGGTCTATTTGGGTCTCTTTTTCTCTTCAAGCTTTTTTTTTTCAGACTTTACAAATGTTTACAACAACAAACCAGGATCCTCCAAAAGGCTACTTGAGGTAAATCAAAGGATTTCGAGTCAAGAAATGGCAAGAATCGGTCAGTTGAGTGCCAATCTCTGTTTTATTAAAAAAATAAAATACAAATGATGACCCAACGAGTACACAGCAGACTTCTTACTAAAGCATTTTTATCTATCATTCAGTGCTTTAATGTTTTCCACTTTACTCATTTTGGCTTGTTTAAAGTTATTAGGAAAACAATGTCGAAAAAATTCCGTGTTTGTAGATGTCTGCTTCCTTTTAAAATAGGATGTTTCTCATTTTGACATAAAAAAAAAAAAAAAATCCACATAGCTCAACCACGGCACCTCCATGTGTTTGGTTTTAATTCATGGTTGAGAAAAAAAGTGTGTCAGCCCAATGTGTCCTGGTCTAATGTAAGCCGACTGTGTTCCATGTTGAGGTCTTTCATATGTATAATATATAAAAGTTTTGAAATGGATGGTGTTGTAATAACTGAGGATTTAAAGGCAACAGTCAGTGAAAATTCGTCAAGATGGAAAAAAAAGAAGAAAGCTGTTGCTTTAACTGAGAAAACCAACACATCGAATTAGTGCAACAAAAAACGAGGATGATGGGAAAAGTGGATTAAAGATATCAAACATGAATTATTCCAACAAAAAAACAATATATTCAACTTTTTTCCTCCAGGTTTAAATATCTTAATAATGTGGTTTATCCATAAGTCAGGAGAAGAAAGGGTTAGTGGTTGAGGAGGCAGGCAGGAAAACGCCAAAAAGAGGGAAAATATATAATGGCTTTTTAACTCAAGCCCCTCAGCTGACACTGAAGCATACGTTCTCATCACATCATCGCAGTAGCATTACAGGTTTACACATTTTCTTAAACAAACACATGTACACGCACATCAACCAAAGTAGATTACAGTACAGTGCAGTGCCACGAGTACTCAGAGTTATATTGCTTGTACTGGTGCCCACAGACGTACGACAGAGAAAGTGAGAAAGGGGGGGGTCGCAGCATATTACAGTATGTTTTTGCATAGCCTAGTTGAGTAAAGTACAATAGACTACAGAGATGCGTGATGCAGAAAGACAACAATAGGGGAAATGAAAGAACTGCTTTGGCTTTATGAAACTGAAAATGTGTTAATTTAAAACTCTAGCACTGCTTTGTTAAAAGATAACCCTGAGAGTGGGAAACCAAATCGTCATGACAACAACACACACCGGTGATAATAGTGACGACTCATGTAGCATGGAGATGCCAGTGACTTTGGTAGATTATTCTGTCTGCATGGGTGGATGTGCCCCCTCCTGTTTCCAAGGGTGCACATGCAGAGCGGTTGGCTACAATTTCTGTTACCAAGATGATGGAGGGTGGAGGCACCAAGCTCCTGCCACAACCACACATGCAGCCAGTTACATAAGAAAGAATCGCTCTCATTGGGCTCATTGGGATGTCGCATCACGCACCTCCGTCGACAAAACAAAAAAAAGGCAAAGTTAAAGCCTATGAAACAAACACACAGTCATATACAGTACAATCAGCTATAGTTAAATATGAGCTCCACCACAACATTGAAAAAAAGAACATCCAAACCCAAACACCGAACATGTTCAGATAGTGGATCTCGGCAACTGTGGCTTTAAGTGAACAGCACAGAGGAGACGAAATGGATGGATGCTTGTTTGTCCCACAATTGATGACTGATATAGCCCTTAATCTCGGTAAATGTTAAAAAAAAAAAACAGGGAGGCATAGTAGTTGTTTGGCAATGGGCGAAACTATGGACCTCCAGTTCACTCATGCACAAAAAAAACCCCATCCCCTTATTATTTTTGTCTACATATGTATACAAATAAGCAAAAATGCACCTTAGCAACGAAGGTTACAAAGCAACGTCTTGTTGGAGTTCATTTCTGTCTTCCAAATCACAACAAAAACATAGAAAAAAAAAATACGATATTTTCCTCATGCTTTCTAGCCAGTAAATATCACAAACTAATTGCAGCCAGAGGCCTGTACTACGAAGAGAGTTCAACATACCCAGGTTATCTTCTCGTTATCTGGCTTCAATAACCCTAACAAACGAGATCCCGCTAAGCGGTCCAACGACTCTGGTTATCAACTCTGTAAATCAACCCAGGGTTTCTCAATCTGGCTGCGAACGCATTCACATGAACGGGGCGTAGTTTGCAGCATCTGACCAATCACAAACATGGACCAGTCTACTGTCAGTAGAGCGTCATATTTTACAAACAAAGAGCAAACTATAATATTAGACAAATACGAAAAAGTTAAATACATAACCAAGGCTGAAAGTAACACAGTTGAAGCTGCCAAGTGCAGGAAGGACAGCTGGCAAAAGAAATAATTGCCCATTTGTGAATGTGTAAATTAACAGACTTATTAATTTAACGGAATACTCAAAAGTCAGATATATTCGTCTAAATGGTGGCATGTTTTGACTATTTCAGCCTTCTTTCAGCTGCGTCCCCGTCTCCAGCGGTGTGAAACGGACTCGAGAGCAAGTAAAAAAAGAAATATAAAAAAACATAATTCAAAGCGTTAAGCAGCACCCACAGCATACAGCCAGCTGTCTTTTCTGCATTTGTCGGTTTAAACTGTGTTGCTTTTAGCCTGGATTATGACTTAAACTTCTTCGTATTTGTGTAATATTCTAATAAGATCCGCGCACTCAGCTCTGATTGTTCAGTAGACTGTGCTTTTAAACGAGTTGATCTCTTATATGGAACATAACCTGCTCCGGAGCAGCATAAGTTACCATGGCGATCTACCTCGGTAAGAAGTGAACCACCGTCGTAGGACTGAGAACCCAGAGTTAACCCTGAAGTTACCTCACTAACCCCAAATCCTGCTTCGTAGTGCAGGCCTCAGGTCTGTAGAACAAACACAGAATGAGCTCAAACTCAAAATCTGCTCTCGACTAAAATCCATCAGTGCCACAACTAACTAGACACACGCACTATTATGAATTCGACACCACCACCAGCCCTCTGATACAAAACTCTACAGGACATGTGACACTTTAAATCTTGTGGCTTTAAATGTCTGTAAACCACATCCTCTTCTCATAAAGCGAGCGCATGCTTCTCGGAACAACCTCAGATGCTCTTTTCCATTTACTGACACAAAAGCACCCCTCTGCTCTGAAGCACTCGTGCTAGGGACAACGCAACTATTACCATTCAACACATCTACTCTAATAAGGCAGTCTGTCTCCGCACACACAGAGGCTACACTTTACTGTGCAGCTCCAATAATCAAGACATTTTCGCTCTCTAGAGATGCAGCAAGGCAGCTTGAGGTGTGTTGGTCAAAAAAATGTCTTATATTACTTCTGCTAATGGGTGTGCAGTCATGCTCGGAGTGTAACAGCTCCTCTGAAAAGGTCGTTGTCATGTTAGGTTGACTTCTTATTCAAGCACCTGCTCGACTCAGGCCTATTTAATGAAAACGAAACCAAAATCTTCTTTTAATTTAAGCTTTTAGGGAACTTGTTTCACGTTATGTTGATATTTTTGGCGGACCGATCCTCTTCTATCGTTTTCCTAGGCTTTAGCCACAGCGGCATGTAGTGTAGCTCTAATGGTAGAAACATAACCACAGCCAGAACATAGCTCTGGGCTGCTGCTGCTAGTTGGAGGAAACACTTTCATTGGCCCTAGATTTATACAGATTCATGTGCAGAACGCAGTATCGCTTCTTGTTAAGAGGCCAAGAATTTCCTAAATGTGTCCTTGTCAGAGTTCAATCAGTGCTGGAAATAAAGAGACGATTAATTTTAATAGCTGAATAAATATATTTTACAGGCATGAAATGTTGGCATTTACTGCCCACTTTGTCAGCTGGAAACATGATTAATAGCTATACTGGAAGTTTAAACTGCTAATTCAGCCAAGACACTGAACTGTATCTAGGATATTTTGTACTTTTAATGGCTTTATCTAGAACAGAACTGCATGGAAGTTACACACTGTAACAATGATAAAGGCCAATCAGATCAGGAGCTGTACTTTGCGTGAGTCTGTGCTCGTTGTGTGAAGCAGAATGACCGACCTGAGTCTTTTACACTGTGCCCATTTTGACACAGTATCAGAGCAGACAAATAAAAAGTTGTTGGACATTATTCCCAACTAAATTCTCAATAAAAACATTTCATCAGCTCCTGCTTGTCTTGCACATACTTTCATCTTGTTTTTGCGGTGGTTTTCCCCAGCTGACAACAACCACTTTGACTGCTTTCGCTTTTGAATACAGACTGTATATCAGGCAAGCAACATGCAATGCAGACAAGCATGCAGTTAATCACAATAGATTCTGCAGCTGTGCCAACACCGACTAGAGCCGGCATCCACCTCAATTCGCTAATGCACTCGGCTTCTGCTTGCCAATGGAAAATACCACTGCAAATCCCTCACACTGCTAAGAGCTACGAGGATACAGAGAGAGCACCAGCTAACTAGCTACCAGCATAGCATGGCTCGCACAGTCATAACAACACAATGAAACTAGAGCCAGAGCATCTAAACTTAAACCACAAGTCAATTGCTTTACCCCCAACATCTGTAGCCCACTATCAATTTGACAAACAGATGAGCAAAGCAAGAAGCATAACTGCCAAGAACTCAAATATAAACATATAAATTCATGCCTCATGCAAAAACACCAGTGCTTTTAATAGTTAATCCACCACCTCAGTGCTGAGCAAGTATTACAACCAGATGCTAACAGCACTATAAAGATATACAAACACACAACCCTTCCCTACTGCACTATAACATCCACTCACTAGTACACACTCTAGCAGCCCCCACGACAGGAGCTTTGTTGCAACCGAAGCATAGCTGGTTATGAAATGGAGAAAAAAAAAAAGCATCCTTTGTTATGAACATCCAAACTATATACTTATGTTTGAGCAAAAATGTTGCCACTACTACTCAGTAAATAAAACACAAAGCCACCACACGGTTTTTTATTGATTAAAGAGATTGGTGGCATAGCCCTCTTGGCTATTACTATGAATTTAACCGAAGTGGGGAGATGACGTGCCCACCATAAATAAATCCTTAAAAAAGGAAAACAAGGGCCAGGGGGTGTATGACATTTAAAACCCAGAGACAAAACAACAAACTCCTCTGATGTTAGTGGGGGTGTTAAGTTTCCCCCACTCTAGATGGGCAAAGTCTCACAGGCTTCACACCAGACGCTGGTTGCCATGACCTCAGAGCTGACATCATCGTGCAGCTGTGCCCTAGATTTCCCAGCACACACACACACACACACTCTCACGCACACAGCTTTGGAGAAAATTGTGTGCTCTTCTTGTCGATTCGTCCAGTTTTCAAGAGGTTTTTTTTTCACTCCTCTGCTTCAGAGTCATGTTAGGGATAGGGGGTTGAAATATTGTTGACCGTGTCGGTATGCTCCTAGCTGGCCATCCCACCGGAGGTAAAATGTCAGATGCGAGGATGGCCGGAAATGTTCGGACCAAGGAGATTGCCGGGGACAGAAAAAGAAACATGACGGCAGTGCTCAAGGAGAGGGTAGGAGAGAGGGAAACAGTCAATTCTGTCAAGCACTTGCTGCGTCCTCACTACCCAATGACGTTCTCTCATTCAAGCAAAGCTAAAATAAAAAAAAGCGAGAAGTTTGTCCACACAATGTGTTATTCATTTGTCCTAATCAGGAGCCATTAAGGATTAGTTATCATCATCATCTTGACGTCATGCCTGTGTGTTAGTTCAAAGAATTAAAACACAAACAGTCTTGTGGTGGTGATGATGATATCTTGTCTTCGCCCTGCGTGAGGCAGAAAGCCACGCTGGCTGGCTGGTTAGTTACGCTGTTGATCACACCATGTGGTCTCCAGTGCTGGTGCTGGCGGTCTGGCTGGGCATCTCGGAGGGGTGCTCCTTCTGTCTGAAGGTCCGCTGCTGGCGCCCGGAGCAGCAGTCCTGACCGGCGACCTTGCACATCCGGTGCTCCTCATCGCTTTCCTCCTCGAGCCCCGAGCCCTCGTCGACGTCCAGCTGACAAACGCACACCTCGATCCCTGAGTCGCCGGTCACGTGACGACGCCGAGTGACGAGCTCCTCATCCTCATCCTCCTCTTCCTCCGCCGCCGCCATCAGAGGAGCCTCCACGTTCTCCTCTGCCACACATTGTGCTTGGATGGATGCTGCTTCCTGGTCTGATGACGAGCCTGACGCCTGACTGTTTGGACTTGCCTCAGGCAGGGGTTGTGGCGCCGCGGCGTCTGGCTGGCTCAGTTGCGGAGGGAGTGCTGGAGCAGTCTCAGGGGGGTTTTCAGAGTAAGGGGGAGGTGGTGTCGGGGGGTGACCTACCACCTCTTCATAGTCAGGAAGCTTGCAGTCGTTCCAGAACCCTGAGAGTCAGCAAAAACGGACAGCTTTAGCTTTCAAACCATCATCCCCATAAAGGCAGTTGAGCTGCAACAATTTAATTATTAAATTAATTGAAAAGTATTTTAATAATCCATTAATTGTTTACGTAATTTCTGTAAGATAAAATGCAAAAAATTCACTGGTTCCAGCTTCTCGGGTGGTAATATTAGCTGCTTAGTCCTCTTAGTCTTTCACTTTTGCCTGCTGGTTGGTCAAAATAAGCAATTTGAATAGGTCAGCCCAGGCCATTTACCAACGCTTTTACGGACCAAGCGATGAATGAATTAATCAATAAAATAAATAAAATCAAGCACATAAATCTGATCTATAATACCAATAATAGTTAGTTGCAACTCTACATTCAGGCTTTAACGTGGTGTTATGTAGGCCAACCCATTTCACCGATGGTCCCAGAAACATTTGCAACTACAATACTGTCACTGCACTCGACCTTAAACAAACTTTGGTGACTGAAGCTCCACTAGTCCCCAGACCCACTGTGTTATTTGCTCTCAAATTAGAAGGACAGACAGTAACAACAACGGCACGGAGGCATAAAAACAAGCAGTAAACTCCTTAATACAGACGAAAAATTAAGAAAAAGATTATCATGTAATAAAATTAAATTAAATGTTGGAAGGCATGCCTTAGAAAACAGCTAAAACGCACCCATAGTATTTATAAAATGCTTATTACTACGTTCCCCATGTTACCCAGTGGGAAGAGCTTCAAGAGTATACAGTATGTTACCAGGGTCTCTGTGTGAGTCACTGTCTGTGCATGCTCAAAGTTAGAGTTGTGTTCACATTCTTGACATTGAGTCAAGTATGTTCACTGTGGGCGTAGGGCTCTTCATGACAAGTGTACACCTTGTCCAAGTCTTGTTTGTGATATCAGGGGACACAATATCAACTTTCAGCCACGGTCCGGAGTGACCACTGACATTAGGGCGGCTTCTCTGCTGTCTGATGCCCTTCTGACAACGTGAGACTATGATCTCCGATACACACTCAGGCGATTTGCAGCCGAGTATGACGAGGTCGGGATGAGGATCAGCATCTCCAATTCTAAGGTTATGACTCTCTCTCTGAGTAAAAGGTGACTGTTTCATTCAGGGAGAGGAGAGAGCAGCTGCTCCAAGGAGAGTTCAGGTATCTTGTGGATTTGAGTGACAAAGATTGCGAGATTTGCTGCTGTAATGTAGACGTTGAACTGTACTTTGGTGGTGGACAGGTTTCAATTTGTCTGAAAGGTAGAGGAGTAAAGTTATCTAAGGGCGCTTTCACAAGTCATAGCCTGTTTGGCTATAGTCTGAATCAGAGTGAAACTGATACTTTTGGTTTTCTTTTCTATTTAGTCTGGTTTGGTTTCACAGTGCACAAATTAAAGCGGACCAAAAAAAAACAATGATGATTTGCTGAGGGGCCTGAATTAAGGAGCAAATTTATCTTTTTCATCTCAAGAGCTGTTACTTCTATGCAGAATCGCAGACTCTGTCGACTCGGCACTGATCTTCTGTGAATCCATTCTCCTACAGTTTATCTCAAATTACTTTACAAACCTCACTATTTTTGCAGACTTTATTTAGCACATTCTGTATGTTCTCTTCGGCCCAGATGTCAAGCAAACAGTCAGTCCTGTCCAGTCATGTTAACCTGTTGTTTACCTGTGTCCATCTCAACAAATACCCGCATAGTCAGCCTTTGGGTCACTTAGAAATGGTCCGAGATCACCTCTCACAAACGGTCTCGGACTGGTTGTTTTGGTCCGCACCAGAGTACGATTAGTGTGTTCACAACTTCCCAAGTGAACCCCACCAGAGTCTGATTAAAACAAAATAAATGTTGGCTTGTGAAAGCGCCCTAAGACAACCCTGGTAAAGAGCTGCATCTCTGTACTGACTAAGCAGAGACCTCAGGGCTGAACCAGCAGAAACTGAATCTCCCAGCAGATCCATCCCGTGGGAGGTACTGGAAAAAGTTGCTCTAGAAAAGATTGTCTGGGCTTCTATGCAGATATCCATCTGAGAGTGCCCTCGCCATCTGATGGTAAAACGGTTAAATTCTGGAAGCACAAACACAAAGACTACTCACTTAGATTGAGTGGTGGAGGGGAAATGAAGGAGCTGGAGGCTCCCTGGTAGGCCATGAGGCTGATCTCACGTTGACGCTGCTCCTGCTGGAGACGCATCTTAACCCTCCGGTGTCGGTAGGCACAGCAGCAGCTAAGCATGATGATCAAGGTCCATACCAACCAGAACCCTAAGAGGGGGGGGGACAGACAGACTCGTATCATCATGTAAAGGTAACTGTACAGGTAACACTAAACAAGGCAAAGAGTCTATAATGGGGCTCCACATATCATAATAAATCATCTTAAATTGCAGGCTGAGGTCGTTTACACATTTCCGTATATGTTTTGTGAAAGTGAAACTAATCTTAGAATGAAATAACACACATCCTGAGAGAGTTAAATCTCAAAAATAGAGAAGTAAATGGACAATATGGATGTAATACAAAGAAACAATATTTAATAAAGAAAAATGAATAGCAACTTACACCAGAGCTCGTAGTAGTAGGTGCAGCACTCTGTCTCTCCACAGCAGTACCCCATCTCACAGCGGTACTGCTCATTGTTTACCCCGAAACAGAACTCCTTGCCCTTAAAATACACACAAAGAGGTACACAAAGTGAGTAAATACTCAATCACACAGGTCAACAAGAAACCGCATAGCAAGCCCTCAATAGACTGACCTATTTCTAGGAACTATTTAGCCTTTGTCATTTGTTGTTTTTGCACGTCTGTGCTAATGTTCAGTACTATTTATACATGCAAAATACACTGAGATTTTCAGATTTTAAAATACTACAGAGGCAATGCCAGCAGTCACTGAATAGAATAGAATAGAAAGCTTTATTGTCATTGTATTAGATTCACAGTTGCCACTTCTGGTCAGTGCTTTAAAACAAATACTTGACAAGACTAAACCACGCAGATAAAACATATAACAGGTAAAACACACATAGTTATAAAGCAAATAAAACAGGTAAAGTAGATGTAATAAATAAATATAAACAGAAGTGTTACACTAGAAGTATAAAATATAAAAAATAGATGTAATGTAAACAGAGGTAATTGCACTTGTAAAATAGGGTAGAGTAGATGTAATAAATATAAACAGAAGTGTTACACTAGAAGTATAAAATATTAAAAAAGATGTAATTAAACAGAGGTAATTGCACTTGTAAAATAGGTAGGGAAGATGTAATAAATATAAACAGAAGTGTTACACTAGAAGTATAAAATATAAAAAAATAGATGTAATGTTAACAGAGATAATTGCACTTGTAAAATAGGGTAGAGTAAATGTAATAAATAAATAAATATAAACAGAAGTGTTACACTAGAAGTATAAAATATAAAAAATAGATGAAATGTAAACAGAGGTAATTGCACTTGTAAAATAAGTAGGGTAGATGTAATAAATAAAATGTAAACAAAAGTAGTTGCACTTCAGGTATATATATTGCATCAAAGAATATATTGCACAGACAAATGTATTTCACATTCAGTGTGTTAATATTGCACAGATTTATTGTTTGTTCAGTGCTAAATGTTGCCAAAGGTACAGTAAAATTATTATTAGTTACAACAGCATCATTAAAAGTCAACTTAAATAGGTTTTAGAGCAACCTGTAGCAATAAAACAACGTTACACTGCAGAAATAGGTCAACAAATATGCAGATGAAATGCTGCATTAGGCTTCACATCGTTGGTTATCCTTACTAGGAGTAACCAGGTCAGTCTGCTGGGTACCAGTTAGCACCGGCTAACCTTAATCTTCACACCCTTCGTGGTTCAAACTGTTAAATTGAGGTAATAAAACACATCTGTGAGTATTTTAGTTATAACTTCAATCTTCTATCAAGTTAACTGTCGAAATATCAATGAAAACTTTGACTAAATGACGTCACCCGTGCCCAGTTTCCTTTGTGGAGGAGACAAAAAGGATCAGCAAGAAAGGCCTTCAACCCACCCGAGGAGCCGCGGCCTCGCCTGAAAGCGTCAGCCGACACCCGTGGAGCGCTAAGCGGGGCTTACCTGCACCAGACAGGTCCCGGTACAAAGAAGACCTACAATGGATCCCAGTGCTTTCTGCGGCATCTTTCTGGGTCGTCGGCCGTTAACGCGACGGGAATCATATATAGCAGTCGGTCGACTCGATGACTTCTTGTTGAGATGACTAGAGGTGTCTGTTGCTGGTTTAACTCTTCAGTCTGTCGCACACGGACATGTTTGTGTTGTTCCTTGACTCAGAAACAGAGCTGATAGTAACATGAACCAGAGGAGGCCATTGAGCTCTAGAGGGCGCTGAGTGTCTGCCTGTGTGAAGCAGCTAGACCAAGGGTGCCCAAACTTTTTACACCAAGTACCACCTCAAAAAATATTTGACTCTCTAAGTACCACCATTATGACCAGGGGTGGGCAACTATTTTTCCTTGGGGGCCACATGAGAAACCCAGATTGTTGCCGGGGGCCAAACAAATTCTGTCAGACGTAACCTTTATTTTATCACTACATTAATTTATAGAAAACATACTGCACACTTATTTTTCAGCATTTATTATAATGAAAATCACTCCAAACAGCATATTATTAATTACATTATACACATTATTACATTATATGCAGGAGTTTTTGAACCATACAGGACTGACTGTTTTGGGTAGTAATGTTTCCATTAACAAAACTTAACAAAACAGAGAATTTCCCAGCATGATAACGTTGTAATTTACCTTCACCCAATAGTCATGTTTCCTGAGCCAACTTTGAACGCCTCATAACAATAACTCAATGGCACCCCCGTTAACGTCTGTATCTCCGGTATTGAGTCAGTCAGGACTGTGCTACCCACTGGCTGCTAACAGCTAACGTTACTAACGCTCCTCCTGCTGATTTAAACACAGATTTGTTGTTCACAGTGTCGCTTTATCAGGGAGAAATAGGGTGCACCCCTCAGGTTTAGTTGCGCCACGCTGTCGAGCATTTTTTTCTCTCTTCACCGTGTCTCCGGTCTAAAACAAACTGAAACATGATACAGCGTGCGTATGCGTCATTGTGCAGCGTAACTGTGGGAAAGCATCAATACAGAGGAATCGATAGTCAGAGATTCCTCCGCGTACCACTAGAGAGAGGACGCGTACCACCAGTGGTACGTGTACCATAGTTTGAGAACCACTGATCTAGACCAAGGGTGCCCAAACTTTTCCCTTGGAGGGCCAAAACTGGAACTCAATGGAGGGCCACAGGCCAAAATTAAACACCTATTGTATTGTATTGTTAAGATGCAAAATGGTATAGGACCCCAAGTTCCCATGTATACTGCATTAAAAAAACTGCATGTTTTCCCCCAAACTGCATTTGATTATCATAAAGTGGGCATTCAAGATTCAAGATTCAAGAGTTTTATTTGACATTTGCACCTATAAGTACACTGGAATTCTGAGCAGTTTACACTGAGTCAGCTTTAAGAAAAGAAAAAAGGTAGAAAAGGCACAAGGTAATTACAGTACAAAATAAGTAGCACATTCAACTCAACACAATAAATAAATAAATTATTCAAATATAAAACGCCCTCAGTGTAATCAATAAATAAACTAAACTACCCTCTGCATAGGAACGATACCCCCAGAATACAAATATACAGTATATATGCTCCATGACCATGTTAAAAGAACTTGTAGCTCTCAAAAATATTTAAAAAAAGAAATAATTAATAGATTTCAGACAATTACACAGTGGAAGGTAGCATATTGCACAGCATTACAGTCCATTCAGTTCAGGTGTACTGTGTGTCAATAATGGTATGGAGGTGAGGTGTGGCGTATTTGTGTCCCTCTTTAACGTCCTTTGCCACCAGTCTTATTGTAGCTGGGAAGAAGCTGAAACCAGAGGTGCTCTGTAAAGGGAAGACTTGTGGGTACCCATAGAACCCATTTACATTCACATATCTGGAGGTCAGAGGTCAAGGGACACAATGACAAATGGCCATGCTAGTTTTTCTCCACCAAAATGTAGCCCAACTTTAGACTGTTAGCCTCCTTCCTGACAAGCTAACATGACATGATTGGTATAATGGAGTCCTTAGGTTTTCTAGTTTCATATGATGCCACTATCTTCTAACCATAAACCCGAGCCTGGTACGGCCTCCAAAAGACAGTAAAGTCGGTTGGGTCTTTTAATAAAAAAAAAAAAGAATTTGCAAACATCTGGCGGGCCAAATCAAACCTGATGGTGGGCCAACTTTGGCCCGCGGGCCCCGCTTTGGGCAGCCCTGATCTAGACTGTAACTTTTTTTTTTACATTTATCCTTTGATATTGCAATATATTGTTATTAATTGTTTTTTATTTGTTTGTTTGTTTTATTAACACAACAAACATTAATTACTTCTTTATTGTTCTTTTTAAATAGCTATATATTGTAATTTGCTTAATGAATTGTATATATGTATATATATGTTTTTGTTTTTATTTTGTTCTTTTTAAAATGTTTTATTTATTATTGAATTGACGCTTTGGCAATATTGTTCACCTGACTGATTGAATTGAAATTGAATTGACCGTAACCAGGAAAAAAAGTACTGTATTGAACTTTCGAAATACAATATGGAAAAAAATAAAGACAATAAAAAAAATCATAATAAAGATATTTGTTGGCCCTTTTTAAATGTATAAAACAAAATATAAACAAGGGCGGCCATTGAGCTCTAGAGGGCGCTGTGTGTCTGCGTGTGTGAAACATCTATACTCTAACCAGGAAAATATTTAATTTCAAAATTTATTTCGAACATGTAGAATACAAAAAAAGAAAAAAAAAAAGAAAGAAAAAGAATGATCATACCAACTAGTGGACAGTCAGAAACAAGTAGTATTTACATACAATGAAAAGTGTAAGAAAAATAAATTGTCAACACTTGATGCCTTGATTTACATATTCGAAAAGGAGTGAGAAGAAGTATAAACTTATTTAATCCCACCCCTTCTCTATAAATCAATTATTAATTATAAACCAGCTTCCTTATTGAGCCATATATATACTCTAATTAAATTTTCATAAAATTTGTCTAACTATAATTATTATTATTATAAAAAATAAAATGACATGTGATTTCACACAATGCAAATTAAAGTTTAACTACTGTATTGAACTTTCGAAATACAATATGGAAAAAAATAGCATAAAAATTAAGCAAAAATGAAGCGAAACAACTGCAAAGTCAAAATCTTAAGAAAAAAAGAGAATAAATCATAATAAAGATATTTGTAGGCCCTTTTTAAATTAATAAAACAGAATATAAACAATAAAGATTATAAGTAAGGTGCAAAATATAGCTACACATGATTCAAAATATACACGTGATCATTTATTGTATACCCTTCAACTAAATTTGGACAGATTTACATGAATATCAATAACGATGAGGAGCTGTTATTAAATATTTTAATATAATTATTAAATATTGTTTTTCTGTAATGTTAAATTGTATTTGTATGCACAGTAATTCTTTGTTTATGCTGCTGAATTTTGTCTTTATGTTTGATACATCTCAATAAAAAAATACCATAAAAAAATGTCAAGTTCAGTAATGTTGTTGTTGTTGTTGTTCTTCTTCTTCTTCTTCTTCTTCTCCTTCTTCTCCTTCTTCTCCTTCTCCTCCTTCTTCTCCTCCTTCTCCTCCTCCTCCTCCTTCTCCTCCTCCTTCTCCTACGGTCCTCCGTTTTTTCCGGCCTCGTCCCGAGAGATGCCGGGCCTGTCACGTTGTTTACGCTGACGTCACGGTTCCCCTAGCAACAGAACTTGACAGCTGTTCTCCCAGGAAGCATGGTCAGAGAGATGTTAATCCACTCAGGCTGAGCAAAGGGCCACAACAGCAACACCTGAAGAAAACATGGTGAGTTACTGCAACTCACAGCTTTGGAATTAGTACATGAAAATATAGTATTTTATTATATTTTCATTGAATGATAGTTGTTGTTTCATGATGTGTTTTACTGAAAACTGTTACAGGTCAGTGAATGGGGCACCTAGCTAATAGCAGTGGTGGAATAAATAAATGTACTCAAGTACTGCACTTATGTACAAATTTGAGGTACTTGTAATTTACTTGAGTATTTCCATTTCATGCTACTTTATACTTCCACCGCACTACATTTTTTACATCTTTTACTTGTAAAAGTATTTTTACACTGTGGTATTACTCCTACGCAAAAAGTAAAAAGATCTGAGTACTTCTTCCAACACTGGCTAATACTGCATTCGTTTTGTGTCACTGTTTAGTTGACACTGTCAAAAAATGTCGACATAGCTGGCTGCGACGATAATATGAGTTGTCAATGAAAATAGCAAGTACTAGTTTTAATTTAAACAATGTTTTATTTTCATTTTTGGATCATTCACTCTCAAACATTCAGGTTTCCTCTTAGTGCGGGCAATCAAGCACATTTTATTTTTATATCACTTTTCAAAACAGTAGTTACAAAGTGCTCTACAGGAGAAGGAAAATAGAGATAACTGGGAGACAAAGAAGACACTATATGAAAACAAGAAGACAAACTGCACAAACCACAAATTATAAAATTACAAAATTAAGACAAAGCCAAAGAAAACAAGTGAGTTTTAAGGTGCTGAAATGAATACTTCATGTGTCCATTGGTTTATTGAGGGAACATCTGTTGAAAATCAGTTCTTTCTACATTTGGCTCAGTGCACATGTTACAGGTCACAGAGTGCAGTGACAGCATTGTCATCTTAACAAAAAGGTAAATGGCTTGAGCCAAATCCCTCCTCATATGACCTCCTGGACTCAACCAACTCACTGTGCACATGCTTAATCTACTTGACCAATGGGAGCCTTTGGCCTGATACATGTGTAGGCCACTGCAAGCAGGCTAACAGCTAAGTCCTCACGCTCTAGATGCTTCTTGCTGTGAGGTGAGTGTTAAACCTCGTGCATGCCCTGCATTGGGATCCTCTGCCAACTTGTGACGTCATGCTGGCCTCTGATGACCTGATGCAGTTCAGGCCACGTAACAATATAATGAGAAAACGCCATCTCTGAACCTGCTGTCCCATTGAATCACCTGACATGCACTCTGCAGGGCCTTCTGTCCATTCTCCGCAGGCTGAAGCAGTCCCCAGATCAGGAGGTGTGCTTACTGTTGCTCGGATTGGACAATGCTGGCAAGACCACTCTGCTGAAACAGCTGGCAGCAGAAGATATCAGCCACATCACCCCCACACAAGTACAAATATGCACACACTCACATGCATCCAGCTGTAACTGAGTCACACACTGTGAATATGGAATCTTTTCACAGACCGTCAAATTTCCTCATTCGTTTCTTCATTTTCCAGTCAAGCAGATTTCCAAATCATGCTTTAATTCACCTGTGTTAAATGAAGCTTTAAACATGTTATCTTCCAACAGGGTTTCAATATAAAGTGCGTTCAATCATCTGGCTTCAAGTTGAATGTTTGGGACATTGGAGGTCAGCGCAACATCCGCCCCTACTGGAGGAATTATTTTGAGAACACAGATGTACTGGTAGGTCCTCATTAATGTACTTAAATTGCTTGTTACAATAGCCATAATTAAAGAAATCTAAAGGTCCCATATCATGCTAATTTTCATGTTCATATTTTCTGTTTCTTCTAGAATATGTTTACATGCTGTAATGTTCAAAAAACACATTATTTTCCTGATACTGTCTGCCTGAATAAACCTGTATTTACCTAACCCAAATTGATTTATTAATCTATGAATAAATGGACTAAATTACAAAGTAATTCCTAATGAATTACTTTGTAATTTAGTCCATTTATTTATAGATTAATAAATCAATTTGTAAACAAATTTATGAATGGGTGTTTTTATTGTACAACTAGTTATTAATCAATTAAATGCTTTATTTACGGCCCTCTATATTTAACATTTGCAGATAGTTGTCCTCATAATGAAGTATTTCATACATGTTATGAACCGTTTTGGTTGTTGTTGTTTGCAGATCTATGTGATTGACAGCTCCGACAGGAAAAGGTTTGAGGAGACAAGCCTGGTAAGATACAAATTACAGTTTGCAATAATAAAATATTTTTTAGTGTGATTACTAAGGAAAATATTTTAATTTTAGGCATGCAAACTCAATTTGAACCATATTTTCTGACAGTGTTGGGTACCATTAAAGTCAAAAAGTCAATATTATTTCAATTTCTGACTCAGCCAGCACACATATGTCACTGTCTGTTTCTCCAGGAGCTGGCTGAGTTGCTGGATGAGGAAAAGCTCGCCGCTGTGCCTCTGCTGGTCTTTGCCAACAAGCAGGACCTGATGACAGCCACCCCGGCGTCTGAGCTGGCAGAGAGTCTCCATCTGCACACTATCCGGGATCGCATGTGGCAGGTTCAGGCCTGCTCAGCAGCCACTGCTGAGGGATTGCAGGTAAATACAATACACACATGCATACACAGCAGGATGGGCTGCAGAGTGGCCTTTGCAATCAATTTGATAACTCACAGGACCAAGCGAACATATGATTTATATTTACTGTGTACACTTTGTAAGTTTGATTAAATTTAAAAGCAGCAGCAAATGGTGGGCTAATAAACATAACTGACTTCAGAAGAAATTTAGGATGTAGCAAATGTTAATATTGTTTCTGTACATGTCACATTAAACTGATCAATGTGTTCATGTTAACTGACAAGCCAGCAGCAACTCTGCAGTTCATTTCTGTTGTATTAAGCAGACCAGTTCAGTTCAGTTCAGTGTTGAACTGAGGACAGGACTTCTCCCTACTCAAACTATACATACTATTTATAAGATTGCTCGGATTAAAGGTCTGAAGTTAAGCATGTTTCTAACAACCAAAGAGGCTTTGCTGGTGTGTCTCCACCATACGTATAAATGGCTCCTATGAGAGCGTCATCACCAGCCACAGTAAGAAAATGTTATTAATACAACCCAACTGCCAGTCAACATATTATACATCATTAAATTGATAACAGTCTTAGAGATATTGTTTTGGGATTTTCTTTTATTAATTTGAGTGCCATGAAAATCAGTTTTAACCCATTTGCGCTCAAAGACTATATTTAGTATGATAAGGAGAAAATGTTACAACATTTGTTCTGATTGGTCAAAAGTCTGGAAAGTGATTTTTTTTTTTTTTCACATGAAAAATCCCACTTTTATCAATGGTCAAAGTCAGGATTTTTGAAAAATAGAAATGGAATATATAGATAGGAGTCCCTTGCAAGTGTGTACCCACATTTTTACTGCTTATTCTAGGGCATTTTCTACTATTTTATAGTAATATAGTACATTTATATAATCTACAAAGACTAAATATAGTATGATAAGAAAAACTCACTTCTCAGCCAAACCGTTTGACCGATTTTGAAAATTTCTTCAGATTTGTGCTTGAGGCCCAGAGAACATTTCCAAAGGAATTTTTCAAATTTCAGTCACGGACACAAATGGGTTAATCTCTGGCTTGTAAACACACTTTTAAGCTGCACCTCACATCAATTTCATCTCACTAATTTTAACAACACAAACACATCTGTCTTCTTCTTTCCAGGATGGCATGAACTGGGTTTGCAGGAATATATCGTTTCGAAAGAAATAATTCAGGAAGCAAAAGATCCACGGAGAACTGCAGTTGCACTTTACACTTTATGAACTATGCAGTCATTTTATATCCAGGACAAGAACATGTTATAATTTTTGTTATGAGCCACTTTTGCCAGTCTGTCCTCACTTGGCAGTATAAAAACAAAGTAGAAGTTGTCAATACAGTGATGTTAACTTCTTAACCCTGTCAATGCATATATTAAAATGTATATACTGTATATATTAGGCTGTATTATACAACCGCACACAATTATTTTTGTAATGTGGTACTTTTAATACAAGGTAGGCATTCACTGTCTGAATAAAATTCAGTATTATTCAGTATTTTTTTGTGTGGTGGATTCATGTGGTGTGGTATGACTGTGAGTGTCTCTGCTTAAAGCTAGAGGGCGACCTTGCGCTGGTGTGGTCTCTCCTAATGCCCAATTATTAAATCCTCTACTTTCCATTAATGATGTGCCATATTTGATTTGTTCATTTCATAATCACCAATCTTTCCTCCAATCAATATAGTACGCTCTATTGCCAACCACACAGTTGAAATATTATAAGGCCATAAACAAGGCAGCCATTAATCAGCAGTAATTTCTTGCTCATTCACACTTTCGCAGGGCTGCTGTGGCCACACTGTGTTCTGCTCAGGTACAGAAGAAATCTGAACAAAATGACCATAAAACATAAACACACACACGCAGAATACCTCTCTCTCGCATTCACAATAAACCATACAGAAACACCTTGGTCATTCAATTACTCAACTGCTCACCTTGTTCACCATGATTTACCACAAGGCAATTGCATTTTCTGTCTATTTTCCCTATTTTGTCTTTTGCAGCACATTTGCCACAAACCCCACTAATCTGAACTGGCCGAGTGCTCCGCTGTGGTCCTATAGGGCATTTACATACAAACCTTTTCCAGGACTAATAGCTCTCCAATACAATTTGCATTTATATAGCCCCCTTCATACCAACATGATTTGGCGCCTTTGCCCATGATAAAAGTAAACCTCCTCCTTTGGCCTTGAGTTACTGCCCTGCTGCTGCTGGCGAGTGTGTTCGTGTGCGTCCCTTCTACGTACAGTATGTAAGGTTGGTTGATTTTAATATGTCAGACTTGCTTGATCCTCCGATGGAGACTGAAACGAGTGCGGAAAGCTTCAAAATGGACTCCATAATGATTCGGTATGAGCTTTGGTCTCATGTGGTAGTACACTTGAATATTGTAGACGCAGCAGTGTGGGACACAAAGAGTCACAAGGTAAATATTAAGCCACAACAGATATTTGCGCCTATGCTTATTCAGTTAAAGCTACTTTCAATTTGCCCATGTAAAGGCATCCTACACTGTTACAAGGCTCTATGGAGCATACACCAAAAGAGAGAGGAAAAAAGTAATGAATAAGGAAATGAAAGTCTACCATGTGAGACTGAAAATAAAATGCCCCCTCTCTCTTCCTTTGGAGTGTTTAATCATTAACATCTAATCCATGTGATTATCACCCAACCTGTAAGAAATATACCCAATTACACGTAGAAGTACTCTGATAAATCTTTCCAATAGTATTAGTGCATCACATGGCAAACGCTGTGAAGTGCCTTTAAATCCCAAATGAATCAAATTGGATTTAGCAAATAGAAGAGTGGATTGGAGCAACCAGTCCTCGTTACCTCTGGCTCTATCACCAGTGAGGTGAGGGGCAGTCAGGCCTGCAAAGGGCCATAAATCATGGGACTTTCCCAGCTACTCAGGCCAGCACACCGGTCTCCCACACAGGGGAAACGAAGGGCAGAGAGTCTGATTGACTCTCAGGGCCAGAGAGAGAGAGAGAGAAAGGGGGGCGGGGGGCGAGATCCTGTGACTTAATTAAAGTGTTGTGTATCTCACACACTGTAACTACAGCTCAGTCACTTTGGTGCTACAGCAGCGGTGCAGGATGCATCAGTGTTGAGAGTCAACCACATCCGAAGAAAAATGCATAGGTGCTTTTAAGTTGTGTGCAGGTACCGCCATAAGGAACTAGGTATTTTGGGACCGGTAGTGGGACCAAGCATCAACATTTACACACACTTTATGTGGCCCCTCATGTAGTTGACCACACTGAGAGAGCAGATTTGTCCATCTCTGCTTTCAACAGAGGAGATAACACCATCTGTTCCAATACCCATACTACCATACTGCTTAGTTTGCCAGAAAAAGATTAAGTATGTCCCAATACATAGTATGTCAAAAATACCAGGATGTCCTACTACATCTGGTCGCATTTTGCAGTACATGCACAAAGAGTATAGAAGCAAAGAGATGAAATGTTTTTCGACAACTGACACCATTTTGGACTGAAAACGTTTATTATATTTATAATATTTTATTGTTCAACACAGGCCATTACGGTAGAATATGACAATAGAATAGAAATAGTTTTGTTTTACTTTTGTAAGGCATTTTGTAGGCAGACGTTTTACTGGCGTAGTCGCCTTCTGTCCAAAATGGCGAAAGCGTAGCTTTGCTGCTGGGCGCTGATGTTGCAATGGAACTGAACAATTGACTTTCACTTCTTGGCAATATATGTTCTTTGGTATGCAAGCCAGCATGCTTTTCTGGCTATTCTGACTTACAATCCTCTGGGATATATGAGCAAGAGGGTCAAAGTTCGAGGCGCAATGTTATAACGAAGTAGTATGTCCTTATTGTATGCATACTGCACGCAACAGTACGTAGTTCTTTGTAAGGGCAGCTGCAGTACTACTAATAGTAAAAAGAAAAAGTATGTGATTTGCGTAGCTCTTGATTACAATTGTAATGCAGCACAGGTGATTGTGCAATACGATATATTGCAAGGCAGACATCTACAATACACTAATATATCTGTATAACTGAGGAGGAAAACATGAAATGCTTCAAAAACAGGAATCAATCTGTCATTAACATTGCGTTGAGAGTGTCAGGTCTCAGCACTTTTAACAGGAGCATGCAAGTTTGTACCATGATTAAAATGTAAAAACTAGGGCTGTCAAAGTTATCGGGATAATAACGTGTTAATGCAAATTTGTTTTAACGCCACTAATTTCTTTAACACATTAACACGACTTGCGATTTTTAGGTTGTAGCGGACTCAGTTTTAAATCTAGAGTGAAGATACGTGCATCATATGAAACTAAAAAACCTAAGGAATCCATTGGTACCAACCATGTCGCTCCAAACTTATGCTAAATTTTGGCGAGGAAAAACTGTCATGGCCATTTTCAAAGGGGTCCCTTGACCTCTGACCTCAAGATATGTGAATGAAAATGGGTTCTATGGGTACCCACGAGTCTCCCCTTTACAGACATGCCCACTTTATGATAATCACATGCAGTTTGGGGCAAGTCGTAGTCAAGTCAGCACACTGACACACTGACAGCTGTTGTTGCCTGTTGGGCTGCAGTTTGCCTTGTTATGATTGAAGCATATTTGTATGCTAAATGCAGTACCTGTGAGGGTTTCTGGACAATATTTGTCATTGTTTTGTGTTGTTAATTGATTTCCAATACATTTGCATAAAGAAAACATATTTACCCACTCCCATGTTGATAAGAGTATTAAATTCTTGACAAATCTCCCTTTAAGGTAAATTTTGAACTGATAAAAAAATGTGTGATTAATTTGCGATAAATCACGATTAACTATGGACAATCACGCGATTAATCGTGATTAAATATTTTAATCGATTGACAGCCCTAGTAAAAACACTAAATAAAAAAAGGGCCAGAAAGCAAAACAGTTCTAGAAATAAAATGTCTGTAATAAAGAGGAAATGTCTGGTTCCGGCTTCTCAAATATGAGGATTTACTGCTTTTCTTTCATTCACTTCATTGTAAATTTAAAATCTTTGGGTTCTGGACTATTAGTTTGACCATATAACCAACGTGAAGACATCATCATCACCTGAGGCTCTGGGAAATTGTGAGGGATGTTTTTACACTATTTTTTTTTTTACTTCAATAGACCACAAAATGATCCATTAATCAGGAAGATAATTGTCAAATTAATCAATAATGAAAATAATTAGTTACTGCCCTAATCATGGAAACCATAATACTTGATGACAGGATATTGATAATGTTTGCAAGAGAACATAAGTTACTGATTATTTGTTCCACCCAGTAAAAAAGTGAACGTATTGTCTAAACTGGAGCATAAATAGTGGATTATAGCTGCAGCTGAATAACTCAGATGCATCTTTATCCCCTGCCTGGACTTGTAATGTTAAAGTGTTTTTCTGCTCTCTCTTCAAATAAAACTCCCATGTACCTTGTAAGCTGCTCCAACCAATATGAATCTGGCACATCCCTCCAGTAACAATTACAGTGTTGGGGATAGTTTGTTTGGCCAGCGCAGTGTCCCTCCTGCCTCATTCCCAGGCCAATCCTTTATGATTAAGCAGATAAGTGCTGGTACTGGATGATAAAACAAACAACAAATGTCCACATTCCTCTCATAGCTCCTTTGATGTGTGTGTGTGCCTCTCTGGGGCTCTTACCTCTCCGAGCCCCCTTTGCTATAATCAAACTGCAGAGTCATAAACAGCGAGGGATGGGGACTATAAAAATGATCGGGAGGCTCTATCAGCTGGGGGACAGAGGTTCACACCTCGGAGCGGGTCAGTCTCAGAGCGCGTGGGGGTTTGCCTGGTAGGGGGTCTGTCCATGGCTCTGTTTGATGAGACAGAAAGCAGAAGGGGAGATCAGGGTGAAGCAAGGTTGTGTGGTAATACTGTAGGATGTTACCAGAAACTTTCTGATTGACTTTTCAGGAGGATATTCAGCTTATTCAGCAGGTAGAGCAAAAACGTTTTGACTTTGGAACAAACTTGTGAATTTGCCTGAACAGCTGCTCACAGATAGATCTTTAACTGGGACATTTTGCATGGACATCCCTGCATTATTGAGGTGAAAAATCTTCATTTTGTACTATTGATCCATTTTAAACAGCTTACAGTGTAATATTCATGATGTTCAGAGCAAATTAGTGGATTTTATGTGAAGTATTTAACCAAAAATGGCAATATATTTGTGTCTTATTAAGCACTAAAATCCCAATAAATAACATAACCAACTGAAAATATTGTGTTTGAATGGTTGGTTCTTTACCATGTTTCTGCTGCCACAATGCAATTTTCCACTCTTTAAAGAAAGAGTTTTCTTTCTCCTTTCGTTCTCCTTTTGTAAAAACAAAACAGTATGAATAATATAAACCAAATATTAAGTGCATGTATGTACAGTGGATGAAGATTTCCAATTTAAGGCAATATCTTTTATAGAAAAACGATTTTTAATTGCTAATCAACTCTTTGTCACTCCCTTTGTGTTAAAGTACTTTCACTACAAATCACTGCAATTGGAAACCAATCATGTCCAATAGATAATAACATGGGTGAACTGTGAAGACCATGAATCAATAGCCGACGGACTGGTGTCTCACTCTTCACTAGCACGAGGTCAGAGGTCATACTCTTGACCCCTCACCGACCCTTGACTCCGAACTGCACTGGGAGGAAATAACACTTTCCATCGTCCGAAACGTTCCCGGATTGACTGATTGCTCTTATCATTTGACGGATCTGGTCCAATTCTCTTTTCTCTGTCTTTGCTCCCCCACACTCCCTTGTCCCTCCCCAGCGCTCATAATACCACTTTTTATCACCTCTTGCTGAAACAGAGACCCAGCGCCATCCGTCATTACAGCACGCCACTGACAGCTCCTCACACATGCATGGATTTTTACATTTGACTCAATCCAGGGGCTTACTTTACTGTAACCGATTCAATATTCCTCAAATGAGCCGACCGATCTATATACACGCCACAGTGGATGGGATGATCTATAGCTCAGCCTTAATAGATTTCCCAGGCCTCAGAGACTGGCTAGTTTAGGGGACAGGGCATAATTTGTGCAATAAAAACATAATTATTCATTTGACTTGCTTGATAATTTATGTTCTTAGATGTGTGTGTGAATTGTGTGTGTCTGCATGCTGTGAGAGCGCAGGATTGGGCGGCACCATCTACTCATGAATCCATTAATAAGTCTGTGCGTTCTTAAATACTTAATTACTACCTTGTTTCAAACAAACCTATCAGACAATCTTTTGTAAATGTAGGTCTGAATCTGTTTTGTTTATATGCACACAAATATATGTGCAGTTTTTCATGTAGTTTAGAATTATAGGGAAATATCCAATTCAGCTAAACGTTAACCTAACCAACGTTAAGGCTAAGCATGCAGGCAAAAAAAAATTCTAATTTGAGGTATTTGTAAGTTTACATTCTTATTAAACAGCATTTTGATCAAGTAAAGTCTGTAGTTAGTTAAGAGTGAAAGAGAAATGTCCGATTAAGCTAACACTGACCTGTGACCTGTGTTGGTCATTTAAACAAAGAGCGTATATTGCTAAGAAGTGAAAGTCAATTATACGTTCCATTGCAATGCCAGCGCCCAGCAGCAGACCTCCGCCTCCGCCATTTTGGACTGTAATCCAGTCAACTACCATAATGACGCCAGTTAAACGTCCGCCTACAAAGTGCCGTAACAAAAATAAAACTAAATTATTTCTATTCTATTGTCATATATTTAATGTTTTTACTGAAATGGCCTATGTTGAACAATAAAAAATATTATAAATATGACTACTATTATAACTATTTACTTATTTATTTATGAAACTATTTTTCCCGGCAGTTTCCCAGAGGAGCATAAAAAGAGCGATGGACATAAATGGAAGTTAGAAAAATCCAGCACACAGATTTTGAGATCAATCTCAGTCTTTTTCACCTCCAAAATCAATGAACAAAAGACCACAGACCATGGATGTAAAAGAGGTTGTGTCCTGTAATTTTGCCCTGCGTGTTAGTAAATAGCCTACAATGACATTAAATTCTCTTTATGTCATGCTACTAGCGCTACTAGCTACTGGCCGATAGCTGGTTGTTTTGCGGAACAGAGACGTTAATACATCCACCACGGTACAGGCTTACAGCATACAGCCCATGGGTGTATTACAAGATATTAAAAGTGACGAATTACAGCCAATATATCCATTATTACAGCTAGCATGAAGAACCGGATATGTCATTTAATTGTGCATGGCGGTGTAGTCCTGTGGGTCTGATGCACGTTCATTATGCCGAGGAAAATAACTCTGGATTCGGCTATTACTAAATTTGACAACTTTTAGGACATAATGATTTAACGGGCTATTTAAGTGTTCGTACTGGGAAGTTTATTTACCTAAGATGTCTCTTTATACATCCATGGCAATTGCCGTTTTCAGTCCAAAATGGCGGCAGCGCTACCGCAGCGCCATCTAGCGGCTATTGTCAAAAAAGCACCAGAATTTCGGCTCTCTGCTTCTATACTCTTTGCTTAGTTTAAAGTGAAAGAAGTGTCTGATTAAACTAACACTGACCTGACCTATATTATTTGGTAATTTAAGCTAACGTCATTTAAGCTAACGTTGGCATAACATTTTCTACTTCGAGGTAGTGATAGGGAAATATCCAAGTAAGCTAACGTTACCCTAACCAACGTTTAGGCCAATGCTGGCAAAACATTTTCTACTTTGAGGTATTTGTAAGTTTACATCATTATTAACCAGCATTTTGATGAAGTGTCAGATCAGTTATGTCGACCATATCAGGCTACCTCTTTCAGTCGTCAGTCTAAATGGGTAGCAAGCTAACGTTAGTTTTGTCCGTTGGTTCAGTTTCACGGTACCTGACAATAACAACTAATCTGGTGCAACCCTATTTAAATTTACTGATATAAAGTAAATGTAAATATCCACTTAGAACATTATTACTAGGCTAATTTATGAACAGCTGGTGCGACCACCTCCAGGACTAGATGCCGTTTAAACAAACTGAGAACAAACTGAGAGATATTACAGTAGCCTACACAACACAAACAACTTCAGTGTTACCTTATCTTTAAATAAAAGTAATCTATATTTCCTGCAACAGTGTGAATAAAACGTTCATGATGTTGCTTTCATATTATAAATAAATTACAGCAGAACAGTGGTGTGTGTTTGTGCACAAATCTCTGCACTCTTGTGTCTGACAAAGTGAGTGTGTTTGTGCCATCGGAGAGGCGGTGGCGGTGGCGGTAGAGAAAAGGGGAAATATTGTTTGTTTTTATTTTGTTTATATCTCCCTGCTTTTTATGGCCGACGCTGAAGCTTTGCGAGCGCCAGAGAGGGTAAAAGAGAGGGAGAGAAAGAGAGTATTCTCAATTTCCTTCTAAAAAGAAAATTCATTTGCAGTTGCTAATGTAATGTCACCGTTGTGTTTACTGAGCGTGGATGATGTATAGGGGATGTTGCATTGAGTGAGACTGCTTAATGATGCATAGAATTAAGTCTGTGGCTTTCAGCTGAGCTCCCCTCTCTCTCTCATACTCTCCCTCCCCTTCTCTCTCTCACTCCCCATTCCCTTCCTCTTTCCTTCCCTCCCTTTTACCTCTCTCTTCGTTTAATCCCCACCCTCCTCCTCCTCCTCCTCACCACCACCACCACCAACCTCTCTCTTTCCCTCTCAGATGCAGGCTGTCTTGGACTGTTGGCCACACGTTGCTCTGTGCTCTGTTGCCTAACTCCATCAATCACTGCGAAGGGGAGAGACGAGAGAGTGTGTGTGGAGGTGGGGGGTGCGATAAAAAAGAATAGAAATAAGATATGGTTGGGAAAAAAATGAGCGGGATGAAAACACACATTGGGTATAGACATCGTACAGTTTTAAAAACCTGGAGGGAAGAGAGCAAACGAGTGGGAAGAACACCTCTTCCATTTAATGATCCGCTGTGCACGATGGCAGTCCAAATAATTGCCTGAATACTGTGTGAATATATGGATGCAATTGTGTTATCACTGGCTCTAACTATGATTGTAAGTGTGCTGGGACCGGGGACGGTGATGATAATGATGATGATTATGATGATGTGATTTTAGTGCTTATGCTAACGGTTATTACCTGAGCGAGATGACTACCTGAGTGGGATTAGAGCTGAGTGGGAGGATTGAGTTGCAAGAGAAAAGGATAAAGATGATTTTTTATGGTTACTAGGGAAATATATTCCTTAATTCACGCGTCAGGAAGTGATGTGACTGAAATACACCTGTTTGTTTTTGTTCCCCTGATATCTATGACTGCTTAAAATGACTGATTTGCCTGCTTTAAGAAATTCTTGGCAATAGGTTTGTTTGATTCTGTGTTCACTCTTCTGTTTAATAAGCGTTAGTAACCAAACAGCCTGTTGTGAAGATCCCGCAGAGTTGTATAATAACTGACATCTCTGACAGTTAAAGCTTCAAGCAGAACGTTTTTGGCATCATTGGGCAAAAATTCTATATTAACCTTTCAGCATATTGTAATTCAAGTGTTCTGAGAGACTTCTGCACCTCCTCGTGGTGCTGTTTTCAGGCTTTATAAAATCTAGCCCGTGACGGGAGACTTTGACCAATCACAGGTCATTTCAGAAAGAGAGAATGTTCCTATTGGTTGTGCTCTGGCTGGTGGGCGGTGCTTGGTATTTCCTCAACTGTTCTCAACATGGCTGCCGGGTCACAAACTTTCTAATTTTACAGCTAAACAGTACACTACAAGATGATTCTGAAAACATTTGAGGAGAGAAATAGGCATTACAGTAAGAGAATATTGATTCATATTTGATCAGCGCTGCCTAGGTTGACCGTTTGATCGGAGTTTGAGAGTGATTGACAGCTGCTCAGAGATGGCAAGGCTCCAGCTCGGCTCTGACTGTTTGTTTTCCTCCGGTCTGTGAAATCTCGTAGATGCCGTTAGGAGTACCGGAGGACACAGAGGCACATGACCTTTTTCAGATTACCTGTGTCATGCACTACTGTCAGGATATAGTGACCGTTTTATAGAAATAACTTTTTTTTAATCATATTTGCTCCATGCTCATATTTGCTCCATGGTCCATGCTGCTTTAAGTATCATTGGGAGTATTTTAACACAGTCCAAATATAGATTTGTAGAAAACAGGGCCAATAGTTGTCCTGTCACATAAAAACAGAAGCACTGAGTGGTTCATGGATTTTCAAGGCCATAATTTAACATAACAGACAAGATGATGGAGTTTGAGTTTATTTTTGTAATGATAATATTTGTGTGTAGAGTTCAACCAATCAAAGGGTAACTGAATTCATTTTACAAACTTACTGCAAACTGAACGCTTGATAATATGGAGAGCTTCTTCAGTATAAGGAGTAAATTGTATTGCTATAATGATATAGCATTAAGTAACTGAGTTATTCTCACACATTTTCTTTATATCTTTAATCACTATTGCTAACTAAGTGTGGGAGATTTAAAATGTCTGATTAAAAACAAATAAAACTATGATTTATTGTGTCATAATTAAATGGAAATGTTTATTTATGGAGCATAAATAAATGCATTTGAAAAAATGTGTTTGCTTAATATATGCTGACCACTGTGTGGACACTCCTGTTTGTGTTAGCTGCCTCCTCTTAGTCGATTATTTGGCTAATCGCTAATCGTCTTAGTCGACTAAGATTTCTTTAGTTGTTTTTTATGCTCTTTTCATGCTGAATGAATCATTTCCAAGAAACTTATGAGCACATCTCTGGTAAACACAAGATTTAAAGTGGTGCTTTTTTGTGATTCTTTGTGGAGAAATTCAGTTTTACAGATCTGTTGATTAAATCAACTAGTCGACATAATTGTATGAGTGTTAGTAGACTAAGAAATTCTTTGGTCGAGGACAGCCCCAGTCTGTATACTTTTAATGTACTTTTAATCTTTGGCTGTTTTTCATGGTCTCAGCTCTTTAGTTCCACTTATAGGATCTTAGTGTTACATTATATACTGATATTTTAGACTCCAACGTTGTGGCAACACTTTGGGGAAGTGATGGGGACATTTTTTTTTCCAGTTTGGTGTGGAGGAACTTGACTGAACCTGAACCTTATCCAACACCTCTGTGATGAATTTGAGTGCTCTTGTGGCTCAATGGGAGAAGGCCGTCATAGCATGCCCATAGTTTTGGAGTGAGACGTCCAACAAACACAAATGGATGTAACATTCAGGTGTCCACATTTTGATATGGCCAATTGAGACCGCATAGGGGAATCAGACTTGTCCGCCCAGAGACGGCCTGTTACAAAACATACAAAACCTATTTCATCTATCTGACAGTGTTTTGTTTGCGTGTTGATTTTACAGTTTCGCTCTCTCTCTCTCTCTCTCTCTCTCTCTCTCACTCACTCACTCCATTGCTCCGTTGTGATCCAGCTGTCCACCCCATTCATCATCCCGCCACTCTCCCCCGCACAGAATTATTATTTCTTTGATGTGTTACTAGTTGAAAACAAATCCATTTTTCTGGCCATCAATTTATCATTTGGAATGGGGAGTCACACTTGAGTTGTAGGGGCAACCCCATTTTCCCAATTCCAACTTGCACTGTGTGTGCGTCTTTGGGTGTCTGTATGTGTGTGTGCGTGTGTGTGTACGCGCCTGTGTTTGTGTAGGATTGTTTTTTCTGTGCATACATAAATGCTTGTATCATGTTTAGATCAGTACAGACGCAGGATGAGAGAAATCAGAGGTAAATGGAAGTGATGGGAGGAAGTAGAGGGAGGAGTAGTTTGGGAAAGTGAGTGAGAGGAAGGTGTGTGTGTGTGTGTGTGTGAGAGAGAGAGAGAGAGAGAGAGAGAGAGGGCTTCCCTCTTCCTCCAGTCACCCTCCTTCACCTAACGTCTGTGATAATTTATCACTCCTCCTAGCTTGGCTGACAAACTATTTGCAGGAAAATGAGTTTTTCCGCCACGGATTTGTCCTCTGGGAATAGAAAGGGGAGCTGCTGTGTTTTTATTCCATCACACACACTAACACACACACACAAACACACATACAGCTATATGGTTGTTCACGTGCACGCACACACACACACAGATTGAGGTCTCCAGTATTTATTGGGGGGAGGGGGGGAGGAGGTGGTTAAGATAAATGAGGTAAATTAATAGAGTCACTGAGGGAAAAGATCTGCTTCCGCACCAGCAGATCTGCAACTGACACACAAGAGATGAGCACACACACTTCCTCCCTCCTTCCTCCCCTCATTCACTCCCTCTCTTCCTCCCTCCTTCACCTGCCAGGCCCTCTCTACCTCCCTCCCTCTCTCTCTCACTTTGCTCCCCAGTCCTCCTGATCCCTCGTTTGCCCTCCCACAGATGACAAATGTAACACTCAGACAAACAGCGATCAGGGCCATACAGCATAATGTCAGCTTAGATCAACACTGGGGACAAAAGCAAATATCACAGCAGCAACACTGCATTACAAGCACAGCGCTGCCTCTCTGTGTGTGTTTGTGTGTGTGTTAATGTGTGTGTGCCGGTATTACGGCGGCTGACCCGGGTCACTGGATTCCAATCTCACTTTCAACCTCATCAACCAAGCTATTGACAATGTGCTTGACGGAGAATTACACGACAGTAAAGGCCTAATTACATTGCTATTACCCAGGGCTGTCCATAATCGTCAAACACGGCGCATCAGTGGGACATCACAGCAGTAAATCTGCAGGCGCTCTCTCTCTGTCTCTCTTAATGCCTGTTACCAATGCAGTGTTAACATTTCTCTCCACTTTATCGTCTGTTGACAGCAGAGACAGGCAAATATACTGAAGTCAGTCACACTTGCATTATATCAGTGTAATAATAGAAAATTGAAATATGTGATAGGTTGCAGGGGAAGCTGCATGCCTAACTACTCTCGTCTATTCTTACACACCTCCCTATGTGTGGCTCGACAGTAAAAAGTGTCTGTCAAGACAAGATAGACAACTAATGTATGGGTCATAGGCTTTGCTTATTTTTTGCTTATCAGATGTTTCCATGTGAAATTTGAAGGTATATTAATCAAACCCTGCAACTGACTTTATCTGGGTGACAATACACAATCATGATCTTTGCTTTACAAAAAGCAAATGTGCTCTTTATGTTTGAGGCGATATCTGGGTGAAGAGGTTCCAGCTTTAGATGTCACTAGCCAAAAGTAATCTGGATACGGCAACATTTGTGTGTGTGTGTGTGTTACAGGGTCACTCTCCAATGGGTGTAAGAAAATATCGATAGACTTGAGTATCGCGATATTATGTTTTATGATACTGTATTGATTCTAGAAAACACTACTGGTTATTAATTAACAGTTTACATACAAAGATTTATGGCGTATAGTGGCTCAGATTCCACAAAAAGTAGTGCTATGATGTTTGATTTTTACAGGGACTGTGATAAATGCAAATTAAGATTTTACTGTTCTGATTGCATGAAAAAAGTCAATGTTTTTGAAGATTTTATGCATATGGCAGTGCGTTCATACTGTGACAGTTTTCCTAAAAATTAGAGTAAAAAAATGATATATATCGCCTTGTTTACATGGCATGGGAGTTGAGGCTGATGGGTCATTCGTTTTGCAGGTATTTGGTCATAAACAAAAGTATTGGACACATTACAATCTTGACCTGATGATGGCGCTACATTAGAAAGCAAAGTTCTTACAGTTCATCCTGAGGGGGACGGGAATGTCGGTACCAAATTTCATGGCAATCCCTTCACATCCAGTTTGCACGGAAAGGCGTGTGAATGACACGACAATGCGCAAGGCATTTAGCGAGCAATAAGAACGCCTTTCTTGCTTTTGCCGTGTCATTTGTACACCATGTGCCACGCTCAGAGCAAGTGATGTCGAATAAAAAGCGAGAAAGACCGCTTACGGCGGGCGGGAGAGGGGTGGATGGGTCTAAGAAACACGCGACTGTTCAAGACCGGTGTTTTGTTTTGTAAGTTACGTTAGTGACGTTTGTGACGTGTTTTCCATAATTATGTTACATTGTTTCAATACTTATTTTACTTAGTTGGCATACTTATTTAAAGCCCAACCATAACATTTTTCATAAACCTAACTAAGTTGTTTTGTTGCCTCAACCTAACTGCGGGCGTTACCGTGGTTTTTGTTGCGTGGCAAATTACATGCAAAAAGCCTAAAATGCATCCTCATGACACGCAGAATGTCCTTGTAATGTTGTGCTATTTGTACAACTTCCTGTGAGACATTGTTGCCATCAATAGTTATTGTCAACCTCATGGCGGCGCTAGAGGAAAAGTCATGTGATCACCAAAGTCAGCCGTCTGGTACCATGAATATCTGTACAACATTTCACGGCAATTCATTCAATAGTTGTTGAGATCTGGACAAATGAGTTGGAGCAACCGACTGATCAACGTATCCTACAACCGTTCATATGCTTTCTTAAGAAAGGTTATTGATAATTTTTCGTGCGCTTTCCTACGAATGTCCAGCAACACTTCTCAATTTCCGCTCCAGTCTTTTCAAAATAAAAGTACTTAGTTTAGGTTTAGGAAAATATCGACTTGGATAGGTTTAGGCAACAAAACTACATAGTTAGGTTACGTGACAAATAAATCAACGTTGACTTCTGGTTTCACACTGTCTACATGTTGAAGTGTCCTTGAGCGAGACACTTAACCCCAAGTTACTCCCCGTGCACTTTACAGCAGCTCGCTGATCCTTAGGATGGGTTAATGCAGAGGTTAAATTTCATGCCCTCCTCCCTACGCAGCGTTTGGCGCTCTTTACACTTCCTGGTTCACAATTATGTTGATTACACATTAATTGATTTTGTGGGATATATACAAATTACAGTGCATTACTTTTTCGTAGGGATACAAACGTTGTGTGAGAACAGCCTGGACTGATCGGTAAACAGCTATTTCTAGCATCACTGGATCTACTTCTACTGAAGAAAATTTGGTTGAATTCACCATTTAAGTTCAATCAGTTACAAATCTCGAGCGTTTCTCAATATGCATAACAAAATCTTGCTCTGGTGTAATGTGGCCCTAACGTGTCTTCTTCTGGGTCTCTTTAGCAAGTTAATTAGAAGCTGAGAAAGTAACAAGACACTAATCCAGAAGATGACACAATGTGTTTCGGTTTCCTCGCTGACGTTCACTCAGCCCGCTAACAGAATTAAATATTTTCTGCATTACAGCTACATACTGCCGTCTGGATAAAGAGGCTATTTCACTCTCTGTTTGATTAACTCTATGGTCTCCACTTGTAAAGAGGAGAACCTGAGGACTTTCATCTCCACAACCTCTCAAAACATCATATATGTGATGCTCGTCTCCGTGGAGACCGACTCTGACTGACAAGCATGAAGACAAGGTCCACTCCGATGGACCCGCTCTGATCATCAAAGTCTACTGCAATCACTAGTGTGTGTCGATGGGGGTGCATATGTGTGTGTGTGTGTGTGTGTGTGTGTGTGTGTGTGTGTGTGTGTGTGTGATCACTCACATTGACTTTATCCATATAAATCATTAAGGTGGTACATTCCTCCACTTTTACACTATTTTAGGAGAAGTTATACGTATAGGGAGAGAATCAGTAACAGACCAACAGCAACATAGAGCAGATTAAAAACTTGACTGAAGAGTTCACATCTGACCACCAGTCACACATTGTATGTGGGCCAAACACAACTAAACACAGCTCACAGGCCGAGCCCCTCTGTTGCTAATGGCCATTACAGCCTGTATGCCATTGTAGGCCTCACAATAGCAATCACGCTGGGATTTTGTGTGGAGCTTGCTGGCAACAGTTATTAGCACCCCCAAAAAAAAAAACTTAAAGGGGGAGCAGTCAAGAGAAGAACAAGAAGATCTGGGGTCCTGCTCGGTGGGGGGAACGTCAGCAGGAGGGACGGGGTGTGGGGGTCAGAGGGCAACACCAAAGCGGAAATGGGAGGCGCAGGGAACAATGGACGGGGCTGGACTAAGACAGACAAAGCTGGAGGGAGGGTGGACACTAGTGCACAAAACACAGGAAGATGAGGAGAAAAAGATGAGGGGACCGAATGGAGGGGAGCCAAAACAGATGGTAAAGGCTGGTCGCGGAGAAAGAGGGCGGCGCTGAGGGGATGAAGGGGGGAAAAGCTGAAAAGCTACCGGCAACACATGCATCATGACAGAAACACCCTAACATGACGGAACCATATGGTAACAAATAGACAACATATAGACCACCATATATGTAAACAAAACTCCTCATATCTGTACTATTCACTCACTCTTAAGGGTGATGTGTTGTGTTCCAGCTCTCACTTAAGGTCCTCAAAAAGCCCTTAACAGAATGTATATTTTATTTAACCCACAAATAAAGCATGCTCCTTTATATATTGCAAAAACATGCAATTATTCTAGTCCAAATGAACCAAGAACAAGGCAGGAAATATCTGTCTCAGCACTTGGTGAGCTTGAAAATCATGAAAGTAACACCCTAACATGACGGAACCCCATATGGTAACAAATAGGCAACATATAGACCACCATATATGTAAACAAAACTCCTCATATCTGTACTATTATATACTTCACTCCCTCTTAAGGGTGATGTGTTGTGTCCCAGCTCGCACTTAAGGTCCTCAAAAAGCCCTTAACAGAATGTATATTTTATTTAATCCAAAAATAAAGCATGCTCCTTTATATATTGCAAAACACATGCAATTATTCTCCGTGTGAGGGTCCAAATGAACCAAGAACAAGGCAGGAAATATCTGTTTCAGCACTTGGTGAGCTTGAAAATCGTCGCCCCTAATGGGATCATCAATAGTGAGGTGTTTCTGCAGCTATTATGACCTAATTATCTGGCTCATCTCGACTCGCTGACCACAAAGAAGAAGACGTGCGCTCGCTCGGCCACATTTATAAAAGTTGTCATTAAGTGGGTGCTGCTTTTTTCCCCGAGACGCATTCATCTTTATGCAGGGAGCGCGCACAGAGGAGCAGGAGGCGATGGATGCATCAGAGCGGGAGCGCGCATTGCGAGTGTTTGAGTGAGGGATGAAAGAGGAGAGAGAAGATGCGCTATATGGTGAACATAGATGGACAAATGTGACTTTTATAAAAAAATTCTTGAAGGGCTTTTATGTGTGGATCAGTTACTGTTGGCTTCATATATTATCTTCAACAGGTCTCACTTATTAATATATTAATATTCCTCCAATTTGTGTCTTTGGTATCCCTTTAGTTGCTTTTAATGGCACCATAATCCTTACTTTTCCTGTTATTATTCTACTGTTTGGATGGTGTTTTAATATAACCTGTACAGTTACCATAATATCCATGTCTTAAAACATATTAGACGTGCAATTGAAAGAAGTCAAAATACATATTCAATATATGGGACCAGAAACCACTGGATTTTTTTTAATCAAAATGTAATCGTTTCCAGTTAATTTTGTGCCTTATGATATAAGATAAGATAAGATAAGATAAGATAAGATAAGATAAGATAAGATGAGATGAATCTTTATTAATCCCCGGAGGGAAATTCAGGTGTCAAAGCAGCAACATCAGCAAACAGAGTGAAACACAGGAGAGGTAAAGGTATACAAATATTTAAAAAAAACAATAATAGAGATATAAAAGACACAGAGTGAATGGGTGAACATAGTGTGTACAGTCCATCAATAAAAATAAATGTAGTATGTACAATAAATAAATGTAATATGTACATATGTGCAGTCTATAAAGTAGTATATAGGATGTATAGTGTAAAGTAAAGTGTAAAGTGCGCCAGTGGTTAGAGTCCAACATGGTTGCAGATAGTGCATGTTTAAAGGTAGATAGTGCATGTATATAACATATAACATCTAGGTAGTTCCCTTTTTTAGAGTCGAGTTGAAACCTTCCCCCAAACAGTAGAAATAGTGATGCATGTGTCCTTATCTCTGCAGTCGGAAGTGTTCGCTGTGACCTTTCAGCTTCACCTCTTGTTGCCACCTGTCGCCGCAGGTTACGATGCGTCTTTTTCTTTTGCGGACACACAAACTTTGCTCGGGGAAGTAAATCCGGAGAAACACCCGGAGACAAGAAACACCCGGAGACAAGAAGGAAAAAAGGAAGAAACATTGTGTATTTCCTCACCAAGTATACTCATCATGTTCCTGTAACATCCAGGAGGAACACACCGAGGACGCAGATTCTCCTAAAATGACAATTTGTTCCACTGAGTCCAAACAGTTTGATAGAAAATCAGCAGCATATATACTCGAGAGGAAAATGATGCAGATTTGAGTCAATAAGTGTGTTAAAGGTTTGGCAAAGCATCTTTTATGAAAATAATTTAATATATAGTGGGATATTGTAAATTTGAAGTGATGCAGAATAACTTGCACCTCATGTCTAACGAGTTTGTGGGATATTATTATAGCTCAATCTGCATCATACTTAAACATATTAAATATAATGTGCCTGCCTGTGTGCATGCAAAAGTTTTTTTTTGCAAAGCATTGCTGTACCTTTTTTTTTTTAAGTATTCCTAATTTCTTTCCCAAGTGGCACCGTGTCAACATTATTGAGCACATCTCTCAGCAGTAGGCCATAAAGACATGTAGGCCTACATACAAAAAATACAGTTTATTATTATTATCTGTTTATTCAGATAAATAGCGTCATGGGCAAGTTTATATTTACAGTAGAATTGCATGATTTGTTTTATTAAACTATCCATTGTCTTCGATTTTTTTTAAATCAGGAAATGGTAGGCAATATGTTTACACATTTGTTTCGTTGGAAAAAAAAAGATTTTTATTACAATAATAGCAATAATTGTAACGAAAATGTATTTCTTTGTGTGTGCCTTCTTGGATTTCTGCAGTCCAAACTACATTATGATCACCAACTCTTTATTCCTCTCTTCCACTGTAGATGTCAGCAGCGAATTGGTGGCATATGAAGAATGTTGTTTCTCAATAAATACCCTAAATAAACCTAAATGATATCTGACAGCATGAAAAACGGCTTGATGTGAAAACACGAAGATGCTTCAGTGGTCTTTTCTAGATCTCGGCCTGATTTTGGGCGTGTGCGTCCTGCTGCCCCTTGGCGACTGGAGCCATACAATTACGCACTATTTTAATTCACAGTATCATCATGATGTAGATACCAATCTGAGAGTTTTAATCCCTTGTTAAACTCTCTTTAACCTCTCTTTCTTCTTCTCCCCTCCGGGCTCTTGTCGTTTCTCTCTATACAGCTAGAGGACTGTCTCTGTTTCCATCTCAGGTTATGATTCCCTTTAGTCTCCTTTAGTCTCCTGACGAGGTTATTTAGTTAAAAACAGTCGCTCCATTGTCCTGCAGAGCCACTGAGCTTTTTGAAAGACAACTTCAATCACAAGCTGACGAGATAAGGACTGAAGTTGCAGTTTGGTTCCCTTTTCTTGATGTGAAACTGAATAAATGAAACTATGATTTCATTCTCGTTATTCCAAGAGAAATAATTTACTTTCTCTTATTCAAATTCCCCTAGAATAACTCTCCATATGGCTGAATAAACGTGCAGACGACGCGGTGCCATGGATGTCTGTCATTAGAGGTGTTGTGTTTGTTTTACAGGCTCGTGAGAAACAACATTAACAGCGTTTTAACTCGGTGGGATCCTGACACCCTGGTGTGACATCACGCGTGGATATACGAGCCCTGTTTCACTGTTTCACTGTTTCGCGCGCAGGGTGCAAGAAAGTCAAATCAACTCACTTCCCTGAAGAGTCAACTCGTTTTCATGCATGCAAAGAAGGTTAGCAGCACAAAGATCTTCTCTGCATGCTCTAAACGAGTTGGTTTTTATTTGATTCTACTCATTTTATGTGGCCAAGATATTCAGAGAGGCTCACCCTCTATTATGATGCTTTGATCTCATTTCATTTTCAAGATGGATTTCAAGATTTCAAGATTTCAAAAAAGAATTTCAAATTAATCTCAATAAGAATATAATTTATCCCAAAATTGTCAAAAAAGGATGCCTGACTTGAGATTGGTTTGTGTCATGATTTCAGATGTTTTAACTAATTTGAGCCTTACAGGATAACACATGAAATTATATTTTTAAGGGAAAGTCCTCCTTTAATGAAAAGCCTGATTCCCTTCCTGAGCTTGGAAATATTTCAAGAATCAGAATAATGTTTTATAGAATTGACTGAAGGTCAATGGTTTGGATCAAAATCTGAATTTACACCTTTCTACTTCCATTTTCTTCTACTTCTACTGTTCTATAACACATGAAATAAAGAGATTTATGAGGGAAATTCCTCCTTTCATGAAAAGCCTGATTCACTGTCTGAGCTTGCAAGGCGACAAGAATCACATTAATGTCTTATAGAATTGACTGAAGGTCAATGATTTGGACCAAAATCTGCTTTAATACCTGTCTATACTTCCCCTTTCTTCTACTTCTACTCTTCTATAACACATCAAATAAAGAGATCTATAAAAGAAATCCCTCCTTTAATGAAAAGCCTGATTCACTGCCTGAGCTTGGAAAAAAATGGACACAAGAATCATACTAAAGTTTTATAGAACTGAGTGAAGGTGAATGGTTTGGACTAAAATCTGCTTTTACACCTTTCTACTTTCACTTTCTTCTACTTGTACTCTTCTATAACATGTGCAATAAAGAGATTTTATAAGGGAAATTCCTCCTTCAATTAAAAGCCTGATTCATTGTCTGAGCTTGCAAGGCGACAAGATGTCTTATAGAATTGACTGAAGGTCAATGGTTTGGACCAAAATCTGCTTTTATACCTGTCTATACTACTAGTTTTATAAGGGAAATTCCTCCTTTAATGAAAATCCTGATTCACTGAGCTTGGAAACATTTGGCGACAAGAATCACATTAATGTCACATAATTGACTGAAGTGAATGGTTTGGACCAAAATTTGCTTTTACACCTTTCTTCCAGTTCCTTCTACTTCTACTCTTCTATAACACATTAGATAAAGATATTTAAAGGGGAAATTTCTCCTTTAATGAAAAGTCTGATTCGCTGCATGAGCTTGGAAACATTTGGTGACTAGAATCACATTAATGTCACATAATTGACTGAAGGTGAATGGTTTGGACTAAAATCTGCATTTACACCTATCTACTTCCACTCTCTTCTACTTCTACTCTCCTCTAACATGTGCAATTAAGAGATTTATAAGGGAAATTCCTCATTTAATGAAAAGCCAGATTCACAAACTGAGCTTTGAAAAAAAATTGGTGACAAGAATCACATTAATGTTTTATAGAATTGAGTGAAGGTGAATGGTTTGGACCAAAATCTGTTTTTACACCTTTTTACTTCCATTTTCTTCTACTTCTACTCTTCTATAACACATTAAATAAAGAGATTTAAAGGGGAAATTCATCCTTTAATGAAAAGCCTGATTCACTGCCTGAGCTTGGAAAAAAATTGGTGACAAGAATCATACTAATGTTTTATAGAATTGAGTGAAGGTGAATGGTTTGGACCAAAATCTGCTTTTACACCTTTCTACTTCCACTTTCTTCTACTTGCATCAAATAGTCCCCCAACCAGTAAAATGTTTTGCAACATATCTGGGGTCAAACTGCTGCTCAGGTGTAGTGTACCTGTAGTGACTGATTGCATGAAACCAGGCCCTGAATAGTAGAGGTGACCGGCTGCACCATATAGGCCCTGTATACTCAGTCTAATTAAAGCGGTGCTGTCGCTGGAGGTGAATGGAAAACAAGCCGTCTCCTTGACAAGTGTTTCCGTATACAGTCGCTCAGTGGGTGTAATGCCATCACAACACACGGTCAGTCATCCTGTCTTTTTTTTTTTTTTTTTTTTGCTAGAGGAGGAGTGCTCCTCTCTTTTCCATAAAAGCACACCTCCTCCTTCCTCTCCTCCTCCTCCTCCTCCTCCTCTTCCTCCAATAGCTGCAGGCCTCCGTCCTGCGCGCAGCCCCGGTTGGATAAAACCTGGCAGCTCACACACAACACAACACAACACACCAGCAGACCAGCCTCCTCCAACACAGCCGGGACACACACACACTCACCGTGTATTACACCACCAGAGAGTCCTCATCATCATCATTGTGGATAATATCAGAATATCTGCTGGGGGACGTTTTTATTTGCAGCTTCGTCGTTGAAAGGTAAGCTCTCACTGTCTATATGTGGTGGTTGTTATGTGATGATGATGTGTGACTGGCTGTATGTCGGTCCGCAGTCCTGACAACACAGCGAGGTGTAAAACGGAGCAGAGGAGGCTTCAATTACCCTAAAAAACACTCCGCAAGACGCACAAGACGCACAAGACGCACAAGACGCACCGTAATGTCGCTCTGCTTTGGGGGTAGAATAATGAAGCATCATAATAAAGAGTTTATTGTAGTGATGGTGGAAAACCTGGTGTGTGTGACCCAGGTGCAGTTAAGCGGAAAGTTTTTTGAAGAGCAATAATAATCATATAAAAAGCCGTCGCTGCACAAAAAGAGCTGAACAAATTGTGGTGAATTCTCCAGGATTGAATCGCAGTTTGTGTTTTATTAGTGTTCAGCTTCATGCATGATCCTTATAATGAACCTTGGGCCCAAATTAGAGGCGTTAAACTGCAGTTTATATAATTTCTGTCTTCTGTTGCAGGCGAATTAAACTGGACTAAATTTGTCTAAAAAGACAACAACAACAAAAACAGTAAAAATGTTGTAATGTTCTTTCAGAGAAACTGTTAATCAGTTGATTAATACAAAGCAATTTTTAATAATTCACAGAAACTGTCAAATAGAAAACACAAAAAAAGAGAACTAGACAAATGTTAAAATGCAAAACGTCACTTTAAAGGAACTAAAATGTCTACAAATCCTGCAGGAAGTTAAAATGTTCATGCAAAATTACAAGCTAAGGAAAATGTATCCTCATTATTAACAAAAACAATTAATAATAATAAGTAACAATTGTTATATACTAGTATTAACATTTTAAAGGTTACTGTATTCACCAAGAGCCACGCAGTTACACTTAAAAATCATTGAAATGTAAATTCGTTAATTACAATCTTTCCTTGTTTTTTATGTCCCAAAAACCAACTGATTCCATCAATAAGGGATATATTAATTACTGAGATTTATATTGTTTATTATAACAATTAATAATTATATGATTTTGCTATTTTTATTTCAGACAATCAAGAAGTAAAATTTATGACATACCCCACATTTTAAATAATGTGTAATATTTAAATATGATTCTAACCAGCTGCTTTTATTTTTTTGTATTTTTCCAATGTAATTTGGAATTATATTTAGTTTTTTGGAGATTTACTTCAACTCACAACTTGCAGACGCTCATGCTCAATTAAAAAGAAAACACATTCAACAAAAAGTTACACTACATTTTAAAATGCACTTTCAAATAGATTTTAGATTTAGATTTTATTTGTTCACGCATGTAAAAAAGGTGCAAGTTACATATATATATAATATTACATAAACAAGAACAAATGTGATGGGCTTGATTAGGGCACTCTCCAGTGCATACCTTAATCAATTATAAAAAGAGAATAAAATATTAAAAAAGATGGTAAAGAGAGAGAAAAGAAAAAAATTGAAAATAAGAAAATAATAAATTGATTAAAAAAATATTTACCAGTTAAGTTAATCCACACACAAACATCAAAAGACAAAAAGCTAATCAAACCTGGCAATACCCAGTAGGCAGTAATATAAATTTGACTCAACTTACTGATGTGGTCACTCATCATATTGGACAGATATCTAACAGTGTGTGACAGTCTGCTAATTATTTGGTTAATTTTAAAGTGTCCACCCAGCAGGACATGACAACACCTGACACGCTTAAATGGCATTAAAACACTTCCACACGGTCACATGAACTCTCTATTCTTTCACACTCGTGGCCTGTATTAATTTGTATTTCAATAGTTGTAGTTGATGTAAATGAACAGCAGTCCTATCACTAATGAAGGTGCTTATTTTATATAATATATCACATCATGTTTTGCTGTTTTTGGAGCTGGAAGTTGGAGTGAAGAGGTGAGCATCAGCTGAGCAGATGGAGTCTGTAAACATGTCTCACATATGGGCAATAACTGCTGCCAGCGAGCACGTTTACAGCACATTTAGCATCTTTTAGTTAAGAGTTGACTTCTCATAATTTGTCACATCAGCATTTCTTCTTTCTTATTTGTTTTTAATGTCATTTCTGTTCAACAAATCAGAGATGAAGCATCCACTTGTTAAGAAAAGTCCTTAAATTCATGTTCACTTGATGCATCGTAGTGATTTCAGGTTAATTTTGTTTAATAGTAATTTAGTTTGAAATAAGGTGAAATAATCAGTCATTTAAACACAGTCCTGAAGAGTGATTCTCTCTCCTCAAACTTTACTTGTTTTCTACTTACGCCAAATCTCCTCTACATCATAAAAACTCCTCCATTTTTTTGTTAAAAACCCCAAAATAATAATATTAAAACACTCTCTGGTTCTAATAATTATGGGGTGATTAATGAGAGCATCAATCCTGATTACAAAGCGGTTAATGAAGGGAAATTTTATGTATAACAGGAGCAGCCATCTGGTTTGGCCGAAGGGGAAGAAGATCTCTCATGTTTTGCAAACACTGATGATTAAATTATAGTATTTTTTACACAAATACAGATACACAGGCCTGTTCTATATAGACTTAAAGGTAGACTACAGAAAGACAAACATGTGCAGGTGATTTGAAGACAATATTCAGAGAGACACACCACCAGCTGAGTATCTGAGCTCAGAGGCATCCCACATGACAAACAGCCAGTTTGATAAACCACTGTCCTCCTGCAGCGCGTGGTCGACAGTGCGCTCAGGAGCACACTCATGCCAGACGAGGCAGGACGGGGAGTAAAAACACTTTAACTGGGACAGCGTGGAGCCGACCGTCACGTTCAGCTGGTGGAGCGAGGACCAAAAACTCAGGGAAATGTCCAACAACGGAAGAGGTAAATACACAACACAAGAAGTTGGCCTCCAGAGTTTAGCTGAACAGATTTGGCATTTCCTGACTTGTGATCATATTAATAACCCCTGAACATTCACTTTCCACTTTTATTTCCCCTTATGTAGCTGGAAGTTTGAAATAACAAATCCCCTATTTAGTATTCATAAGCAGCATACAGACCTTTAATAACACACAAATGATGTAGTTGTAAGCAGATATAGGTCTTTATGTATGTATTTGTCAACAACTATAACTATATAAGTAGAGACTCCTGTATAAACAGATAATGCATGACAATATAGTCAAAATATGTCTTCATGGGAGAAGTAATAATTGTTGACAATACTTTACATTCATTTAAACTCACCCAAAATGTCCTTAAATCTGCTGACAACTACATTTCAGTGAGTTATAAACCATTTATTAAATGTTTACTGCTTATAAATGGTAAATAAGGGGACTTGAAGTTACTATATTTGGTATCGGCTTGTTCCAGCTCTTTATTGAACCTATATGATGATTTATACACATTTACCCAACATTCAGCCTGACATCTTTAGGATCTCCACTAGAATTTAAGGTGAAGTTATGTGGGTTTGAACCTACAGCAGCAGCTCAGTCACATTCAGGCCTACAGTAGGATGCAGAGAGGTGTCTCCTTGTCTGCTCACTGTAATCCTTGAAGGAGAGAATTGATATTTTCCTCTGGTAGTTGTGCAGGATGTTGAGGAAGTTAATTGGTTGGCACTTAAAGCTGTCAAGATGTACATTTAGAACCAGTCTTCTCCTGGTCAGAGACACTTCAGCTGGGTCAATTATGGAGCAGCAGGAGGCTAACCATGGCTTCTATCTATCTATCTATCTATCTATCTTTGTTTTTTGGGTGTGCACGCCGTGTCAGTGCACAGTGCGCGCCCACGTGCGCGTGCTCGCCGCCCCCCGGGTCTGCTCGGCTTTAATATCCTGCAGGTTGATGAAGCTTGGCGGGGAGATTTTTTTCCACACTCCGCTGGCAGCGTTAATAGAGGCTCCCTCCCTCCCTTCCTCCTCTTCCTCCCTCCCTCCTCCTCCTCCTCCTCCTCATCTTCCTCCCTCCTCCTCCTCCTCTCCTCATCCGGACGCTGTTTGATGTGGAAATGAAAGCTGGGAAAAGGCTGAGAGGGAAAAAAAGAAAAAAGAAGAAGAAACGTTTCAATGGGTTAAATTAAAAGCAATGGTGTTCTTGCAAAGTCACCACCGTGCAGTCTATAGAGAGGATAGTGGAGGCTGCTGGTTGAACCTTTGTCTGCTGCTGGTTACTGGGGAAAACCAGTTGTGATGGTGGTGGAGGTTGTTGTTTAGCTTTGACACATCTGTGAGGTTTATTTAGATCAATGCACGTTGATATTTATCACAATCAAATATAATGACAGTGTCAGTTTTATTTTTTTTGCAGTTATTCACTGATCTCACAATATTTTCAGCATGTGTACAAATGCACACTAGTATCAAAAAAACATGACATTAGAAATAAGAACATTTCAGCTTCAGATGCAGTAAATTATAATTAATAATACGGATAGTCAAAAAAAAAGATAACTTGTGTTGTAAAAAGCATATTTACTTTAAATGTACATAAATAAAAAAAATAATAAGCAATGTACCATAATTTTCTTATATATTCCTCTGGAAATATCAAGTATAATGTAATAATAATAAAATACATAAATAGTAATACAGACAATTTTATATTTCATACGAAAAATGCAAACAAAAAAATACATATAAAAAGACAGAAAATAATACACAAAAAACTTATGGAGTGTGACAACTTTAAATGTATGATAGTGTCCGCAAATGAGGGGAATCACCACACAGACTGTATTCTTTACTAAATGACATGTTTCCTGATCACAGGCACCTTCACTGATGCCCACTGAGCCTCATGTTACAAATTAGTGGCAGTATAAATGAGAATTGTGAGAATAAGCCTGCAGGTATTATTATTATTTATAAAGAGGTGATTATCCTGGAAGTAAATAAATAATCATCAATTTGAGCTTTGCTGCTGGGTAAAGTTAAATAGTGGCATAATATAATAATTTAATAAGCATTTTAGTGAATATTTGATATAATCGTTCTAGACCCAAATAAAAAAGTGCCAGTGTGTTGAAAGCAGACTTCTCAAACTTCAACTCGATCCAACTTTATTGGCCAATTCACCTTAAATCTCTCCTTTATAAATACGTGTGAATAAATCAACCCTGAACTATTATTACACATTACTCACAGCCTCCCTGTTTACTCACTGCCTTCATCTTCTCCTTGTGTCCTCGACTTTTAGAATGTAAAACTTCATTACGCTCCTGACAACGCCGCCGCTGCTACAGTTATTTATTACAGTGTGAGACACAGCTAATCTCCAGCCTGTTAAAGAATGACTGATAAATGTTGCAGGTCATTGTAAAAGAGGGACAATACATACATATAATATTCAGTTTGAGAAAATGAAATTATATTCTCTTGTACTGTTTTTGATCAAATTCCTGAGGCTACAACAAGTAACACTATGATTTCCTAAGCTTTTTTCTCTTTTATGCTTATTTTTTGACAGCTACTTTTTCATTATCACTTGCAACTAAGACTGCAACTAACCATTATTTTCATTATCAATTAATCTGTCAATTATTATCTCGATTAATCGATTAGTTGTTTGGTCTATAAAATGTTAGAAAATGGTGAAAAAATGTCAATCAGTGTTTCCCAAAGCCCAAGATGACGTTCTCAAATGTCTTGTTTTGTCCACAACTCAAAGATATTCAGTTTACTGTCATAGAGGAGTAAAGAAACCAGAAAATATTCACATTTAAGAAGCTGGAATCAGAGAATTTGGACTTGTTTTTCTTAAAAAATTACTCAAACCGATTAATCAATTATCAAAATAGTTAGTGATTAATTCAAAAGTTGACATTAGCTCTACTTGCAACATTAAATTAGGTGATGAACATGCAGTTTTATATAAACAAAAACTCAGCGAATGTGTGTGTTTGTGTGATTTATCCATAGTCAATGAATGTGGAGATGATTTTGACCTTGGGGGGACAGCTTTGACGGATCTAAATCGCAGTCCTTGGTTTAGTTTCAAGGCTAAAATATTGTCTCAGGTGTCAGTAGGGTCCCCAAAAGAGTGTGTCTGTGTGTCCAGGTGTGTGTGTGTGTGCGTGACCTTGTATTGCGATGACGTTGGCATGTCTCAGATCTCAGGTTCACGACATTTATGAGTGTTCATCCCCCCTCCTCCCCCAGGTCATGGGGGTCTTAACCAACTAGGTGGAATGTTTGTTAATGGACGTCCACTCCCGGAGGTGATCCGGCAACGCATCGTGGACATGGCCCACCAGGGGGTCCGGCCCTGCGACATCTCCCGGCAGCTCAGAGTCAGCCACGGCTGCGTCAGCAAGATCCTGGGACGGTATGAGCAACTTCCTGTTATTGTTAACCGGCCTGGTCGTGCTCTTTGACCCCTGAGAGTCTGTTTACTTATCAGGAACACTTTGACTCATCTCTCCTCCAGCTACTACGAGACAGGCAGCATCAAGCCCGGCGTGATCGGCGGCTCTAAGCCCAAAGTGGCCACCCCGAAGGTGGTGGATAAGATCGCAGAGTACAAGAGGCAGAATCCCACCATGTTCGCCTGGGAAATCAGGGACAGGCTGCTGGCGGAGGGGGTGTGTGACAGCGACACGGTGCCCAGCGTGAGCTCCATTAACAGGTGACAAAGTGAATTATGAATGAAATCATGTTAGAGATATGCCACTGTGGCTCAGCGGCATGTAGTGCGTTATTGAGGTTATGAACTAAAGAGCTTCTTTCAACCCCCCTATGCTATCGTTATGGCAATGCTTACACCCACCAAACAACATTTACACAAAAATGAGACATTATTGCTCACTCAGTTTCTTCTTTTTGTTTCAGAATAATTCGAACAAAGGTCCAACAGCCGTTCAATCTGCCTCTGGATGGAAAATGCCTGAGTCCAGGACAAACCTTGAGTAAGTCTTTACCATTACCACACTGGAGGCTGTATCACCATCCATATCACCAAGCATTATCATGTGATGGTGAAGGATTAAGGTTAAAGATATAGAGTGTGCTCATTACTGTGTAGGATTAAGCTCGTGACCTTGTGTCAACAGGACCATAGTGAGATGTACAGTATCATTTCCGCTCTCCGTCTCAAATCTGTCTGTCTTTGTTTTTCTCTCTTGTTAGTCCCGAGTTCAGCGGTCACCCCTCCCGAGTCTCCACAGTCTGACTCTCTTGGCTCCACCTACTCCATCAGCGGCTTGTTGGGGATCCCCCAACCCAGCGCCGAGGGCAAGAGGAGCCATGATGACAGTAAGAATTAGGGCAAATGAAGGAGACACCACACCATTGGCATCAGTGTGAAAGATGGAAGAGTTAGTTTTCTGCTAGTTTTTGGAGCAACATACTGGAGTAATTTCCAAATACAAACAATTACAATCGGCAACTTTTATAGATTAAAGTTGCTATCGATAACATTGATAACATTCTTCCTCCCCCGTTCCATTGCATTTACTTCATAACAAGTCGTTGCCAGGCAATTACCATCAATTTCAGCCATTTATACATTTTTCCACACTAACTGAAGACCCAGAGATACCACGTGATACCAACGTCGTTTTTACTATCGGCTCACAAGACTTGTTAGAAGTGGGAACCAAACGTTAGATATCTTCCACAGAGATAAACAAAACATTCAATTTGGACCCGCCAACATTTTATAAATGATTAATTCACAATCATCATTTTTTTCAAGAAAAGCCATACTTTTATTTGACACCTTTCTAAAAGCTGTGTGGATGTTTTTGTTTTTTTGTTTTTCTAATATTCGTCAACATAAAAATGTTATCAATAAAACCTTTAATGTTTAGTTTCTGTGTATTAGCATCCGGCCTGAAGTCATTCACTCTCAAATATCATGTCTCAAAAAGCTGAAAAACATCCATTAATCCTCAAATTGCTTTATTTAATAACTTATTTGACCTTTCTTTTACCTGAAATTCATTAAGAATAAGTTTTTCTGTCACAAGGGAGAACGGGGCAAAGAAAAAGGCACCAAACAAAGAGCGATGAAGTGTTTAATAAAGATTCAGTTAAATCGAATTCAAAATACTTTGTCCGTCCCTTAAAGGGCAATTTGAGGCGTGCTCGTATTGCAAGCATAAAAAAACAACACAATTTATTCACACCCTTTCTTCTATATTGTCCTCTTATGGTTTAATGGTTGAGGGACATTTTAGCATTTTAACATTTGAATAATGAATAGTTTGAGCACAGATTTCTTTGTACTTTTTATATAATTTGCCTGAGGAATTTTAAATCCCACAAATGTGGGAGTGAAACAAAATTAGTGCACACGTAAACATCTTTTTCACACCATCTTCTTCTCAGGTGATCAGGAGAGTTGTCGGCACAGCGTGGACTCTCAGGGCAGCGGAGGTGTCCCGAGGAAACAGATGAGAGTGGATCACTTCTCCGCAGCCTCGCAACATCTGGACTGTGGGTTCGATCGTCACCACTATCCCCCGGACTCATTCGGCTCCGCCTCCAGCAGCAAGACGGAGCAGGTAAAAACAAGTCTCACGTTCAATAAACACACGTTTATAAGGAGTTAATGCCTTAAATGCAACTATACTTTGCTTATTTTCTTTCCGTTTCATTTGAAACCGTTTATTGAAAAATACAATTCTGCCTTTGCTTTTTGACTTGCACACATGCATATTTGCTGCTTCTCATGCATAAGCACACTTTACACCAATAGCTAATCCCTGTTCATCATCCGCAGACTTTGTACCCGCTGTCCCTCATCAATGGCAGTCTAGACGAGGCCAAGACCAGCCTCTCAACATCCAGCTCCGCCATTGGACGGAATCTGACGGCGCACCAGGGCTACGCCATGGTGACCGGTGAGACTCTTAATGTTAGACAATGACCTTTAACCCACAACAAACACACGCTGACTCTTTCCATCAGCATGTTGCACAACCAGCGTCCTGAAGCCGCTCACTCTTTGTTTTGTTTTTGACATTTCACTCTTAAGTTTGTCTCGTGTTCACCATTCGTTTTCATTTTCTCACCCGCCTGCACGCTGACTGTCACCACCACCACCACCACCACCACCACCTCAGAGCCCCTACAGCCCCTGCCGCTCTGTCTAAAACAGGAAATGTCCCCAGAAGTGACCAGCACGAGCCCCTCCCCAAACATGGCGGCGTCCAACATGGCGTTCGTGGAGCTGCAGGCGCTGCAGAAGCCCATTTCTGTCAGCAGCAGCTGCAGCCACTCCAACCATTTCCCCAACGCCTTCAACTCATTCTCCCATCATGCACCGGTGTACGGGCAGTTCAGCAGTCAGTCTATCATCTCAGGTAATGCAGGCATCCATCTCATTCATGTTCACACTCATTTGTGCAGTATAACTTCTCGCAGGGGGCAATTAGTGTATGTTTATTTTCATTATTGATTAAAGATAGGGTTGGTAATCTTAAGAAACTAGCAAGAGTACACTAGATTTTAAGAATTATCCAACCCAAAAACCGAGCACAGTGTTGCCAACTCTTTTCCAATGAAAGTAGCTAGCAGCACGAGCTCTAAAGTCGTTAAATCTGGCAAGAAAATCGGCAATTGGACGGGTTCTTACAGTCCTGTGACAACCTCAGCAAACGTATTTCTTTTCTTTTTTTGTCAGAGCATTTGATTTATTGATTGCTGTCGGGATGTAAAGAGATTTTCAACAAATATATACAATATATATATATATAACAAATATTACAAAATAGTTTTTGAAGAAGATTACCAACTCTAGATTTAATCTGCCGTTTATTTGATTCCAATTAATAGTTTGGTCTATAGATTGTCAGAAAATAGTGAAAAACACTGAACGGTTTGTAAAACCCTTCCTCTTCAGATGTCTTGTTTTGTTTAGAACTCCAAATCACTCAATTTACTATCATACAAGACAAAGAAAACCAGAAAATTTGGGGCATTTTTCCTTACAGAAATAACTTAAAGGCAGGGCGGGTGATTTTGAGCAAGTAGCAAGAGTATCCCACACATCCAAGTATTTTTCCTTAAAAAAAAAGAAACTTAAATGACAACGTGATCCGATGAGAGGACAGAGGGTGTCGTATCCTGAACAGATTGTAAAGCCCCCTGAGGCAAATTTGTGATATGTGATTTTGGGCTATACAAATAAAATTATCCTGTCGCTGTATATGGTGCCTTCAAATGGAGTTGTGTTTACCTTGTTAACGACAAGAGTCCATATGAACGCTGCCTCTTGTGGTATTCACGTAAGTGGAAAGTTTCTGAAAGCTCCGAGGTCACAAGTTGTGACGTGCATAAAATGTTAATACATTTTTATTTTAGTGGTGTATTTTGTTTTAACGCACGATTTAACCACTTGAATGCCAAGCATATCGTGTACACGACTTCCCACGTTGTAAACACAAGCTCACGAGTTTCATTTGAAGGCACCAAAATAGCAACTTAACCTGATGTTAAAGGTGTGTGTTTTGGTGTTTTTAGGGCGTGACATGGTGAGCTCCACCCTGCCGGGTTACCCACCTCACATCCCCTCCGCTGCCCAGTCAGGGTACTCCTCCTCGGCCATCACGGGCATGGTAGCAGGTAATGGATTTTTCTTTTAAAGCTTGTTTTTTTTACCCACAATTCAGGAGAATTAGGTGGAAAATAAAAAGCACCAAATTTGTCAGACGGGCGGGAAGAGACGGAGTAAAGAGAGAGAGAGGCTTGTAGATTAACAGGAAGACAGGCTCAGTCAATGAGTAGTCTTGCCAGGGTGGTGAACTGTGTGTGTGTGTGTGTGTGTGGGTGTGTGTGTGTGTGTGTGTGCGGGTGCACGTGGGCCCAGGGGGTATACAGGGAACAGGCTGGGGGTTCCACCCTGCTGCCCACACCCCCCACCCAGACACCTCTGACCACACATCACCATGGGAACCAGGGGGCCCAAGAGGGAGACGCAGGGTGGGCGGAGGGGGTGTAAAGTCTGGGTATGAGCGAAGAGGAGGAGGTCTTTGTGGTGTGTGTGTGTGTGTGTGTGTGTGTGTGTGTACGTGTGTACGTCAGGATGCCTGCATACGACCAGAGCGTAGTGTGTGTGTGTGTGATGTGCCTTTTTTATTTGAAGTCTGCCCTCCGAAGCGCGAAATGAGAGGGTCTGATTTATTATTTTTCTGGTGGGCTCGCTGTGAGGAAGCGTTGATACACAATTACTGAGTGAAAGGGGGGGGTTAGGACAGGAGGAGGAGGAGGAGGTGGAGGAGGTGGATGGGGGGGGGGTGTAGGGATTCATTCCAGCCAACATAATTACCAATTAGATATTAAAAAAGAAAGAAAGAGGCTAAAGCAGGAAGTGTAGGACGGAGAGGAGGAGCGATGCGAGGGGCCGAGCGCTGAGGAGAGAGGGCGTAGCTGCATGCACCACTGGGTCGAGGGATTTCACCCTCAGCCATCCACCTGCACCACAGATTAATGGTTTACAGGCTGCACTAACTGTTGGTGAATTATGAGCTAAGCCTGAGCAGACGCTGGCACACACACACACACACACACACACACACACACACAACCCAACGGCGACATCTTAGCTTTGCCTTTTAATAACGATCTTTGTTTTATCTGCTGTTTGATGAAGTTTTGTTTCCTGTCTCGCAGCAGGAACAGACTACTCGGGTCAGACCTACAGCCATTCACCCTACACCTACAGCGAAGCCTGGAGGTTCACCAACTCCAGCATACTGGGTGAGTGAGGACACACTGGGAGTACTGGTTTACAACCTCATGCCACCCTGCACACTACCTCTGAATATATTTACTATAAGATAATTATTCTGATCTCCACAATAAAAGACAAACTATATTATACCAGTGAATTCAACTCATAAAACTCACTTCTACTGACTTTGTGATTCACAAACATTCCATCATGACTAGAATTTGAATAAACGGCCGCAGGAAAGAGGAGAAACTCACCAGGAAGTGGTGTGCAAACGGCCTCCTCTTACAAAAAAATAAGTATACTTCAAGTTTATTTTACAAAATAAACTTAAGTATAGTTCAAGCATATTCCCAAGTATACTTTATGTAATAAGTATACTAATATCAATTTACTAATAGTACTACTACTTCAATACATCTTGGGCCTCTAATTGGCTTACTTTTCAGTTTATAAAAGTATACTTTTAAGTATACTTTAAATGTAAGAGTAGTAAACTTTTGAGTACACAACTAGTTTACATCCAAGTTGTATTTTGTACTGCAACTATAATATGAACGATACTACAAGTGAACTTATAGGTATACTGTTTACTAGTTATATACTTGTAGCCCACTTTTTAGATTATGAAAGTACACTTAAAAATATAATCTCAGTAAACAGTAATAGATACTACTGCAAGTATACTTGTACGTTTTATTTAAGATAACTTATAGTACTTAGCCAAATATACTTATACTTTTCAGTATAAGCCAAGTATATTTAGTATCATTTCGTTAAGTATATCTCTGATAAGTACATAACAAGCATACTTGAATACACTTGTTTTTTGTACAAGTCAGTCACATGTCATATAAAACTATTAGGTACATTACTAACAAGGATTTACTGAAGGCTTATTATTCCAATTTTTTGTTATTTTTCACTTTGGAAACCTCTTTTGCAGCATAAAACGTTGCAGGTCAACCAACAGAAAATAAAACTAAAAAGCCCAAAATAAACAAAGAAAGGAGTCATTTACCAAATTTACAATCTGCTACTCAATTTAAGTTCCCTTTACAGACTATTCCAGAAAATATGAGAGCAGTCTTTCCCATCTCACACATCACATTCACACACTGTTTCATGTACATTTATTCATTGGGCAGACCCTTTTGTCCAAAAACAACATGGTTCAATCCAAATGAGACGCCTTTAAAAATAACAACAATCAGTTGTTCTTGATTTCGGGAACACACAGCAGCAGTGGTGCAACGGTTTAACAAGGCCACGGTTCAGTTTGTAATGCGTTTTTTGGGTTTCGGTTTGGTTTGCACACACGGGAGAGGGATAACAATCATTTCTGTGTTTGAACTCCAAAATATATAAATAGATGATTGATAGTTATGAATTTTACAGTATTTCTATATAATATGAAGCCAAAACATATATAATAAGGCAAGAAAAAAGGCAGAATACTTAATGATCAAGTAGGCCTATATGTTCAGATAATTGCATCTTCTATGTCTCCGGCAACTCAGCAAATAATTAGCAGGCCTGCAACGGTTCAAGGTTCTTTATTTGTCATATGTCAATTCCAGCAAAGCAGCCATTGGCAATGAAAATCTTTGGTCTCAGGTTCCTTCAACAATGCTCTTAAAATATGTATATATAAAAGGGGAAATCACACAAGTAAAAGCAAAATGATAATCTCAGGCATTATGCAGCTAAAATAAATATCAACATAAGTAAATATAAAATAGCATAAATGTAAATTTGTAATTTAGTTGAAGACAATATTTCAGATGGAAAAACTGAATGTAAACAGTATGTAGTGTGGATATGCATGATGAAAAGTAATATATGTATACAGAAGTGTAGACAGGAATGTAGTATGTAATAATGAGAAGTACCAGGATATAATACACAGAGGTGTAGACAGGAATGTAGTATGTAATAATGAGAAGTAATACAATATAATATACACAGAGGTGTAGACAGGAATGTAGTATGTAAAAATGAGAAGTACTAGGATATAATACACAGAGGTGTACACAGGAATGTCATAGGTATTTGATAGTGGTACAACGGTTCAACAAGCTTACGTTTCGGTTTGTACCGTCATTGAATGGTTTGGTTTTGCATCCCTACACAGCAGATATGTGTCTTTTAGTCTGAGATAATGATGGTAAGATGTCACTAGCAGAGATATAGGGATACAGTTAAAAACTGGGGTTCAAAATCATACAAACAAAAATGCAAGGCAAGTTAAAAAAAGAGATGGTTTATAACCCTGTCTTTGCTCTCAGACATCAGACTGGTTTACATGAGCCTATAGAAGCTTGTTTTCCGAAGAACAATCAACCTGGTTAGAAAAGGAAAGTCCTGCATTTCTCTGTGATTATTCCTTAAGAGTCATGAGAGGGTTTAGGACTCAATTCACTCGCAGGACAAACAGTCCAAAAGCAGCTCAGACTTTCAACCATCTGCTGTAAAACCTCAGTTAAGATGGATAAAGAAAGTCTGATCCACTATCACCAACACCTCCCAGCTCTGAAGGCCTCCATCTGTGTCTCCCCCCACAGGTTCACCCTATTACTACAGCACGGCCTCCCGCACCGCTCCACCGTCTTCAGCCGCCTACGACCACCTCTAGTACCCCCCCACTGACTCCACCCGGACCAGGACTGGAGGACTCATCATCAGCTTGATTACGGACCAAGGCATGAAAGTCAAAACTGGATGTGAACTTGAGACTTTACACTTTTTTTTTTTTTTTTTTTACCACACCTACTCATGTGTTATTTATTTGTCATTACTGATACCGTTGCCCAGGGTGACTCATGCACGTTTACACATTGCTAAAACTCCTGTTTCCAGAGCCTGACGTCTCACATTAAGGTGCATACTTTCAGTATGGAGCTCTTTAACGCTGTTTGGGCCAAAGACCTTTCTTTTCCTCGCACATCTGCAACGTGACACCACTGCTCCAGTGATATGCAACCCCTTTCTACTGAACTATGCCTGCTTTTGTTTACAATTCTTTCTGTCCTATCATCACAAATTGATTACTTTTTCTTGATCTGCTTGCAAATTAATTTCTATGACTTGTTTTCACTGTAAATTCAGAGCATTTTTCCTGTAGTGAAAAGGGTGACACATTCAATCACAATTACAACAAAATGCCCACATATGCCCCTCAAAGACAATTAATGTATTTGTCTAGCAATATGTACATATTGTAAATGATTAATTACTGAATGGGGAAGTGATGCAATTTGACTCAGAGAAGATGATGAGGGAGGGGGATGATGGTGATTTGGCTACAAAAACCAACAAGGCTTGAAATACATTTGTTTTGCTTCAGATAAATTTAGTTTGTTGTCATGCTGATGTTCTGATGTTTGGTAAGAACTGTGACTATTTTTTCTTATACTGTTATTAATATTATTGCAGATGTAAATAATGAATTTCTAAAGAATTATTTTAATTAAAGCATGACAAATTTACTGTTGTTTTTACTGTTGTCTTTTTTTAAAGGGTGTCTTTGATTTTTTCCAAACTATAAGATAATAACATTATTATTAATATAAATGATGTGTTCTGTAATTAATACTTAAGTGTGGAGCTAACAGTACTAATATTTTGATATGTTACTTATCTCACAACAAGGCAGCTGAGGTTGTTTAGAGTGCTCTAGTTTTTTATTATTATTATTATTATTATTATTATTATTATTATTAATAAGAGTATTTGATTTTAGATATCTGCTTTTATTATTATTATTATTTATTATTATTATTATTATTATTATTATTATTAAGAGTATTTGATTTTAGATATCTGCTTTTATTATTGTTATTATTTATTTTTATTTTTATTATTATTATTATCTTTATTTTTTAAGAGCATTTGATTTTAAATATCTGCCTATATTATTGTAATTATTATTATTATTAAGAGCATTTGATTTTAAATATCTGCTTTTATTATTATTATTATTATTATTATTATTATGAGTGGTAATAATAGTAATAATGGTAGTAATAATAATAATAATGGTAGCCTCGTATTTACACTCTAAAAGTCATCTGAAATGTTGCATATCTTTTTTTGCAGCTCTCAGCGTTTTAAAAGGACGAAAGCAGCGATCCTGAAAACACGCGCATCTGTTTAATTTCTTTTTTTATTTTCTGCATCATGTAGTTTTATTTGCAATTATTTCGTCCCTCTTTGCGGCCTCATAATTGCGGCGCGTTAACGACGCCACGGTTCGACGGTGCCGCGGCCCACCTGGTGCCGCCGCCGCCGCGTGGGACGGCGCGAGGATGATGGAGAGGAGAGAGAGAGGCCGCGCGCGCGCTCCATCATCGAGAACCTGCAGCACGTGCAAGCTGGGTGTTTAGGCTCGCACTCGGTAATAACTGTACATATTGTAACGATTGCAATGATACCAGGGAGTGTGTTATCACATATTATGAGTCTTATTTATTGTTATTGTCAAAAATCAAATGAAATACATGAAAATAACGATGAGAATGAATGTGCAGGGAGACAAAATGAACCCAAAACGGTTTATTTACTCCACCTAAATAATATAAAACAGTATTCACACTGTCAAAGACATATACCTGTATAGGCTATACATGTTTTAGAATAAAATAGTTTATTAGTAATATGTAATGTGACTATAATATAGTGCAGGAAGTGTAGGATGGAGAATAGTGGATAAACATTCTTGCCACAAAGACCATTATGTTGCTGTTAAGCACACAGCCTTCCTCAGCAGATGCATTTTTTTATGACATTGTAGATATGTGATGTATTAATAATAAAACTAATATATATGTTATAATAAATGTAGACAGATTATATAAAACATACTTATATAAGTGAAAATATACAGATGTTTTAGCCTGCTGTAGATGTAATCTTTAACATGATCAATTTATTCTTTTGGTAAACCTTTTTCTCCTTGGTATAGTTGTTTAATTTTCTATATTTTTCCAAATATTTACCAACATAACACATACTGTATATTATTTACCAATATATGACTAATATAAAGACAAGTGTTAATTTACTTTACTTTCTGTTTGTTTTTAGTTATGTTTTCTTTTTGTCTACAAATACTTATTGGGTAACCATTTTTGACCTGCTAAAAAATCTAATTTTTTTGTTTTATGAGTTTTGTTTTTCAACCTTTTTAAATTAAACTATATCCAGAAACTTTCCATCAGTGAGGAAACAAATGTGCGCTTGAACTTGCTCCAGTTTCAGTGCCGTTTGGTCTCATTAGACCACTGCAACCTCTGCAGTAACTCTTCTGTTTGGTTCATGGCCTAATTCATCATTAAAGAAACCCTCAAACCTAATTACATAACTCTTGAATGACGGGTTTTGTCTGACTTCTGAGACAATCACTTAAAGTCCTCAATATCAGTTCAGTCGGAGCGGTATATCCGTCTGCTGATGAAGATCAGCCCTGACAATCTTTCTGTTTACAGTATGCCCTCCTCTTTCTCTCCTACCTCCCCTTTACTCACATCTCACCGTTTCCCTGACTCATCTCTTTACACCCCTCTCTTTGTATCCGCACTACTGTACACACCCTGTAAACTTTAAACAATAGCTGCACTTCATCCCATTGTTGTCCAGAAGTGGCCTGGCCCACTCCAGTCCAGACAGCCCATCAACTGACTGGACACTCATTCTTTCCAGTCCCCTGCTCAGGCATGCAGAAACACACACACACACACACATCCATATATACGCTCATACATACAGAGGAGCTTTCAAGTTGATGCGCCTCGCAGGGACGAGGTAAACCTTTCCACCCAACCAAATTCCTCCGCCAGCTGATGGCCGGCCAGAGGAATAACAGCAGTTAAACATTAACAGTCTCGCTGCCAAAAGAGTACAAAACAAAACATTACACTGCTGCACACAAGCCACAGCAGAAATAACTCCTCGCTGTCTCTCTCTGGGCCTATTAGCGAGGAGGATTCGGGCCACAGTGCTTCTGGTAATGAGCCCGGCAGCACAATACAGGCACCGGGCCGGAACAGCTGAGGGCAGACAAAGCTGGCAGGACGGGGCGACTGGGACTTACTACATTTAACACAGAGCCATACTAACACTGTGTCCATGTGTGTGTGTGTGTGTGTGTGATGGAGAAGGCATGTGTCCCATCACCATTATGGGGACAAACTCAAAGACAGAATGGGGGCCCCTGGAGAAATTGCTGCCAAAAAGGCAGCAGAGGAGTGTGTGGCAATCAGTGGGATGACGGGTCGGGGTTGTCCTGCGCCAGTCATCTGGAAAGTTCTCCACTTATCTCCGGGCCGGAGACACTGGGCCAACCAATTCAGCCCGGCAAATAAGTATTATGTAGGCTGACAGAAATTGTCCGTCCAAATGAGCTGCAGAACACGCTGTTGTTTTAAACTTTCAATGGCAGCGCTGCTGTGTGGGGGCCCCGCCCGGCTCAGGCTTCTTTGTGGCCCCTCCAGAAAACCCAGATTGTGTGAGTGAACCCATCACCTTGTTTGTTAATTGTTTTGGACGAAGCCCGGCTGATTATTCTGAACCCCTTCGTCGTCTTTGAGTGTTTTGCTGCCCTTTCAGTGAGTGTGAGATTCTTATTCTGTGGTGTTGACTTTTCAGTACCAGCTTCTCATTCTCCTTTGGTTTCATACACTTAAGAAACACTGGTGGACTCAAGCTGTCTTATGGGCAGGGGTGAAAAAAATATAAGGGGCACCAGCGCACAGAACGTTTTCTGGCATGTAGGGAAGCCTGTATGGCACTGCATCGTGTTTTCTCCATTTTAAGGTCATCAATTAGTGCCCTGCATCATGTTTTCTCTGCTGGAAGGACACACTAGAGGGCACTTCATCCCATTTTCTCCACTGGAAGGGCGTCCTAGAGGGCATTTCATCATGTTTTCTCAGCCAGAAGGGCACCCTAGAGGGCACTTCATCATGTTTTCCCTACTGGAAGGGCACCATAGAGGGCACTTCATCATGTTTTATCCATTTTAAGGTCACCCATTAGTGCCCCGTATCTCATTTTCTCCACTGGAAGGGCACCCTAGAGGGCACTTTATCATGTTTTCTCCACTGGAAAGGCACCCTAGCGGGGTATTCAAGAGCAATTTTGTTGAGTCTTTTTCAAACATGGGATTTCAAACTCCCATGGAATTGTGGGAATTGTGTCCAACAATTTTTGTAACTTTCCAAAACCGACAATCTCATGATGTGTGCAGGTGTGCAAGAGCATGTAGGCACAATTTTTACTTTTAACTCTCGCAAGCTCTCTTTGTTCATTTTTCACTCTTCAAACTACTTCCGTCACTTCTCTTACATACATGCACATACGAAAAGCCATAAACATAAACATAAAAGTACAGTTGGGGCTGAAGGGAATGTCGTTAGTTTTGCAGATATTTGGTCATAAAACAAACAACAAAGCATTGGACTAGATGAAAAGTTAAAGGATCAAAGAGTTGTTACAATTCATCCTCAAGTGGACATGAATATCAGCACCAAGTTTCTTGGCAATCCAAAATAGTCTAACCAAACAAGGTCCAACTTTCCAGCTTTCAATCACATCTTGCGACCTTCCTCATTGGAAAATCTTCTAGCTGTGGTTGAAAGCTCGTACAGCAGCTGGATTCTTGCGATGTCACACGATCACTCGAGAATCGCAGGATCACATATCACAGGAAAATCCATCTTGTCAGGCTTCAGGTAATGGTTTGTGTTCGGCAAGCCAGACAACGGACCAATTGGCATCTTGTGAGGAGCTACTGGCAGCTATGGGCGTGGCTTAGTTGTGTGAGAGGAGACAGAGAAGCGACTGTTTGTTCTAAACAACAATGGTGAATCCTGGAGAGGCTGGCATGGATGCTGCGATAGCATCAGTTATATCAGATCCTGAGAGTATTTCTGTATTGATAGAAGAGCAAAGAACAGCACTGAAGGCTTTTCTCAATGAAAAATATGTTTTTGCTCTTCTCCCGACTGGCTTCAGCAAGAGTTTGATTGACATATGGTTCATCCAATCACCTGCCATGTATTTTTTTAAATGCCTGCCCTTTTCCAAACAGTTTCCAATGATGGCTTCTCAGATGGTTCTGTGTAACAAACCATCTGGCGGGTCAGGTTAGTTGAAAGCATCGCTAACACTCAACCTTGTTTTTTTGTTTCTGAGGACAAAAATGAACCTCCAAGCTAAACAATCAATAGCTGTCAAGACATATATCCTCTGGGAACCATGAATGACTGAAGAAAAGTTTGTGTCGATGCATCCAGTAAATGTTGAGTTATTTTACTGGGTAACATTTAACCTGTTGGTGGTGCTAAATTAAGTCATATGATAAAGTAACTCATTAGGATTCATCCTCTGGGGACCACAAATGTCTGTACAAAACTTCATGGTAATCCGTCAAACAGTTAGTCTGGACCAATGTGGTGGACTGACCGACCAAATGTTGAGACATTTTGGCCTTAAAAAAAGGCCTCCGAACACCTGAGCGGACTTCAAATGACAACGCCTTCCTCAAATTTCAAGAAGCTATCCAATCTCCTCCACCTTTAACCATAATGCACCTGGAACAAATGTGCCAGTCAAACAGAGCAAAGTGGTCAAACAGAGGGTGTTCCTGTGTGGGAGCAGGCGGAGGGAGGAAACACAGGTGCCCTGTGTGTCCGACCGGCCTATTAAACAACACACAGGCCCTGAAGGCAGGAAGCTGCTATTGACTGGAAGACATCAAGAAAAACGCACCTTTCAAAGCACACACACACACATTCAAACAGTACACACACACACACACACACACACACACATGGAGGTGGATAAAATCTGCCAGGTATCAGGTACTACCCCGAGGGAGAGGGTTGACCTGAGGAGGCCGGGGTTGAGTCAAACACACAGCTCATTCAACATCACGATAATGCTGTTTTATCCTTGAAAGATTATTAATCAGAGGGAGAATAAATGCAAATATTCATAGATTTGGATTATTCCTGTTTGAGTTGAGAGATGAAATGAGATAAGATAGACTTTACAAGCATTCTTGCTGTGCTCTATACGTCGCATTAACCCATGGAGCGGTATGTTTGTCCTGCATCTTAAAAGCCACCGAGTCTGTGCCTGAGGAGTGTTTTCAGAGGCAGGAGTGTGTGTGTGTGTGTGTGTGTGTGTGTGTGTGTGTGTGTGTGTGTGTGTGTGTGTGTGTGTGGAAGAGGAGAGGGCAAAAAGAGGTCATGCATTTAAATGCCCTTAAGCAAGGCACTTGCTTTAAGTCTCTCAATGAGAGGCTCCTTTACTACAAAAAGCCAGCGTTTGTAAAAGGGCTCTGATGAAATCTAAAGAGTGATTCATGTTTGGGTCTGATAGGCAAATAAAATGAAAATGTCTGGCCACGAGAGAAGCTATACTAATGAGTGCAGACTGCGGGGGGAAGATGTTTTTCTTCAGTGCCTCCCATTTCTTTCAAATCAAGTTACAGCAATAAAAGAATATCACTTCACCATGGAGATTACAAGGATAGCCAAGTAGACTTTACTATATGCTTGTCAGTAATGGCCAAGTATACTTAGACTTTTCTGTATACTCGTCAGCATAAGCCAAGTATACTTAGACTTTACTATGTACTTGTCAGCATAAGCCAAGTATACTTAGACTTTTCTGTATACTCGTCAGCATAAGCCAAGTATACTTAGACTTTACTACTTGTCAGTATGAGCCAAGTATACTTAGACTTTTCTGTATACTCGTCAGCATAAGCCAAGTATACTTAGACTTTACTACTTGTCAGTATGAGCCAAGTATACTTAGACTTTACTATTTACTTGTCAGTATGAGCCAAGTATACTCCGACTTTTCTGTATACTCGTCAGTATGAGCCAAGTATACTTACACTTTACTACGTACTTGTCAGCATAAGCCAAGTATACTTAGACTTTACTACTTGTCAGTATGAGTCAAGTATACTTAGACTTTACTATGTACTTGTCAGTATGAGCCAAGTATACTTATGTATACTTTTGTTAAGTATACCTCTGATAAGTACATAAAAAGTAATCTGAAAGTATACTCTCTTATTTTAAATTTAACAGAAGTATACTAATAGCACATCTGGATAAACTACTTTTTGGTAAGGGTATATTGTTTGTACAAAAAAGTACAGATGTGAGGTAGAAGTGGACGCTTGGAGAGAATAAGAAGAAGAGTCTGAGTGGAAAAACAAAACCCCTGAAAGGACCGCAGAGAGGCTTCGAGGGCCCTGGACGGAGAAATCACAACAGCAGCAGTCAAGAGCGGAGGATGGAGGGAGGTTTGGGGGGGGTTAGGACACCAAGAGGGAGACAAAAAATGCTTTTTTTTCAATAGCCAGAGTGGGAGAAATCAAGTGTTAGTGTGGATACGAGATAAAAAGTAACAAGTAGAGCGTGCGAGGCGTCGGCAGCAGATGGAGAATGAGCGTCAGGAGGAGCATTGAGGGCAGGGGGAAAAAAATGAATGAGTGTTTACAGTAGAGTTTATGTTTGCTGGCTGTGTTTGCAGGTGCTTATAGTTACGGAGCATTTCAGAGCCATTGTGGATGTTGAGCAATGTTCAAAGCGACGTTGTGTGTTGAGGGGAGGAGGGTGACCTTACGTGTCTTTTTTTTTTTGGACAAGCTCCTAATGATCACAACTTGAGCTCTTGCCTTTTTAATTACCCACCCAGGCCTGACTGAGTCGCACAAAGCTCGAGCATGGAGTGGCGCAGATGGAACAAAAACAGGCCAATTCCTTGGGAAGGGTGCCCTCTGAACCCAGCGGCTAATGCAGCCCCTGCTGCTCCAACCGGTCATTATTGTTGCTGGAGAGGAGGAGAGAGATGGCACTCCAAAACAAGGCCACCACCGCCGCTGAAGTCATGCTCCGCAGGCCATGTGAGGAGAAGCTTTTGGTGGAGAGCGCCGGTGTGACGCCAGCACCTCCAGCACAGATTGTGTCCCAGAATGCAACGCATTATTAAACATTTCAGTTTGATTCCGAAGAACAAGAGGCGCTAATGGCTGCTGCCTCTCGCTGTAGCATTTCGTCACAGGCCCGAGAGCATGTAGGTTAGCCGAGGTGGCGTCGCCTTTCAGCGTCGCCCCCCCCCCCCCTTAAGGTGCTGTGAGTGACGGCCCCGGGCTCCTGTCACTCATGTGGCCCATCAGTCAGCCTCATCTGCAGAATCTGACTTTATCTTAATGAGCTGTTATTATTCCTGTGAATGAATGGAGACGGCTGCCATTCATAGGACCAGAAGATGAGCTTTATCACGTTAACTAAGCAGCGCAGATGATCAGTCAGAGTTTCACCTGATGTCTGTCAGGAGGGGAATAAATCTGAACAAGGAGCTTCGGCTTTAATGAAACGTCCGGTGCCTTGATCCAATTCGGACACCCAAACACTCCCTGTCTGTATTGTCTGTGTTCTTCATTGCGTTTCCTATTGTCACATCACATTCCAGTGTGTGTGTGTGTGTGTGTGTGTGTGTGTGTGTGTTTGGAGGTGGGGAGGAAGGGAGGGAGGGAGGGGGGTTAACTCCAGACATCCTGCTCTTATTGTTGACCGCCCCAGGTCGACTGCTGCTCAACATGTCAGGCTGAAAGAGAACAAAATGGGGCCCGTGCCACTGAGAGCGATCACACACACGCACACACACATACACACACACACACACACACACACAGTCATGTTTCCATCACTTTAGAGGACATTATATGGACTTTAGTGCTGTCAATCAATTCAAATATTTAATCCCGATTAATCACATGATTGTTCATAGTTAATTGCGATTAATTGCAAATTAATCAGGCATTATTTTTTTTTAACTGTTCAAAATTGACCTTAAAGGGAGATTTACCTACCATTTATCTAATACTCTTGCCACAAACATGGGAGTGGGCAAATATGCTGCTTTATGCAAATGTATGTATATATTTATTATTGGAAATCAATAAACAACACAAAACACTGACAAGAAACCCTTACAGGTACAGCATTTAGCATAAAATATATGCTCAAATCATAACATGGCAAACTGCAGCCCAACAGGCAACAACAGCTGTCAGTGTGTCAGTGTGCTGACTTGACTATGACTTGCCCCAAACTGCATGTGATTATCATAAAGTGAGCATGTCCGTAAAGGGGAGACTCGTGGGTACCCATAGAACCCATTTTCATTCACATATCTTGAGGTTGGAGGTCAAGGGACCCCTTTGAAAATGGCCAAGTCACTTTTTCGTCGACAAAATCTAGCGTAACTTTGGAGAATTATTTAACCTCCTTGGCGACAAGCTAGTATGACATGATATCAATGGATTCCTCAGGTTTTCCAGTTTCATATGATGCCATTATCTTCACTCCACGTGTTATTATCGCATTAACTTTGACAGCCCTAATGGACTTACATTTATTTCCTGGAGAACCTTACACTAACCTTAAACCACGTCTTCACCATAAAATGTAATGATTTAAACCAAGGGGACGAGGCGAGTCCTCAAAATGTGACTGTGTAAACATATTTATGTCCCACTTAAGATGTTCACTGTACAAAGATATATCACACAAATATGAATATATCTTTGTACAGTGAATATCTTTGTACAGTGAATATCTTTGTGTCATATATCTTTGTACAGTGAATATATATATATATATTATATCATATAAGAGAAGTATATATTTTACAATATATTATATAAGTATATAAGTATATATTTACAAAGATATATGACACAAAGATTTCCACTGTACAAAGATATATGACACAAAGTGAATGTTTGTGTCATATATCTTTGTGTCACAACATAAGTAATACACGCACACACACACACACACACACACACACATGAACACAATCCCAGGTCTGCTCCATCTTCTGTCTTTTCTGGTAATTGAGGAGACATGTAACAAGAATCATTTAAATTTATACCTGAAGTATTTGGAAAAAGTGACTGTTATCACACTTAATTCATTTTTACTTTTACATCATTGTTTTTATGTATTATTATGTTACTGTTTTATTGGTCTTATATATTGGTACATTTTGCCCCTGATGACCTGTCTTAAACACCTGTGTTATTGTTTCTATTTATTTATCTTATCTTTCTTGTAAGGGACTTTGAGCTGCATTTTATGTACAAAAGGTGCTATATAATTAAAGTTTATTGTTGTTATTATTACATTATTACTTTTCTAGGAAACTCTAGACCAATGGGATTCATATTTTAAAAGCCTTCTTCCTCTTTGAGCTCAGTTTCACACACAAAAAACACAATATATTTTGAGAGTAAATTTTCTCAAATGTTAATAAGGTTCTCAACCAGGGATGAAACACACACAGCAACCTTTTTACTGTTTGGATAATAAAGCTGATGTTGAAAATTTGTGAAAAATGTAACAAAAACAGATTACTGAAAGGTTGACGATGTTACAAACAAAAGATGTTTATAAAAATCTTAAAATGTTCTTAGTCTTCCTTTGTTGAAAATGTACCGGTATCTGACATTACAGCTCACAAAACCCGTAATTGTGGAGCAAATTTCTACTATTTGTCTTGTATCTAAATTAAAGTTAAGTGTTGACATCCATAAATAGTCTCGACCACTGAATGATGAATGGAAGTACCATTTTATTTTTCCCCAAAGAGAAAAAAAATACATGCCTTTTTGAAAATGAACCCTTCATTTGAAAACAATATGTAACGGTGACAACATATTATACATAATATTAAAAACGATAAAAGTGCAAATAGGCTTCTTTAAAAATAAAACAGCACATCCTGTCCCTCTCCGTTCACTCAGAGTTGCGCTGTACTGCAGCACCCTCTAGTGGTTTACATTTTAAAGGCATATTTTTGCCAAAGTAAAAATAACAAATGAAAGCAAATTTGTACCAAAGTTAACACAACAAAACTAAATAAATTAGGTCCAGACATTTTGAGGCACTCAGCAAATTAATCAGGTCCTGCTTTCTATCCTGAGAGAGATCGAGGGTTTGGGGTTCCTGAGGTTTAATTTTGTAAAAGTGCACAAGATAAAAAATGCAGAAAAACTCTAAAACAAAACTTGCTGAGGTCTCAGATGTGACTCTGGTGTTTCCCATTCAGTTCATAAAACGCCTCTCAGACCTCTTTATGCCACCGAGGAATGATGGTCCTGCGATATGTCCGTCTCTCTGAGATGTTGCGTCTGACTTTGATCACCGTCGGAGGAGCCATCTCCAGGTCCAGAGACGGGCTGGAGTGGGACTTTTTCAGCCCGCCTTCATCATAATCTTCATCCCCCAGAAAGTCTGCAGACACTGCTTTATCAAACAGGCTCAGGTCTGCGACGCTCAACCTGCCCGTCGTCTTCACGCTCTTCCAGGCCTCCAGCCCCTGGATGTAGATCTCATAGCGACACATCTGCGGGGTTTGAACAACATGGTCACTTGTGGGGCTTTTAACACTCGTATACACTCACTCACTCACTCCCAGCGCTGTCATTACCTCGTGCTGCAGGTACTCCGCTCTGACACGATGCTCCTCCAGCTCCTTGGCTTTGGCTTTTTTGCCCTCTGGCAAGTTTTCGTGCAGGTACGACAAGTCCGCCGTGAAGGATTCCAGCATTCCTGCATAAGACTGCAGCTGACGTTCCTGCACAGGGAGAGGAGAGCGGGATAGATAAAAGACTTCATGCAAATTTATTTTAAGCAAATTCTTCTGAGGAACAAACAATTCGCGGGAATCAGGTGTGTATCTTATGACTCATGTCTGTATTGGCTGTTATCAAAGTGGAAATAAAACTGCATTTTGAGGAAGGGATCATCCAAACGTGAGGACTGACAGTTTGATTTTAAAGTGAGACTTTAATCCCTTTTCGACCGCAGGAACTTTCCCCCCAAAACTAGGAACCTTTTGAGGAACTCAATGCGATTCGACCGCAGGGACCAGGGTCTAAATTAAGTTCCAGGGACATTTTCCGCAGAACTTTTTACGCCCCAAAAAGGCCATGGTAGTGTGGTAGTACAGGAACTTTCGGGTTGGAGATTGCAGGGATGACTGTCGCTGTTTGGTGAAACACACACACAGCGCCGCCGCCAACGGCTTCAACTCATGTACTGCTTCAATCATAAAAAAAACGATTTTAGACCATTTTAGGACAAGGGGAGAACATTTCTCTTTGTTTGAGAACATTGAAAAGTAAAGTTAGGCTCTGCTGTCTGCTTAAGAAAAAGAGAGAGAGATCGTGCGAGTTAGCTGACAAGCGGTAGAAGAGTCAGACAGCGCAACGTGACGGCGCTGTGAATGTCATGTTGCTTTTTCATACGTCAGCTAATCTACTCTTCGCAGGTCTTTAGACCGCTATGGTAATGCAGATAAAAATGGGCAGAAGGAACCTTTAAGTTCCTTGAAAGTAGTCCCGGGACTAAAATTACCAGGAACGTCTTGGTGGAAACAGGGCTTATGTAACCTTTGAAAGAAGAAGTTACTCACTCTTTCTTTCTTTCTTTCTTTCTTTCTTTCTTTCTTTCTTCGTGAGCAATTAAAATGCACCTTTGCTCAATTCACTACACTCTGGTTTTCCTGCTACAGCCTTATTTGGTCTGTTATGACCAGAGGCTTATGGAGCCTAATGTTAGCTTATGTTGCTATATAACAGACAATAGTTTTAGCATTTATGATTAGTAATTAGTAATTGTTACATGTGGCCACACGCTAAATTGACACGGTCTCACTTTAATAGGACAAAAGAGATTGTTCAAAAATACATATATCTGATATTGGAGAGAAAAGGAAATGGAAACAATTGCGATTTTAGGAAATGATTGGCTGTATATGTATATTATGTAATTGCTTGTAATGTAACGTGTGAATTGAGACTTTTGGAGTTGAAGTTGGATCGTGTAACAAGTATTTTGAGAATCACTAGGGCAAAGCAGGAGCTAGATTCATAACACAAGTCATAACAGAGGTTCAGTAAGAGTTTTGTACCATGAACAACAAGCATTTTTGGAGCAGTTCATATAAAGTGGTGGCGTGGCATACATAGATAAAAGTCACAGTAGAACTGGGATTGCTAGAATCTTCTATCTAGGTGACATTTTCATCTATAATACTGAGCCAAAACATTTAAAAATACTTAAAAATATTAAAATTACTTGTAATCATAAGAAAGAGACGTATGAGTGCATACCAGAGTGTGAGCAGACTGCGAGCAGGGGAGGATCGGTCGGCAGAATCTCCTCTGAGAGCCGACGGCGGCGGGGAACGGAGGCGAGGAGTGAAGAGCCGAAACCAGGTTGATGCGGCTGATCCATGAATACATCTCCACTTTGGATCTGAGAGGAAGACAAACAGTCACACATTGACTGTTCGTCTCTTTGAAACAAACACACACACACACATACACATATAAACACAGTGCTGTGACTTACGAGGCCTGAAAGAGGAAAACCCTCCAGTCGGCCGTCTGCAAACGGAAGACGTGTGGCTTCTTGGTGTAGTCGGCCGCCTGCTCGGCCAGAGAGTGATGCACGCTCACCACGTCCTCGTCAGTCGGCTGGTCCCTCCTATCATCCTGACACACACACACACACACAAAGACACTAAATTGATTATACTGCATGGAAACATTTGAGTGCTATTGAGAATCTGATTGGATAAGTGAGTTCCTGACCTTCTGTAAGTAAAGGACCATTCCCCTCAGCACGCCGTAGAAAGTCTTCCAGCTTCTCCTCCCCCACGGAGCTGCCACACAGAAACATTCAGCAGGTGCATGAAGATTTGTAAGTATTGATATAAAAGCCCTCCATGATGAAGGCTACATGTTACAAATGAGAACTTAACATCACCTGAATGCCAAGAAAGTAATCTTTTCTAACCACCCTATACACAAACGTCGCCCATCCACTGCTTTGATGGCAAGTGGACAAGAGAGGGGAGATATGAGCAGTCTAAGATTAGGGGCCAGGGTCGAGTCAATGAAACTACCCACGGCACCTGAATCCAAAACGCAGGGAGGTTGTGTTTGTTACATCTCAACTGACAGAAAGGCGTGGTTATTGACTTGTGGGAGGGGATTATTTAGACTCGGCGGAACCTCCCCATGTTCTGACGAGTCTACTCGTCTCCCTACAACTCTCTTTTCTGCATTACTCGGCACGTACCGATACATCAGACCGGCACATATGGGTACTTTGCAAAAAGTCAAGGCCCCGCCCCCTTTTTGGGGAAAGGAAACCGAAGATCCCAGAGACTTCAATGCAGTTTGACGTGTGTTTGGGTTGTAATTTTGACAAATTCGTATGCATTCATATAAATAAGTCTGGATTCGGCTATTAGTGCATTTTACAACTAATTCACAACCTAATGATTTAAATAAGGGCTATTCAAGTGTTCATACTGGTGAGTTGATTTTCCTAAAAATAAATTATCCACTGATTTACAGGCATCTCTTTCCCCATGTAGGTCTATGGGAAAAAATCTTTTTGGGCCCGATAGCATCACGTGACAGACATGGAAGTTGTAGGTGTCAACATTTTCGGTTCATGGACTGCAATAAGGCTGTGGGGCGGAACTGGTGGTGCTTGGTGGACTATATGGTTTGGTGTTTGGAGTTAAGGGTTTCTGTCAACGGGCAAGTATTTCTCTTAACATGTTGTCATGAGAAGCCGGTTGTTCAGCGATGAGCACGGAGCATCTGCTCATGGGAGCCTAACAGGACAGTGCTAGTTGTGTGTTAAGCTCTGAAGCTTGGTGGTCGATGGTGGACAGGTCCGCTGTGTCCGACTCATTCTGTCAGGGTAACGGGGAGTGGGGCGCAATTCTGGACCAGGGGAATTTTAAAGTTAGCCCCAGAAGGGTAACCACAAAAACTGCAAGTGACTTAAGGGGAGAAGGGAAACACCAAATAAAAATGACCTACCCTTACTAAGATATTTCGATTAGTGGACTCAGATAGTAAACTAAAACACCACTGCCGAGCAGCTGACTAAAGTTGACTAAAGAAAAAAACAATAGCAGCAATGCCAGGTCAATGTGAGAAGCCAGGCCACACAGACCCGCCCCTCTCTCGCAGACTAAGCTCAAAGAGCAAACCAAAAACGGTGAGAAATTCAAGCAGATAGTTTCACATGGTAACTTCCACTTCTTCTCTACATAGCTATATCAACAGAATGACGCTCTAATGAGACAGTGAGTCAGCATCTGAACACTGAAACCAGGGGTAGATATAGGCTTCACACACCTGATCGTCATCAGGGAAAATTAGGTTCCCACAGCTGCCCCTCCTCAGAGATAATTAACAAAACCAGCCCGGTGAGTGGCAAGTGCCCTTCACATAAATGGTGATTAATAAAAAAAAAAAAAATTAAATTTAAATAAAACAAATATAAAAGCGACCAGTAAGTAAAATAATATAAAATATAAATTAAAACAAAAACAAAATGAAAAAGAAATTAAGAATTTAAATTAAAAAGGCAAAAATGTCTATGAAATATCTTTAATATATGTAATAATTTTGCCCGGTAAAGCTAGCGTTTCCCTTTAAAATGAACATTTGGGTAAAATCATGACTGTTTTTTTGGATGATACATTCTTGATGTTTTCTGTAACCAGCTGCCCTTATTTTCACGACCCAGTTGCAACACAGACACTTTATATTTCAGACACCGTAGCAAAGCCAAACATCAGAAATCCTCAGTTCACCGTAGTGTTATGTTCTTCAACACCCCACACCAACAAACCCCATCTGACATGTTAGTATTGATTTTTTTAAAGGGATAGTTTGGGTGTTTTGAAGTGGAGTTGTATGAGGTACTTACCCATTGTAGGTGTATTACATACAGTAGATGACGGTCGGCATGCCCCCCAGCTTGGAAAAACAGACAGGAGCATTGGAACAAAGCAATACAATGCTGTGGATGTGAATGGCAGAAAAAGTTATTTTAGCCACCTAAAAGAAAGGCTCATGTTTATGTTTTTGACAGTTCAGTTCCCCTTCGGAAAGGAGAAGGAAAGGGCTGTCTGATGGCAAGATAAATATAGCGTACACTTAAACGGATATTGATTTCTTTTAGGTGAGCCTTTCTTTTAGGTGGCTAAAATATGTTTTTCTGCCGTCCCCGTCCACAGCACTGTGTTGCTTTACTCCGGTGTCGGTACTCCCGTCTGTTTCTCGATGCTGGGGAGCGTGCCGATCATCTACTGTAAGTAATACACCTACTATGGATAAGTACCTCATACAACCCCACTTCAAAACACCCAAACTGTCCCTTTAATGTCAAATTAACTAAATCATGGATTGTGCCTTTAAATCCTGACAATCCTCAAAGGAAAAATAAACCAGACGGACATTTGTGTCTCACTCACTGCGTTTGCCGTCAATGTCGGCGTGCAGCTTTCTCTGGACAAATCCCTGTTTGACCACAGAGGCCGTTTTGTCATGAGGAACGTCCTGGAAGGGGTTGGCTTTTGAACGCTGCGGCGCATCTTCTGCTGCATCTTCGTCCACCAACACGGAGCTCTTCAACTCCTCATCGTCACTTTAACATGCAAAGACAGATTGTTACTGTACGTGTTAGTTTATATAGCTGAAGAACAGATGATGTTTTAAGACATATCTTTTATTTATATCAGTGCCCTTACACAGCCCACTGCAGCGGCTCACTCTTTATGGAGTTGTAAAGACTCTGCAATGTAGATGGAGAGGAAAAGGGTTAAATCCTTTTCACCAACAATGAATTGACTTTGCATTTTGAAAATAAAATCAGTTACTTTCAAGAGATCCTTGCTGAAGTTTCCTTCTTCATTCATCCCATCGAGGTTGGACACAAATTTGGACGAGGACATGGATTTTCCTACATTCTGTCAAAACACACAGTACACGTGTGATTGACTTAAATGCTTCACAGAGATCATTTAGATAACAGAGCGTCATGTCAGAACAGAACTGAAGAAGCAAACAGTGATGTAATGTTTCCTACCTGTCCGTGCAAGTCAGTGTTGAGAAGCATTAAAGCACACGTGAGAGCCAAAACAGACTCTGAGGATGAAAAAAAAAAAGAGGGAGAATGACACATTGATCTGTCACATGTGAGTTCTTGCTGCTGTATCTTTGAGCAGAAAACACCTGGAGGCTCACCTGAGGAGGTGAAGGAGTCGGGGTTGCACTCGTGGAAGCGGCAGGCGAAATGCTGCAGCACACGCTCCCTCTCCTGGGTCTCTCCTATCAGTATCACCACTTTCAGAAAAGATCTGAGAGAGAGAGAGAGAAACCGCAAGGCAATAAAAACATTTAAAAGACGTTATAGGAGCGTGTTTTGTGAGAGATGTCAGTACATGAAAATCCAAGCTCCACCTCCATAATTCTCACCTCAGGGCATGATCCAGAGTTTGTTCGGTGAAGTCAAAGTGTTTGAGGTATTCTTCCCCGACTGCACGACTGAAGTCATTACTAAACAGAGACAAAACACATTCTGTGTCAGTGTTATGACCACTTTGTTTCTTAGAAATGATATAATCCATTTTATATTAATCTGGAGACATTTTTCTGGGTCAGAATAAAAAACAACTAAAGTATCTTTAACTCATTATCTTGACAACATTTTTGGGGATGATTATTGGCGACATTTAATCTAAACTGGAAGAAGCAAAGAAGGATGATGTGGTGTGGTGAGAAAAAAAGAAAAAAAAAGATGGCTCCTTGAATATGATAGCCGATCATATAGAGGAACACAATGTTCATTTAACTCAAATCAAACTGTCAAAAAGGTCCAGAAAACGATACAAACGATTCGGCTGTTATCAGGCCATTAAATGTGTGTTATCACTAGCTATAAACATCATAGATGTGGGTCACTACGTTGTAACAGTGAATGCAAAACTTAAAAGCAACAAGTTCTAACGAGGTCTGTCAATCAATTATTATATTTAATCATGATTAATCGCATGATTGTCCATAGTTAATTGTAATTAATCACACATTTTGTATCTGATCAAAATGTACCTTAAAGGATGATTTGTCAATTATTTAATACTCTTACCAACATGGGAGTGGGCAAATATGCTGCTTTATGCAAATGTATGTATATATTTATTATTGGAAATCAATTAACACAAAACAATGACAAATATTGTCCAGAAACCTAGAAAGGTAGTATGACATGTTTGGTACCAATGGATTCCTTAGGTTTTTCTAGTTTCACCAGTATCCTCACTCTTACTTTAAAACTGAGCCAGCTACAACCTCTGCAATATCGATAGCGTTAATGCGTTAAAGAAATGAATGGCACTAAAACGAATTTGCATTAACACGTCATTATCGCCTTAACTTTGACAGACCTGGTTTAGGGAAAAGCATCGTATTTTGGCTTATAAATACCTACATTTCAAAAGTGACAGTGAAACTTAAGGCTTGCGAACACAAAGACAACTACACGTTGTTTGTTTCACACGGGATGCAAGCCCATCTCCTGGGTCAAAGCCCTGTGTTACTATGATCGCTAGAAGTCGCTGTTATCTTCTTTTAGTCCTTTCTGTAATCCACCATGTGAATTGATGATAAAACCTACTATTGGTTGTAGCATGACCCTACTGACCCACATCTATGCAGCTTATAACCACTTTAATGACCTGATAATAGTCTAATCTGTGACCTGTCACAGGACAAGACTATATTTTAGCTAAATCTCAATATTATATATAACCAGATAACATGTGCAACGAGAGACTGCTTTTCAACATTAGTGTTAAGTTACTCTTTAAAGTAAATATTCTCCCACTTTAAAAAGCTCTGCCAAAGCCACATAAGACATTACACATCTACTTTAACAGACTGAGCAGCAGAAAAGCCAGTTGTGGGTTTAGCTTCAGTTATAAAGAAAGAAAGAAACAATATGTGCTTACTCTTTGTCTAAGTGCTTCACCACGTCCACACGTTGGATCCCATCCAACTTAAACAGCCGCTCAGCGAGGCGGCGGGCCATCTCTCTGTTCACCTCGTCTCCATTCATATGAGGTACTGCTGTCTCGGGGGATTTGGGTGGCTCTCCATTTGCGACAACTGTTTGCACGGATCCGTCCCCGGCACCTCCCACTTCTTCACCCTGATGTGACGTCTCAGCCTGTTTGTCCACCTGATTGAGCTCGGCCTCTGCTGTCTGCTGTGTGACCTCGGTCTCAGGAGACAGATGCTCTGTTACTCCTGACTCATTTGTCTCAGAGAGCGTTGGCTGAGACAAGTCGGCCGTTTGCAGCGTCTGCTCATTCTGCTCCGGTGGCTCCGTCTGTTCTTGCTGCTCCGCCACTCCGGGGTCTTCAGCTTCAACACAAACTGTCCGAGTAGACTCCTCTGGCAGGTCTGCATGTTCAGGTTGGGTTGACTCTTCTGTCAGTTCCATCTCTGGTGACTGTTCCAGATGTTGTCCTAACTGGTCTTGGGATACCTCTGCTTGGATCTGCTCGGACTCCTCGGGTATCTCGAGCTGCTCGGACTCGGCGTGTTCAGGCTGCGGTGACTCTGCGTCCTGTGACGTTGTTTGGTCACAATCTCCTTGCTCTAAACAACTCGTCTCCTTCAGTTTTTGAATCAGCTCTAGTATGTCTGGTGAGTTTTCTATCCTCTCTGCATCATCTGCCGCCTGTACCGACGGTTCAACGCTGTCGTCCGCAGCCTCTGACTGTTCGGGGTCCACGATCTGATCTACGTCTTTGCACATTTCTGGCGCTGCAGTCTCACCTGTGGGATCTTCATGTAACCGTTCTAGTAACTCTGTGTCCTCTTCAGTCCCCAAAAGCTGCTGCAGATCAATTAGCTTATCTGGGTTTACGGCTGGTCCAGTGTCGTCAGCTTGTAGTGGCTCTGCAGGAAGCTCCCTACAAAGTGTGGATGAAATATGCATTGTAGTTAATGTTATAATAATACTGTGACATGATTAACATAACTATTAATACATACTTCCTGTTCCCATTTCTTAAGTTAAGTCCATGATACTCACACATCACTCGGACAACTGACAGCTTTTGCCTCTTCACTTTCTTCAGCACCGGACACGTTTATCTGCTCCTCCTCTTCTCCCTCGCCTTCCTCCTCGTTCCCAGCACCGTTCGCTGAGGTTTGCGCTTCCTCGGAGTCTTCCTGTCCAGTCAGCAGAACGCCGGGCTCCTCCTGTTCCTCTTCTAGTTTTAAATTGACAAAACTGTACGCTTCATCTCCTGAGACTTCAATCTCTTCAAAAATATTGATTAAGTCAGTTACAGTTTGACCTGTATCTGACGTTGCTGAGTGACCCTCCTCTTCTTCTGAGTCTGTACTCAGTGGGATTTCTGGAAGATCATTGAAGAAGAAAAGGGAACATCACAGTTTTGCAGTTAAACCAGAACTATTTTCTAATTAAAAATGAGCAGGCCACAAGCATTTATAATTACACAAACTCCAGAAACCACAAACTCTCAAACTGAGCAACAAATGGAAAAAACATTTGCTATTTAACAACGAATTAAAGTTGTCTCTCCGTGTGATACGTACCGTTATTACTGTCTAACAGCTCATGTGTGGGATCTTCCCTTTCCTGTGTCGGCGGCTCTTGCACATCTGCAGCATCACATGGCTGGAAATTGCAACACAGGCCATCGATCATGAGAATGAGTTGGGTGAGAAAGCGTATGATAGCCGGCAGTCTCATGAGTAAGAAGCTGCGCTCTGAGCCTCATCTGACCAACATTACGTCCACTCTATTCCTCCCACCTCTGCTCAAACTACTACAGTAACCCAAACACGTGTCTGTAATGAGATAAAGACTGAGGTGGTGAGGCCAGAGTCAAGTCAGTGCTCAGTGAAGGAAGAGTTAATGACACAGGAAATCTTAAGGTCTATATGCACACAGAAAATAGACAAAATTCGAAATAATTGTACAACATCTCCTCACATACAGTACGTACCTCTGAGCCGCTTCCTATCCATTGTAGATTTGAGTTGAGAAGCTGTGAATCAAACTCATCTTCTTCCCCTCTGCCCTCCGGTTTGAAAAGCTCTGCATTAATGTCTTGGTGAAGTGACGGGGAAGTGGTGTCTAGGCTCGTCACGCCGCCGGATTTCAGCTCATTGGCCGAGCTGATGTCAGTCATCATTGAAGGTTTCTCTGCAGAGGGGTCGGGCATGTCCCACTGCACTGTGGCGAAGGACAGCGGAGCACTGGTACATGTCATCGGCCATATTTCCTGCTCCCATGGCTCTAACTCCTCAGGAGTCTTTCGTCCTGCCTTCGGGGAGAGTTGATCCGTCCCGTGTTCGGGGTTTATCTGCACCTCTGTGTCGCCCCACACAATGGTCTCCGGCTCTCCATTGGTGTACTGGTGGTCTATAGAGGCCCATGACTCTTGTTGAGGCTGCTGAAGGACTGGAACATCTGGCAGAGAGCAGCATACGTTTTCCTCCTCCATTAGCGTGTATCTCAGTCACTTCCGTTGTTAAGGCGTTTGTGGGTTTTTGGTGAAAGATGCTGTCGCTGTAAATGTCTCGCTACAAAATGTCTTCTTCTGCCGTGTCAAGGATGATCATTTTGTTAGATCCCAAAAATGTCTAATCCTTAAGCATGTTACAACTTCCAATGGTGCCATTCACACATCTGTAACAAGAGAAAAAAAGACATTAATGTTCAAAGATATTTTATCCCCATCTGAAGCAGCATGAGAAATTCTTCCCTCGAATTTTGGGAGGCGTAATATCGTGTAACAACAAATACAAAATTGTTCTGATACACTGAAAAAAAACAACTTGTTGGGTGACCTCAAGGAGGAACATCTGATTAGCTGAGAGACAAAAAGGCCATTCATAAGACTCTACGATAGTTGGTTGTAGACAATAGTGATGATTCATGGGTTGTCGTTTGGTTCTATATTTCTTTTCCTATTAATCTGTGAGAATTAGTGCATTTAAAACTACTGAGGACTTTTTAAATTACACAACACTCTGAGCAAAAACAAAACTGAAATATTTACAGCCCTGATACCACAAACATACTCCAAACACTCACCACTTGTATGACAACATAATCCAAGCAGGAGAAGGTTTTTGTCTGGATTTTTAGCCGCTCATTTGTCACTTGTTTTTAACTTCTCGTGTGACACTGCAGGTGTGCAGTGCAATAGACTTTCAGTGAAATGTCACAAAAGCACGGTTGTACTTCCTGACCACAGACACAGAAAAATCAGCCGAGCAAGTGAGCGAGAGAGATAGAGGTGTGCATTAAGAAAGAGGCAGAGGGTGGGGTTGAGGGGCGAGCATTTTTCTGGGTGAGCAGTTTAACTGCCTGCGTCCTGTGTTTATGATTTTATCGCCACGCCGCACGGTGAGTCTGGGCAAAGGATAAAACCTTGAGATGGTCCAAATTTGGACTACGTGTTGTCAACACAAGCCAAGGCCAGCTGCAGAACATCACCAACAACACATCCTCTGTGTTTGTACTGGTGATGAACACAGTTATCTTATTCTCTTCTGCCTACTTTAATCTCTGATTCATCATCTATCTCTGCCTCTCTGTCATACATTTTAATTTCTATACTTCTCTGTCTATCTTCATTATTCTACTCACGTCATGCAACCAACATCCGGAACAGACCTTGACCACATTTCCTGTGTGGGTGCTCACTTCTCAGTTCCTGTCAGGGTGCAACAAGTGCTGCAGTATGTGTACAAGGGAGTTAACGGAGATTAACAAAGAGGATCATCTGTTAAGTAAATAAAACTGTGTTCCCAAGTGAGAATCTGACAGCAAAATAATTTGGACCATGATGATATTACACAGTACTGATTACAATTGCTTGCTGCTCCTTCATAATATTTTGTGTTTCACATGATAACACAGTTAATCCTCTGTGTGTGATGTTATCTTTGGCAGCCCTGTTGATGATAAAAACTGTTGAAGAAATGCTCCGATGACTGCGGAGATGTCTGCAGATAAACCCTTTTTCACGTTCATCAAATAGAAAACAAAAATAAATGTGGATACTTCCAGCCAATCGTTACTCAAACAAAACTGCAGTATGCCCTAAGTGGAGAATACCAGGAGAAGTTGCGTACAATGCGTGCATGGGAAGTTTATACAGCACAGCCCCCGGCTTGAGAGGATGGTTAACATGATATTAAAGGAGAAGTAAAAATATAAATAGCATTCAAGAGAGGATGAAATAATAAGAGGAACAAAGCTGCACTGGGTAAAGGGAAAGTTGTGAAATGATGTATAAATGCGTGTATCGATTAGTCAAATGTTAGTCAAATTTCTTTGGTCGAGGACAGCCCCTATGTATAATAAAATTTGTCTAAAGAGGATAAACACTTCCTGTGTCATTCATTACCATCAGTGAACATGGCACAGACATGAATTCAAACATTTTCAAACCTCGAAGAGCTAACAAACCTCATCAGTTATGATCTTTTCAAATGAAGCATGACTTACCCCCTCCAGGCTCTTTATAACAACATCATAAGATCAGCCAGCTTGTGAGGTTTTAAGTCCTGTGGGAGGGAAAGACACGCCGCTGTGTTATACTGGGTTTATGCCGCTGTCACAGTGCTGCACCTTCACTGACATATCCACTCAGCATACAAATAGACCTCAGTTGATTATGTCTGAACCTGCTGCGCACAACAAACAAGCCTCACATCCGCTCTCTTTAAGCCCGAGCAGCCTTTTAGTCTGTGGTGTCGCATAACGATGCACGCAAGTCCTAGTCTGGACCAGGTCTTCCTTCTACGTCTTCATGCTTCCTGTCCATTTTGGATAGGTCAAGATCAGACTTCTATCTCACTCTGTCTTTTTTTCCTCTCCCAGCAGGTATGGCTGTGGAAAAAAAAGGGAGAATTTGAGTGGCAACAAAGAGGAAGAGCGAAAAAAAGGCCCATTGTGATTGGCAGATGAGTAAAGAGCTCAGAGACACCTGAGAGGCCTCGGTCCACGCCCACTACCCTGAGGGCATGCAAGCACACACATACAGGCCAGGTGAGGGGTGTGGCTCAGCTTCATTCCTACAAATGACACCTAGGAATGAGGTTGTAAAACCAGAAGGTATCAAGAGGCATTTGCTATGCCTCTTAATTGATGTAATGTTACAGGCTTGGTGGCTGTGGGCAGAAAAGCCTGTTGAACACAGACATGAGTTGTTGTTTTTAGGCTTACCAATAATTACAATACTCAAATAGACTGCATATTTCTTTTTTTAGACTTTTTCTTATTATAGTTATTTTATTGCCTTTAGCTGAGTAACACATTTGCCTTTATTTAATTGATGTAACCACATGATAGTAATGAAATAATAATGTAATGCAATTTAATGTAATAATACAAATATTTTTATCATTAACTGACTGTTTGCATTAGCATTACTGAGTGTTTGCATAATTAGCTATCATTGCTCACATGATTAACGTTAGCAATTGCAAAAGCATTATAAGCTTTATTAGTAGTATCATTTATGATGAGTATCATCAGCATTCTTAGCTAACTAATTAGCATTTTCATTAAAATTATTAGAACTCTTGTTTGTTGCAGTTAAAGGTCCCATATAGTGCTCATTTTCAGGTTCATACTTGTAATTTGTGTTTCTAATAGAACATGTTTACACGCTGTAATGTTAAAAAAAAAACTTTATTTTCCTCTTACCGTCTGCCTGAATATACCTGTATTCACCCTCTGTCTGAAACGCTCCGTTTTAATGCATTTCAACGGAATTGCGTTGCTAGGCAACAGTTTGGGTCCATGTTTACTTCCTGTTAGCTGATGTCATTCACATACACTGCAACAGGAAATAAACTGGGACACATTTAGAATGTTTACGTTTAAAACCGTGTAATGGTCTAAACATTGTATATTTGTGACATCACAAATGGACAGAAATCCTAACGGCTTGTTTCAAAAGCACAATTTCTGAATACGGCCTGTGTGTATTTCTCCATATATTGAGCGTTTTGATAGTTTAACAGTTTTTATATAACACTTAAACCTGCTTTATAATATAAAAGACATGAAAATCTCACTTTTTACAATATGGGACCTTTAAGTTAGTTAGCTTTAAGCTAACGTTATAGCATACTAACGAGCACATTAGCTAAGAGAAGCCTAGTTAACCCAAGTTAGTAATATTATATTATATATAATTGACTTTACATGGTTAGCATGGTCTATCAGCTATACTCTTGATGTAGCTAACAAGCATCCTTGCAGTAGTGGTGAGTTAGCTGCTAGCTAGTGGTAGCTGATCTAGTAGTGGCACTAGTAGTATTAGTAGTAGTGATCTAGTAGTGCTGCCATAGTTTTGCAGTTCTTGTTATTTAAACACAATGTATCACCGTGGTCATTTGTGTAACACAGTATCACAGTAACGTTAGCTAGTTAGGGCCACTCCCCTCCACACCAGCAGGGGCGCTGCAGACCTGTAAGCGAAACAACAACCAGCTTCTCCTCTCAGCCTCACTTTAGTGGCTTTGTAATAAACCGGAAACTGTCAAGCATGTTCTTATAGAGTGCAACAAATATGACAAACGAAAGAAGGGAATTGCTATCAGGAGTAGATGATGGAAATATTACAATGTGGAATCTGCTAGGAAAGACATCTAAGAAAGTACACAATCTCCTAATTAAGCAGGAGGAATAATGGAGAGAATTTAAAGGGACTGCTTGTAAGAATCAGAAATGCTTGTTAACAGCGACACCTGTGGCCGTTAAGTCAACGAAAGTCAGCGTCGGGCTCGCGCTTGTGCTCGCTCTACATAGACTTGAACGAGCATCGCTCAAAACAGTGAGGCGACACACGTCAGCTAAAACCACGATATCACTCTATATTTCAGCTGCTTGGCAGTAATGTTAGCTGACCAGACGAAGGTCTCTCCATGAATCAATGTTGATCCTAGTGTTGGCTTTTCCTGCCTCAGCTTCCCAACCGCAGAGGGAATAGGGGAGACACAGGCACCCGGTCGGAGACGATAACGTTTCTCGCTGCGGAGCCCCGTCACTTCACAAGACACAGGAAACCTCTGTTGGTCTGGAGGAGCTGCAGCATTTATTTATACACAAACGTCCACTGTACATTCACTAGATATTCTCAGAGCTACGAAGTCTTCTGCAGTGTGTAGTGTGCGCGCATGCACGTGAGGTGGAGCGAGCTGAGTGCAGGCAGGCAGGCAGAGGAGCAGCGGAGCAGAGACTCCGGCCCTGGAGACCAAAGCTACGGTCTCCCCCGCGTCCTCCGACCGCGGCCAACACTGTTTTTCAAGACAGGCTTCACTAGATAGAACTTTGCGGTTTTGGTGCTTCCGTGTAGTTTGTGTTGGAGTCTGAGTCTGAACAGCATAGCCACATGCGAGTGCGCATATGCGAGCGTGCATGGGACACCGACCCGGGTGATTTATCAGTGTAAGAAGTTACAAACAGTCCCTTTAATTATTAGTATTATTATTATTGTTATTATTATTATTATTAATAATCATTTTTATTTAATTGTTTTTCCTTTTTTTATTTATTTAATTTATTTTATTTATTTTATTTATTTTATTTATTTTATTTATTTTATTTATTTTATTTATTTTATTTATTTTATTTTTTCCTGCCAATCTCCTGCTCCACACTCCAGTCCAGTAGGTTGCGGTAATGCACCTATAAGCTGGTTTGCCAATCCCCAATAAACACCAAAGAAGAAGAAAGAAGCGTCATCTTCGTGCGCCTGCCTCTGCTTTGTTTGTTCCGCACACCTCAGCAGCAGCAGAGTCGCACACACCCACTTCTTTATTCCAGATACTTCTTTAAACCGTGAACAAACCATCTGGCTGAGTTGTCCTCAGCTGCAGCCCGCTGGGTCTGTCTACCATGGCCACGTCTAGTGATCTGAAGGTCTTCCTGGAGTCCTCCCTGAACGAGATCTTTAGAGCCACAGTGAGCGACATCATCGACTCAGTGGACCGGACCCTGTCCGAGTACCAGGGCACCATACACAGGATCGAGTCCGAGAACGAGGGCCTGAAGCGGCTGCTGCTGGCTCAGAAGAGCCCCGAGGCTGCTGCACAAGGTACAGGCTGTCTACTGTTGTCTGTGTTTATCTCGACAGCAGGCAGTGTAGCTTCATGCCTTTTGTTCGAGCATCCTCTGCATTGTCAGCACATTGTACCTGTGCGTTTAACGTTACCTAGGCAACAAATTAAAGGCTGCAGTACGACAGGATGAGAGGAGACAAGCAAACAATGCAGGTGTTACACCGAAATGTGTCCGCAGAGAGCCAGCAACACATGAGGTCACCATTTCTGACGGCTGTCCTCAGAAAAATGTGACCCCCACTGTACCTATCTTTTAAGATAAGATAAGATAAAATGAACCTTAATTCAGGTGTCAAAGCAGCAACATCAGCAAACAGAGTGAAACACAGGAGAGGTAAAGGTATACAAAAATTATGAAAACAATAATAGAGATATAAAAGATACAGAGTTAATGGGTGAACATAGTGTGTGCTGTCCGCCAATAAATAAATGTAATATGTACATATGTAATATGTACCTTACTTTAAGAGTTTTGTGAATATATCTTTAAATTAAACATATTTAAATACATTTATGTTTTAAAACAATTGAGTTTTGTGTGTTTTCTGTCACATTTGCCTCTGAAGAAGAAGAAGAAGAAGAATGGTACTTTATTGATCCCCAGAGGGGAAATTACATTTTTTCACACACAGGCCTGAAATACACACATGCACAAACAGGACCTATAGACATGCATTAATGGAGAGATGTCAGAGCGAGCCCCTGACAGGCGCCCCGAGCAGTTGAAGGTTTGGTGCCTTGCTCAAGGATCACAGTGTAATAAAGTACTAAATTACACTGTAATACAATACTGTCACACTCCCTGCCCATACTAATGATGGCAGCACAACACAGGCAATTCTACAATACACAGTAAACTACTATCTGTGTACATGAAGATGTAAATAGGAATCACATTTTATTTTATTTACTGCATTATCTAGAACCGTGTGCACCAAATTGCGTTTGAACCTTAATAACTGCTACTGCAATTAATGTGTTTACCTACCCCTACCAGTGTGACTACAGTAAAAACATAAACACCACTGCCTTAGTATTATTACAACAGATATTATCTTGATAATGTTCCAGACTTTTTTTTTTACACATTGCAATAAATAATCTGTTTAGTTCAGCCTTAATAATACACATTTGTTTACAATGATAACTCAACAGGTTAAAGCAGCACTAATCTATGTCTCAATATTAAAATTGCATCAAGTGACTGTAATGTCAAAGGGGTCACTCGCTGTGACAAAGCGCTATGGAGCATTTTAGTGTCTTTCAGGTCATTGTTTTTGTTTTCTGGACGGCAACATCACTCCTTTTTTCCTGTTTTAATAGACAGTTATTTCAGCAAAAAAAAAGAAAAAATGCTCTGATAAACCCTCTGTCCAACACCAAACAACAGACAGGCAACTTTTTCATTGTTTTTTATTTTTATATATATTATTTTGTAGGGCTTTTATTGCCTTTTATTAGAGCAGCTGGAGAGTGACAGAAAAGGGGGAAGAGAGGAGGGATGATATGCAACAGGGCCACAGGTTGGAATCGAACCCCAGCCGCTGCCAAGGACTACATGGGGAGCAGAGCACACTCTATCTGTTGACCTGGAGGTCGCCCCGACAGACAGGCAAAGTTAGCAGCCAGCTTGTGAACATAGTGGAGCATTTAGCAGATAATTCTTTCAGGAGGTAGAGACAAAAACAGAGCAATTTTGTCATTTGTCATGTAATCAAAAACTCTAAAAATGAATTAATACAGCTTTAAATTATAAGTCACTTGAGGTCGTTCAGGCTGTTTTGTTGCTTCCACGGGGTCATTCAGTTCTTTCCCTAGTTTATCGTTCTACTGACAGCTAATCAAACACTTTAGCTATAATGTATGACTCTATATGACTTTTTTTTTTTTTTACAGATATTCATGAACAAGATGCCACTGAAAAGTTTTCAGAGTGGAACAATCGGCCCATTAACTCCACCCAGGGCCTGTTCACGATGTCCATACGCAGCAGTGACAAGAAGAGCTTCAGGAGGAAGCAAAAGGACAAGATGAGGGAGAGCGCATCCTCTTCCTCCTTTTTACTGCAACCTGATCACATGGTAGAAACACCATGTGTGAACACAGCAGAGGTAGGTGCGTCCACCCAAAACATGATATCTGTAAAAACAGAGCCCGGCCTGGATGAAAGTGGTGCTATTGACCTCTCCCAGCCTTCGTCCCTCCTCAATCTGACAATGAGGCCGATAAAAAATGAAAGCGCGGAAGTTAGTTTCGACGATGCATATGCCACTCTGCCGCCATCTACAGGCCTCGAACAAGACCCCAGAGGCAGCGACGGTGAAGTTAAGGTCACCATTGTTTCTGACACTTACATGCAGGATGGACAGTTCATTAAGACGGAGGAAGAGGAGCAGAATGGGGTGTTGCAGTATGACAATGACGGTTTCACTAAGCCTGAGTTGAGCTATTACCCTGAGTCAGTAATAGATCCTGAGGCGGCTGCAAGCAGACAGGTTGTGGAGCCAGAAGTAGTGGCGAATGAAGAAAACGCTGCTGTTGCCGCAGATGCGTTTGTGGAGGTTCCGAACAACTTTCTGCGCTGCCCCACCTGTCCCAAAACATTCAGTCGAGCAGCTTCGCTCAACATCCACATCAAGACGCACAGCGCCGAAAAGGCCCACAGCTGCAGCTACTGCGGCAAACGCTTCGGCCGGTCCGACCTCCTCAAGTCCCACAAGCGCACCCACACAGGAGAGAGACCCTACAGCTGCAACCTCTGCAGTAAAACGTACGCCCATCCCAGTCAGCTCCGGATACACAAACGCGTCCACACCGGAGAGAAGCCGTATTCCTGCTCGCACTGCGGGAAGCGCTTCAACGAGCACAACCAGCTCAAAGTCCACTTGCGGACTCACACCGGGGAGAGGCCTTACAGCTGCCAGGAGTGCGGCAAAACTTTCAGCAACGCGGGCAACCTGCGCATACACGAGAGGATCCACACCGGCGAGAAGCCGTACTGCTGCGCTCAGTGCGGGAAACGGTTCAACGGCTTGGGCGACCTCAAAACACACTACAGGATTCACACTGGCGAGAGGCCCTACAGCTGCGAGCTGTGTAAGAAGACCTTCAGCCAGGCGGGCCATCTCACCATACACATGCGGATGCACACGGGAGAAAGGCCGTACAGCTGCAACGAGTGCGGCAAGAAGTTCACGGTGGCCAGCAGCCTCAAACTGCACCAGAGGACTCACACCGGAGAGAAGGAGTACATCTGCTCGTTCTGCAGCAAGAGCTTCAGCAGGTCGGGTCACCTGAAGAGACACGAGCTGGTCCACACCAAAGAGAAGATCTATCTCTGCAGCCAGTGTGGGAAGACCTACACGGACCAGTCGTCCCTTAAGAAGCACCTGAAGATGCACGCGGCCAAGGAGCAGAAGGATCAGAGCGAGGGAAGGACCAGCGACGCCGAAACAAGCCGACCTTCAGCCTCGGAGACGCTTTCAGACACTGTTAAAAATCAGAACCAAATTCTTGGAGATGAGTAATGTAAAAGCTGAGAATGTGTGCTGTATGTGATTAAAATAATCTTAAATCAAGGCCAACTTACTAGCTTTTTCAGAAACGCATCTCACGGCCTACATCAGCAGAGTATTACCAGCCCGTTCTCATCCCAGGGCGTCAAATACCAACGCTTTGTCAACGGCCATCGGCGTGCGTTACCGACGCACAGGGCACCCTTTAGCGCCGGTATGAGACGTTCATCAAAGTTGTGTAATAAGTTTCACTTTCATGTTATAATCGTCTGTTCCTTCGTGTCCCATGTTCACAATGTTCCGTTTAATTTTCGCTTTACAAACGTAGTAGTTTTAAGCTCAACCATTTAGTTTTTTCCCAAACCTAACTAAGTGGTTTTCTAACGTGACGCCAAGAGGCGTGACAAAGCGGCAGCATGTGACGAGTGAGATGAGAACGTGTTGGTAATACAGCTAAAAACTGTATTTTGTCTAATAAGCGTTAAATCTGTTACTCACACTGGAATTCCTGGATCGTATTTCACCGTCTCTCTGGTACCTTAAACAACATGACCAACACAGCCCACCCTGTGCTGTGTTAGTACAGGGTTGCTGTGGTTGAAAGCTCCGGGAAAAAAAAAGCTATAAAGTGGAGTGAGTTAATATTTTTGTCTAACTGCTGTTCCCCGAGGTCAAGAACAAACTCTCACCCTCCAAACTGTATGTGATGTTTGTGGTACAGTGCAATACACTGTTGTCTAATCTTTGCTGTGATTTAGTAGATCCAAATGTTTAGCAATACCTTCTGATTATTTAATTTTGATCGATAAACTCTTAATATTCCTCTCGTAGTCTTCTCTCTCACAACATAGTGTAAAGAGACAGCTAATGGGACTCTGAAAGATCAGTTGTTCTTTGAAACATGCTGTATGTTACCAAACTGTTGGTAATTTGAAATGCTTTAAAGGAAAAGTTATTGAATGCAATGTCTTGTCAGATTGGCAGGATGGTTTCAACCACCCTGCTCCAGGGTCCAGGTTTCTGCTCTGTGGTCGTGACCTTTGACCTCCTTGAAAATATAATTTTCCCACAGGGGGTCAGTAAATAATATAACAATATGATTGTTTTAGAATATTAAGATGCTTCTACACACACGTGTACACTTTGTAGTAGCCAGAGAGTTAGAACTGCACCAGTGACTAAAGGTGAAGATCATAATATATAATAATATATTGCTGTATATAGCTTTAACTATACAGTCAGCAGTCTGATCCATTGAACTGACACGAATGTATTTGTGTAATCATGTTACTGACCATAATGTTCCTGCAAAATGTTCAGTATTGATTGACCAGCTTTCAATAGTAAATGAATAATTGTTTTGTAAGCCACGCTGACGTCAAACAGCTTCTAGAGGATTTGTTCTAGGTTGTCCACTGTTCTACCAGGAAACACGTCTCGTACCATGATTCATGTCTTACTGACACACACACGTGAGTAAAATGTCATGTTTATGATGATAGGGCTACTGTTTGTTGTGGCAACTGGTTGATATACCTGCACAGCAATGTATATTAAAGTGCTGCTAGGGCTTTATTGTGACTTACAATAATTTGTGTGATTTGTGTCTAAATTAAAGAGAAAAGTTAACCAAAAGATTTTTTGTACGTCTGATTTATACTTTATAGGTATATTTTATTTGAAATGAAACACAGTGTGCGAGAAAAAAAGCTTTATATGTTCCCTAAAGTACAAATACATTCAAATACATTCTGTGAGGTCTTTATATATTTAGTGCAACCAGAAAAGCAAATACAACATAGTATATAGATGAGTGCCCGTGCATAATGCAGTGGTTCCCAGCGTTTGTTCGTAGAAGTATTTATAGCGTGTTTAACCACCTCACACACGTGCACAAAGGTGGTTTCTTGCTACATAGGACACTTTTCGGCTGTCAATTGTTTCAGCATTATTACTGCTCGTAGATACGGTTTGTTATTTTACTAGTAAGGTAGTGGGGCTTTGACAGATGACAATGCTATATGTGATTGTTAGTTCACTCTACAGCATTCTGAAACAGATGCAAGACTAGCTGACAGAGTGTGGAGTGACGATTCAATAGACAATGGAGATGAACAGAATTTCATATATGGTGCACAAAACATTGAAAAAATAATCTTTAACAATTTCCTGGTTTAATTATCCACAGAAGACACTGTCACTTGTTTTCATGGGGGACTATTTAGGGGGATTAATTTAATGGTTGACAACTAATCAATTAATTGTTGCAGCTCTATTTTTTAGAAATCTGCAAACCTAAACAAATGCTATTTTAATTTTTCCTCAGAACAGGCAACACTTTCATCGTTGGGGCCCTCCTTGGGAACCACTACACAATACATCTTTTTAATAATTAGCATTTCCAACATCGGAACAAACAAGAACATAATATATTCTCCTATATTTCACAACAACAGAACATTCATATATTTATATAAACAACCAACATGTATCTCTATGGGGTTTGTGTTGTGCTCCTCTGGCAGCAGTTGAGCTTTTCCTTGGACAGGTAGAGCATCGGTTGAATGCTGCTGCTGAAGTCCATCAAGCCGAATGCGACGTAGTGAATGTAGCAGCGAAACACGTCCGGAGAGAAGTAGTGCTGGAAGGGGAACAGAGCGACAGGCGGGAAGTAGTTGAACACTATGATGGCAAGGATGATGAGGACCATCTTGAAGGCTCTCTTCTTCACAGGATGCATCTCGTCTCTGCCGGGCCCAGACTGCCTCAGCGCCCAGAGGATCGCGATGTTGCAGAACACCATGAAGGCGAACGCCGCGAGGATCATCGCCGTGAAGACCTTCTCGAAATTGACAATGTTGCCCACGCACTTAGCGGCGGCGTAGGCCAGGGTGATCAGCCAGACTATGATGGCCAAGACCGCCCTGTGGTGACGGTCCTTGAGCTCGGTGAAGGTGATGGGGTGGACCACGGCCATGTAGCGGTCCAGGCAGATGCAGGAGAGGAAGAGAGGCGAGGAGTCTTTGATGCCGTAGAAAAAGCGCAGCACGTACCAGGTGCTGCTGGTGGTGAGGAAGACTATGTTGGCCAGCTCAAGGGGAGGGATGAGACAGAAGATTGCGTCTAAAATGGCCAGATGAAAGATGAAGATATCTGAGGTGGAGGAGTCCCCCTTGTTCTTGCGGATGAGCCACAGCACCATGAGGTTGGCCGGAATGCCCAGGAACATGTTGATGAACTGCAAGCCCAGGTACCAAATGATAACAGCAGGCATGTCTTTGCAACGCTCGTACACCGTCCTCTCACTGTCGGTGTAGTTGAGGGGTCTGTGGGAGACGAAGAGCAGCGAGGAGTTGATGTAGAAAACCTCCATGACGGCTGGATCAGAGGACACCTGCCAGAGAAACAAAGACCTGTTAGATAAACACATGTCAGATTCAGCTGTTAGAAACAATAGACATAGTATTAAAACACTGAGTTAGCTATGAGATAAAGGTCAATAAAGATAATCCAATGGTCCATTATCAAGCATGCAAATATGGTTGTGTATGGTATCTCTACTAGGGTTGTGTATGGTATCTCTACTAGAGTTATGTATGGTATCTTTACTGGGGTTGTGTATGGGCAAGAATCTGGCGATACGGTACGTATCATGATAAATGGGTGACGATTAAATATATCGCTATATTTTGCGATACTGTAAGAAAGGCAATATATTTCAATTATTTTAATCTAATTTTAGGAAAACTGTTGCATAAATAACACACCACCATATGCATAAAATTGGAGTAATCTTTCTGTGTAAACTATTAATTAAAAATTAATATTTGTAATATTTATTTACACTTCTAATCTGTACATTACTTCAATATGTGTGATGTGTTTTTGAAATGCTCTAAAGGAAGTGACACAGTTGCTAAACTTGGCTGTTCAACCTGAGTGAAATGAATTTGATGATTTTACGCATCTCTCAATGTACTTACACAGAATAGAATTAACAGCTAGTGACAAGGACAACAAAGCTGGACAGATAATGGTGAGGAATAGGCAGGACTGTTATTTACAAAAGTTGTGAAAAAGTAGGTGTATATATAAATATTACATAAACACTAATGACTGAAAATAAAATAAGAATAAAATAATAAAATAAAATACAACATCTATATACAAGTCAAGTGATCTGATAAAATACTGTACAAAAGCACCAGTCATTTAATATTATTACATACACTGATTCACTGCAGTTATACAGTTGAAATTTGATTACCAGAGCTTAACTTCTGTGTGAACTGTGGGACTTATCAGTTTTATCAGGAATCACACTTTGTTTTTTACGAATGTACTTCCCCTAAATACCCTCTGTAAAATAAACCTCATCACTCATCGAGCAAAACATATTAATGACACTGTAGACCACAGTAAAACAATAAAAAATGAATGAAGTCTGAGGCATGCTCACTTAGAAAAAGTAATAAAGAAAAATGCATATTTTAGCAGCTAATGCACAGGGTCAAAAAGAAAAAACATATAATACTGTGGTATCAAACTATATTTCAGTCTGCATCAAAAGCTTTATTTTCCGTTGGAGCAAAAGTTGTAACATAAAGAAAAAAACAGCTTTCACTCATGTTGTACTTTTTTCCCCGTAATAATTTATTGGAAGTAACATCAGGTGTACAGAAACATACAAATAAAGCACAAATGTGAATGTGATCCCTCCATATTATGGTATTTTTCCCACCCAATCCTCACCCATTGCCGATGCAAAAACGATAAAAACAAAATTAACTTTGGAAAAAGGGGGGAAAAAAGACAAGAAAAGAAAAGAAGATAAAAATAAATAAATAAAAATAATAATAAATAAAGTACACTCAGGTAGTACTTGGACTTGAAAAAACAAACTACCACACACCAAGTGGACTCATGCAATTATAAAATTTAATTTCTTTTCTATGTAGTTTTGATTGTTAAGTGAAGCCTCTTACCTTTAGTCGTCTAATGAACTGATCTACCCTCAGCTATCTTTGTCTCTCTGTCACACTCTGACTCTACAGACTCCTCAAACCATTTCCTTTTCACACACTCGTTCACAGCCGCACAGTGACATGGCAGCATGTCGAATGTGGCTTTATGAATTGTTTGCATTTCTTCCAACATGTTTCCACCATGTCAACAGGCGGCTCATTCCATTATCTCTGTATCTAAGGGTGACATGTAAATGTGCAACCTGACTATAATGAGGGCCCTGTCTCCTGCAGAACATACTATCTAAGTATGCAAAATATTGCCACTGTAAAAGACTCAAGACGTTTATGTAAAAATGGCATTATTTGAATTTAGAGGTCAGGAGTTAAAATGACTCACCCGTTCAACAGGATACTGCAGCACCTTCCTAGAGTGACTGGTGTCCCCACTCTCCTCCACCTAATCCTTGTGTGACTCCGTCTGTCCCAGTGCCCCCACCTCAAAATGAATAACGGAAAACATCTTTTGGAAAATGACCCAACACTGCAGGGATCCAATCACAGCACTGAGACCAGGGAGTGGAAGCCGAGGACCTCCCTCTGGATACCAAAATATCTTGTTTGGCCCCCGTGTACATCCATCACACATTTAAAATTAAGAAATAAAATATAACAAGGATGAAGATGAATTACATGAAAGTGTGAAAGTGAATTTGTGGGGGAGAAAGCAGTGAAATATAAAAACAGGTTCGTGTGGAAGACGTGTTGTGGCAAGCCATCATCCATTCACTCCGATTGGCAATGATGCAACGAACCAATGGTGCCTGACGGAAAATCGGCAGTAAACAACTGATGCAACAGTCCAGAAAATCACTTCTGATTCAATTCAGTGTAACGATGTGTAATATGTTACGTGAGGCAGACATTGTTTCGAGGTGTGATGTCCGTCGGCGGGGTTGGGCTGCACCCAACCTGCAGAACAAGGACGCGTGTCTCTACTGAGAACTACAGATCACCTCACACTTCACGCTCACAGTACTGTATGTATTTAATCTGAGTCTTAGCTTGTTCAATGCATCTACAGAAAGTTCTGTTTTTGAGGTTTATTGAATGACCTCACAGGTGACCTTTGACCTTTGACTCCTATTTTATTAGACAGTAAAAAGCAGTGAAGAAGTACTCAGAACTTTTACTTAAGAGTAGCAATACCACAGTGCAGGAATACTCTGTTACACGTAAACGTCATGCATTCAACATTTTACCTAAGTAAAAAGTATTTGCATCAAAATATACTTAAGGTAACATAAGTGCAAGTACTCCTTTTACAGAATGGCCCATTTCAGAATAATGTATTGTGTTTTATTATTGGTTTATATATATATATACATAAGTACAATTTTGAGGTACTTGTACTTTACTTGAGTATTTCCATTTTCTACTACTTTATACTTCCTCTCCACTACATCTCAGAGAGAAATATTGTACTTTTTACTGCACTACATTTATCTGACAGCTTTAGTTACTTTACAGATTTACATTTTGTATTAATAACTCAATCAACGAATAAATGATGATATATTTTTTGTAGATTAAGCTGCCCGGCAGTTAAGTATTTACAATTTGCCACACCAAAACCAGCTGCAATATTAATGTGATGCATATAGTGATGCATCAGTAATTATAATCCCATAATATGATATGTATTCTGCATAATAATAAGTACTTTTACTTTTGATACTTGAAGTATATTTTGATTCTAATACTTTTGTACTTTTACTCAAGTAAGATTTGAATGCAGGACTTTTACTTGAGTATTTCTACACATTACTTAACTTAAGTAAAGGTTCTGAGTACTTCTTCCACAACTGGTAGCTTGTGAATTCCCCCCTGGGATCAATAAAGTCTTATTGATATAATAATATCATAATTTACTTGTTCATTATATTTTTCTATTGTTAATCTGAATCTGGAAAGTAACTTGCAACTAAAGTTATTATATTAATGGAGCCTAGAGGAGTAAAAAGTACAATATTTCCCTATGAACTGACTTGTAAAGTAGGAGAAAATGGCAATACTCAAGTAAAGTACCTCAAAATTGTACTTAAGTACAGTACTTCGTTAACATCACCAATCAACGTTAACATAGTCAGTATATTATACTATATAATCATGTTACAATAAAGGCCTCTTGACTACTTCTTCAGTGTACTGCAGGTTATGTTGTGTGTTGTAGTGTTACGGTGTGTTGTTCTGTGTGTGTGTTTCAGGCTGTTTGAACAGCTTGACGATCGGACTGATGAAACTGGACCCATGTCTGTTTACCTTTGAGTGTCTGTCTGTCTCTGAACTTGTTTGTACTGGTGTTAGCAGGTTCACAGGAGAAGACGTGTCTCCGTCCTTAGAGAAGATTCTCACAGGTTTGGTAAATTCTGCATCAGAGCAGAAACACACACACACACACACACACACACACACACACACACACACGGCAGCAAAAAGCTGCTTTTGTTCAAACAGGCCCGTTTCAGAGATCATTGGAGCTTCCTGAACTTGTAATTTCACATCCCAGTTGAACATATTTGCAGATTAGAGTTATGCATTTATTATTATTTTTAAATCACAAATAGTAGCACAAAGATTGTTTGCACCGTTAGCACCGTTAGCTGCCATGTTGAGAGCCGTTGCGAGGCAATAGAAATGCTCCCAATCCCGTATTTAACACCTTTAAATTGTGATGTCACACAATTATCTTGTATGTACACATCTTAAAAGTCAGATTTAATGTATATGTGTATGTATGTGTAGGCCTTATACAGTATATGTATGAGGGCTTTAAATATGTCGAACTGCAAATCACATGTTAATCGCTGTAATGAAAAAGCTGGCAACCAACATGCATGCAGTAGACTTATAATGATACAGTATATAATAGAGGTTTATTTATGAAAAATCTTTAAAGCTGTAGGATAAATGTTTATATCATTCTTGGCAGCACCCGTCTATGATTCACTGCACCAACTGTGCAGGTTTCCAGTTGAACTCCTCATTAAAACGGAGCCGAGCTAATCACATCTGAGGGCGAAGTGGAAATGTGCTGCATGAATTACATCAGATCATTCTCCCTATCTAGGGACATTTCCTTAATTCATGACAGGAACTCATAACAGAACGAAGCAGAGCAGACCATCCTGGATATTCACGAAGTCTTTATTTATGGAAAGTTAAGTTTTTTCTTTCTTTTAAAACAGCTCTTGAATTGAAATCCAAAGGGAGACACTGTATGAAATTGCAAACACTTCATGCGGCCACTCATGCACATCAAAATGTGGAAGCGGAAAAAGTGAAGTGAAACCACTGAGGGGTTAGAGCTGCTCAGTTTAGGTTTGATCTACTTTAACGTTGAGAACGGAGAGACCTTTTGATCGAAACTGATGTAAAAAAAATACAATGAATACGCTTTTCTTTTGCTCTTTTTTATAAATAAGCCTCAAGGTTAGAATAAATTGTCATATGACATCTTAAAACAATTTCTGTAACGTACATTTTGTGTTTTTTATGCATTGTTTTAGTTTAAAGTGATCCAAAATCCATCTTTTTTTTTTTTACTTTAAGGGACTGTTTGTAACTTCTTACACGTATAAATCACCCGGGTCGGTGTCCCATGCACGCTTGCATATGCGCGCTCGTGTGTGGCTACACTGTACAGACAAGACTCCAACACAAACTACACGAAAGCACCAAAACCGCAAAGTTACATCTAGTGAAGCCCGTCTTGCAAAACAGTGTTGGCCGCGGTCTCCAGGGCCCACGTGCATGCGCGCACACTCCACACTGCGGAAGACTTCGTAGCTCTGAGAATATCTAGTGAATGTACAGTTGACGTTTGTGCAGAAATAACTGCTGCAGCTCCTCCAGACCAACAGAGGTTTACCAAGCAGGTGAAATATAGAGTGATATTGTGGTTTTAGCTGACGTGTGTCGCCTCACTGTTTTGAGCGATTCTCGTTCATGTCTATTTAGAGCGAGCAAGCGCGAGCCCGACGCTGACTTTCGTTGACTTAACGGACACAGGTGTCGCTGTTAACAAGCATTTCTGATTCTTACAAACAGTCCCTTTAAATATAAGTGTGTGGCTATTGTATTGCAGCCTTGTAAAGATCACAAAAACAGTCAATAGTCAGCAATGTTTGGTCGTATTTATTATTTTACATTTTATCTGAATTTCTCAATAGAAAGCAGAAGGAAAAGAGTTTCACTCACACATAATGTAGTTTGAGCAGCAAGAAAACATACAATCAAACAAGTGGGAAACAGACATCAACAATGTGTTATGTGCAGACAATCCCAGCAGTACCGTATTATAAAACTACTATGTTTTTTATTATTCTACCGCCACCCACTAAACTAAATATTTCTCTTGTAAACTTTGTGGATGGCTGAGTGTTTTTACAGTTTTAGTCTAAAGCCTTACGAGGACAAAACAGGGTTTTTACATCTGTGCTAATCTCCAGGTTTCAAACAGAAATCTCTTCAGAAGATAAATATTTTAGAGCTGAAAAATATGACCCCATGCAAAGAATCCACTGTAAAGACTTACACTGGATGTATAGCACTAGATAGCCAAAGTGATTTTCTTTTGTTTCTGACTCCGACATCAGAAAATCTCCCAACCACATTCACCGTCTGCCATGTTTGTCCTCCTCAGCTCTCTCCCTACGTGCAAACTTCCAAACTTCTCTCGTCCGTCTCCGTCTCTACAGCTCGTCGGCTGTCCCTCTCATCTCTTTTTTTCAAAACATCTCAAAAATTCATAAAAGATCTTAACATTAAACATGCTACCATAATATAAAAAAAACTGTTCTTTTCAGTAATTCCTGTCTCTTGGTGTTTTGAAATGAAACACTCTAAAACCCAGAAAGCCAATGTCAGGTAAACATATTATTCATTTACATTAAAAAGAAAGGAAGGAAATACTGAAAAACATCTTATTATCATTTAGATAAAACTAACAAAAATGTAATTGATAGGTAACTGCAAGCAAATGCAGCTGATTTGTTTTCATATTAAACTGTAAGAATATGGCATTTTATTCCAACAGAAACCATCCCCCCCACTAAGTTAAAGTTTTTTATGTTGCCTGTCGAGCAGCAGGAGTGAAGTCTTTTGGGAGTGGGCGTGGAGATTTTGTAGATGCTGTAATCCAGCAAAAAATGGAGTGATGGGATCTCTTGAGACCCGACTGGTTTCTTGATAGTGTTCCAGTCTTTTCAGTTGAGTGTTTATGCAGGAAACGTAAAAAGTTAGCAACTCTCGGGTCAAGTCATTTTCCTCAGGGCGTTCACATCTAGGTAGTGCATGGTTTGGTTTGGGGGTGGAGTGGTCACATGCTGCACTCGAGGGTGTTTTCATGGCTACAAAGGTGCATCACTGCTACAAGTGTGGGTAAACAACAGTCAGCTTACAGTCTTTTTAAAAGTTTGCTCCAGACCAGCGTCACGATGATGACTCCCAGCTGAAGCGTGGTGCTACGGTGTTGGGTTGGAGTGTAATTGTTTTCAGATGAAGGTGGAGTCCATGGTGCTGGTGTCCTGCGCGCTGTGGGCTCGAGCCTCGAAAAGCTGTTTTATCAAGGCAGACTTCTCCTGCTCCAGCTGGGCGATCCGCTCGCTCCTCTCCGTCACCTCCTTTTAAATGAAAAGAAGGGAAATAAATGAAGTGAAAACACAACAGCACTGAGTGGTAACTATTAGTGACTTCTGTCTGTTAATGTATGTAGACTGTGTCAAACCTGTGTGAGAAGTCGGTTCTGGTCCTTCAGTCTCTGGATGGCTTGTGGAGGAGCTGGACCCGGAGGCTGGGGGTTAGCTGCTGTCTGACCAGCGCTGGAAGGAAATGACTGCTGGGAAACAAGAAGGAACCCGTGTTAAAGGGAAAGTGTCATAATTAGGGCTGTCAATCAATTAAAATATTTAATTGCGATTAATGGCAAGATTGTCCATAGTTAATCACGATTAATTGCAAATTAATCGCACATTTTGTATCTGTTCAAAATGTACCTTAAAGAGAGATTCATCAAGTATTTAATACTCTTATCAACATGGGAGTAAATATGCTTGCTTTATGCAAATGTATGTATATATTTATTATTGGAAATCAATGTATAGATACAAAATGTGTGATTAACTATGGACAATCATGCGATTAATTGCAATTAAATATTTTAATCGATTGACAGCACTAATTGCGAGATATTGAGAAATACTTGACAATCACATAAACATGCAAAAGTGAATAGGGCAGGCAACACTCACCATCCCAGAGCAGGAAATAAGGTCATTAAGGCAGCGGTTGACTTCTTGTAATTTGGGTATTAGAACATTCATGCGACTCTGGTTGGCTTCTGTGAAGAAATCCTGAGAGGAAACAACATAAAAAGACAATTAGTATGAAACTCAAGAAAGCAGTGACAGGTCTGAAAAAAGTCATGACAAGGAGGGATGATGACTTAACAAACTGAGGACAAGCTTTGGTAAAAGGAGGTTGATTTAAAATAGTAAAGAAGGAGGATACTCTGAGGAAGACCTCGGTCAATATATTCTTCTGCAACTGCCAGTTCATACTGGAAGCAAAACCATGACAGATTACTGAGGCTACTGTGGGAAGAAAAAAGTCTGCCTCTTCTTCTACCACAAGGTACTCTACCCTGTTTGACTGCTGAACACGAATTAAAAAAAAGCAGAAGAAAGAAGACCTTTATTTTTCATTCTGTAGGACAGACACTAAAATCTGATACCTTGTGTTTATGTTTATTAATCTCTTCCAACTGATTTATAGTTCATTTTTTATGTTATAAACGTTTGTTAATGTTTTATTTGGAAATATAAAAAGACCAAGTTCAAAAAATATAAATCTTTATTATATATGTGCAGGAAATATCTTCTCATGATGAGATATTTTATATTTTTGTCCATTTATCCACATCAATAAAAAAAAAAGAATAATCCCAAAACAGGTTGCATTTCCAATACATTTAAGTTAAGTTTTGGACTAAGGCAGCAACTAACGCTTACTTTCATTGTTGATTAATCTGTTGACTATTTTCTCTATTAATCGATTAGTTGTTTGGTCTATAAAATGTTATAAAATGGTGAAAAATATCAATCAATGTTTCCATAAACCCCAAGATGATGTCCTCAGATGTCATGTTTTGTCCAAACTCAAAGACTCACTGTAATAGAGGAGTAAAGTAACCAGAAAATATTCACATTTAAGAAAATGTGAAACAGAAATTTTACTTTATTTCCCCCCCAAACAACGTACTCACACCGATTAATTTGATTATTATCAAAAAGACGATTAGTTTAATAGTTGACAACTAATCAATTAATCGATTAATCACTGCAGCTCTATTTTAGACCAGTGTTTGAACTGACCGTGCAGTGGGAGTTCTGGCCGACCTGCCGCTGTCTCTCTGTGACATTGTGGATTTGGCCCTGGTACCAGTCGCGGGCCCGCTCCACCACCTCCAGGCCCGCCAGCAGGGAGTCCTTCTCCTGCTCCAGCTCTTTCATTTGCTTCAACTGTGAGAGTTGAAAGTTAAAAAAGGAGGGTGTGTTGTTGGGGAGTGAAGAGGAGGGGGGACGGCAGAGGGGTGGAAGAGAAAAATACGATTAAGAACAGACAAAAACAAACCCGCCTGAAGTCACTTTCTGTGCACATTTCACGTAGAGAAACATTTAATTTTCATATTTCCATCATTAAGAGAGCTTTCAGATCGATGCCAAAATTAAATGTAATTATTGATTTTTGGCTGCCAGCATGGTAGACAAACTCCCATCTTTTCACAAGGGGCATCTGCAGCTTTTGTGCTGGCGGAGACAATGGCACCGTACCAATTGTGCCGGACTCTCTCCCGTCCTGAACAATGTTTAGAGGAGCAATCAGCCCGGCGTCATGGCAACCGTGCAGCAACCTAAGAATGGGGTAAACAGCACTTCAACTATGGCCACCCCAGTGTGTGAAAGAGAAAGAGAGAGATGTGTGTGTGTGTGTATGTGTGTGTGTGTGTACTCCAGCAAGGCTGCATTGAGTTGTGCTGACCAGGCTGTCCATGCGGCACGCTGCCACAGTCCAGGCCTCATTGCTGGCATTCAGCCACCTGTGTGTGTCATCTTTCTATCCAGCTATCCCTCCATCCCTGCGTCCCCCTGTGTAGCTCAGTACATTCCTCTGATCATCGCTCATCAGTACTGTTTAAAACACACGGCCACGCTTGCTCGTATGCAGGGAGACACATGTTGCGAAAGTAAACTAAAACAGGACAAGGGCTTCAAGAGTCTACAATCAAATCCTGTTTAACATATTTGTGCTCTTTCCCAACAAGCCTGAAGTGAGAGTTGCACATAGAGGAAGAGAGGAGGGGGGTCGGAGGGTCCGTGTCTAGAATGAAGCATGACCCAGTGTCAGGCTGCATGAATGTGCGATAGGAAAACCCCACTGTTTAAATAAAAGAGGGAAAGAGAAAATACACACAGAGAGAGGGAGCAGAGCAGCAAAAGGCTGAAAAGGTTATGGAAAAGTCTGTGCATGTATGTTTGTGTGCCGGCTGAATGAGCAGGCATGAATACACACGGCAACGCACAATAACATGACACCCGTTGCACGAGCTGCTGAGCTAAAAATACAAAGACGGACATGACGGCCTTTCAAACTGCATCTACAAAGCAACATGAAACAGTGTGAAGCTCTAAACTACAACAGCAGATCAGAGGCTATATACAAGTCCAAAAGTCCCTGAAACAATGATGGTTTAGGGCTGAAACTAACAACCGTTTACATGCATTCATCTGTCCACTATGTTTTGATTAATTGTTAATAACAATTAATCAATTTAGCTTCATATTAAAAGAGAGAAAAGCAGCAAATCCACACATAAATCTCTTAATCAACTGATCAACTTCTTTCAGCACTATCCAAAACCTGAAGCTCTACAATACCACAACAAGACCCAACTAATGAAAGAGGAAAATATTTCATGATTGATCTGTCAGTCACTTTTTTGATTAATTAGTTAATTAATCGTTAAATTCATGAAATGTTAGAAAAACACAGAAAAATGTCCATCAAGTTCTTGCTTGTTTTGGCAAACAGTTCATAAGTCAAAGATATGTAGAGCTGCAACAATTAATCAATTAGTTGTCAACTATTAAATGAATCAACAACTATTTTGATAATTGATTAATAAGTCATTTTTTAGGAAAATAAAAGTACAAATTCTCTGATTCCAGCTTCTTAAATGTGAATATTTTCTGGTTTCTTTACTCCTCTATGACAGTAAACTGAATATCTTTGAGTTGTGGACAAAACAAGACATTTGAGGACGTCTTCTTGGGCTTTGGGAGACACTGATCAACATTTTTCACCATTTTCGGACATTTTATAGACCAAATAACTAACTGATTAATTGAGAAAATAATCAACAGATTAATCAACAATGAAAATAATCGTTAGTTACAGCCGTAAAGATATTCAACTTAAAATGATATAACAGAAAAAGTAGTAAATCCTCACATTTGAGAAACGGTAACCAGCAGATAATTGGCATTTTAGCTTCATAAACTACTTGAAACATTGTTGTTGATCAAGTTCTAGTCTGCAATCTACTAAAAAATTACTCGACTACTCCTCTCAGCACTAGTTCAAACCCTAAAGCGCGACAATACCACAGCAGGTTAGAGCCCTGAAGTCCCTAAAACTAACCAAAATAAATAGTTTATCCTGTCCAACATACACTGAATTCCCCCAATTCTATTTGTCTCAACTGTCACAATTAAATAGCAAAACAACCTGATGCACGTCTTCAAATCCTGACTCATTACATAACCATCTCCAAGACAACTTTGATTTCCTTTACAACCGTTTCTCCCTGTCCTTCTCCGTCTCACCCTCTACTCACCCAGAGGAAAAAGTGCAGGGCCTTGCTGCTGTAGAGGCTACTGCTGAGGGGGATGAAGACGGTAGTGTAGGCAGCCAGCACAGCCGTCCAGGCTGGGTCGGGCCGGCCGAGCGAGTCCTCTACTTCTACCAGGCCCCTGGGCCCGACCCGGCTCACTACCATCAGGGCAGCAGCAGGCCAAGTCGGCCTGGGTGGGAGGGCCGGAGGGAAGGGAGAGGAGGAGGAGGAGGAGGAGGAGAGGGGCAGGGAGGGAGGGAGAAGGAGGGGAGCCGGTCAGTCAGCCTCTCCAGACACAGAGGCCAAAGGGGGGAAAAGAGACGGAAGACGGCAACACAAAACAGGGAGAGAAAGAGGGAGAGGAGGCGAGCTAGAGAGAGCGAGGAATGGTGAGGCAGAGGGGGAGAGACGGAGAGTGAAGGGAGAGCTCTGACTGGAGGGTGGGAGGGGCAGAGTGAGGGAGGCAGCAGGCAGCAGGCAGCAGGCAGAGGGAGGGGAGGGGAATGTGGGGGCCAATAGAGAGTGAAATGCCTTGACTAGAAAACCTTGTCCTGGAATTTATCATGCTTCTACTGTTTACTTTTCCATGTAAATAATATATTTTCTGACAAATATGTTAAAAGCCTCAATATCTATTATATCCAATCACACTGCTGTCTCTCTTTGACTACTGATCCTCTACTTTTTTTTACCCAACTCAACACTAGAGTGATGATAGTATACCAAAGAAAAATAATTTAAAACGTGTCATGTGTCACACTTTCCACCCTGTGGGGAATGTTCAGCTGATCACTCTGAAAAATCTCCCCTGTAACATCTTCCTTTGTTACTTACTACATCTTCATTCAGTGGTTGTCACATTTTATCAGTTTTAGGAACTGGTGCAAAGTTACTGGACACATGTCTTTATTAAGGCTGCAATCGATCTGCCAGTCTAAGAAATGAGAAATCACAATTTCACAGAATCAAGGGTGACATTCAAATTGTGAGTTTTGTTCAACCAACTGTCCAATAGCCAAAGATATCCAATTTACCATTGTATAAGTCAAAGAAAAGCAGCAAATCCTCACATTTGAGAGGCTGGAAGCAGCCATTTCAACTATTAATCAATTACAATCACTCTGTTGGCAAAAAACATCAGAACAACCACCACCTCCCTCATTTGACTGAAGACTGAGTTCATTCTAATACAGTGGAAAGAAATGATGACCTATAGCATAGTAATAGAGCCCACTAATTAGGGCCGACCCAAATGCTTCGAAACTTCGACCGTTGCCACGGTGATCAACTTCCAAATCAGTGTTCGAATGCTTCGTTTTTTGTTTTATTTTTATACAAGTATGCAATAATAAAGTATAAATCCCAAAATATCTCATGAAATAAGGAATAATGAATAAAATTAAAAACTGAATGAATGAAAAAATGAACAATATTGTGGGATTATTATTATTTCATATTAATTATTATTAGTTATTCTTAGATGGATAATGTTGTTTGTTGTGTATAGAGGTGCGTTTATGAACAGTAACGGCACTGAAACGGGGGCGATGGAGACAGACAGACAGAAGAACATGTCAGCCTTCTGCAATGCGCTGCGCCGCTAACCTTCGAATACCTTCAAATATTTCTCTCCGAAGCTTCAATGGCAAAAAAAATTGTATTCGGGACAGCCCCATCGCTAATTGTTACCATACTTGAAATGTGTTTGTTCTGTAATGTAAACCAAAAGTGAAAAGACGTGTTTCCAAGCTGCAGTACAGTCTTTTGTATTAAAATCAGCCCCACATCGCTCTGAGTTTGGTTTCTTATCATAAATGTATGAGCTTCACCGGGTTTCTCCAACAGACGCATGATGTTTACATAACTAACTAGTGATGATTAGGTTTATTAAGTTTGCAGGTTTTCAAATGAAGTGATGTTTTATAAGAAGCAGGTTTGAATTAGTGGGTGCAGCAGCAGTCTAGTAACAAACATCAGGGTCCTTTGCAGGTAAATTCATAGAAACTGGGTGGATCCACAGCAGACTCATGCGTCACTAATGTCGACGCTTAACCTGGTATGCTGTTTAACCAGTTATTAATGATAAACTGTACAGTATGTATGTACAGCAATGACATTCGGAGATGATTCTAACTGAAACAGGAGGAAGACGATGAAACCAGGCAAGGCCCCTTTATAAAAAAAAAACCTTTAAGACACTTTGTAAAGACTGTTTGTGTGTGCGTAGGCTTGTGTGTGTACCAACCATTCCATAATCCACCCCGTTGGATATGGTATGCCGCCTCTGGTCTTCCCGACTCCGCCCGTGTCGCCTGGAGCCGCCAGTGAATCCTGTTGCTGATTCGCTCTGAGATCTTGGTAAACCTGATTTCACAACACCTAGACGAATGTGAAACACACAGATTTAATCAATTTCAACGCTGTAGTCGGGTGTGCACTCTGTAATTACTGCAGTTTTACTGGTTGCATGCTGAACATAACTGTAATAATACACGTTGTACAATCTTTTGTGAAAACCTTTGAAAAATGTGACTCACTCTAATCATTTAGGCAGTTAAGAATGTACAACTTTACTAGTTAAGACATGTCAAGACATTTAGTTTTAAAGACAGTTTTAAGACAGTTTAAAATCTTAAAATAAGCGTATTGTATTGGATTCTTGGTAATTTTTCAGTCATGCATTAAATTTCACATAGCAAAATACCTCAACATGTGTAGACAGACAGTAATGAAGAAGACCAAGAAAACTACAGACAAAACATTCATTTGGCCCGATAATGTATTTGAGTTGCCAGTGTACACCACAGGAGGGAGCTGCACTCTGCAAATGTGTCTTTAGACACTGAACTCAATCATGGTCCCTTGTCTGATTACTTTACTGAGGATGAGTTCAATGGAGCAGACAGAAATATGTGAAATATCTGAGCTTAAACACATCTCAACAACACAGGACATCCTCCTTGAATTAAGAAACCTAAAGCCTTTGACTATCAGTGAATAGTAAATACCACTTTCTGATTTTTTTGTCAGGGTTTCCCAAAAGGTTAGGATGTTTGCTTTGTTGTGATCAAGAGAAAGTCACAGCGTCAGACTTCTAGCAAACCCCATCTGCCAGGAAAGATCATATAAAGCTCCAAAGCAGCTACTAAATAGACCTCATGTTGAGTTTGTTTTGTCAGCTGCTGTTTCCAAGCTCAAGAACGAACTTTGAAACTCAACTCAGTTGTTCCGAAGATAACATAGAAAAAGATTTCTCTGCCCCTTCAACTCTCATTCAATCTCTGCTCCTTTGTGTGTTGAGTTTGTACATTTTTCCGTGTGTTTTTTGAGGGTTTCCTCAGATCACATCACAGCTCCGAATTGTGAGTCAACTTGGCAAAGCATCTCTGTGCTATTTTTTTCTGTGGTATTTCCCACATATCAAAGGAGGTATTATATCATCACGCTGCTTTACCAAAACCATGAGAAAGTGAAGGAGAGTGCAGGACTTTGTGGCGAAGTCCAGGGTGTTGGGGAGGATTTCACCACTGCCGTGATTCAGTGAGCCCAGGCCTGTCTGCTGTAATCTGGCCTAATCCAACAGGGTTTGGCTGCATGTGAGAGCTTACCGCACCGGGCACTGCTGGTCTGCTGGCGAACAACCGAAAGAGTCGGCGGACATAATATTACACACATATGTGATATTTGAATACACCAATATGCTACCAGTCTCCGCTCCTATAGGAAAGATTTCCACAAGATTTTAGAAACTGGCTGCAGGGATTTGCTCCCATTCAGCCACAAGAGCAACTGATGTTGGGCGATTCTTCCCAAAGGTGTTGGATGGGGGGCAGGCTCAAGTTTTACCACACCATGGATCCAGCTTTGTGCACAAGGACACGGTCATTGTATATTTTAGCATTACAAAGGAACCTATGCATGTTTTTACACGTATTAACGTTTTTTTATTTCCAATGTGTGAACAGGTTGTAACCTAACCTAAAAAATGAGACCTACCGCGACTTTCTGGGTTTCTTCTATCAGCCTGTAGCTTTTAATGTGAAGAATGCAGGACGTTTTTTTCTGGGAAAATCCAACGGATGTGACGTCATGAACGCTTGCAAGTGCCTTTACTCTCTTCAGCTCTGCTTCAGGGCTAACAGTGTGCAGCGATAGCTAACGTTTGGTTAGAAATGGAGTCTGCTAACGCCAACAAATGACCAGCCCCCACCACAGCTCAGATTCCAACACAAACTCCACGGAAGCACTAAAAAACAAAGTTATATCTAGTGAAGCCCGTCTTATAAAACAGGAATGTGACCGACGTCGGGCGAAAACTAGGATCAACATCGGCTGGTCCTTCGATACGTGGAGGGACCTTCGTTTGGTAAACTAACATTACTGCCAAGCATGTGAAACATATAGTGATATTGTGGTTTTAGCTGGCTAATGTTGCTAAACGTTAATCAACATGATGCCTGTCAATCACGTTCAGTCTCGTCCGATGCTCGCTCGGGTCTACGTAGTGCAAGCACAAGCGTAGGCAACAGGACGCTGGCTGTCTTGGACTTAACGACCACAGGTGTCACTGTTAACAAGCAATATCTGATTCTTCCATAGAGTCCCTTTAAGATAAGAAAAACAAAAGTACACAACAGTATGTGAACTTTTGGCCATATGGTGTATGTCTGTCTGTCTGTCTATCTATCTATCTATCTATCTATCTGAACAAAACCACTGTTCTAGTGTAATGCAAGTGGTGTAAGCGGTGAAAGCCCCGAGGGCTCGACAGAGAGAGTGTGCGAGAGTGTCACTCTTATAGCTCCAGACAGGCCTGGCTGTACAGAGATCAGGCAAACTCGGACAGACCCTGGTTGAGAGTGTGTGTGTGTGTGTGTGTGTGTGTGTGTGTGTGTGTGTGAAATAACTCTCGTATGATTGTGCTAGAAAGAACAAAAGTGAGTTTGTATGAGAGCGAGAGCCTGTATGTATGAACAAGATAATGAGCAGGCCAACTGGGAAGTTCTCAGCAGCAGCTCCTCCAACCTACATCCGGCTCAGCAGGGAAAAACTGAACAAATGAACATTCATACAACTGACCATCACCCGCTCCCTAATCAGAGGGGCCATGTCAGGGATGACCGTGCTCCCGCCACAAGGCAAACCCTCAAGATAGATAAATTTCTTCAGGGAATTTCTAACACGACCTTTGACCTGACCTGGGGTTAACAACGGCAATTATTCAACTAGTCACCCCTCGTTGCAGCAGAGGCCATTAAACAGGGCCTGTTTAAGCTGTGACATAATACCGATACTTGAGAAGTATGTTGTCAAAACCCAACAATAACTGTTGTTGACCCCAATGAGATTCAGGAAAGACTAACCATTTTTACCTTGGTAGGGCTCCCGCTGGATGACAAATACTGACATGCAAATTCAAACAGACATTGTGCACTTGTGTGAACCACACGGATCACTGCATCCAATTTAATTATAAAATGAGATCGAAGCCGGCAGGACTGCAGTGGACATATCAACTCCGTTACGCACGCAATCAAATGGCTTTTGCTCATGTGAATTCAGTCTCAAGTGTATTCTGTTTCTGGTGGGTATTCAGGCATGAAGTACTTCTTTCTAACTCACCCTCAGGCACATTTTTTGGTGTACAGATAAGAGTTTGTCTTTGTCTTTTATAAGTCTGCAGCAAGTTGAAACTGACTTAAAAACATGAATAGAGGTTGAATTATAAATGATTAAGGTGAAATGGGAGCGAAATGCAGAAGCAACATCTTGCATGAATCGGTTGGTAGTGCAGATGTGTTTTCTTTTTTATATCATTGTAAATTCAATATATTTGACTTTTGGACATTTGGTCAGACAAAACAAGCACTTTATACACCTCATCTTGGGCTTTTGTGATAATTTGTTTTACTATTTCCTAATATTTTACGAGCTAAACATTAATATAAAAGAATAACCAACAGATAAAAAACTATCACTGCATCCTTTAAGAGAGCAACCAAATTTAGTTTAATTCAGCGACAAACCTGTACTCATGTCTAGTTTTTACATGTAATGTTTTTAAATGTGTGCTTTATTGTATTTATTTATTTTTTCCTGTACTCATTCCTGTTTTAATCTCTTATTTTCACAAAAAGCCCTTCTAGGGACAGGTGTTGCAAATTAGCACATAAACTATAAGCACTATGATACTGGCATCAGATAGCTGTTTTTAAGTTGTCTATGTACATTGTATTGGTCCCTATTAAATAAACCATGAATGAATGAATTACAAATGGATTAAAAGGGGGTGGAAGTAGTGGGATGCAGCAACATCTTGCTTGATATGTTTATCAATTTGTATTTATGAGTGTGTGATGATGTTATCTGCACTTTGACAGACAGGGGTTTAACTTTTTATTGACATGACCCCTCTATGAACTCAGTGAACTGTCCTCAAACCCCTCACACGCGCACAGACATCATCATTATCACAGGCTTACTTTCCTGGTACTTACTTGGTCTCTGGAGCTGTGGTGACTCCAGAGCGAGCGACTCAATGGACCTGACCTGGCTCTGCTGAAGCTGTATGGGTTTGGTTGTGGCATGGCCCGGCTCGGCCCGGTAACACCCGACAGCACTCTGTTCCAAGCTCCGCCCGGACCTCTCGAAGCCCGCGCTGAACCGCACCGCTCCACACGCTGGATACCCGGGCCCCTCCTCCGGCCCTCTGACCCCCCGGCACTGCAGCGAGGACGCCCGGTTCCGGTGCGGCTGCTGCTGCTGCGTGTTGGTCCCGTTGCTCGGCCCCAGCGGACGGACTTTGTTCTCAACCCGAGTCCCGACGCTGCATGTGGACAGCGGGGCTGGTTGTGGGTGCACCGCCGCCTGCTGGGCCTTGAAGTGTGCGCTGTGCTCCGGGTTGAGCATGGAGTACCGCAGCCCCGCCACGAACCGCTCAAAGGTGAGGCAGCCATGCGGCGGAGTGACCCTCCGGAGGCAGCCCAGCACGCCGCCCGGCAGCTCCCGGGTGTCCGCCCCCTGCCAGCGGCTCTCTATCTCCGATATATGCACGTAGCCTCGTCCACCATCATCCAGGATGTCAAACAGGGTCCTCAGGCTGAGCAGGAAGGCTTTAGGCAGCCCATCTGTTGAGTACTCCGCCTCTTTTGGCTGCATTTTAACACTTTTAAAGCTCTCCGCTTTGCCCTGAAACACTTCTTTTCTTGGTCGGCCGTAAATCACCGACGTTCCGTTCAACTTGTGCTCGGTCGCTATTAAAGCCATTATTTTTAACACACCAAAACGAGTTTATAACTTTATATAAACACACAGCCGAGCATACAGAGTAATAACACGCTTACTGAGCGGCTAAGTACATATCTTAATAAAGATATTATGCTTAAATATGTCCTATATTCTCCCGTTTTGCCGGTGTACCGTCCCGTCGCCGCTCCGCCGCTGTGTGGTCCACACTTTCCCTTCCCAGCGAGGACCGCCCTTCAAACGAGCGGACCGGGTCTCAGCCATTGGCCGAGGAGTGAACGAGCTGGGCGCTGATTGGTTCAGGCTGGAGGTAGGCTCCAGTTTGAGTTGTGCTTTTGTTATTACTAATGCTGCAGAGACGTTATTCATAAAGCCTTAGCATGGATATGATCCCCCCCTCCACTCCTCCACTGCACATAATCACAAAGAGCTGGATAAGCTATCACCTTACAGCCTCACACACACACACACACACACACACAGACATAATAATGGGGAACAGAGTCCCTTTGTTTCACATAGACCTAAATAACATTCATTTCAAAATGTATTTCTTACATGTAGAATACAAAAAAATAAAAATGATTTAGCTTTTCTCTGTCCATAAAGGAACACTTAATCCTTCAGTTTATCGGGGGAAACAATCTAATTCAACATCACACTACATGGTTTTCAATTGACAGGAAGGAAAAATTGTCGTCTGAAAAGTAAATAACTGTCAGACAAATGTAGTGGAGTAGAAAGTACAATATTTGACTCTGAGATGTGGTGGAAATATAAAATAAATGGAAATACGCAAGTAAAGTACAAGTAGGCTACCTCAAATTTGTACTTAAGGTACTTAGGTTACTTGAGTAACCATCACGAATTAGGTTTTAATGTGACGTAAAGCGATGTATATCAAGGTTTTTCTCTCAATATACCTTTAGTAAATGCAAGGTTTATTGTGATGCTCATAACGTTTATGGATGTCAAGCAGCTTCCCGGCGTTGCCAAATAGATAGAGCCAGAGCAACACAACCTCCTCTCCATGCCAAATAGATAGAGCCAGAACAGCACAACCTCATCTCCACGCCAAATAGATAGAGCCAGAGCAACACAACCTCCTCTCCACGCCAAGTAGATAGAGCCAGAACAACACGACCTCCTCTCCACGCCAAGTAGATAGAGCCAGAACAACACAACCTCCTCTCCACGCCAAATAGATAGAGCCAGAGCAACATAACCTCCTCTCCACGCCAAATAGATAGAGCCAAAGCAACACAACCTCCTCTCCACGCCAAATAGATAGAGCCAGAGCAACATAACCTCCTCTCCACGCCAAATAGATAGAGGCAGAAAAACACAACCTCCTCTCCACTCCAAATAGATAGAGCCAGAGCAACACAACCTCCTCTCCACCATGGAACCTGATAATACGATACTAAAATTTAAAATAATATATATTTGCTCATACTTCCCATACATGAGTTACTTGCTTTTATGCATTTCACAGGGTTTATCTCAAAGACACAACCACTGATTTGTAAAATTAAAGCATAAAACTATTAATTGATTTGGTTTTAGCCCTAACCCCAAAATTAAGCTGTTATCAAGTGACAGCAATGACCATTTATAATCATATCTAAATAGCGTGTTAACTGTATTTCTTCCTCCCTTCAAACACCCTTTCACCACGCTGCAGTGATATGACGTAATGTGATGTATATGAAGGTTTTCTCTCAGTCAGACTGGGAAGCTGCATTCGCCCCGCTCCACATCCCTGCACAATCCAACTTCCACCGAGTCGAAACACATCACAACCATTTCTGGCACTTCAGGGACACTTCTTCTTCTTCTGTTTCTCTTTCTTCAGCGATGAGTCACACGAGAGAAACTCTGTCGCTGCACAGACCCGTGTTTATCTGCCTGACCTGCCCAGACTTGAGCTCTCATCCTGTTGTCGTCATATGTGAAACCTTCAGCAGTGATTAACGTTGAAGACTGTCACACTCTAACAAAGGACTCCCTGTAATTTACCAACTGCCTTTTCAAGTTATTTTTTCTGTCAGACCAGGTGAACCACACATTTTCCCTACTGTGTTTATCACTTTATGAGAGAAGAGGCTGAAAGAGAGGACACACAATCAATAAATCCCCTCACAACAAACACATGTGCTGCTCCCCCCTCCCTCTGACAGTCAATCACACACCAGTTGTTCTTGTTAACACATCAATTTGTGGGAATTGATCATGACTCAAGGCTAAAGAGAAGGGACACAGATCAGATTTTCAAATACCCAATATTCAGAGTATAGATTTAGATCAAGAGCTCTTTTTTCCACTGTGGCCCTTACAAAAACAAAGTAAACTTAAGTATAGTTCAAGTATAATCCCAAGTATACTTTATGTAATAAGTATACTAATATAAATGACTAGTAGTATACTTGTAAGTGTACTATTTCAATACTTCTTGGGAATAAATTGGCCCTCTTTTTAGTTTATAAAAGTATACTTTAAATGTAAGAGTAGTAAACTGAGTACACAACTAGTTTACATCCAAGTTGTATTTCGTACTGCAACTATAATATGATACAAGTGACATTATGGGTATACTGTTAGTTACATACTTGTAGCCCACTTTTTAGTTTATAAAAGTATACTTTTAAGTATACTTTAAATGTAAGAGTAGCAAACTTTGAGTACACAACTAGTTTACATCCAAGTTGTATTTTGTACTGCAACTATAATATGAACTATACTACAAGTTAACTTATAGGTATACTGTTAATTATATACTTACTGCCCACTTTTTAGTTTATGAAAGTACACTTTAAAGTATACTTTCAGTAAAAGACTAGTTTAATAGTTTTTACTGCAAGCATTGTAAGTTTTCTTCAAGTTAACTTATAGTACTTTGCCAAATATACCTTTTTGTATAGTTTTCAGTATAAGCCAGCTTGAACTGTTCTGTATACTTGCCAAGTACACTTAGTCTTTTCTGTATACTTGTCGGTAGAAGCCAAGTATACCTGGACTCTTCTGTATACTTGCCAAGTACACTTAGTCTTTTCTGTATACTTGTTGGTATAAGCCAAGTATACTTAAGTATAGTTTTGTTAAGTATATCTCTGATAAGTACATAAAAAGTAAACTGAAAGCATACTCTTTTATTTTAAGTACACTAATAGCACACTTGAATAAACTTCTTTTTTTGTAAGGGGGGGGGGGGCTGAGATAAAAATGCTGAAAATTGTGTTTTTTTGGGGGGCTTTTTTCCAGGATTGATTGTTATATAACCAAAGACTTGAAGTGAAAGAAAGAGGCGCACTAACTGTCCAGTTGCAGCTCAGCTCAGTGTGATCACTTGACTCACTGCAGGGTCAGACAACCGAGCGCTCGCTCCTGCTCTCCTCATCTCTCTTTCTCATGTTGTCACGCACATGCCCTGCTTTAAAAAGGCCAGTCCATACCATACCGCTGTTTCTTATAGTTACTAGACATGTACTCCTCCTCAGCTCCACTGGCCAGTCAGTCCTCTCATGCAACACACTTAACACACACAGTCTTTTCCCTCATCTCCTGTTTGCTCTCTGTTCCTCTAAAGTCTTTTCCTTCAGCAGTATCAGTGTGCATGTGACAAAGGATTTGAGAGCTTATTCAATTCATGAAGCTTGTTCTTTTTTTTTTTTTGGTATGGAGTGACGCAGAAAGAGAATTCAAAACCTTCAAATCTTGGAGGTGTTAAATCAGATTTGAATTACAGTGGGAGGACGAGAGCGAGATGAAGCGAGAGTGGGGGTGGATTCAGACTGCACAAAGATGGAGAAAAAAATAACATCTTATCTTCCCTTATTCAGATTGCCTTCACTACAGGAGACATTTTTCTTATACAAACACTCTAAAAATGTTCCTCGCTGTGAGCTTTGTGTTCTCAGCTCTCAGATTTAGTGAACTTCCTTTAGCTTGTTCTCAGTGAATCGCAGGCCTGGACTTTGGTCGCTTCATTCCCTTGAGGTGTTTTAAAGCTTGAAAGGCTCTATTGTTTAACTATAACACCTTATTGTACAAACTTAGTTCAGCTATGCAGATAAACTGGAGTTACAGTGTGGTATGAAAGCAGCAGAATGTAATCATAAGCACATTTTTCTTTTGTTTACTAACATAAAAAAGATACTGTGTCGACAGAGCCTAAATGTTAGTAGAGATTTTCGCACATTTATTAAATTTTTTTAAATGAAATATGTCATTTACATGCATTTAAAGCCATTTTCAGCACTTCTGAATCAGGAGTGCCACTGGCAGCAGTTGTAGATTTGAGTCTGAATAAAGAGCAGGTGTCCACAGATCTTAAGGATCTGGAGCGACTTTAAAGGAAATATCAAACCATTTAAAATCACATAGAGTTGAGAACATCTGTCTTTGTGAAGGGGATAAGGGCTGCACCTGAATAAGCTCATAATTTTGTGTTCTCTGCAGAATCTTCTATCTGATATGGGGATGGCAGGTTTAAATTCAAAATTGAATCTGGGTACGGCCGGATTAGCAGTATCCCCCTCTGAGCCACATTTAAAACTGGCTACTGTATGTGTCTATGGAACAGCATGTTCATACATTACTATGCTCACATTATCACTCATCACCGGTACAGTATATACACTTTACTAACCATGTACAGTATATGTGGGTTTCTGGGCACTATCATTATAGAAATTTAAAGTATGGGCCTAGCTTCTTAGTTTTAGCAGTTAAGATTTTAGTTATTTACGTTTTTAATCTTTATTTACCTCAGAAGGTCCTTATTCTTATGAGTGATTTGGCTTAGGAGCTATATGTTACTTTGATGAATGATTCCGAGATATAGATATTGGCAAATTTGACTTTTTTCTTTGTATATCTGTACTCTGTATTTATGATAGTTTTGAGTTAAAGGTGCCCTTCTCTTTCAGGTAACAATTCATTTTACAGTTCCGCAAATTTCATGGTAATTAGGTGATAATTAACAAGTAACCTATTTGAAATTTCTTTGGAATTACTGCCAAATTACCCCCATATTTACCTCAAAATTTATCAAAAATTACTTTATTATAAACCTTACTTAATAATTATATTCCGCTATTTCGTAATAGGTGGTAATTTATTTAATACATTTCCAGGAAAATAATACAAAGTTTATTGATATGCTTTATTTCCATGTCTGCTGATAAATAGATAAAACTGAAAAAAAGTCATTGTCAAATTTTTGAGGTAAATATTGGGGTAATTTGGCAGTAATTGCAGAGAAATTTCAAATAGGTTACTTGCTAATTATCACCTAATTACCATGAAATTTACAGACCTGTAGAATGAAGTGTTAGTCTCTTTCATTGTATATTGTCCTATTTTCACCTCACTGTCTGTTAAAAACATGAATATGTGGGTGTGTTTGTGTCTGTGGACGAGGGGAGGATGGATCAGTGTTATGTTACTGTACTGTATGTATATCTGCCTATCTTTCGACAGACACTTTTGTCTCAAACAACTTTAAGTGCATTCAAACTTGATAGGAACAAGAGCTACATGTCTAAATTTACAGTATATATACTGTGTGTGTGTGTATATATATATACATAAATATATATATAAATATAAATATATATATATATATATATATATATTATATATATATATATATAATATAATAATAATATGTCAATACATATATTTTTGTTCTTATTTTATTGTTTACTTAAAATATACAACGAAGAGTGGGTTTGCAGATGTTTCTACACCTTAATAAAGCAAACTTATCATTCAAATCATAAGAAGGCAGCAATTAGCAGGATGGACGTAGATGGAAGATTCCTCACTGAAAAATACAGTAAAAATGATTGAAACTTGTCCCATTTACTTCTCAGTAATCCTCTCCTCCTCTCAGTTCTTACATTTGCCTAAATCCAGTGACAATTTCTTCCTAAAAAAAAAACCCTGCCAATACCGAATTTGCAATGACTTCTACATTTCCCATCCCATCTTTATAACCTATTGCTCATTTTTTCATTCTATATTACCAACTAACCTCACTGAATGTATGTTTTGCACAGATGCAAATTGATATAAATCCAAATAGTCATCCTGAGATAATGCAGGGTTCATTACAGCATCACTGAACTGAAGACGGATGAATGAACATGCAGCGACTGAAAGCAACAACAGCAAATTATTTAATGTGGATTACACTGATTTTTCCATCTTTTACACTGCTAAGCACTCTGAGGAAATGGATTAAATAGCTATCTATTCAAAAGGATGAATCATTCCACAATGATTTGCTCTCTGTAGTCCAAGGCATACACGATTGAAATAATTGTATTGAGATCATACAATTGAAAACAGAAACTGGTCATTTACTGGTTTGGTCGACCCACCAGTAACTAGGATATGCAGCTCTCCATGAGATACACAGGGACAGTTAGTGGCTGGTTTTGGTAGCGCAGCATTAATTCGGTTGCATGTCAAACAAACACGTCCAAATAATAATACCGGATCACAAGCTTAACATGGGATTCCTTCTAAAAACCCAAACTAATTCCTGACCTCTGATTCGAGAAACTCATCTGTTTATCCACACAGTAATGCCGTTATGAAATTCAAAAGCTCCTCCAACTCTGAAACTGAAAGAATGACTTCATTCATGTTGCAGAAATGGAGGTGAAAAAAACACTGAACTATCTCACAACCAGCACGCTCCCTTATAGTCAATAAATGACCTGCATATCTGGTACATTTTCTGAAAAGATGTAGTTATATACAGTAAATACACACGTTTGTTTAAAACTATGTTCATTCCATCGTGTCGCCATATTTTGTCTTCCCGGTTCCTTTTGGTACTTCTGGTATAGACACTGAAAGACAGAGACAGATAAACAAACAGCATTAAAGTCTGCAAACCGTCCACATTTGGTTCGCCATGACTGAGGAACAGAGCTGATAAATCTGTTGAGAATACTGAGCCCAGGACAAAAATGTATTTGTACTTCCATAAAACACTGGTTGCTTCTCCTGTTTAAAGATGATCTAACTAACATATACACATTTCAGAACTTCCCTGGGTGAGCCATGAGGGATGGCGAGCAGGTCTGCAGCCGCACGCTGTACTCACCCTGCGGTGGTGGCGATCTGTCCGGGACTTTGCCCGTTTCCAGCAAAATCCAAAGGTCTGTGCATTTCTGCGTTTCCCAGCGAGTCACTGCGTAACTTGCCACTGAAGACGCCACTGAGAGAGAAGAGAGAGGCAAGGTTAGAGAGAGGCAAAGATAGCGGTTAGAGAGGAGAGAGGTAAGCTGGGAGGAAGTAGAGAGTCTTGTGTGTTTAAATCTATTTAATGTCACAGTGAAACGGAGGCTATACAGCGTCTTCAGCTTCTGTACTGTGACGTATTCCCCAGTAAAACAGAATATTTGAGCGGTGTACAGTTATGAGGGTGGATTTAAATCAAATCCTTTGCATTTGATTGGAACGCTTAAAAGTGGGCGGGCTAAATGTAACGTGGTACGGAGCCACGGAGGAGCCGCCACATACCTCCCTCAAAGTTTCAGATTGATTGACGGATGGATGTCACGATATTATTGGTTGAAATTGGTTGGTACTAGGGAGTTTTTTAAAGAAGTTATTTGCTAATTATTATCTATTTACCGGCAGACATGGAAATAAAGTATTAATTAACTTTGTATTCTTTTCCTGGAAATGTATTAAACAAATGACCAGCTATTTATTACTGCTTAATGGGAAATAGTGGGATATGATTATTAAATAATGTTTATAATAGATATAAAATAATAATAATAAAAGTCCAGAGTCAAGTCCCAAGTCAAGACAGCCAAATAAAGTAATTTTTGATCAATTATGAGGTAAATATTGGGGTAATTTTGCAGTAATTCCAAAGAAATTTCAAATAGGTTACTTGCTAATTATCACCTAACTACCATGAAATTTGCAGACCTGTAAAATGAAGTGTTATCAAAAAGATTACTGGATTATGATATAAATCAAGACTTTGTGTATTTTATTTTTAAATATATTGTTAAATAGGTGCACAATATGACCAGGGATGTGATCTAAAAGGGTTAAAAAGCATTTCATTTCGACTTTAAACCTCGTTTCTCACCTATTGAAATGAGAAGGTTCCACTGAAGGGGATAAGGAAGCTTCCTCTGGAGAGCCTTCTGAATGACAAATAAACCACCAGCACCTGTAAAAGTAACACAGGACACGTCTCAATGGCACATCTAGCAGCCATGATGATAGTTCAAACTTCATGTGATTCATTCAGTATCCAGAACACTCATTTTCATTTCGACAACATCACAAGTCAAGTCAGTCAAGCAAAATCTAAAAACAACCCGCGGTTGACCAAAGTGCTTTTTACAGTAAAAGGGAAAAAATAATAAATTGCAATGACATTAAAATCAAAGTAATATGGCATGATTTTTTTTTTTATTTTGTTAGCTGACGTGCGTTGTCTGACTGACTCTGAGATATGCACTATATCTGCAATAATCCAGACGAGAAGAAATAAAAGCATGGATTAATGTCTCGAAATCTCTAAAAGAGAACATGTGCTTGACCTTGCTTAAAACTCTATGAAGATGGTAAAAAGATGACTTGACAACAGCATTTATTTATTTAGCAAATTTAAAATCGGGGTCAAATAAAATGCCAAGATTCTTAGCGTAGGGTCTGACATAACCAGAGAGTGGACCTATAGGTCACCAGCTACATTTTTAGTAATATCTAGGGGTCCAGAATTAAAAATGTCCATGTTACGAGTCTTACAAGTCCTTTCTATTGTCCTCTTGCAGCTACAGGGTTTTGTTTTTTCTTGTTGTTGTTGACCTGACAAAGATCCGACTAGGATTAAGATCAAGATTGGAGTCAGTCTGCAGGCATGACTCTTTTCATCTATGCTGATTTCCAATAACCTTGCACCTGCATGTGATGTGTGTACACACTCCTTCTACGAGAAATGGGTGTAAATTTCTTTAGATCCTACAAAAGATTTCAGTAAAAATTCCTGCAGTGGAAATGAGGATTATTACGGCAATGACTGCGTCCACCAACAATAATGACTGTGGGGATGGTTAACAGCAACAGCCAACAACGACATGGAAAAAAAACATATATTTATTTTCTTCCAATGTGACTTCATTGTAATATAAGTCAAAACCAAGCTGTCATTTTCAGCTGGCACGTATTTTCATAAATGGTTAATAAATAATGCATATCAAAGCTTATATTATTCTAACAATATTGTGATTGTACACCCATCATCACTCTGTGTACTGAAAACATCCTGCTTTATTATGATACTAGAAACATTTGCAGAATATAGCTCCCTCCTGTGGTACACACTGGTCAAAATAACATAGTTAGTCAGGAGTTTCACTGGTCTTCTTACTTCCTACTTGGTGCTTATCTACAGATTTAACTTTGTAAAAAGTAATCATAGATTAGTTAGTTCAGGGACTGATTAAAGAAAGAGTGTAAACAGAAATAATCCAATATAATATATATTATTTTTTTTTTTTTAAATGTCTGATAATTCAGTGATGATGATACAATACAAAATAACAACACAGGTTATTGTGTAGTGTGGGTGAATCACACATCTGTTATTAACTTACCCAGTATAAAGGTCCCAGTCCCCTTCATGAAGGCATGAGACTGACAGGCAGCATAACTCTGCAAACCCTGAATATGACAAAACAGCTTTTACTACACGGTTTACCCTCTATAAACAGTTCTGTACATTTTTTCCCAGTTACATTACAGATGTTACAGTAATGTGCAGCAGCTGATGCATGTGACTGTCAGTGTCCTCCAGAGATCAGCAGGCTGCAGAGAGGAGAGTAAATATGAATAAACCCACCGGGTGTTTGGCTGCCAGCGCATCGTCCACTTTGGTGAGACCGATATTGACCATTTTGTTGGTTGTTGTGAAGCTGGAGGTTAAAGTTTTAGATGGAGAATACCATTAGCTGTGTTACCACTGTGTATACATAACTCTACTATTACAAAACGTCCGTGCTGCAAAGAAAGAAGAGAGAAACAGCCGTTTGTGTAAAACACTAGTGACGCCTGATGGACAGGAGGTGGTACTGCAGCTTCTTGACAATTAAAACAGTAAAATATCATATTAATGGACAAAAAGAGAGAGATTATTCTGGTGACATTAAAAAAGGATGAAGAACAAAAAAACAATTAAATAATTATGAAATACATTAGCATAACACAGACAAGAAAATATGCAAAACTAATACTATTATTAATCAATCTGACGATAACATTAACACGAGGTACATAATATAATAGTATGTGAATTGCTGCCATACAAGCAGAGAGGGGTGATAATATACAAAACTTGACTAGTTTGGCTCCTCAAATGTAGTGGTGGAAATTAACTAAGCATATTTACTCAAGTACTGAACTTAAGTACAATTTTGAGGTACTTATATTTTACTTGGGTATTTCTATTTTATGCTACTTACTACTCCACTACATCTCAGAGGGAAATATTGCAAATTTTTTCTCCACTACATTTATTTGACAACTTTAGTTGCTTTGAAGATTAATAATACAAAATATAATTAACCAATAAATTATGTTGTAATATTAGATTAAGATCAAACTTTACTGATCCCCGGGGTAAATTAACCAGCGGTAGATAAAGTAATTAAAATGAGCTCCACCTTTACCAGCTGCACCATTTATGTGTTGAACAAATAAAATATCCCCAAAACATCCCCAATATATTTTTTAAAACGCGTCAGACAAAACTTTGTAAAATATCCAAAATAATATTAGTAAACATCCCAAAAATATTAGTTAAATATTCAAAAAAAATATTAGTTATCGTAAAAAGCCCCCACCCCATCTGAAAAATAAGTTTGTGTTACAGAAATATGTTTTTCTTCTTTGTTATCCTGTAAACAATCCTTCAGTTTTATCTTGTGAATCCTTTGGGAGAGCCACTGGCATTGACTATAAAAGCTGCTGTTTGTTATCCAGATGGACAAACATTAAATCCTCTGTCTGAAACTCTTCCAACAATGACAAAAAATGTTTTGTTATAATAATTAAACGTTATATACATCAAAACTACCTTTTATCTATCATTATTGATAATTTCCCACACATTACACTTTGAATTTGGTGCTTTAATATTATATTGCTCATCCTTGGCCACTAAACAAGGATATTATTTTTTTTGTTACTATACTTGCAAATTAGAACTGTCAATCGATTAAAATATTTAATCGCGATTAATCGCATTATGGTCCATGATTATTCACACACTTTGTATCAGTTCAAAATGTACCTTAAAGGGAGATTTGTCAAGTGTTTAATACTCTAATCAACACGGGAGTGGGCAAAATATGCGGCTTTATGCAAATGCAAGTAAATATTTATTATTGGAAATCAATTAAAAACACAAAACAATGACAAATATTGTCCAGAAACCCTCACAGGTACTGCATTTAGCATAAAACATATGCTCAAATCATAACATGGCAAACTTCAGCCCAACAGGCAACAATAGCTGTCAGTGTGTCAGTGTGCTGACTTGACTATAACTTGCCCCAAACTGCATGTGATTATCATAAAGTGAGCATGTCTGTCGTTGGTACCCATAGTAACCATTTTCATTCACATATCTTGAGGTCAGAGGTCAAGGGACCCCTTTTGAAACTGGCCATGACAGTTTTTCCTCTCCAAAATATAGCGCAAGTTTGGAGCGTTATTTAACCTCCTTCACTACAAGCTATTATCACATGGTTGGTACCAATGGATTCCTTAGGTTTCCTAGTTTCATATGTATCTTTTTCTAGCTCCAACCTCCGAAAGATTGATTGTTTTAATGCGTTAAAGAAATTAGTTGCGTTAAAACAATTTCACGCTAACGCGTTATTATCATGTTAACATTGACAGCCCTATTGCAAATAAATGCAAACCATTTCCCACAGCTGCATTCAGTTTAAGGCCAGTAAACAGATTGTAAGACATGAAAGTTGGTGCTTAAATAAAGTCATCATCGTAGCCTGTCTTTATGTCTGTTACATGTCTTGCGTGACCTCAGGCCAGCCACAGCCTGCTGACCCCTGCGACCCCTCTGTTGAACTCTGACACCACAGTGACCTCAGGGGTTCTGCTGAAGGCTGGAGATGAGCGGGAAAAAGAAGAAGAGACAGATGGAGAGAGACCATCTACTGCTGAGACACAAGTAACAACACACAGGCTTAAGTTACCAGACATCTGTTACTTGTTAGCTCCAGAGATACAAGTGATAAAGCCACAGAGTTGGAGCAATGTTTTAAAAGGTATTTCAAACACAAGGTAAAAAGAACAACAAATGAACTACAGGTGGTTAGAACTGTGTGGTAAACAAGAACTCTGCACTAGCAAGGTTTCTACCAGTTAGTGAAGCCACCAGTCCACAAACTGGATGGTAAATCAGTTTTAAAGGCAGTAATATCAGCATTCATTAATGCAGGAAATTGATCTTACTGAACAGCCTGTTGTGGTTTGAGTGGGAGATGAAATATCAGGGTTCCCTATACAGCAGGTATATCATATAAAAACCCACTTCACACACAAATAGGGGGAAATAACTAGGGCTACAACTTGTGATTATTTATCTTTATCTTTTGATATTTTTTATTAATTAATTTACTTGGTAAAATGCCAGAAAACTGTGAAAAAATGTAAGGTATTTCATTTACAATTATAAACTAGAGACCATCTTGTGATGGGATCACACCAGCCGCGACATCAAATAGGACCGGGGCGATAAGTAGGGGGGCCATTCCTACCCCCCAAGGCTATTGAATGGAGGCTGGGACACAGTCTTGAGCTGTGGGGTATGACACATGCACAGTGTAATTGGAGCTGCAGCGTTGGAGGGTCACAGCAGACGGCGCTAGAAATAAAGGGATGGTGTCCGCTCAGGTGCTCTTTGGGTGCCCTCGGTCTGACTTTTTGGGTACACTCGATTGGATGGTGGCCGATATACTATAGAACGTTTTTAAATAGAAAGCACTTGTTTATGGTCTTTTATTAAAGACCTTTTCAATAATTACAGAATTGTTATTCTCACCCATAAAGTAGACTATAGACACCCCATGTTCTATGATCGTGTGCCAGCTAGTGAGCCTTTTGGTGAGTGCAGAGCAGATTTAACTGCTCATGTGTTGTACCCCAATGATATGATGCGATATGGCACCATGACATCTCCTCTTTTAACCCTCCGTGCTAGCCCCATATTTCTGCACTTGCTCAGGCCACTTCAATATTCAAACTCTACCTTTATTTTGATCTCAACTACACACTTATAAAGTTTCGTGACTGCAACCTTCCCTATCATGGTGACAAAATCTGCCCACAGACAGACGGACAGAAATAGAAACACCTGGCAAAGACCTGCTACAGTTGGTGTCTCCAGGACCCACACACAGAGAATTGAGACTCAAATTTGAGAAGCCCGACCCAGCAAATGTTTTCTTGATAACTGATTAATCTATATCAGGGTTCCTACACATTTTCCATTTCAAAATGCTTTACTTTTCAAGGCTCAAATTTCCAGACTTTTCTAGATTTTTCAGACCATATTAGACTTTGTGAATCGGAGGGCAGAGGATGCTGTGACTAGACTACAATGCTTTTGCCCTTGCATATGTTGGTCTTTTCACTTTTGGATTTTTATTTTTGAGTGTCGAACTCTCGGAAATCTTGCATTTTCCCATCGTGGCCGTTCAGTCCACAGTCTTGCGCAGAAAGTTGAACTGAGAGCCGTTTTGCAGGCTGTGACGTACAGGCATAGAGGCAGCTCTGTGTAAGACCTTCTACTTCTTGCCTTGCTTTCGACGACATCAAGCTCGCTCTGGTCCACGCTCTCTATCACAGTGGTAAACATTTTGGCTGCACTAGCTGCTCCAAATCCAATGAAAAACACTCTGATTGTATTATCTATTTATTTTTTAGAAATTCAGAATTTTATATTTTAAAAAACAGAATAGGTGCAATAGTCTGGAAACAGAAATGTTTTTCCATACTCTCTTTTTTTTTACTTTCTCTTTTTTACATACTTATCCAGACATGGAAATTACTGAAAAAAACAATAAATTTCGATACTGAATAGGAAGCCCATATAATGAAATTTTTTGTTGATTGATTCTCTATTGATCGCCAAAATTAGTTACCAATCATAGGCTCTGTGGTTGGGTGAATCTTTAAAATATTTTTTAACATACTGTATGTGAAAAGTCCTTTACACTTTACTTTAATGTCCCCCATTTAGCATTTAAAGGTTGTATGAAAACATTTATTAAGTGGTTAATAACACACTATAAGGTAGTTGTAGGCAGATATAAGTTTGTAAATGTATTTGTTAACAACTATAACTCCTCTTGTGGGCACTCACAGACTGCAGAGGTTAAAGTAAAGTGTTACCAAATAAATAAATATCGCAACAACTATAAGACAGTCTCATTTTACATTTTAGACTCTTCAGGCTACTTTAATGTATTTTCTTAAAACAGACTTTTATTATTAAGCTTCCACATGTTCTTCTATCTGTGACCAAATCGTTACCCGCAAGCCAACAATTTAACCTAAATGTATATGAATAATTAACTTCTTCTTACGCCGAATTCGCACCAGAGCAGCGGTGAAGTGTGGCCTGCGGCCACCTTCCATGTAATATCTATGAAAAGCTGCGGCAGCTGCTCCCAAGCTCAGCGAGCTGTGGTAAAGTGTGTTCAAAATAAAAGTTTAAATTTTAGTGGCAAAGTGCGGCCAGAGTACCCGCAGCCAATTAGTAAACAGATTATGAATCATGTGACATGTTGATTTGTTCAGAGAACTCCTGGCTGCAGAAAAATTTAATTATTGTGGCGAGACCCACTTCATTGCTGCCTGGTGAGAATTTGGCGTTAACCTGTGCATAAATCAACATAATTGAATACTCCCACATTGAGAGCATCACTTTAACGACTCCACAAGAGAACTCCAACAAATGAGGTTCATTTTATTTATTATCATTTTACATTGGAAAAGCAACGGTCAGTTATCCCCCCCAACTGTACTTCCATTCACATATTGTAGCTCTTTATTTCTAGGTGATTAATGTTTATATTCTTACAAAACAAAAAAGATTTCAGACACAATCTGTACACTCCAAATCCAAGTCACACCCCCTCCCTTCAACCCATCTATGACAAATAACGCTAACATGGGAGCCAAATTTTTAGTGCAGTGTTGAAAACCTGTTCGCACACATACAAAATAAACAATCAACAAGTCGCATGTACATCTGTGAATTACATGCTTACTATGTGTCTGGACTCCTCACCTAAGACACGAGAGGACACATTAAGCAGGTGTGCATTGTAGGTAATACAAGGAAGGCAGGCGATTGAGGATAAAGTCGACACAGAACAATTTCACTTGGACTGCCGTGTCTTAGAAAACAAAAGCAGGAAATGGTTCAGTTCATAAAACCGCTCTCCAAAATAAGATTTACCAAAAAGGTGTGTAAAGGGGTGGGGGGGGAATTCAAGTTTTACACTCCAAGACGTCTCTCACGTGGAAGATTTTTTTTAGTGACAATGATGGTGTGCAGTGTTTTCATGGAAAATCTGGAAGGGCAACACCGAGGAGGACTCACTCATTCATTCATTCAGGATTAAAGAAAGAAAAATCAAGTAACGGGGTTGAAATGTTCAGTCCCCCTCCCTGCCCAAAAAGACGTGACATAAAAAGGTCCCATATTGTCCACTTTTTTTTTTATAACATTTGCCTTCAAATATCACCAGGACAAAAACATGTTTCACAATCAAATGTTTTAAATAAATATAGCTCCATTGATAGAATTTCTTCAAAAAAATAACCCTTAGAGCAAACTCTCACACAAGAGCACTACCCCCCCCGCCCTCCCTCCCCGACACACGCATACCATAACCCTGCAGGTGCAAAAAATACAGTTGAAGAGACAGTTGTTTGTTATGACGGACTGGAGGGATTTTAACCAGTTGATACAGGAGTGCCGAGAAGACTTTGGTACAGATAATCATCAGGCAGATATTGAAGTGTCTTGAGAACATGAAATAATTATTTTGTGATCACAAGAAAGCAGTTTGTTTCTGTGGGATACTGACAAAGGCCTGTCAAAATACTAATAACACCCGGAACAGCTTTTTAAATAGCAACTGGAGGATTTTGAAAATGCGGATTTAAAAAAAAGAAGAAAAAAAAAGTAATAAATCCAGTTTTTTCAGGTGATTAAAAATTTGTACCTTGTCAAATTGATAGAAAAATAAAATAACTCAAACTTCTAGAAAAAAATTAAAGCCATTATTTGGCAGCTACTTTTATTATAGAACAGTGAAAATATTTTTTAACCCACCAATTTATGATTAAATATGAAATTTTAAAACTGTGGCCCTTTTACGAAGAGAAAAGACGTACATCAACCCTGCCCATAACCCATGTTGACCATTTCTATGTCCTTCAGTACATATTGGCAGCACATACACACAAACATACACACACAAGCATACGCACTCATACACACTCCCACACTCAATACTGGTAGTGTGATTCAATCAGTGAAATCTATCTGATGTGTGTCGTGGTTGGCTGCGTGGGGAGTACGACAGACAGGGAGGCGGCGGCGGCTAAGGTGTCGATGACCATGAAGACAGCAGCCGTGTGCACCAGAGAGGTCAGAGAGGGAGCAATACAGTGAAAAGGTCCATGTCCCATTGTACCAGCTGAACGACGGGTACTGCAGCCCCTGGGTCCCCCGTTTGCACAGACGTCACCACACCCAGCGGCCGGGTGGAGGAACAAAAGTGGATGACGACAACTGTCCGTGTTGTGGTCCAAAGAAGCTTGTCCAGTTCATCAACAAGACGACTTTTTTCCCCTCTCGCATACAAAACCATAGCAGCAGGTAGAGCTCGAGGGTCTCCCTCCTCGAGAAAAATAATGAAAAAACAAAAATAATACCTTTCCCCCGTCATCCAGCAAGCAAGCTATGGAGAATTACCAGTTCTGGGAAGTGGCAGATGTCTTTTTGCTTTATTCTCCTTCCCCCTCCTCCATCTTCTTACCCCCTGAATCCATCAAACAATCAAGCAACCAACATTGTCCTCTGTCGTTAGTCTCTTGTCTGCAATTTCCCCCCTTTTTTGCACTTCATCCCCCGCTCCCCTCCCACGAGTCTAACCCTATCCCTCCCTCCCCCGTTCTCCGAGGACAGAGGACCGATCATCGTTCGGGCTCCGACTCGAGGGCCAGCACCCGCTTGCGCTCGCGACACTGCTTCTTGTGGGCGGGCCAGTCCCTCTGTTGGCACTGGGAGCCACAGTAGCGCGCCACCTGGCAGCGACCGCAGATGTTGAACTCCCGGAGCTGTGGAAAGACAAGGAACAAGATCATGTTTGGCTCTTTCTATCTAATGTTGCTTAGTATTGAGATCCTAGGTAACAATTTTGCCGGAAGCATCAACTTGTGGGTGGGTTTAAGAGGGTAAAAATGTTTATAACTATAGTTTTCATCTCCCACTTATAAAATAATTAAAACAACTTAACTACACATTGAATTTAGAGCTGCAACAAGGTGTTAGTTGTCAGCTATTAAATTAATTGCAAAAAAAGGCATTTGAGAATGTCATCTTGGACTTTGGGAAACACCGATTGACATTTTTCACCATTTTCTGACATTTTATAGACCAAACAAGTAATTGATTGATCGAGAAAATACTGAGAAAAGATTTATCAACAATGAAAATAATCGTTAGATGCAGCCCTAATTGAATTGATTAAAATCCGACTATAAAATCATAAGTTCAACAGGAATGCCAGTTAGAGTACGTACCCTCCTCTCGATGAGTGAACAAGGAGGATAATGACACTCATAGTATGTGCAGGAGCACTCCTCTTCCTCCACCAGCTCCCCGTTAGCGTTGTAGTAGCGTGTGCGACTCAGCTCCAGATACTGCTCCTCCACAGGGTCAGCCGGTACCTGCTGGATGGCCAGCCAGTACAGAGACTGCTCTCTGGATGAGTAAGATAATACAGAAAGAAATATTAGGCTTGTGTTACATGCTTAACAACAAATATTGATGAATAAGCTGCAAGAAACAGGCTGCAGGAACACACACAAGAAGCCTATTACTCTCAATATTGTTAAATAAATGGTCAGCTAACCAGAATACAAAATTATATTTAAATTTAAAAAAAATAATAAAAAAAATCATGTAAATATTCATTTTTTTCTGAGCAATTGCCCATATCTGTTTTGGTTTTCATGGGAAAAAAATCGTTGTCGTCAGGCCCAGGCTAAGTTAAGGCCTCAATGAATCAGACTGGCTTTACCTACAGATAAAACATCCAGCTCGTGCAGTACTCTGCGTTCCTAGAGAGCTACAGAATCATCATAATTCAGTCTTTAGCACCAGTATAGCTGCACTCCTACCTCTGTTTGCTGGAGATCTCCTCCGGTTTGGGGCTCCAGCCCACTGGCACCAGTCGCAGGTTGTCTAGCCGGTTGTCCACCGTCACAGAGTTGATGTGGATCACTTGAAAACTGGGGGCAATGCCTCCTCTGTGCTTCTCCCTGGGTTAAGACACGTATCCAGATCATAAGTCAGCCAGTCTCTTACCAGTTATAAAATAATGACAGTTCAGTAAGAGGAGATCCACTGATGTAGATGTTGGATGTTGACCAATAGATTTTTAAAGGCTGATATAATAATAGTTTGGAGCAGGAAAAAGCCGAATAATTGTCTGATATCTTCTATCTACTTTTGCATACACCATTTTTAATAAATCTGTTTTTTGTCACTCCAAATTTAATCTTTTGTAAGAGAATATCCTGAAGTGGGATTTGGTGGATTACATCGTTGGAAAATGTTCTACTTATTTGCAATGGGCGATGCGCTGTTCTGTGGCTCACAGTATGAGTTGCCAGGATTACTTCTGTTGCACGTCTCGTACATTGTTAAATGACACTCTTGCAAACCAAATAATGTTCGTGCATATCTCTCGGGTAAGGAAGATCCTTAAGTGTGCGGTTTCATGAATGGATGATTACGTGGCTGGATTATTTGAAAGAGAGGACGCTATATTGTTACAATAAGTAAATTAAAGTAACAGTGAGTGATATCTTTTCCTCCCTGTCTGCCTGTCTTGTATCTGGGATAAAGAGCTGATAATGCGTTTTATATTCGAGAGATAACTTTTTTCTCCCCCTCTTTATTGACTTTGTGTATGGAGCCTCAATGCGTAACAGTGATGTATGTCCCAGCGTGACTGGTGGCGGCTATGCAGCCATCGGCCACTATCAGAGCGTAGTTCCGCCGGTAACGATAGTTTGAAAAACGTCCTATTGGCTAAACCGATTAATCGATCTACCTTTAGTAGATGTGCAAGCAAAACTGCTAGAACTGCATTTTGGCTACTTCCTTGTTTATTTCAATACTTTGGTCTCGTGTAAGAAGAGCATAAATTATTAAGGCCACAAGCAGAGCATTTAGACTTTCTCTATGTCAAAAACAACATTTGCAGGTCACAATTTTCACTGTGGATCATAGGACAAGGCTCAATTTATACGCTGATAAACATGAGATAACATGATACAATTATATGAAAGATCAATAACAAGCAATTGTCAACTTTAAACTTGTGAGATAAACAGTACTGGTCCACTGAACTAACAGAGTTCCTGATGATGTGAAGCTTTACTGATATCAGCAGGAACATTATTTTGGAGGACAGAGTCAGCTACGGAGAACCAGCCTGTATGTTTCTTAAGATGAAGAAGCACCGAGAGAGATGCAGCTGGTGCATCTCTAGGTTGTCTTCAGCATTCATCTTGCAATTTTAGCTATTTTTTTATCAGACTTTTCTGTTGCAACAATACTCATATCTGTATTCAGAGGTCCTATTCAGTGCGTTTAGGTTGATTATGATCAGAGGACCCTATCGAGGACACTTCCATTATAAGAAATGCTCGACTACACAGAGTGTTGAGTTCAGCTGCTCCAACAGAAAAAAAGTGTTTACTCCACACCTGACATCATGAACAAAATACTTACCAGAGCAGCTCATGCAATGGCCTTCCTGCCCAGCGGCCTTTGCCAATGTCGAAAGCGTAGGCAAAGATCTTAGCTCCATTGCCATCCGCATCTACCTCCATGCGCGCCTGGAAATGGAATAACACAATTTTTTAAACATTGGCACTATCAGAAAAGTGGAAATGGCAATATTTTCATAAACACAAGTTGCAGTCGTTTACCTCAAACGCATAGTTTTCCACAAGCGGTATGTCCTGCTCATCAATCAGTGTGTATTTTGTCTGAAATGAGAGAATATTTTCATGTTAACAACCACAACTGTTACAGGAGTAGCTGTCTTTTCATGGCCTGCTTTAGCACAACACCAACTTGTTAAAACCAACATTTTGGGAATGTTTACAAGGAACCCAAGGAGGAACAAAACAATGTGAGAGTAGGGGTGGGGAAAAAAACGGATTCACCTATGTATCACAATTTTGTTGTTGTTGCCAGAATCGATATATTTGCTTCATTTGAGTCTATGCGGAGGTAGAAGGAAGTTACCACTTGTATTGTTGTAATCAGAGTAACGTGACGTCATATCTGTTCCATATCCGTCAACCAAAACAAACAGCAGCCAGTCGCAGTGAGCCGAAACGATAGAAGTACAAAACGGCAGAGGGTGTGCATGGATGCGACCTACACTCTCACATGTTAAATCCAAATTTGTAAACACTACATATACAGTAAAGTATGGAAACACTTTGGGTTTCACACATTGCCAGGAAAAGCAGAGCTAGACATCATGGCTAAAGCTGCATGCTAACTCTGTCATGGACAGCTAACGTTCTCGTATTACGGTAACATCCGGTCAAGCCAGCCGTCACTCTCATCTCTGTGGTCAAATTGGCCGACGCTACAACTGTACAGCACCCATATACTGACATTTATGTCAAATGCACTCAAGCGGCCCCGATGGAGCTGACCATGACTGTATAAAGAGAACAGAGCTGACGGGAGAGCTAGCGACGGAATTGGCGAAGTTAGCGGAGGTATACATGTGTGACAATGTCCGGTTTTCAAAATAAGGTCTTAACAAAGGGAACTGTATATACAATATACTTATATGTAAATAAGAGAAATAAGATTGATTGGATTGTATTCACCAGAAGTATAAAACATTACATGTCCCTTATAAATTAAAAAGAAAATATCATTAAATTGTAAAGCCAATGTCTTTATTCTTTGATTTTGGGGTTGCTGGATTTTTTTAAAATTATAAATAATACCTGACAACGACTGATATATTTGACTTCAGGACATCTCTGACTACATACATGCTGAAAATCAAAAAGGTTTTACTGTATTAAGATATTTTCCTAAGTCCCTAGAAGTCTATGATTCAACTTTTTCCCCATGGTCTAATGTTAAAAAAATATCACAAAAATCACAATAAGTCATAATATCAAATCACAATACTCAAAAATCGCAATACACAAAAGACAATGTGAGAGCAGGATCCTATAAGCTCATAACTGATTACATGTATTTAAAAGTAGGCATTCCCAAAGAGCTGTTTCAGTATTTTGAAACTTTCTACTCAAATAATTAGATATTAAATACATAAAATAACGACTTCAATCAGTGATCAGTTATAAAATAATTTGATGAGCCCCCTGTGTGTCTATTGCTGAATCACCTCCTGTTATTAAGCAATGGCTCCCAAGATCTTTGAGTTTAGTTACAAAGGCATCATGGCAACTCAATTACTAACTGTGTCCAACTTTTAATCAGTTAATAATGAGGCTTAATCAGTTCCAAATGTGGCTTTTTTTGGTGTATATATATTTCAAGTGTATATTTATGCACAATTTAACTGGTTTACAAAGTCAAACAACACTACTTTGTGAAAGTGGCATGTTTGCAGAAGGCCACAAACAGTCACAAATGATAAGGTATGTCTAAACTCCTATTTAGTAATTTGCCCCACATGTGGCAGCTACAACACATACTGTACATAAACTTCGTTGCACATGTCCACGTCATCAAGAGGGAAAACAAGCTCAACAACCTGATTTGAACCAATGTTTGGCACAGCTCTTTGTTTATGTTTTCGCTATGCTTCTTCTGTATGTAAATGTTTTCAATGTTTTCTGCTGTTACTATGTATACCGTCATTTTGAGAAAAAACAACAACAAAAAAACTGATTTAAACCAACCAAACTCTCAGCTTCTTTTTTGTTTTCTTACATCAACAACATCTGGACTCATCTTTCTAAAAGGGAGCTACAGAGTCACGTGTTGACCGTTTACCTGGACTCTCTGTTAGTAGGTGGGATTACAAGTGACACGTGACAAGATACCAACACAGTAGCCTCCACGTTCCACTGAGCATGGTACAAAACAGCGCATACCTAAAGGTCCAAACGTGCAATGTGACACTTTGTCTCGCCTGCCAGACTATTGTGTGTAGATCTTTAACAGCAGTGACATCATGTAAATAAGTTGTGTGTGTCTGCTGACTGGAGCCCAGAGGAGGAGCACTGTGTGTGTGACACCCAGCAGGTGGGCAACTGATTGGTTACAGCTCAAACAAAACGCTCTGCACACTGTCTATCCTGGGTGTGTGTGTCTTGTGTCCTCTCAGGTCATCTGGATCAGGTCTGCTTAGTGTCCCCAGAGTCAGAACTAAACATGCAGAAGCAGCATTCAGTTTTTATGCACCAAATATTTGGAACAAGCTCCCAGAAACCTGCAGGACCAACTCCAACTCTGAGTTCTTTTAAATCAAAGCTTAAAACTTTCCTGTTTGCTGCTGCTGCCTTTTATCAAACCAGATAATGATCTTATACTGCACTATAACTTTTACTCTTGTGTGTTATATTCTATTTTAGCTTCTATCCTAAAGCTTTTATTTTCTAATCTGTAATGTTTTTATGACTGTTTTAATTATGTCTTAATGTTCTTTTGCACTTCTTGAATGTTTATGCAAAGCACTTTGAACTGCCCTGTTGCTGAAATGTGCTACACAAATAAAGCTGCCTTGCCTTGTTGCCTTGTGACACCAGCAGCCAGCCAGCCAGGAGAATCTCACGACCATCGTCCAGACATAGTTTAACGTCACAACACTGCTTATGTAGCCCAAAAAACGATGCAAGTGTTCGGCCACAGATGTTGAGCAGTGTGTTGTGCTGCCGGTGCTTTGTCACGTTGCACAAAAGACTGAGTAGATGGAGCATGGCGATGGCTTCCTCATTAGCAGACACTCCACCGTGTAATCCAAATATAACACAGCTAGCATGCCGCTGCTAACTCTACCATTAACCGATAAATTGATATATAAATATATCACCCACCGTCGAAAACACATCTCCATGTCTACCCGACACCAGTACCAACACAATACGACCGCCTGTGTTTACCTCTGTGGTGATTATTCCACCGTTCACCGTCAGCCAGCAGCTAACCTGCTATATGCTAGCTAGCGTTAGCTCCACACAGAGAGCCAGTCTGCCTCGGCCGGCTCCTCTAATCCGGTCAAACGCGGTTAAAATCGGTAAAGCTGTGCGCCTCCCACATCGGCAGCGGGTTGTTAAGCATGAAAGCTGTTGCCTAGCACCGACACATCACCGCGGAAACCTTATTTTCTACCGTGTTTCGGTCTCCCCGCCGGGCCCTCCCATCCCCCGGCCGGCCGCCGCACATGGCCGTCCTCCCGGGCTCCAGCTCACCTTCCCGGCCACACGGCCGAGCCGCACGATGCCCAGCTTGAAGTCCGACATCAGGAGGACGGTGCAGTGGTGGCAGACAGAGGCCGTAGAGATCCAACCTTTAGGTGAACAACTCTCCGGGGCAGCCCCTCTAGCCCCGGTGAAGTGATGCCAGTTCGGGTGTTGGGTGTTTCGGCGTGACTCCGGATCTCTCCGGCAGCAGCCCAGCCTCACTGGGTGACACACCGCTGCTGCTGCTGCTGCTGGCGCAGGAAACAGAGCGAGCTGCTGAGGGGGCGGGACGAGACGAGCCACTGATCAACCGACCAATCAGAAGCAACGCTGAGGTTATTCTATTACGAAGCGTCTGATCTGTTGGCCAATAGGAAGCGAGTATTTCTGTTTCAGTTATTACGTCATATCACTCTCGTGACCACTTCCAGACATTTTCGCGCGAAATGTTTGATGGCTGGGTGGGAGACTACATATTACTGAATATTACTGAATATGTCTCAAATGTGTAGATATCATATTTACAGAGTAAGTTATATGTATTTGCAAATCGTTCCTGTATTTTTGGGGATGAGACTTTACGCAACACAAATACAAAAATACATGTTTGTGCATAGTGACATATTTGCAGATCATGGTACACATTTGTGGAATGTCTTCTGTGGGTTACAACTAATAAAGTCCAATAAAAACTTCCATATCTCAGTGGCCTAGAAGCATCTCCCACAACACTACTATAGAAATATTATATTTGGTTGCTATGATTACAGTGACAAAGACAGTAATGCATTTTTTCTTATTAATTGAATTTTAATTCTGGCGAAGTTCCACATTCACAAGTGTAAATTTACCAAAAAAAAGCCTAATTTCTTTGTATTTATGAAAGAAATGGATCTATATTTGTCAACAATTTCTTCCTCACAAAACAAATAGCAATGAAAACAATGAATGTATGCAATATCTTTAAAGTCTTTAAAGTGAAATTATTGTCATACTCTCGCGTGGTCTTTTTTATTTATTTATTTAATTATTTTTTATTTTATGTTGGTTTTGTTTAATTTCTGCTGTCCTTTTATGTTTGGCACAGCTCTTCGTTTATGTTTTCGCTATGCTTCTTCATATGTAAATGTTTTTAATGTTTTCTGCTGTTACTATGTATACTGTAATTTTGAAATAAAAAAAAAAGAAAAAGAAAAAAAAGCATTTCCCACATAGACAGTCCACCATTATAAAAGACACATCTATGAAACTGTTGATAATCTCAAACTACAAGCTAGCTCGATTATCAGTCTTTGTATTATGAACTTTTAATCCATGATTTTATATTTGTAAAACTTTCCCAGAGCCTAGAAAGGTTATATTTATTTGTATGACGTCATTGTAATAATATAAACTCCATGGGCTGAGTTCAGTGGTGTTTAACATCACAGCGTATAATGTTTGCTATGCTATAAATTAGGCTTGATGATGCAGGACCATGGACTATTGTACATGGTGTATATCAACATGAGAATCTTGCACCTACGCTGGCAGACCCACAAGGCAAGGAATAATGATAGAAAATGATAGCCTACATCAAGAAAGGTGTATCATTATCAGATATGTGCTTAGTGGTGTACATTAAATAGTTATTGTATAACAACAACAGTTTCAAATTTAACCACAGGTAATAAGTATATTAGATATAGCCCTTTTCTGTCATTTTATACGTAATTGATGATGATACTTTTTTCTTTGTAAGTCAATGCAATTACAGTTAAAGTTCAGCATTTTTCCACATAGATGTGTAGGTCTCCGTGTTTAAAACAGTTACAGTATGTTTAAAAACAAGTAAATATTGATTTGGGTAAAATGATTAATTAATTCATTTAAATAAATTGTAAAAATGTGTAAGGGTTTAGAACATTACGATAGAAGTATATGATGGTCATTCTCATGCTCTATTATGTCTCATAAATTGTTGCAGCAATTTTTGGGGTTGATACCATTTGTTACACAGATTTGGTGCTAAATTTAACCATTTTTTACCACTCGAGAATTGATCAAAATGATCAATAATCCCTCCAAAATACCACAGTAAGACACCATGACCTTGAGGAACACCATAGAAAAAGCCATGCTGTGATTTGGTATAAAAAACTTTTTACATTTGGAGATTTCTGCAAGAATTGCATTTTTCAGAGATTAGATGGTGAGCACTTTTGTTGTAAACTGCTCAGAAACCCCCTTATTGTCTTTCTACCTAGGAAAGCCATCCATCCTCTGAATGCTCTAGGTCTCTAGTTTGTGGCTGTAAAGTTTCATGAGGCTGTGATTATCCTCACCACAGGTCATTTTATACAGTGAGGTCAAATTTTAAAAAATGGTCTCACTATATGAAATGGATACTATGGGGACTAACATCATCACACATGAATACAGTTGGGCTCATTGAATCCACAAGAGTCTCAGCTTTGCAGTGATACACATTTTATGTGATTCCAAGACTGTTTAGGGACCCCAGTATGCAGAATTATTTAGATACATCATTTTAGAATAGGCAAAAATAACATATTTATACTGCTTCCAAAAAACTGCATGTGATTATCATAAAGTGGGCATGTCTGTAAAGGGGAGACTCGTGGGTACCCATATAACTCATTTTCATTCACATATCTTGAGGTCAGAGGTCAAGGGACCACTTTGAGTTTTTCCTCGCCAGAATTTAGCCTAACATTTGGAACATTGTTTAGCCTCTTTCCCGACACGCTATCATGACATAGGTTGGTACCAATGGATTCCTTAGGTTTTTTAGTTTCTAGCTCTAAAATTGAATGTGCTGCAGCTTCTCAAAGACTGTAAAGTTGGTCGGGATCATCCGCGGGTCTCAGAGGGTTAAAGGAATGTACGACAAATGATTTCATCCACACACACTCTGATTCTCATATGGTAGCAAACTGGAGGATGTTTCAAATTGCGTTCATTACTCTAAATAATCTCCAGGGCCTGATGCAGTTTCATCACCAGCATCTTCTGTCCAAACACATCTGTCTGGTGATAAAGATGACTTTCAGTTCAGTTACTCAAGTGAGTGAGCACCCTCTGGAGATCAGGAGCAGTATTACAGAAACGTTTTTGGAAAATTGTAAATTTTGAAGAAGAGTTTGAGAATAAATAAAAAAATATTTAGAATTTTAGGGGGAAAATGTTGATTTGAGATATTTTCAATCATGCCTTTAAATTACAGGTTTTTGCAATACAGTTATAGAGCTTACATTGTGTACTTTGTTGAGTTGTTCAAGTTCCTCAGATTATGAATGCGTTGTTGCCGTCAGGTGAAATACTTCTAATCAATAGTTGGTCTTCTGACTTTTTAGAAATGCAAAGTTTTCACTCAACACAATAATATTTTATTAATTGGTGAAGTTGTGATGATAGCCAGTGTTTCCTTACAAATTGTATTCCCCTCGTATACGGCAAAGAATCAAAAAACATCCCAGCACTCATTTACTTTAGCTCATGAATTAAAGTGCATGAAACGGTAAAGCTACAAAACACAAGTGGTGAAGTAAAATAGAAGGATCACAGGAAGGCACAATAAAAGTGTGTCTTAAGAAGAGTCTTAAATGAAGTGATAGATCTCCTCTGGACAGATCATTTGCATTATTTAATATTTTTCTGTTTTGTTGTTTTCCAGTTCTTACGATATGTAAAAAGTATTCAGTTCTTTCTTCCACAACAAGCTTAGTGCACGGAAATCTTTTGTTTCTTTCATGATGTGAACACATCTTGTGTTTGCTAGTTTTCCCCACTACAAAACAGCTTTTTATGTTGTAAACAATGGCAGCACTGTGCCTCTGCTGTTCCCATTTCAAAGTGAAATGTGTGGAAACCCACCTTGTCTGAGCCAGAAGGCATGACTCTCTTCTGTCAATCACTCCTATCCAGTTACTCCTGGAGCTGGGAGGAGTGGGAGCTGTGTCGTTCCTTGGTTCCTTATGCGGGTTTGGATTTCTTGAGATTTTATCTGTTTCCTCCCAAACATATGTGTAGCTTTAACAGAAACTCTTTCATTTAAGCTCAGTTTAAAAAGTGATGGAATACAAAGAGGATACATCAGCCTTTTACTTCCTTTTGATAGAAAACTCTTGTCCTAATTTCCTCTTCAATAATTTACCAGGAAGTTAACAGGAAACTTTTGTTATTGGCATCCACTGGTGAAAACTAACACATGGGTAGAAAAGGGTACAAATAAACTACTAAAATATTTACAGTTAAAACAATATGTCACACTGGCAAATTAAATGAACTGGAAATTATTTTCCAATAACATAAATATATCAAGTCAGCACAAGAACTAAAGAACAGCATAGTAAATTCATTTCTTTTTCTAGCTTCACATTTTATATGGCATTATCACATTGTAAACAGTGCTATTAATTTACCATTATCAATAGGTTAATTTAGCATATTTCATGGTTGCACCCTGGTGTTGCTTTAGCAATGAAGACATAATTATTTTTAACTGAACCTGGACATTTGTCAGGGCAGCATCTTTCAAAAAGTATTTGAGGTTTATTCCCTCTGGATTCCAGACAGTGGGTGTTGCTCACTAAATATTGCTAAACAGGGCCGTCTCTGAGGTGTGGCTGCAACTCTAATCCCTGGGCACGCATATGATGAAAGCGTGTATCTATCACACCTATCCACCCTGGAAAATGTGATTGTACTCATACAGTTTCATCTCAATAGTATCTAGTAAACATGGGGGGAAATTCTAAATGAAAATACCTGGATATTTGTTTAATATGAGACTAATAGCAAATCAAATATCAAAAATGGTCAAAAACAAAGTCATACACAAGTAAAAAGCCAGACCTTTTTCACAGCAAAAGTCAGACTTTTTTTGACCATATAAATTACATTTGTAACTGAGTTATAGATGAAAAAAATCTGCATTTGTTCTGAATTCATTTTTTTTTTTACATGTAGGCATGTTTTATCACTTTATTTGCAAAACATCATTGATGCAAGAAAACTTACAAGAAAACAACCTATTTTTACTTGACTGTTTTCTTTTTATTCATATTTAAATGTTGGAGGGAGCCTGAGATCTAAGATTTTCATTGCCAACGACTTCTTCTCTGTAATTGTAGTGCATATGACAATAAAGAACTTGAAACAAACTTGAAACAATATCATAAAACATTATATAGCCTACTAAAATGTTGTCTTGTCCTTCAATAAAAGTTTTCTACGTCATTTACAGGAATGCAGGTTGAAATCCTGTGATTTTAATTTTCATATTGAGATGAGCTGCTCTTTAATTTAAAAGTTGAAACAAGCTTGTTTAGTAGTTTAAACTGCAGCAAATCATCCAAATGTATGTACTCATCATAATATAAAAGTGGAAACAAACTTGTTTGGTAGTTTAAACTATAGCAAATCATCCAAATGTATGTACTCATCATAATATAAAAGTTGAAACAAGCTTGTTTAGTAGTTTAAACTGTAACAAGTTATCCAAATGTATGTACTCATCATAATATAAAAGTGGAAACAAACTTGTTTAGTAGTTTAAACTGCAGCAAATCATCCAAATGTATGTACTCATCATAATATAAAAGTGGAAACAAGCTTGTTTAGTAGTTTAAACTGCAGCAAATCATCCAAATGTATGCACTCATCATAATATAAAAGTGGAAACAACCTTGTTTGGTAGTTTAAACTATAGCAAATCATCCAAATGTATGTACTCATCATAATATAAAAGTGGAAACAAGCTTGTTTAGTGGTTTAAACTGTAACAAGTTATCCAAATGTATGTACTCATCATAATATAAAAGTGGAAACAACCTTGTTTGGTAGTTTAAACTATAGCAAATCATCCAAATGTATGTACTCATCATAATATAAAAGTGGAAACAACCTTGTTTGGTAGTTTAAACTATAGCAAATCATCCAAATTTGTGTACTCATCATGTTTTCCATGCAAATCTTTACCTGCAAAGATGGGCTAATAGTAGTAGAGCAAAAGTACCTGCACTTCCCACTGAAATATAGTTGCAATACAGTTACAGAGTTTACATTGTGTACTTTTAATTGGTAAAGTTGTGATGATAGCCAGTGTTTCCAACATATATACGGCAAAGAATCAAAAACATCCCAGCACTCATTTGCTTTAGTTAATGAATTAAATGAAATGGTAAAGCTACAAAACACAAGTGGTGAAGTCAAATAGAAGGATCACAGGAAGGCACAATGAGAGTGTGTTTTAAGAAGAGTCTTAAAGGAGGTGATAGACTTAGCCATCCCACCTATGTAGTGTCAAATAGGCTACAACCTACTCAAACTAGTGAAACTACAGTGGGCTTCTTTCCCCCTGTGGTTAGGCTTCACTGTGGGTCACAGCTGGAAAGTTTGAAGTGGCCAAAAAGACTAAAGAGGGGAGAGAAACAGGAAATGAAGGCAAACTAATGATTTAAAACTCACAAGACGGTTATCAGCTCACGCCCAAATCAAACAAGTGAAACCCAGCAGAGCAGAAAGCTATTTTTTTTCCCTCTCTCTGCTATTCTGACCTCTACTGTCCGTGTTACTTCCGTGTTGTGCTCACTGCTCACCTGCTCACCTGTTCCACCTGTATTACAGTGTAGTGCTGTAGTGAACAGGTAGGTTGCGAATCCAGCTCTGCCGGTGCACCTGCTGCATTACTGTGCCATGACGGAGGAGCTCATGACGTGTGATTTAACATGCCCGTCTTCACCGGAGAAGACTTTGAATGGTTTGAAAACTAAGGAGATGGATTTTGAGCAGCCTATTTTCTCGGCGTTGAGCGGCGGTGTGAAGCAGCAGCAGCAGCAGCAGCAGCAGCAGCCGGTACCGGAGGACACCTCGACCTCACCGGCTGCTGCGACCACCACCGACTCCGAGTCCGGGATCTTCTCCGTTGAAGGTGAGCTCTGTGTGGAGCATGAAGCCGAGCTGGACTGGTTCTGTGGCACCGAGCAGAGACTCATCTGCTCTCACTGCGCCATCGTGGGCCCCTGCCACGGACACACTGTGACCCCTCTGGCCACCAGAGTAACCGCAGTCAGGGTGAGTATATAGGCTTATACTACTTTTACTATGTCCATATGCAACAGCTGTTTTATTGTATTGACTGATCTGTGGTGTAATATTGATGATATATCAGCTTTGGAAATGTAGTCAAGGTAAATATGTTTTCTTTACTGAGGGGTTAGAAATAGCACAGGAAGGTTACTTTCATTTTGTGTGAAATGCCTTTCTTTATATACTCTTTCCTTATACACTTTCAGGTTAATTTTCAGATTTTTAACTAGAACAACTTGACACACAGTGCTGAGCTGCATCTAAAATTAATCTTCAGGTTCCCAGCTTTCAGATGATGTACACCACTTCTATGTGGCATCTACTGTTGACCTGCTATCTCCCCCTAAAGACCTCCTGTACCCCCCTAAAAAGGACAATCTGATAATACTTCTGTACATTTACTTTTTGAATGCAGGGCATTTGCTTGTACTTGAGTGTTTTTATATTGTAATACTGATACTGGATATATGTCACAGAAGGACAGTTTCACTCTTCTCATTGAAACATTCGCTTATACAGTTTCTCAGCATGTTTCTGTTTGGAGCATTGCAACCTAATTAATCTTCAGGTTCCCCAGCTTTCAGATGATGTACACCACTACTGTGTGACATCTACTGTTGACCTGCTATCTCCCCCTAAAGACCCCCTGTACCCCCCTAAAAAAAGACAAAAACAGGTGTAAGTTACGGAGGCGTGGAGTGGAAAAGGTTAAATACACTGATGTAAAACTCACATTAAACTCCAGTATTAACATAAAGTAAAAAGCACAGGAAGGTTACTTTAATTTTGTGTGAATACCTTTCTTTATATACTATTTCCTTATACACTTTCACATTTATTTGAATTAGGTAATTCAGGTTAATTTCTGAGTTTTGACTAGAACAACTTGACACACAGTGTTGAGCTGCATCTCAATCATCAATTACGTATAAAATGACAGAAAAGGGCCATATCTAATATACTTATTACCTGTGGTCAAAAGTCTTTGATACCAAATCACATCATGGCTTTTTCTATGGTGTTCCTCAAGGTCTTGGTGTCTTAAAGTGGTATTTTGGAGGAAATTATGATTTTTTATCAATTCTCGAGTGGTAAAAATTGGTTAAATTTAGCACCAAATCTGTGTAACAAATGGTATCAACCCAAAAATTGCCTATGAGACATAATAGAGCATGGGAATGGCCATCATATACAGTAATTCTCGATGATGTACACCACTTCTATGTGACATCTTCTGTTGACCTGCTATCTCCCCTTAAATACCCCCTGTACCCACCTAAAATACACTAAAACAGGTCTAGGTTAAGGAGGAGTGGAGTGGAAAAGGTTAAATACACTGATGCAAAACTCACATTAAAGTCCAGTATTAACATAAAGTAAAAAGCACAGGAAGGTTACTTTCACTTTGTGCGAATGCCTTTCTTTATTTGCCCTATTCTTAACTGTTGGACATGTTTTACTCATTTTATCTCATCTATTTTTAAAGCTAGTCTCCTTCTTTAAGTTTCTTTTATGAGAGAAAATGTGTATATTTCCTATTATTTCAATCACTCACTTTGTTGAGGATTGTAGCTGTGTGAAATAATTGTGTTCACATACAGTATTTGACAATGTAATATGCATATTTCATAACTCTTTCTTGGGTGTGACACAATTTGCACGTGTGGTTTCTTGCATGATTCCTCTACATGGTATTTGAAAAGACAGGATTTTCTTGTTGTGTCTCAAGCTGATGAGTGTGTGTGTGTGTGTGTTTCCACCAGAACCAGCTGGTGGATGTGTGTGAGAAAATGCAGCTGCAGGCACTGAGGATTGAGAGGTTTATCGACCAGACGCTGACAGACAAAGAGCAAAAGCTTCAGGTGAGAAATACAACTGATCCACACCCACTCAACCACACGCTAATGATCAGTGCCAGCCTCAATACTGGCACACATTGCTCAGTGGAGCCTACACTGTTGCACAAGTACAGTGTTTTGATGTTGGTTAGGAATGCTATGAAAAATACACTACACACTACATGTGCTTTATGGACGTGTGTTGGGTTTGTGTATGTGGATACTGACCCCTATAATAAGTCTCTTTGCATTAGGGGTGCGACTAAGGATTGTCAATTAAAGGCAGGGTGGGTGACTTTGAGAAACTAACAAGAGTACACTAGATTTAAAAAAAATGATCAAACCGAAAAACCGAGCCCAGTGTTGCCAGCTGGCAGCAATAGCTCCAAAATCCCTAAATCTAGCGAGAGCGTTGCCAAGTCTACAACTCTGACAGCCCGTTCCTTAAGGCCTCCCTCCAAAGCCACTCCCCACATTATCATTACGAACATTAACACATCATAATGAATGTGAATGGCGAACATGGCTATTGTTAGTACTCACAGCTGTCATTCAGGCTGAATGAAATGATCGGACGGGTTTTTTACAGTCCTGCCACAGCCACAGATACCTTTTTCGTCAGAGCATTTGATTTATTGATTGCTGTCAGGATGTAATGAGAATTTCAACTAATATAACAAAAATGATTCTAAAATCTTTACCAACCTTACCTTTAATCTGTCAGCTATTTTCTTCAATTATCCAATTAATTGTTAAATTAGTCCATTAAATTGGACTAATTGTCTCATTACATCATTACATATGAAACTGTTGTTGTCACATCAACAAGGAGAAGAAATTGTGAATGAAATCATTAGTGATGCACCAATACCGATACCGATATCTGATATTTTGTCGATACTGACTCAAATAGCTGGATCTAGTATCGGTGGCAATGGGGCCGATCTATTCAATTCAATTCTATATATACTATATACATTATATACTTGAAATTTAATTAATTAAATAATTTTGACAAATTTGTTGCTGCATTAAAAAGGTTTACACTTGAATTGTAATTCCTGTTAATTTTGAAGATTTTTAACCAAGTTGCTGGTTTACCATTTATTATTTTAATGATAAATTACAATTCAAGAAATTTATATCTGTATTTATTTGTTACATTTTGTTTTACAAAGTTAGGAAAGCGATGTTTAAGTCAAGCCTGATGTAAAACAACATAAAATAATGATCCCAGTCACTTCCACACTGTGAGGCATACAGCAGCTTATTAATTAGACACTGGTATCGGACGATACCCAAAGCACAGGTATCGGTATCGGTATCGGGACTGAAAAAGTTGGATCGGTGCATCCCTAAAAATCATCCCTGTAGAGTAAAGGCTATTTGTTGAAAATTCACGTGATTTTACTTTCATATTAATGAAAGCATTTAGGAATACAGCATGAAACATCAGCATGTTGGGCATGCTCCTTAAATCTAAATTCTTTTGAATATCAGAAGGTTGTAATTGTGTCTTCTCACCAATTCACTTCTCCTCTAACAATTATATTGATAGTAAAGGGATTTCAGATCTTATTATTCCAAACAAGTAAAATAACAAGGTACTTTGCAGTTGTAAATGCAAGAGAAAGAGAAAGAAACACAATAAGTTCACTAGTAATGTATAACTTGCTGATTCAGTCAATTTATCACCACTGTGCAACAAAGCAAAGGTTGCCTCTGTTAGTGCACCTATAGCCTATTTATTAACCTCCCCGAACACAATGGGTGTCTAAAGTGGTCAGAGGTACGATCATGCGTTACAAGTTACCATGAGTAAATCAAACTTCAAGTAGACAACAAAGACAGGTAAGAAGAATATGTAGATAACTTATCTGAGCAAGAATCAAATCACCAAACCCATTCTTGTTTCTGTAACAACATCAAACAAACGTACTCAGCACTGTGGAAACAATGCTGGTCAGTGTATCTCTGTAGCTGTTGCTGTGTGTGTTTATGGTTAGACGTGGGAAGTCAAACGTTGTGAAATATCAATAACAACCTCCGTGCTTTTATGGGCGCCCTCCGTCAAGTGTTTGGCTGCTTATGAGCAACAGAAACTTGTGACAGTATTTGACCCACATGATGTCAATGTTTGATTTATGGGATACTTTACTCAAAATGTGAGGCTTTAGGAAATACGCCCTCCCAGCCCGTTCTCATTCCCAGGGAGCTAAATACCGACGCTTTGTCACAGTTGTTGGCGTTCAATACCGCCGCACAAGGCGACCTTGAGTGGTGGTAGGAGACGCACCGTTTTTTTTTAAAACTACAATGTAAACTCATCCGCGGCAACAGTTAACACACAGGGAAAGTGCTGTAGTGACGTAGTTTAAAGATCGAAAGACACACGCCGAGTGGGTGGGATCGGAAGTGGATGGGGCCAACAAAGACAAGGCTTTCATCCAGGAGACAGCTATTCGTGTCCCATGCATCACGTTTCACTTTAGCTTTACAATCAGCTGTTTGTTTGTGTCCCGTGTTCACAGCGTTGTGTCAAATTTGCACTTTAAAAACATAGTAGTTTTAAGCCCAACCATGTTGTTTTTTCCTAAACCTAGCTAGGAGTTTTGTTGCCAAAACCTAAGCAAGTGCTTTTGTTTAATTCACAACATTAAGCACGTGTTTACTGCGACCAAAAGGTGACACCGAGGGGTCTAACAAAGCGACAGTATGTGACGAGTTGGGATGAGAACGCGTTGGCCTTCCTGACTATAAAATGTTACTCATACCCTCAAGAACTGATTTTTTGGCCCCTTGGAGGCAGAAAGAAGTTGTGAACGCAACACTGACATAATCATCTCCTTTTAATCTGATATGGTGAACTTGTTATCAAACAGCTGCTTATTTACACATCCAGCAGTTATGAATCAAAGTTTGCATTCATTTGGAGTTATGTATCTGGCCAGTGAGAGTGAATCAAAACAGTAAAGTTGTGGACAGCTAAGCAATGAGCTGAAACTCACTATAAAGCTTTGTAAAGTAGAGGGGAGCTGCAGGTTCAGATGATAATTGTCACATTGTAATTTTATGCATTGTCAGAAAAGAAAATGTCAAATATCAGTTTCGGTGTCTCAAATATGAGGATTTCCTACTTTTTATTGTTTCTGTGTCATGCTAAAGTGAATATCCATTGGTTGTGGATTGCTGGTTGGACAAAACAAACAATGTTAAGAAGGAATAGGCAATATGGATACAATCTTTATCACAGTATGTGCAATTTTATCACAATATTGATACTGTAAATTGTGATTAAGTACATTTTCTGGAAAATCAATTGACTGTTTAAGGATAATCCAGAAAATTAAATACACTGATACACATTAAAGTTAACATTAAATAGACCTGCTCAATGATTTGCAACATTGCCCACACCCAGAGATATTAATGAGATACCAATCGCTGTATTAACGGCAGGGCGGTTCACATGTTTGTATTGTTTCATGACATTTGCATTGTCATCTAATCCTAATTTGAAGATGTCGGTTTGGGCTCTGGGAACGTGTAATGAGAATGTTTTGCAGATTTTCTGACATTTTGTAGATTAAACGGTTTGTTCGTTGAAAATAAGATTTAGTGCACGATTCAAAGTATATCTGATCATAAACTTAAAGGTTTTTATATAGTTGGAAACATTACGTAAGTGTATGGGTTTTAGAAACGTAAAAGTTACAATAAGAGGGATAGTTTGGGTGTTTAGAAGTGGGGTTGTATGAGGTACTTATTCACAGTCAGTGTATTACCTACAGTAGATGACGATCGGCTGAGTTACCGCACAGAAGCAAAGCAATGTACTGCTGTGGACGGAGCCGGCAGCAAAAGATATTTTACCCACCTAAAAGAAAGGCCCTCCTAAAAAAATCAATAATAGATATCAGTGTAAGTGTACGCTATATTTACAATATTTTCATCGCTTTACCTTGCCAGCAGCTATGTCAGCTATACAGTCTATGTTTCCGATATGCCATTTGTCGTTATCTACACTCTCGCCAAAGCAACCAGACTCCACTGAAAAAAAACAGTAATTTTACCTCGCAGAATACAGGATTTGCTGGTCTACCGCTGCCTCGATCGGTTAGTTAGTTTATGTTAATGTGTGACTTTGGTTAGTTCGGATTTACCAAAGTCACACAATAGCACAAACAAACTAACCGATCGAGGCAGCGGTAGACCAGCAACTCCCGTGTTCTGTAAGGTAAAATTACTGTTTTTTTCAATGGATTCTGGCAGATTTGGCATAGATGGATACATCAGCTTCAGTTCCTCATCGGAAAGGGCTGTCTGACAGGAAGGTAAGGCGGTGTAAATATTCTAAATATAGCGTACACTTAAACTGTTATTGAATTGAACCGTCCTCTACTGTAGGTAATACAATGACTATGGATAAGAACGTCATACAACCCCACTTCAAAACACCCAAACTATCTCTTTAACCTGTTAACTGCAGTCATATTGATAGAATATTGATTATGCAATTGGATTGAAAACCATGTAATTCCTCCTCCTGCGCCACAAGTTGTCTTAATATTCTTCTCCCCTGTCTCTCGGCGTAGGTAGCGGCGAACAGGGCGAGGGAGCAGATCCTGGCTCAGGTCAGCGCAGCGCGTGAAGCCCTGGAGGAGGAGGAGCAGCGTCTCCTGGAGGAGGTGCAGAGAGAGGAGGAGCGGGTGGAGCAGTGTCTCCTCACCCAGAGAGCTCACTGGAGCCAGGCCATGGCGAGTCTGTCGCAAACACGCTCTGGCCTGGTGCACACGCTGACGCACACTCCAGACGCACAGCTGGTGGTGAGAGACTGGGACATTTTTGTCAGGAAGTTGAGGGATTACTGGGGAAGATTGTTGAAGAATAGAGGAACTTGTGCTCAAATAACAGTAACATGATAATGGTCATAAATTACTTAACTACATGAATGTCCAGAAGAGTCATCACTTTCTTCCTGTCTTTCAGACTAGTGTCCAGGAGATAGCTGACAGGTAATCTTTTATACTTTATTACACTGCTTGTGAATATTATTTTCTTGCTCAGGATACCGGAGAGGTAACAACTCTTCTCCTCTTGCTGTTTGTGTGTTAGGGTGGAGGAGGCGGAGGGAGTCGGGGAGCCCTGTGACACAAACCAGCTCAACCTGAGCCCAGCCTGCAGTGACAGCAAGCTGCTGAGAGGTCTGTGGGCCACTGCAGTTCTGCTGGGGCCAAACGGTTAGTAGATTTGTATTCAATCTTCATGCACAATATGACAGATCCAGCAGGATCGTACGAGGTTATTACACACACCGATGGTGGTAATTAGCATACTCGCAAACCTTGAAAATCCAGAAAAGAATGGTTGCTATGCTCCAAACAGAAACACACTGAGAAACTGTATAAACAAACATTTCAATGAGAAGAATGAAACTGTCAGTCTGTGACATATATCCAGTGTTAGAATATCTTTTACTGAAGTGAAAGTATCAGTGTTACAATATAAAAACACTCAAGTACAAGCAAATGTCCTGCATTCAAAAAGTTAATGTACATAAGTATTATCAGATTGTCTTTTTTTAGGGGGTTACAGGAGGTCTTTAGGGGGAGATAGCAGGTCAACAGAAGATGTCAAATAGAAGTGGTGTACATCATCTGAAAGCTGGGAACCTGAAGGTTAATTGAGATGCAGCTCAGCACTGTGTGTCAAATTGTTCTAGTCAAAAATCAGAAATTAACCTGAATTAATTAATTAATTAAATTAAATTAAATTGTGAGAGTGTATAAGGGCTTAGAACATTATGAGAGAAGTACTGTATATGATGGCCATTCCCATGCTCTATTATGTCTCATAAGCAATTTTTGGGTTGATACCATATGTTACACAGATTTAGTGCTAAATTTAACCAATTTTTACCACTCGATAATTGATAAAGATTATGATAGATTCCTCCAAAATAACACTTTAAAACTCCAAGACCTTGAGGAACACCATAGAAAAAGCCATGCTGTGATTTGGTATCAAAACTTTTAACATTTTGAGATTTCTGAAAGAATTGCATTTTTCGGCGATTGGATGGCGAGCACTTCTGTGCTGGAAACTGCTCAGAAACCACCTTATTGTCAGTATACCTAGGACATTCATCCATCCTCTGAATGCCCTAGGTCTTTAGTTTGTGGCTGTGAAGTTTCATGAGGCTGTGATTATCCTTGAGGTCACCACAGGTCATTTTATACAGTGAGGTCATGTTTCAAAAAATGATCTCAATAAAATGAAATGGCTACTATGAGGACTAACATCATCACACATGAATACAGTTGGGCTCATTGGATCCACAAGACTCTCAGCTTTACAGCGATACCCAATTTATGTAATTCATAGACTGTTTAGGGACCCCAGTATGCAGAAATAGTGACCAGCAAGCTGTTTAGCCTGTGACATTACAGTAAACAAAGGATTTCATTAAAGTAAAAAAATCTTAACATGTCTGCTTATGGTATTTCATCAGTTTGTGAAATTCAATCCATCTTTTTCTTTCTTCCCGTGCAGCTTATGGATCATCTAATTTAAAGTTTGATGAGCGCACAGTGAGCCCTCTCCTGTCCCTGTCTGACGACTTCTACACTTTGACCTTCGTTCACAAAAAAGCTCGCTTATCCCCGCCGTACGACCCCGCACGCTTCGACTGTTGGCCCAACGCGCTGGGTTCACTCTCCATGTCCTCTGGCACCCACAGCTGGGTGGTGGATGTGGGCCAGAGTGGTGCCTTTAAGGTCGGGGTCTGCTACACCTCTCTGGAGCGCAAAGGCTCCGGAGACGAGGCCCGGCTGGGCCACAACAGTCAGTCTTGGGTGCTGTCTCACTACGACGGCGATTACTCCTTCTGCCACGCAGGGAAGAAGGAGCCCCTGCAGGTTGGGAGGAGACCCCAGAGGATCGGCCTGCTGCTGGACTGGCCGAGTCACACGCTGATGTTTTACGAGCCGGACTCCAGCGCCGTGCTGTACTCTGTCACGCATCACTTCAGTGCCCCGCTGCTGCCGGCGTTTGCCGTGACTGACCGCAGTATCACCATACTGCACTGACACACCGCACACTAAACTAAATGACCTTAAACATGTGAAGAAATGTCTGTCTCTTATGTAGATATGATCAGCAGCTAAAGATCCTACATCTGATGGTGCAGTTATTTCTATTTATTTTATTATCTATTCTTTTAGTAGCTGCTGATTCTTTTATTTTCTTTTATTACTGTTTTTAATGATTATTTTGATTAAAAGATAATCAGATAATTTTACTTTATCTGTTGATCATATTATACAGTAGTGCTGTAACTGTATTTTGTTTGACTGATGATTGTTTTTTATGTTTTGAATATGATTGTTTTCAGCATCAGTTTGATCTCTCAAGGCTCTTAATAGAAAGTATTAATTATACTGGTTGATCCAGGACTGTTTTAAATGTTGTGTGACAAGGAAACTCACTACAGAAATACTTGAGATCATTTTGATATTATATGTGCCATAAACCAATTATTACAGTTTGACTGTTATATCTTCTGACTTTGCAATAGACATTTCCATAGATACACAAGGTATGATTTCTTGATTTCTGTTGCATTAATATATTTTAAGAGCTGCAAAACCCTGAGTTTGTCCTTTTAAGTTACAGCAGGGTTTATAGATGTGTGTGTATTTGACAACGTAGTACAGTAAAGTACAGTAAGTATTACATTACAATAAACCAGTTATCCTGTAGGGACTCAGCAGGAAGATGAGATATGTCAACAGAATGAGTGTAACTCAAAAACACTAATCATTCTTGCTCAGAGTTTTGTGTCAAACTCAGTATAGTGGAGAATCTGAGAATACAGTAAATACAGTTAAAGTCCTGCATTGAAAATGTTACTTAAGTTAATGTATGTTAGTATAATCAGGAAAATGTACTTAAAGGTACCATATTAACATGCTATTTAGTACATTACTCTATCACCTCATGTTGCTCACCACAGCCTCATACCAGGCTATTATTATTAAAACTGTGGAGCTCAGAGGACATTTTGGTCAGGATGGAGGCAGGAACGGACGGTCCTGAGGGAGTTATAAGTGGAGCGAAATGCCTGTTGATGCAGAACTGTGTAGAGTAATTAATCAAAATGACACATTTGATGTGCTCATAATAAGCATGGGGAGTTCTGTGGTTCAAAACTGCACAAAATGTAATAATATAATATCATATCGTTATTTTTTTGTAATTAACTTTTTATTGTTTATCTAAAAGAAGTTACATCACACAGAACAAAGACATCAGAAACAAAAAAGAAAACAGTAATGACAATAAAACTAATAAGACCACAGGAAAAAACAAAACAATACCATAAAATAAATATGTAGATGTATATGTAGCCTGTATATATAGGCTATATACATACAAGGTAAGCATTGGTATTATAAAAATGATGGAAACAACCAGGGCAAGTATTGATAAGTATATAGCTCACATTTTTAAACGTTATGATCTAAAGGTGACAATGCAGGCGACCCTCACACCTCATGGCAATAAAATCTTACATATGACGTTATCAGCCTCTCCTTAGTTAGTCATTCAGTACTGTATTCATATAGGGGGCCCATATTTCCAAAAATATCTCCTGTCTATTTTACAATTGTAATGCGCACAAATTAATTAATGAGTGAAACATGATAAATGTCTATGTAATATAATATTATAATTTTTTTTAATTCACTTTTTATTGTTTTTTCCAAAATAAGTTACATCACACAGAACAAAGACATGAGAAACAAAACAAAAAAAACAGTAATGACAATAAAACTAATAAGACCACAGGAAAAAAACAACAACATACGTATACTGTATGTAGCCTATATACAGTATACTGTATATAGGCTACATACACACACAGGGTAAGCATTGGTATTATAAAAAATGATGGAAACAAGCAAGGCAAATATTGATAAGTATATAGCTCTTCTTAAAGTGATGACCTACAGTCGACTCACACCTCATGACAATAACATCTATGACGTCATCAGCCTCTCCTAATCATATAGAGGCCCATATTTCCATATTTCCAAAAATACCTCCTGTCTATTGTTCAATTTAAAAATTAATAGTTAAGAATTGGCTATTTTGGTCATTTAATATTGTTATTATTTTAATTGTAGTGAAAATCGGGACAATTAGTGTGTTTAACATATTACCGGGTCACCAATACAGTCGGTGGTAGTCATGGTGATTGATGAGGAGTGACGCGTTGAGCCGCACATATAAAAGCAGAGGCCACAGTTCTACTGTCTTTCTGCACCTGATCTTGTTGACCTGAGGAGCTGCTGACCTTGAACTGTGGAAACCGTCAGGAACAAGCTGTTCACCTGTTCAACTGTTCACCTGTCCTGAGATAGAGAGATAGAGAGATGGCACCTGCTGCTTTACGCAGAGAGAAACACCTGCTGAAGTTAGGCATCCTCCGTGTGCTGGATGAACGCTATGGTAAAACACAGCAGACCACATTCAAACTTTATTCCTCTTTATATTTGTAATAACTATATAATATATATATAAGATAATATTTTAGTTTCATGTTGTTTGGGTATACATATTTCCTCAGGGCATCAATCTATATTACACCTATCTTACACAGCTGTTATTTCGATGCAATTATGTAATTTAGATGTAAAATGATTACATATGATTATGTTTTATAAATGTGCAGGTGGCAGTTTATTTGTTTTGCACACTTTAAGACTATGCAACTTAACAAAAAAATAAATAAATGAATGATATACAGTGCAGGATGAGGCAAAAAAAAACACTGGGCTTATTTGAAGCCTCCACCTAGAGACAAGATTAATATAAAGAAATAATATGAATACATAATATTCATATTAGACAGGTGGTAAATGTAGCTCTAAATACTGATATAGTGATTAAGAAACATGCATGTTGAGTTTGTGTAGCAGGTCGTCGAGTTAATATTGAAAGTTTAGGACAAAGATGGAGACTGCAACTTATTTTGAAAAATGCTAAAAGTTGTGTATGTTGTGCATATTGCACGCGCCATGGAAACCACGTCAGCTATAGAAACGAGCGTTTAGGGTGACGTCAGAGTGTCAGCCGTCACTAACTGGACCGTTTAGAGACAGAAGTGATGCATCATGTGAATGCATTGACTAATAGCAATAACTGCGACCTTGTTGGTCACTAAAGCCCCTCAATAATAATGCACACAGTGCACTTTCATAGACTAAGCTACTGGAGTTACCCTGCACTATATTCAGTCTTAACAGTCTCTTCTGCACTATATTCATTTTTAACAGTCTCGTCTGCACTATACTCATTTTTAACAGTATTTTCTGCACTATATTCACTTTTTTAATAGTCCTGTATCACAGCTGTTTCCCTGCACTATATTCAGTTTTAACAGTTTTCTTCATCTTCTTGTATTTTTATTTCTGGTATATTTTTTTGTACTTTGCACTACTAACTTTTTTACTGCCTTTTTACTAACATGTTTTGCACTATGGAACTGTGATGCTGGAAACTTGAATTTCCCTCGGGATCAATAAAGTTACTATCTATCTATTATTTTCTATCTATCATATCATGCTGGGCCCATAATTCAGGGGACAATAAAATAATAGCGTCATTTGAAAACATCTATTACAATGTGACACATCCTGCAGTTACAGCCTGCTTGAAAACATGGAGCTGAGGTGTTAATGAAGTTTCAGCACAAGCTGCTTACATTTCTAATTCAAATGCAGCTCACAGCTAATTTCGGAAACCATGTGTAACATTTCGTTGTTAGAGAAGCAGACAGCCAATCTGACCCTTACGAAAAATAGTATACTTCAAGTTTATTTTATGAAGTATACTTTAGTAAAGTTCAAATATATTTCCCCGATGTATACTTGTGTATACTATGTAGTAAGAATGCTAATATCAGTGTACTAGTACTTGTAAGTGTACTAATTCAATACTTCTTGGGACTAAATTGGCCCACTTTTTAGTTTATAAAAGTATAATTTTAAGTGTAAGAACAGTAAAGTTGTATTTTGTACTGCAACTATACTATGAACTAAACTACAAGTGAAAAGGGATATACTGTTTAATTGTTATATACTGGTAGCCCACTTTTTAGTTTATGAAAGTACATTTTGTTGCCTCCATGCTAAACGGAGAATCCACAAACATAGAAAAGTCTTATTGAATTGAGGTAAATTCATATCAAAACATTTGTTTCCAAACTCTCACACACTTTAATAACTTTAAAATCTAACAGCAGAACCTGTTTAGGGTCTACAACATGATAATTAACAAACAAGCTGTTTAATGTCATGTTGTGTTTTATACGTGTGCTATTAGCACACGTCACGTTTCTTCACAATAGGTCCTGCTGTGAAGTGAACTGTTTTAAAGTCATAAAGTCACAGGCTTTAATTAGTCTGATCATGTCATGACTAATGGTTTCCTTTTTTCTTCTTTCTATTTAGTTGGTCTGCTGAAGCCAGGACGGATCCTTTCAATGACTGTGACCAATTTGAGGAACCGTCCACTGAGCAGCACCAACATCAGCTCCATGTCCCGGTCCGTCCTCAGCCTGTACCACAGCTTCGTCACAGGCTCCAAGGACTTCCCTTTGATTCCAGTCAGAGCACACTTTGACTCTCTCCGCTTGGTCACACCCTTTCCCAGGCTGACCCAGTGGGAGAACACCACACCGTCTCCTTTGACGGATGCACCAGCAGGTGTGATGGTGCCTACTGGTGGCCTTCCTCCAAAAATGCTGACTCCAGTTCTTCCAGAGAGGGCGAAGCTCGGAGCCCTGAGGGCCGACGGCAGGAACTTTGTCCGCGACATGAAATTTGATGGTGAGACTCTCACCAGAGTCATCTCCACTGTGTACCGCTCTGAGAGCACAGAGCTGACCAACAGCTGGAGGGTGACCGACTACAGTGCAGACGGACACCTTCTCATGTCGGTCCTCTGTCAGTTCACCGGAAAGTCGGCGCGGTCTGCAAAGACTCCAAGACAGGAGACAGAGGAGGAGAGCAGCAGCAGCCGGTCACCTCCAAAGAAACGCTTGAGACTGTAATGGACGTTTGCTCTGCTGCACCTTGGTCTGTCCCTTGTGGATTACAACATCTGGCAGATTAAGGAGCTGGATTATTTTGACCCCTGAGGGCTCCACTGGTAGCGTCTTGCACCGGGGCCCATGAGGACATGTCCCATATGAAGGATATGGTTGACTGAGGGGTTATTATTGTACATTTGTATATAATTTTTCTCTTTATGATTGTGGTACACACAGGTCAGTGTTTTTGGTACGTCTTGCACCTTTCTTTATTTCTTAGTGCTGGCCTGTGTGTCTGATATTGTGTTAACTACGAGGGAGCTATGAGGATCTCTTGAGATAGGAGCACTCTCCAAAGAAAACTTTTTTTCCATACAGGAGGAATTGGGAAATCTAAATTGCATGTCCACGGTTTACCCCACCAACTGCCCACTGTGTGTCGGGACAGGGATCGGTCCCCCTGCAGCCTTCAACATCAATTGCAGTTCGAATGGATTTCTTTAAATACAGTTGAATGTATTTTCTTGAGCTAGAAATACATGCAACATTATTTAATGAAGCACACTCATCACTAGCATCACAAGTACAAGACTTCAGTTTGAGCTAGGAATGAGAAGAGCTGCTGCAACAGCTGCAGGGACAGTGTCAGAGCCAACAACACTACTGATCCACCAACGACAGGCAGAGAACAGGCTGATAGAAGAAGCAGGAGAGGACAAGAAACAGGCAAGACGGAGACCATTGAAGACATCAGCTCTGGGACCCCACCTGTGCTTCTCTCCCAGCTAACCAGACCAGCCAGCTGCGGACACAGGAAGAGTTCACAAATAGGTAAGAAGTCCTTTACAGACCATTTAAAAGTGTTTATGGTGTAGTAGGCTCTTCTAAATACTACAGTACCTGTAATCAACCTTATCTGCAATTTGTCTTTCAGAGGAAGAAGGAGACAAGGAAAGGAGACAGCATTCATTGTGAACCGTCACATAAAAAACGGATGAGTATACATTTTTACACATACATTTTTTCTGTTTTTGTACAGATGGATAGTTTCTCTGGCTGTTGAAGTTGTTTGTTGCCATTTGTCTTTTAGAGAGAGGAAGGAAAACGAAAAGGACCAGACGAGACAAGAGGCGAGGAGGCAGGACAGCGTGCATTGAAAACCCTTTCCTTTAAAAAGATAAATACATTTATTTTGGCATCAGAAATTTCAAATAGAATTTTTTTTGGTTTCTGTTTATTAACTAGCGTTTCTCCTTTTCTGCCATTTGTCTTTCAGAGAGAGGAGAGGAAACGAAAAAAGACCAGACGAGATGAGAGGTGAGGAGGATATAGGACAGTGGCATCGTGTACCATGAAGAAGAAAAAAAAGGATGAGACGAGGGGCAGGGAGCGAGCACTCTCTGTGGGGGACGAGGAAGAATCAAGAAAAAGACCAGATTGGTTGCTGTCTATTAACTAGTGTTTCTCCTTTTCTGCCATTTGTCTTTTAGAGAGAGGAGAGGAAACGAGGAGTAATCAAGAAAAAGACCAGACCAGGCCAGACGAGAGGCGAGGAGGCAGGACAGCGTGTATTGTGAACCCTCTCCTTTAAAAAGGTAAATATATATATTTATTTTATTATCAGAATTTTCAAATACATTCAGTTGGTTGCTGTTTATTAACTAGTGTCTCTGTTTTCTGCCATTTGTCTTTTAGAAAGAGGAGAGGAAACAGCACGAGGAGGAGACAAGATAAAGATGAAGCTGCTGCAGCAAGACCATCAGAGATACTTTACATGTGTCCTGTTTGCTAGTTACATCGTAGCATGGAGTTCTTTAAGACCCGCTGGGTTAATTTACATTTTTTGGTAAAAAATAAGTTATTTAGTATCTGTATCGTCTGTGCAGCCACATGATGCACAAACTATATCTGACTGTGAACACAGAAAACACTTGGTTGTAATAAAGTCAGTCTCTTCAGGGATAATAAGTGTCATGTCATGTAATTACTGGTAACTACATATTAATATTATGTAATGATTATTAATGCATCCATTGAATGTCAAGATTTATCTCCAATAAACTAGTATTCAGAGGACAAGTTACAGTATGTGTTAGCACTGATGGTCAGAGATGTAATCAGGAGTAAAAAAGGTTAATGACACAACTCAGTGTAACATTTAAAGTTACATAATAGAGGTGAGGTAAAGTAGACCTTTCAAAGGGGAACTTTAGTGTGAAATGATAAATAATCTTAAATGATGGAGGATTTAGCATAATCACAAAAAGTGTTTTACTTTTACAGAATTCAGTTTTGTGTTTGGTTCCTGCGAAATGTGTCCGTTTCAAAAAGGATGCTAACTTCTCTAGACTTACTGCATTTTAAAACTTTAAGCTTTTACCTTTTCTCTTAAAAAAAGTAAAGAAAAAGCCAGAGCCCAATCTGGTAGAGTTTACAAACGACTGAGAAACATAGTCGACCACATTTAAGCATGATTCCTCTATGTAGTTAAAGCATACTAAAATAGAATCATTCATTCAAACATACATCCAAGGAGTGCTCTATATTCTGCTATAATGTAAGAGATGGCAGGCTGCAGATGGATAATATGACTGAAGTGAGGGCTCAGAGGATAAGGCCCTCATACTGTTATGCTGGGCCCTTAATTCAGAGGAAAATAAAATAATAGCATCATTTGAAAACATGTATTACAATGTGACACATCCTGCAGTTAAAGCCTGCTTGAAAACATAGTGCTGAGGTGTTAATGAAGTTAACTTGCATTTCTAATTCAAATGCAGCTAACAGATCATTTCGGAAACCATTTGTAACATTTCATTAGAGAAGCAGACAGACAATATGACCTTTACAAAAAATAGTTTATTTTATGAAGTATACTTAAGTAAAGTTCAAATATATTTCCCTGATGTATACTTTATGTAGTAAGTATGCTAATATCAATGTACTAGTACTTGTAAGTGTACTAATTCAATACTTCTTGGGACTAAATTGGCCCACTTTTTAGTTTATAAAAGTATAATTTTAAGTGTAAGTACAGTAAAGCTGTATTTTGTACTGCAACTATACTATGAACTAAACTACAAGTGCCAAAGCCAAATGCGACTAAATGGCTTCTACAAGATACATGCTACTTCATGCTACAAGTTACTACAGGCAACACCAGGCTACTGCATTACTACACAACATTACTATTACAATAGCATTGCACTGTTGGTTGAGGTGGAGCTTATTCTACTTTATATTAGGTTGTGTAGCAGCCATTGTGTTTGTTTTGTTAAAGAACTACAAGGCGTCGCCGTTTGAAATGACGCAATCACGGCGCGTCCGTAATCATTTACAAACAGACACACAGGTGAGGGAGGACAGACAGGTGAGGGCAGACCTACATCCATGGGAAAGACAGGAGGACACCGAGATTAAATGTTATTCGTAAACTATATCACAAAAGGGATTGAGTTTATTTCGCTTTAGTTTTTTGATGTTGAATTAAGGAGTAAGTGTTTCTGAATAATTTGATGCATGCATTGAACTGTTGTTTGTTTATTTATTTATTTATTATAGTCCTGCATATTCATTCAGTCATTGTCCTGCTGCAACCCAAACCCAGACCTGCAATCAACACAACTCAGCAGGTAAGTGATGCATAAATATATTGTGGATGTTATTGAAGTGCGTTGGAATCACTGTAACTAATGATGATTTCATTATGGATTCATCTCCTGATCATATTCTCAATTTTGCAATTGATTGGTTTGTAAAAATAAAATAATTGGTGAGAAATGGCAACCACTTCCGGTGGCAAATGCACAATTATGCAGACCCAAAGTGACATCTTCCCAGTGATTAATCTAATAGGCTACATGCACATGTCAGCACTATACTCTTTTTGATGCCTCTGTATGTCCTGCTTGTCTGCAATGTCGTTTTACATGTAAAATTGTGCTTTTAACAACTGTGTCCTGTTCCAACATTTAAACTGCATGTGCTGTTTTATGTTTTTGTTTTTTAATGTACTTTAGGAAGTCTTTTGTAACACCTTATCCCGGGACAACAGATGGAAAATATCCTTTTGGCTATCTCTGGCATTTTTTTTTACCATGTGTATTTAATAATTTGCACTGGCCCTTCTCAAACTAAACTAAACGGTGCTTTTTGTTCAACCAACAGTCCAAACCTCAAATCTATTAGAAAATAAAATGAAACAATTAAAAGAAAAAGCAGCAAATCTTCACATTTTGGAAAGTGGAGCCATCTTCGGCATTTTACATTAAAAGAATGTGTCAAAAATCTGTCAATCGAGTAATCGACTAATGGTTTCTGCTGTACTTGTACATTTTCACATGTTTTGTGCAGTGGTGAAATGTTACTAAGTACATTACTCAAGTACTGTACCTAAGTACAATTTTGAGTTACTTTACTTGAGTATTTTCATTTTTGCTACTTTATACTTCTACCCCACTAGAGGCAAACATTGTACTTTTTACTCCACTACATTTATTTAATAACTTTAGTTACATTGCAGATTCAGATTATAAATTCAAAAATATAATCAACAAATAAATTATAATGTATTATTATATACTGAAGTAAGACTTTATTGATCACTTTGTGAAATTCACAAGCTTCACGACAGTATATAAATAAAAAAATAAGCTCCTGCTTTACCAGATGCAATACTAAAATGATGTACATATATCAATAATTATAATCAAATAATATAATAGGCTATAATATAATATATATTATTCTGAAAAGGGCTATTCTGCATAAGGAGTACTTTTACTTTTTGTACTTTTCGTCCTGCATATTTTGATGCTAATACTTGTATTCAAATATCTTGAATGCATAACTTTTAAATGTAACAGTATTTCTACACTGTGGTATGACTACTTTTACTTAAGTAAAATACCTGAGTACTTCTTCCACCACTGGTTTTGTGTGCAAACATCTTTACTTGTAAAGTAACTAAAGCTGTAAAATAATCGTAGTGGAGTAAAAGGTACAATATTTCCCTCTGAAATGTATTGACATAGAAGTATGAAGTAACATTAAATGGACATACTCAAGTAAAGTAAAAGTACCTCAAAGTTTTCTTAAGTACAGTACTTTAGTAAATGTACTTGGTTACATTCCACCGCTGGTTAAACTCAGTAAGACAGTTGATGTTTCCTCTTTCCATTAGAAACCTCCTTGGAAAGAATAGTTTTAAACTTTTAAATTTGGCAAAGTGGCTCCGGTCAGTGATTTTGAGATCATAATATGAGAGTCGACAAAACCACTAGTTTTTGTTTTAAGTCCAAAATCTGGCAAGGAGTCAGTTTGTGAATGAAGGTCATAATATGAAGCAGAGCAGATGTGAATGCCTCTGCTACATCTCAGCACCACCAGAGGGCAGTGATGTCAAATGAAGCCTTCACAACCAACACCACAAACATGAGTCATGCAACAGTGAGCTCTGGATGATGCATTGTCAGATCAGTAAATGAAAATGTTTCTCCAGGACCTCGGACAGCTACAGGTGCTGACAAAAACTCAGAAAACTGAGCACATACAGTATATGGTACCTGTTGAATGAATGTGGATTTAAATAATGTCAAAGCGAACTGACATTTAGCTTTAACATCAGTAAGAGACAGAAGATGGATACACTGATGTTTCATTTTAGGATTATGGAACTAAAAATGAAAGCAACAAACCCGTAGTAAGACGTGTGAAATGACCTGAAGCTCTATGTGAGGAGAGGGTATTAGTCAATGAGACAAAACTGAGAGAGAAAGTAACAACTATGACTAAAGTAGTGACTTCACTGACTCATCATCAGTGATATTCTACATCCAAATAAGGTTTTGTATTTAGTATTATTACTATGTCTTAAAAAAAGGTCATGTGATTACTAAGACATAAATGATTAAATAGCTTCAGGGTGTTTAAGTTGTGGACTTCCCAGGATGGAGCAACTCTAGATATTTCTGGTGATTTTGGTACAAAGTGGTGTAACACTGTAAGTTACAGTCCATTCATTTCAACAGCGACACTGTCTGTAAAAACATCTTCCCATAAAAGACATTCAGATTTGAATCTAGTGTGTATTAGGCTTGGTTGAACATGTCCCATGCACTCTGTTATTTTTTTTTATTACACAGCTTTGTTGAATACTCAATTCTGATTGATCAATCACAGCGTTCTATGGTCTGTTATTTTTCCATAGCAGATCTTTGCTATGAGTGCAGTTCTGATGTCGCACTCTGGTGGACCGTTTTTGTGTCAAATTATTGATTTCTTAAGTAAGTAGCCATGTAATAAGCAGGATAATGTACAGCTAGCAGGTCATTGTACATAGCAATGGTCTGCTATAAAGAAATAACAGACCGTAGAACATTGTGATTGAGCAATCAGAATTGAGTATTTAACAAAGCTGGGACAGTATATAGGCTACAAGCTGGTATACAATATGACTGAAAAGGCACAGGCAGAAGCAAAATGCTTGTATATTGCTATCCTACATTGTAATCAATTTAAGCTACACTCCAGAAAATAATAATAATGAAAAATAAAAATAAAAAATAGCTTTATAAACCATTCTTTTGAAAAACCAAAAGCGAGCAACACATTCTTACATTTATGTTATATATGTTAGTAATTTTATTTTTCATTAAATCCATACTGTTGTTCACTCATTAATTAATATTTTCCAATGAAGAGATCCAACTGTTTCACAAATTATTTCTCTAATATTTTTGAAACTTGAGGAAGAAGAGATACTGGTCTATAATTGTCCATGTAATGCTCATCTCCATTTTTATATAATGGTATTACCTTTGCTGTTTTCATATTGTGAGGAAAAACACCTCCTTGAAAAGACTGATAAGATGTATAGGTCAGAGGTCCTATAATAGAATGAATGACTTTAATCATTACCACGTCAATAGAATTTATATTAGTTGATCTTTTGTTTGGAAATTTTCTTTCAATTTCAATTATATCAGTTTCATTTACATGGAATTTATATTACCAGTAATAAGATTATTGACTCTTTTAGGGCTAGCTGAATCATGGTATATGTTACTTAAAATTTGATTAGCATTTTAACTGGCTAAACTGACGATACAAATTAAATTTGAAGTTACATATATCATGATTCAGCTAGCCCTAAAAGAGTCAATAATCTTCATAGGGGTTAATACTTTACATGTAACCGTGCAATGTATGTAAAATTATGGCTTAACCTGTCAAGCAAAATGGGGAGCTATAAATTTGCACAGCGACACTAAACTAAATATAATATGTGACAGCGTTTAACGGAAAGGTTCTCTTCCTGTCTTCGGAGCTGTGAAAGTAACACTTAAGTTATACATTTAAAAATAACCTTTGGTTCTTACTAGGTAAATGCTCTTAACTAGAAAAATGAAAGGGTATTTTTGACACCGGATCCTCATACACCTGTCAAACAGTACAAACTTGGCTTCCTGTTATCGTCATTATTACTGTAAAAGGGAGAGACATTATTTATTCAGTAAGTGATGAAACGGGAGCAGCTGCACCGATGTTATTTTTTTTTTTTTAAAGCTAACATCTGCTCCTTTCCAACCAATAAAGACGCCTATGATACTAATTCTCAATAATCTGACAGCGGCTTTAACTTAGAAACACAGTCACAAAAATACCAATATTATATTATACCAATACAATATTTAACTACTGGCCAAATATTAGCATTAAACATTATATTGGACCGATATCAATATTACTTTTCAAAGCTGACACCAATATATAGGTATGTATTTAATAATACACATAATTAATTTTTTTATCCTCTGGCAACTAAAAATGTGTTTAACAAGTCCTTCATCCCAAGTGCCATCAATGTTCTTAAGTGTCTGAGTAGATCTAAGACACAGACATGGACTGTTTTAATGTGTAATATGACCTCTCTGTATTTGTTTTTACTAACTGCTTGTCTGTTTTTTAGTGCTGTCAATTGATTAAAATATTTAATTGCTAATTAATCACATGTTTTATCTGTTCAAAATGTACCTTAAAGGGAGCTGTGTCAAGTTTTTAATACTCTTATCAACATGGGAGTGGACAAATATGCTGCTTTATGCAAATGTATGTATGTATTTATTATTGGAAATCAATTACCGACACAAAACATTGACAAATATTGTCCAGAAACCCTCACAGGTACTGCATTTAGCATAAACAATATGCTCACATCGTAACATGGTAAAATCAAGCCCAACAAGCAACAACAGCTGTCAGTGTGTCAGTGTGCTGACTTGACTATGACTTGCACAAAACTGAATGTGATTATCATAAAGTGGGCATGTCTGTAAGGGGAGACTCGTGGCGTCCTATAAAACCCATTTTCATTCACATATCTGGAGGTCAGAGGTCAAGGGACCCCTTTGAAAATGGCCATACCAATGGATTTCTCAGGTTTTCTAGTTTCATATGATGCAAGTATCACTCTAGCTTTAAAACTGAGCCGCTACAACCCCAAAAATTGCAAGTTGCTTTAATGCGTTAAAGAAATTAGTGGCGTTAAAACGAATTGCATTAACTTTGACAGCTCTACTGTTTTTATGTTGTTGTTTCCTGTGTCTGGTGAGCCGGAGACAAGTTTCCACCCTGGTGGACAATAAGACAGGATTGCACAATTAATGGAAATTTGATTGAAATCGCAATATGGCCTGCTACAATTTTCAAATCGGAAGAGGCGCAATATTTGTTAAAGGTATAATACCATTTTAAATTAATTATTGTGGTGCTGCAGAGATGTCCTGGCCTACACATCATATTCGACTGGCTTAAGAAAACATCTTTGTTTGCTACAGATCCACGCAAAACAAATCACACTATAATAATTTTAAAATGTTTTTCAATGAAAATGAGAATAATGATGTAAAAATGATCATTCCCTCCAATATCTCAAATCATATTGCAATATCAGTCAAAATAATCACAACTAGATATTTTTTCAAAATTTTGCAGCCCCTAAATAAAGACTTATTGTATTTTTTTTATTTTTTATTCTTGATACAAATACACAGTTTCTCAACAACAGATAGCGACTGAACATGACCTGTTGAGCTGAGTCTAGCAGCGTCAGAAGAGCAAATTACTTCACTCAAAATGATTCACAGTTCAAAGTAACGGTTGACAAGCCTAAGTTTGGCAATCGTGAAATTTCCTCAGTAGTTAACTCCCTTCCCCACAGGAAAACACTTCAATTGTTTCTGTTATTTCCGCTATTAAAGATGGCGACTGAACATGAACTATGCGTCTAGCAGCATCAGAAGAGCATAAAAACTTAACTGTTCCAACAGCTGAAATTATTTCTCTCAAAATGATTCACAATTTAAAGTCAAACTTGACACGCCAAAGTTTGGTAATTGTGAAATTACCTCGACATCCTTCCACAAAAGGATAACACTTGAATTATTTCAGTTTTTTCCCGCTATTAAAAGTATTTTCCCCGGAGATTCCTGAATCATTCATCTTCTTTTTGTCGTTCTCAGGTGTTCTTCTTGCTGGTAGCACTGAGTATGACGGGAGGAGGGTCTATGTTGAGCTCTTGTCGGAGGTCTTTGATGCTCTGCGCCCATCGTCTCTCGTAGAAGATGCTGAGGACGCAGCGGGCCCGACTACCATTCTGCAGAGCCCAGGGGCCCAAGGATGTGAACAGCGACTGTAAGCGGCTACGAGAAGGTGATGCAAGAGAGGAAAAGTTTAGCGTGTTACAACAAGGAAGATCATTTTTTTTCCTGATAAACCAGTTTCCCAAAAGGAAGTTGTTACTGAATGAGGAAGGACTAATAATTTACAGGTAAAGAGACGGTTTACAATCATTTGTTCATTGTAATGGTAACAATGATATGGAGTAGTCGGAGTGTTTCCTCTTATCTCTCTGTGGTATGTCACACTAGAGCCAGACAAAAACTTAATTAATGTTTACAACATATTCATAATTCTGATACAAAATTTAGCAGGTCGCGTTGTCAGAGTCGGGGTTTTGCTTTTTAATGTTCAATTGTTATGTACATATTAAAGACCCCAAAGTAGAGCTGAAATGATTAGCTGACTAATTGATTAGACGATTTATTGCCAACTATTTTGGTTAGAGCTGCAACGATTAATCAATAAGTTATCTACTATTAAATTAATCGCCATATATTTTGATAAGCGAGTAATTTAAGTAAAAAGGAGTCAAAATTCTCTGATCCCAGCTTCTTAAATGTGAATATTTTCTGGTTTCTTTATTCCTCTATGACAGTAAACTGAATATCTTTGAGTTGTGGACAAAAAAAGTCATGGGAAACACTGATTTTACATTTCTCGCCATTTTCAGACATTTCAGACAACTAATCGATTAATCGAGAAAATAATCAACAGATTAATCAACAATGAAAATAATCGATAGTTGCAGTCCTAATTTTGGTAATCGATTATTTTTAAATCATTTTTTGAGCAAAAATGCAAAACCTTTCAGCTTCCAATATCATAATATTTGCTGTTTTTTGTTTTTTTATGATATTAAACTGAATATTTTTGGATTTTGGACTGTTGCTCAGACAAAACAAGACATCTGGATGTGTCAATTTGGGCTTTGGGAGATTGAGATGGTCATTCTTTACAAATTCTTATAAAACAATCGGTTATTCAAGAAAATAATAGGCAGATTAATCGCTAATGAAAATAGTCGTTAGTTGCAGCCCTACTCCAAACACTCAGCTGTTTGCTGCGAGTGTGAATACTATGTGTATCAGAAATGTTAGTGAGTGACTCAAACTGTAACGGACTACCTCGGTCTCTGTGGCCCAGTAGTACTGTGCTGTAGTTTAAACTCTGGTCAAAACACTGGTATTGTACCTTGCATTCAGCCGAAGGGGCCCCAACAAAGCTCCAAGAGCACACATGGGAAGCCCAGTCTGAGCAGCTTCGAACCATTTCACTGCCACTTCACCTGAAAGCAGCAAGAAGGGGCATAAAGAGAAAGAAATATCCAGTTAAAAAGAGTAGAGAAAAGTAGAAGGAAGTTGACGGTTAAGCGTGTCGAAACCAGATGTGAAACCCTATTACTAAGCATAAGTTTTTCCTCTTTATTCTAGCGGTTTATTGTGAAATAGAACTAATATGGCCGGCAAAACAGAAAGTTCAGATCAATAATGTAGAGAAAAGGGGTTTGAGAAGCAGGGAATGTGTAAAGGCAGCTGGAAAGGAAAACATGGAAGAGACACAATTAAGTTCTGGTGGGAATTTCATTGTTCTGCCAGCAGTCGAACGTGTGGCTCCAGAGGCCTGTACTACGAAGTGAGTTCAACATACCCGGGGTATCTTCTCGTTGTCTGGATTCACTAACCCTAACAACCGATATCCCGCTGAGTGGTCCTACCATGCTGATTATCAACTCTGTAAATCAACCCAGGGTTTCTCAATGTGGCTATGAACGCGTTCACATGAAAGGGGCGGTGTTTACAGCAAATGACCAATCACAAACATGGACAAGTCTAGTGTCAGCAGAGCGGCTTAATATTAGACAAATATGAAGAAGTTAAATACATAATCTGGACTAAAAGTAACACAGTTGAAGCTGCCAAATCCAGGAAGGACAGCTGGCAAAAGAAAAAAATGCAGATGTGTGAATACGTAAGTAAACAGACTTATAATATCACTAGAGCATGAGTAGATTTGGCTATAATTACTTTGTGTATTCCGTTAAATTAATATGATGCTTATAGAAAAGAAGAGAAGAAACTTAATTTGCCTATACCCTTTTGGGAAGCTGTGGCGTGTATGACAATTTAACCTTCTTTCAGCTGCGTCCCCAACTCCGGCGGTGTGAAACAGACTTGAGAGCAAATAAAAAAATAAATATAAAAATATACTTCAAAGCTGTAAGCAGGCTTACTTTCAGATCTTATCACCTACACCATTAAACTGTGTTGCTTTTAGACTGGATTATGTGTTTAACTTCTTCATGTTTGTGTAATATTATTTTATGATCGGCGCACCTAGCTCCGATTTGGTCAGTAGGCAATGCTTTTATAACAGTTTGTCTGTTATCTCCAACATATCCTGCTCCATTCCTAAGCTCCTATAAATGAATGGATGACAGATTTGTGCAGGATGGGGATGGTCTGGAATATAATGATCTTATCTGGGTACCATTTTCACTTTCCATTCGTGAAGCCGGACTCACCCAGCATGTTGGTGGGCATGCCCAGTAAAGTGTGGAGCAAATCATGGACCTCTCTGTATCTCTGCATGACGTAAGCCAGCTCCTCGTCATCCACAAACTTCACGTCTGCCCTTGAGTCGGGAGTCACGTCCTTAGGAGAACAGGAAAGTGAATGCGTGAGTAAAGACGAAACAGAAACTTAGAAGAATGGAATTCTGAGGAAATGTAATCAGTCTTTAACACGAACACTCACATTGTCCTCCAGGAAACGGAGGTATTCTCTCCCGAAAGAGCCGTCGGGCAGAGAGGCCATCTCTCTCAGATCAAGTGTAGACAGCCGGATCCTGGGCCTCTCTCTGTAGTAACCAGCCATTAACAAGTAGGACTAAATCAAATTTCATTCATGGCAGAGAAAATTTAAAAGTAAAAATTAAAAAAGTTACTAGATGGTGTTACAATGACTCACGTTAGGATCGTGTAGCCTTCAGGATCGTTTCTCATCTTGTTCCTGAGATTGATCAACGCCAGGTGTCCTGTCGTCTCCCCGAGGACTGCAACCATGTCTGTAGGAAGAGTTTCATGCATTTTTATTTCACAACAATAGGGCTGGGACGATACACCTATCTCCCGATTCTATACTATCACGATACTTGGGTGGTGATTCGATATTTATTGCACTAGAGTCTAGAGTCGGCTACTTACTTAAGAAATCAATAATTTGATACAAAAGTTATCCGCCAGAGTCCGACATCAGAACTGCGTCCATAGCAACGGTTTGTTATACATAGCAACGTTCTGCTATAAAGAAATAACAGACCTCAGAACGCCGTGATTGACCAATCATAATTGAGTATTCAACAAGCCGTGTAATAACCCGACGTAAAGTACATTTTCGACTTAAAGATTCTCAAATGTGTTACATTGATAATCTACAGTTTAATAATATGCAGTTTGTCTTAAATAAAGTGTGTAATATAGCTTAAATCTACCTGACTTGAGGATCAGTTTAGTCATCACAAGGAGTACTAGTCAGCGTGTGAAAACAGCTGTTCAGTGTCTTCTGTGGCTTTGATGGGGATTTTTCAGGTATGAGAAAATGTCTGGTGATGTCAATGGAGTTATCGCGGTTTGTTTTTGGAGACTACAAACATTTAACAGAGTCAGCATTACAAACTGGGGGCATGGAGTTGGAATGACCTGGCTGTTTACCAGGCAGGAAGGGGCAAATGAAGAAAAAGGCATTATAATCACAGGATACAGTATTTTGAATGTGTCTCAACCGATATTGGGGACTAAGAGTCAGGTGTAGGCGTTTAAAAACACCTGCAGGTCTCATGACACATGTCACATAACAGGTGTTAGTTCTCTCTTCCTCCCTGAAAGTTTCATGGTAAATGCACTGACATATGACCTTGCTTTGTATTTATTCTCATTTCTGTTTCCCAGACATTTAGAAGCATGTAATCGTGATCTCCAGAGAGTAAATGATCGAGAATGAGTACATGAGAAAAGAAACTCAAGGTGCAGTCCCCGTTGGTTTCATTTAAACTGAAAAATGAAATAGATGATGAAACACATGAGACATCCTAGTCTTTGTCTTGTAATCTAGTCATAATTAAACATTTTAGCATTCAGTTAGAATTTACTGAGAGATCTATTTGACAGAATTACATTATAATTATATGTTATAATTCCCAAAGCCAATCAATTTACAAACCAAATAACAGAATAACCTATCCAGGTCATAGCAGTTTTGTTGACTTGAGCTTGAAGGTTCATTCTTGACATTGAAAAAGCAGTGTGACGAGATATTCTTATCACAACGCTCACTAACTTGTTTTTTTGTTCTTGTTTTTTTTCAGAGCTTAAAGCCACATGTTGTGGCCTTCATCAGCAAACTCCATCTGCTAAGTAAACTTTATGATAAGACTTCTTAGTTTAGTTTTTTTATTTGAATAAGATATTTTAATTAGTTTTATAATTTTTGTATTAAATAGGAGCGATGGACTTCATAATTTCCACTAGGCTGCAATGTATTAAAGATTCTCCTAATTAGTCAAACAGATATGATTGATTTTTAATGACTTTCCCAGGTTAGGGACGTTAGGGGTTTTCTACTGCACCACTATCAGGAGAGGTATTTCCATATTTGAATATACCCTTGGTCATCTGTGACTGGGATGTACCGCCGTACTTCACTGTTCATGGGAAGGCTTTTGTTTTTGTTTTTTAAGATTGCCTTGATTTGATTGTAGAGATACAGGTCAAATCAGGCTGTTGCAGTTATATTTGTATGTGTCTTAATTAGGGCTGTCAAAGTTAACGCCATAATAACGCGTTAACACAAATTAGCTTTAACGCCACTGATTTCTTTAACGCATTAACGCAAGTTGCGCTTTTTAGGATGTAGTGGGCTGTCATACTAGCTTGTCACGAAGGTGGCTAAATAACGCCCCAAACTTGCGCTGAATTTTGGTGAGGAAAAACTGCCATTTTCAAATGGGTCCTTTGACCTCTGACCTCAAGATATGTGAATGAAAATGGGTTCTATGCATACCCATGAGTCTCCCCTTTACAGTATTAAATACTTAAATCCCTCTAGACTTCAGCTCTAGAATCCAGGTGGTTAAGATGAACATTGTAGCAAGGTTGCTGTATCTATTTCAGTCTTTACCAAACAACGATACCACAAAACAAATTCACCTCCTGGGATAAACAAATATCATTTCATTTGGAATGGTAACAAAACCCAGAACAAGATGTACAACACTCCAACTCCCAACAGATAAAGGAGGTTTGTCCTTACCAAACCTACAAGAATACTTCTACGTGGCACAGCTAAGGCCTCTAGGCTGTTGGTGCACCTCAGATTATGAAGCGAGATGGAAGGATATAGAGATGAAAGTTCAGGATCTACAAATTCCAGTTTTGGTAGGAAACAAAGAACGAACAGGAACTATAACACATTTAATGGATCCAATTCCAACATTTACACTAGAAATCTGGGATAAAATAATTAGAAAATATAAACTCGAATGTGAAAGAAATGTACTGAACAGGGTTGCATATGATCCGAACTTTAAACCAGGGGTATATGATCTAAGGTTCCAACAATGGACAGAAAAAGGTATCACTGCTCTATGTACCATTCTCAAAGATGGGACATGTATAAGTTCTCAAGAATTAAAAAGGTGAAATTTGGTCTGGAAAGACCAGATTTATTTAGATACCTACAAATACGGGACTATCTTATGAAAGAGGAGAAAATTGATTGATATTTTCTAAAATAGATTTGAATGGTATCATTTAAATTATTGTGGATTCACATCACCAGGGCAGATCTCATGCCATCTCAGCCTTCTACAAGGCCTTAGGGGAGAATAGAGGAAGCTCTATAAATAAAAAGCAAATGGGAATCAGAGCTAAATATAGAAATTTCAGATGAAGAATGGTATAAAATGTGTATGACACAGTGTACCACTACTAGTTCACGAGTATGGAGAGAGTTTGGATGGAAGAATCTTACTAGGTTCTTCATAACACCGCAAATCAAACAGCTAAAGACCCAGCAACCATGTTGGAGGCTCTGTGGCAATCTGGAGGCCAACCATACCCATGTTTTCTGGAGCTGCACTAAACTAAAGCCTTTCTGGAATAATGGAAATGTAACTATTAATGACATTATGGGATATGCTTTTCCAAACAATTGAGCTGTAATGTACCTAGGGAACATTGAGGAGGTTGTGCATGGAGCAGATAGATATCTGGCAACAATTATGCTTATAGCCAGCAAAAAAAAGCTATAACAAGAAACTGGTATAAAGCAGAACCTCCAGGGAAAGATCAACGGTTCGAGAAAAATGGATCATTTAAATGAAACATGATGCATGTGTTGTTGGAGAATTTATACAGTACATGTTTAACTGCTTCTGACAACTGTTTTTTTAAGTGTTGTATTTTTTTGATGATTTCTGTATGGATGCTGATGATGTTCAGCCCAGAGCTGAAAATGCAAAATAAATATCAAAGTTTAAAGAAAATATAACAAAATAAATAAATACTTAACAAATCTACCGTTAAGGTACATTTTGAACAGATAAAAAATGTTCAATTAGATTGCGATTAATCGCGATTAACTATGGACAATCGTGATTAATCGTGATTAAATATTTTAATCGATTGACAGCCCTAGTTTTAAACACTCTGCTATCAATTAAAAAAAGAAGGAAGTCTCACCATGTCTGTAGGGATTTTGTAGTGCAGCCACACCTGACCCAACAGCCAGCAGGGCTTTCTGGATGGGGGTGGTGTAGACATGTCCAGGATACAGCCCATCATAGCTTCTGTCTGTAAACGCACTGCTACTACTGCGCACCTGGTGGACACACGCTGCTGAGACAAAGGTGGAGCAGCATTAGATACATTTACACTACTGGACCAAGACATTAAGTAATAATACACTAGTTGACGTGTTTTATTGCCCTCATACAACAATAACAACACAGCTTATTGATAATGATGTATAACAAAGCAAAAACATTTGACATGGCTTGCATACTGCAAAATGCGACCGGATGTAGAAGGACATCCTGGTGTAGTAGGATGTAGTAGGACATCCTGGTGCAATAGGATGTAGTAGGACATCCTGGTATTTTTGGCAGACTGCATTTAACATACTGTGTGTTGGGACATACTAAATCCTTTTCTGGCATAATAAATAGTATGGTAGCATGGGTTTTGCTTTTTAATGTTCAATTGTTATGTACAAATTAAAGACCCCAAAATAGAGCTGAAATGATTAGCTGACAAATCGATTAGTCGACAGACAATTTATTGACAACTATTTTGGATAGAGCTGCAACGATTAATCGATTAGTTGTCAACTATTCAACAACTTTTTTGACAATCGATTAAGCGATTTGAGTAATTTAAGAAAAAGGAGTTAAAATTCTGATTCCAGCTTCTTTAATGTGAATATTTTCTGGTTACTTTACTCCTCTATGACAGTAAACTGAATATCTTTGAGTTGTGGACAAACAAGACAGTTTCATCTTGGGCTTTGGGAAACACTGATTGACATTTTTCACCAATTTCTGACATTTTATAGACCAAACAACTAATCGATTAATCGAGAAAATAATCAACAGATTAATCAAGAATGAATAGAATGTTAGTTGCAACCCTAATTTTGGTAGTCGATTATTTTTATTTAAGCAAAAATGCCAAACTTTTCAGCTTCCAAAATCATATTTGCTGTTTTTAGTTTTTTATGATATTAGACTGAATATTTTTGGACTGTTGCTTTGTCAAAACAAGATATCTGGATGTGTCAATTTGGGCTTTGGGAGGTAGAGAAGGTAATTTTTTTGAATTTTTTTTTACAAAATCTTATAAAACATATTTGTTAATCAAAAAAATGATTGTCAGATTAATTGCTAATGAAAATAGTTGTTAGTTGAAGCCCTACCCCAAAGCACTCAGCTCTGTTCTCAACAGGTAAGTGTGAATACTATGTGTATCAGAAATGTTAGTGAGTCACTCAAACTGTAACAGACTCTACCTCCATACATACTGCTACAGAGCTTAAAGGTCCCATATCATGCTTATTTTCAGGTTCATACTTGTATACTTGTGTTTTTACTAGAACATGTTTACATGCTGTAATGTTAAAAAAAAACCTTAATTTTCCTCATACTATCGGTCTGAACATGCCTGTATTTACCCTATGTCCGAAACGCTCCGTTTTAGCGCATTTCAACAGAATTGCGACAGGATTGCGTTGCTAGGCAACAGCTTGGGTCAATGTGTACTTCCTGTCAGTTGATACACTGCAACCAGGAATAAACTGGGACACATTTATAATGTTAGTTTAATACTGAGTAAAGGGTCTAAATATTGTATATTTGTGACATCACAAATTGGCAGAAATCCTGACAGCTTGTTTCAAATGCAGAGTTTCTGAATACGGGCTGTGTGTATTTCTCTGTGTATTGAGCGTTTCGATACTTTCACAGTATTTATATAGCACTTAAGCCTGCTTTATAATAAAAAAACATGAACATCTCACTTTTTTATAATATGTCCCCTTTAAATTTCTTTTTGAAACCAGCAATTTACTAATGCAAGATCTAGTATACAGCACATATCCAAGACTGGGGCAGATTGTGCTCATGTTTAAGGGAAAAGGTGTACAGTATTTGGGGAAAATCTGAGTGTGAAGGCATCATTTATGACTAAATAAGTGACTAAACTTATCCTTAATAAGCTGTCTGTTCCCTCATACAAAATAGTGTTACTCTTTTCAGTTTAGTTTATGAATATCATTCATAAATCACTGACATGTTAATGTTTAATTACTTTGGTTACCTGTTCACCCACTTATTGTGGACAAAAATCAATATTCTGATGCAACTTTTCTATTGATTGTCCAGGAAAGACAAAGAGTATCTGACTAGCTAGTGATTGTTTGAAGCTATAACATAATTAGAGACATTAATGACATTAGATCACTACATGGATGTTAGCTGAGGAGTGTGTAACCTGCTGTTTGTTGCCCTCTCTGGTAAACTATGCTGCCAACTAGACTTCGTCAATCATTGATTTGTATATTAAAACAGTTACATCTAGTTAGCTGGGCTTATATAAAAAGTATCCATAGCTTCTCGCTTCCTTTAATAACTTAGAGGACATGTATCTAGCTGTAGAAACTCATACCTTTGGAGATCAGAGCGTATAGTCGTGGACCAGAGCGGTGGAAAGGTCTAGCTATGGCTGGAAACATTGTGAACGCTACTGCGCATGCGTCATCACATGCTCATTGATAGCTTTTAACTCCGGGGCAGCCCTGGTGAAGGGGGCGGGGTTAACTCAGTCACAGAGAGAGTGACTCCGCTCTTCCCAGCTGCCGTATTTGAAAAAAGTAAGCAAACGTAGCAAATAAAAATTGTAAACACAGCTAAAGGTTGAGCTGCCCTTCTTCTACTTCTACAAAGTAGAGTAGTTTCCTGTCCGTCGGCAGAGACAAAGTGAAGACGACAAGGTTAGTTAGCTAAACTACTGTTTCTTGCTTTGCTTAGCAAGTTTGTCAACTGAGTAGATAAGTCGCCAAACCGATTAGCAGATAGGGTTAGTCACACACCGCCTGACTTAGCATGTAGCTAGCTAGCCTCCTAAAGTTGTGTAAGTGAGCTATATAAGTGTGAATGAAGTGTTTAGCTGCGTCCTTGCTTTGTTTTTAGAGAGACAAAGAAGCACAAATGATGAGTGTTGTCTGTATCCTACAAACCCTGGGTAAATACCCATGAGGTTATGAGTTCAAAGCCCTTTACAAAGAGTAGGGAGTGTCTAGTGGGTTGGGATGTAACTTGAGGGTGAGTACTAAAAGGTTGGCTGGTTTGTGATTGCGTGAACAGACTTTGCGAACTCGGTGAGTAAAATATTCAGGTTTGGTTTCTGTGCAGTTTGTCAGAGAGGTGCACAGAGAGAGAGTATAAAGACTTGGCAGTGCAGACAGTGTTATCTGGAGTTACACAGCTGCTACCAGCTTTAAAAAGCAGTCAGAGGAAGTTGTTTGTGACTAGAGTAAATGGCTGTGGAGCCTGAAGGTCTAGCTTGGGTGTACTTTACTTTTCAAGGCATTTGTTTTGTTTGAGAATGCAGCTATTGGTGTTATTTCTTTCACAAACTTTCCACAATTGTAACTTAAAGATTACTGTATGACTACTTACTTACTTTAGTCACAGCTCAGCCTTCAGTGTTTGGTAGTATCTGTGCTGCTTTCATGTTGTTTCTGATATTTTCAGCCACATTGTACAAAGATTCTGCTCTGTTTGTTAGTCTTTTCAGGATAGTTGAGTGGGTTTCTTTGCCTGATTTAATGATTGCTTTCACTGGGTTGTAATTGCTAACCTCTCAGGGTTTCTATGGACACATAAACCAAACAAGAGTTTGGGTGTATTCATGTTTAGGCTCATTCTTCACTGACCCTAACCCTAACCCTAACCCTTATGTATGGCTGCTTTCATGTTGCATAAGTTTCTGATGTTTTCAGCCACATTGTACAAAAGATTCTGCTCTGTTTCTTAGTCTTTTCAGGATGGTGGGGTGTGTTTTAATGATTGCTTTCACTGGGTTTGTAATTGCTAACCCTCTCAGGGTTTCTATGGACACATAAACTAAAGAGTTTGGGTGTATTCACGTTCAGGCTTATTCTTCACTGACAGGCTGTTTTTCCACGTCACTCAACAGTGTTTTGTGACTTACTGAATCATCTTTCTGTTTTATTTGTACATGTCTGAACACAAAGGTCTTATGAAATTAAAACAAATAGATTTACTGCTGTGTTACAAGACATATTAGTCATCATATACTGGAAGTGCTGATGTGACATGCAGTCAGAGAAAGATACCAGGGGGACATGGTGTGGCTTTCCAATGATAAGCAGTATCAGGCTTTTCTAAGAAGTGAATTGTGGAACTTCCAGCCTTAAATGGGGTGCTCCCTGAGGTTGACATGAAGTAATCTAGGGTAGAAGAAGAGAACTGAAAACTAGAAAGTTCACTGTAATATAACCAATATTTCTGTTTCATTCTTCATGTAATGGGGCCAAAGTTTAAGATTAATTTATTACAGTATTAATTTAAAATGCTGACATGTAAACTCATACAAAAATGGTGTATCAACATTATTTCATTTTGTTAGAAAGGATAACAAATGTTAAAATTCCTTGTAATGTAATCAAAAATTGGGATTTAGCCAATAACCTTATCTTAGCACAAATGTTTTAAATGTTTATTGAATGAAATAGAAAAGATGCCACAAAGTATGAATGTTTCATGAAAGATTATATTGTTTGTAGCTTGAATGTTTACTATTATAACTAATGTCTGGCTGCTAATGCATTACTGGTCATATGTTCACTTGGGAAAATGTAAGTCTCATGATAAGCATGAGATGTACTCCTGTTTTGTAGGGTTCAGTGTTAAAACTGAAATGAATTTGTAGGTCACAGTAACATTTTTAATTTGCCTAGTATAATTGATCTTATGAAGTTTTGATCCCAGAGCCACTTAATCTCACATCCCTACATTGAAGTTTATGGAGATTTCCTGTGTCTGGGAGGGCTTAAGTTCTTTAATACTAGGGTTCAGTAGGTACAGATGTTTCCTAACTTTTAAGCCACATCAGCACAGTTGAGAAATCCTCAACTGTTAACATTTGCATAGCACATAATTTCCATAAAGTTTTCCCTCTCAGGTTGTGCAAGATAAATAGTGTCTTTTGTAACCATGTGGGTTGAAGATATGACATTTACCTCCACGTAGTGTAAACAGATAGCCTTGTTACCCTTTTCCCATTTTAGGGAAATGCAGAGAAGGAACTTCTTGTTGTGTGTTTTGTTTCAAAACCTGCATTGACTTATAGGTGGAGACACCACTGCTCAAAGCTATTTACCTGTTTATGTCTACAGTTCAAACCAGCTAAACTAGTTATTATCATGCAACCTTTAGGCCATTGCAGGCAAGCAGAACGATTTCAGAGGTTATGTTTTCATGCCATGACATGCAATCTGCTCATATTCTTTTGTAGAGACAGAGACACTATACAATATGTTGACTTGCATGCACACACATTGCATACCATGTTCTGCAGCTGTGTGTTTCACTAAATCCATTAGGCGCCATCTCTGGCAAACAAACAGCTGTGTGCATATTTACTAATGGAGTATTTTATGTGGGCGTATGCGAATATGTCACTATGGTGACATCTGCTGGTTTATGGAGAAAAACACTCCCCACTCATTTTCCCACCCGTAAGGGAGTTTTCAATGATAAATCATAAAGACAGATTAATCATTCATAGAGCAGACATTTCTAAAAGATTTATAAAGGCGGGAAAGTTTGCAGATTTCTTGTGCAAAAGTAGTTCTTCCACGACCTTGTTACTGCACTTAATGCAGTAGACTTTGGGGGTGAAATTATTTCCACAATAGGCTTTTTAGTCCGTCTATGATATTAGATTTTACCGCCATCACTGCAGAAATTCCGGTTCAGTTACAGCGAAACTTCCAGCTTATCTGACGAACACCACCAGCATTGTTTATGACTAGGAAGTTGATAAGATCATATCCGTTGGTAGGGAGATAAGGTTCAAGCTGATAACGCATCACACGCACCTCTAGCCAAGCACACATTAAGCCTTGTAGCAGCTCACAGCTATAAGCTATGAGTTAGACAAAGAGCGGGAAAGTCTGGTTGATGCTGCAAAATTTGACCTAGCTGAATGTCCTACTGATTGATGTGGTCCATAGTGCAAGCTAACTATTGCACCAGTTGTGAAACTTTCACTTTCTACTTGTGAAGTTCGGTGCAACGATACTTTGGCTACGTTCCAGATTGCATATGTTTCTTTTAACTTTCAGTACATACTGCAGCTGCCCTTACAAAGTACGTACTGTTACATGCAGTATGCATACAAGTGGGACATACTACTTCGTCATGACATTGCGCCTTGAACTTTGATCCTCTGCTCATATATCCGCTGCGCAGAGGATGTGGGTCAGAATAGCCAGAAATGCATGCTGGCTTGCATACTGCAAAATGCGACCAGATGTAGTAGGACATCTTGGTATTTTTGTCAGACTGCATTTGACATACTATGTATTGAGACATACTAAATCTTTTTCTGCCATAATAATTGTATGGTAGTATGGATAGTGAAACGCACAGTTTGTTACCATAAAAGACTTGATACAACAGTTCCTCATAGCACTTAGGCAACGTATCGTTTAATTGGAAGGAAAACTTGCCTGAGACGTCATTTAATCTGCACCATATTTCACACCTGTTGACATTTAAATAACGTCTCATTCTTGGTACTTCCACCAGATGTCGCCAAAGAAAGGAATATTCAAATCATAAACATGGGGGCTTTTAATATTTGCATTTAAGATTTTTACTTCATATAAAGCACAGATACCATACAAATAAAGGTTATTATTATGAAGATTGCGACCACACCCAACTTTGATCTATTGTGCATTGTGTACTCCATATATTGTGGGCAGGCAGAGCATATAGTAACCACTACATGGCAACACAGGCTCAATTATTAGTCTTGTGTAGCAACTCTTTAATTGAGAGGCAAAGTCCCGCCCCTTCCTGTGGACCCCATGGGACCTCATTTTGGAAAAATATCTGCGGTAGTCAACGGCGAGAGACAAAACATTTTTTTGACCCAATTTGAATTATGTCATGAATCACACATATGATGTTGGTCAATTTAAAAGATAATTTTGCAAGTCAAGAAAGATGCATTTTGTCGTAGGTTTGTTGTAGCATTTAGTTTTGTGTGAAACCGCTCAGTGAGCTACATCTCTCGACTTGCACGATATAAGTTCACCAACACTAGCTAGCTAGCTAACTTAGCTATGACCACGCACAAATGTAACGTTATCTTACCTGATGTGTTTTATCCAGCGACTACTGGTCTTTTTATCAGCCGGAAAGTGAGAGAACGAGCGAGACCCGTTGCTAGTATGAGTACATCCCAGTACAAAACACACAGGCATCTTAGCGTAGGCGAGAGTGACGCACTTACGACGCTTTTGGGTGTGTAGTCTTTCTAATAACATATTTTCAAAGTCTTGTACTTCAATAGTTTTACAACAAGCTGGGACTTTCTTGACTTGCAAAGTTATGTTTTAAATTGACAGACATATGTGTGAATCATGGCGCAATTCCAAGGGGATCAAAAAAATATTTGTCTCTCATCGTTGACTATCGTTCATATTTTTTCCGAGATAAGGTCCCATGGTGGTCCACCAGAGAGGGCGGGATCTCTGTTTTGGCCAGTAACTCCTGAACTGTAACAAGGGGCAGCTATGGTGATCTGTTGGGCTTGTTATAATTTGCATAATTTTTAAATAATTTGTATCAAGAGCTGTCTGTTGTCTGTTCTGGGATTTCCATTTTCAATTCCACCAGATTTCGTTCGTATTGACGGACACAAAGATGAACTTATTTGGGAAGCGTTCATAAGTTTACAGAAAAATAATGATATGCAGTAAGAGTAAAGAAAAGCTGAAAATGTCTTCCTTTTTCTGATATTAGGAAAGCTGTTTTGGCATCAGTGTTTCGTCTTTACTAAATATCCGCTCTGACCACCATGTTGACATTCTTGAGCAACTCATCAGACAAATCTGTCACCAGTATGTCTGCTCTCCAAAAGATCTGTATCTCAACAACTCAAATGACTTCTCACGCATCACACATAGGCTTCGTAGATATAAATAGCGAGCCATTTGACCATGGTGCACAAATTAGATTCACATCAAAGACGTACTAATGGTAAATCAGCCAATAGAGATGCTATAATTACATTTTGGCCATTAACTTATAAACAAACAAAAATGTTTTCCTCACATTATGTCTCAATGAATTTTAGTTGCACACAGGTTCCATTGTAGTCTCAACGGTTTAACATCATTATGAATTGTATGTGTTATTTGCATACATGGTATTATGCAGTGGTGGAATGGAACTTAGTACATTTACTCAAGTACTGTACATAAGTACAATTATGAGGTACTTCACTTGAGTATTTACATTTTATGTTACTTTATACTTTAACGCCACTCCATTTTGAAAGGAAATATTGTAATTTTTACTCCCCTACATTTATTTGACAGCTTTAGTTACTAGTTACTTTGCCGATTCAGAATATTGATAGAAAATCCAAAAAAATAAATCAAAATAATGATGTATCATCACAGGTTAAGTTACCTAGCAGTATATAAAGTACTTAAGATGAGCTCCACCTTCACCAGCGACAACATTAAAGTGAGGTACACATGGGCCATTCTGCATAATGAGCACTTTTACCTTTGATCTTTTACTTAAAGTAAGACTTTGAATGCATGAATTTTACTTGCAACAATGTATTTTTACACTGTAGTGTTTGCTATTTTTACTTAAAGGGTCTTAATACTTCTTCCACTACTGGTACATGCCTACATCATTTGTTGGTGACCATATAAAATATGTTTTAGGCTGTTGCAACACGGTTTCACAGTGATGAATCAGCCTTATATTCTCACTGTACAAATATTTGCTTTAGGGCTTGGATGCTACTCATATGTCATATTCAGCTAATGAATTCCCCATGTGTTGACACTTCCAATAGGTGTAACTCTGACATACCCATAAGTAATGAAAGGTATGTCCCGTAAGTAATGACGGGTGACATTTCAATAATTACGGGTATGTCAGAGAAAAGATTGCACAAGTGCTGTAAAAGTTTCTGTACTTCTAAAGGTCATGCGTGGCTGTTAACCGCTGTTATGTACTGTGTTCATTGACAGGATATAGCATCAGATTGATGGAGAAGAATGGCCCGAATCTCGTTGGACTGCCCCAGCTCTTTACCAGGGATCCCCCTCAGTGTGCTTTCAGTGCCCATGGAGAATAAGTACAAATGTCAGCAGTGTCTCCAGGTCCTGAGGAAGCCTGTCCAGGCTCAGTGCGGCCACCGCTTCTGTGTACACTGCTTCAAGCAGCTCACCAGGTACACCGGAGGTCCTCGGACCACCTACAGCCGTGTGAAATGCAAACCCCCTTCACCCCCTAATGCTTACCCTCTTACCGGACACGCTTCAGCACATCCTGTGTTCTTATCTCTGCTCGCCTCTGGGGAATTTTTTTGCACCCAAGATCAATTACTTTATTCAGACTCATCCCTCACATGACTGGACTTTTTTTTTTACTGATGTCAGTGAATCACAAGGATCTGACCATGCTGACTCATTCTAAAGGTGTCCATTGTTTTCTATTTCCACTTCTTTTTCCTCTGACTCATGCTTTATCATGAAACATAAGGTGACAGTACAGGAAATTAAAGGAACAGTGTGTAATATTTCAGTGGCTCTATTAGCGGAAATGGAATATAATATTCAGAACTATGTTTTCATTAGTGTATAATCACCCCAAACTAAGAATCGTTGTGTTTTCGTTAACTTAGAATGAGCCCTTCATATCTACATAGGGAGCGGGTCCTCTTCACGGAGTAGGCCATGTTTCGACAGTAGATAGTAGAACGAACAAACCAAACACTGGCTCTAGAGAGAGCATTTCACGTTTTGATGTTACCTAAAGGCCACCGTAGTTGTCCGACATGTGAAACTGCGGCAACATGAACCACGTAGTGCCAAACTGTAGTATCGCTAGCCGCCGCCTGACTTCTGTTGTGCCAAGTGTTATTATAGTAAGGATGTCCTCTCAGCGAGGCGAACGGCGTTACCACGGTTTTGCACTCGGCGGCTCACGTTACCGCAGTCTTGGCGAGGGAGGAGTGAGCGGAGGGGCACTCAGTAGGTTGCAATCTGCAACCAGACCACTAGATGCTGCCAAATCTTACACACTGTACCTTTTAAATCATTTTAACAACTATACATAAAACCATGTATTAAACTAAACCTCTATAACATGGATGTATTGGAGTCTCATCTTGCTAATCATTCACACAACTGCAAAAAGCACTTAATTTTCACGTGCCAAATGTGAATGGTGCGAAAACCTCAAGTGCTTGTGTCATGTGTCTTTCGTTCCATGTGAAATGTTTCACATGTTCTAAACTTTAACCTTTATACAAAACCACTTGTGAAATTGAGCTGATTGCACGTGATCGAAACCACTTCTGCCTCTACATGCGAATTCATCATGTTATAATGATGATTTCACATGTACGTTTTGTTATTCATTTATTTGTCTTGCAAAAGCAAATGCATTTTTCTCGCTAATTTCCTCATCAAAGGTTGCAAATTGCAGCGTTTGTTTGGCGCTACAAGCTTCTTTCACTGCTGTTGTATTTTTTTATGAATGATTCGTGTCATTGAACTGTGGTCCATACTAGTCAGCAAGTCATTGCGGTAATGAATCAGCAGGAAATTGTTGGCGCCAACCAGCTGTCTTTTTCCTTTAAAGTCACAAACCTGTTTTGTTTGTCAGTTCTGGGCCAAAGCCTTGTGAAGCCTGCCGCCAAGAGGAGATATACGAGGAGCCTATTTCCATTCTAAATAGTAATGAGGTAAGTTAAGAAGTATGAAATGTACCAGCCAACATTGTTATTTTATGAGACATCTTGTAATCTGTATAGCATCCCTCACTCCCACTGGCAGGAAAGCCATATGACTCCAGTCTGGTGGGAGTTTCCCTCATCATACAATGCAACCTTTTATGTCTGTTTGCTATTATAATTAGAGCCTTTATGTGCTCACCTCACTCTGTTCTTTGTTCGCCCACCAGGCATTTCCAGACAATGCAGCCGGTCGAGAAATAGCAAGTCTGCCTGCCAGGTGTTTGAACCAGGGCTGTGATTGGACCGGCTCAATAAAAGAGTACGAGGTGAAGTATGAAGTTCAGCCTTTCTTTTGTCGTTGTGGGTGTGCTTTCTACTTGATTGCCTGTGGCATGTTAACCCTGTACAAATGTCACTTTACTCTACCCAAAGTATTTTAGAATATTTCGAAACCAACATCACCACACAGGGTTTACCCTGACCCCATACTCTGCATTCCCCGGGTCACGTTTTTTCCCCCTGTAGCCTTCAGCAGTCTCTATTGCTGAAACCCGTGGTTGTATTGCATGCACTGCAGCTTGCATGCACTCTGCTATAGCAGAGAAACAGGAAGTGAAACTTAACATGTGGCCTGGAAAGTCCCTACGTTACCAGCCAGATAACAACAACAGCTCAGTGGGAAAGTACCCAGAATATAAAAGGCCATTCAAACCCAAGATTAGCTGGACTGCTGATAAAGGGTTAAACTGACCATTACATGATAATGAAACTAGATTTTTGTCATTTCACTAGGGAACTTCTCAGTTTATAATTACTGTTTGATATGAAACAGGAACAGGTCCAGACAGTGAGCCACATCTTACAGAAACTGTGGTTTATATATTAACAGAAAAGCCCCCTAATCATAAAAGCTGTGTGTGTTCTTGTGTTTAGTAAATATCTACTGTTTCTACTGTAAATCTCTCTGTGTGGGGCCAGTTAGTTTGTGTAGTAAAGAGTTAACTGAGCAAAGGATGTTTGTAGAGCTTTCTGTCTGTTTGTGGTTTTGCTCAACCGTGCTGTATAACCCCATTTAAGTCAGGCTCTACACAGGAAATGTAAAGTGATGTGATGGCAGGAAATGTTTGAAATGAGAAGATTATTTGCATGATTTGCAAATGTGGTTCTCACTGGTTGGCTTGTCTATGTTATAAAGAACCTCGTGCTCGCTTTATACAAGCATGGGTGTCAAAGTCTGCTATAGTTTGATTGCAGTGCTCAAGAGATGATTACTATGCTGTGTGATACACCCACATTCGTGTGAACATTTGTGGGCTGTCGTCTTAGTCACTTGTGTGGAAAGATCCGCGCTGCCGTTAGCTAGCCATACACACCCAAAACTAGCTGGAAAAATAGACTAAACGGGGTGTGTGAGTGGCGCGGTAAGAACAGGGATTTGACTCGAAAGACGTTAAAGATGATTCATATTCAGTTTGGTTATTGGTTTCGAGTTATGCCGGTGTAGCTCGTTTGAAAAGTAAACAGTCATAGCAAAAAACTGTCTAGCCTACCTGTGGTTCGTGCTCTGCGGCGCCAGCCGCTCCAGTTGGTTGTTATTTTGAAAGAGAATGACTTCCTCGTCCATAAAGACCACCGCCCAGTTGAGCTCCGCCTTTTTCATTCCCCGGCATTTTTTAAAAAGATATTTTCGATTATCAAGCACTTTACAGCTTTAGTCCAAAAACAGCACAGTAATGTATTTTGTGATACTTCACTTTTTCATTTCTGTGCTTCTGTTTTTTTGCAGTTTTATTTCCTCATCGTGACTTCCTATATTGTGTGGAGATTCGGTTTCGTTTGTTTTAAGATCAGATGTTTGAAAAAGTTCTTCTTTATAAACTTTATATTTAACTTTATATAATGACTTAAAAAGTCTTTTATATTATTTGTTTTAACAATCATATAGTACAAATAATTAAATTGTACGTCTCAAACTATTTCTCCTAATTGGGTTACATGAAAAACATCATAATTACATCAATAACTACATAATTAGAATTACTCAGCAGACCATTGCTCTGTATAACAGACCGTTGCTACGGGCGCAGTTATGATCTCGGACTCTGGCGGACTATTTTTGTGTCATATTATTGGTTTCTTAAGTAAGTGGCCGTGTAATAAGCGGGATAGTGTACAGCTAGCGGCTCATTTTTGTGAAGTAAACCCCTTTTTATTTCACAACGATGACTGGCTCACTGGGCATTATCCCTTACTTATTATCACTTTCAAGAAGGTGCACTGTGTTGTCACCCTTCACCTGCTCTCTTATGCACTAGAGATCAACCCAGATACATGGTGTTTTGTTTTTTCAACATTTCAACCGTCAGGACATCCTGTACCACGCTTGATGCAGGTGTGTCTGACAGATTGTGCAGAGCATTAACTTTGACAATGATTGATAAGGGTGTGCCATGTTCATAATAATAACCAACTGACAAGCTTTTATGATGCTCATCTGCCAAGTATGCTGTAACAGCATTAAGCAAGACTCTTTCTTTGATGTCATTTAAAAAAAGGAATGAATACTAGACACATGCAGGCAGTATGAATGTAGTAATAATATATCTGTCCTCCATCTTTAGGCTCAGCATGAAGGTCGCTGTGACTTTGAGCGGATACAGTGCGAGGCCTGCAAAACCTCCGTCCTTCGTACGGAGAAGGACAGACATAATGAGAGGGAGTGTGAAGCGAGAACGCTCAACTGTAAATACTGCAAAATGACCTTCAACTTTAAAGACATCAAGGTGAGAGATAAAGATTGTCCAGTGAAAAGATGGTTGTTTATTTATAAATGTACACAAAATAATATTCTCATGCTCCCTCACGGTGTATTTTAGGCCCATGATGAGATCTGTCTGAAGTTTCCTTTACAATGCAAGGACTGTGGCAAGAAGAAGATCCCAAGAGAAAAGGTTAGAGCGGTTAATAACTTTCAATATTAATTCCTGTGTGGAGTGAAGTGGTTTTAAAGGCCCCATATTGTAAATAGTGAGATTTTCACATCTCTCAAGTTTAAGTGCTATATGAATACTGTGAAAGTATCGAAACGCTCAGTTCATGGAGAAATACACAGACTGTATTCAGAAAGCCTTTAAAAAAAGCCGTCAGGATTGCTGTAACTTTGTGATGTCACAAACGTGCAATATATTTAGTTTTAAACATAAACATTCTAAATGTGTCCCAGTTTATTTCCTGTTGCAGTGTAAGGTTGCGTCCGAAATTCCACACTAACATGCTATTTAGTACGCTATAACGGTATGTGAGATATTTTAGTATGTCCGAAACCTTAGTATGAAACCAATAGTATGTGAATTGCATACTATTTCTGGTGAAATATTACAGTATGCAACGCTGGACACTATGGCGGCATAAAGATCCCACAATGCAATGTGGTATGATGATATAGTTCATAACAGATGTTGACAGACAGCTCTGTAACATCAATAACTCTTCGATTTAACTGTAAGTATAAGATTTCACTTTGCTAGGCATAATATATATTTTAAATTAATTGAGACTTTGATTCTCACAAACCATCGTTCACATGAGGTTGACACGGGTTACCATGGTTACACGTCTTTATCCGGCACGGAGGCTCTCAGGAAGTGACGACGTAAATTACAGCTCAGTGCGTCCGAAAATATACATACCACTGTTTATTCACACAAAAGTATGTTGAACGATAGTACACATTGAGTATGTAAAAATACAAGTATGAACCTGAATATTAGCATAATATGGGACCTTTAAATTACTCTGCATGGTAATGCTTGACAATTTCCTCTGTGCACAAAAGCTGATAGTTGTTATACTCGTAAAATAAAACTATAAAGCAACTATCGGGTAGCTTATTTATACTGTAAGTGGCATAGAATAGACAAATGCTACAGAGAATTTATAATCAAACATGCAACACCTGTCCCCGAATGATCCGAAATGCATGCACAATGCATTATACAAAACAGAAACAATAGACAGAAAAGAGAAGTAACAATAAATGTACCATGAGACTAGAGGCATGCGAGTTCCACGTATTGATCATCTGAATAGTGAAAGTCCTCTTTCTAATGGAGGTTAAAGGAAACGTTGCCTTAGAATTCCCTTTATGACCACTTAAGTTTCATTCTGACTTCACTTTCACTTCTTTGTTTCAAGTTGATGCATGTTTAGAGTCGGTCCACTGACACGTAACCTTTTTTCTTGTCCATTCAACCTTCAGTTCAATGACCACAGCAAATCCTGTGCCAAGTCAAAGAGTGCCTGTCCATTCAGTGATGTGGGCTGTAAACATGTGGTATGTACAGTAATCTAATCAAATACAATGCCTTCATTGATATCTTCTTTATTTTTATTTTTTTTTATTGAAGCAGACCACAAATATAATGATGCAAATACTTGGAGGTAGACTTGTCTTCAAGGTATTTTAAAGCACATGTTAACATGTTAATTAGTGAGCTTTATTTGTGCGGGTAGGTTGATTTTGTTTTTTTTCTTCTTCTTTTTTTTGGAGAGAGCCAGGCTAGCTGTTTCCATCTGCCTCCAATCTTTATACCAAGCTAAATGCGCTCTGGCGTTAGCTGCATGTTTAGCTGATGAAGCAGATTAGTTGGGTTTTTATCTGTTTAACTTAATTTTTTCCTGAACTTAAATGTTTATTGTTGCTTATTTAGTCTTAAATGTTTAATGTTAATATTAATGTGAAGCTTTCAAACCAGGTTTTCAGGAGATCCTTATGAAAAAATGTTTGTTTGTTATGCATTTACATTAAAAACAATTGGTTGCTATTTCATTATTAATATTATTTTACTCTCAAATATTCATAACTCTATTGGCCCAAAAAATCATCAATGATTGCTAAATCGTTAATAATGGTCTCTATTTTAAAGTATTTTGCTTATTGAAACAGACCGACACAATTTTACTACCCTAAAAAGTAACACCATTCATGTCCTGCAGTTTTCAAGCTTTCACTTCATTTGAGACTTAAAGCTGCAGTCGGTAACTTTGAGCAAATATGATAAAAAAGTTATTACACTTTGTGTCCTCCTGTGCTCATAATGGCATTATACGGTTTCACAAACCGAAGGAAAACAACCAATCAGAGCCGAGCCGTCTCTACAGCAGCTGTCGATCACTGCTCGGTTTTGTCTCAACAACATGGCTGCTGGGTCACAAACCTTCTCATTTTACAATTAAACAGTACACTACAGAAATAGGCATTACAGTAACAGAATATTGATTCGTATTTGATAAGCGCCGCCTAGTTTGACCGTTTGATTGGAGTTCGCGAGTTGACTCAGCTCCAGCTCGGCTATGATTGGTTGGTTTCTGTTCGGGCACGGTAGAAACTTGCAAATGCCATTAGGAGCACTAAGAAGAGGCAGAGGAAAACAATTTTTTTCACACATTATCAGTCTCATGCACTACTGTCGAGATATAGTGACGAAAATAACTTTTTATCATACTTTCTCAAAGTGACCGACTGCACCTTTAATTACAGTAGTAGCTAACTAAGCTCTGTTGTTTCTTAGATAGAGAACGGGAAGCTCGGCGATCATGAGCACAGCAGCACCATGGAGCACTTGCGTCTGCTGCTGCCCATGGTGTTGTCCGTGGCTCCTGGTTCTTCTCAGGGAGAGTGGCAGGAGGACTCTGGTCTGGGCCTGTACAGGGCTCCTGAGGAGGGAGTCCCTATGGGCACTGGAGCTGCAGCCTCCATGCAGTCTGTGGACGTGGACAAAAAGGTGAGTTAATGGATTTAATGCGGTTTGTTAACCGCCAATATTTCTAGTTTTTGAATGAGGATCTGAATGTATTTGTTGCTGTTTTTTTTGACAGGTGAACGCTTTAGAAAACATTGTGTGTGTCCTGAACCGAGAGGTGGAGCGCAGTTCAGTTACGTTGGAGGCTTTCGCACATCAGCATCGTTTAGACCAGGAAAAAATCGAAAACCTCTCCAATAAAGTGCGTCAGCTGGAGCGGACGGTCAACATGAGAGACTTGCAGCTGTCTGAAACTGACCAGCTGGTGCGAGAACTCCAGTTCTGCACCTTCGACGGGATATTTGTGTGGAAAATCTCTGAATTCTCACGCCGCAGACAGGACGCTGTGGCCGGTCGAACACCTGCAATGTTCTCACCAGGTAAATTGAAAGACACAATCAATTCAAAAGGCATCCTGTCTCAGCTGAAAGGTTATTTTAGAATTTGAGTGAGCTAAGATCATGTGGCTTTGTAAGTGTTGGCGTGTAGTCGAGGGAAATTCCACTTCTCTACGCCCTTGTTGTCCTTCAGGGAGCGGACATGTGACTGATTCCTATTAACACATGACGCTGTTTTAGGCTCCGTTTACATTCTGGATTCTTCTTTTTTCTCCTCACAGCGTTTTACTCCAGCAAATACGGCTACAAAATGTGCCTGAGGCTGTATTTGAACGGCGACGGGACGGGTCGAGGAACACACCTCTCGCTGTTCTTTGTCGTCATGAGGGGAAAGTGTGACGCTCTGCTCAAATGGCCGTTCAGTCAGAAGGTAGCAAAACTTTCTATATTATCTTTCCACACATTTTACGTGGCTTGTGTGGTCACTTCATTTTATATGATTTATTTCTTATATGTTTGCATATGCCCTTTGTTAAACACTTTGTGACTCATGTCTGTGAAACGCGCTATATACATTTTACTTACTTAATCCTCAATCACCACAACGAATAGCTCAAAACAAGCTCCGTCTCTTTCCCCAGGTGACTCTAATGCTCTTGGATCAGAACAACAGGGAGCACATTATCGATGCTTTCCGCCCTGATGTCACCTCCACCTCTTTTCAGAGGCCGATCAGTGAGATGAACATCGCCAGTGGCTGCCCGCTCTTCTGTCCTCTAGCTAAACTGGCTGGCAAGAGCCCGTATCTGAGAGATGATACCATTTTCATCAAAGCCATTGTAGACCTCACAGGCTTGTAGGGTGAAGCCTGTGGAAGGTCAACCAAAGCATGTCAACAAGAACACAATTATTACTATATAATATCATATAGATATTAATGAATTATTAATATGTAAGATAATTTATTATATATGTGAATATGATATTGTATCATATCTACACTGTACATTAATGTCATCAGGTATCACATTATGACAGATGTAGAGGGGTGTGTATTAACAATCATGGTAGTGGATCTGTAATGGTTATAGAAATCCATCCAATTAAACTGATTTATAAGGGCCAACATATGGAGGCACTGCTGTATTATACCCATGCTTTATAGAAGTTAAGCTATATCTGTTATTGTATATTTAAGACTTTTGGCAGTACTTGTATCACATAAAAAGTTCGTAATTCAGTATAAAGCTGCAAGTGATGAGGTCAAGTGCTTAAAACGTTAAAGGAGCAGTGTGTAGGATCTGGCGGTATCTAGCGGTGAGGTTGCAGATTGCAACCAACTAATGCCTCTCCCCGTGTGCCAAGCGTGTAGGAGAACTACGGTGGCCAACGCAAAAACGCAAATGGCCCTATCTACAGCCAGTTATTGTAAGAGTAAAGTGCTTAAAGTGTGTGTGGGAAGTGAGTTGTGAAGCAAGAGAGAGAGAGAGAGAGAGAGAGAGGCGGCAGCTAGTAACGATATAGACTCCAGCCCAAGCAAGAAAAGTTAAGTGTGTGGTTTGTCCGTGCTGGGCTACAGTAGAAACATGGCGATGCAGTAATGGCGGACTACATGGAAACGACCTGCTCCCTATGTAGATATGAAGGGCTCATTCAAAGCTAACAAAAACACGATTCTTAGTTTCAGGTGATTTATAAACTAATGTAAACATAGTTTTGAATATTATATTCCATTTCTGCCAATAGATCCCCCGAAATGTTACACACTGTTCCTTTAAGTGCTGCTGAGTTAAATATCTCTTTCATGATAAGAGGTCTGAAATCATCTGTCATTTTAATGTGACCCTGTTGGCATTCAAATGAAAGCATAGAACTAACTAAATCTTATAACAAATATTTGTATGAAATACCTTGTTAATAGTATATACTATAATATAATAATTAGAATACTCCGCTCTGCATTATGTGGTTCTTCTCACCCAGGCTAAACACTGTCCCCGACAGAAGTTGAAGTGTCCCTTTCATAGTTTACATCAAAACTTCTACAGTTATTTTTTAAAATTCTATATAATTGGATGCATTCAAATCCCAATGAATATGACATGTCCTGTCCATAAATTAACAAAGATTATTAATAATAATAATAATAATAATAATAATAATAATAATAATCAAAAAAGTTTAAATTCCACGATTTTTCGCAAATTGCAAAAACATGCAAAAACTTGCGAGACTCACTGCCTGACGACCTATCCTAACCGTAACTATTCAAGGTCAATGCCTAACCTTAACCATCTTACGAGAGTTTCGCAGTTTGCGCGTTACCTTCTAGCCATGACCCGACGACGCCGAACACAAGTCATGTGCTCTGCTCTGATTGGCTTGCATCTGGTCGTGTCTAGAAGGTAACCCACAATTTGAGAAACTCTCGCGAGATGGTTCAGGTTAGGATAGGTTGTCGGGCAGGTTGTCGGGCACCGAGTCTCGTGAGAGGTTTTGTATGTTTTTTTCAAGTTTTTGGCGGGTTACCTTTTAGACACAACCTTTGGGGAGCTGTCATGTCGTCCATCTTTATATACAGTCAATGGGTTGAACAACAAAATGCAATTTGTAGTCCCTCTATGCTACACAAGAAAAGCTTTTTTTATGGCTGAGTACGGAGGATGAGTTGAGGTGTCTTACAGCCTGGGCAACCAATGATGTTCTGAGCGGTTTTAATATATAATTAATAGCATAGCAAGTATATATCATAAAATATACCTTCGTATTTAGCACAAATCCCTGCTAGTGCTATTAGCTACTATTAGCTACATACTGTACTATAAATTATATTCACTGTATAATCACCATAATCAGATATATTTTCTTTGAACATGTAATTAAAATTAAACCAAAATCTTTGAATGTAATCACATGTTATTTAAGTGTTACTATAGATTATATATACAGTAATTCTTCGTAGGAGAATTTTTTGTTTTTACTAAATACTGTAATTTAAGGGTGGATAAATGTAAACTTTTCTGATTATAATAAAGTACTACAGTGAATGAATTTAAGATTATTCTTTTTTGTCTAATGTTTTTTTTTATGCATTTTTAATTCAGCGTGTGATGCCATGTTCACTGCTATTTAGGAACATACCATATATCCGTTGTGAAGAAATACATACTGTATACAGAGCTGAAAAGATAAGTCAATTAAAAGAAAATTGTGATAGAAAACTTCGGGTGTCATGAGTCTTTGGAGTTTTGGAATATTTTAAGATGTAACCTTGGGCTTTTAGTTGATACAATAGTATAAAATACATAATACATCAATAATAATAACAATCAATAATGAAATATATCATTAGATGAAGCCTTACTAGAGAAAATAAATCCACTTTTGAACCATTCAACGCTTAGCTATTTGATTCATCTTGTACCCATAGCCAGCAGCATAAACTGCATTAACTCAGCTTAGATTAAGGTTATAGTACATATGAGCTTTTTGTATTATTATATAATAGATCTACACACACTGTCAGCGTCACAAATGGACTTAGGTCAAAAACATTCCGAGAAGCAGATTATTGTTTTATCTGATGACGTTCTCAAATAGTTACATATGAATGCTTTCCCCTGTGGGCCACCGAAGGCGATTTGATGTGGTTCTATGATACTTTCCGACGCTTTCTGCTACATAGTGATGCGACGTGTCAGTAACAACTTAGTAGTTCGTAAGCCGCCTTCAGTAACGGAAAATTACGCCTGTTGCTGAAGAAATAACAACCACACCACACCACAACCACTGTCACCAAAAAAGAAAAAGTTTGTGAGGCAGCTTGTTAACCCGGTTATTTGTGTATTTTGTTTGTTCCTATTTTGCGGTTGTCATGAATGAGGACATGATGTGCTGTTCTTTCCTTCATGTTGTTACAGAATGTTTCCCAAAACATATTTAAAATATGTATATATATACGGGGAACTCCTCTTCGAAAATAGCTGTGTAAGGTCCTCTGTGGTTCTGGATGGAGTTTTTATGACGTCTGATTAAAGTACTGTTTAGTTCAAATCTGAATAGAAAGTTACAAACTGGGGCATGGAGTTTATATACTGTATGTGGGCACTTACCAGACAGGGAGGGTTTAATGAAAGGACGCGATTGTTTGCATTATGGGAAATGTAGGATCCAGTTTTTGGACTAAGAGTCAGGATATCTCGGGCATCTGTTGTTTTAAACTGACTCTTGTAAATCCTCCAACTTTATGGAAGTGATTGAAGATTGAAGATTTATCTTCCCGCCTTGCAGAGAAACTGAAAATCGCAGGTTTTGGTCACAGCTCTGCGTATGCAGATTAGAGGGTGGGGGGGGGGGGTTGCACATTACAAAAAGGTGAGATAGAAACAGCACCTCATCTCCTGTAATCAGTTTCACTCTCAGTTGATTGTTAGTTTCTTTGTAAAAGCCCTTTCACTCACAGAACTCCTGGACTGCGTGACACATTGTCTTGAGTTCAAGTCATACATCCACACCCAACAACAGCTAATGATAAATGCAAGTCATTATCACAAGACCAAGTTCGCTGTGTTTAGATGTCATTAAGGGGTCAAGTTCACCTGTATATAAGATCGAGGCCTTGAGCCATGAATCCTCAGGGACTTAACTGACTTTTTTTCGACATACTATACTATGACTTTTTTTTTTCGACATGACATTTTGTTTTACATAATATATTATGACTTTTTACCGACATACTATGACTTTTTTTTCGACATACTATACTATGACTTTCATATTTTTTCAACATGCTATACTATGATTTTTTTGGACTTACTATACTAAGACTTTTTTTACATACTATAGTATGACTTTTTAAAAAAATTTCGACATACTATAACTTTTTTTGACACACTATACTAACTTTAAAAATGTTTCGACATACTATACTATGACTTTTTCGCCATACGTAATATGACTATTTTAAATACTATAATATGACTTCTTATTTTTTAGACATACTAACTGTGACTTTTTTTTGACATTCGACTACTTTTTTTCGACATACGGAGCGCCAAGAAGACGATCAAACTAGACTATCTAGAGGAAGTAAAAGCCCCTCTGCGACCTTAACGGGATAAGCGATTGCAGATGATGGATGATTGAAAAAAAAGTCAGAGTATAGTATGTCGACAAAAGAGTTTAAAAAAGTCACAATTTACTATGTCGAAAAAAAGTCATAGTATAGTGTGTCGAAAAAAAGTCCTAGTATAGCATGTCGAAAAAAAGTCAAAGTATAGTATGTCAAAAAAAGAATAAAAAAAGTCATAGTATAGTATGTCGAAAAAAGAATTAAAAAAAGTCATAATATAGTATGTCGAAAAGTCCTAGTATAGTGTGTTGAGAGAAAGTCAAAGTATAGTATGTCAAAAAAAGAGTAAAAAAGTAATGTCTGTCGAAAAACGTCTTAGTATAGTATGTCGAAAAGGAAGTCAAAGTATAGTATGTCGAAAAAGAGTAAAAAAAAACGTCATAGTATAGTATTTCAAAAAAATAATTAAAAAAGTCATAATATAGTATGTCGAAAAAATAATTTAAAAAAGTCATAATATAGTATGTCGAAAAAAAGTCATAGTATAATATGTTGAAAGAAAGTCATAGTATATTATGTCGAAAAAAAGTCATAGTATATTATGTCGAAAACAAGTCATAGTATAGTATGTCAAAAAAGAGTTTAAAAAAGTCGCAATATAGTATGTCGAAAAAAAGTCATAGTATAATATGTCGAAAAAAGTCATAGTATAATATGTTGAAAGAAAGTCATAGTATGTTATGTCGAAAACAAGTCATAGTATAGTATGTCAAAAAAGAGTTTAAAAAAGTCGCAATATAGTATGTCGAAAAAAGTCATAGTATAGTATGTCCTAAAAAGTCATTTAAAAAAGTCATAGTATAGTTTGGCATAAGAAATCATTGTACAGTAAGTCATAAAAAATGTCATTAAAAAAGTCTTATTATAGTATGTCATACAGAAGTTATATAAAAAAAACTTTATAGTATGTCATTAAAAATGTCTTAAAAAGGTCATACTATAGTATGTCATAAACAATGTTATTAAAACCTCATAATATAGTATGTATTTTATGTAACAAGTCATAGTTTAGCATGTCATAAAAAGTTATAAAATAACCATAGTATAGCATGTCACAAGTCAATAAGTCTTAGTAGAGTATGTCATTAAAAAAAGTCATAGTATCATGTGACCACCAAATTTTAATCATTCATCCTTGAGTCCAAGTGGACGTTTGTGCCAAATTTAAATAAATTCCGTCAAGGCGTTCCTGAGATATCAGTTGGGCAAACAAATGGACTGACGGATGGACAACCCAAATACATAATGTATCCGGCACGGAGGCATAAAAACCCCAGAACTGCCTGCATGGCTAGAAATAGAAATAGAAAGCTCTATTGTCATTGTATTAAATACAACGAGATTCACAATTGCCACATCTGGTCAGTGCTTTAAAACAAATACTTGACAAGACTAAATGCGGCAGATAAAACATATAACAGGTAAAACACACACAGTTATAAAGAAATAGACCCTGGTGTTACGTGTGAAAACTTTACTTTAACCATTGCAGTACAACCATTTGACTTTTCAGCTTCTTGATATTAATAGACTAATGCAGGTTGTCACCACCACATAGAACATGTTTCTAGAAAACCTGCGACCTTTCTGACTAAAACCAGATGATGAGTGCAATGTTGTTTCTCACCAAACACTAACTAAGTGTTAACCACACAGCCACACAGAGTTCTTGTTAGATGTATTGCAGCTATCCCCTGCTGTGAGCCACGAGTGGAAAAAAAACTGTCAACATAGCTTTGTTTAGCATGGTGCGGTTAAAGAGCGGGGCCTATAGGAAAAACCCCACTAGAGGGAGGGTAGCTGTCAGTTTCTGTCTAAACACTGACGTTATTTTTCAACGGCTGAATTTATTTACAAAAGCCCATTCTCTCAGGTGGCCTGTGGATATTTTGATTACATAAGTGACGAAGATGAGTGTGCGAAAATCTTATCTTAAAAACAAAATGTGGAAAATGTGATGGACATTTTATATTTAGTAAGGCTATTTAATAAGTTAACACAAATTAGTTTTAACATGACTAATTTCTTTAACACATTAACGCAACCTGCAATTTTTAGGTTGTAGCGGGCTCAGTTTTAAAGCTAGAGTGAAGATGCTGGCGTCATAACTACAAAACCTAAGGAATCCATTAGTACCAACCATGTCTTACTAGCTTGTCGGGAAGGAGGCTAAATAACGCTCCAAAATTATGCTAAATTTTGGTGAGGAAAAACTGTCATGGCCATTTTCAAAGGGGTCCCTTGACCTCTGACCTCAAGATATGTCAATGAAAATGGGTTCTATGGGTACCCACAAGTCTCCCCTTTACAGACATGCCCACTTTATGATAATCACATGCAGTTTGGGGCAAGTCATAGTCATGTCAGCACACTGACACATAGTGGTTGGAAAAAAAAAAATCGATTCACCTACAGTATGTATCGCAATTTTTTTTTTTTTTATGTGCTTTACCCCAAAGATATGACGCGTTGACGCAGCCTCTTTCAAAAGGCCTTGGGACAGGAAACGTTATCGTATTTCAGTAACGTGCGGTCAATCCAGCCGTCACTCTAATCTCCGTGGTCAAATGGGCCGACGCTACAACTGTAGAGCACCCATATACTGACATTTATGTTAAATGCATTCAAGCGGCCCCCCGATGGAGCTGACCATGGATGGATAAAGACATGGGAGAGCTAGCGACAAACTAAGTTGGCGGAAGTATACACGTGTCACTAAAGGAACAGCATATACTGTACATACACCGATCAGCCATAACATTAGGTCAGCATGGGCACCCTGACCGTTCTGCGGATACGCAGCCCCATACGCAACAAACTGCGATGCACTGTGTGTTCTGACCCCTTTCTATCGGAACCAGCGTTAACTTTTTCATCAATCTGAGCTACAGAAGCTCTTATATTGGATCGGACAACACGGGCCAGCCTTCGCGCCCCACGTGCATCAATGAGCCTTGGGACTGACCCTGTCGCCGGTTCACCGGTTTTCCTTCCTTGGACCACTTTTGGTAGGTCCTGACCACTGCAGACCGGGAACATCCCACAAGAGCTGCAGTTCTGGAGATGCTCTGACCCAGTTGTCTAGCCAGCACTATTTGGCCCTTGTCAAAGTCGCTCACATCTTTACGCTGGCCCATTTTTTCTGCTTCCAACACAAAGTTCAAAGTTCAAAATGTTCACTTGCTGTCTAATATATTGCACCCAAAAAAAAGATTAACGAGATAATCCATGTTATTCACGTCACCTCTTAGTTGTCTTAATGTTATGGCTGATCGGTGTATATAAATTATATATGGAAATAAGATTGATTGGCTTATATTCACCAGAAGTATAAAACGTTACATGTCCCTTATAAATAAAATAGAAAATACCACTAATTTGTAAGGGAAATGTCTTTATTCTTTTGTTTGCCTGAAATATTTGACTTCAGGACATCTCTGACTTAATACATGCTGAAAATCAAACATTCTGACCGTATTAATGTTGATATTTTCCAAAGTAAAACTCCCTAGAAGTGTATGATTAAACTTTTTCCCATGTCTAGTGTTAAAAAAGTTAACAAAAATAAAAAAATTAAAAATATCGCGAAAAATTGTAAGATTGAATCGCAATTCTTGTAGAATCGCAATACTTAAAAATCGCAATACATATCGAATCGGCACCCAAGTATCGTGATGGTATCGAATTGGGAGATAGGTGAATCGTCCCAGTTGTTGCTGCAGTTTGCCATGTTATGATTTGAGCATATTTCTTATGCTAAATGCAGTACCTGTACAATATTTGTCATTGTTTTGTGTTGTTAATTGATTTCCATTTTCCAACGATAAATATATACATACATTTGCATAAAGCAGCATATTTGCCCAATCCCATGTTGATAAGAGCATTAAATACTTGACGAATCTCCCTTTAAGGTGCACTTTCAATAGATAAAAAATGTGCGATTCATTTGTGATTAATCATGATTAACTACGTACAATCATGCGATAAATCGGGATTAAATATTTTAATCGATTGAAAGCCCTAGTATTTAGCTATATTTTATTTTATAGACCAAACAATTTGTCAATGACATTATCTGCAGATTAATCAATAATGAAAATCATCAGAAGTTGCAGCCCTATTTTGGTTTATAGCCAAATACTTTTGAAACTACAGTAATGACATTCCCATGGCTTCACCTTGGCATGGAAGCCAAGCAATGCTTGTTTCATTGATTTAAGGAGAAAAGCATTACAATGTTTATCTTAAAGTGGATTTTACTCACCATGTGTTGGATGTCCCTGGATCTGTCTCCCTTCACATGATCTGCATTTTCTCGCTCCAGATTGTCTTTTATTCACTTGAGTTGCCACTAGCTGTCAGCTGGCTTGTTTGCTGTCTCTAGGATTAAAACATTAGCTGGAGCTGAGGGCTTTGGACCGGTCATAGTGTGACTGCTTGAGGGACCGGGTGGGCTTTGGAGCCACCAGTCCAGTCTCAGCTCACAGGGATTTGTCTTGTGCTTCGGCTCTCTCCTTCTCTTCGACCCAGAATGGAAGAGGACGCTCTGCCACTCTCGAATTCTTTTGCACCGCTAAGCTGGGTTAGCTAAAGCCAGCCGACACCGCAAACCCTGTACAGGAAGTCGGGGCTGTGCCGCGGGTCAAGAGGTCAAGAAGCGCTCAGCTCCAAGTTTGAACTCTGCAACCAACTTGCCCACATCTCCGGAGGGCAAGCGTCCACGGTTGAAAGCCCCTTCCACCGAAATGTCTGCTCACGATGCAGGCCATGTTTCCGCTGCTGCCTCCGCTGCTCATCAAGTGAAATCTGCATCTGGTGTGAGCGCACATGTGGTCAACAACAGGGATGATATCAAGTTCAATAGTTCCCCAATTATGGTGCCTTCAAATGCAACTCGTGAGCTCGTGGTTACGACTTGGGAATAATATGCTTCAAGTGGTTAAGTCGTGAGAACACCGCTACTAAGCAACGGCAATATTAACGTTACTGTCGGAGTCTAGAAACCATAGACGCTAACAATTTAGCAATTATACAATTACGAAGAATTGCAATATACAAATAAAATTGCAATATATTCACTTATGATGTACCGAAAAATTAAACACAACCCCATTTGAAGGCACCATTTGGTCCAGCCAATCAATCACTTGGAAAATGCATTTTTTCCTGGTCCCATTCCTACACAGAGGGAATCCTGTGAGAATTTTAGCTGCATCAGTTGCTTCTCAATTTCTGTGTGGTAACTGGTCTTGGTTTTATCAACCACTTTGACTATTTCTGGACTAAGAAGGATCTCTACAGGTGGAATAATATCCATCTTAACTGCAAAGGAACAAGACTGTTGAACACAAAACAGATTGCAAGCACACTTGCCAGCTTTCTACATTGGCTTCCTGTGCGCTTCAGAATTCAGTTCAAGATCCAGTTCAAGTCCTCCATGGAAAGACACCCTCTTATATTTATGAATTTATAACCCAATACTCTGCACCAAGTTTACTCAGATCTTCTGAACCTCTTAAAAATCCCACAATCCTGGCTAAAAACAAAGGGGGACTGTGCTTTTATCATCAGATCAGTGAGCCTGTATCACATTTTAAAAAAACTTTAAAATGCTCTTAGTGTTTTTATAAGTTTGTTGAATGCAAATCCTTTGGTTTTGGTTTTATTTGTCTTTTAATTTAATTTAATTTAGTTTTTTATATTGCTTTTATTGTTGCGCATCTATTTCCGTTTTCTAAGCTGTATATGTTTTCATGCTGTGTGCTATTATGCATTTTATTATTAACTGAGTACTTTGGAACTGCTGTTTTGAAAAGTGCTATATAAATAAAGTTTATTTATTTATTATTCATTTATCATCCTTAGCTATACTTTGTGTTTTGTGTTAACACGCTAAGCTAAGCTGGTGAGCATGGTAAACATTATACCTGCTAAGAATCAGCCTGTTAGCATTGTTATTGTGAGCATGTTAATGTTACAGCGAGCCGTTAGCTGAGCAAGTTAGCATGGCTGTAGACCAGGGGTTTCAAAATCTGACACTGTACCTTCATGCTTCATTGCAATGGAGAAAATAATAATTTAAGTCAGATATTTATATAATTAATATTGTTATATTAATATAACTATTAATTGCCACAAATATCTACAATAACATTAATATCAAATGGGTTGCCAATTCTTTTTTCCTAGGATGGAGAAAGTTTTGCTCCGCCCTACTCTGCCTCATATTAGAACAAATTTAAATATTGCTTACTGTAGGCAGTCAATAGTAACCCTCTAGTTTCCATGGTGACCTGCGTTGACCTTTTCTTACCAATGCCAAACAGCTCTAGCAAATGCCCTAAACATTCGCTCAAAAATGGCCGAAGAATGTTTTTTGGTAGAAAAGAATATTAATCTGACACTTTTGCAAACTTCTGGCCTTTTAGGGCATGCTTTTTATTTCTGGGGGAGCATGAAAATGACATTAGAGGACAGGAAACATGATTAATAACAAGATGGAGCCACAGTAAAAAATAAGTTGTCAAAGGACACCAAGAAAAAAGTTAGTTGCTGATGAAATGACTAATTCACACAGGATTCCCTAAAAATTTGACATGCAAATGCACCAGTTTACTTTGGCCAGGTCATGAGACAACCCACAATCACATTAAAGGGTTTTTAATAATCAGTCATAACAATCGTCAGCAGGGAATCTTCAAATATCTCCCAGGTAAAGTACCTGAACCTTGCGCTGGTTAAATCACAACTGAAAAACAAAGCATCAAGCTTATGTATTACTTTTTGTTTTGCTTTTTTTGGGACCAGTCCTTCAGCGATGGAACTTTCCTTTTCCTAACCTTGAAGAGGACTACAAGTATGATGGGTAGTGATGGGGATAACCCGTGTACACACAAACAAGACCGTTAGGGCCCAAAAAACAAAAACACCGATGTTTTGATCAGGCTTTTGAATAGAGGCGGCAGGAGGTTTGCTCGACTTTTTCTATTTGATCTCAATGTGACTGTCCTTTGTACTTTTTTTATGACTTGATCTGTATGAGCATTTTAAATTATTGTGCATCATTAGTTGTTCCTTTAAATTATTCTAATGTCAGCAAAGATATCCTGTGGTACTTTTAAATGTGTACTCCACACGTGTCTAAATTAAAGAATTGGGTGACATTTCTGTGACTTGACATGTCCATGAAATTAATGTTTTTCTTATTGTTTTTGGTGTACAATCTGTTCTTTCAACAGAATTAGCGTCTTTAATAAAACCGCCAATTTACTGAATGTATTCATTGAATATCATATCAAATTTAAAGTTAGTGAATTTAACAATTTGTCAAAAGATATATGGTTCTAGTTGTATTCAGAAGGGCTCCAGGTTATCCATATATAGGGTCTGTATATCCAGGTACCCCGCTCTCTATGTTGGGATTTAAGACTTCAAGTGGGGAAAGTCTGCTTGGAAACTAAACAAACCTTCTGTGACATGTAATGATGAGGAAAGAAAATACATTTTTTAATTGAAAAACTGCCAGGTGACATCAATTTTTTAGATTCATCTGACAAAATGAACGGGTGCCGTTTTGTGCTACAAATGAATAAAAGTGTTTAAATACATTTCTACATAATAAAGGCCCAAATAATAATAAGCTACACAAACCACATTTTTTTTTGTTCACAGTCATGCTTCACGCTAACTGTTCCTCAACAACCCCTCTAGATTAAATTAATTCTACTTTTAACAGATCAGTAATGATCGATCATTTATGGGGCACAAAAACAACGGGATATAATTAAAAACCAAGGCAGACCGCAGTAAATGCAGCAAAATGTTGTCTTCCCTTCTGGTTTTAAATGGGTTTATAATTCTCTGAAAACATTATTCTAGGGGGTTTATACTCAAAACATCAATTGGACATATCCATTAATAAGAAATTTCTGAAGTAATTCTGTTACAGCACTTTACCTCTGATGAGCAGGACATGACAGCCGCGACCATTAAGGTGCCGTCTCTGCGGGACATTTACATACATTTACACCTCAGGTCCAGGAGCCCTGACCTGTTTAGACGCAACGTTACAGATAAAAAACAGACAAACACCATCTCTTGGGTAACATGTTTGGACGTCTGTCTTGTGCATTTAGGTGTCAGCTCTACACTATCTCTACCTGTGTAACATTTCATATCACTCCCTTCAATGGCACAACAGAGACTGTGGTGGTTTCTGTCTTTTGCTGGTGCAACAGCGCTCTCTTGTGTCTAACCCTGAGTCACATCACATCCTGTCCCCTGTTAGCTGAAGACACTGAGCCCTGCTGTGTGTCACAACACCGTGAGCTCAAGCAAAACCACTGACTGTCACCACACTGTACATATACATGGAGTGTATATATATATTTATATATATTCACACCATAGAGGAAAAAAAGATCAAAGTTTCCTCTCCCCGTTCCGTCCCACTGCAAGTGTTTTCCAACCTGACTCACGGCTTTCCATTCACACTGCTGGGAGACGTCGAGTTCTTGTTGCGGCCCAGCCAGGACGACAGGAGGCCGCGGGGCCTCAGCGGCCGGCTGGGGGCCTGCGCCAGGCGCACCATGCGGGGTGAGCGCCACACCTTAATGGTAGAGTCATCGCTGGCAGACAGCAGCAGCTCCTGGTCAGCGGGGCTGAACGCCACCGAGTTCACCACATCGTCATGCGCCAGGCGTGCCAGACAGATGTTGTAGTGGCGGTCCCAGATGTAGCCGTGCTTGTCCTCTGCTCCACTACGGGTAAGAGAGTGGAGAAAGATAAGTCAGCGAAGATTCATGATGAAATTATTTCAACATTGCTATCAAAGTATTCGCTTTCAGTCTGTTATTAGTAGAGCTACATCAAAAGAATATCTTCATTATTGACTATTCTGCCAATTATTTTCTCCATTAATAAAAATGAATTAGTAATAATCTACATCTTTAAATTGCTTATTTTGTCTGACCAGCAGTCCAAACCCCAAAACATTCCCTTTACTATGAAATAAGAAAGAAAAATAGCAAATTCTCAGATTTGTGAAGCTGGAAGCAGTTCATTTTTAGATTTTTGCATAAAAAATATTGACAATCAATCAGTCCATTGTCGATGAAAAGCAGAGAAAACGAATCAACATTTTTGTTTCAGCTCTAAACATTACCTGCTTTGAAGTCACTAAAGTGAACTATCTGGTTTCATAAAACGAAGCTAAGAGACAACACCAACGTGCAATAGATTATTTTTTATCAGTGGTATTAAAATATTATAAAGGATAGGTTCACATTTTTTCAACAATACTAATATGTCCGTATGCACATTTAAAGAGTTGGTAGTCGCTCAATGGCTTTTGGCAGTTCTTCTGTCACTCATTTGCTTTGGAAATCACCCAAGACTCTCAACAATATCACTAAAATGTAATCAATACCGCCCACATGGCAAATTCACTTCTATCTGTGGTGGGGGAGTTTGGCTAACACACATGCTACATATAAGTGGAACATTTCTATTCTGAAATTGCTTTTTGGATGGAAACGTTTCAGAAATGTATTCTGTAATAAAAACAGAATACAGCTAGTGAAAAAGTTCCTATCCTGAAAATCTGTTTTAAACTCTTCGTGATGATCATCCTACAGAGCAGAGTTACATCATTCCTCATTCGGTCTGAAGGGAACATTTCATTTCCATCTCTTTGTTTTTGTTTTGCTTCTAAATGAAACCTCAAATTTGATATTGCAAGTGTATCTCCTACATCTTTTAGGTGCTTTCACAGATTCATTGAATAAATAAATTACCCGAGCTGTTCCTGTGATGACGGCAGCTTCCGTCATTCACACGAGCTACATTATTCTTAAACTATGTGATCATTCACACGCCAACACCAAAATAGCTAAAGATAAAAATAACCACAATGCCAGTATGGAAACACAGATGTTACCACGACATGATCTGTCAAACTGTGAAGACAAATTTACCACCATTCGCAGTATCACTTCCCGTATCATACTTGACCACTAAATGGCAACACCACAGGCAAATTATGGTGAGGGCTGCATGTGTGAAAGCTGCATCTATTCTTGGAAGATTAGACAGTCTTTGGGGACCCACCTGGCAACAAAGTCTCTGCTGACGTCGAGGAAGATGAAGAAGCACTCATCGTTAGGCGTGAAGGCTCGGTGAGCGCGCAGGCTCCGTCTCTCCTCCCTCAAACTCTTCAGATCGATGACGTGCAGGTCGATCTCCTCGGCGATGGGAGGAGGAGACATGGGGTCCGAGATCACACACCCGGCTGGCCAAGCCCGGCTGTTCACGTAAAGGTACCTGATGAATGAAAGGAAAGGAGTGAATTTAAGAGTCATAACGGAGTACGCAATCTGAAAAGTTCATTAGATGTCGCTTTTAAAGGGCCAGTGCGTAACATTTTGGGGGATCCATTAGCAGAAATGGAATATAATATTCATAACAAAGTTTTCATTAGTGTATAATCACCTGAAACTAAGAATTGTTGTGTTTTCATTAGCTTAGAATGAGCCCTTCATATCTACATAGGGAGCGGAGCCTCTTCACGGAGTCCACCATGTTGCTCCGCCATGTTTCTACAGTACCAGATCAAACTCTGGCTCTGGCGAGAACCTTTCACGTTTTTACGTTACCTGAAAGCTACCGTAGTAACAGTAAATTGCGATAACGTGAGCCACAAAGTGCAAAACCATGGTACCGCCAGCCGCCGTCGGACTTCCATTGCTCCTTAAGTAGTGTTATTATAGTATGGATGGCCTCTGAGCTGATCTATATAGGGAGTGAGTCCTCTTCACGTAGCCTGCCATGTTTCTACAATAGAAAGCCTTATGCTAAAATCGATAAAATTATTTTTTTCCCTCATCAATCTACACGCAATACACCATAATGACAAAGTGGAAACAGAATTTTAGAAATTTTTGCAAATTTATTAAAAAGGAAAAACTGAAATATCACATTTACTTAAGTATTCAGACCCTTTACTCAGTACTTAGTTGAAGCACCTTTGGCAGTGATTACAGGATCGAGTCTTCTTGGGTATGACGTGACAAGCTTTGCACACCTGGATTTGGGGAGTTTCTGCCATTATTCTCTGCAGATCCTCTCCAGCTCTGTCAGGTTGGATGGGGACCGTCGGTGGACAGACATTTTCACGTCTCTCTAGAGATGTTCGATTGGGTTCAAGTCAGGGCTCTGGCTGAGCCACTCAAGGACATTCACAGAGTTGTCCCTAAGCCACTCCTGCGTTGTCTTGGCTCTGTGCTTAGGGTCATTGTCCTGTTGGAAGGTGAACCTTCGGCCCAGTCTGAGGTCCTGAGCCCTCTGAACCAGGTTTTCATTAAGAATATCTCTGTACTTTACTCCGTTCAGCTTTCCCTCAACCTTGACAAGTCGCCCAGTCCCTGCCGCTGAAAAACACCCCCACAGCATGATGCTGCCACCACCATGCTTCACCGTGGGGATGGTATTGGGCAGGTGATGAGCGGTTCCTGGCTTCCTCCAGACATGACGCTTAGAATTGAGGCCAAACAGTTCAATCTTGGTTTCATCAGACCAGAGAATCTTGTTTCTCACAGTCTGAGTGTCCTTTAGGTGCTTTTTTGCAAACTCCAAGCGAACTTTCATGTCCGTCTGGCCACTCTGCCATATGCCCAGATGGCTGAAGTGTTGCAGTGATGGTTGTCCTACTGGAAGTTTCTCCCATCTCCACACAGGATCTCTGGAGCTCAGCCAGAGTGACCATTGGGTTCTTGGTCACCTCTCTTACCAAGGCCTTTCTCCCCCGATGCTCAGTTTGGCCGGGCGGCCAGTTCTAGTGAGAGTCCTGGTTGTTCCAAACTTCATCCATTTAAGAATTATGGAGGCCACAGTGCTCTTGGAGACCTTCAATGCAGCAGATTTTTTTTGTAGCCTTCCCCAGATCTGTACCTCAACACAATCCTGTCTCTGAGCTCTTCAGGCGGTTCCTTTGACCTCATGGTTTGGTTTTTGCTCTGATATGCGTTGTCAGCTGTGAGACCTTATAGAGACAGGTCTGTGCCTTTCTAAATCATGTCCAATCAATTGAATTTACCACAGGTGGACTCCAGTAAAGGTGGAGAAACATTTCAAAGATGATCAAGGAAAATGGGAGGCAACTGAGCTAAATTTCAAGCGTCATAGTGAAGGGTCTGAATACTTAAGTAAATGTGATATTTCAGTTTTTCCTTTTTAATAAATTTGCAAAAATTTCTAAAATTCTGTTTCCACTTTGTCATTATGGTGTATTGCGTGTAGATTGATGAGGGAAAAAAATAATTTTATCGATTTTAGCATAAGGCTGCAACATAACAAAATGTGTAAAAAGTGAAGGGGTCTGAATACTTTCTGAAGGCACTGTATAACAACATTAGCTCTAGCGAGAGCCTTTTGCATTTTTACGTTACCAGAAGGCCACCGTAGTTCTCTGACACAACCCGTATGTGATATCTGAACATCTCATCCAAGACCATTAATATACTGCTGTAACAGCCTCCTCTCTTCTGGGAGGCTTTACAGATTTTGGATCATTTGCTCCCATTCAGCCACAGACGTATTCGGCCGCTGATGTCCCAGTCGCCATTCCAGTTTATACATATGAGCCCATACAGCTTATTTTGTACATGAAATCATACTGAATCTATATATATATTTATATATTTGCTTACCTGTGGTCTGGAGAAAGGCCCATACCAATGATGTGTCCGTGGATATCGATAACATGGTCCAAGGAATCAAAAAACTCATCTGAATTCCGCTCTTCCCCGAGTACGGGACCACAAGTGGTCATCTGGTCAGGCTTGATCCGCTTAATACCTGGAAAGGAACAAAGACTACCGCATGAGACATTTCATGAGCAAAGTTTCATGAATCGTTGCACTATATCAGCATAGTTAAGCTGTGATGCCTCAGCTTGGAAGAGATCTTACCTATCTGGTGAGGGGAGTATGTAAGGCTGCCGGTGGTGAAGAGTAAGTAAGTTTTGTCTTCTCCGTCCCCGGGCTCGGAGGGCTCAATGAGGCTGGAGTCAGGGGCCTTCGTGTGTGCTCGGCCCATAATCTTAGCCACGTGGGTCTCAATCGCCAACTCTGTGTGGCCTACATTTTTACAACTCTAAGAGGAAGGAAGAGAAGCACACAAAAAGAGGAAGAATTAAGAACAGTATTACTTTCAAAAACACTGATCAAAACGCCTTGAGTTTTACACCTAGCTCACTGGTTCCAAACCTGAGGACCCAAACCTCCACTAGGAGTCGCCAAAGCGAGGGGGGGTCCGTGAGGCCTTCTTAATTTTAGTGGGTGTTTTTAAAAAATATTCAGTTGGCCAATATCTCAGGATTTCATTCATTTCTATGAATAAAACTTATTTTTGAAGTTTGTATTATTGTATTGTATTATATAAGCAGGATAAGGGCACGGTGAAGACCTGAACACAGACTATAGTCACAGAGCCTTCCCACTCTGCTCCTCGTCCTACATTAGAAAACCATGCAGTTAAAACAACCAAAGAGCTGATAGAACAATGGCCAAGCATTAGGGCGAAGAAAACACTGAATTTGTCAAAAAAGACGCCTATATTAAGTATGAATTATTATTAAAAATAAAAAAAATACATAATACAGACAGAAAATTGTATTAAAAGTTCCAGGTAACCAAGTAATCAGGTTTCCAAGTAACAGGAAAACTCATTTTAATATTCACAGGAAATAATCGGCTCAAAATTCATACAAATCGCTCGTTTTACACAAACTTCCGTCAGTTATTGCGTTCACTATTTGGGTTAATAGTACAATTTACCAGTTGTTCAGTACTGTTATTGTTATTCATTGAATATAACATGAAATATCCATAAAATATGTCACTTAGTCAGCGGTCGTCAGTTTACTCAATGATAGAAAAAGGGTTCCTGAAGTAAGATTGGGAACCACTGATCTAGCTCACCTGTATAACATGCTCCAGGCCTGAGATGGTTGGCTGAGAGAAGCGGGCAGTGGGGAGTTTTGCTCCCTCGCCCCCTTCCTCTTCCTCATCTTCTTCCTCACTGCCGGAGGTTCCCAGGTCAAAGAGGAGGGGCTGGTGCTGCTGCTGCTGCTGCCCTTTCTGCCTTCGAGCCTGGGACTGAGCCTCGTAGTCCAGCAGCAAGTCCGGGTTGTCATGACGACGGCAGTGGGCCACCATCACTGTGCGGATGGTGCTGGCGTTGACGTTCTGGATCTTGAAAAGGCGCTTGACTACGTTGACGTTCTCTGATTCAACATCCTGTCGGAGACAAGGAAAGGAGTGAGGAGGAAAGACATGGAGTGTAATTTGTTTTCCAATCACATCACAGAGGCTTTAGCTGCTGCTGCTCGGTCTCACCTGGAAGGCTTTGTTAAGCCAGAGCACAGAGCAGGACGTCATGTTGCCTATCCAGTGCAGGTTCCCCGAGATCAGGTGAGTCTCATTCAGCCAGCAGCCAAACACATCGTACGGCTTGTTCCTCACACGCGACAACAGCGTGTAGTTTTCTGCAGTGTGGTAAAACATGAAGGGGAGAACGGGAGAGTTGGAAACACACACAAACTCCTAATTGAGGAAAGACTCCCACAAAGGTTATTGTGAAAACTAAAAACTAGAATGGCACTTGGAGAGCGCAGACCTCCGCCCCCCTCTCGGTGCAGCTTGCGCCATCATCCACGTGTATTTTTGTTTATGATGAGATCAGCTGTACGTAGCGGAGCAGCGTAAAACACTTCATTCAAACTGGACAACCGTCGTCGTTACTCTGTCCAACAATCACCAAGTGTGCTTTGGTCGAACTCAACTGTAATTTCCCCAAGTTTAATGTGAAAAAATGCTGAATCTACAGATCTCCCCCTCTCCACCCCCCCTCTCTCTCTGTCCCTCTCTCTGCAGGCAGAAGGAAAGAGGCAGGGTGACGCGTCATGAACGCATCATCAGTTACACTGCGCATGTCTTAAAGTCTGTGAGGTTAATGCACAGGCTGAGCAGAGTTATTACAAAAGATTCCCGAAGCCGGATCATGATCCGGATCGCTACCAAAATCTAATGGATTGTTCATTGTGCCAAACCCCAGTCCTCCAAAAAATTTCATTCAAATCCTTCGCGGAGTTTTGGAGTAATCCTCCCAACGGACAAACCAACAAACTACCAATGCCGAGGAACATAACCTCCTTCCCAGGCATTCGGCCTTGGCGGAGGTAATAACTTCAAGAAACATTAACAGGAAATGAGGACACACTACTGTTCTGGGATCATTTTTGCTGCCTACCCAGACTGATGACAGCGATTTCCCCAGACGAGGAGTGGTGTGGGCCCAGGTAGACACCAGACACGAGCAGCAGGGTGTCGTCAGCATTGAACTGGGAGAACTGGGTGTAGCCCCAGTTAAACTGCCGCATGCTGGAGCTGTGCACCATCGAGATATTACCATCTGGCCGCTCCGTGTCCCATAGCTGCACAAAAGAAGCCAGAGGTCAGGCTTGGAAAGCGGATGATAAGGAGGACGACAGTTGATGGTGGTTACACATTTAGGGGATCAGAGAAGAAGAAGGCTCAAAAGTCACATGGATTTATAATAATTGCATCTGTATATGTTATATGTTACAAGAGCTTACTGCCCAAAGTAAAATACCATAGTTCATCCTGTTCAAACGAAAGATTCCTTAACATGTTGAGTCTGGTTTTAATGGAAATCTGCTATGTGCTGAGGTTCAATGGACATGCAAGAGAAGTTTCAGTGATAATCATAAGCCCGCTATGAACATTAAACCTTACTAAAATCTCTCAACAAGCAGCAATTGCATAAACTATTTTCAGCAAAGTGAGTTAATCATTTAATAAGTTTTAGAGTTCAAATGACAAATTTCCCATGTTAATGTCAAATGAAATGCCATATGTTCTGGATCAATTGGTCTTTAATAATAATGATTTCTCATCATGTTCTCATCTAAAATCATAATTATATCAACGACTTGTTGCTTTGACAGTTCCAGACGACTCCCCAGAATAATCAGATTGGTGTTCCCGAGCCCCCCACCCGACGTAAACAGCTGTTTCTACATGCCTCCCCCTGCTGATTTTGAGTGATTACTGTGAATGATCTGATTAATTGGCGTTGCCCAATGTGCTCCAGGCACTGTGGATTTGATGCATTCTGGGACTTTTTCTCTCTGCCTGACCCGCAGGAAATCCCCCGTCAGAAACTCATGTGCCTACACTCAATAAAATCGATTCTAAGGCTAATTAATATCACTGGTACAGGCAATGTAATGTAAAAAACATGCCTCAGTCTAAAATATGTTATTTTATTTTTAACATGTGATTTAATTTTTTTCTTCACAACCATCTGGCGACCCCCTGAAATTATGAACCACTGCTCTAATTCACCAGTCGAGCTGCTTCCCAGCACACAGTCAAGCACCAAAGCAAACTCCTACATTTAAAACCAAAATTAAGATTTAACATTCTAATGAATGAAACCCATAAAAAGTACTTAAAACCTGGAGAGAAAAAAATGTGTCAGTAAATAAGAACACAGAGAGTGCCAAGATTATTATAACTGAAATTTTGTAAAACACAAATGTAACTGCAGTCTGAGTGGCACCGTGTTGACAGGACATGTTTGAATACATTATTTAAGGTTCACCTGTTGGAGCTTGCTTTGGCCCTGAAGTGTGTAGGCCTACTTTAAAGCCAGGCTGCCAGTAAACCAGGGAAAAGAAAAGCCATACTACATTTAGGTATGTAATAGGGCTGTGTAAGTTAACGTGATAATAACGCGTTAACGCAGATTTGTTTTAACACCACTAATTTCTTTAATGCATTAACGCAACTTGCAATTTTTAGGTTGTAGCGGGCTCAGATTTAAAGCTAGAGTCAAGATATTGGCTTGTCGTAGGAGGAGGCTAAATAACGCTCCAAACTTGCATGGCCATTTTCAAAGGGGTCCCTTGACCTCTGACCTCAAGATACGTGAATGAAAATGGGTTCTATGGGCACCCACGAGTCTCCCCTTTACAGACATGCCCACTTTATGATAATCACATGCAGTTTGGGTTAAGTCATAGTCAAGTCAGCACACTGACACACTGACAGCTGTTGTTGCCTGTTGGGCTGCAGTTTGCCATGTTATGATTTGAGCATATCTTCTATGCTAAATGCAGTACCTGTGAGGGTTTCTGGACAATATTTGTTGTTGTTTTGTGTTAATTGATTTCCAAAATAAATATATACATATATTTTGCATAAAGCAGCATATTTGTTCACTCCCATGTTGATAAGAGTATTAAATACTTGACGAATTGCCCTTTAAGGTTAATTTTGAACCGATAAAAAATGTGTGATTCATTTGCGATTAAACTATGGACAATCATGTGATTAAACTCCATTCAATATTTTAATTGATTGACAGCCCTAGTACATAACCAAAGGCTGTACACAATCACCTGTGACGCTAGCAGAAAGAAAGAAAATATGATCTGGGTTGAAAGTGACCTCAATAATATTTAAAATCCCTACCTTAACGGTGCAGTCTTTGGAGCAGGAGGAGAAGCGGTGACCTCTGTGAGAGAAAGCCAGGTGGAGGACTTGGTCAGTGTGCTCTCTCAGCGTCTGAACCTCCACACAGGGGATACAGTCAAACAGACGCCTGAACTCCCTGTACCATGACACCGCCGCTGCACAAAGGAAGATCAGGGGTTATTAGCTGCAATTGGTCTAAATATCTATACTCATAACTCAAAGCTGCTATCAGTGTCTTTTTTTATACTGAATGAAACTGACTTCTTCTGTTAAACATACGATTATTTACCTGGGTGTCGGGGAACAGAGCGTGGTATGCGGTAGTAGCTGTAGAACAGCTCCCTCCAAAGGAACTCATCTCTGGAGACAGCCAGCCACTGTCTGCAGGTCAGACCAGCTCTCAGCACGGCATCATGGGGCAGACGCAGGAAGATCTCCAACACCAGGCTGTCCGGCAGAACTGGGCCACACTCCATCCTAACATCCTGTGTACGACACACATATCACAGGTACATGGAGGTGATGTTCTGTGAAAGCAACTTCAACCCCCCTTCACATACAGTTTCCACTTAAGTAGCTTTTAAGGATGATGAAATAATCTTATTCCAACTTGTTCTGTATCGAATTGTTACATTGAAGCTATATGATGTGAAAAAGTCAGACGATGTTTTTATGGCTTCACCATTCAATCAAATTGAACAATTTCTACATGTTTGTGCATCATTTTATACACATCTCCCCAAAAACTGACATATTTTAAATTTGTAAAAAATATAAAATAAAATTCTGTGGGTTTAAACAAAACTTGACTGCACAGCATGAGTTTGTAGGAAACTGTAGTAAACCACCATTTAAGAAGACACCGAGACATTTTCACCACTGTATGAAAGATATTATGTATGATTATTTTCATTATCACATTATTGATTAATTGTTTCAACTCTAGTCAAATACAGAGGACACACAGACTGCATGACCTGAACTTCAATCTGACTTGAGTCCTTTTATACTTGACTCTGATAACTTGAGAACTGATTATGCAAAACGTAGCTTGAAATAAATAAATTAAAGCTGAAATTGATGATCGTTTTTAGACATATTCCACTGATATGATTAAAATGCTTTCTTTTATTTCAGATGTTAAATTGGTATGGTGTGATTTTTGCGGTAATCTGTACCAAACAAAGATGTTTTCGTAAGTCTGTAAAATATGATGTGTAGGCCAGGACATCTCTGCAGCATCACAATATTTAATTTAAAAATGGTATTTTGACACACGCAATTTGAAAATTGCAGTAGGCCATGTTGCGATTTACATGAAATTGTGATTAATTGTGCAGCCGTACTTTTGGTCAAATTAAGTATACAAGATTATTTTCAGTAGGGATGCACCGATACTGACACTGAATGAAATTGCTGACAATGGGGCCGATCTATTCTACTCAATTCAATTCGTGGGTGTTTATACTATATACATTATAAACTGTTATTTTAATTATTGACCAATTTGTTGCTGCAATAAAAAGGTTTACACTTGAATTGTAATTCCTGGCAATTTTGAAGATTTTTTTTACCAAGTTACTGGTGTATGATGCATTATTTAAAAAAAATAAAGAACAAATAAATACATTTACATATCTATATTTATTTGTTACAATTTGTTTTACAAAGTTAGGAAAGCGATGTTTAAGTCAAACCTGATGTTGCCTTACACATAAAAGAATGATCCCAGTCACTTCCACTCAGTGAGGCATTAAGCTTATTAATTAAACACTGGTATCAGATCTGTACTCTGTATCAGCCGATACCCAAAGCCCAGGTATTGCTATCGGTATCGGGACTGAAAAAGTTGGATCGGTGCCTCCCTAATTTTCAGGCAACAGATGATAATCACTGAATGCCAAATTTAAGATGCCATTGTACATACTACAGCTGCAACTGTCTCAATTAATCAATACGTCTGTCAAACTGTCAAAAAAATAGAGAAAATGCTCAAAGAGAGATGACATATTCTTGCTAAGAAGATATATTATAGTTTAGAATGAAAAAAAAACTGAAATCAGTCATATTATTTTGCCCTCTGCATCCATAAATAACTTGAGGCCTCACCTTTCACGGGACTATCACACACACCTAGCTCTCACAATATCAAATGACACTGTCCCCCCCCCCCAACCAACACTTCACAGCTTGAAATAAATAAATTAAAGCTGAATTACAACCATCTGCTCGGAGATACAGAACACTTTGATGGAGAAGATCAGCAGGCGTTTTTTATTCCTTCTGCAACAGCAGCCTCTGAACAACCTGCCTCACTGACACTGTTGTGAGAATGGGCTGAATGAGTGCATACATGAGAGATTTTGTGTCCTGTTTATATCTGATCTGTATATGTGTATGTTGCTATGTGTTGCTATGTGTATATATGCATATTTCTGTGTAGTGGCTGTGGAAACAAACATCCCTCTGGGATAGATAAATCAATCTAAATCTAATCTAATCTGAGCCTGACAGCTGAGAGCTTGTTACACTGGTGTGTGTGTGTGTGTGTGTGTCACCATGCACAGACAGCAGCACTGAGCTGTGTCAGCCATACAGGTCTCTCTTATTAAAACTATCATCATTATGTTTGACAGTGCATCCACAAGTGCATTCATTATGGCCACTGAGCTTAATGACTCTACACATTTGTCTCAGTCTGTCACAGAAACAGCAGCAGAGAGGAGTTTATGCTGGAACAGAGCCATGTCAGCTATGTGGCATTTACAAGCTAAAACAAGCGTCAAACATGAGGGGATCTCATGCAAACTAAACTGTGCAAACATAAAGCGCTGTCTAACTCTGACAGAGGTAATGCAGCTGTTCCTGGAGGAAGCAGCCCGTCGTCAGAGGAGAAGATGACCTAACATGGACATTTGTGTCGCTGTGCGCTAAAACCCCAAAACAAGTTCCTGTTGTTTACAATGAGAGCTGAAGACTGTCCAGCCTTCCTGCCGACCTACCACACGTTAACCAGAGAAACACCTGACAACTAGCTGACACGTGTGAGTGTGATTGTGTAGTAAAATCATTAAGAGCTTCATTTAAAGCTCTGCTCGCCAGACATGCCTCTCATGCTAACGTTAAGCTAGCTAACTTGTTAGCTTGTTTTGCTCTCAGCTCCAGTGACACGTGTATTTATAACAAACAGCGGCTACTTTCATAAACTCATGTTGCAGGAGTTAATCAGCTTGGCTTCAGTACAAGGTTGTTGACATAAGAGTGTGACCCACCTGCTGGATCAGAGTATGTTGGAGAGAAGTCAGCCGGCTGGTTAGCGCTGAAGGCTAACAGCAGAAACATGACAACAAGCCTGCAGTAGACTCTACTAGCAGATCACAACAGCATCGCTCCAGCCAGACCAACTCAATCGATTACCGTGTTTACAAGATACATTTTTCTCATCTCTTGGTAATAATGGCCACAAGATCTTGTGTCATTATTAGAAATTACCACAAGGCTGATTCCAATGTGTCCTTTTGCTATTTTTTTTCTTTTCTTTTTATCATTTATATTTTCTATTTTTATTGTTTTTTTTAAAGTCTTTTTATATCCAAAAACAACATTGTCATAGTTATATTACATTTTAGTCGTAGCCCTGAGAGATGTCATTCAACACTATATTACAAGTATGCCCATATAACAGAATTGATTTAATATGTTTAATTTCATATAGCTGAGGTGAAACCTGATTTACTGACATGGTTTATGAAGTGTGAAATCTGATTTACTGTATGTTTTTTTTTTTTTTTTAAGGCAAACTCAAACACAACAAGCAACAACAGCTGTGTCAGTGTGCTGACTTGACTCTGATTTGCCCCAAACTGCATGTGATTATCATAAAGTGGGCATGTCTGTAAAGGGGAGACTCGTGGGTACCCATAGAACCCATTTTCGTTCACATATCTTGAGGTCAGAGGTCAAGGGACCACTTGAAAATGGTTTTTCCACGCCAAAATTTAGTGTAAGTTTGGAGCGTTATTTAACCTTTGCGACAATCTAGTATGACAGAATTTTTACTCTAGCTTTAAAACGGAACCCAGTGCATTCTCCGGAAGATCGATTGCGTTAATGCGTTAAAATTAATTTCCGTTTTCATATCATATCATATATGTACTTTATTGTGTCAGTACATATCGATGATACTTGTATTTTCCTTTCTGTTATTTAACTATCTTGACACAAATTTTTATCAATTTTAATCTTTCACCTACAGAAACAAAAAACAAGACCAAAAAAAACAAAACATGTGCATAATAATGCAATCATTTTGTTACTATATTTCTCTAATGAAATATACTGACAAATATACATCCCCATCTTTGCACCTTGATTGCAGTTGTTATGACAACCAAATGCTCAAGATGCACATATGATTATTTAGTTGTTTGTACACATTGCATGAAAAGACCCCTTATCATAAATGTGCATACTGTTCTTATGTTAATTATGTCAGTGGCAATATCTCATTTGTTCACCATTTTCAGGTATTTGAAGTAAACATGCAATGGAAAAATGAACGACATAACAGTAATACTATACTTCCTGTATCTGTGGTGGCCCTCAATTTGCTGACATCATTCAGTGAATACAGTCTCTGTAACTGAAGAAACACTCACTGTCTTGTGTCGGTGCGCATACATCATTACACTGACCACATGGGAACAGATGACTTCTACATTAACTCGTAAAAGAAGAAATTAAAGTGGAACTATGCTGTGACTGATATTCTCTGGTAAGTATTTACTTACTTACTTACTTACTAACTTTTTTTTTAAACAGACAATGCTGTAGCCAACAGGTTTCATAAACAACATGTCATCGTGAATAGTGACATATTTTCCCATAGACAGCGTTATTGTATTCACTGTGGTGAGAAACACATTTTAGTCAAGTAAATACTTATAACATGAAAAGGCATAGTAGGGTTGTGGGTTAAACGGAGCGTGTTAAACCTGATAGGGGTGAGATCAGGTTACCTGCCACCACATTATGTCAGCAGCAGTATGGTTGATACTACAAACAGATAAAAGAAGAATTCATGTCTGTTTTACATTGTCTTCTTCCTTCAGTTCTGCGCAGAGCCGCTGAATGGATAGCTTCTTGCTGTGGCTTCTCAAAGAAGAACAGGACAGCAGCAGGATGCCAATACCAGTGTAAAGGTGCTCCTCGTTTCAGTGAAATGGTACAATTTTAAAATAATGATCTATATGATGGCTAAACTTATTGTTTTCTTCAAGGTGCAGAGCAGAAAGTGTGGACAGTCTCCAGTGATGGAACAACATCCAGTCAAAATCTTCCCTAATTCCTCTGGACAGTAGATGTGCCCACATTTCCCCTCCACCTTATTTATCTCTGACGTTTATTCCCTTTGCAGCATGTTGCTCTGTGTTGCTCTGTACTTGTTATAATGATGACTTGTCCGAAAACTCCTTGTTGGGAAGTTGGATAATGTCTGACAGCAGACAAGTGCAGCAGTGGCTCAGAAGTGGCTAACATCTACTTTTATGTACTCATCATTTATGTGGTAGAAATGCATTGTGGTCAGTACAGCAAATTCATCAAGTTAATTAAATAAATGGTTGTTAAGATCATTAAATGATCTGTGTCAATAAAGTGTCCTTTCACTGTTTCTCCAGGAGAGACACACTTTTCTCTTATGAGACTCTTTTTCTGAGTATCTGGCGCCATCATGTGGAAGAAAAGATAACTGCAACTACCTGCTGACTGAAGAAAGACAGAGAACTGGTTTATTTATCACTAAGATGAAATAATGTTAAATAATATGATATGAAATTAGATTAGATTATTTCAAAGTAAGTATTTACTCACTAGCTTATCATGACAAACATTTCATTACTAAATAAGGATACACATTATAGATGGTCAGCCAGTCACGACTTAAGGTAAAAACACATTTTCAAAAACTCCACCTCTTTGACGTACCTAAAATACTTGTCGGTTTTGTTATCTATTAACTAATAATTAGGGCTGACCCGATGCTTCAAAGCTTCGAAGCTTCAACCATGGTAAACAAATCACTATTCAAATGCTTTGTTTCTTACTTTTTTTATATATATAAATATGTAATAATAATGTATAAATCTCAAAATAGCCCATGAAATAAGGAATAATCCTACAACATTATTCATTATTTATATTCAACATGACGGATATCGCTGTTTGTTATGTGTAGAGGTGCGTGTGTGTGTAGTAGTTCGGCAGCGGCACTGTCCTGAAGCTTCGAATACCTTCGAATATTTCTCACCGAAGCTTCGAAGCCCAAAAAAATGGTATTCGGGACAGCCCTAATATTAATAGCTACTTTTATGTGATTTAATTGTTTCGATGAAGATACAATAGACTTTATTGTCCACAAAGTGGCCTTTGTGAAAATTGCCTTTGACCCATCCGGCTGTTCATTAAAACATCAAAACATACACACACACACTACATAACAAAAACATTATGAATACTCCAAGTAATAAAATACACATCATTTAAGAAAAGCATCTTTCAAAGCAAAATATTAAGATTGAGTCTTTAAGAATTGAGCAAGCCTGTGGGATAAATGACCTCTTATATATGTCAATTATGGTCGATTATTATATGGAGGCCTCCAGGTACATTCTGGGCGAGTTAGCAGACTATCACAGGTGTAACACACATATAGACAAAAAAGCACATTCACACCTGCAGCACTGAGCCAATGTGCTGGTTACCTTTCCTCAGCCACTTGCCTATATGTACTGGTATTCTCAGTGGTGAAGTAGTCATTGATGAGGTGGGTGTACTACTAGGTAGATGGGTAGGTTACTGAGGGGAAGTGGGTCTTCTATATATTTTCCAGTGTATTTTTGGCTTATTAGTGGATATATTATAAACCGTCAGAAAAGAGGATGGCTCACCTCGTATACCTGCGTATACCCTCTTCTACAACACGGGTATTCTGGGTTTACAGAACTAAAAACAAGACTTTTTCTCTGGAATTCACTTCTTAAATCTGACACCCTACTGATATGACCTATAAAAACATTAAAAAGTTATTTAAAGGCAGAGGCTTTATTGGTATCACCTATATGAGCAAAATCCTTAAGAACTCTTCTTTTATGTCAAAAAGAAAAGTGCATTTACCTGTTTTGTGTTTTACCATGCCTGCTACAGTTGGAAGATTTATATATAGAATAAAAGCTTCCTTAATATACATTTCTTTCTTGATTTCACCTCTCAAAACTGACTCTCTATTGATATGATCAACAAAAACAAACCATTGGCTTATTTGCAAGCATCTTGGCAAAGTGTGTATTTCTTAGTAATGATTATTTCTTCATAAAAGAAGGGTTTAAGTGATGGACTCTTTCCAGTTTTTATTTCAAACTTGGTATCATCCTTGACAAAAACATTTTTTTTTCGTTAGGAGCACAGTTAAGTAAACTATGACTATATTATATTATATTATTTTATATTATTAGATGAAAGTCAGTGTAAACCCCATGACTGAACAGGAAAAGACTGTATATGCTCAGTGTTGATAGTATGCTGGCTGTAACAGGTGTTTTTGATGGGTGACTTCCTACAATAATTACCATCATATGTAATATCATATCATATTTATTTAGAATAGAAGAAAGCACAAATGTATTTACATTCACATGTACAGTATAGCATACAATACAATTTTACAATTACACAACAGTATAGTAGATACAGTCTGTGCAAGGTTAAAGTGACAATTTCCGTTTACAGTGTGGAAGGATGCAGCTGAAACAATGTACACCTGGCGGCCACGTCCCTTAGTCTCTACTCACTGTACAAATCTCTCACTGTAGTTTTCACCTGAGCTGGTGAGGATGTGATGCAAAATAAAACAGCGTAAAAATGTAGAAAATATCTGGTTTTGTCTCACATTTGTAGTGATTTTATGACACTTGGTTTTAAGATTACACAGAGAATAACAACTTTTTTTTGTAAAATCTTCAAACACACTTGTTTTTCAGCATACAGACAAACATTAAAACAACTTTCTGCTGGAATTTTGATCACGTGATAGCCCAAGAAACAAGCAATACAAATAAGGCAACATATTCAAATGTCTTTGCGAGATGCTTTACAGTATGCTTTATAGTAATGCTCTTAAGATTAACACAAAGAAAACGGAATAAATTGTATTTGGTTCACCATCTGACTCTCATAAAGTTCCTATTGTTAGTCATAATGAAAAAATACAGCAGGTATTTTCATATAAATATTTGGAAGTAATGATTGATCATCTGTTATCTTGGAAAGACCACATTGAATTTGTCTGTAAAAAGACAAAACAAAGAATTTACTTTCTCCGCTGCCTCAGGTCTTTTGGGGCGAGTAAACAAATTCTTCTTTTGTTTTTTGCTTCTGTGAGAAGAGTGGGTTAAGAGTGTTCTACAGTATTGTTATACTACATGGTATACAAGAGTTTGTTCACTACTTTAAAGTCAAAACTGCTCCACCAACTGAAAAAACCTGCTCAAAGATTGTAGGTCAAACCCTTGAGAAACTCAATGACTCAGCATATCATAATAACATATTAAGGCTGGCTAACACCATCGTCTCTGACCCCAACCATGTTTTGAACAGTGAATATGAATTGTTACCATCAAATCGGAGATACAGGGTTCCACGATTGAATAAGGTTAGACTGAAGCACTCTTTTGTCCACCAGTCAATCCTAAAACTAAATATGGAGCCTAATCCCAGATCAAATGTACGATGAAGGGCCCTGAATATCATCTTCTGTGATTGTAATGTTTAAATGTATGTATCCTTGTTTCTTGTCTTTGTCCTTTCTGTGATGTTGCAAATGGAGCTGCTGTGATGCAAAACAAATTTCAGACATGTCTGACAATAAAGTATTATCGTATTATCGTATCATAGTCACATCAACTCATTTATTTCCTTATAGTCTCATCAGGATCTCCTTAATGTCTCCACTACAGCTGTATCATCTAAAGTGCAACGTTGTTCTTCTGTCCCTCCGTGTTATTCTGTCATCATAGCACCATGGTGGGGATGTGGTGCACCATGGTGGGCATCTGGTGGTGTTGGTGGGTCATGGCCGTCATCTGTGGGGGCGGAGGAGGGGACACTTTGGATGCTGCTTCTGCCGCGTGCGCAGCCGGTCTGTGCCGCGCGCTCTTCTGATGCGCCCTCAGGCCCGCCAGCTGCGAGTAGGCGCTCTGACACACGTGACACTTGTAGGGCCGCTCTCCGGTGTGCAGGCGCACGTGGTTGCGGAGCGTGGACGACTGGCTGAAGCGGCGGTTGCAGAAGCGGCAGACGAAGGGCTTGTCCAGAGTGTGGATGCGCATGTGGGAGCGCAGGTTGCTGCGCGAGTTGAAGCCGCGGTGGCAGATGACGCACCGCATCCGCGACGCTGTGGTGGGGCAGGTGGGTGGAGAGCAGGAGGAAGGGCCGTCACAGGGGTGGGATTCATCTGGAGAGAGGGAATAAAAGAGGAGGGAGATGAGCTTACGTCTGTCTCAGATGCTGCTGCTGAGGTTTGGTCATCTAAAAATGAACCACAAAGAAATAAACTCACTAAAAACCCTGATATTGATCCGTAAAACTACTCACCAGTCCTGGTTTTCTTCAGATGTTCTTCTGTATCTATTCCAGGAACTCCTGGGATTCCCAGGAATGTGTTGTGGGTGTTTCCATACCAGACTAGAAGCTCCTGGTCTGGTGGGATGGTCTGAGGAGGACAGGGCAAAGGTCAGGTTATAAATAAGTGATTCAAATTTGCTGGTCTGTTTTTATGCACCAAATATCTGGAACAAGCTCCCAGAAACCTGCAGGACCAACTCCAACTCTGAGTTCTTTTAAATCAAAGCTTAAAACTTTCCTGTTTGCTGCTGCTGCCTTTTATTAAACCAGATAATGATCTTATACTGAACTAGAACTTTTACTCTTATGTGTTATAATCTTCTATCCTAGCTTCTATTTTTAGCTTGTTTTTATTTTCTAATCTTTAATGTTTTTTATGTTTTTATAACTGTTTTAATTATGTCTTAATGTTCTTTTGCACTTTGTCGCAATGTTCTTGAATGTTTATGTAAAGCACTTTGAATTGCTCTGTTGCTGAAATGTGCTATACAAATAAAGCTGCCTTGCCTTGCCTTCTGTGATTGATGCAAATCAATCTAGCCGAATTACAGAAATCACATTTTCATTGTCCAGTAGGCGGCGCTGCTCTCAAAGACATTTAATTCACATTGTTGGTGGTCGTCAATAAAAAAAAACATAAAGTCACCAAAGGGCCCAGTCAATGTTTACAGACCTACAGTATCATTCTCACAAGCTATAATGCGAAGAAACGAACTAAAAGCTGATAATCTCACCTCCACCGCCTTGTAGAAGATGCTGCTGCCGATCTGCACCACCTCCAGGTTCTGCTCCTGCTCGTTCCGAGCGCACTTGATGTAAGTCATCCAGCTGCGTTGGTCCTCCTGGCTGGCATCGATGAAGTAGCGCACAGAGCCGTCTTCATTGAACACCTGAGAGCACACAAGATCATGACACACAGACACACTCACTGTTAAGAATTTCCCAGTAAAATAACAGTAAAGAACTGGCATCAGGGTTGCCTTAATGTTACTGTAAAATTAACATTATTATACTGTCGCTGAAATGTACAGCTTTGTACTGTTAATGAAAAATACAGTTTGAACTGTTTTTTTTTTTATTAATTTCACAGTATTTTACAGTTAATTAACTGTTTAAAGATACATTATATAGCTGTTTTTCACGTCTTTTACATTATCTTACTGATTTGTTTTAATGCACTATTTAGGTTGTATTTTTTACATTGATTTTAATAGACATTATTATTTGCCTAGATTAATAGACTTAGCAGGTTACAGACAGGAATAGTCACACTAAATACAATTAAAGGCACTTGTTAGGAAAAAGGCTATAATAGACTTGTTGACACTTTTCACAAAAATGTCTGTGTATAGCTGGCTACAAGCAGAATGCAAACCTTAACAACATGTGAGTGAAGAACAGAGCTAATTTATTCTATTTATTTTTTCAATCATGTACAATGTACAAGCCTCACATGTGCAGATCAGGTCCCAGAATTAAGAAATACTGCATGAAACTGTTACTGATGATACTTTAGACAGTTGATCAGCAGTAAAGTGCTGTTGTTTTTTTAAGAATGCATTATAGTTCAGTTAAAAAACGGCCTATGAGCGTAATTTAACAGGTTTTCTTTTGTATTAACAGTAAAGCACTGTTTTAAGCAATAACAGGTTATTACTGTTGAAATCCTGCTGTAAATTAACAGCAATTGTTTACAGTGCAGGATGTTACTGTCCTGCAGGATGAATGAATGAATGAACTCCATCAGTAATGTAAGTCTCTCAGCTCACCTCCCACATGAGGTTGTTGTTCTTGAGCAGGTCCACGTGTTCAGGGGACAGGACTCTGCCTGTGAAGGGGCCCATCTCGGTCCCTGCTTTGATCCAGGTCTTTGAGAAGATGCCCAGACCTTCTCCAGGGATGGAGCTCTGAGCGATGATGACTTCACTGGGCAGCACCAGACTGGACAGCTTCTGCACCTCTGCAAAACATAGAAAAAGAAAAAGAAAATGTGTGAGCATGCAAAATGGAAAGTAAAACTAGACTGTGCATCAAATTGATTTAAAAAAAAAAAGTGCGTAAAGAATGCGTAAAATGGCACAAAATGTAATTCGGATAAAGCAGAGACTGTTGTTCAGCAGGGATGCCAAAGCGTCTCATGGAACATGATTGCTGGAAAAAAAGTCCTGAAAGCAGCAAATGGACTGGATCTTATTTTAGTCACGAAATATTAAGCTACACTTTATCCTCCGTTTAATTCGATTATCTGGTTGAATTGAACGTTTTTGTTGTGCAGAGAAAAACCCCTCGGAAAGCATTTTCATCCGCATCAGAAAGGGAGAAAAAGAAAAAAAAAAACTTCTTTAATGTCAAAATCAAAGATTCTTTTTTTTTTTTTTTTTTTTTTAAGGCTGCGAAAAAAAAAGAAGCCGAGAGGCCTCGAGGGGGTTAAATGGTCCTCTATTGCTCAGGGGCCAACAATTTGTCATGCTTCAGATGTGATATTCATTAAAGTTTACTGGAAAAAGAAAACGGCTAATTCCAAATTCATTATCCTTTTAAGAACTTTGTAGCAATAAATTTGCGCTGAATGAAACGAGGACTTGTTTAAAAGACTCAGGAATTTCTGCAACAAAAAAATGGAAAGGCGATTAGATGGTTGACATGCAATGAATAGCATTAGATTTAGCCTTCACGGTGCATTATGCGAGGAACAGCAAATCTTTTAAAGGAGAGAGAAAGAGAAAAGCTCAGGAGCCCCATAGCTGCCAAGAGAGGAAAAGAGACTGTCCGGAGATTGATGAATGCGGGATAAAAACCCGGGACATCTCAAAGAAAGGAAACCTTTTCTCTCCAAGAGGTTTAAGTGGAAACTTTCCCAGGTCAAGCACAAAGTTAACCAAATGAATTTAATGCCCTGCGTCTTTCAATCAGCGGCAGTTACACGACTAACGAGCCTCTGAGCGCGAGGTCCTCGAGCTCTGGAAGGGTTCACGCGCTAAATGGGTCCAAATAAAAGCAGCAAAATGAGGGGAAATGTAGAAAAACAGCAACAAGTTAGTGAGAGAAACTTATTATTGTTATTTTAGTTTCTTGTGCAGGATGTGGGAGCTTCTCGAAATAATGTGATGATGTTATTGGGACAAAAAATGTAGCTGTCAGTTGGAAAAATAAAAAAACAATCTTTTGGATTTCAGTGATATGACTACACATTTGTAGGAAATTACATAAGATAAGCAATATATATATATTATATTGATTTTTATTTAACACATTTAATTTCTTGTTTTGAGGGCAATTTGACATCCATGCACTCCTCTTTTCACTCCAACAACTACAAGGAGGATTGTCCAGAAAGAAAATGGGCAAGTTGTTGCTCTCTCTTTCTTTCTTTCTTTCTTTCTTTCTCTCTTTCTCTCTCTGGACGAATATGGATTATGTGGCAATGTAATGGGAAAGAAGATATGGCAACTAAATACATTAGCGGAGGGGTTTTTTTTTTTTGGAGCTGAGGAGACAAAACTGCAATCAAATCATGATTTTTATTTAACACATTTAATTTCAATAAAATGTGTAAAAATCTCCTAAATTAGTCTACAAACCCACAATGAAAAAACTTCCAAACATTCTTAACAATAATATAAAACAATCAGGATTAAAATTTAAATAAAAAAAGTCCCATAATAAAGCAGCATGCGAGCCTACCTCCGACGAAGGACTGAGCCAGCACCTCTGCTGTGAACGCAGTCTTGGGGCTGCCGCTGCTGCCGCTTGTGCCGCTGCTGCCGCTCTGCCGCTCCTCCGCCAGGTGTTCGCCCAGTACGTTCCTCCACCTGCCGTACAAGAAGCTGTGCAGGATGTCCGAGGTGATCACGTCCGACAGCGAGCGGCTCGGACACTTAAATCCAGACTTGAGACTCATAGCATCGGCGGGTAGCACTGAGCCCATGTTGCAAATTATAAAAAAAAGAAAACCCCTGAAGGATGAACAGCGGTGCAGCTGCGAAGTGGAGCGATAAAAAAGAGAGTAGTAGAAGAAGAAGAAGAGGTGGACACCCAGAGCTGCTCCTCAGTGCGTCCTTCTGCTCCAGACTGACTGTGCGTAAAGCTGCCCTGCAGGCTGTGAGGGTGTCTTTATAGAAGTGTCTGGTGTGACCCCTGTCTAATTACTTATTAATGACACACCCCTCACCGTGTGTGTGTGTGTGTGTGTGTGGACCTGCACGCTGCCTGATGCACCAAAAACACCAGCACACACATTAAAACACACAGCACAGAGAAGAAGAAGAGTGGACAAAACTTTATTTTTTGTAATTATCTGGGCTTTAAATTAATGCAACACTTTTGCGCAAAGCTGCAAATGCATGAACAAATTACAATAAATACAAAAATGTGTGTATTTTTTTAAAATCGAAAACCTCATAAATTGAAAGTTTAAAGTGCGTAAAAAGCATAAGAAGAATCAGAATCAGAACCAGAATCAGAATGGTGTTTATTGCCAGGTGTAAGAGGTATACACTTGGAATTTGCTTTGGTTTTGTTGGTGCAAGTCAAACAGTATAACAACAAAAGAATAGATTAAAAACGTTAGAATAAAATAAGAATAAAAAAATTGAAATTCTACCAATACAAAATATACAAAATAAGCTATAAACAAAAATAAACATGATATAAACAGATAGTGCAAATATTGCACTAAGGTTATACTAACAGGTTATACACTCTGTAGCACATTTTTAAACAATTGCACTCTGTTTAAAAAAATCATGCATTACTAAAAAATGATGCAACACAGTGTAAAAAAAAGAATAAAATAAAGATCATTTTCAGTGAGTTGAAGTGATGATTTTGTCCACAGAAGTGGGTCATTATTGAGTCTGGGAGTTGCTCGCCCATTTTTTTCTCATGCATTTGTTATTCATGCGGTGGTATTATTATTATTTTTTTTGTGTGTGAGGAGTTTAGCGCGGGAATAACAAGAATGGAAACAAACTGGACTTTTTTTTTTTTTTTTTTTTTTTTACAGCATTGTTCACATGCAAAAAAAATGCAAAGCTGCTTTTGACGTGGTTCACTTCTTCAAGAAGCCCTTGTTGAAGGTATAAGCGGTTTAATATTCATGGATGTTCGGAGCCCCCTCGGTATTGTGACACCGTTTAGATGAGTATATACGGAACCTTTTCTTCTCCATAGTCACAGTGTTTTTTCCTCTCCTTGCCTATTTCTTCTGGCTTGATGGACTGGGGGGCTAAATGGGCAGTTTTCCTTCTTCTTCCAGCAGAGAGGACATCTTTATTCCATCCATGGCTCACAGGTTTCCTATTCAAGTAATGTCAGGGCCCTGAAAAGTGCTGCAAATCAATCTTTCATGGTGTTTTTGAGGGGCAATTTGACATCCATGCACTCCTCTTTTCACTCCAACAACTACAAGGAGGATTGTCCAGAAAAGAAAATGGGCAAGTTGTGCTCTCTCTTTTCTTTCTTTCTTTCTTTCTCTCTCTCTGGACGAATATGGATTATGGCAATGTAATGAAAAAGAAGATATGGCAACTAAATACAATAGTTTTTTTTTGAGCTGAGGAGATAGTGAAAAGGCAAGGTGAGTGACAGGGCACGAAAAAAGATTAGTGTGAAAAACAGCTGCTTTTTATGAGCTGGGCTCCTCCTACACTGGTCTGCTTTTCCCAGATGAAATTTCTGTGCGCTTTCAATGGGATTCTTTCTCATCTAGATTGATTTACATTTATAGCATTCATTGCACAAATCCGAGGTAAATGGCTGGGGGGATAAGGAGGGTGGGCTAGTTTCTTTATTAAAGAGGAATTAAATGAATTGAATTGGGGTAACGCATGGATTTGATTTGCTTATTTCTGCATTAACCTTATGGCATTATGTGGAGCTAGTAAAGCCTGCGGGCATGTCAGCAATAGCAAATCATCCTGCTTAGCTGTGCCATTGTAAAACAATTTGAGCTATTATTCTGTCCATTTAAAGCTTATCAATTTAATGTGGATGATTGACAATTATTGCATAAAAGAATGCGGTAATTGTTTTATTTCAAAGAGCTGGTGGGAAAGCTATGAAAGAGAAAAGCGGATAAATGGCAGAGTTTAACGCCTATCAAGGAGAGAAGAAAAGGTTGAGATAAATAGACTCGGTCATGTTCAAATAATGCATGTGAACGTTTAGGATTTAATGACAAAATAACTGAGAGTATATAAGGCAAATTATAAAATTAGTATAAGATCATTAGATTTAAGCTGGAAAAGTTGAATTTTTTTTTTTCATGTTTTTTTTTTTTGCGCCTTAGAAATAAGAATTTATCCTGCTAGAATAAATAATCCACATTTAAAACACAAAGATATATTCATAGTCATATTATGAATCAGTGAGTCGGACTCACACACGCACACACGCGCACACACACACACACTTGTTCAAACTGCTGCGGTCCAACCAGCTGGGAGGAGAGAGAGCAGAGTCTCTGGGGATCCTCCGCAGGTCATTAAAAGCAGATTAAGGTAACTGGCTGTCTCAGTGTGGAGGAGACTGAAGATCAGCTCATCTGTTGCAAAGGTGAGAGAGAGAGAAAGGTGGTGAAGTCTCTCCTCCCCCCCTAAAGGAGCTTTTCTCCCCCCATCCCTCTCTCTCTTGTTGGACAGGGGGACATAGGGGACATGTGGGGGGAGTCAGGACACCTGCCTGATGTGGAGGAGCTGCACCTTCATTTACACAGCGAAGAAAACAGCTTTTAAATGGTTTAGAATAAAATATTAAATTGGAAAAGTGGATTAATTCACTCAATTCAATGCAAAAACTCAACATGCATTAGATTCACTGCGTTTTCTTCCTCTTAACCATGTGGTGAAAAGTAACTAAACACATTTACTCAAGTCATTTTGAGGTACTTTACTTGACAGAGTACAATATTATGTAAATAAGATGGATAGTATGAAAGTAGTGCAAATATTTGTTATTGTTATCCTGTTTTTTTTTAATTTATTTATATATTTTTTCCTTCCTGTCTTTTTATCTCCAGCATTTCTTGTTTGGAAATAGATCTTTTTGAAAGTATTTGTGTCTGTTTTAAATTGTTTAGAATAAAATATTAAATTGGAAAAGTGGATTCATTCATCACTCAATTCAATGCAAAAAACTCCACATGCATTAGACTCACTGTATTTTCTTCCTCTTTACCATGTGGAGAAAAGTAACTAAACATATGTACTCAAGTCATTTTGAGGTACTTAACTTGACAGAATACAATATTATGTAAATGAGATGGATAGTGTGTATGAAAATAGTGCAAATATTTGTTATTGTTATCCTGTTTTTTTATTTATTTATATATTTTTTCCTTCTTGTCTTTTTTATCTCAAGCATTTCTTGTTTGGAAATAGATATTTTTGAGTATTTGTGTCTGTTTGTAAATTGTAATACAGCTGCAATTTCATTGTTAGGTGGGTTCCCTTTCCTGTTCCTTCTTATCTTTTATTTTATGCACAGATAAAGAACTGAAGAAAAAAAAAGCTTGAGTAATTCCATTTTATGTTACTTTATTCTTCCACTCCACCACATTTATCTGACAGCTTCAGGTACTTTGCCAATTCAAATTATTAATACAAAATATAATCAGCTAATAAATGATGATTTTATGTGATATATTTCAATTAGCTCCACCTTTGCCAGCTGCAACATTAGTGATACTTAGACATTAATGCATCAATAATAACAATCCAATAATATATTATTCTGAAATGGTCCATTCTGCATGAGTACTTTTACTATTGATTCTAATACTTTTGTACTTTTACTTAAGTGCAATTTTGAATGCATGACTTGTAACAGAGTATTTCCACACTGTGGTTTTGCTACTTTTACTAAAACATCTGAATATCTCTTCAGCCACTGCAGACAATCCAAACAGATCAATAAGGCTCAATGAGAAAACCATTTCTTGCTAAAAGAGGAGTTATTCAGGAGGGATGCACTACTCAGATTGTCGGCCTATAAAATTTTACTTCAACTAAAAAGTGCAGAAGTATTATCAGATAAATGTATTTTAAGTGTCAAAAGTAAAAGTGGACTGTTCATTGCCTCATTGTGAGTGGCTCCTTTCATCATATTATATGGTTTTATTGTTGCTTCATGCATCATATTTTATAAGCTGATCATTATTTTGTAATATTTCATGGTAACTATGGCTGACAAAAATGTAAAATGTGCAATATTTGCCTCAGATTTGTAGTAAAGTAGTATGTGGGTTTATTTTTTCTTTTTATTTATGTTTTTGTGTGTTTGATTGTCTCTTTTGTTGTCTTGTTTTGCCTTTAGTTCCTGCTATTGTTTGTCTTTTGTTTTTGTTGCATTTCTGAAATGAGGCATGATATTCACTTCACAGAAATCTGTACTATTAATATGCACATGCTTCCTAATAAAGTAGGAGAAAATGCAAATATTAAGGTATATTACAAGTACAATACTTGAATAAAACTTTCTACCACTGAACACAACACACACCTACAGAAACTGCAGTAGATCTATTTTAAAGAATCTGAGTTTGAATACAAGATATACAAAATAACAAAAACAGCTGAATCAAATGTATATTATTTATTATTTTATACAAATTTTTTAAGTGTATAATATTCTAGATTGATATGTTTGTTAATTTTAAGTCATAGATTGTTATTTAATTGCATTAAATTGTATATTTTGTAGCCAATAGTGGAGTCAAATAAGCATAAAATCACAAATTTGCTTCAAAGTGCATTAAGATTTGAACCTTAATATTGTGTCATACTGTATCCTTCTCTACCTGCCTGTTTATATGGACGAGGGTTTAAATGCTTCAGCATAAAATAACCCCTGAAGGAGAAAAAGGTGTCCAAGAATGGTCTATATGAATAATAATCGTGCCTCTCAACCTCAGTCTGCGAATGATCCTGGAACAACTAAATCATTAGACGGCCACAAAGGACCACCAGGTCAGAAGTGTCCTCGGGGACGCCGCGTTAAAAAGAAGGAAGAGGATCAAAATCAAGGGCTGGATTTGGAAACAGCTGCACTGCATCAATGCAGTGGACGGTATGGGGCCGCTCAGGGTCCACTGTGGCAGGAGTCTCCCTGCTGAGTGCAAAGATGTGCAGTGACAAAGCCGGAGGGGGAGATGGACAGGAGAGCTGAGGGAGGAAGAGCTGCTGCTGGTGGTGGACAGTCAGCATGTGCAAGGAGGGAAAGGATAAAAAATGTTACATGGATTGTTGAGGGAGAAATGAGCTTCCAAGTGTATGAAATCTGGTACTACTGAGCAAAGCAGAGATTGAAATGTGTCATTTAACGTAGTAATCGGAGAAAGAAACCCAATTCTGCAGTGGCCACTTTATGAAACACTGTCTGTCTGAAGAAAATAATGAGAAGACAGTCAACTTTAAATTTTCATTGTGGCATCATTACATCTGAAACCTCAGCTGACAGGCTGTAGAGAAAACAGGATCAGATACGGATGCCGATACCAGACAGATGTGGTATTAAAGCTCATATAGGCCTACAAAATTAACCCGTAAAGTCAGGTGGAAAGAATGAGAGGCTCTTGTATAAGTTGACTGACTAACAATTTTCTAAAGACAGACAATTTCTTCTTTTACTTCACACAAAAAAGCCAAAATTTCACCACTTTTCTTTGTCAGAATATTGTAAACGGCTGATAAAGCAGCAAATAAAGAACTACTAACTTTTATCTGCACACCTGGAACACCTGGAACAATTATGTTCCATTTGTTAAAATATTTAAGATAGATGCGATAGATTTTGAGTTGTAAATGTCTCAAGATGCAGAAATAATACGCATTTGCTGTTATTCTGCAACAATTAATCGATTGGTTGTCAACTATCAAATTAATCGCCAACACTTTTGATAATCAGTGAGTGATTTTTGAAAGAAAAAAAAAAGTCAAAATTCCCTGATTCCAGCTTCTTAAATGTGAATATTTTCTGTTTTTGTTTTTTTTTACTCCTCTATGACAGTAAACTGAATATCTTTGAGTTGCGGACAAAACAAGACATTTGAGGACGTCATCTTGGGCTTTGGAAAACACTGATCCAACATTTTTCACAATTTTCCGACATTTTATATATACCAAACAACTAATCGATCAGTCGAGGAAAAAATTTCAAAGATTAATCAACAATGAAAATAATCCCTAGTTGCAGCCCTAGATGAGATGCATCTTCAAGTGTCAAAACTACATTAACGACAGTTTAAGTCAAGCACAAGAGAAAATAATAATAATAATAGAAAATAAAGATTTTCTGCTTATAAAACATACAGTTGGCCTTTATATCCTCTATATGTCATCTCAAAGTTTCACTTTGTATCAAAACACAACAAAAGACATAAAAATCTTATAATGTGTCACAAATTAAACAGAAAATCAGCTTAACATTACACAATAAAGGTAGTCTGGATGTTTTTAATACATGGTTAACTGTACACAAGGAAAAAAAAACACCATAATTAGACATTTTGAAATTATATCCCTTTTCATTAAGAAATGACGTTAATACCAGAATCATTTTTCCATAATGATGCATCATTTATAGCATTATATTAGATCACACAAAGAAATAAAAAATTAATTAAAAAGTTATTAGCATTGGACTGAGTCCAACGCCCCACTGAGTCCACAGCAAGGGCTCAGTGGGGCGTTGGTGAACTGGGAGGTACCAAATAAAGACAGGTTTTGATCATAATACTTAAAACATAAAAATACTATATTAATTATTACACAGGTAGAAGTACAGAGGCTTAGCAGTCTTGAATAGCTCAGGTACAGAACATACACAAAAATCTACCACGTCTTATTTTTTCTTCATAACAAGATGCAACATCAAATTTCAAATCACACATTCACAATCTTTGAACATTTTCAGTATGAAAACAGAACAGAAAAAGAGGGACAATTTTCCTGCAACACTGATCGCAGGAAAAAAAATAAATTTTTATATAAGTATATATATATGAAACATATATATTTTAAATTAACAGTCAAATATATGAGCATATATACATAGTTTTACAAGGTAGCAAAGGCAAAAAAGCTATTTGCAACATCCCCCTAAATCCTATCATATCAGATAATTGTAATAAATTATCCATGACATTTCCATTTGAAAAAAAAAACAACATCTTAAAACTACAAGTTAAAAGTCTGTCAAAATATTAGAGAATCCATCTTTGTTTCAAAAGTGAAATAAGATATTGCACCTTTTCTTAAACCAGAGTACAATAAAATGACAATGAAAAACAGCATACAATGCACAAGAGGAATTAAATTAGAGCTATTGCCACTGGCTGACATTAATCCGTGTTTTTTAAACCTTGTAACAAAAATACATTTCCTGTAACAAAACATCACAGTTTCATTTCACTGAATTATGTAAAAGGAAAACATTTTAACACACGCTTTTTTTAAACATCTTATGACATATGACAAATGGTATTCAAGACTGCTAAGCACATAATCATGGATTCATTTCAACATAACTAGAAAAAATAGATCATATTGCCTTTTGAAATGTTACAACTCTTGGGTTCATTTTGGCGGTACAATCTGAGTCAAAGACAGGAAAATATAGAAAAACGAAACAGCTCTCTCAAGTCCAAAAAGGGATCCCAGATACTGTCTATCCAAAATAACAGTGTACACAAGCATTTAGTAACAAATAACTGTTCCTGATTTTTAGAAATATTACTTTATCATATAAGTCATTCTACAGCTAGTGTTTCTCACTAAGAAAAAAAGTCTTCAAGGCGTTGCAAATCTAGAACCCCCTCCGTTAAAAAAGGGTTGTTTTCATCCTCAGTGATTCAAGTCTTTCACCTGGGCGTCTTCTCCTAATGATCCTGGAGAAGAAGACCAGTTTGTTCATCATTTCTCATGATATATACACATATATACTCTCATATCGCAGCTGATTCCACTGACATTTGCAATGATTAATCGATTAGTTGTCAACTATTAACCCTCGTCCTACCAACTGGGGTCCCCGCAGACCCCAGGGGTCTACTTTGTCATATCTCACAGGTGCTTTATTCTATCACTGCAACTTGTCATGACTTTGTTAATCAATTTGTTCCTCATGACTTCATACCATTGTTTTCTGTTTTAATTTGTGCTTTTTAAAAGGACTAATGTATTGGCATCCTGGGGGACCCCAGTCAAAAGCACCAAATTGCAGCCTATGCAGTTAAAATATATAGAATAGTATAGATGGATAAAATGTTTTCCATCGGTCCTAATTTAAAGTATGACACACTATCAGGGGTGTCGGGGCACTCTGAAGGAGACGGATGCAGCAGACACAGATTTCTTCACGTGCTCTGACTATTTTCCTTTTACACAATGTGCAAATTAACTGTAACTTTCCTAAAATAATAATCTTTTTTCTTCAGATGACATTAATTACATAAGTAATAATGTTTTGAGAAGAAATAAGTTAACATTTTGTAGTTGTTTATTCTCAGGGACCCCAGTCGGTACTTCTTGTATGGTAAAAACGGTTGGTAGGATGAGGGTTAAATTAATCAGCAACTTTATTTTGATAATTGATTAATCTGTTTGAGTAATTTTTTAAAGAACAAAATGTCAATTCTCTGATTCCAGCTTCTTAAATGTGAATATTTTCTGGTTTCTTTACTCCTCTATGACAGTAAACTGAATATCTTTGAGTTGCAGACAAAACAAGACATTTGAGGATGTCATCTTGGACTTTGAGCAACATTTTTCACCATTTTCTGATATTTTATAGACCAAACAACTAATCGATTAATTGACAAAATAATCAACAGATCGACAATGAAAACAATTAGTTAGTTGCAGCCCTAGTTTGGAGTTTAAAAGGGAAAGTCTGGTGATATTTTATCTCACTGCCAACAAATCCGTACAGTAAGAATTGTGCCATGGAGCTCCATTGTTGTCCAAAAACTATTTAAAAACACATTTCCTTTCACAGATTAAGAGATATGAAAGTAGTTGCAGATTAATTTTCTGTCGATCCACAAATCATCTCAGTTTTACTCGTTATAAAGTAAAATTTGCTAATAATTACAGCTCAAAGCTGTCCTACGAAGTGACTGAGCCTTTTTATAAATTGAACTATATATATATATATATATATATATATATATATATATATATATATATATATATATATATATATATATATATATATATATATATATATATATATATATATATATATATATATATATATATATATATATATATATATATATATATATATATATATATATATATATATATATATATATATATATATATATATATATATATATATATATATATATATATATATATATATATATATATATATTTGTAAGATGTTTTTAACCCTTTTAAACTCTTGATGGTCCACCAGTGCCTACTTTGGTATTTTTTCTTATGATGATGTAATTTCTTGGAGTATCTTTAAATACTTCATATCCCTAGAATCTGTACAACCTAAGGTACAAGGTTATACAAGTCATTAAACCAAAATAAATTATAAAAGTACTGAAATTATGTCAAATAATAATAAAACATTGAACATGTTTTTTTATAAAATGTTACTAAATAAACACAAAACATATTTATCCAAAAGATTTTTAAATGTAGAAACAAACTAAATATTTCTTAACACTCCATAAGTCATTTGAATTATGAACATTTTTTAGTTTTTGAGATATGCAAATTTTTATGCGCAGATCGAGTGCTTTCTGATAGTTTTGTTACGTTCAGCATGTCACATAACGTAATGACGTCATCATGAGCGTACAACTTGATGACGCAAAAAGACAGAAGCCTTCGCTTTCTGTTGCAAAAAGAATGACTGCACTGGCTATTGTGGTTTGTATTTTAGATCCATTTTAACAGGATCACGCAAACAGCGATTCAATTTAAAAGGTTTACATCTTCAAAGTTAAAGTCAGAGAGAGAAACAGACTAACGCTTTTTTATGGGATTTGTTGACATTAAGAGAAACTACCATCCTCACCCTGACAGATCTGTTCTAGGAACTAATCTGTGAAAGCACAGTTGGTTCTCACCTGAAGGCCCGGGGCTTGTGTCTGCTGCTGTGCGCCCTGGTTGAAGTAGGCCATCGGCTGTCTGTAGAAGTCAACCCAGGCGGCGTTGTAGTCAGGATTAGAGGTCTGCTGAGATGTAGGACCAGCTGTCTGGCCTGAAGAGGAGGAAATAATCCAACAGTGAGAAACAGAAGAGCAGGAATAGAGGAAATGAAGTCACATCTGCAGGTTTGAGCTCAAACTTTAATCTAAAATACTTCCACAAGTACTCACCCCAAGCTTTGTTGTATTCGGGAGCAGTGCTCTGGGCTTGGTTTTGCTGACCTGAAAACAAAACAGAAGGAGAGTTGCAATTTAATACAAATCTTAAATACAGCTTTTCCCCTCAGTTTAAGTGACCAGGGTTTTACACTAAAATTAGAAGCAGGATTTATGCTAATAATCTTTCCAGTATGGTGAGTAAATGCATGATTTCATCAGGCTTTTTGTGAACAAAGTGTATATAAGAATTAAATTTAAACTTATGCGGAACAAGATTGCAGAATAAATATCCTTTTCTCTTGCCTAGCTTTTTATAATACTGCTCCCAGTCCATCTGGCTCGTCTGGGATCCATTGTGACCTGAAACCAGACACAGATAACACCACCAGAGTTACTGAGAGCGGGCTTTTGCTTTTCCCCTTTTCACCTCCTGCTCTCATCCGTTTCCTAATGATTTCCATCGACAGCACATTTAAAATCTGGCTGTGCAGGAAAGAGGTGGTTAGCCACAGGGAGCGCGACCATCTCAACCCAGCCTGCTGAAAACTTTGAAATGCTCAATGGTAAAACTAGCCTGACTTTGGCAGCTTATGGGTTATTTTGTGTTTCCTCATTGACAAAATTATCTAGCTGGGAAAGCATCAGATTTCTTTATTTGTTGTGTTTTTCTATAAAGGCAGATAGATCCCCTTCCAGTGTCCCTCATGGGACCTTATTTTGGAAATAAAATATGTACGGTAGTCAACGGCAAGAGACAATCACTTTTGATGCCGTTTGAATGAATTGCACCGTGAATCACACATATGATGTTTGCTATGACCACACACAAATGTAACGTTATCTCCTGATGCGTTTTATTCAGCGACTCCTGGTCTTTTTATCAGCCGGGAAGAGGAAAAACGAGCGAAACCCGTTGCTCTTGTGAGTGAATCCCAGTACGACACACACAGACATCGTAGCTTCAGAGAGAGAGAGACGTCACTTGCGACTTTTAGGTGTGTAGTCTTTCTAATTACGTATTTTCACAGTGTGATACTTCAACAGTTTTACAACAAACTGATACTTTCTTGACTTGCAAAATTATCTTTTAAAATGACAAACGTGTGATTCATGGCGTAATTCAAACGGGATCAAGAAATTATTCGTCTCTCGCCGTTGACTATCGTTCATATTTTGTTTCTGAAATAAGGTCCCGTGGTGGTCCACCGGAAGGGGGCGGGACTTCGCCTCTCTATTAATATCTGGTCAGGCAGCTTTAGCAGCTAGAATATTTCTTAGTGCATTTTACTTACTGTGGTCCTGTTGGCCTTGAGGCTGCCATATCTGAAAGGTTGTACCCCATCCTCCGGTCATGAACGTCTGAGCCCCACTTATGTAAAACAAAAGGACAATTGAATGTGAGTAATAAAAAGCCACTGTGTTACACTTCATTAGAGATGGGGGAAAAAATCGTTACAGCATAGTATCATGATATTCTGTGTGGCAATATTGTATCGATCTTTTATTATATAAACTATTAAACTGTTAACAATCCGGCCGCTATTCTGTCTTTCAGAAGTTGTAGCAGGCTCAGTTTTAAAGCTGGAGTGCCCCATGTTGTGTTAGCTTGTTGGAAGAACACTAAATAACGTTCCAAAGTTATGCTTAATTTAGAATTATACTAAATTTAAAGGGGTCCCCTGACCTTTGAGATATGTGAATGAAAACTGAGATGAACAGAGTGAAAACGGTATCTTATTAAATAAAAAATCTGTTGACAAACTGAATAATTTGCAGTTGAAAAAAAGGTAATATATCACAATAAATCTCATTGCAAAACTCAGCATATCACAAAATGTTTAAAAACGCAATTAGTTTGTATCATGACTTAAGTATTGTGATAATATCATATCGTGGGGCCTCTGGTGATTCCCACCTTACACTTTATCAGTATGCGTTTGACCTGCAAGACATGAAACCGTGAGGTGGTTTGGAGAGGAATTGAAGCTTACTGTTGAGGAGGAGTGGTTGGTCCTTGGTTGTAGGGATTCATGCCGAAGCTGCTGTTGCCCCCCATTCCTGGGCCCTAGAGCAGAGAAAGGGAAGAGGAGGCGAGTGAGAGACCACACTTGTGTTTAAAAGGGAGCCAACAGGCAAGGTCAGAGGGCAGGGCCGGGCGCTGATGCACTCCATTAAGTCCATTTGATGGATTCTTTATGTTTAACCTCTGGTGACATCCTGCTGGCCACCAGCACCACAGCAACCCGGCAGCTCTCCGCATTGACATGTGCGCTCATGAATATCAGGCCAGACAATAGTGTTTTGGGCCAGGGCCAGACCACCTACCCCAATTCTCTCATCGATCAGCTGGCGAGCCTTTTCCAACTGCTGAGGGGTGCCTCGGATGGAGAAGATGCGCACGTTGGGGTCGGTGTTGGGCGGCGGGTTTCTCTGTAGCTCCACGTGGGCACGAGACTGCTCTTTGATGTTCTTGATGGTTTCTCCACCTGGAAGGACAGCAAATAAAAATGAATATTTAACAAAGAGCTGCAACTAACAATTATTTCCTCTATTTATTATTTCTTAGAAATGTCACAAAATACAGAAAAATTAGAGCCCAAGGTGACGTCCTCACATTTCTTTTGTTGTTTGACCAAATGTCAAAAACTTCAAGAAAATGTCTTAACTATCACAAAAGACAAAGTAAAACATAAAATCCTGAAAATTGCTTCAATGATTATCAAAATAGTTGATCGACTAACCAGTTAATCAACTCATCGTTTAAGTTTCTAAATCATACATATGATAAACTGTTTTTTGTATGTGGCTTTCATAAGATTTTCACAACAAAGGCGTTAACATATAGGATGAACTGCTTGTCAGATAGCGAACAACACCTGAAACTCTTTCACATTTCTGATGTCAGAATTTGGGGACGCTGCTTCTCTTTCTTTGTTCGAGTTCTCTCCATCATTACAGTTGTTGAATTATTCCTCGTTCAGCTTGACCTAACGTCACATTTCAGCCGTCAGCACGTCAGCCAAAGTCTTGTTCGATGTAATTAAACCTAAATGTAATTAGGGCTGTGTGATATGGCCAAAATCTTCTATACCAATATAGGTAATTTCATATCTTGAGATATATATATATATATATATATATATATATATATATATATATATATCTTGAGATAGATATATATATATATATATATATATATATATATATATATATATATATATCTATATCTATAGATATAGATATAGATATCTATATATATCTATATCTATATGTATAGATATATATAGATATAGATATAGATATATATAGATATCTTGAGATATATATATATATATATATATATATATATTACACGATATAGCATGTTTTCTGATAATTCAATAAATAAATAATCTATATGAAATGACCACATGGCAAAGCCCATTTTTAAATCAGATTTTCTGAGAAATTTGAGTTAGAATGTGCTTGTTATTATCGATTTAGATGACATAATTGTGCATGAAGATTTTTCTATAAATGATTTAATCACGATATGATTCCACTGAGACACGATAAATCATATTGAATTATCGCCCAGCTCTAAATGTGATGCATATAGTGTTATATGGTCAATGCACAGTATTTTTAACCCTAACTTGACCATGTCTGTAATCCTAAAACTGTCTTAAGTTGTCCAAAGATGTGAACACATAGTGAGTAAGTAATTAATGTGTGAATCCCATTTCTACCATCCATCCATTAGGATATGAACGTGGCCTGAATTAAGCCAAACTTTCCTCCACAGGAATCCCACTGACTCACTCGACTAAAGTGGTGTGATAGTGCTACCTTATGAAGACTCCGGCTTGTGTCTCACCACTTATCTACCATTCTGTGGTAACATCCATGCAAATCAGGAAACAAAAGGAGACATCTCCTGCACACCTCCCCCCCTCCGCGGCATCAGATGCCAGCTTCCCGACGTGTGGGGAGAGCAATTACACCAGCGGGGAGAAATGAAACATAGCCGGCAGGAGAAAAGGGCCAAAATTGAAGCGTATCCTCCTTCTGGGATATCGTTTGTCTCTTTTAGCCTTTTCATTCTTGACTCGGTGTTGTCCTCTGTGATGAGAGGAGGGAGTGAACGGGGGGCAAATCGACGCCGCCGACCCCCCCCCACCCCTCCACAATACCCATCTGAACGAAAAAGGCTGAGGGTGCTTCCCGGGGGGACACCGGGGCTGTCCCAACATCAATTACACATTTGTTCACTTGTGGCTGACACTCGGATGACCCTGGCTGACCTCCGAATGAAAACGCTCATCAAAAACCTCTCCTCCTCCCGTAGCCTATTCCCTGCTGCCAACAGACTGCACATGGGCCATTAACCCATTGTCAACCAAATGAAACTTCTGCCTTAATGAAGCCATTATGAGCTCTTCTAGTCAGACAGCAGAGTGCAATGAAGACCCTGACTATTCATTTCATGGACTGGGCTGTAGTGAGGGCAGATAATACGGGCCTTATTAATGAGACTGGTTTAGTGAGCTGGAGAAAAGGAGGGGATACAAAAGTGCAACTGGTGACAGCATTCAAGGCGAAGCCAATGGACTGGTTAGCTGCTGGTGGGGAAAAACTCTCAGGCCTCTCAAGGGAAAATAACATTACCAGACTGTAACAAGGAAACTGCAGCTTTACATCAAACTTGGGGTGGGCAGTACGGTTGAGATGAAGATTATATTAAAAAGAGTATTTTAATAATCAATATAAATCAGGAAAGACATGTTTAGTACCCTCCACCATGAAAGAAATAGGTTTAAATTTGTTTTTTTGTTATTTTTCCAATGACAACCCTCCAACGATAACTCTCTATCAGACAGACTTAAAGAAAGGAAAAGTCTAGTTTGTTTGTTTAATTAGTCTGTGTACTTTTCACTGTGTTAATTAGATGCTCCTATAAACTCGCTCTGTCTTATACCCTGTTCTAGAGCTGAAATAATTAGTAGATTAAATCAGTTCATTGAACATTAACCATCTCTCCATCTATCTATATATCCATTTATCCACTTATCCTTTAGAGGGTCGTGGGGGGGCTGAAGCCTATACCAGCTGTCATTGGGCGAGAGGCGGGGTACGCCCTGGACAGGTCCCCAGTCCATCACAGGGCTGATGCATAGACAACCATTCACGGGAAATTTATGAGTCGCCAATCCACCTAATCTGCGTGTATTTGGACTGTGGGAGGAAACCCGGAGAAAACCCAACGGAGAGAACAATCAAAACTCCCCAATCTGGCGATCCGTCTCTATCCAAGGACACTTCAACATGTGGACAGGGGGAGATGGGGATTGAACCACGAACCCTGTGATTATTAGATCCTCCTCTACCACAGTCACATAAAATCTAACTTTACACTTCATCTGTCGTAGTGACTACTCTCTGCCAGCAGTATTAACTGGTAACTTCTGTAAATGGTCGACGTATATAATAAACACAGATTAGTATGCATTTCAAATTGATTAAGTAAAATTGGAGGTTTTTACGAGGACACAGCTGCCGTCACTATGAGCAACCACGACGCAGTCAGCTGAGAGTCACCAGTTAACGCGGTTAGCAGACACTTTGTGATGCCAATTGATTAATGATGTTTATTTTGTGGTCATTAGGTTGCCCTAGTTAGAGCAACTTACGTAATATTTCACAATAACGCCACAGGTAGTTGATTGAGTTAATTTATTCTGTGGGACCACAGCAGCATCTAGAAAGTGTCTTTAGCCACGAACGTTACAACGCTAGCTAAGCAGTGTTAACTTAGCTGATGTTACTTGTTTCACCACGTTAGGCTAACGTTAAGCAGCGGAGAACTGCTCAGGTTTTTCCCGAACTCCTAGACATCGTTGTCAAAATAACATTACATAGAAAGTAAAAGGTAAAAGTAGAAAATTGTACACCTCTTAGGACTGCTTGCATTCAAACGTGCACGTATTGTAGGGAGACGCCACTGCAGTAATGCTGACTTCCCCGGATTCATGTGTATTCTCTTTGCATGTCACGGCAGTGAAAAAAAACTACTACTCTAAAGGGATAGACGAGTACAGATATATCAAACTAAAACCTGAGAAGGTTAGATTTAAATCCATTTTTTTAAATCATCATGGGTATAATGTGAAAGTTCATTCTTGACCTTTGAAGCAGTAGAGTTTGACAAATAAATCTTAACATAAGGTCAACTTATACAGCTTTTTCCAGAGCTTCCAAACAAGCAAATTTCAACCATCTGCTGTGAGATGCGAATGAAAGCCCTGGAAAAACCTAGTGAGTGCACCTTTGAATTTAGATTTTTTAGGTCAGAATTCATGAGTAAAGTTGTAGGATGTTTGTTACGGCACTGAATTCACGTCTGTAATAAAGTGTGAGCAGGTTGGTGGGTGGCTTGATTCATCAAGCTGTGTGTGTGTGTGTGTCTGTGTGTAGGGGGTCAAAACGGAGGGGCAACGGGCTGCATATGGCATCGTAAAGATATTAATCACCGCACCCTTTAAGGGACGGCTGACAGCACCCAGACCCACCGCCATCTCCACCATATTGGCCCACTTCATATGCTAATGCACAGAGAGGGGGACGCAACGCCCAGGTTTATTTGTTTCCCTCGCCCCACTACATGCACAAAAGCCACTTGACATTTCTATTGCCATGTTTTTATCTTAGGTAAAGAGGCCCACTCCGAACCCGCCCACAACTGCACGCACACACACACACACACACCAAGGCGACAAGCATGCACACACACTACGCTCGCTCGCTCACACACACACACACACTCACAAGCTCCTTCCAATGCAATGGTCAATGACTTTTAAATAGCTGGCAATAGAGTGGGCATGAATAGCCAATAAGCTAATTCCTCCTATTCATTCCCTCGCTGCACTCTATTGGGCTGAAAGACCCTCATTAGATGCCAGGCAGCCTTCCACATGATTGAGGGCTGTTATTATGCACCTTTAACAATTAATGTCACATTACACGCATTATCCCCGTCATTAAGCCCTTAGTGAAGCCAATGAATGCCACTTGTGCTGTATACATGAGCCCTGGAGAGAGAATAGGAGGGTGGTCACTCGCCCCCCCTCTTCTCATCAGTTTCACGCAGCGGCAGAACACCAAACACCATTCAGTTATTAAAAGGGGAAAAGGCAATCTGGTGAGTTGGATATACTCTTATTAAGGCTGTTCATGTTGATGGACTCAAGGGTTCGTTATTAACCATGGTCGAATGGCTCGTGGCATCAAAAAGTTACTCTGTGGCTACCAAATATCTGCTGTAGGTGGCCTCCTGTGGCCACCAAGTTTTATCAGGTCTCTCTTGAGAATGAGGCTGCGTGTCCGTGTCCTAACCATAATCTGCATACTGAATGTGACGCGAGCGCAAGTGACTTGTAAAAACTTGTAAAATGTAGGTTTTGGTCGAGAAACTTGAACAAATACAGTTTGAAGGAGACGTTTTCACAGCAATACAAAAATAGATATTAGAGAGGGAATTATGACTTGTTTAACTTCATAACACCAGCTCTTAAGCAACTTATAATATATAATTAAAATTATTGATGCCAAGATTTTTTTAATCAAAGCAAATATTTACATAAAAATACTACCACTTATTTCCTAATCATTTGAATTGTGTTTTGTTGTGTGTGTACTAAGACAGAGAGAGAACAAAGAAGTTGAGTTTTCAATCTAAATAAATTACATATTTTCATTCTGTTAACGTCACAGTTAAGGAAGGCTGTGTTAAGTTGCATCAAATGGCCTTTTCTGTATTGTTATTACACAATTTTACATTTGTGCCACCAAAAATGTACTTTGGCCATCAAATTTAGGGTCTTGTTGACTTGCGGGGCCAGTGCTTAAAAATATTAGCATCTATTCCTAGACTCTGTATTATTTCTCCCAGACAGCAAGAAACCTATTAAACCAGGCAGCTCACACATCCCAGAAACTTTTAAATAAGTTAGTAACAAAAAAAGTCTTAGCTATACATACAAAGCACAACCAAAACAGTTCACTAAGGTGCTTACAACACCAATAGGTGTTTAAATCAACTAATAATATGTTCCTTACCTTTGCCAATCACTAGTCCACACTTGTCAGCAGGTACTGCATATGTCACCTCCTGCAGTCCTCCAGAGCCTCCTCCCATGTTACAGTCACTTCGCCCTCGACGTCCCATTACACCACCTCCAAACCCATCTCGCTCCTACAGGAAGGGAAAAAAAGAAAAATAATGTTTTTACACGAACAGTTTGCTGGAAAGAAATTGCTTCCAATTTAGAGATTCTCATTTAACCTTGAGGGCAAAGGCGCCCTCGTCCGACATGACTTTTTTCAGAGGCTGTAGCTGCAGGCTTTAGAGCTAGAGTGAAGGTACTGGTATCAAAAACTATGGAACTAGAAAACTTAAGGAATCCATTGGTACCAACCTTGTCATGCTAGCATGTCGGTGAGATCGCTAAATAACGCTACAAAGTTAAACTAAATTTTGGTGACGAAAAATGGTATGGCGATTTTCAAAGGGGTCCCTTGACCTCTGACCTCAAGATATATGACTGAAAATGGGTTCTATGGGTACCCACGAGTCTCTACTTTACAGACATGCCCACTTTATGATAACCACATGCAGTTTGGGGCAGAAACGATATATTCCCATATATATATTTCTGCATACTGGGGTCCCTAAACAGTCTACATAAATTGGGTATGACTGTAAAGCTGAGACTCTTGTGGATCCAATGAGCCCAACTGTATTCATGTGTGATGTTTGTCACCATAGGAGACATTTCATTGTAGTGAGCCATTTTTTTAAAATTTGACCTCACTGTATAAAATGACCTGTGGTGACCTCTAGAATAATCACAGCCTCATGAAACTTTACAGCCACAAACTAGAGACCTAGAGCATTCAGAGGATGGATGGCTTTGACAATAAGGGGGATTCTGAGCAGTTTCCAGAACAGAAGTGCTCACCATCCAATAGCCGAAAAATGTAATTCTTGCAGAAATCTCCAAATGCCAAAAGTTTTTGACACCAAATCACAGCATGGCCTTTTCTATGGGGTTCCTCAAGGTCTCGGAATCTTAATGTGGTATTTTAAGGATTTTTGATAATTTTTATCAATTCTTGAGTGGTAAGAAAAAAAGTTAAATTTAGCACCAAATCTGTGTAACAAATGGCATCAACTCAAAAATTGCTGCAACAACTTATGAGACATAATAGAGCATGGGAATTACCTCCATATACTTCGATCATAATGTTCTAAACCCCTATATACTTTCACACACAAATTTGTTTCAATTAATTAATTAATTATTTTTAAATTTATGATTTATGACTAGAACAACTTCAGCCGCATCTCAAATTAATCTTCAGGTTCCAGTGTTTTCAGATGATGTACACCACTTCTATGCGACATACTGTATACTGCCGACCTGATATCGCCCCCTAAAGACCACCTGTACCTCCCTAAAAAAGACAAAATGGGTCTATAAAGAAGAGGGGTGGAGTGGAAACTGTTAATGGATATTTAACCTTGGCACTCTCCATTTTTAAAACCAATGTTGGGTTGCATTATTTTCCTAATTATTAACATAATGTGCCTTGGCATTACTTATCGCTGCTCTGTTTTCCCACTAAAAAAACAATTAACTGGAGCAAAGTAAACAGAGGGGACAAAGCAGAAGCACAAACCTGAGCAGTTTGAACCAGTTCATTGATGAGGTGGACCGCATGGTGGCAGTGGTCGGGCTGGCCCATCACCTGAGCAACTCGGTCAGGACTGACTCCATCATCTGGACGACAAATACAAGGGACACAAAATGTCTTTAATTGCTTTCAGATTGCATACGTATTTACTTCCGAGTGAGTTAAATGTTGAGTCGATAATTCTGAGAAGCTAGCAAGAGTACACTAGATTTTAAAAATGATTCAACCAAAAGACTGAGTCCAGAAATGATTAGGCGGGTTTATTACAGATGCCAGATTTTTTTTAATTTTTTTTTAACCAATATAACAAACAATGTATTTGAACAGCACTGCCAACCCTACCTTTAAATAAAAGTCATTAATAAAAGAAGTAAAAGTCTGGTGATATTTCACAGCTCGAGTAAGTAGTGAATAAGTGGGAAAAAATGCTGAACTTTGGGATTATTGGACTGGAATAAAGATCAGCCATCAAGTACTCAGAATCCCACCAAGACAGGACGGATGAGAAACTCAAAGTCAAACTTATTTCTATTCCCAAACCAACATTATCTGTCTCTAGGGCACTGATACATGTTGTTGTGTTTCAAGATAAACAGGATGACCAGCTTTAGAGATTACAAATTTGTACTTTACTTGATTGACAACATCAGGTCTTGTTTTATCTTCTTACCTTGTTTGAACTGGATTCTGACCCCCGCATCATTCTGAATCTTCTTGATCATCTCTCCGTTCCTGCCGATGATGATGCCGACGGCGAATCTGGGCACAACCACCTGGACGATGAGGACAGAAAGAATTCAGAATAGATTACAACAATTCTCTTCCCTCTCTCTCACTTTTCTTTTTTAACAAATGTCTGTATTTCTATTTCAGTATATCAGGTTAAACAACAACGAAACTCTCACATAAACTGAATGACTGAAATAATGCAAGTGTGTACAAATAATAATTAAACTAAACTGAATAATAATTATTAAACTGTATGTAGTGGTATTACTTTTACACTTATTTACACTATTAAAGTGAACTATATCCACAATCAAAACAAACCTTTAGGTACAAACCGAACACCCAAACAGAGCTTTACAGCAACAACTTTCAGGACTTACTACACTTCTTTTCTAGTAGGAATATGGATTTTCACTCCATTATTTCATATGTATATTGTGTCTCCTATGTGGACAAATAAAATCACATTATCTTAGCGCTTACATCCAGACTGCTTCCCCCCATTTTGGATCCAAAGTCTGCCCTGCCAACCCTGAAGTCTCCTTGGTCCTTGTCTCGGATGAGCTTCACCACAAGTTCGCGAGCTTGCTATAAAGATTGAAAGACAAAATCTTTATTAAAAACAAACAAACAAACATTTTAACAAAAAATGTGAAACATAAATGCCCAGCTGGAATTGTCAATAAAAAGAAAGAGGATTTCAAATGTTTGACTGGAACACAGAAGGTATAAAATGTGTAAAATTGAGTGTAAAGTGGAAAGCTAGCGGCACACACTGAGCTCCTCTGAGACCGACCTGCACTTTGTGGGGATCCCCAGTGATTCTCAGGGGCTTGTCTGCTCCGGTGGGCATGGGGTCATCCTGAATCATTATCATCTGCACTCCTGTTCTCTCCTGCAGGTGTACAATCAGACGGAAGCAGAACCACACACCAGAGAGTTACCTGGGGCTCAAAAGACTATACTGCCACATCTCAAAGAACAGGTTTTATTATTCGATGTAATCTTGGCCACCTAGACCAGAAGGTGAATACCTATGGAGCATGTGAAACAATGTTAATCTCATTTTGTGTGTGTGTGTGTGTGTGTGTGAGTGTGTGTGTGTGAGTGTGTGGGGTAAGGGGCTCACTAGGGGTGTACCAAGCCGTATGGGGGCTGATTCAAGGCATATTTTAAAGGATCGGTATGTGCTACAATAAAGCCGAGGGTCTTAAATCTGTTATCCCTCATCTCTTATTAGAGCCGTTTACAGAACATTCAGGAAGCAGCTTCTCATTTTCAGATCGGGATTAAAAAAACAACATGATCTTGACATCCCTATCAAATCTGCTCCTCAGCAGACACAAGTGTAGAGCTGTGTTTAGTGCAGTCTGCATGTCCACAATGATGGTGAGTCAAATGTTCACAGCAACAATCATGGCGAACTACAAAAGTTAGGTTGTTAAATGCACACTTTTACGGGTGGTATTTTACATGGTGTGCGGTTTACTACCACACCTGCAGTTGTTTGATGGTCTCTCCTCCTTTGCCGATGACCAGGCCCACTTTGTTGGCAGGGATAAGGATCTGTTGGATCGAACTGTTGCCGTCCATGTCGCTGTGGAAGCCGGGACCATACCGACACTGCTCCACTATCTCACTCAGCAGCCTCTTGGCCTGGCTGTGGGGGTGGAACAAGAAAATACATTTGTCACCAGAGTTACAGACTCCACACAAAAAAAACACTTCTGTGTCTCATTTTTCTTTGTTAGATGTGAAAGAGGTGTTCAGGTGATTCAGTGACTGATTAAGAGCAGATGTGAAAAGAGATTTGAGTTCATGCCCTCCGTGTCACAACAATAGGGCACACGTTGAGTGAATCTGTCAAAGCTGAGAGGTGAGACTTACTCAATGTTCTCTGGGCTCCCAGTCAGCGTGCAGGGCCGGTCCAACATGCCTCCACTGTCTGTAACAACATAAGCACAACAATTAATTAAGATACTATACATTTAGATACACAAGAATGAGTAGTCAACAGTATACTTAGATGCTTTCACAAACAAACTCAACTTGAGTGACCTTATCACAGCTGTTGGTATCAAAAAGGAAAATATATAATCAGTTTTATGTGAAAGGGTGCTAAAACACAACTGCAACAGCTTTGATGCAAACTGGCTTCTCATTATGCAAACTGCTCATTTGAATGTTATTTAAGACCTAAGAATTATTATGTTGCTGATCTTGTGTACATAAAATAATTCAACTCGATACAAAAACACAACCAAGCATTGAAATTTCCAACAAATTCTCAACATCACACTGTGATACTGGAACATGACTGGCTACAAACTAGTTGATATCACAAATTTGTGCTTGTACGTACGCGTCTTAAACTCAGAATTAAGGTGAACACAGAAACTTCTCCCTTCAGCAGATGATTGTGAAAAATTACAATACATTGTTCTGCACAGTAAAGGTCAAAACAAGTGAAGTAACAATAAGCAAAACATGCGCTTTCAACATACAACTGACTGGGAATTTAAAAGGACACATTTAGCTGTTGCCAAACTTGCCTGCTTGTACAATCTTACAGCAAACGACACAGTTAAGACTGGCACAAAGCATTGTCTCTTGTCTACAACACTGTACAGGTAGCAATGCCAACAGTCTGCCAAAAGGCTACACCTACTAACCTACTAAGTGCAGTACAACATTTATTTTTCAAGCACTGTATATGTTGAAAATATTTGGAAGGTACATCTAGCCTGTCCTGAATCACTAGCTGCCATATTGAGGTTGTGACCTGGAGTTTTCTGCAAACTCCAGCCCGCAGGCCATGACTTTGACATGCACTATGAGCTTGTAAGTACCCACATATTAAGACATACATTGCTTAGGAACCTGATTATTGTGTTATTTCAAGGGCTTTGTTTAATATAACGGTAACACTTTACTTTAAGTCCCCTTATATAGCATTTATAATCAGCTTACAAACATTTAATAACTAGCTATTAGGATATTTTCTAAGTGATTATTATCGTACATTATTGTCAACAATTACAACTTCTATGAAGAGACCTTATATTATTACAACTGTATTTTACTATATTATTATTCATCATCTGTTCAGTCATACACCAGCCTCCACTGTACCTGCTTTCTGGGTGTGATTTTTTTGCCGCGTCATCACCATTCATATCTATACAACCAATGTGTTTATGATTAATAGCAATAATACTGACCAAAATAATGGTGATTATGATTTTTGCCATAATAGAGCAGCCCTAACCTACAAGCAATTTAAAAATAGAATCAACAATTCAAATAACTTGCATGTCTTTGGACTGTGGGAGGAAACCAAAGCTCCACACAGAGACACCCCAATATAAAGGTTTATATATTGTTAATAAATGCTGAATAAGGGGGAGAATATTAGTGCTGCTAATATAACATACTTGTAGTTGTCCTGAACCTGAGATTTGGTAAGCCAAATAATTTTATGAAATGCCATGGATATTACTTTTGAAAGAGTAAAAAAAATCTAAAAGTCAGTGATAATTTATCATTGCCAAATATTTCCAACACTTCTGCACACGAGAAACACACTCAATCCTTTAAAAAGGAGCCAGATTCTACTGCTGTTTATGGTTCACGTCGCTCAGTTAAAACATGTTTCCAACCTCTGAGGAGACGATGGATATCTTGAAAATTCACACTTAAAATCAAGCCGAAACAGGAGATCTAGATAATGTGTTCAGTCAGAACTTACCTGAAGCAATCTGGATCTTACAACCCGATTCCAGCTGGATTCTTGAGATCTGCTCTCCTCCTTTTCCAATGACTATAGAGAAGAGGGGGGAGAAAAGGACACTTTAAGCCTTTTTGAATGCAGACAGGGGCCTTGAGTAGTGACCCAAAAACTGAGTTGAACGTCAATACTGATGATTACATCTCAAACATTAATACTGACTATAATGAACTGAAGGGCTACTTACTGAATCCCACCATCTTATCAGGCACTTTGAAGTCTTCTGTAGCAAGAGCCCTGGGAGAGATTAGGACATGATCAATAACTCGATACAATCAAAAAACATCTAAAACTACAGCACCTTTTCTCTAAACCAACCTGTGCATCAGGGCTGCAACTAATGATTATATTCATTAATTCATTTATCTATTGTTTCAGTCTATAAAATGTCAGAATTTTGAAAATTGCCCAACATAATTTCCCGCAGCCCAGATTGACTTATTCAGATTGCTTCTTTTCTCTGACATCTATAAAACCCAGAGATATTTAGTTTACTATCATTGCAGACAGACGAAAACCAACAAATATTCACATTGGGAAGCTGGTGGAACCAGGGAATTTTGTTTTTTTTTGCTTAAAACAACATTAATAGATTATCAAAATTGATTATTAAATTTCTGTTGATCAACTAATTGACTCATAATTTCAGCTCTAGAAATTATTAGTTGTTTGACAGAAAACAATTTTGATAACAGATTCATTGTTAACTTAATTTTTCAAATGGCAAACATTTGCTGGTCCTAGCTTTCAAATGTCATAGTAAAATAAATATGTTTTGGTTTGGGGCTGTTGGTCAGACAAAATTAGTGACCTGAATATGTCAGCTTATACTCTATTTAACTATAACCAACATTTTTTCTGACATTTCATAGACCCAACAATTAGATGATGATCAAGAAAGAAAATAGTTTTGATCTTGATAGTCAAAATAAACTACCAAAGATTCACAATTCAACTTGCGTTTTTTCTTTTATGATTTATGACACTACAACTGTTTTATAGGTGCAGGATTTATATAGGCCACTTGCAGTGAGAAACGAGGCAACCGTGAGTAAAATGCGACAGGAGCAAACACCCTGAAACTGCTTGGGGTTCAGAGGGTTAACTGAGGCAGTAAATACTAGGAATACATCCAAGTGCATTAAAATGAACAGAAACAGGAATGCGAGTAGGCTCTGCTCACCTTTGATGTCCCATCCCACCGAGGTGGTTCCCTACTGAGAGAGATGAGAGGAAAGAAAAACAATTAACATGTGAAAAATAATCTGAGATCTTAGTTACAAATAAATCATAATTCAAATATCTGTGAAAGTGACGAAGCAGCAAAATGAAAAAGAGTGCGTCATGGCTGGAGGGGCCGGGAGCAGATGGATATGGTCTTGCCAATCCATCGTGTTGGTGTCTGACCCACAGCGGGGGGCTTTCACCAGCATGGTAATCAGGCCTGTGAGTGTTTGAGTGAGTGTTTCAATCAGAGCCGTTCAGAAAAGAGAGAGGCAGCAGCCGGGTCAGCGGCTGCTGGTCCTGAATTGAATTTTGACAGGTAGCACCAAGCAAGGGTCCTGCAGGGTCAGTGGAGGATGTGCTGCCATGGACGTGAACACCTGAGTTGATATCTAGCAACTTCAAATCAATTTTATGGTTGTTTGCACTGATTTCACTTCCTCTGGAAATGCACCGGGGTTAACGCTTGAGAATGGAACAGCTATGAATATAAAACAGGAGGTGTACCGAATTTATACAAGGACAAGATAAAATGTGAATGCCTCGAGTCTATTTGTATACTTGTACATTTGATATCTAAATGCTGAGAGCCAACTGGGGCGCTACAAAGATTTCCCCTATATTGTGGGACAACCTTGATGGAGAAAAACTGAGGACAAATTGTTGCAAACGACAGTGCGTCAAACAAACCTAAACCAGAATTGCATACAATTTATCTATCCATGCTTTCAGAGCTTAACTATCATACAAACAACTGTGACAAGATAAGAGGACGGGATAAATGACTAGTGTTTCCACTTCATGGATATGAAATGGATTAAATCTTTGTTATGTGTGCAACGGACAGCAAGATAGAATGACACTTTTTCACTACAATGCAGTGTCAGATACTTAATACTCCATACAGTCATGAAAACACAAAACCATGGCTCTAAATTGTTTCCCCTACATAGCTCCATCGCTTCCAACGCATTGGTTGTAGTTTATTATCCCTCCCTAAAGTAATATCTAAGCTTAAAGACACCTAGGGAGTTGCTGACAACTAGTAACCCTATAGAACAATGTTTTTATGAGTTTTCTTTGATCTCAGGTATGCGCGCATGAGGACACATACTATGCATACCGACAAGCAAGTGGGCGACACATTCCTGCCAATGGTTTCATACTTCCAGATATTCCTGATCTACAGAAAGGGGTAATGTGCCAACAAACTACTGCCTACTGCAGTTCTCAAGGTGAAATATGTGTCAAAATACCATTTTAGATTAAATATTGTGGTGCTGCAGAGATGTCCATATTCTACATACTTTGATGTTTTACAATGAAAATAATGATGTAAAAATGATCATTCCCTCCAATATCGCAAATCAAATCGCAGTTGCAATCATCAGTCAAAAATAATTGCAAATAGATCTTTTTTATAAATGTATATATTTTATATATTATATTAATATTTTTTTTAGCAAGTAAACATGAGCGTAAACAAAGTAAATTTAAAAAAAGAAAAAAACCAGCGTCACACATATTTTATGAGCAAACAAACACGTTCAGCGGCTTTGCTAAGCCTCAAGGATACACGCAGTATGTTTTGGTGAGTTAACAGTGAATGTAAACAGAAACGTTTACAAAAAAAATCCCCACACTAACTTTAAGTCAAACTGGATTTAGTTCAAGGGACTGTGGGGCACACTCTTATTATGTGAGGGAGGCTAATTGTGTAGTATACTTTCCCACTCTCTGTACAATTTTCCAAAAAAATTAAGTTATTTATAGGTAAAGCTTATGCTCACACAGCAACAGGCTACAAGTGTTTTTCAATGGAAGCCGGTGACATGAAGCTACAATCTGACGCCCGACACTTGTCACTGCTGCGTGACGCACTACAAATAAAGTTGATGCTCCAATGACGCTCTGAAGCGTCGACCAATCATATGTTTTGTTCAACATGTTCCGTTCAATCTAAAAAAAAAATGCTCTTAATCCCCAGTGCTATTTAAAAACATAATACGTCAACGACCGTTTGAGCAACACTTCAACGGTGACTTAGCGAAAATGTAACTTGCCACGCTGACCATTTTGTTGCTTTTGTCACTGGTGTGAACTGTCTCTGATCAGTCATGTAGTGTGAAAACCACAATAACTTAAAGACTCCCGATTACAAGACAGCAAGTTGTGTAGTGTGGACAGTACTGCGATCTGACGAATTTGAAAGTCGTGTAGTGTGAACTTAGCTTTATTCAAACTGGACTTCCTGGATTGTTATGATGTCTCACCAGTACCTGAAGCAACACGACCCCACCAACGCAGCCCCCTGTGTTGTTTTAATGCAGAGCTGCTTTCGGTCTAAATGTCTGTTAATGTCTTCTTAATATCGGCTTATGGTTTGGGCTTACATGTAGGGCTGCACATTTAATCAATTTTATCACAATATGGCCTACTGCAATTTTCAAATCGCAAGAGGCGCAATATTTGTTAAAAGGCAAAATGTGTGTCAAAATACAATTTTTAAATAGATATTGTGATGCTGCAGAGATGCCCTGACCTACACATCATAGTCGACAGACTTTTGAAAACATCTTTGTTTGGTACACATCCCTCAAAAAAAAACAAAAAAAACAAAAAAAAAAAACACCATTATTACTTTAATATGTTTTACGATGAAAATGAGAATAATGATACAAAAATTATCATTCCCTTCAATATCGCTAATCATATCGCAATTGCAGTATCAGTCAAAATAATCACAGTTAGATATTTTTTCAAAATCGTTCAGCCCTACTTACATTAACAAATTAACACGACAGCCATCAAAAAGAAAATTATGGTCCGTCAAGTGGTCACTTGAAGGAATTTCGTTCTTCATAAAATATTGTATTGAATTAAAATGTTACTTAGTAGATCCCTTCAGAAGTGCTCTTTCTTTTTTACTGAGCTTACTCACTCATTAGTTATTGGGCCACACAATATGCCAGGATCTTGTTTAGGCCTGTGTGTATTATTAGTATGAAAAACTAAATAAATAATCAGTATGGTTACATGTGTTAGACATTTTCACAACTTTATAGTAGCTTGGTTGCAGACCTCCGATTCACTGCCTGCATGTTTTTTAGGTGTGGTGTTGTGCTCAGCAGCTGTTTCCCTACTTGGAAAAACGACCAAAGTCATCTTCCTCTATCAGAGCTAGACAACTAGCCAGGAAAAATGTCTGAGATTGACGCAACTATACAGGCTGTACATTGAGTTACAGAAATAACTTTAAAAAGGCAACAGCTCCAAGCAAGCACTGCTGTAGCTTTTGTGTAAAGTGAAAAATGACGCTGGTGGATGTGTGACTCGCTACCGATTGGTCGGGCAAAATAACAACCCTTCCCAAACAGCAATGGCAACATGTCAGATTGGATAATGAAGTGAAACGAGGGTGGTTGGAGCAAAAGCCTGACATAAAGGAACACAAACACACAGTTTGAACAGGCAGAAGACGGACACTTTTCTACAGTGAGGGGACAAACATTGAGAGCTTTTATATAGCAGGATGGTGTTTTCATGAAGGTGTCCACATACACGTTATGCAGGACAAAAGCTTAAGTATCAGAGTGGTTGTAAGTATATCAATAGATCAGAACATCCTGCAGACCCATGTGTGTGTGTGTGTGTGTGTTCACACTGAGGGCTTACCTCCATTGTCTAGTGAACGTTTCTGGCCTCCAAAGCCGTAGAGGGAGGGGTCTATGACCGGAGGGGAACTGTTCATGTTGGGCATCTGGTCTCCTCCCATCTTGGCTGCCATCTGGAGACACATAACAGTAAGACAGATGGAATAAAAGGTGAAAAGTGGACATGTGATGATATTCTCTTTGAACATACATTTCCTTTCCCAGACAGCCCTTCATGAAAAGGAGTGACACATTCTCCTTTCTTCTTGCTTTCTTAAAAGCTTCAAGTTTGCTGTGAGGTTGGGCCTTGACAGAATCATCTGTTGCAAAGTGTGTTATCTTTCTGACAGCAGCTGAAAACTGCACTTTGTACATTATAACAGCAGCTTAAAGCAGTCTGCTACACTTCTTGTTGAGACTACTGATGCTTTCCTTGAAACGTCCGTCATGTGCCAGCTCTCGCTGACTAACCCAGCTTTTTCATGCTTTCCACTGACAAATGACACAGATCATCACAGCACACCTCAATTCCTCAACAGACTGGATTTGCCAGTAGAGGAGTTGCCTGAAAGTTACAACAGGTATCAGTGCTACCTAAGGCTGCTACTAACCATTATTCTCATTATCAATTAATCTGTTGATTATTTTTTTGATTTATCGATTGTTTGGTTTATCAAATGTCAGAAAATGGATCATAGGAGTACAAAAACGAGAAAATACTCACATTTAAGAAGCTGGAATCAGAGAATTGAGTCTGAAAAAATTACTCAAACAGATTAATCGATTATCAAAATAGTTTGCGATTCATTTAAGAGTTGGCAACTAATCGATTAATTGTTGCAGCTCTAGTGCTACCTAAAACAATGACACAAAAAGAACAGCGTCCCAGCTCTTTAAACAAGTGTAGGCTGTTGATCCGGTTTTAAGAAGCCGTAGGTATGTATGTGCAAAGGTGACGAGAGAAAGGATTAGGGATTGGCCAATCACACAATTACCATCAGAATTGTAAAATGGCAGTATTCGTAACACCATTTTAATTGTCTCATTTGAATTTTTTTAATCTGGAAAATGGATGGAGTTTTGTACCGAAGAGGAACTGATTCAATTTTGTCGTTTTTTGTTATTTTACGAGCTGTAGTTTGTCTTTGTTTTATATTTAACTGTATTATACTGTAATGTTCTTCTGTTTATGCAAGTTTCTGAATTTATTGATACACTAGCAGCGATACCATACTCAAGTTTCAGTGAGGCTTACCGCGGAAGTCGGTCTTACCGGTGTTCTGCAGTGTTCAAGCATACAATAATAACATTAGTTGCCCAACGTCGTTTGCTTTTCTTTATAGAAATAAAACCCATTCAGTTATTTTTTGTGTATCAGCACCGTGTTATCAATACATAGCTGGACAACGGACGCTTCAAACAGAAAGTGAAAGTGTCTCAGCAGAGTAACAGGAGTCAGATTTCACACACAGGACGAGAGAGTTGACAGACAAGGTGATGGCGGACGATTTGGTGTCGAAGCGAAAAGGAAAAGCGCCTATTTGGTTATATTTCAGATTTAAATCCAATGCTACAAGGGAACCACAGCGAAAGCTCTATCGGCGAGGCCAGACTCACAGCCACCCGACCTTAAAGGTCAATGTAAGTGCTCTTCATATATCGAGTATCATCTTTTCTTGTAAAATGTGTGGTGTAATCGGTAACACTGATATTGTCACAATTAACCGGTGGGAAAACTTCCTCACCGTGACATCCCTAGTTTCAGTACTATCGTGAATTACATATTTGATACTTTACTTTAACAGATATACTAAACAAACCAGCAGCTGTACAATAACTTTGCATAAAGTAAATATAAATAGTCTAAACTAGGCAAAACAAATGTGATAACACTGAATGCCAGCTTTCAGTACTGAAACTACTGCTCAACACACCCAGCCCTAGTCATATCATACAAGAATACACTCAGTATTATTAAACATTTAGTCAGTGTTTACTTTTACAGATCAAATCAATATGCGATAAAGCCATGGAATGATATACTGGCCTGTATTTCTGGCCACCTCAGACATAAATTTCTCTACATGTTTCTCTTTTAGTGATGGAAAGTGTCCAACCCCCGCATATAACTTCAAGAAGAGTGCACTTATTTGCATTACAGCTTAGCTAAAATCCAGTCTATGTCTACTTTCAAAATCCCCCACATGCCAACCTAAAGTAGACGCTCGTGTTCTACAGTGAGGGACATGTAAATCTTCAGTTACGCTGCTCAAGAGCGCCAACAGCATTTTCCACTACCCGTTAATCTGCCACCTCTCCTTCCATACAAAAGTATAGCATTTCAGAAAATTACACTAAATTGACATCTGTGCCTGACTGGAATTTCTTTCACAATATGAAAATATAGTGACGGCAATTAGAGTCTTCCATCACCTTCAGGGATGATTATCTACTTCAGAGCCCACCAGTGGAAGTGAGAGGGGCGCGATGGAAATAAGGAGGCAGAAAAGGAAGCAGGTGTGGGGTTGCTGTTTGCCATGACATTTATGTATGTCAAGCAACCTGAAAAGCATTTTAGATGAAGTCAATACTCAAGACAATGCTTAAACTTTGAGTGAAATTAGTGTTACTCCGAGTTTTGTTTCACTACAGCTGGCCAGATACCTGAGAAGTATCTCCCGGAACGCCTGCCTGTTTTATAAGCAGTGTCCATAATAGTATGGGTGTTTGTTGTTGTGGTTTTGACAGTATTTGTATGGACATTAGAGGAGGGGGGGCGGGGGGGAAACGATTGTATCATGATTTTTTATTTTGAAGTCGATTTTTAAATGCCAGAATCTATATATTTGCTTATATTTGAATCTATGCGGCAGTAGAAGGAAGTTACCCTTACGAGAACAATATTTGCCATAATCAAGCAGCCCCTAAAGTAGTCATGCAGTCTGGTAGATTTTGTGGCAAACTGTCCGTTACAAACTTCTTATCTTACAGTAGAAACCCCTCGATGTCCACTGAGGCCTCTGGGTAAACACCACTGTGGACTGGACTGGCCTCTGACTCACTTCTTGAATGCAATCGTTGCTGAATGAATATGTGTATTAAAAAATATATATAAATAAAAAAGGACCTGTAACACCAACTACAGTCAAATGTCATACTTTAAGCCTCAAAATATGTACTGAAATGTTGGATTTGTCTAAAAATAAGACGAATGACATGTGGTCACATGGGAACGAAAGTATGTATAGTTTATATTTAGGGACCAAGAACACCTTGTCCATTGGGCGCTTTGGCCCAACTGTTTCGTCAGTGATCTACACTATTTATGACACTCTTCTACTCAATGTGGTCTTTATATTTTACAAGAAGAGGGTTAATGTTAATGTTTATGTTTAGGATCAAGATGGGTACATTTACTGACACTGAGACACTGGCAATTTGAAAGCAGAAGGAGGAGAATGTAATAATTACAAAATGGGAGGCCTACTGCTGAGGTCAACATCTGGTGATTTAGGCTAATGAGTTAAGACCTTCAGACAATAATGTGCTTTGCTTTTGCTTGCTCTGATAATTGTTTAACAAAAAACAAAAACAGAGCCATTAACATGAAATGCAATGCAATTTTAGCTTGTGAAGCTTAAAGATTGAAATGTCAGTCGCTCTCACTGGCTGCTCCCTGAGAATCAGGTGACGGCTATAACTGCATCTGTGGGTACCCTAACCACATACCACACACACACTTCAGTGTAAACAAGCATTAGAACACTTTCTATCTCAGACTTATGCCACATCGATGTCATATGATAACACTCAAAACAAAAGATGACTTCCCTTTTCCATAAAGCACATAGAGGCACTTGCATGTTCAAATCCACAACGTAACATCAGTCACAAACACAATGTGTCAGACATAAATAGCTTTTTATAAGGGTTAATATGTGATTCATTCCCAAGTTTATCTTGGATTATTAACTATGGCCTTCTGCAATTAATGATGCAAGAGTGAAGTAGATGCCCACAATGAATCCCTTCTAGCCTACTTGTTACTGATAAGAGGCTGACGTGAAATATTTCTCCTCCGGTGGAAGCTTTTTTGTTTTGATCTGAGATCTTGTAAACACGGTGTGAGCATACATGTGAGAGTGGAGGGTTAATGGAGGGCTTTAAAAGCATCCTGACAGGCACTGATGGACAGAAACATGTACTCGACATGTTGTTTGTATCTGGGTGTAGTCAAAACACATTTATCTACATTTCAAAATGTACTGATAATGAGCATTAAACTGTATCTGTTCTTCAAGATATTTGTGCACATCTTTTTAATATCGTATGAAATAAGTGGAGTTGTTCCGATACCAGTATCGGAAATATGTCCAATACTGCCCATCGATCCAATACCATAATTTATTATGTAAGGCTTCCGCTTGGAGGGGGGTAGGCTTGCCGCGGTAGTCTGTGCTACTGGTGTTACACGGTGGTCGGGCCCACACCGATTATATTACGTACCCACCGTCATTTAGATTTTTTTTTTTTACAGAAATAAAACCCATTTAATTCATTTTCGCTTATTAATGCTGTGTTATCAATACATAGTTGGAACACGGACACTACAAACTGAAAGTGATAGCGTCTGCTCCATACAGAGTCTCAGCTCAAAGTAGCAGGAGTCAGATTTCAAACGCAAAAGGGACGAGAGAGAGTTGTAAGACAAGACGATGGCGGAGGATTTGGAGTCGAAGCAAAAAGCAAAAGTGCCTATTTGACAATATTTCAGATTTCAACCCAATGCCATAAGGGAACCTTAATGTTAATGAGGCAATTGCTGCGAGGAGAACGGAGCGGTCACAAACGGTGTGCACGGCGGAGCAGCGCCGGGTGGAAACCTAAAGATCAAAGTAAGTGCGCTACACATATTGACCGTCATCTTTTCTTGTAAAATGTCCGGTGTAATCGGTGACACCGGTGTTGTCACAATTTTATTAATCGGTGGGGAAATGTCCTCACTGTCATATCCCTAGAGGGGCGGCACTGGTGTTGCCAAACTAAGTTGCCATTTGATCGGTAATCGGTGTTGGCCAATACCGTAAATTCAGGTATTGGAATCAGTATCGGGAAGGAATAAAATGGTATCGGAGTGCCGTCGTACTTTTCTTACCGAAAAAGGAAATACTTCCAATTTAGCAAAGCACCTCAAAGACAGACATCCAGACAATATTGTTTGTTTTAAATACTTGTTCTGTTTTGCAATGTTAATAGACGTTTCTTTTTATTTATTACTTAAAGGCTACATGCCTCTGTTTTTTGTAATGTTCAAATGTTTTAATAAAAGGAGTGCGTGTTGAATTACAGGGGATTTATTGTTGTTGGGTTTTTTTTTACCGTGGTATCAAATTGGTATCGAGAATCGTGTAAATTCACTGGTATTGGTACCGACTACTAGATTTCTGATGCCGTGACATCCCTAATCGGGAAGGGAAAAAATGGTATCGGAACATCTCTAGAAATAAGGGATTAAAAACAGGGACATTTGTTCATATCTAGGTTTTAATCTACACAGGGGGGAAGTTCAACTAGTAGCTTGTGAGACTAAAGTCCAATCTACACACTATTAACAAACATCAGTGGTGTACTAATCTTCTATTACCGCTCTACTTTCCATCAACTCAACTACAGTGACCCTCTCTTGCTACAGTACCTGCAGAAACTAAGCAGGTAAACAGGGCGAGCAGTGAAATGCATTTTAAATGATATTTTTTCCAGAGGCAGCAATGGAAAAAGCCAAGTGTGCAGCAACAGGAGGAGTGAAGGGGGGCTTATTTGAACAGATGACGTTACATTACATGGCCTTACTCCAAACGCTGCCTGTTAGGACACACAGTACACCACGCACACTAGCTAGCTACTAGCAGCTCTACTAGCTAGCTCACTCACATTCATGATCATACGATGAAAACACGTTTAATACAGAAGCGTGTTGTTGAGTTAAAGACGGTGAATGGAGGAGTTCAGAGGTTCGTGTAGCATGTGAGGAGTGATTAAGCTCAGTGTGTCTCTTTAACTGGGGCAACAGCCGGTTACACTGAAGCTAACTTTCTGACAGCGTGTCAGGCAGCTCGTGCTGGCCAGGCTTCGTGTTTTAAACTATATATTTAGCTTTTAGTCGCTGAAGCTGCGGGGCGTCAAACTTACTAGATAGTAAGTTAGCAAGCTGAGCTAACTGCAACTTCTGCTGCTTTGACAACAGGTTGCAGTGTGTCGGCTTAAACTTCCTAAAGTTGCACAAACTTCACGACATGGTGAGAGGCCTTCGTGTTTGTGGTCGGACGTGTTTCGTGTGTGGGTTAAGACAGCTTTGACACGGTTACTGGACGCGTCTTGTGTCCCGGGTTAACTCTAATCTGTCCTCTTAGCTGTGCTGTCCTCGGCTACTTATCGTTAGCCTGCTAGCTAGTACATGAGGAGTGTGGTGGTAGTAGTAGTGGAGGGTCCGAGGTGAAGTGCTGCTCATCATCATGCTATCATAACACGCTGCTTGTTGCTGGTTTATAGGAGCACTATACTGGTGTTTTACCTGTCGGACCCGGCGTATCGTGTCTGCGAAGTCATCTTTCGTTCCGGGCTGAGCCACCGAGGCCTGTCCCTGAACCAGCTCCGCCATCATCATCATCATCCGCCTCGGCAGCTGAGAGCTGAGAGCTGAGAGACGCTCTTAACACACAAAAAAGAGAAAGAGCACAGCACACGTGCCGAGCCAAAGCTCCGTGAGCCACGAGATCTCGCGAGATCATCGAAGACCACATATAGCATGGAGGCAAAGTTACTATAACTATGGAATATATAGTACTATAACTATAAAGACCATATCTACTTGTGTAACATATAACATACACAATTGTATATATGTAATTGTATGTATATATATATATATATACATACAATATATATGATTGTTTGCACTCCGGCAATATTTGCAATATTTGCACTATCTGTTTATATCATGTTTATTTTTGTTTATAGCTTATTTTGTATATTGTGTATTCTTAAAATTTCAATTTTTTTAATTCTATTTTATTCTAACGTTTTTATCTATTCTTTTGTTATTATACTGTTTGACTTGCACCAACATAACCAAAGCAAATTCCTAGTGTAAATCTCTTACACCTGGCAATAAACACAATTCTGATTCTGATTCTGTATGTGTGTATATATATATATACAGTATATACATATATACTGTATGTGTGTATATATGTATATACAGTATATACATATATACTGTATGTGTGTATATATGTATATATATATATGTATATATGTCTGTGTATATATATGTATATATACACACACACACACACACATAATATATAACATACACTATTATATATATATATTATACTCATACATACATGTACAACTCTGCAGCTATAATACAATACAATTCATACATAACATTTTATGTGATTATGTAATATATTTCTTTAGCTGTCAGAGTTTCCCATAGCCCAAGGTGATATCTTAAAATGTTTTGTTTTGTCAAAAACCCAAAGATATTATACAATTATAATTGTTTAATAATTATATTTTATTATTATTAATCCTAATGAGTAGAGTTCTACTACTAAAAGGTAGAGTTAATTGCAGGGTTGTTGAGTGCCATTTTAGTTAGATGTACATAACACATCAGCTGTATACTGTAAGTAGGTATATTGAAATATAGCCTACTGACAACTGGAGTCACGTATCTTTGTGTAAAAATACTCGGCCAAATAAGTTGATTCTGATATGATTACTTCTATACTAAATTTGCTTTCCCATGCATTGAAATATAATCACTGAAATACTGTTGACACAAGATGTAGGCTATAAAAAGACAAAAAAAACTAATCCGCTATAGCACAGCAGCAGGCCTTGCTCAAGGACTCTTTGGCAGAGACGGTGCTATGTTGAGTTGTTACTCAGCTCTCTTGGGGTACCTTACTCCCCCATGTGCTCCAATGTGTTCTGTTCTGTAATCTGTTCATCTTCAGACTTTATTTCTGGATTTACTGACGGTCCATATAAGTGCTTGCTAAAAAAGTGAAAACCCAACAGAGATCCCTGACATACATCTTACAGCTCACTCTACAAAACCATGTTTTAAACTGACTTTTGCTATTTATAGTCCTAACATTGCGAGCTGTCTTGCCAGAATAAAAAAAATCCCATCTGGCACAACAAAATGAACATTGAGGAATATTGTTTTTTTCCCCTTTGCTGCACATATGGAAACATCTCTTGTTGCACATCTGGAAAATGCCAGCAGCCAGACAGAAGAAAGTAAAATTGCTGCAAATTTCCAAACTGTTTATGCAAAACAGTTCCTGCTCCATAAATTGTATCCAAACCTCAATGAGCAAAGTCCGACCAGTAAGGAATAAAGTGACTGTGTGGTCCAGCAGAGTTAGAAACAGTTCAGAGTTTGTTTCAGAGTGTCTGATAAAGCTTTTTTCAGGGTGAATCCATTTTGAGCATGATGTGCAGTGATTCCTGCTACCTACTGATGTCAGATCTCCAAAAATATAATTTCAAAACATGAAACAGCATTAAGCAATAATATTAAATGCACTAGCCTGAAGCTTACAATAATTTGATAACATACGTGCTGTTTCTTAACACTTAAATAACCGTGTCCCTCTATGGTTACATATATGCAACATGCAGCTGCTTGAACGGGGATGGTTGACCTCGAACTTGAGACAAGCAGATTGGCGTGCTGCGTCTTACAGACATCCGTAAAGATATCAATTTCCCTTCCCTGTCAGCCCCCGGGCATGTTATCACCTCCAAAAAAGAAGCATGGAAATTAAGTGGGAGCTGAAGGCTGTTCCCAGACCAGCACCTCTAAATGAAGACCTCCAATTTAGCATGACTGAAGTATGATCCCGGGTCTGCTAACATATTGCTACCATGTGCCGTCCAATGTATTCAAGGTGGCTGGGAAATGATTTTAGAGCTCTGGTATCAAAGGGTAAGTCAGGTGGTGGTCGTCATATACAGCCACGCACGATGCATGGACGCAAGAACACACACACACATAGATAGTTATGAATTCAGCCCCCATCTGGTCAAACAGCCTAGAAAATTTAAAGGCAGTTAAAGCAGGTGTGGGTCTCTGGCGTCCTGCCAATCAAGCAGTGGGAATTGAGTTGACCAAGATGTGGTTACCGTAGCCGGCTGATCAAGTGTCACACACAAACACAGCTTCCTGCTTGTCATTGTCTTGCAGAGAATAGACGCTTGTTCCCAGGGTTCACTGTCGTCAATGGAGTGCATCTTCAGCCTCTCTCAAGAATAAAAAAAGTTCAAGAAATCATCAACGTGTGCTGAGTAATTGACCCACTTTTCTTTTCATTTTCATTTGAAGTGTATAAGAAAATGTGATGTTTTTGTGGTCAGGCAAGCGGAATACCCAGCTGGACAACCGAGCATTTAGAAAAAAGGAACATCAATATTGGCACACTTACTCTTTTTAACTACTGAGCTTTTACCTCCTCCTTTCTCCTCCTCAATCTCAAAAGAACGGGCCACATGAAACTGTAATTGCTTTATAATTGCCACGGTTCTGCTATGGGCGTAAATTTCTAAAGGCAGGATACAAGAAGCGGATAGTGTTTCATCCAGAGACCTCTCTGAGGTATCACTGCACAGCTTTCATTCATGAACACATTGTTCATGCAGAGGGAAGCACTGAATAAAATGGTAGTGCATAGTCCTCTAACATATTCATACTTGTCATATTTGAAAAACACATTGAACACAATACAAGCCAGATCTGTAGTATCTTTTAAATCATTTCTAAAGACTCACATTCAAGCCCTTTCTTCAATTTGAACTATGTTTTTAACCTGTTTTGGTTTTAATTTTTGTATGATCCTCATTATTTTACTGTTTTTATTCTGTGATTCCTTACATTGTTGGTAGTCTGTTAAAAAAAGGACTTCACCAATTCTAAGGCCCATTTGTGGTTATATATTGTATTGTGGTTATATATTGTATGTGTCTGATGCACATATTTGTACATATTTCTTATATTTCTCATTTATTATTCTTATTTTTCTCATTATTATGTATTATTTGTTTCTATTTTTCTTACATTTCTTTATGCTTTTACATAAGAGCAACTGTAACATCCCAATTTCCCCTCGGGGATCAATAAAGTATTTCTGACTCTGATTATAACATTGTCGGACCCAGTATGGACAGTAATAAAAGGATCAAAATTGATGCAACAGAACCAGAAATATTGTCTTTTTTTATTCCACACATTCTTCTTCCTTGTCAAAAACTGGTGCCTACATTACCCACAATACAACTTAAGTGCCGACAGTTTGATTGGAGATTCAGGTGTGTTATGCTAGCAGCGGCTAGCCTCGAGCTGCCAGCCTCCAGCAGAGATGAGGAACGGGCTACCGAGGTCTGCTCAGCTCACTTCTTTCTAACTCTGCACCTCCAGATTTGTTTCATTTTCAGTGTTGTAGTCTTCAGCCCCAATTGACACTGACTCAAGTGACATCACTTAAGGCAAAAGATCAGATTTCAACTCCCTCTGGAGTCCCCAAAAACTTAGACAATAGACTTTGACATGTAAAATTTCCCCTTTAAGGAAGACCTATCATGCTTCTGTGCTTTTCCTCTTTCCTTTAGTGTGTTATATCGTTTTTTTGTGCATGTAAAAGGTCTGCAAAGTTAAGCTGCCCACACATGATCAGTGGTAAAACGGCTCTGCGCTGGCTGTGCCATCGTTTTCCTATGGTGAGCCCTGTCCCGCCCGACTAGGTGGAAGTGCTACCCTTGGCGAAATTGCCACCAAACGGTGTGCTCAAAGTTCAATTTATTTCAAATCTGACCTCGGTTGCCGCGGACCTTTCAAAGCACAACCAATGAGATAACAGCTGCAACTATTGTTGTTGCCTAGAAACAGTGAATGGCATTCCTTGCACACTTTTTGATGACATATACCTGCGCTGTGCTTTGCCTCTGCGCCCTAACTCATTTTGAGCTAAGGTGTCTTATCATGTGAAGGCAGCTTTACAAAGCCGTACACATGTTCTAGTAGAAACCAAAATATGTATGCACCTGAAAATGAGCATAATAGGTCCTCTTTAACCACTTTGTAATGCTGCTTAGAAAAGTGCTAAATATAGTTAAGTTAAGTTCATAACAAGTCTAAACTTGACTAAACTAAACCACTAGTTATTACACTTATGGTCAGTACACTGCATACACACATACACCAAAAGAGCTTGTAACCAGCATGTTTTGTCTTTTCATTTTCCGATGTATTGTTGTAGCTGCAGCTAAATTATGTTTTTGTTAAGTTCTGTTTAATGTGTGGTCGGAACTTTTGCACTAATTCAGGAATATAGGCTAAATGTAGAAACTTTGCTAGCTCAGCTTGAATCCCTGGAATAGAATATATACTGTAAAAATGTAAAAAACAAAAACAAAGTGTAAAGGCAAATTATGAGATCTATTATCAGCATCAGAAAACCACAGACTGGAAAAAAACAAAACGAAAGAGAAGAAAAATAAAAAAAGTGCATTTACCGAAACATCAAAAAACATTTTGAGCGAGCGGATGAAGAGAACAGGAAGCAGGAGTTTCACAGGGAGTGAAAGAGTAACATATAGGACAAACAAACAAACAAACAAAAACCTCTGACAGGTAACATCCTGTCTTGAGAGAGAAGATTGACAGATGAAAAGGATAAACAGACCAGCTTTGTCCAATAATAGGAGACATACACTTCTACCTCCTTGTTTTTTACCTCTCTCCCATTTTACTTTGCAGCCCCCCCCCCTCTCCTCCACAAGCCACTTTGCTTTGATTCAGCTCTGTATCTGTATTTTAAATGACTCAATTACATGGGATCCCGCGGTGAAAATTACGGATGTTTTCCACTATTTCTCTCCACCGGGACACCATGACCCCTCCCTGGCTCCAATAACCCCCTCCTCCTCCTCCTCTTTCCTCCATCCCTCTCTCCCGGCCTCTCTCTCTCCACCTGTCCTATTTTCCTCCTCTCCCACAGTCGCCTATTTTTCTGGATAAACGTTTGCTTTGCTGTGTGTATCTGCGACTGAGAGGGAATAATAGCTAAATGGTCTTGTTTGTGAGCTCTCGGCACGGTGAGCTGACAAAGAGTGTTTTGCAGGTAATTCTTCTGCTGCTACCAACACAACGAAAGACGTTTTTTTTTTTTTAGGTTGACACAAGGCGCTGTTCAAATCCAAACACCAGGCATGACAGAAATAAAAGCACATCAACAGGCAGAGCTGCAGAGATGGACAGAGTGTTTTTTTTATTCATCCAAAGCAGTGTTTGTGATTCTTTTCTGCACTTTAAACCCACAGCTTACGGGGGTCTGAGGCATTTTAAAAGTGGAATCTATCTTTGATGTACTCTGTTGGTGTTGAATCTACTTTCAGGATAAAACCCTCACCTACTGCTGTGTCGCTCATACTCACTGAGGTGCAAAGCGGCAAGTAATGCTCAACCAAAGTGTACCGCCGGAACAGCTTTAGGTTGGCAATACATCCACAAGCCCCATGAAGCAAAACAAGTCTTCCTCATTTCATGCAAACAAAGCAACAGACATCTTGGCCAGCTTTATTTGTTGCTATATGTTGTGACTTGGAGGAAACAAAAACTAAAATCGGTACCACTGTCAAGGTGGTGCATTAAAGGCGCTGTATTAAAATGGCTTAAAATTACTACTTTTTTCTTTGCTATAGCTGGGGATACACTGTAAGATTTTAGAAATGTTGTGTAAATTCCTACTCCTACTGTACGAGTAGATCGGTTTGCGATGTAAAGCCAAAGCTCACGATTTATGTGCTCACACTGTACGGTCCGATCGTCAGCCGCGATCTGAGCGATCACACCGTACGTGTAAAATAGAAAACAAACACGGCCTGTTGGCCCCTGCGGACCATTCTGGCTGTTGACAGTTGTCAAATAAAGATTTGTTTGCAAGCTCTGAGTCAGGTAAAGTTTGTTTGCTAGCAGAGGTCTGTACGGGTCACAATGCTAAAAAGACAGAAAGGCGCTGCCTTGATCATCTGTGCATCCTGTCTGTTGAAACGTCTAAAAAAATACTCGCAGGTGGCTGGGGAGACGTGGACAGTAGAGAATTGGAGGTAAGCTACTGTAGCTACATTTTACTATATCTATTGTACCTTGTTATCTTGATAACTACGCTCTGATTACTGTAAGAAAAGCAGAAGAAAGAGAGCCTAGCAAGTATATAAGTATACTTGCTAGGCTCACTAATGAAGACCAGTTAAACACCCAACCCAAACAGACAGTATACCCTGTGGTGTAATTCAGGCACCATCGGAAAAAAAAAACTACACTGCATTATTATCCATCATAACACACGCCATAACAACCAAATAACCAGCGCCATTAAACATTTAGATCTTCCATGGGATTCACCGAGAGTGGGAAAGACAGAGCTACCAGGACAGCCACCTTGAATCTGATAGGTCGCTCATTCATTCACCACCTCACAGACCAACAGATCGAAGAACATAAAAGAGTGTGTGCCAGCAAATAAACCCCAGCAGTAGACCCCCGGGAGAGGAGGGGAAGGGGAGAGGCAGCAGGAGCCAAGTCCCTTTCAAATGAGGGAGATAAATCTATTGATTTGAGATCAGCGTGCTGCATTACTGCTGCTGCCCCCAGAGGATCTGGGAAGTGGAGGAGGGCGTAATGGTGGCATGGCTCTAGAAATGGCGATTTCAGTCTGTTTGTTGGTCAACGACTTTGGTCCAGACTGAAATATCGCAACAAGATGGATGGATTGCCATGAAGTTCTGTACAGACTCATGGCCTCCCAGAGGATGAATCTTAAAGACCTTGGTGATCCACTAACTTTTCCTCTATCGCCACCAAGATGTTAACATTTGTGGTTTTTAGTGAAATGTCAACAACAATTGGATGAATTGCAATGAAATATGGCACAGTTGTTCATGTTCCCCTCAGGATGAGTTGTAATAACTTTGGTGATTCCTTGACCTTTTACCCAGCACCATCATATCCATACTTTGGTTTCCGACTAAATAGTGTGGTGCAGGAATGAGTCCTAAAACCCAGAAATGAGTTAGCATTTTAGCACTTCCGGTTCCCTCGTCTGGAAGTCAATGTTTTTTTGAATGGGTTTTTAGTTAGATACTTGAAATAAGGTCTGCGGTTAACAAAATACTCCACTCGTGAATTTTGAAGCCTTTTCGTGTCTTCAAAAAGGCGGTTACTACGGACAGTAGCTTCATATTTACTGTACACTCGAGTGGTTTCAATATGCTCATTTAACTCTCAGCAAGAAAGTAAATGAGCACACTGTATATCCCAAAATGTCAAATTCTTCCATTGGCCTGGGTTTTCCCATTAAAGATGGAAATTGCCAAAACGTTAGCAACCTACAACTCATCATAAACACAAATTCAGCTTCTAGCAACTATACCAGGGTAATTTAATCCAGCATTGAAAAAGGTTATCGATTCTTGTTAGCCCCGCAGAGCCTGCAGACTCCGGTCTAGTCAATGTTAGTGGGTGGTTGAGCTACATTTTGTTGTAACAGGAGACTGGGAAGTCATCACACTCATTAACCCTTTTAGTTGGGCAACATTGAGCAGCAGGCAAAATATTTCTATTTTTCCATCAATATTTCATCACCGGCTCAGGCCAAACAAAGCCAAGGGCTTTGACCGTAATGGTCCCATCTGTCTATAGATCTTTAGGACATCAGTGTATGGGTGTCCTTTGACACCAGAAAATAGGCTTCGACATCAAGGAAAAACACTCAGGACAGGATCCATGGATGTTAGCTATAGCCTGGAAGGCAAAGTGGATCCTGCTTTATTTGGATGGTTCCTCACAGATGGTCTCTTCATACTCGCAGGAGATCAAGTTTCAAGAGTATGAATGAAGTGGACATTTCAGCTATTAGGACAAATCAGCACTGTTCAAGTACATCAATGGCATTTATACCCAAGAAATGATCTGAGCCATAGTATTAATGAACTTATTAATACCACTAACAACTGCTGGAAATGTCTACTCTCCTAGCTGAAAGAAAAGTGTGTTTAATCAGCCTCACATCCTTCACACTTGTATTTTAGTTCACAAAATATGAGCTGATCATCATTACCATTTATCCAAGTCCATCTAGTGGTACCCATGGATATAAAAAGTATAACTATAAATAATTTATTATTAGTAAGCCAACACTATTGGCATGGTATCCTGGCCTATAAATCGCTCATTGTTTCTTAGCAGTAAGAGAGTGACCTCATCATCTTTGCCAGGCCCATTAGCTTTCTGCACAAACCACAGGGGATCAGTCCATTAACCCCTTACCTGCTAAGTAAAGTAGCATTAAGTGAAATGTTCAGAAACAAGGAGCAATTGACAGTTTATTGCGCTATCACTGCACGGAGAAAATATGATGTGATAGTGGTTAAAGCAAAAAAAAGTAATAGATAAATAAAAGAAAGAAGCCATGAACAGAAATAAAACAGTGTTCTGAGATACTTAAGTGAAATTTAGAATAAGTTTAAAGTAGCAAATGTTTTAATTATCTCTACACTAGTTAAATTAAATATGGAAATCTGGAGACGGACATTATAATGGAGCCCCGATCTGACTCACTGGGCTCAGGTTACGCTCACCATAGTGAAGGAGAGCCACTTCTGCCTCTAATTGGTGGTAATTAACCCCCCATGGTCATTGTTCTTGTCTCATTGTGTTTAAAGAGGAGAGGTCAGTGAACATGGGAAACAGGTAGCTGAAGAGCACAGATTGAATGACCAAGAAATATTCTGATGAGTAAAAGACATTCTCATGTGCTTTGTTCAGGTAATTTGATCTCTTTGTCCCCACAAATGAATATCACTGTTGCCGAGTGAAAATCTGGCAATTCCAGGTTAGTTAGTGATTTTTTAGTTTGTCTTAAGAAAGCTCTTTTATTCCTCGGCTATGAATGGGAGGTCGTCAGGCTAAAATCACAGTTGGTTTTGTTTTTGTTTCTGAAAATATGAGACAAATACTGTAATAAGTCTTACTGGAACAGCATCTTTAAGTTTTGGATTCATAAGATACATCAAAAATTAATTAAATGACAAAGAAGCTAACTTATGAAAAAAAATGAAACCCATACTTGCTACAGAGGTGTGTTTAAAATGTGATTTAAAAGCAGATAGTGAACTGGCAAGCCAGGAAGGGAATATTAGAGATAAGACGTATTCACCCAGCAACAGTAAGATTCAATTTCCAGTAGTTATAAGTCAATTATTAGCATTAATAATAACACATTTGGGGTTGGCAGCAGTGAAATTAGCACCAGCAACCAGCCAAATGCTGGTAAAATATGCAAGTGGCTGCTAGATTTGCTTCAATCACCAGCCAAAAAAACAATGGTAATCTATTGAGTGGCTGGTAGATTTTGGAATCCACCAGCCACGGTAGCAGGGGGACCAAAAAGTTAATTTCCAACACTGGTTGTGAAGAATCCAAACCACATCAGCTGCTGTCTGGATGAATTAGTGTGTAAACACTTTATTAATAACTTATTAACGCGTATAACTGTGATTTATGAGAAAGTGAGAAACCCAGGTGCATTTATTAATGGATTACCAACCTTTTTAACTGAATTATTACCAAGTAAAGCTATTAGTATCAACTTACAAACACTATATACGGTAAATTAGAAAGTGGCACCAAACATCTTAAATTCAAGTGTTTAAACACTTTCTTATTCTCTCAAACCTTGAGTCATCCATTTCCAGCACGGGTGCCCTTTCATTGCCAGCAGCCCTCTGCACTTCATCTCAAGAGGTCATGGACCCTGATCCTGAACAATAGCGTCCTTTGTAGGTGTGCTGTTGGGAGAGTGACAAGGACTTGAAGGTTAGTCGACCTGGACTCCTGAGGAGACACGGTCGCACAGGAGCGTCCATTAGGGCTCGGTCCTGTGACGCCGCCGACTTTCATGTCGCGCTATTGTTACACGGCTCTCCCCTGAGAGGTGGACACAGAGTGGGTAATGAGGGGTAATTGGTCCAGGGTCAAGGATGATTAATTCCCTTGGTCAGGTGTCAGCTAGTTTTCAGACCTGGCTGGTTGGATAGACAGGTAGGAGGGAGGGGAAGGTAGATGGAATATGAGACGAGGTAAAGTGGATGTGTGTCCGGGCGCGCACATACATGCACGCAGCCAGGATTGTTGATTATCTGTGCTTAAATAAAACTAAGCGGCGGACCTCACATACAGAAACCATCTTTCTATTCCTAAAATAAAACATTGTACAGGAGAGCTATCACGTCAGTAAAGATTTCTCGGGATCATATCTTTCCAGATACAAAGTTGAAAGGTCACCGCGATCCTCCCCCTCAAACCACTGAAGCCAGATTGAGATTGATAGCTGTCCCCATCCCTCCTACCTCCCCTTCAGCTTGACTGACTAATCTGAATACCTCTCCATCCATCCCTTCATTCTAACCGGGCAATTTTGGACACTGATTATCTTGCAACCTGTGTGTGCGCGACAGTAAATGCAGGGGCTGGCTGGTAATTGACCAGGCAAAGACTGAGACGCCTGCCGTGTAATTGAGCGGGGGCTGAGGGGCTCTTGCGGGACTGAAAGGGTCCGAGGAGCCCTCATTGCCCATTAGACCTGGCGGGGGGTCTCCTGTGACTGTGGACTCCACCTTGAGGCCCACACCGTACCCAGCACTTCAATACGGGACTGACATCTTTCAGTGGTGGGGATCGGGGAGTGGTGCGCACAGAAGCAGCTGCTGTGTGCTACACACTGAAGGGGGAGAACTACTTTAATATTAAACAATATACAAATGTAAAAACATCCTCGTCCTTTCTGAAATTGCCTTTTATAGATACACTGAGCCCTGCAACAAGAAAAGCCTCCATTTGCTTGAGGGATTAAGAAGGTGAAAACTACATCTTCAAAACTTTCTGTGAAGGAGGTCTGACTTACATTGTGGCATTAATCTCTGAATAAGTGACAGTCATGATGGAGCAGTTTTTGCACCAGAGTAAACAAAAATGACAATATGGTAATTAATATGATTTTAAATTAAAGGAATAGTTATTGCTTTCTTGTGGAGTGTTTCACAACAAGATCATCCTTTCCACGCTTCCCATTCATTGTCTAGCCGTGCAATGCATTCTGGTAGTGTAGCGTTGCGTTTTGAGAGACAAACCGTTGCGTTGGCCGCACCTCATACTGCATGGCTTATTTCTCGCCTTTCAGATACACATTTTGGTGAACTATTTTCAGAATATTGTGAGAAAAGTTCCCAAACAAGCCGCAGCGTTGGTTCTAGTTTGAAAGCTTGGAGAAGCAGCCCACAAGAAAGTGTTCATTCAATCAGGTGCTTAGTGCCTAGTGGCAGCCCATCAAGCGTCCAATACTGGGAAGCGAAGCGATCCCTTGCGTCCTAAAATGCCTGTGGACAAAGGTAACAAAATCTGCCTACCAGCAACCCTCAAGTTATTAACGCTAATTACTGTGTTTTATCTAATTTGGTTAATCTCATTTTTAAGGGTCATGATTTTTGAGGCTGCCACTTAAATTTTGTTTGCAGTTTGATAAACGTGCAATTTGTGCATCTAGTATCTGAGCTCTTTGGTTGTTGCATCATTGGTTGTCAAACCTCTTTCAAAGCTGAAACACTTTCTAATCGCTTTAAATCATTCATCACTTATTTGTGTGCAGTAGCTGCCTTGTAATTGTGATTTTGCTACTTTGAATTTGAAATCCAAGGTTAAAAAGATGTTTTTGCTTGATGTGAGTTTGCATTAAAGCCTAAAGTACATCCTTATGTCACATATCTCCTCATATTGACAAAGAAACTAAGAAAACAGAGCACCATTCATACCACCGTTCATACCAGGTTTATCTATTTTTCAAAAAAGGTAATAATGGCACAATACTCTTTAAAATACCTCTTTTCTCTGTTCTCTAAGCCCGGAGACCCCATGCGGTGCAGGGAAATATAAATATGTGGCCAATTGGTTTTCTTTCCATCTGACTTGTGCCATTTGAGCTCAGAAATGGCCTCATCACTTCTGCTCCAGCGGCTATCAGCAAGCCACCGCGTTGGCTTTAGCCTGTGCTGAACTCATGTACCGCTACCGCTTCATCTACATATTGTAAATATGATCCAGTGTCCTCGCTGCCCTGAAATCTTCACGGGGCAGTGACTACACAGCCCCGAGAGTTAAACAGGCGGGCACTAATAAATAGGCTGTCTGCCAAAGACATGAGCTATTAATCACTAACACATTTAAACTGACAGGGGCTGATGATGTGTATCTCTCCACTGTGTTCGCATTTAAACTCACGATAAATGCTCGATATTTTCTGGAATGAATTAAGAAAAGAGCTGAGGAAGAAAAAACACAATTCACTCCATTTTATTTCTGAAACAAAGAATTCCCAGTTTATATATATTTGCACTAAAGCGCTGACCTACTGATGCCAGGAATGAGGCAAATCAGAAAATAAAATACTAAGAAATACATAATAATCCTCACCCACAATATATCTGTTAACCTGATTCATACTATTTGTAGATTTTTCTTCCTCCACTCTTCATCACCTAAGAAACGTCACAGTTTTACAGTAAGAGCCTGGTGTGCTCGCTAGTGTGCTAGATACTCTGAATATAACTAACAGTAGAGAATAAGGCAAAAGGAAGACAATAAAGGCACAAAGTCTAAACCTACTACTGCTTAAGACATGGCGGAGGGAGGAGGGAAGATGGTTCACAGGACTGCAACAATTACTTCTTGTCGCCGGAGAAACCCTGCAAACGATGGTGTTCCCTTAACCTGTGGAGCAGAACAAGAAGGACAAAGAATAAGATGGGAGTTTAAAGTAAAGGTAGAAGGGTTGTGCATGTGGAACAATTCCCTTTTAAAAGACATGTTTTAACTGTTTTGTACAGCGGTTTGGAATTCATCTTAAAGGGATAGATTGGGTGTTTTGAAATGGGGTTGTATGAGGTACTTATCCATAGTCAGTGTATTACCTACAGTAGATGGTGGTCGGCACGCCCCCAGTTTGGAGAATGTACTGCTGTGAATGGGGGCATTAAAACATATTTTAGACACATAAAAGAAAGATCCAACTAAAAAAAATAATATCAGTTTAAGTGTACCCTATATTTAAAATCCTTTCACCAGTTTACCTTGCCGTGAGGTAAAACGGTGAAAATATTGTAAATATTGCGTACACTTAAACTGATATTGCTTTTTTTAGGTGGGCCTTTCTTTTAGGTTTCTAAAATATGCTATGCTGCCGGTTCCGTCCACACCAGTACATTTGGTTGTCTGCCTCTCCAAACAGGGGGTGTCTTGACCATCATCTACTCTAGGTAATACACTGACTATGGATAAGTACCTCATACAACCCCACTTCAAAACACCCAAACTATTCCTTTAAGGTTCTATACAAGGGATGCTAACCTGACAGCATTAATCCTGATGAATCCAGAGGCATCACATGGGTCGTAGTCTCCCTGCACGTCCATGCTGGAGTGAAAAGAAGTCAAGAAAGAGACAGGGGAGTGAACAGAGAGGATGAAAACACAGCCCAAAAGCAACCAAGAACTGAAGGAAAAAAGTTACAGGATATTCTGCTAAGAAAATGGTTGAAATGTTTGGTATCATTGCAGTAAACATAAGAGACATGGGGCCTCATCAACTACTGGGATAACTGGATCATTGATAATCTGCTCTTTTGAAATAATGTCCCGATCGATTTTCCTTTGAATGCTCCTCTTTAGCATTGTTTGTCCTGAATAACCGAGAATCAATATCGCAGAATGAAAACACGCTCATGTACACAACAGACGCACATAACCCATTTTAAAACAATCCCATCATATCAACTCTGAGCTAAGTGTCGAGAGGATTTTCTAATCTGACGTTTCTGTCTTGCAGTTTATCCGCTTCTTGTAGAAAAAGACGCAAATCTATAACTTGTGCCACTGCATGTTCGGTGTTGTTTAGGCTGTCATCTCGTCTTCGTGTGTCTCACAAAGAGTGTCCGTGTGCTGTGTAATTACAGCAGTTTCTACCTGCAGTGCTTAATACACTCCCTCACTGAGTCCTCTCCTCCCTACGACACCCCCAACTCCCGATGTACAGCTTGCACTCGTTCTTCAAAAGCACTTAGCAAAAGAGGAAATTGCCAACAAATGATAGGATAAACACTATAAAAAGAAAGACCGACAACTAAATCATCAACTCTCAATACAAGGCTCCCTACCCGGCACCTGAACACCATTATGAGTGAGTGGCTTTAAAGAATACGTGTGTGTGTGCGAGCATGTGATATTTTGTGTATTCCTTTAAGAAACCCTGCGGTCTAATTGAGAGTGGAGCCAGCGGACGGCGAGGAGGGTGACATTTCTGTCTCAGATGGGTGCGGTGACCGGCTGTATTACCACTGTGTTAATGACGCCGTTTACTGTTGCCCGTGGAGAGCCAACAGGATGTCAGCGGGGGTTTCATGCCTAATCTGGTCTGTGTGTGTGTGTGTGTGTGTGTGTATGTGTGTGATTGTGGCAGGTCATCATGTAGTGGCAAATGTGTGTGTGAGAAACTGCAGCTTCCAGGTGTATCACTGTACATGTATGTATGCATACAACAGCACTGTACAAGTTTTGATAAACCACAATAACTCCTTCATCAAAAATAAAATAAATATCTAACAGCGGATAATACTATTTATACCATGGCCACTTACTACCTATCAAAATGTACTCTTATGTACTCTTCATACCAGAGCTGTAACGATTAATTAATAACAATGAATCAATTAGTTGTCAACTATTAAATTAATTGCCAACTATTTTGATAATTGATCAGTTTGAGTGTTTTTTTCTTTTAATTCTCTGATTCCAGCTTCTTAAATGTGAATATTTTGTGGTTTCTTTACTCCTCTATGACAGTAACTGAATATCTTTGAGTTGTGGACAAAAGAAGACATTTTGAGGACATCTCGGACTTTGGGAAACACTGATCGACATTTTTCACAATTTTCTTTAGTTGTAGCCTTAATTCATACTTATTTTGTGACAGAAGAACAATACATCTTGCAAACACTGCATTTTATGTATATTTGTTTTTTTGTGAATATTTTATGCCTTTATTATACGGCGGACAGTGGAGAGCTGTCAGGAAATGAGGGGAGAGAAACTTCATGGTCAGCGCATTAAAACCAGGTCATCATTTTTCATTGATTAATTCAAGTTAAATATATCTCTCATTTATAAATGTGGCTTTATTTATAGTTCTCGTTTAGAAAAAAATTCCAATCAAGTTTCCACACCAAAGGGGCTTATTGGGATGGGAAACGTACGTTTACATTACCATAAGCAACTGTGAACTAAAAACAAAAATCTTGTCCTCTATCTAGGTTCCATGGTGGAGAGGAGGTCGTGTTGCTCTGGCTCTATCTGTTTGGCGACGCCTGGAAGCTGCTTGACATCCTCCTGGATCCACCTTCTCACATATGTTCACATTATATGTATTCATTTTTGTTTTATCATATAGATTGTCTATGTTGTATTTTTATTATGTTTTTACTCTGTACACACGACATCTATTTCACATCTGTCCGTCCTGGAACGAGGGATCCCTCCTCTGTTGCTCTTCCTGAGGTTTCTTCCATTTTTTTCCCTGTTAAAAGTTTTTTTTGGGGTAAGTTTTTCCTCATCCGATGAGAAGGTCGTACTGTAAAGGACAGAGGGTGTTGTGTCCTGTACAGATTGCAAAGCCACCTGAGGCAAATTTGTGATATTGGGCTATGCAAATACGATTGACTTGACTTGACAAGTTTCCTGCTTAAAATGTGCTGATATTTACAGTTACTGCCACCTTTGATCTAAAAATGTATTTCCAAAAAATGTCTATGAAAACAAATATCACATTATATGATGTTATTGAATCTTTTTTATTCTTAAATATTAATATCGGTACCGGCCCAGTATTGGTCAGGCTCCAGCTGGCACAACATTTGCCAATTTCTGAATAAAAGTTAGTTTGCTGCTCCAACAAGTAGGAGAAGTCACGGCTGAGTACTGTGCATGCACGAAGAGCTGAAACAATCAGTCGATTAATAGTCGATCAACAGAAAATTAATCTGCAACCATTTTGATAATCTATCAATCTTTTCACTTATTTTTCAGGGGACAAAAAGATTTGTTTATTCCAGCTCCTCAAATGTGAGGATTTGATGCTTTGTTTTGTCATGTATGATAAACTGAGTATCTTTTGGGTTTGGACTTTTGATATGAATGTCATGTTGGACTCTGTTCAATGTTAATGTGCATTTGTCACTAATTTCTGATATTTTTATAGTATAAAACGTAATCAAGTAATTGAGTAAATAATTGGCGTGTATGGCTATGTGGTTAATTAGAACGGTGATGAGTTTATATAAAATGTGTGGTTGAAAATACCCACTGTTCAGCCAATCACAACTGAGTTTTGTTCATTAGCATGGTACTGTATAAAGTTGTGTGACTACTCAGTTTTCCTTTGGTAATGTTCTCCCTAATGAGGAACCACTGCGCCCATCTGTCAGGGGCCTCAAGGACTCCGTGATGCTGCAACACAACACCTCTGTCACACTCATGTGAGTGTACAGTATAACTCATGAGTACAGTATTTATCTCTCTCTCTCACACAGGACTAAATATACGGTCAGCGTATTGATTTTTTTCCCTGGCTTTTTTCACTTTCCAAACCAGTCTAAGAAACTGAATGTCTGACTGTGTGAGACATGTTCCTCCCTCTTCTGACCTGCTTAACTAGCATGACACCCAGGTACTTTGCTCTTAAAAGCCCGGTGAAATCACCTCTCTCCTCTGGCTGAAAACACCATTAGCTCTGTGACTCTAGGGTACAGCTGGAGTGTGACTGAAGTGGAGATGGAGAGGCATATGGAGGGTTTTTACTTTGGTCAGTGCTGAGCCTGCCCAGAGGGCATCAGGGGTCAACATCCTGAACAAACCCACTGTTACCGCGGCTAAGAGGCCACGGGGGTGCAGTAGGAGGGGTTGGGGTCAGGTCTGCCCTCCAGGAACTGAGCTTGACACTTCTCTGATGTCTTTGTGAGGCCGGGTCGGTTTAGTATGTTGATGTGGAGGTCGTAAGAGAACTTGGGCAAGCTGGCCTAACAACAGGCTGGCTGGTGAACATGGTGGAATAGCTGCACTGTGCCCAGAGCAGCCAGCTGTCAAGTCAGAACAAGCACTTTGATTCACTGACACATGGCTTCTTCTGTTTTATGAGCACACACACACACACACACACACATTTTTATTCTGTCCTCGCTTACCTGACCAACTCTTCATTGTAAAGGGACTTAGGTGACTCTCGTCCCAGGATGTAGACCTGACCCTTGAAGACAGACAGCTGTACTTTGCCCTCCACGTTCTCCTGGGACTTGGCTATGCAGTGTCGCACAAAATCACCCTCTGGACTATACCAGAAACCTGAGGAGAGCAAGAAGGCAGCAACATATTAACAAATAGTATGGATGTAAAGGTTTGTTTAAAAAAAAGAAAAAGATTTAGGTTATATAGTTGTGTTCACATTTGTGTTTATATATATTTATTAGGGCTGTCAATCGATTAAAATATTTATCGCAATTAATCGCATGATTGTCCATAGTTAATCGCGATTAATCGCAAATGAATTTCAAATTTTGTATTTGTTCAAAATGTACCTTAATACTCTTATCAACACGGGAGTGGGCAAATATGCTTTGTTTATGTAAATGTATGTACTGTATATTTATTATTGGAAATCAATTAACAACAAAACAATGACAAATATTGTCCAGAAACCCTCACAGGTACTGAATTTAGCATCAAAAATATACTCAAATCATAACATGGCAAACTGCAGCCCAACAGGCAACAACAGCTGTCAGTGTGTCAGTTGTCATAAATCGGGCATGTCTGTAAAGGGGAGACTCGTGGGTACCCATAGAACCCATTTTCATTCACATCTTGAGGTCAGAGGTCAAGGGACCCCTTTGAAAATAGCCATGCCAGTTTTTCCTCGCCAAAAGTTAGTGTAAGTATGGAGCGTTATTTAACCTCCTTCATGACAAGCTAGTATGACATGGCTGGTACCAATAACAATAGATTCCTTAGGTTTTCTAGTTTAATATGATGCCTCATCTCTCTTAAAACTGAGTGCGCTACAACCTAAAAAAGTTGCATCAATGCACTGAAGAAATTAGTGGCATTAAAACAAATTTGCATTAACGCGTTATTATCGCATTAACTTTGACAGACCTAGTATATTTACATTTATTGTTAGAGTTAACACCCCTGAAGGGGTAGAACCTATTGAGTCTGTGCCGGTTTATGATTGTTGTCGTTTCATGCCACGGCTCAAATTCCTGTGAGCTGGAACGAGCTAGAAATATGAAACTTGGCCCAATAACTGAAAATGATGTGCAAGTGCTTCCCAAGAAATATGACCCCAATCGGCCACATGGTGGCGCTGTAATTAACTTCCAAAAATGTGTTTTTGAAAAGGCCACACGCCTCATTGACTTGAAATTTGTCCAGCTCCGTGTGCTCTACAAGCCTCAAAAGCCACTATAGCCCACCTGACTAGATTTTCCGCCATTTCGAATTTTTGAGAAACACATTTTCCTAAACTGTAGGCCCAATTGCAACCAAATTTTCTGTGGATCATCATTGGACTAAGCTTATCCAAATTTATCAAAAGCGTGTTGATATCTCATTGTGTTTTGAAGATATTGATCGATGAACTTTAAAAGGGCGTGGGTCAGTACATCAATATACCTGGAACATACTGAACAACTGAAAGTTCCATTAACTCATCCACTAGGGCGCTACAAATGCAAAAAAAAAATGTGCTTGGCATAACACAAATCAGACTATAAATTGTCCAATCAAAACAAAACTCCCAGGATATGTTTTGATTTTGGGAATTGCGCTACTTCGGGTGAAAAAATGATTTGAACCCAAAATGGCTGCTAGCAGCTATATTTATAAATGTTATCAGTTGGACAATGGAAAAAAAAAAACAATAAAGTGGAGAAAGAGGCTCCTCTTCTGTAAATCCTCCATTAGCAGCAGGGTGCACAGGGGTGTGTATGATGCCCCCACTTCCCTCTTTCATGAGCTAAAACTCTTTCTGTGCTTTGGTCTTATTTCTGTTCCAGGTGAAGTTCATACACCCCTTTTCTTTTGTCCCATTTCGCTGACCTGCTCCGTCAATCTCTGAGACAGATGGGCGAGGGATGTGTCTGTGTATGTTCAGAGGTCAGACACGCCCCACTCAGCAGGGGTCCCCCTCTCATCAGCGGCTGACCTCCACCTCATCGTCTGGCCACGTTCAAAGACACAATCCTTCCCTGCTTTCATTGCCTCTGGATTGGCACGAGGTGTCCGACATGACAATTGCACACAGGCTCCAGTTTAGTTTAGAGTCGACTACTTTTTTATTCAATCTTCATGTTAGTTTTCTCTACATGTCGCTGTGAGCGTCTCTTTATGGTGGTTATTTGGGGAGATTTCAGTAATTATTATTTTTTATTATCTATCAATCAATTCATTATCTGGTCTATTTAGTTAAAAAAAATAACAATGGCAAATACCTTTTACCCAAAGTGATGTTTTTAACCCTTTGAACTCTGCAATAGAAATTTTCCGCCAGTGCCTACATTTATATTTGTATTTTTGCTTATTGTGACGTCCATATCTTGAAATGCTTCATATCTCTAAAATCTATACTACCTAACCTAAAAGGTTATGTAAGTCAATAAACCATAATAATTGATAAACATAAACATAAATTAAAAAATACAAAAATCGGACATATTTTTTCATAAAATGTTACTAAATAAACACTGAAATTGTATTGCTATGCTAAACTTCTTATTTCTTAACACTCCATAAGTTATTTGAACTATGCACATTTTTTTTGTTTTTGAGATACAGTATGCTCATTTTTATGAGCAGATCGAGTGCAAAGGTGTTTTGATAGTTTTGTTGCCTTCTGTGTGAAACATAATGTAATGACATATTCACTTGTGTCACAACGTGATGACGGGAAGAGACAGAAGCCTTAGCTTTCTGCTGCAAAAAGAATGAATGCTCTAGATATTATGTTTTTTATTTTTAAACTGGATCATGCAAACAACAATCTCCCGCGGGTGGCAACATTTTTAAAGGGTTGAATAAATAAATAAATAAATAAATCAACAGTTCAAAATTTACAAAGACATGAAACCAGGAAGAGCAAACAGACATATGCTTGCTTTTCCTGGTTTGCATGCATTTAAGATGTTGCAAATGTTTATGTATGTTATATATATATAATACATTTTCTAAATTTAAAGCGATTAATTTACCTCTAATACGCATGTAGCTGTTGTTTACTTTCCACTAGTCAAATGCTTGCTGCAGCTATACTGAAATACCCCTAATTTCTGCAAATTCTCATGAAAATTTGTTTGGGTGAAATGAGTTGTATTAATGCAAAACAGATGCAGGACAGGTGGATTGTTAACATAAGCCCCGCTGTCTGCCGTCTGCGATCTGCAGAGTTATTAATGATTTAAACCCACAATGGGTTTAATCTCTGCCCTGCTTCTGAAGGTAGCACCTTTGTGTGTGTGTGTGTGTGTGTGTGTGTGTGTGTGTGTGTGTGTTTGCTTCCTGTCTCTGGAGGGTATAACTGAAGTGGCCTAGTAGTCAGTCTCTAATGACACTGATCCTATTATGTGGATGAAGGTGGAGGGGACTGGAGACTGAGCAGAAGGGATGATTAAGACACCTGAGCCAAGAAAAGCTCTCACACACACACAACCACACACACACACAAACGCTAAACATACAGGGACGCAGGTACGCATGTCTTATATAAACTCCTAAGGGATGTTGAACTATCGCCCGACTGATACTGGATTTTTGAAGATGATGGTGATATTGACTACTGGAAGTTAAGAAAAAAATAAATAAATCAGAAAACAATATATTTTCAAATAATCAGATCCCTTAGTTGTTTTTTTTTAATACAAATTGTGATAGATTCACACTGAGATAACTCTGGTTTTGTTAGCATTTAATGTGTAATGCCAAATCATAGTACTTCTAAGTAGCCTAACCTGTCCCGAAATCAATATTTGACATGCCTGGCTTTAAATTATGACTAATATGCCTAGAAATAAAACAAGAAATTATAAAACAAAATAAACAGAATTAGTGAAATTTAGAAAATTAAGAATGTGTATTTAATTTACCGTTGTAGACGAGCTCAGAGAACTTGATACCCAGGCCCTGTTTGATCCGACGCACTTCTTTGTCCATGGTGAAGGTCTCAATGTCCAAATGGGCCTTCAACAGAATTGTGCCTCCTGGGGTTTCATATATTCCTGACAAGCACCGAAAAAAACAACACGATTAATGAGTATTTGCACAAAACAACAACAGGCAAGCAAGTTTTTGAACAGGGATGAACAGATCAGTAAGGAGATGCACGCACCGAGGGCTGGGCGATAATTCCATGTGATAACGTAATCGTCTTTCAATGGAAGCGTATCGTGATGAGATCATATATAGAGAAATCGTGACACACAATTACGTCGTCTTAATTGATAATATCAAGCACATACTATCTCAAATTTTCCCAGAAAATCTGAATTGATAAGAATTGTGTTTATGGGAGTGAAGTTGAGTGTAATTAAATCAAACTATTGTCTTAATATAATTACTCTGTATTTATGTGCATGCGTGTAAACATAGTCAGTGTATAGCTGGAAGTAGTTATCTATTTTTTCTCTATAATTTCACTCGAAAGGTTTTTAATTAAATGAGAAAATACTCAGTATTTGTCTAGTATTTCATTCACACAGGAGTATACAAAAATAGGCTTTACTATGAGGTTACTTCATGTAGACAATTTATTTAGTGACTTACCAGATAACATGATATATCGTGATATACATCGTTATCTAGATATAAAATTACCTGTATCGTGATGAAAGATTTTGGTCATATCGCCCAGCCCTACATGGACCTTTACCAGCCAGCCTGTATAATGTTGTCTATCTCAAATACTCAGCATAATATCTTCATGATTTTATATAGTCTACCAGCTTTTTGAAACCCAAATGATAGAAATTGTGGCAAAATACTGAGATAGCACACATCATTTCCACCAATACATCACTTAATTTGATCCCAACTGTCATCATCATCATAAAAGGTCATTCATAGAAACCACAAGCCCTGTTTATCTGAACTAACTACGAGCAAGCTCTATCAGCCATCAGCTGTCTGACAGACAGGCCTCACAAAACCTGGAAGAGGCTGTCCCTGGGTAAATGACAGGGTAGGAGGCCCCTGCCAGCCTGGAGCCCGGACCAGGGCTCTGCCTACCCTGCAATTTACCCCCTCTGGACAGGGAGGGAGGGGTGAGGGGGGAGAAAAGACGAGGTAGATGACAGGAGAAATGAAGCTGTCACTCAAATGTCAGCTAAAACAAAAGGAGGGCAGGGGAAATGCTACCAGACAGATTTGACAACAGAAATAGGAGCTTTATCAATGACATCCATTTTTGTGAGAGCTGAAATCGTGAAAGAGTGTTGTTTTCCCATCCAATACATGGTTCCTCACATCATCTGTTAATTTGAATGATAGTCACACTTTTTTATATTGAAGCTGTACTGCACAATTTGTGTGATGTTCTAACTCCAAAACTCTTTTCTGAGATTTAACAGATGAACGCTATTTTAATCTCTTCCAATCTGGTGAGCAGAGGAGCTCAAATCTGTACGACCCCTAAATACTCCAGCACCGTTTCCTGATCTGAAAATGGAGAAGCACTTACTTTGTGCTGGCGGCCAAAAACAGAGCTTAGCAATGCTGCTAATTGTCTAAAGCCTCAAAAGGTTGCCACCTGAGCTAGAACGGCTTGTGGCTTTTTGGTGTTCCGAGGCCACAGAGGGCACGTAGGGACATTTCCGCTGGCTCTATCAGATAAATAAGTTAAAACTGCCCTCCAACACAACTTGGCTTAAGCGCTCCAAAAGAGAGCTATAGCTTATCAGAGAGGAGCAAACAATGAAACGCTATCTGGGTAAGCTCCAACAGTGGCAGTTTGGTTAAGCTGAAAGAGACAACTCCCCCAGTGGTTTTTGAGGTTTTAATCTTTTATACGGTTACTGCAGGTATGCTAACCATGCTGCAGGCCTGAAGGGGTTCAGGTCAGGAATTAATTCTTCCTGTGCTGATCCCCTTTGACCCTTTAGGCAAACTGTTAGTCCAGCATAAACAGGCAGATAAATATCTTAAATTGTATTAAAAAAGATCACACTAAGTACATTTTAACATGAAACAGTTTGCTATTTAGTGGAGGGACATTTCTGTACAAATAATTGCTTTTGAAAATGAGGATGCAGACATGAGGATGCCTGTTCATTAAAGTAATAATCTCAAAGATTTTAATTTAAATACATGTCTGTTAAGTCACTATCTAAAGAGGTAACACAATAGTGATTGAGCCTATGGCCCACAGATGAAAGTATTGCAGTATTTATATATTTGCACTATTATGAACTGAGTGTCTGTGGCAACATTCCCGGAAAAAATGCTGTGTTAAGTTATTTCTAATGCAAACCGAACATTTGCTACTGTGTTACATTAAAAGCATTTAACTTTGTGAAACACAAGTTGACTTTTATTATGAAGTAGTTACAGGAAATGCATTGTGTTCGTCAGTGAGATTGACACTGACCGCTATCGTTCATCATTTTTTTTTTGTATTTTATTGAACTATATTCAGGATATTTAATTATTTAAATAACTTAAATTATTTATTTTATTCTGTTTTATGTGCTCTTTTGTAAATGTGCCTTAAACACACAGTATGTATTCTGCATCTATCCTGTACGGGTGTCAGGAGCACAGGGATATAAGTAGGTGCTGGGAATCAGGTGTGTGAATTTATTTTATTAATTTATTTCTTAAAATAGATGTATTAGTATCATTATTATTTATCAATTTATTTGTATTCAGAAATTTAAACATTTAATTTATTATATTTATTCTAAATTGTATTCATTTATTTATATTTTTTATTTTATTATTATTATTATTACCATTTTCTTTTTTTCCTCGCCTACTTTGTTATTGAATAGTTTGTTTTTCGATTTACAGTTACTACCTGTTACATGTACATATTATTTTAATTGTTGTGGTTTAGGTTGTTGTAGTCTTTTTCTTAAGGGAACAATAAAAAGCATGATTAAAATATTGCAGGGAATAATGGTACGAGAAGCAGCCACAGTGAGCTGCAGGTGACAGGCTGCACATCTCCAACTTCTCAGCGAGGTAACCAACTACTTTCACTTTCGCAGACGCATGCCGTGTGCAGCATAAAATCAGACATCTGTTGCTCACAGAATGATGGAAAAAGGCCAATTATTACCTGACTTCTTTATTAAAACAACAATTTGTTTTGCTGCCCCCCAGTATTCGGGGACCTGTAGTATTAAACCACATTTGCTGTAACCACCAGTAAACAGGGTGTCACCAAATCAACCAGGACTGAAATCATCCGGATTAGCACTTTAACAAAAGATAGAGCCATTTCCGACTGCTTTTGATAGGTGCACCACCTCAGCTAACGCCATCACCGGTGCACAGGTCAGAGGCCTGACAGCGCTGTGACAGGTGGGAAATGTTAGTCTGACACACGGGCTGTTGAATGTTTTGTAGCACAGTGACAACATTCTTGACAAACCATTTCAATCCCCCCGCGCCTCCCTGACCCCACGCAAATAAATATGACCCAACACAAATGGGTATGACATGCACCCATTCAATCCCTCCCCATCATCTATTGTGCTAACGCGACTGCCAGTCCAGAGGAGACCAAAATGTACGCTTGATGGTAGTTATTCAGCCACTTGGACACCTTGTGCTCCACCTCTTCCTGTTGCTTCAGTGGAGGAAAAAGCTTTGATCTTTTGTTCAGTCGAGGGGAGAGAAAAGTGGGCTTCCCATTTTCCAATTTCTACCTGCCAAGTTGCGCCACAGCTACAAGTCTGTTGGCCAGTCAATTTGCCAATCATAGCACATAGTATGGGGGAAAAGGAGTGTGTGTGTCTCTCTCTGTCTGTGTGTGTCATACAAAGCCAGAACAGCTCACTGCCCTTGTATATTAGCTGCGGTAACACATGTAGAGACCTAACAAAGGAGCTTTTCAAGTTGCCTGTTGATACCAAAGATAAAGAGACAAAAACATCCCTGCGCGGCTGCTTGTGCACATATGTGATCAACTGTGTATTTGTGTGTATCCAGTGAAGCGTGTGTGCCGTTATCTTGCTCGCAGTGCGCGTGTTTTCTGTATGTGTGTGCATGCATAAGAGAATGGAAATAACTTCATGATTCCAGGTGAACCAGAGGAAAACATTTCCTTTGAGGAGAGTGTGTTTGTCATCCAGCTGAATAGCAAGTGTGACAAAAAGCACTCATGTAAAATAACTGCAAATTGCATGAAAGCCTCGGTAACTGAAAGGAAAGCTTCTGAATGGATGTAAAATTAAAATATTGAGACGTGTTGTAGAGTAAGTGCAAATATGTCCATCTCGCCGCATTTACAGGGTATATCACTGTTTGTGTCGGTGAGGAAGCCTGTCAGACTAATTTGGCACAAAGAGAAAAAAAATGTCATAACCAAGACAGAAGAAAATAAATGTAATTATTAATTGCTTACCTCTGGACTTCATGCCGATGAAACGGTTCTCAACGATGTCAATCCGGCCCACGCCGTGCTTCCCTCTAAGAGAAAGACAGGGAGAGCCAGACACTTGTACATTAATTTCACCTTGAATTAGATTAACCCACATTAGGAGCTTTCAATAGCACTGAAAACATCCTCATCTCTTCATAAACAATACAATATTAATAATTCTAATTAATAAAAAGCAAAAAAAAATACAACACAGCAGCCAGGAAATAATTCACATCCTTGTTACAATATGTCTCCTCATGATATTTCCACAGACCTGTGAGCATCATTGGTAAAGTCAGCACTAGAAGTAGCTGAGGCATCTTCTACATTTTGTTTTATTCATCATCTCCTCTCTTTAAATATAATATTTTGAATAGCAAAGCTGAAAAACTACATTAGTTTCCCCTGACAATGAAAATGAAATCCATGCCATTATTACCACTATAAATGTTACAAACTAGTTTGTGATGCATGTAATGAAGAGGCAGCGTTAACTCAAACAGATGCCTCATAAAACTCAATAGTAATGTGTGAAGTTGATGACAATTTCCCTTAAAAAAATCCTCATCGGCAACAAGCTCAAAGCGATAGAGGAAACAGATTTTTCTTCAGCCGGCTCACCTTCAGTACTTTTCATTTATGCGGACAGTTTGAAAGCAGAGAGAGAGACAGAGTGGAGGAGACACGGGAGGGAAAACTCTGGTGGGATTTGATCCCAGGCCAGCGGCGACAGAACCACATCGTTCCAGAGGTGGTGAACTTAACCAGTGCTCCATCTCTGGGGACACTTACATACTATTCTGATAGAGAAGCTGTCTTACACTGGATATCTAACGAATCAGACATGGAGGGTAAAAGGGCTTTTCAGTAAAATGCTTACCCAATCTCATTGAGGTATGAGAAGATATCCAGTGGTGAGTCCTTGGATTTCCCTTCCTTCATATTGGTCACCTTTACAGGCACTCCTAAAGGGAACAATATATATCTTAAATGATATCGAACCAACATACAAATAACATACAATAAACCTCACTGTTTGCTGATTTTTAATATTTGATTCATATGACTTATAATGTGCTTGTGACTCATCTGGCACAGTCTAATAGTGAGATGAGAGATTCAGAAACTGACATGGCAATTAATGTCACGTTTTCTTTGTAAGTTAATAAGGAAGATGTATTTTGATTTTGAGGAAAATCATTTCCTGAACAGACTTAAAGTGAATTTAGCATAGGGCTGGCCAATACGACAATATAAGAATGTCTTTTGTATGTATTTTGCTATATTATTTCTAAAGGCTAGGCCTAGATTTATCTATCTTTTTTTCTATATTTTCATTTAAAACTGTTATGTTCACTTTGCACTCAAGTTCTTAAAATGAGGAAATACTTAGTACTTTTCATTAATCAAGTATTTAATTCACACGGGAGTATACAAAAAGGGGCTTTACCATGTGGTTATTTCATATAGACTATTCATTTATTGAATTGCCAGAAAACATGCTTTACATATAGTGATATACAGTATATCGTTATCGTATTGAGATATGAAATGACTTTCATGATAGAAGATTTTTCGCCATATCGACAAAATTAGCCCATCATTTATTTGTTTTGATGCAAAAAAATGACAACTGCAGCAAAGCAGACTGAGGTTAAATTGTACCCTATACTGCACATTTACTCAGACGTAGTACAAGTAAATTAACATTACTTGCATAGCTGACAGTGTCATGCATTACTTAAGTGAAAATTATTTTTGGATACGTGATATCTTTCACTTGTTTGGTACCCGATGTGTGGAAGTACTATACCACAGTTACCTAGGCTGTTTGAATTTTTCAATTAAAGCAGTGAACATTCCTACTAGAAATATACACATGAAGTATTGAATACAACACAGGAAAAAGCAACCGATTGGCTGATAAGAGTCGATGGAAGGCAGATTGCCACAACGCAGCAGGCCAATTCTTGTGTTATGAGAATTAACAGCAAATTCAAATTGGTAGCACGTATTCTTGGAAATGTGTCTTTTGCTCTCATTCAGTTCCTTCACCTTGATGATGTTGTTTCTGATTGCATTTGTTATTCCCAAATAAATGCAGCCTTTATAAACATGTTTATGAACACAAAGCTGTATTGCAAAAACGGTCCTTTTGAATATTTATAGGGAAAAAAACAACAGCTGTGTGCATTTTTATGGTATCATTTACTACTAAAACAAAATGCTAATGTAATAGCAATACAACGGTCTGACATCACCTGCCAGACTTCGTCAAGAAGGGTAACAAAAATTGGTGATTTTCACCGAGATCAGAGATCAATTAACATATAATCCACAAAGAACAATGAGTAAAAACAAGGGCTGTCAAAGTTAACACGATGATAATGCGTTAACGCAAAATCATTTTAACGCCATTCATTTCTTTAAAGCAATCGATCTTTCAGAAGTTGTATCGGGCTCTGTTTTAAAGCTATCTATAGAGGAGATACTGGTATCATATAAAACTAGAAAACCTAAGAAAATCCATTGGTACAAACAATGTCATACTAGCTTGTCAGCAAGGAGGTGAAATAACGCTCAAAACTTATAATAGGAAGCGATTATAATATGATAAAGTACTGAAACTAGGGCTGTCAAAGATTTAACGCAAAAATCCTTTTAATGCCACTAATTTCTTTAACGCATTAACGCAATTTATCATTCAAAGCTTGTAGTGGGCTCAGTTTTAAAGCTAGAATGAAGATACTGGTATCATATGAAACTAGAAAACCTAAGGAATCCATTGGTCATGTCATACTAGCTTGTCACGACGGAGGCTAAATAACGCTCCAAACTTGCACTAAATTTTGGCGAGAAAAAACTGGCATGGCCATTTTCAAAGGGGTCCCTTGACCTCTGACCTCAAGATATGTGAATGTAAATGGGTTCTATGGGTACCCACGAGTCTCCCCTTTACGGACATGCCCACTTTATGATAATCACATGCAGTTTGGGGCAAGTCATAGTCAAGTCAGCACACTGACACACTGACAGCTGTTGTTACCTGTTGGGCTCAGTTTGCCATGTCATGATTTGAGCATATTGTTTATGCTAAATGCAGTACCTGTGAGGGTTTCTGGACAATATCTGTCATTGTTTTGTGTTGTTAATTGATTTCCAATAATAAATATATGCATACATTTGCATAAAACAAGCATATTTGCCAACTCCCATGTTGACAAGAGTATGAAATACTTGACAAATCTACCTTTAAGGTACATTTTGGACAGATAAAAAATGTGTGATTAATTTGTGATTAATCATGGACAATCATGCGATTAATCGCGATTAAATAATTTAATCGATTGACAGCCCTAGTAAAAACCTTTACAGTTAATCAACAGTTTTGGGAAATGGCTTTTCAAAAACAAATGGAAAAATTAAGTTCAACTGACAAAATTGTCAAAAAAAAAAAACAGCAAAGATTTGATCAAGTCTGCTGACAAGCGCTCATTATCCTCGTCGCTGAAATCAATGGTCGTCAGCTAAAAGTAAAAGCCATTACAAAAGGAGGTGGTGAGAAGGGCTAATAAATTCAAAGGCCCTGCTCATTTGAAAGCTGTGAAATCGTGGGCAGGCCTTTTCCTAATTCAATTACACACGCAGCTTTGTTACCCTTACTCTCTTCAGCGCTGAGATTTTTTTGCGCCGCTGAGTGTTTGTGTGTTCATGCACAGGAGGAAAAAAAACAGATTCATCATCACCCATCTTCCAACTAGTATATCTCTTTACACACCCACGCTTGCTCCACACACTTCCTCTCTAAAGCCACTTAAACCAAGTACACATCAATCACTGTCAAGGACCTGCTTATTCATGGCCTTCAATGAGCAACACGGGCCAAAGGTGGAGGCGAGGAAACAAACATGAGACCCGTGTGCGTGTTGAGAAGGGAATATAACCATTTGGGGACTACAAAAGGAGAGGAAATCTGCTGATATTCACTCTCCATCCGTCCAGCGCTCGGCCCTATACGTATTTTAGCGTGCTTGCAGTTGTCAGTCACGTAGCTTTGAAGAGAAGAGCAGCACTTCTGTTGGCCTTTCAACCAGCGTTTACAAAGCCTTCACAGGAATGACACGTGAAGGACTTGACAAATTTTTTTAGACAAGGGCTTTGTTGATGGCCCATTCTCATATCGCGGGAATCGTGGCGGCTCCCATGGCAGAAGAAAAAGTACCTCCCAGTGCAGGAGAGGGCAGTATGGATGGTGCATTATTAAAACGGCGCCCCCCTCCCAGATACCTAATAATTAGATTAAAAGTTCAAATAAATTAAGTGTCTGAACGTGGGAGTGTAGGGGCTGGCCTTTCGTGCCTGTGCTCTCTTTTTTCCCTCGCTCTCTCCATCATGCGGGCTCTATCATTCACTGAGGGGTCTTTTTCTTTCCGTGATCCTTTTCTTCAGTTTTTCGCAGCCTAACAGTGCAGACAATGGGAGCACAGACACAGTTGTAGGAAAAATTACTGCTTTACATTTTTCCTCTCTGTCTCTTTTTCCTCTCCACTTCTTTGGCGTGAAAGGAGGGAGGGATGAAATTTTTTTTCTTTCTTGAAAAAGGGACAGAATCGGGGGAATGGAGTGTTTGACGGGGGAAAAGGTTCCTGTCGTTAAATATTCTTTTTTAATCAGTGAGAAAACTTTGGTGAGAAAGGCAGGGATGAAAAGGTGGGAGGGGGAATGAAATGAAACATTCTTGTGCTGATCTTGTGCTCAGAGGGAGGAGTAGGCTCGGGCCTTTGTGTGGACAACTAAAACAGCTTTTGTCATAGGGTGCTCAATAAAAGGCACAGAGAATATGTGTGAAAACGGAGCGCAGGCCTGCAAAGAACCCGCGAAACCAGACTGGGCTTTACTACTAAAAACATACCTCATCTCCAGCTGAACTGACACCAACCGACTTGTTTTATAATTAAACATTTTCTTTGGGAAACTGGTAAAGTGTTACCAGTTTCCCAAAGAAAATATGTTCTGGACACCATTTCAGTGCAAATACATGTTGACTTCTGAATGGCATTTTAATTGGTACTTTTAGCAGCTTTAGTGGTCACAAATATTCCCACCAAATCTTCTCCCAACCTCCCCATATATTACTATTATAGTTCATAAAGCTGCCCATGTGATCAGAGGAGCGAGTGTCTGTCAGTCGATTGATGTTAGCGCTCTGCAGCCTCCGCTAGTGATCGAGGATGAAAGGACATCTGTGCCATTTGCCCCAGGCTGGGATGTTTCTTGCCATTTTCTCTTTACGCAAACATGTGACACTTTCCACTATTCAGCTCGGCCCTTGTGGCGATATATCTAATGAGCGTCTCCCTGGCCCCTCGGGGCTTGGTGTATTAGCTGGACTTAATGCTTCCGGCCTGCGTGTGTGCCCCCGGGCCAAACATGGCAGCTTTGGACCAAGTAATGCTGTGAGGGGTTAAGGATAAGTCTGGGTGGTCAGGAATGGTGATAAAGTGCAAGCGGGTCAGCGTGAGAGCTGTAGCCCTGCAGCGATGACCATCAGTGTTAAGTAATATGAAGGGAGTGAGGATGAACACTATCTCTTTCTGGTGCATTATAGAAGTAAGTGCAAGTAAATGAAACTTCTTTTCAAGTGTGTGTGTGTGCATGATATACAACAACAAAAAATACAATCAACGCATCCAATCGATTTTGATAGGTGACAGATTTCAGAAACCAACCCTGGGAAAGTCCTGACAATTTTCAAATGAAGTGCAAATTTCCTTTTAATTTAATTTGCCCTAAAATCTGACATAATTAAAGCTCAAATGCAAAAGAACAGGTTGCATTCAACAGACAAATTCCAAATCAATTTCACAAATATGACAGGTAAGACCAATAGAGTGGTGCAGGAATGACACATTTTTGTAGGCCAATAAGGAAGTTAGAATTGCCCTGGTTCTCTCGACAAAAAGCCAATGGGATTTTTCCATTGGGTTTTGGATTATTGCAGAAAATCAGCTCTGTGGCAAACAAATGTTTAGGATACTTTTTGTTCTGCAAGATAATCTCCACAAATGAACACCACTTTTATGACTTTTTAAGTGTGAATGCAATCGTTAGAAGTAAAACGTTTGGCTTTAAACGAACTACAACAGTTGCATGGACGTGACTATACACAACGAGGCTGTAAAGGCGGACGAGTCGGCATGATGATGTTTTGTAGTCTCATTTAACCACTTGTTAGCATCCACCTTTTTTAAAGGCTTCAAAATTCAAGAGTGGAGTATTTACCGACGTATTTTCTTTTATCATAGAACAAAACGTTAAAATCTCTTAAGCTTGTGTTGACCACAGACCTTATTTTATGCATCTAACTAAAAACCTTGAGATGAGGGAACAGGAAGAGCTAAAATGCTAACTCATTTACAGGTTTTAGGACTCATTCCTGCAGCGCTCTATATTAGGCATATATTTGAATTTTATTTGAATTTTTTTTATTCATTTAATTTTGTTGTATATCATGTTCACATATAAGGGAGAATAAAACTGAATTGAATTCCCATTAAATCAAAATAATAATGTCAGTTCTGAGCTTTCATAATGTATACTTGTTCTTTTTGGCATTAGGTCTGTAAAGGTAAAAGGAAAAAAAAGAAAAGCTGTGAACTGAGAGAGAAATCAACAAGTGCCACAAACCATTTCTGAACTCTATCTCCAGTACGTCTGGGGCGTTGGGAGAATCTTCTGGGTTCTTGGTCATCAGGTACAGGTCAGCCGGAGCGTGGGTCTGAAAAACACACAAAAACACACACACTCACTTTCTCTATTTCACACACAGGACCTTCTGCGACCTCATCAAATGACAGTACTGCGGATGGGGAGACTATTGTGTGAGGTGATAACGAACAACTCGAGACATGGCGGGAGAAGAAAAGAGAGGATGATGCGTGAAAAAGGAGAAACCTGAAAACGCCATCAAGAGTTGAGTGAAGAGAAAAAAAAAATCAATGTTCCATTTTTCTCCTCTATTTGGTTTCATTTTCCCTGCGTGGCCCTTCACCACGGGGGGAAGGCGGGAAAAAGCAGGATGCAGCGAGGAGGAGAGTGGGAAAGGGCAAAAGAAAGAAATGACTCACATCCCCAAGAACAGTGAATACTTGACAAGTCAACACACACCTGATACTATGACAGAACTGAGCAATACTATGTCCTCAATAATATTCTGCCTGTCTGTAAAAATCTTCTTCTCTACCTGTCTTCACTTCTTCTAATCTTCCAGTTTTCCAGTTTTGATTTTCTGAGTGACGTTTCCCTTCTATTTTATTTTCAAATGAAGAATTTCGCTAAATGGGCATCACACAACAAAGTCCACACCCTAAATCCACTAAAGTTGTCCTGGGTGACGGATGTTTGTCATTTTTCCAGATGGTGGGAGCCGGGAACGATTTCAGTAAGTCATGGTTGGGACCTAAAAGAGCGTGGCGGTCTGACGTGTCTGCCCAGCGATGTGGCCCTCTAACAATTACACAGCATTAGGACAAGACGATGGCCAATGTCTCCTGAGCTGAGGCAAATTGCAGGGGGACTATGCAAAATAACTACTGGGTGCATTTAAATGGAAAGCTTTACCAGACACTAAATCATCATACAATAACTAATCGGCATCCGCTCGTCGCCTGTCAGCGAAGAGAAAACGAGCAGCGCAATCACTTTCCTTCCTTTTAACTAAACACCAAAATTGACTGGGAAGGCGCCCGTCTTCCTCTCCTGTATTTTCTGCCTCAGTGCCCTGAAAGATGCCAAATGAGAGCGAACAGGAGAGGGGCGAAATGACTACCCTAAAAAGCCTTTTGATGCATACTCTTTGAGGGGGGAAAGATGGATTGAATTTTAAATAGTGGAGAATGTGAAAGTATATGCTTCCTGTGGTGTTATATTCTGTCTTTTTCAGTTTTCAAATAAAACACAGTATAGCGCTTAGGGGTGGGGGTAAAAAGCAATATTTTGTGTGGCAATATTGTATTGATACACGGACGTCAAGTATCAATCTTTTATTATATAAACTATTAACCTCTTAACAATCCGACAGCAGCTATTCTAGAGCGAAGATACTGGCATCATATGAAACTGGAAAACCTACGGAATCAATTGGTACCAACCATGTCGTGTTTGTTGGAAAGAGAGCAAAATAACACTCCAAATTTACACTAAATTTTGGCAAGGAAAAACTGGTATGGCCATTTTCAAAGGGGTAACTTGACCTCTGACCTCAAGACGTGAATGAAAACTCTGAGATGAACAGAGTGAAAACTGTATGTCATTAGATAAAGCAGAAATAAAATCGCAATAAGATGGTTTCGTGACTTAAGTATCGTGATAATATCGTATCGTGGGGCCTCTGGTGATTCCCGCCCCTAATAACGCATATGGGCCACTGTGAAAACATGAAACTGTGTTTAAATATTACTTTAATGATTTTTGACATGTTCTGCATTAACTAAACAAGCAGCTCCAGATTTAGTTTTTCTGCCAAAACAGATTGAAATATACCTTTTCATTTTAGCTTTGGATAAATTAGGACTGTCAAAGTTAACGCAATAATAACGCGTTAACGCTAATTCGTTTTAATGCCACTAATTTCTTTAACGTAATCTATCTTTCGGAAGTTGTAGCAGGCTCGGTTTTAAAGCTGGAGTAAAGATACTGGTATCATAAGAAACTAGAAAAACCTAATGAATCCATTGGTACCAACCATAACAGCTTGTCACGAAGGAGGCAAAATAATGTTCCAAACTAAATTTTGGGGAGGAAAAACTGTCAAGGCCATTTTCAAAGGGGTCCCTTGACCTCTGACCTCAAGATATATGAATGTAAATGGGTTCTATCGGTACCCACGAGTCTCCCCTTTACAGACATGTCCACTTTATGATAATCACATGCAGTTTGGGGCAAGTCATAGTCAAGTCAGCACACTGACACACTGACAGCTGTTGTTGCCTGTTGGGTTTGAGTTTGCCATGTTATGATTTGAGCATATTTTTTTATGCTTAAGTATACCTGTGAGGGTTTCTGGACAATATTTGTCATTGTTTTGTGTTGTAAACTGATTTCTTGTGATAAATATACATGCATTTACATAAAGCAGCATATTTACCAAATCCCATGTTGATAAGAGTATTAAATACTTGAAAAATTTCCCTTTAAGGTACATTTGAACAGATAAACAATGCGCAATTAATCGGGATTCAATATTTCAATCAATTGACAGTCCTAATAAATACATATTTTTATATATATAAGAACAATTTCCACTGGATTAATTAAAAACACACTTTTAAAATCCAAACAAATTCATTCCTCTGCTTGAGGAATGCTTGAAAACTCATGAATGCTCCAACCAAGAGAGCTCAAACTTGCTATTGGTCTGTTGGATACAAAGAAACGAGGACAAGTAAGGGGAATAGGCTTGTTTCCAGTGAGCGAGAGATCAATGCATTTCAATTCAAACCCCCTGCAGGTGGACCTGTCCCAAAGCCGTGGCCCTGAAAGAGTGGAAAAGGTAGAGACAGAGAAGGCGGGAGCAGGGGGTATTGGTGGGAAATGGGGCATGAAGCGCACCATCATGTAGCACAGAGCAGCTCCTTTGGCAGTCTTTGCTTCTGCCATATTGTTGTGCTAAACGTGGCCCATACAGCAAAAGAGAAGGCTGACGCATGAACTTAAAGCAAGTAAATTTCTATCTTTCCACATATTAGTTGCCTCATTGGTTTTCAATCGAAGCCAACAGAGCCAAAAGAGGCAGAGGTGGCAGGAGGGAGAGGGGGAGGAGAGGAGAGGGAGAGTTGAGAGGGAGACAGAAGAGAAGAGGATGGTAAAAACATCTTTGGAGCAATGGGTTGGAAATGACGCTTAAATCACCACGTTTCAAGTCTGTCCTTCTCTTTAAAATGCAAACAGGGCAAATTGAGACAAGAATAAAACAATATACACATGATGTGCCGAAGCGATATTTATATTCTTAACACCCAGGATGTTTTGGTTAATGTTAGGGCCTCAGCTGAATTTAATGAGGACAACAGGTACTTCTACGTGGAGGCAAAGCTATAGTGACGGCGAGATGGACACAGGGAGCACTCGCTAAGTATTACAGGTCAGACCAATTAGACCTGAGGGCAGCGAAGGCACATGACAAACGCTGACCTCTTTGCTTCAAAGCACACATTCACATGCATACATACACCTACAAGCCCGCTTCCTTCCCCTACAGGCAGTCTCCTGTCCATCCATCTCTCCAGCCAGCCATGCGACCAGCAGAAAACAAGTTTTCATTTCCTCTAGGTGAGCAGAGGCTCGGCGTCACGCTCCTTTACTCCTGGTCAACACGAGCAGCGACCCATCAGCTCCCCCCGGATCAAAGAGCGCAGTGAGCCCGAGGAAGCTCGCTGACACAGGCTATAATTAAGACTGAGGTGATGTTTTAATGACTCAGGACGAGTGTCAGGCTGCCTTAGGCTGCTGGGCCCTGACTGCTCATGTGTGGAGGGACAGAGACACAGAGAGGAAGTAGTGAGCTATATAACAATTGGCATATTGCTGATCAAATCTGATGACTATCGCAGCATTAGAAATGTAGCATACTAGACAGTAAGCTGTCCTCAACCAAAGAAATTCTTAGTCGACTAACACTCACACGGTGTTGTCGACTAATCGAGGAGTTGATTTAATCGTCAGATCTGTAAAACTGAGTTTCTCCACAAAGAATCACACAGAAGCACCACTTTAAATCTTGTGTTTACCAGAGATATGCTCATACCTTTCTTGGAAATAAGTCATTCAGCATGAAAAATGACTAATCGACTAAAGAAATCTTAGTCGACAAAGAGGGGGGCAGCCGTACTAGACAGCCATAAAAATATGAACAATTAATACCAACTACGAGTGGGTGCAGTGGTGGAAGAAGTATTCAGATCATTTCATTCTCCACTACAATTAAAAGCCCTGCATTCAAACCCTTACTTAAGTAAAAGTATGTAAGTATTATCAGCATCATGTACTTAATGTAAAAGTATTGATTGAGCAGTAAAATGTTCCCTGTCAGTGTTTTACTATTATATATAATGTTTCTGGATTATTATTACTGCTGTATTAATGTGTATGTTGCATTTTACTGCTGTAGATGTTTATGGTTGTACTAATTTTAACTCCTTTATATACGGTTGGGTAGTTTAATCTACAGCAATGCATCATATTCTGTAAGATCACCATATTTATCTGTCACGCTGTCCTGTGAGAACCACGTACCTCTAAAAAGTTCACTTTTCATGAGCTCAGGAAAACAGCCTGTTGTCAGTTTCGCGACGATGCGTTTTCCAGTTCCAAGAGTCTTAATAAAGAGTATATTTATCTTAAAGAAGTTGGAGATTTTTCTCAACACATAAAGGAACACTATACATCCTTCAATTTATCACAAACATTCAACATCAACACATCTGGAAATACATGGTTTTCACTGGACAGGAAGGGGATGATAGATTGTAATCTGTGAAGTAACTAAAGCTGTCAGACAAATGTAGTGGAATAAAAAGTACCTCAAATTTGTACTTAAGTACAGTACTTGAGTAAATGTACTTAGTTACATTCCACCACTGGTAGCATATTCTATGGCAGCATACAGTATAACATTTTACATTGCAATGCCGGTATATCCTAATATGAAATATTTTCTGGAATTCCAATTGAGCAACATTTATAGATTAAAAGTGCTATTGATAACATTGATAACATTCAGCCACTAGATTTCGCATTCTTCCTCCCCTGTTGCATTACATTCATTTCACAACAAGTCGTTGCCAGGCACGTTTTACTATTGGCTCACAAGCTTTGTTAGAAGTGGGAACCGAACATCAGATATATTCCACAGAGATAAACAAAACGTTAATTTTGGACCCGCCAAAATTTTGAAAATGATTAATTCACAATCATAATATTTTTTTCAGGAAAAGCCATACTTTTATTCGGCACCTTTCTAAAGGCTCTGCGGATGTATTATTTTTAAATATTCGTCTTCATAAAAATGTTATCAGTAAGACCTTTAAATAATAAAGATGGAAATGTTTATGGCTAATCCTGTGAATTAAATACGCGATCACAACTCAAAATCCTGTAAATCCAATATTGCCATAAAGCAGGTCTGTTAACTGTTTAGTAACGTTGCCTACAATGGTCAAAAAACAAACAGAATCTAATGTGGGAGCATGATTTGCTCAACTTAACGACAACCTCTAGTTCAATGCAGTCAACGGGTACATGCTAATAGTATTAAATGTGACTGTATAAACATGATAACAGATAGCTGAAGTTGCCCCGGGCGCATGTCTTCACACAGGTTAATGCTGCCAGATGGAGGTGAGTAAATAAAAAAGTCACCAGGCCATTGTGCTACAGGCAAGGTGGTTTGGGGTTATCAGGAAGGATACAGTGTTAATCATAGAGTAACCTGAACTCTGCCGACTCTTATCTACAGGAGAACATATGAGCGACCATTTGGACATTTCCTAATCTGACGGTGTTGAGCAGAGAGGGACCTTTGTATCACATGTGGGGGGCGTTGTGGGGTTTGAATAGTCGAGGTCTGCCCTGAGCCTTTAGGGCTGTAACTGGAGGAGAGAGAGAGGCTGATACAGAGAGGAGATACTTAGAACAAGATGACCTCTTTCAGATGACCCTCTATAGGTCGATCAGAATCTGTCATGTTGGTTTGAGCATTTGGGTGGGAAAGTCACTATCTTGTTTTTTAATTTGTATTTGCATTAACTTCCTGCTTTAAATGAACATTTAACCTAAGAATTATATGTAGATATTGTGATGTTGTTGTGATGTTTACTCTGACCTTAATTAACAAACATACTTGTAAAAAAGTCCAATTGCCAGAGAGGCCAGAGGTTGTGGCTACTGAAAATTGCTCAATAATCACAGCTTGTTCAAAGTTCAAAATATCATTTGGTGCCCTGGGTAATGTATTCAAATCCTTTTACCACTCTGGACCCCTGCACCATAAATATTTCATTGTATTTAATGCCATTAATCGATTCAATATTGGAGTAAATGGTCCAAAACAAAACCCCTGAATGAATCGGTTACACAATACTGTCATCATACATCGCTATGCTATTGAGCCGGTTCACCTCATTCTTTTCAAACATTTCTCCACAGGCCGACCACTAAAGAGGCAGCGGAGGGGTGGGAAAGGGACAGAGAAAGAGAGTGAGAGTGAGGGAGATAGAGGTCTGTGAGTTACAGTGGCCCTGCCCCTGCATCTCCACTCCAGCAGCGCTGGGACCCCTCGCCTCCTTGTGACACCCCGTCCATTGGGGACTCATCTGTCTGGCGCGCTGCCTTTGTACTTTACTGTTACTGGTGACATTTTGGTGTCACGGTGTCACGATGAAATGGCTCCCCTCCCACGTCGCAGCCCGCGGCGGCGCAACCAGTGGAACAATGAGGTCCCGAGGAGTTGGGGCTGGAACTCAGGAGGCCCCAGCTGGGCGCAACGCCCTAACCCTTCCCCCTCCCCGGCTCCCATGAAATCGGGAATTAGTCGAAGCGTTGCTGACGACAAGTCAGTGTCTGTGTGTCCCGGGCTCTTCCCAGGGCCCGGCGAGGACCCGGGGTGAGGTAAGACAGAGACACAGACACAGCGACCAAGGGATGGGAGCTTTGGGGGTCACCGGGGGCAACCTGTATGTACTGCTTTGACCCCCGACCCCAGCAGAGATCAAACTCTGTCTCACCCATGGCAATGTGGGAGAGTGAGTCGTGTTTGTTTCTGGTGGGGCTGGCATGGGTCAGCAGAAGGGACAGTAACATTACTGCCGTGTTATTTTTACAATCACTCCAAGTGGATGATGCTTTTAACGGTAAAAAAAATATATATAATATTTTGTCTGTCTGTGGAAATGACAGCAAACATTATGTGTGTGAGAGAGGACAAAGGAGATTACTTACTGTTCTCAATAGTAACCTGTACCAATTTTAAAATCTATTTCTGTGTGCGATGACAAACGATCTGGGTAATTTTGCCTCTGATTGTTCAGATTTTTCGTTTTAGCACTAGATTACATCATGATGAATGGTGCTGATCTGAAGATGATTTCGACTGTCCAGATGTTTATACAGAATCTCATTTTATCTAAAACTGTTTAGGTGTACATTTTCTTTTCACCTGTACAAATGGAACAAATGTCTCCAGTTCAGTTTTTACAGGTTCTTGAAAAATGGTGTCAGTGATTAAGATTACAATCATACTGTTTTGATTAAAGTCAGTATTGACACTGAACATACATTTGTGCAAAAAAAGAATATGTTATTTAAGACGAGTGACTTTCTTGGTATTTAACAAGTGCTGATTCATAACGGTGTTGACTGTATATGCAACGAAATTTATTCAGTTACCATAAATGTGTAATTAAAGGTACAGTATATAGAATTTCGTGGCATCTAGTGGTCTGGTTGCAGATTGCAACCAACTGAGTACCCCTCCGCTCACTCCTCCCTTTCAAAAACTGAGGTAACGTGAGCCGCCAAGTGTAAAACTGTGGTAACGCCGTTCTCCTTGCTCGGAGGCCATCCTTACCATTACTTTACGGTACCACGATTTTGAACTCTGCGGCTCACGTTACCGCAGTTTCACAAGCATGTCGGAGAACTACGTGGCCTTCAGGTAACGTAAAAATGTGAAAGTCTATCTCTAGAGCCAATGTTTGGTTTGTCCGTTCTGGGCTACTGTAGAAACATGGTGGAGCAACACGGTGGACTCCGTGAAGAGGACCTGCTCCCTATGTAGATATGAAGGGCTCATTCTAAGCTAACGAAAACACAACGATTCTTAGTTTCAGGTAATTATCCATCCATCCATCCATCCATCCATTATCTGTAACCCCATTCGGGGTCGTGTTGGGCTGGAGCCGATACCAGCTGACATTGGGCGAAGGTGGGGCACACCATGGACAGGTCGCCAGACTACCACAGGGCTGACACATAGAGACAGACAACCATTTACACTCAAATTCACACCTACGGGCAATTTAGAGTCAACAATTAACCTAACCTGCATGTCTTTGGACTGTGGGAGGAAACCGGAGAACCTGGAGAAAACCCACGCTAACACGGGGAGAACATGCAAACTCCACATGGGGAGATCAGGTAATTATACACTAATGAAAACATAGTTATGCATATTTTATTCAATTTCTGCTAATAGATCCCCCGAAATCCTACACACTGTTCCTTTAAGTAGTATATTAGCACATCACACTCTAAAGGGTGAAGGGGCCAAAAGGAGGACAAAGGAATAACTAATAGGACCAATTTTGTTCAGGAATCTGTAGACATGCCATTAGGAACCGGTCTTACCTTGGGATTCTCCAGGACGCCCGACTCATAACTGTAAAGAAACATGGTTTATAAAATTACAGTCTATTATAATTCTGATTGAAAAAAATAAAATATTTATAATATATGCAGTACATACTGTATAACAGGAACTAAAGAAGGTGTATCACACCAGTCCTACCCACCTTATATGCATGAGGTTGGCGTCCATGCTCCAGGGTGACTGAGGAGTGACGGGCACAGGGATGCCATGTTTCTACAGTTTGACAGAGAAAGCTGTTGTTATGTTACATACTGTTTGCTTGTAAGCTAACTGCACCTCAAAGTAAGAGACTTTAAATCACAGCTATGCTTGTCTGTCGGTAAAGTACAGAATACAAGGAACCAAGCAAACTATTTCCAGCAGTTGGTTTTCGGCATGCTGTGTAACCAAAATCTGTTTCTCCACACGATCAACGAAGAAAGATATTTTTGGTATGTTCAGAGGAAAAGTCAACAACTCAGTGTTTTAAGATTATGTGAAGTCTTCCAGAGCCCAGCTAGAGAGTGGTGTTCACTAAAACATCATGACCACCCTCTAGTGGGGAAAAACTGGTCTAAACCACAATCTAATGGGACCATATGAAGAAACCGCCAATGAATGTGTGTGTGGTCTAAATCTGAGAAAGGTTAAGTTAACTCTAAATATAATCATGAGTGTGAAATTAAATTACAGGTAGAGTAGGGATGTAATAATAAATATTATAGGCATCTAAATTCAATACACACGATGAAGGGATTTAATTTTTCATCCGAAAACTGTTGAGCTTTTGTCAACACATATGGATAAGATAACGCTTTATTGATTTCCAGATATAAACGGATTCAAAAAAGAAAAAAGGAAATAAAGATTGGGAGAGCTTTACCATAAAATGAAAGCAATATATAGATGAAACATGAGTACAGGAGTATTCAGTGAGAAGGAAAAAATCTATACAGTAATTTGATAGTTTTACACAATACAAAGCCCTCGGTGAATATTTCTGTTATGATGTGATCATTGCTTTTCTTTTCTGTTAATATGCTGCTAAGAAATCTGCTAAATGCTTCAGACAAAAGAAACATTTTTAAAATCACTTTTATAAACATAAATATTCCCCTGTGACAAATACAGTACCTTTTGACTGTTTGTTAAACAAATAATTAATTTTAGGTCATTACTTTGTGCTGTTTGGACATTTTATAGGCCAAATGGTGAATCAATCATTACAAATAATTCATAGATTTATCAATAATGAAAGTAATCTTTAGTTGGCAGCCCTAGACGCCAGCAAACTGCACTAGGCATTTTGTGATTTTGAATTAAACAGACTGATGGAGTTACCTGTGCATACTCCATCAGGTCTTTTCTTCCCTTGAAGCGGTTGTAGAACTCGGGGATCCTCCACGGTGCAATGATCTGAAACAGAGTGAGAGCGTCGGCCTGGCTGAAGCACCATCATTTCAACAGATGCTGTGTCAAACAGTACAAGCCATAATACAGTAATACAGTAAAACAACAATGTTACCTCAACTTCGGGGTAGAGGGCGTAGCATGTGAGCTCAAAACGTATCTGGTCATTGCCCTGCAAAAACACAAACACAATGGCTCAGCTTTATGTACCACATGTGAGTCAATGTGTGTCAATGTTCGTCTGTATTTAGATTAACAGTAACTGAACGTGTGTACAGTAGGGCTGCAACATTATTGATTATACTGTTGGTCTGTAAAGAGTCAGAAAGTAGTGGAAAATGCCCCTTGCTGCTATTTCCCAAAGCCCAAGTTGACATAATTCAAAAAGCAAATTTTATGCTATCAACAGTTTAAATCGCAAAGAGCTTCAATTTAATATCATAGAAGACAGAGAACAACAGAAAAAAATTGCTCAAATCTATTTGACTCGACTAATATTGCCTATAAATTCAGTTCTAGTGCACAGTGGTGGTTGAATGGTGATGTTTCCAATGTCTGGATTGACATGTGACACATGCCGGGATTACATACTGCTTAATATTCCTATATTTTCCTGTACAGCGCTCTGACTCTTTGTTCATTTATCAGCTTCAAAATAAAAAACAGAAATATAAAGGGGAGCAAGCTGCATTGTCTTAATCACACATATAAAAACAAACAAACACTGCTGAAAAATGTTCAGACACAGCTGATGAAGGTAATATTTGAGGTCTGTATTGTAACTTTATGACGTGGTATCTGTCTCCATCTACAGGCCAAATATGGACACGGCATTTCAATCGATGACTCAATTTAATAAAATTGGTGGAAATATTACAAGAAAAAAATCTGTAAAGGTATATGAATGATAAACTATATTTAGGAAATTTAAAAAAATGATTAAACTACTTATATAATTTTACTTAAACTACCAGAACCTTGATAGCACACAGACTTAACATTTATCCAAATAGCACAGCTGCAGCTTACACAGCACTTTATGTTGGATGAAGTTATTCTGACCAAAAGAGATGAGATGTAGTGAAGCCTTTAACAAATTAACAACAGTTTAAATTATTATGTTATCATAATCATTATATTTCTATCATTATATTTATCATTTTATAATAAGAAAAACTACAACTTATATCACTGCTCTATATACATAAGAGTTCCCTGAACTATATTTGCATCTTCAAGAACACATTTATATTCCTCTGGACCACACAATGTGTCAACTGACTCAACACTTGTTAATTCAATTATTTTCCAGTTTTACGACACTTTGGAATAATTTATTCATCATCCAGGTGTCATTTTTTGAGAAAAGTTGAAATAGAGAATGCTGTGCTGTTTTACAGCTAATTAAGAGGTAAAACATGCCAAATTATCCTAGTACCACATGGACACAGCCAACATTTTATGAGGGACTACAGATCTTTGGAACAACGTATCTATCCCAAAAAAATCCGGAAATGACAATGTGAAAGGATTACAGATAAAGTCGTCAGCTTTTGAATGAAAATCCAGGCAAATATTCAACATTTTTCACTCACTGCTCACTCGTACTAATCAGGAAACCGTTTGGCAGGCCTCCAAAGCGCAAAAAATCCATTTGCATTTTCCTTTGAACTGCAGTGACTCATTTCATTTAGCTGATGGTTCAGTGCAGTGTGAGGTAAAGTGCAGTTGATAGATGATAACATCTGTCTCAGATTTGCAGCATCTATTTTCTTCTATTCTTTCTAATGAACAGATGATTAAAGAGAAGAACATTATAGTTACTGAATGAAAGAGGGCAGAAATGTCTCCGAGTAGGGAAGGTTTCTGATTTACTGTTGCAGTTTGAGTTTGGTTAAATAAAGTTAATGTTCAACCCTGCAAATACATGTCCTCATGTCCAGACTATGGACAGTGACCTAGTTAGTTTTTGTTTGGCTGGGTCATCCTTGTGGATCAGACACATAGCATGTAACCATAATGTTGAGGATTTATTTCCAGTATTAGAAACTGGTCTTTCACTAAACTTTTCTGTCCCAGCTCTAGAATAAAGGCAAGAAAATGTAAATATTCTTTAAATCAATTTCATTTGGGTCATATTAGCAGATTCTTGAACATTCTCCTTCCTCTGAGTATAGTCTCTTGTCCTGTGTCTGGTTTACCTTTCCCGTGGCACCATGGGAGACAAACTGGGCACCCTCCCTGCGTGCAATCTCCACCTGACGGCGGCCGATGCAGGGCCGTGCTACCGCAGTGCCCAGCAGGTATCGGTCCTCATAAACGGCATTTGCCTGAACTGCGGGCCAGATGAAGTCCTCCACAAACTCTGAACGCAGGTCTTCAATGAAAACCTACGCAATAGAACAGACACAGACCATTTCTTTGTGTTAAGTCTTTGATTCTATTCATCTCTGAGTCATTTTTATGTGAGAAATATTTAATGATCTTTCCCTTCTAGGAAAAGAAATAACTGATGATTGTTTGCCACAAAAGAGCGTTGTCTCATACTGTAAGAATGTGATGTGAACTCAGAAAACCTTCTCAAGAATCAGTATAAAGCAGCTACTGATTTCCATTCATTACAGCATGCAAGTACACATTGTACGTGAAGAGGCTGGAAACTTGCTTTTGGTCATTATCGTTGCATGTTATGGCCATAGAGGACATTTTAAAAACACTTCTTTATTGGTGTAACCTGGTGCTTGGGGGAAGCTCTGACATCTGACAGGATAAATAGAATTTGACATCTTGCAGCAAAAAGATTGATCTTCAGCTTCTTCGAATCAGTGTTTCCCACCAGCCAATGAATGTTAAATATTCTAAAAAGTACAAGTATGGGGCACCCTAGGTGTTAAGGCGCCAACCATGAACTACAACATCCCCGATTTGGACCTTTCAAATTGAAAGGTCAAGGGACCTTTTGGGTAGGAAGATGCTAAATGACTGATGATGCCCTTAAAGGCCCAGACACACCAAGCCGACATCAATGAACTAGCGGCGTTGAGGGCCGACTCTTGTGTCGCCTCACTTTGTAATCGTCTTGGCCAACAAGTTACATTTGAACAGCAAAGACTACAGCTGAGGGCCAGTTACCATGTAGGTTCTGCGCCTGCATGAGAGGAAATAACTCTCCACACCAGCAGGCGGCAGTAGTCTGTATTCGTCATCCAAAAAGGGAAACCAGAAGACCGAGGACTGCTGATGTACAAGCCGTTGTTACGATGTGTACATGAAACAAAGCGTCATTGGTCGACCATTTTCACACCACTCTCACTCACCACTTCATTCCAGATGGCCATGTCGCTGTGAAAATATCTGTGTATTGGAATGATCAGATGAGATGAAGATAAAAACGAGACGAGTCTTCTGTGTGTGCCCTCTTGACTTTACTTGTTGGCTTGCTTTTCTGTTTCTCTTCTTGTGCACCGATTTGTTTAAGCTGAACAGCCAATCAGAGTGATTTCTCTGACTGATGAGCTCCGCTGACGATTCAACATGCTGAATCACCCGAAAAAACGCCAACACAGGCAGACTACGTTAGGGACACACCACGAAAACACACCGCGAAAACTAGGCCGAAACTAGGCTGACAGACGCTCACTGGCAGTCCCAAACTTTCAGACAGCCAACTGTCGGCTTGGTGTGAAAGGGCCTTTAAACAAAATCATATTTCATTCTGTCTCTTACCTTCTTTGCGCCGAGACTTTCTGCCTTTTTCCGGGCAGCTTCAAAATCTTCCTCTTGCCCAATGTTGGCCTAGAAAAACACACATTTAATTACACATCAAAGTGACGCAAATATAACACACATAAAAACCATAAACCATGCAGTTACTTCAGTTTAGGGCAAAAAACATGCAAGCGCTCTATATATAAACATGCGGGCTCATGACTGTGCAAGTGTTAATTCTGCCAATCCATGATCTTGTAATTCAGATCACGTCTGTAGAGGAGATGTAGGAACCACCTCACAGCGGAAACCAAGCATGAACACCACTTAGGGGCTTGAAGAGGCAGCCTGATCTCCTGAGCTGAACACTAAACAAGGGAATATTTTCCTGCAGAGACATGATACTGATCTAGTAAACAAAACTGACAAATCTGCAGCACAAACACTTAAATATACTTTTGATAGTTTCAGTGAGTGCTGATTTAAATATGTAATTGTGATTTATAACATGATTGTATATATTGTAGTTAATCACGATTAAACGCAAATTAATCGCACAACTTTTATCACAAAATGTACCTTAAAGGGAGATTTGTCAAGTATTTAATACTCTTATCAACATGGGAGTGGGCAAATGTGCTTGCTTTATACAAATGTATGTATATATTTAGTATTGGAAATCAATTAACAACACAAAACATTGACAAATATTGTCCAGAAACCCTCACAGGTACTGCATTTAGCATATTAAATATGCTGAAATCATAACATGGCAAACTCAAGCCCAACAGGCAACAACAGCTGTCAGTGTGTCAGTGTGCTGACTTGACTATGACTTGCACAAATCTGCATGTGATTATCATAAAGTGGGCATGTCTGTAAAGGGGAGACTCGTGGGTACCCATAGAAACCATTTTCATTCACATATCTGGAGGTCAGAGGTCAAGGGACCCCTTTGAAAATGGCCATGACAATTTTTCCTTGCAAAAATTTAGCGCAAGTTTGTAGCGTTATTTAGCCTCCGTCGCGACAAGCTAGTAAGACATGACCAATGGATTCCTTATGTTTTCTAGTTTCATATGATACCAGTATCTTCACTCTAGCTTTAAAACTGAGCCCACTACAAGCTTTGAATTATCAATTGCGTTAATGTGTTAAAGAAATTAGTGGCGTTAAAACGATTTTGTGTTAAAACTTTGACAGCCCTAGTTTCAGTACTTTATCCTTTTAATTTCAGTGCTTTTTCGATAACAGTAGATTAAGGATGAGTCACGTCCAAAGCTACAATTCAATACATATAACAAAACCTGTCATTATGACATTCCAGCGGCACTTTGTCAACTGTTTTCCATGATGTGTGAATTACACTTGCATTACAGGCAGGTGCATTATTTAATTTAATTTTACAAACAGATTGACATCACAAATTAAAAAACTCATCAATACCACAAAACACATTCCATTGAAAGCAACAAGAAGTTATTACTGTAATTATCAATTTCTGCCTGACTATTTGTTGATGCAATCTTCTCTGACAAGTTGAAGGAAGTGCATAGTTTCATCAAAGACAATCAATTATGTGTTGGATCAGTGCCTGCTATTCTTCTTCTACTCCCCCGGTGAGCTAAAAAGAGTTGGAGGGCTGCACCTCACGTGACCCAGCAGTGAACTACAGACTATCACCCATCCCCCCCACACCGAACCACAAAACCACTGAATGAAAAGTTGGACAACAAGAGAATCTGCCTGCTTCGCAGTTCTAAACTGCCCCATGGCAAAAAGTAAATCCACTGAGATTTGAACTGGTATTATGAAGCCACATCCTGTGTGGTTTGGAGTTAACTGGTACTATATAGCTCTGATTGGGACAGCCAATGGAAAGCTCTCACATGTCCATATGGCAAGTTGCATCAGCTGCCTGAAAACAGTAAATTGTAAAACTTCAGAGATACATGACATGCAAAAGCAGCTGGTTGGAAACACAGATGACACCTGTTTCACACACACTGGTCCCTAAACCTTACCAAGAAGGCGATTACATCGTAGCCCTGTTCCTTCAGCCAGACAAGAATACAGGATGTGTCCAGTCCGCCGCTGTAGGCCAGAACCACGGTACCTTTAGACATGATGAAGGCCCTTCAGTCAGACAGGTAAAGAAGCTGTGGAGTGGCAGCAGAGAGACAGAGGGAGGCAATTATACCAGCTGGGGAGGAAGTGTCAATATATAACCTGCGTGTACTAACTTCTATAAGAACACGTGGCCCTGTATGGTTTAAAAATAACAGCACAGCTGCGGGACAGGGCCTGAGGCAGCTGATAATTAATCGATTGGTTGAACCATGGAAAGTTAAATAATCAGCAATTTTTATAATCTATTTAACAATTAAGTAATTTATAATTCCAAACATTTGCTGGTTTCATCTTCTGAAATGTGAACATGTGCTGCTTATACTTTAAAACCAACTGTTGAATGGACAAAACAAGCAATTTAACAACATCAACTTGGGCTCTGGGAACTATTTTCTGACATTTCAGAGACTAAATGATTAGATGACTGGACGACATTGAAGCAAATCATCATTAGCTGCAGCCTATAGTGCTGGGGCTGAAGTTAGGTGCTCTCTTAGAGTGATCTACCAGTGCAATAAAAGTGCTTTACAGTGAGGTAGCACATTGTGTCAGGTGGCAAATATGTAGAAAAATGGATTACCACATTTACCAGTGTTATATATTGCTTAGAAATTCAAATTCTGTCTTCCTTTTTAAATGCTACTGGTAGTCAATTTGAATAACTCTTTACAACCTAAAAAAAACTCAGCTACATCACTTAATAGTTAGTCCCACTTGATAGAAAAAGATAGTTATTGTATTCAAAATGGAAATAAAAGATATCAGCATGGTTTGAGGAGGATGATGACATCTTCACAGATGGTTTCCCCACGTCGTGAATCAAACTCTTCAGTTATGCATGTAACTGGGAGGAGTTATGGCCACATATGTCATCCCATAAAAAATGTTCCCAGAGTGTAGTATACTAACAACACGTGGCAAAGCCTGGTTTACAAATAACAGCACAGCTCTGGGAAAACATTTGCTGGTTTCATTTTCTGAAATGTGAACATTTAATTCTTATACTTTAGTGAAAACTGTTGAAGTGCCAAAACAAGCAATTTGACAACATCAACTTGGGCTCTGGGAACTTGTCATGGGCATTTTTCACTATTTTCTGACATTTTAGAAACTAAATGATTAGATGGATAACAGTTTAATCAGTGAAGCAAATAATCATTAGTTGCAGCCTATAGTGCTGGGGCTGAGGTTCGGAGCTCTCTTAGAAAGATCTACCAGTGCGATAAAAGTGCTTTACAGTGAAGTATAACATTGTGTCAGGGGGCCAATATCAAGCAAAATGGATTACCAGTGTTATGTATTGCTTATAAATGCTTAAATGCTACCGGTAGTCAGTTTTAAGAACTTTTTACAACCAAAAAAACTCAGTCCTACTTGATAGAATAAGATAGTTCTGGTATTTAAGCTGGAAATAAAAGATATCAGCATGGTTTGAGGAGGATTATGACATCTTCACAGGTGGTTTCCTCACATCCTGAATTACATGCAGTGATATGGACAAATATGTTATCCCATTAAAATTATGGGTGTGTTGTGTAGCCTGCAAGACTTCAGATAGGCAAGGAGGAAATGCAAGACACATTTTAATCTCATCTCATCTCATCTTCAACCGCTCCTCCGGGGTCGGGTCGCTTTCAGGTAATTTTAATCTATTAATCATATAGTTAAAGTACATATGTTATATTACTTATACATGTCAAAATATCATATGAAAGATTTCTGCTTTGATTTTATATATAATAATAATAATAATAATAATAATAATAATAATAATAATAACTTTATAATTCACCCTATTGATTATGTACACAGAATGTAGGCTACAACTCAGGATACTTTGAACATGCTGTTTTCTGGAGATAATATATATATATATATATATATATAATGTGTTTTAAAGCATCACTTTATTCATTGACAGGAGTTAACCATTCATGAAAAATTAATGATTTCGTCGGGGGAAAAAAAGGTCTCTTCAAGACTATTATTATTTTACTATTAGGTGGTTTCTCACATTCAGAGAAAAAATTATACGTTTTTGTTATTGCTAATGATTTATGAGTGCATTTAGAGTAGAAATCCACCATTACAATATTTTGATATGGTTTATTCATTTCAAACCATCCAACCCCAGTTTCTTTATCATACATCCTGACAAGCTGGCTGGAGTGGCAACCAAGTTGTGCAAGTTATTGTATAATTACAAAATCAAAGCAGAACTCTTTCATATGATATTTTGCTATGTATAAGTAATATAACATATGTACTTTAACTATGTGATTAACAGATTAAAATGTGTCTTGCATTTCCTCCTTGCCTATCTGCAGTCTTTGCAGGCTACACAACACACCCACATTTTTAATGGGATGACATATTTGTCCATGTGAAGATGTCATCATCCTCCTCAACCCGTGCTGATAACTGATAATCCATTTTGCTTGATATTGGCCACCATCTTTTATTTCCAGCTTAAATACCAGAACTATCTTCTTCTATCAAGTGGGACTAACTATTAAGTGATGTAGCTGAGTTTTTTTTAGGTTGTAAAGAGTTATTAAAATTGACTACCAGTAGAATTTAAAAGGAAGACAGAATTTGAATTTTTAAGCAATATATAACACTGGTAAATGTGGTAATCCATTTTTCTACACATTTGCCACCTGACACACCTGAGTTTCTGTGGTTGTAAAACGTTCTTTAAACTGACTACCGGTAGCATTTAAGCATTTTAAAGCAATATATAACACTGGTTATGCATTTTGCTTGATATTGGCCACCTGGCACAATGCTCAAAATAGTTAAACACAGACACTAGTTGCATGTTAGCTAGCTATCCAGCTACTAACTAGCTACATCACATCAGCTAACTATACATGTGTATGTTGCCTCCAGTTGAACCAACCTGTTGCTACGTTACTACGTACTAGTAGTGGAAAGCAAGGCGGTGATTCACTGATAAAACCTTCAATTGAAATATAAAAACAAGACGGTGGGTTGTACTTACTTTATGTGATAAATAAAGGTTATCCGGAGCGGTAGTTGCTGTGGGTGTGTCGGTGAGGAGTAGTGGAGGAGAATGGAGTTTTCGGTTCTGTGAATGGAGGTTTCGGTTCTGTGGGTTTCACGCTGCTGCAGACTGGTCCAGCTCACGTTACGTCATCATCTGTAGTACTGTCACTGTCCTCGTGGGACACCCTAGTTCAGGGGTCTCTAAGCAACCTGCTGCTCCAGAGCCACGTGCGGCTCTTCAGCTCCTCTCCAGTGGCTCCCTGGGGATTTATAAAAATGGAAATGAATAACTGTTTTTTGTTTGGATTTTCATTTTTATTTATCATTGTTGTAGGTCTATGGTACGACGGTACAACGGAGTATTAGGGACACGTTGAGGAAAAAAAATAAATCTGAGATTTTGAGAATAAAGTCATTATTATAAAGTAGTAATTTTACGTGTTATTTCTTTTTACTCGTAACAACTGAATTATTTCTCGTAATATTATGACTTTATCCTCATAATATTACGAGTTTTTTTCTCGTAATATTTTGACTTTATTCTCATAATATTACGACTTATTTCTCGTAATAATATGACTTTATTCTCATAATATTACGACTTTTTTTCTCCTAATATTATGACTTTATTCTCGTAAAGTTATGACTTTATTCTCGTAAAGTTATGACTTTATTCTCGTAATATTATGACTTTATTCTCGTAATATTTCGACTTTATTCTGGAAATCTCAGATGTTTTTTCCCTCAATGTGGCCCTAATACTCAATCGTACATTTGCACTTTGGCCCTCACTGCATTAGACTTATATACTATATACTTAGACTATAAACTGTGTTACCTTCATTACAATGCTCAAATGTTTTGCGGCTCGAGACAGATTTTTTTTGTTTTGTTTTTGCCTAAAATGTCTCTTTTGATAGTAAAGGTTGCTGACCCCTGACCTAGCTAGACCTTTTCATACTTGACAACATTAACATCAATAAGCCCCTTTTATAATTCCTCTTACAATGTTTGTTGACGCAGTAGCTGACAGGACGTAAACTGGACCACAGCCAGGGAATGAAATGAGCAAATATCACCTGCCAGATAACAGGGTCAATGTTGGCTGTGGCAAATTCATATTCATTTTGTTGGACTTTTTTTTTGTGAAATATTGGATAATTTTACCTCTTTAAATGAAACCATGTGAAGTTTAGAAGGGAAACAAACTCAAAGACATATATAACCTTTATTTAACTAGGAAGTCACATTGAGATTAAGTCTAACCAAGACAGGGTCAAATAGCAGCATCCAACACATAACGAGACAACAACATTGAATCACGACAGCAACAATAGGTACCACAAAATACATCATACAGTGCATTAACAGGGCAGCATGTTGGTCAAGTATTATTTAATTGAAGCAACTTCAGCTAGCAGTGATGTTAATCATTTAAAGAGATAAGGGTCTCAAGTTTAAACTTGCAGATTGTTTCAGGACCAAGGACCGTAGTGGATCTTGTTTTGACAGCTTCTATACTGATTGAAGAAACTTTAAACTGAAGCCATTTATGTGACCTAAGATTATACTGCAACTGTTTTGCACAAACTTCCAGCTTAAGTAAGTAGGAAATTTGCCAGAGATGATCTTATAGACTAAAATGTGCCAATGTTGTAACCTCCACAGAGTGAGGGATGACCATCCTATCATGCTGTACAACGTTCAATGACGGGTCCTGAAGCCAAAATTAGTGACCTCAGGGCTGAGTGATACAGGGGGTCAAGTTTGGACAAGGGGGATGGTGAGGCAAACCTGTAAATAGTATCAACAAAATCAACCTGAGTCAAGAAAAGACCAGCAACTAAGCATTTTCTTGATGCCATGGAAAACAGGACTTTAGCCTGAACAGAAAACCCAGTGTGAATTTTAATTTCTTCGTAAAATGGTCAATATGGCATTTCAAATTTAGACTTTTGGCCATCCAAATTCCCAAGTATTTGTAATTGTCAACAAATTGAATGAAGACACCATCAAGAGTATTAATAGAAAGGGTTGGAACTTTTGTTCGCCCAGGAGAGAAAATCATAGTTTTAGTAACATCTGAAATGTGACAAGAGCCCTAAATACAAACTGCTTTTTTGTAAGGTTGTGAACCGTTGGTTTAATTTTTAACAATACATTGTACTTAAGCTTATCTTTTTTTTATTTAAAATCTAGTAACTAATAAAAGTATTTTATTTCAGCATTATCTTAGATAGATAGATAGATAGATAGATAGATAGATAGTGCTAGATCCCTCAAGTTACCCCTCACCCCTATCACAGGAGGTATATACTTGAACCAGTTCTCCGTCTAAAGGGTCCGGTTCTTGGCTGCACTGGGTTCACCTAGGTAATAACTAAGTCAAAAACTGTTTAAACTGGTAGTGAGGAGATTCGCCTAGCTACTCACTGCCTTCCTCCGGACGTCAACCCCGCTTCAACTGGGTGGAAACCTGGTTGAATAACCCAGCAGCCAGGCTTTGTCACCAGCCACGCTCGTTAAAGGCAGCTGTCCTCCCCGGTCTGTGCACTTGGAAAGGTGCTAGGATAAGATTTAGGGTTTACAAAACCTCTACGATTGGTTAAAAATCATTGGCTTGGAAAACCTGTTACAGAAAAACTCTTCTTGATGATGTGATGCACGCATTACCTTGAGGACCACAAGTCTTAAAAAGTAATAATTAAAATGTCCACATTTTGTGCATTAAATCCAAATCGTATTTTTATTGTAAGATTAGGCAGAGCATAAGCATACAGCTCAAAATGGTAATTCAATAATGATTAGTTCAATGTTAGATTGGTACAAAATAGAAACTCATAACCCAGTTAAAATGATCATGGTAAAAAAGACTAATAATATAACCTGTTCAATTCAGTCATCCGTTTGAGGCAGAGGGAGAGAGGGGGTTTGCTGCATGGCTATCACAGTGTTCCTCTTTTACCGCCGGTTTAGAAACTCCTAAGGAAGAAGCAATTCTGTCTAAAATCACTGTCCACCTCGAAGCTGGCTTCCAACCTGTGTTGGCAGCTCAAGCTGAGAAATCATGACAAGTGAATCTGTGCTCCTCTCCTTCTGGCCAACAGACATCGTGTGGGTGTCTTAGCTCAGTAAGTTTCACTTCCCCTGAGTCACAAGGCCACCGATCCCGAGTTCAACTGCCTACAGGTTACCACACACAATAAGAATCACTTGTTAATTCTGTAGATTTGTAAAACACCATAAAAAATCATTTGTTACATATAAAACTATCTACCCCCTGTTTTAATCATGTTTCCCCAAATATCAATTCCCTCTTTGCGTCGTTTGTTTTAACCTACACAAGGCCTTTTCCTTAGAATGATTAGTTCCCTTATTTCACATTGCCAAAATCTGATTCTTGGTTACAGCACACACACACACACATCTGTTGATCACCACCTACTTGATTTTCAGCACAACTTACTTGATTTTCATGTATATTTCCTTACTTAATCAAAAACAAATCTTAACACTTTCTTGCTAACCTTTATCATTGTTAAATCAATTAGTGGTTACATACTCTGTGTCACAAGGGTCCATATTTGTGGTTTACTGACGTTGGAACGGCCTCCCTCTAGCGGCTTGCCGAGGGTAAGGCCAAGGCCGAACTTGCCCTCGGGTGCGTCCTCTGTTGTTCTCCCATCTGTCTCTACGCCGCCCGTTATCTTCCCCTCGGCCCTGCAGACGCCCGTTCCAGCAGGTCCGAGCAGGAGGAGAGATCGCAGGTATGGGTCGAGGGACCTCATAATTACTTGACAATAGATAAACTGGTAAAAAAAAATTCGGAAACTTGTGTTTGGTCGATTATTTCTCTGTTGTTATAATGCTAATTGGCATTGTATTTTACATCGTTGGAAAGCCTGTTTATTTACCTTCGCAATGATGTCCAACTTGTAAGGATCATGCATTTGTGGGATGAGCAGCACAGCTGATTATGTGGGGAAGGCCCAAGAAAAATTTGCCAAAATGCTCCGTCAATGGTAAACAGTGTATTCTCCTGTTGGAATTGACTCTTGTTTTGAGTTGTTTGGTGGATGCGATGATTGAACTCTCTATCAGTAACAAGGAACAAACAACACATATTGGCTATTTTACAGCCTCAGTAGCGGTGGAAGATCCATACGCAGCCACAACAGCCTGGCACCTCCTCCTCATGCTGGTCACCAACCTGGTCACACGTTGCTGTGGGATGGCGTTCCATTCCTCAACCAGGATTCGTTGCAGGTCAGCCAGCGTGTTTGTGTTGGTCACTCTAACACGTACAGCACGCCCAAGCTGATCCCACATGTTGAATTGGGTTGAGGTGTGGACTCTTGGCAGGCCGTTCCATTCTCTCTACTCCCACATTGTGGAGGTAGTCTGTGATAACCCTGGCTCTGTGGGGGCGAGCGTTGTCATCTTGGAGGATGAAGTTAGGTGCCAAATTGTGGAGATATGGGATCGCCACTGGCTGCAGAACTCATCCCGATATCTCGCATCATTGAGATGGCCTTCAATGATGACAAGCCTTGTTTTGCCAGTGAGGGAGATGCCGACCCACACCATGACACTGCCCTGACCAAAAGCTGTTACTTGATCGGTGCAACAATCAGCATAGCGTTCTCCGCGTCGTCTCCATACTTTGACCCTGCCATCCAACTTTGGCAGACAGAACCTGGACTCATCACTGAACATGACATTCCCCCACATGTTCAGGTTCCATTGTCTGTGTTGTCGACACCAGGCAAACAGGCCTGACGGTGAAGGGCAGTCATTGCAGGTTTCCTGGCAGCCTTATGAGAATACACTGTTTACCATTGGCAGAGCATTTTGGCAAATGTTTCTTGGGCGCTCCCCACATAATCAGCTGTGCTGCTCATCCCAAAAATGCATAATCCTTACAAGTTGGACATCATTGCGAAGGTAAATAAACAGGCTTTCCAACGATGTAAAATACAATGCCAATTAGCATTGTAACAACAGAGAAATAATCCACCAAACACAAGTTTCCAAACTTTGTTTTTCCAGTATAGATAGATAGATAGATAGATGTTGTGTTACAGCAGCAGGTTAACCTGGCAATGCACGGGAACAGTAAATCAAATATAATATTTATAATATAAATATAATATATACATTAGCAAAGTGTGCAAGTTACAATGTTTTGATTTTAAATAGAAAAAATAATTGAGGTAGTAAATGTGCAAATGTAGATGTGCAAAATTCAACATGTGCAAGATTATTGTAGGAGCAAAAACAGAAAGGAGTATGGTTCAGACAGAAACTATAAAGCTGAGAGTCTTGTGAGATTTATTATAAAAAAAGAACACATTTAAAATCTGCATATTTGAAAAGTCTCATGTGTTTTAAAGACCAATTAACACAACAACCGCATATGCCCAATAACAGCTAGTTCTTATTTATTCAACAGAAAATATCTTTAAAGCGCTTACATCTCTAAAACAAATAAATACAAAATAAGGTTTGGAGAGGCTCACATGCAAGGTTTTCTAAGTCAAATGGAGGCTCCAAATAAAATCTTATTAAGAATATATTTTTTTTAAATAATATGATATACAGGATTCAGGATCTTTTCCACTGGCTTGCTACGTTTTATCCATGTGCTGTTATGAAGGGTCTGCTTCTCCTGTGGCAGATTCTTATTTGGTCACACCTATTGAGGCCATTTTTGTATCAGAGCAAGTGATGGAAGTACAGACTGAAGTGGATAATGACTATCATTACGGTTGGCACTGTATTCATTATTATTATTAAATGAAACAACCATGACAAGTCACATATAAAGCAAACACACAGGTTTCCTGTTCCTCATGTCTGCTTGTGTTTTGTCCCTTGAGCTGTCGTGTCAAAGATGGGTGTGCCGAGATAAAAAGCAAGTTTGGCTTCTCACATCAGATGTGTGTCCATGTCCTCATCTGGCTCAGGAAACACTTATCTGCTTAGGTCTACATCACTGCAATACATTTCATTACAACAGTACAGCACCTGTCAGTTCATGCTCGTAAAAACTGTTTATTAAAGTTCATGGTATCTTTTATAAATTCTAGCTCTCAGAATTTCTTTCAGAAGGAAACACTAAACAACACACACAAAACAATGTTTTTTTTTTCCATCATGGCAGTATTCACAAGCCCCCTGCTACATGACGACACCAACAACCACCTTCAGATTCTGTACGTATGTAGAAATGTCATTATACTCTGTCCAAGGGCTGAGCAGTGTGGAGAAAATCAAATATCACAATATTTTTGACCAAATTGTGACGATATTTCAGGGTTGACTATTGATGCTTTCACTAAATATTTACAAAATGAGATTTTTGTTAATCATCAGTAATGTGTAGGGCTGAACGGTTTTGAAAAACTATCTGATTGCAATTAATTTGACGATTTTCGATATGATTTTCAATATTAAAGGGACTATTTGTAACTATTTGTACAGAGATTTACGTTGTCTTCTCATTACCGACCGGGTGCCGGTGTCTCCTCTGCTCTCTCCGGCTGCGGGCGTTGAGAGCAGGGAGACACGCTGGAGAGCCCCGCTGCCTCAGCCTGCACTTAGGCAGGAAAAGCCAACACTAGGATCAGATCTAAATCATGTTCATGGAGAGACCTTCGTCTGGTCAGCTAACATTACTGCCAAGCAGCTGAAATATAGAGTGATATTGTGGTTTTAGCTGACTTGTGTCGCCTCACTGTTTTGAGTGATGCTCGTTCAGGTATATTGAGAGCGAGCAAGCGCGAGCCCGACGCTGACTTTCGTGGATTTCACGGCCACAGGTGTCGCTGTTAAGAAGCATCTCTGAAAGTTACAAATAGTCCCTTTAAAGGAAATGATAATTTTTACATCATTATTCTCATTTTCATTGAAAAACATATTAAATAATAAGGTTGGGATTTTTGCAGGTATCTGTACCAAACAAAGATGTTTTCTTAAGTCTGTAGAATATGATGTGTAGGCCAGGACATCTCTGCAGCACGACAATATGTAATTTAAAATGGTATTTTGACACACATTTCACCTTTAACAAATATTGTGCCTTCTGCGATTTGAAAATTTCAATAGGCCATATTACAATTTCGATAAAATTCTGATTAATTGTGCAGCCCTATAATGTGGATATAATGTCTAAGTGGGTAAAGGCAAATAGTAGAACGGCTAGAACAGTCTGGTAAGTTCAGAAAATCATATCACTTTACTGTAATGCAGCCTTTAAAACCAGGAAAACACTTGTGCCATATTAAGATATCCAACATTTTATATCACAATATTGCCCAGCTCTATGCCATATCTTATTTTTATCAGTGTGGCTGAAAATGAATTAATGTTCCATTGCAGTAAACTTTTACCACTTCAGCCCATTAGAGGTCAGTATTTGCTCTAACTCATTGACCTTACAACAAGCTGATTCCAACATCTGTCCAATACGAACTTCATTCATACAGTATTGCAAAACAATGTTTTGATGTCTTCTCATTGCCAGGCTGTGATATCCAACACTGTATGTTAGTACTCCATAGCATGTTTCATCGGTAGAGTCGACATTAAAGAGGACCTATTATGCTTTTCCCCTTTCCTTTAGTGTGTTATGAAGTTTTTTGTGCATGTAAAAGGTCTAAAAAGTGACAAAGTCCACACCAAAGGAAGATACTATCCCCCACAGAAACACTGCTCCTGAGCTGCCTGAAACGCCTCGGCTGAAGGCCTGCCTTTTTGTCCTGTAACGTGATAATGTCACCAAGCAACGCACTTTTCCTAGCGGCTAGTTTGGCACACCCTCAAACAAAGTTATTTAGAGTGGAGTCCGGAAAGTTAAGTTCAGTTGACCAATCACAACAGAAAGGGCCAGCTGACCAATCAGAGTAGACGGAGTTTTTTGAGAGTGTGAAAAGAGGTGCTGCAGCCGGTATGAGAATAATAAAGCATTTTTCGAACATTAATGCATGTAAACATGTTCTAGTAACCAAAATACGTGTATGCACCTGAAAATAAGCATAATAGGTCCTATTTAATTTGATTATCTGGTACACCAATGTCCTTCAGCCTCTGAGTACATCATAAAACCTCGACCAAGACAGTGACTTTATATTTTTGAACTTTTATTTCTTCGCCATGAACTTCCAAAATCAAAAAACAAATGATCAAAAATACAATATAAACTTCTGAAAATCAATACACTGAATATTTTTTTTTATTTTCTTACACATGGCAAAAAACACTGAGCAAAGACAAAGTCCGGATGGCTAGTGACTCTGCTTAGTCCTCTTTGCTTTTCTAGATCGCAGAATATGGTGTTTCACAAACGTTGAGCCTCTCCCCTCTATATTCCCCGATCATATACAGTTCACTAGTTAGGCATTTGCCAAAAAACGTACAGTACAAAGTGCCCAATAACAAGTACTGGAGCTAACAATTGTGTTGAAGCTTTCAACCAAGCATGACTGCAATCCACCACTTTGTACATAATGTACACGTTCCCCCCCTGATTCGACTCCAAACAAACAAGAGTCAGTTGAGATTGAAGGTGTACAGATGTGTTGAAAGGCTAGGGTGTCAGAGAAAAAAAAGAAGAAGAGGGGAGATGAAACCCGGAGAGTCAAATCAGTGCCCAAGTTCGATATGGTGAGTAAGTCTCAGACACTCCAAGATCCAACGGCAGAAAAAGACCAGCATCCATGGGGGGGAGGGGTGGGGGACAAACTACTGCACTCGATCCAATTCGCTGGTTTTATTCAGAAAATATGAATGTTAATCTATTATAACTCATGGCATAACACCCATAAAATACAATAAATTATGTCATTCCTTCTGCACACAGAACAAAGAAATCCATATATCCCACATTAGCTGTTTACCTTGCACTTTGAAATACATGGGCCTTTTTTATTCTTGTTGTCATGGAAAAAGAGGACATACAAGAAGGGTTTAGAAAAAATCTGCATATGTTGAACTAAAAAACAAAAACAGCAGCTGGGAGGAAAATAGAAAAATTGTCCATAGATGGGAGAGGTGGTGTCTGTGGATTTGGCGAAATAAAAAACAAGCTAGAAAAAAAACAACTGTGTACCCTGGTGGGGGGGGGAACTGCAGGAGAGGGAGGGCCTTTGTGTCCCGGTTGGTGGGGTGAAGTTAGTGGTGCTGTGCAATCCTCTTATCTTAACCCCACTTTGCCTACCACTCTTTCTTCTTCTCATCCATGGACACGCCACCAGGTCCAAGTGCCACCACCAACAGCAGACCGCCGATGACCGAGGTGGTCTGGAAGAAGTCGTACTTGAGGAAGTCGTGCATGGGCTTGTAGGCGGGGACGGACCAGAAGGCGTTGAAGTAGACGTTGATGGCCAGGAGCCACACGACGAGGGTCAACGCCGCCAGCTTGGTTTTGAAGCCGATGGCCACCAGGATGATGAGCGCAGTCCCAACCATGTTCTGCAGGATCTGTGGAAGAGTGTTAATGTAGGTGGGTGAAGATTTTCACTTTACAGTAGGTGATCATCACTTCACACAGGGGTGCTACTGACAAATTTCAAGTCTGCAAATTAATTTGCAGACACTTGTTGTACTAAAATGAATAGAACTCCAAAGCTGAAATGTTGTGGTACACTTTGGAAAATGCATGGCAGTGATTTTAGTATATTTGATTTAGAGATGGGAACGATCAGATCCAATATCGGGTTCTGATATGATGTAATTAATGTAACGGATATCGGACTGAGGTTACGGATCCATGTACCGATCCATATAAATATGTAATAATGGTGGAGAATGTCCCTCCTCCTCCGCAAAAAAGCTAGTTAGCAACGCTAGCGTCTTAAGCATGGCAGGTTGAGTGGCTGCTCCAAGCCCAGAACAGAAGGCAAACATGATAAACAACACATTACTATTGTTTGTATTTTCACAGCAAAGGTCCTCTGGCTTTCAACCGGGCAAACACGGCCGGCCAGTCGTTTGTTTTATCACAGAGACGTCTTTCGGCTTGTTAAACAGGCAGTGAGAGCCACTCGCAGTGCTCTCAGTAAAGATTCATTCAAACACTCAACTAGTGTGTGTGTGTATAAACTAACACAACCTGCCATTTGTTTTATCACAGGGGTGGTCTTTCGGCTCTTTAACGGGCGGTGAAAGTCACTCGCAGTGCTCTCAATAAACCATTCATCATTTAGGCTACTTTTAGCAGGTATTAATAATCTAGCTTGTTGTATATGTTGATTTCTAACTCTGCATGGTAATCATAGCAACCTCTCCTCTCACCACTTCCTCTATTCAACATCCAACACAAAAAGACCTCTGGCCTCTCTTCTTATTACTTGATCAAAATTAATTTGAGTGGATAAAAACATCTGGTCACACCCAAGCCCCCAGGAAGAGTGCCGGTCGTCGATCCCAACTTTCATAGTGGCCAAACGCTGTATCCAGTTCTCTTAATACATCCATGGTCACACCACACACTAAACTTTTTACATTTTTTTTTTTTTTACTTATTTGATAGTGTAGATATTTATTTCTCTACATAGTTCTTGCACTTTTATTTCAAATAGTCGCTTGTTTAAACCTTATGAAGGAGTTGCCATTGCACTCCTCTTTTAAATTCTTATTACTTTTGAATTAATGCATAGAAATCTACTAGTAGTTGAATTTCTGGGCACTTAATTTGTTCAAGTTTTTCAAAACATTAAAAAGGATTTGCTATAGCAATTTGCACCCCTACACCTGTTTTTATGTGAAACCCACTTACATTTCAAATAAATTGCTTTTGAATACATTTCAATTTAATGCAAAATTGCAATGCAATGCAAATTTTATGCAAAAAGAGCTCATATATTGGAATTATATCCGTATCAGCATATATCCAAATTCAGGTATCAGATTCAGAAAGCAAATAAGTGTATTTCCCAAAATGTTGACTTTTTTATTGAAGTCTAAATCTAATTGCTTTAGATTATGTGGCTGTCCGTAAGTACGTGGTGGCGTAACATTGGTCTTAACTTAATGATGAAATATCCATCTGTGTTAAATGAAGGTTGTTGTTGGTACTCACAGAGAAGAAGTTGGAGTCGAAGTGCAGCAGAGTCATGAACATGAGCACTAGCAGTACTCGACCACCCAGCTGCATGTACTGCTTCGGCGAACTCTCTCCCATGGAGGGGACTCCAGCAAACATGCTCTTTCCTTCCGAACGAGACTCGGCCAGCAGCAGGAGCAGACCACCTCCGAGGGCCAGGTTTCTGGGGGAGGAGAGAGGATGAATATTTCAGACGAGCAGAAACATATCTTTCAGCATTAAGTTTACCCTGAACTTATACTAACAACCAACATCATATGAATTAAAATACACATATTGCAGAAACAGCAAAACTACAATGCAGCACTGTATTTAAGGGATTTCTCTGATGGCCGATGACTCATCTGTCTGCCTGTCGATGTTTAAATAAATCACAGGTCTTGCTCACGGTAATTGTTGGTGTCTGCTTGACAACTGAGAGGCTCTCTCATTTACTACCATACCAAATTAAAATGTCCACTGCTGCAGAAAAAACACTGCATGCTGTCAAATTAATCAAGCTAGTTGTAATCTATGATCATAAGCAGTGAAATTCAAAATTGAACAGCAAATTTTTCATTTAACTGCTTCAGACTTCTGCAAACTGCCTCACACCTTTTATAACACACATTTGTACGTATACTTGAATCAGACAACTGAAACAATGATTTGGTAATATAATGATTATGTTTGAGAGTCAATAAGCTGGTGCAACCGGATACAAATATTCCAATAAACTTAAATTAATTTGTTTACGGAGGGTTATTGTGTTTTTTCTTAAACACAAACTAAATCCAAACAGAGTGACACTCACCTCATCAAAAATTTGAGGTCCCATAAAATGCTGTATGCAACAGTCTGGCGGAGAAAAAGACATTCCAGATCAGATACAAAGACATACAAAGATATTGCTTGTATACATTAAAAATGATCATTATAATGTGATAGTTCTGACCTGTAGCGCTATGATGCCAAATAGTCCAAAGCAGGCATACTGTACAAAATTTCTACTGAGGATGAGGACGCAACCACCTGTTAGGACACACACAACAAAGTGATGGTCATTATGGCTGCAACACACGTATTTTCCATTTTCTTCTTTTACAATGACAAATGCCAACATGAGCTATAAACATTTTTTTTTGTTAAGGCCACGTAGACAATTTAATTTGAGTAAAACAACACATTTCACTTCAATTTTTTTTTTGTTGCAGAAAAGTACAATAATTTATAGTTTCAGGCATATTAAGAGGGCAGTCACACTGTGTTGTGGGTACTGCTTTATTAGCCACAAGACTTTTTATAGCTGGTAACTGGTTGCTCTGTGTACTCAGCAGTAAATCAAAACGTGCCGGATAAAAATCAAACAGACAAAGGTCACACCGTTTTGTCTGTTTGTTAAACGCCCTGACGAAGACCTAGAGTGGTCAAAACATGTTGGCTTTTTAAATGATTTAGCCACTATGATAAATCATTTTTAATATTTCCTTCTCTTGTTGCCTTTTAGTCTAAGTTTTTGGAGTGCCTGGATTGCCTTCTTATTTATATGTTGCAATATTTTCATGATTCCATATCTAGTCCTTTATCTTTATCCCCACCACTCACAGTTGGCATCTTTCTCAGCTCAGCTGCCTGTTGCACCAGTACAGACTGACCTCAGGTGGCGCCTGCTGTGCACTACAACCCATCACCTCAACACAGCAACTATGTATCAGTTTAATAGAGAGAGGAGTAGGGCTGTCCTGAATACCAGTTTTTGGTGAGTAATATTCAAAGGCATTCAAAGCTTCGCTTCGCAGTGCAGTGCAGCAGGCTGACATGTTCTTCTGTCTGTCTGTCTCCATTTCCACCGTCTCAGTGCCTGGGACAGTGCTCTACATACAACAAACAGCGATATCTGTCTGAGAATAACTAATAATAATGAATGTTGAATATGAATAATGAATGTTATGGGATTATTCCTTATTTCATGGGCTATTTGGGGATTTATATTTTATTATTACATACTTATATAAACAAAAAAGCTTTCGAATACTGATTGGAGGTTGAATACCATGGCAACGGTGGAAGCTTCGAAACATGCGGGTCAGCCCTAGAGAGGAGCGTCTGTATTTTTGAGGGACAATCATTCCTTCTGGATTTCTAAATACCCTGGTATACCGTAATACCTTGATAATACCTTCTCACATGACAAGAACGGAACCTGACATCTAGTTGACATTATCTTCCGTCTTCTGCTACATTTTGGATGATGCCTTCACCAGTGTGCAGTGTGCGAACTTCTGCTCTTACAAACCATCTGCTTCAAAGTTCAAGGAGTTCAGGGATACATTTTCGCATACACTGCAATATTTCACTGATTCGTGGAAGAGTGGGCTGCCTCTCGGCTTCCTTCAACAAGTCTTGTCAGTCTCCGCTGACCCCTCTAATCAGCGAGATAACCCAAAAGGGAAGTTCAATGTGTTTGTATCTCTTACACAACCTTCTGCAAACTGTAGACACAATTGGGCTGAAACGCACTGAGCACACTCAGGGTTTCCGCCAGTGAATTGTAAGCCTAAATTGACTGCCCACCGGGCCTAAGCATTGGGTAATTATGTATTTTTAAGATGTTTTTGAATGTGTTATACAAGTAGTGAACTCCTTTAAGGAATAACTCAGGAGTAGGTTGTGTGCTTAACACTAGCGATTGTCGATGTAGAGGCGATAGAGAGAGACAGACAGAGAGAGCGAGGGAGGGAGCATGTGTGTGTGATGGACTGATGGCGAGTATTAACGTTATAGCTGTGAACGTAGCAGTGCGTATACAGTTTAGGCTGTCGGTCTCCTCGAGACACAAGCCCTGAATCATGAATCAAATTAAACATTTTCAGATTGACACAAATGATTTCCATATTCATAACGATGTCTACTTCAAACACAAACAGTTTTAACTATTTTATCTTCTTTTGTTAGCAATTTGACTCACTCCTTATTGTTGTTAGCAGATTGTGCATCACACACCACCCAGTAAAGCTACAAAAACATGTTGTGTTCTCCTGCTACAATAAAATCTGAGTTGACTCATCTCATGTCCGGATTGAAACCTGTCAAAGTGCGCTACCTCCCGCTCACTTACCCAGCTGTCCTATGAGGTTAAGCAGCACAAAGCACGTGGCCAGGAAGTAGCCACAGCTCCAGGTAGCCTCGATGTAGTCTCTCTGCTCATGCCACTGGAACCACATGCGGATGCCGTCTTCCAGGAAGGTGCTGATGAGACACAGACGCGCCAGGTGGGGCAGGTACTGTTTGGTTATCCGCAAGAACTGGACAACCGAGGGAAAGAAGAGGAGCAATGATTGACAAGAACAAGAATGGCTTGTGACTGCAAAGAACAGCAATCAAAGGATGTGGTTTCTGAGGCTTTCCCGAGAAACTGATAAACAACATTACTGGGTCACCAAGATGTAACACGTATAACTGAATTTGAACAAGTCTTTGGTTAATCCCCTAAAGACTCCCAATAATATTCTTTTTTTAAATACACTCTTTTATTGTTTTCATAGAAATGAGAAGACAATACATAACAATCCCCTCCCATTACCCTGGCAACTGAATTAGACACTGTCACAACAACAAAAAATACTCACACACCTAAGGCAAAACTAAAGCCTCCCAATAGTAATCTGACCCGCTACTCTTTGAACAGTAGGAGGAAGAGTACGCTATCTGAAGCTATGGCAGACGCATGCTACCTGTGGAGCAAGTTTTTTTACTTTTCTTTAGTAAGTGTTCATTTTGTACTTAACAATGAGAAAATACTCTATTACTTTATTATTATATTATTACTTTTCATTTGTTAAGTATTTAATTCGCACAGGAGTATACAAAAATATGCTTCACCATGTGGTTGATCCAGAAAACATGCTATATCGTGATATATATCGTTATCGAGATATGAAATGACCTATATCTGGATATAAGATTTTGGTCATGTACTGATTATTTATACTATCAGTACAACAACTATAGTAACTTTTCTCTATAAAATATTTAAGAATCACAAAAGAGAAAAAGAGCTCATACTGTAGATGATGTTATACCCCTCCAGATTACTCATTAGAGCTGCAACGATTAATCGATTATTTGTCAACGATTAAATTAATCACCAACTATTTTGATAATTAATCGGTTTCTCTGACAGTAAATTGAATATCTTTATGTTGAGGACAAAACAAGACATTTGAGGACGTCATCTTGGACTTTGGGAAAAACTGATCAACATTTTTCACCATTTTCTGACATTTTACAGACCAAACAACTAATCGATTAATCGAGAAAAAACTGCAAATATAACTGTGTATTTGAATATAATGAATTGATTTCAAAAGTGAAAAAAGGCAATACAAGTGCAGGGTGGAAGTTCACAAATCTCAAGACAATAACAGGGCTGTTCGTCCCTGTTAAAACCATCAATGGCTTATTGCATTATTACTACGAGAAAAGTAAGTACCCTACAATCTTCTCTCAAACATAATTCATGAACGGATCCTCAGATAGTACAGTGACACAGTAGAGGTGCTGTGACCTGCCCCCTTCCCCGCCTACTGAGCGGTCCACATCAGCACTGTCAGACCTCGGCAGCCTATCAGCGTCCACCAACTCCCACTATGACTGCTATGTGGGACATGAATGGACGACCTGGGAGCCAATGCGAACAAGCCCGAGGTCCCTGCAACAGTCTAGAAATAGACCATTTTATGGAGTAATATGCAAGCAACATGTTAGCTCAGGACCCCTTAGTGAAGGGAGAGTGAGAGTTTGTTACAAAGAAAGATATTTCACGTTCCCTTTTCCAAATGTTTTACAACACACAGCACTTGTGTTACGAGTGTATAAATCAATCAGTTGTAATTAGATTAGGGAACAGATGTACAGTTTTTGTCATGAGGCTTGAGTTCAGTCAACACAGCTGCCATAAACACACACACACTTCGGGACATGGTGTAACCTGACAGTACTCCTCCAAGGAGAACATTAAAAGCCTGGCATGTCCTGTAAAAACACAAGGCCATGAATTCAACACACAACACTACAGCACACATGCCTCTTACGAGCAAGTAACTTTTCATAAGGACAGAAGACACAAAACCCAAATATCTGGGGCTTTTTTCCACAGTCGACACAGGGACATGGTGTCACAGGCAATCTGAAATCTGATCTTGACATCAGTTCACCTCTTATGAATTAGTGCATTACCTGTAGTCAAACCAATACAACAAGAACCCTCACAAAGACACAGATTATAACTACAGAAAATGCAGCAGTAGCATGCATAATCCATGTTCATGGTCAGTTTTAGGTGAGTTGTGTGATGGGGGCAGCTCTGTCAAGGCCACAAAGCAGATGCTAAGTTTAGGAAAACCTGATGCTTCTCCAACTTAGACATACTATGCAACCCTAAACCACTAGTAATGCTCTTAAAAACACAATATGACAAACAAGTGTTAGCCAACAACTTGGCTTTAAGCTGAGGGATTTCACAACTGCTGGCTGGCTGGCTGAGATACTACTGTTAATAAACCAGGTGGATACACAGACAAGCTCACTAGCTGGCATTATAATGCAGCAATCCATATTTATACCTGTTGGCTTGGTTGGTTTTCTCCAAACAGATGTCAGTTTCGTTTTGTGGGTGTGAATTAATAATGCTAGCTAATCCATCTGGACACACATGACAGCACCAAACACTCCTAATGCCAATTAAGACACGAGTAAATCTGCTGCAGCTGTTGATAACAGGTCATGGTAAAGTATCAGCTAGCTATGGTGGACTTGTAATAGTCACAATGTTAGAGGAAACACTTCATTCTCAGACTAACTAGTTAGCTAGCATGCTAACAGCAGCTAGCTTCATTCTCACACAAACTAGTCAGCTAGCAGCTAGCATGCTAACAGCGGCTAGCTTCCATCACACACAAACTACTTAGCTAGCAGCTAGCATGCTAACAGCAGCTAGCGTCATTCTCACACAAACTAGTCAGCTAGCAGCTAGCATGCTAACAGCAGCTAGCCTGCTACCAGCCGTGCTATAAACATATTGAAGTGTACCTGGTCCGCCACGTCTTCCGCCGTGTTCATGAGATCCTCCTGCCCCATGTTGGTGTACTATGAAAGCTGTTGTAATAAGTGAGGCTGAAGCGCAACACAGTGAGTGATGTGTTGGTTGTAATCTCCGGCTGCTCTCGGTCTGCTCCTCCTCCCGGTTAAACCTTATTTACTTGAAGATGTCCTGATCAGAAAGGCCGCCTCCGCCCCACAATGCCCCGCGGTTTGACAAGCGAGAGAAGGAGCCCCCCTATATGGTACTGCTGCAACCGCTGGATGCCACGTATACTGATCCGGCCAGGGTTCTTCACACAGCTCACGAGCGGTGTTAGAGGCTTTTTACACAAGAAATAAGCACATTAATATACCCCCTAACTCACCTGAATTCATTTCCTACCATAATCTGTAAAATATGATCATGCACAACCATGAAAACGCTGCATACTCTTATGTAGGCTACCCAGTGCAGCTTTTATACATGGTTACACTTTTTTTGACAGATGTGCATTCCTCTAATTGTCTCTTAAAATGTATATTATTTGGTCTATTAATCCGTAATATAAAGAACATGACGAAGACAACACTATACTATCATATACTATTCACTATACTCTAAAACAGATATATTTTACATATCTTTGATATATTTGAAGTACTTGTGTTGTAACACTCTTTTTTTCTATTTCTATTTATGATTCTTGACTTTTTTAAATACTTTTATTGCAAACTACTGAATAATGAATTATACATACTAATGAATTATACATCCACAAAATGTCAATATATATTCACAATTTTTCTTTCACACATTAACACTCACACCCATACTTACAAATACATACATGCAACAAAAAATGAAAAAAAAACAACAGAAAAAGGAAAACAGCACAAAAAAGCAATGTATGTGTTCTCCTCCTCCAAGATGTGCATATTGCGTACGTCTATCGATTATGTTTGTTTGCCCAAGATCAGCCTCTGCTCATTAATAAATCATTCTGTTAATCTGAGTGCAAGTAATTTCATGACTTAATTTCCGGCCTCATATTTCATCCACTTGAAACATCACCTTTTGCACTTTGGCAGATACATGCTACCTGTGGAGCAAGTTTTTACTTTGTTTTAATAAGTAAATGCAACATACACAATGTTTTTTTGAATCCATTTTTAGACAAGACTACTCAGGTAGTTTCTTACATAGCTCCTATTTGCAACATCAGTACTGATTATTTATACTATCACAACAACTACACTAACGTTTCTCTATAAAATATAAAAAAAATCAAAAAAGAGATTAAGAGGTCATTCTGTATATGATGCTCTGCCCCTCCAGATTACTCATTAGAGCCCCAACAATTAATCGATTAGTTATCAACTATTCATTTATTTGTAATTTTTTAATATAATATCATTTATTTATGTATTAATCGCCAACTATTTTGATAATCCATTCATCAGTTTGAGTAATTTTTTAAGAAATAAAAGTCAACATTTTCTGATTCCAACTACTTAAATGTGAATATTTTCTGGTTTCTTTACTCCTCTATGACAGTAAATTGAAAATCTTTGAGTTGTGGACAAAACAAGACATTATAGGACGTCATATTGGGCTTTGGGAAACACTGATCCACATTATTCAACATTTTATAATCCAACAACTAATGAATTCACTTAAAACATTGCTTTTTGTACTTTGACTCTTCATTTCTAACTCTATTTTATCTGTGCAATTTCCTACACCAAATCATTGTTTTATATCTCATCCACTCTTATAGAGTCAGAGATGAAGAGACAGAATATAAGTTATTCTCTCCATTTCTGAGATTTCCTGTATTGTTTCCTTCCATCTTTGAATTTAAGGACTTAAGGATTTTAACCAGTTCCTTGTAATTTGCTTCATGGCTGCAGCTCTAAGTATTCTATATAAACACCTGTCTGTTCCCTGCGTTACCTCAGGTGGGGATTCTTGATGTTTTGAATACTTGTTCTTTTTTTTTTTTGTCGTATGCACCAAGATACTGACATCCTTATTATGCATGTGAAAACCTACCTCACAATAAACCTGATTCTGATCCTGAAGTGCATTCAAATGATATATATCATGATTAAATCTGAATTTGAATGCACTTTATTGAGTTGTAAATGAAATAACTGAATGCACAAATGAATGAATGAAAAAAGTCTTTTTTCTAGGAGCTGTATTACTCAACTTACTGTGAGCTATTTATTTGTTTATTCTATGTACTGGTCAAACAGACAAACAAGGTCTAACAAACAAACAAACAAACAAAGAAGCTTCAACATTACACAGCCTTCAGCCTGCAAAATTACAACAGGACAATTTACCTACTGTGTTGAACAACTTAATCCTCACACTTTTCTACAACCAGACAAACAAAATACTTCAACTGCCCAAAAACAACAGTGTGCATTCACAGATGAGTAAAGGAAAAAACAACATTAAGTGTCTTGGGAAGGTATTGGGGCAGGGTTATTTCTCTGAAACTCTACTGGATGCATGAACAAAAAGATAATTCTTCATTTGGGGTTTTGATGATGATGATGATGGAGAGCTCTGTCTAACATGTCTGTCCATAATTTCCCATACTGTAAGTGTTCAGTTGAAGTCATGTAAATGTGAAGGCCACAACATATGATTCAAATCATTTTCATCAAACCACTCAGTGACCCCTCGTGCCCTGTGGATGAGTGCAACATCATCATCCTGGTAGAGAGACAACTCCTTCTTTTGTCACCCATCTACAAAGGTCAATTACTTAATTAACATTAATGCTAAAAATGGATTAAACTTTTGCCTTCAACTAACTGTTGACTGAGCTGATGTTGGTGAGAGGATGATGAACATGAGAGAGCAGAGCTATGTGAAGGGAAATGGGATGGAGGTGTAAAAGCGGCCACATGTCGAGACCAAAGACTCGGACAAAGTCTTTAAACTTGTGCACGCTCCCTGTAAGCCAAGCAGGAAAAAATGTGGTATTTTCACGAGCAGTGGTTCAGTGTACACCGTGCCAGCTGATGTTATTTAAATGTGTAAAATATTTTGCACAATAAGCATGACTCACCCTCAACATTTACACAGAGGCAAAGGGAAGAAGAAACAGACGATGCCAATGGCTCAGAGGTTGCACAAGATATTTCAGAAGTGTAACTTACACATTAAATTAGAACAATAAGTCAGCGATAATGTGTTGCAGTGACTGTTTGGGGCCCCAGGGTCATGATTGTCCTCGACTTGATGTTTTTTTTTTGCAGACAAAATCTGTCCATCCTGGGTGAAAATGTTTACTAAAGCACTGGAAGAGCTGTTATCTGCAGCATAAAAGCTTCTTGACAGTCTGCGATGTAATTGCTGATCTAGCTGTCAAAACTGTTTGTCAGCTAGATCAGCAATTACCTGCTACTGCGAAGTCAGGTTGTTGCTTTTCTATGCTGTACCTTCAGCTACTTATGTCGTCCTCTTGTGTGAGAAATGTCTACACTCCCCCAGTAATTATGTTTAAAATACTAAGCAAATAGATAATAAAAAGTAGATGCATGTCAGGCTACAATGTTTTTCTTCTCAGAAAATTGTCAATTTATATAATGCTGTTTATGAATAGCACTTTTCTGTCAAATGATTTTAGGTTCAAGTCCTGCAATAGTTGCAGTCTGTAAAGTCTCTCCTCCTTTTCATCCATTATATGGGCAATAATGATAAAAAAAAAAACGAGACATGGACAATGTTTGCAAATCCAAATTGTATTTCATTATAGCACACTTGGTTGCAAACCAGACAATACAACTCATCCAGTCAACATGATGTGTTTACTGCCACTAACACATTTTCCTTGTTGCGTAAACCCGCCTCTTTGTAACTGTGCAACATCACAACCCGGAAAAAACAGACAACCGTTCATATGCAGAAAATATGAAAACTCGAATGGATGTTCACCTATACAAAAGGTCAGGCTGACTCAGACATAGGAATACTACTCCAAACTGGAAGTGTGGTGCTGCTCCCCGACCAAATCTCCAGGTATAAAAATAAGTATATGGTTTTGCTTTTTACTTTCCATTTGGCACTTTTCCAGGTTTCTTACGCCCCGATTTCCAGTGGTTATTTCTGAATTTCTTCTGTAAACCACCGCCCTGTACCTGAAAGACATAAATATGACAGCATGACCAAAATTTCATTAGTGCCAGCTATTAAAGTGGGGGTAGGCAGGATATTTTTGGCATCATTGGGCAAAAATTCCATAATAACCTTTCAGCATATTGTAATTCAAGTGTTCTGAGAGAAAACTAACCTTCTGCTCCTCATCATGGCTCTGTTTTCCGCCTTTAAAAAATATAGCCCATGACGGGAGACTTTGGCCAATCAGAGGTCATTTAAGAGAGTGTTCCTATTGAGCACTCCTATTGGCTGTGCTCCGGCTAGTGGCCCGCGCTTGGTATTTTCTCAACTGATCTCAACATGGCTGCCGGGTCACAAACTTTCTCATTTTACAGCTAAACAGTACACTACAAAATGTTTCTGAAAACATTTGAGGCAAGAAATAGGCATTACAGTAACAGAATATTGATTCATATTTGATCAGCGCTGCCTAGTTTGACTGTTTGGTCGGAGTTCGCGAGTGATTGACAGCTGCTCAGAGACGGCAGGCTCCAGCTCAGCTCTGATTGGTTGTTTTCCTCCGGTCTGTGAAATCTTGCAGATGCCATTAGGAGCACCGGAGGACACAGAGGCACATGATTTTTTTCAGATTACCTGTCTCGTGCACTACTGTCAGGATACAGTGACCGTTTTATAAAAATAACTTTTTTTAATCATATTTGCTCCATTTCTGCCCACTGCAGCTTTAACACCGATTGACGTCCACACACACACACACAATTAGAAGGGATTTCAGGTTTCTACAGACCTTCTTGCGTTTCTGCAGCACCTGCTTATCCACCTCCATTTCCTCCTCTTCCTCCTCTTCATCTGTCTGGAAGTCGTCTTCCACCTCTTTCGCGGCCCCCTTCGTACTTTCCTCTGCCTCTTTATTAATAGTGAACATCGAGGCTGTGGGAAATACGACAGTGTTACAGCAAAGTAAAACTGCTATCCTACGAGCCACTCTTCTGATAGACAGTAAATCCACTAGGTTTTGTCTGGAGTGTAATCCTTCAGACCTCCATGACACACAGTTAAGACATAACCATAATAAAAAGTGGACAAAGAGGTCTACAGTGTGTGTGCACTTGGGATACTGACAAGGGTAGAGGTCACTCATGCTGTCCTCTGAGTCACTGTGGTCGTCGTCGCTGGATGAAGGTTCGCACGAGTTGTTGACGTGTTTTGAGGGCCTCCCCCGAGTGACCTCCTCTCCGTTGTCTTTGGGCCTTTTCTGTTTGAGTCTGGCTGGAAGGAATTCAATCCCTTGCTTCACACACTCTTCATCTAGAGCAGGAACGAGAGAGTCACGTCAGTAAGGTGCATTACATATTGATACTACCAGAGGTGGGACCGAGTCATTGTTTTGCAAATCCCAAGTAAGTCTCAAGTCTTTGCACACAAGTCCCAAGTCATAACTCTGAAGAGAAGCCGTGATGCGCCCTTCACCAAATGTAATGCCATTTGCGTCTCTGATCTGTAATTTTCTACGTTTTGTATACTGCAATTATTTTGTGTTGATCGCCGCATAGTTTTTGTACACAGACAAAATTATCTTTGGTATTATTTTTTCCAACTGGTGCTCACTATCATATCGTTAGTTCTTCATGGTTCTCTCCTGCAACTTGATTGGATGCTGTCAGATTGGTTCAAACAAAGTTGAAACTTGAGTTCACACCTCTGGATAGATAGGTCATTGTAATTGTTTCCAATCTGGGCGGTGTCCTTTCCAAATTGTAAAAAGATGTGACCTCCCAGATTCAATTCTGAATGTGTCACTGCTGGGCAAACATTACAGCTCCGTGAAGAATGGCGTGATAAAAGTAAGCTGTTTTTAAGGACCAAGGTACACTGATAAGAACTAAAGCAATACTACAGTGTAAATTTGAAATAGATGTTGAAATCCATCAGTTTGAAATCAAAACTTTATGTGAATATTGCAACTAGATAACTGCTTGGATGATGTAGAGATGGCAGTGTTATTGTATTTGGTAATCTGAATCAGAATCAGAAATACTTTATTGATCTCTGGGGTTGCGTTACAGCTGCTCTTGTATGAACAACAAGAAATGTAAGAAAATAGAAATAAAGGAGTATGCAACATGTAAATGATGTACATAATGCTACAATATAAACAAAATGTATGTAAAGAAGAAAGCTAAAAGTTGGAAAAAATAAGAAAACAAGGAGGAGCAACTACAACAGGCTGCATGCACGGTCAACACGTGCACTACCTTTTAAAAAAATAATGAAAAATAGATATTTTTAAAATGATTCTGGTGTTTCTAATTTACTGCATTCAACAAAATCCCAAAATATGTTTGAAAATGTTTAGAACGATTCAATTCAGCAGAAAAGTGATACCACGGAAATACATTTTTATAAGCAGATAATACTCCTGATAGCTTTGATTTCCTTCCTCACACTAAAAGTCTTGGGTTGTATAACATCCCCACTGTTCAAAAGACATACTATAGCCACTGGGTATGTAATAAAAACAAAGTGCCATGCATGTAGATAAGAAATGCACTGACATCTGGAGAGGGCCTTCGTGAAGCGTTTCCCATTAACATGTTTTAGGACATGATGTGGCTGCCGGTTGAGGTGTCTGAGGGTCAGCTTACAGAAGAGCTGCTTGCTGGAAAACAGACAGGAGGCATCAGAGAAGAAAAAAAAGCATTACACAAGTGCAGATTAGCTTTCCTACATTCAGCCCATTTCTTTAACAATTATTGCCACTGATACAAGTAAGATGAGGAAGGTGTTTCTCTTGCAAAATGATCTTCTTACGGTTGTTTTGTGCTTGGAACAATGTGTGGTTCATACTGCTTGTAGTTGAACTCTGCTGCAGCACTCAGCTTCTCATATTTCTTCCCTTTAGTGAAATTCTGCAGCTCTGTCACGTTGCATGGGAACTCATGGCCATTCAGAGTGCATTTGATCTGCAAAAACAACAGAATGAGGTCACATAATGGTGGTTTTACCAGTGTAATTTAGCTTGATGCAGCTATAAACATGATGATCATGTACAGGTTTTTCAGTTAACACATGTGGCCATCACAACACTTCACAGTACATGTGATGAATTAGCAACACAGCTAGCATCACATGGTACAACAGTGTGTTTCAGTGTAATGTGATGTGATTAGCTCGCAAACCTTTTTGCCATCTGTAAGCTGAAGGAACGGGTGGTTGAGGAGGAAGGCTTTGAGGTCCGCAGGTAATTCATCCATCGCTTCAAAACACTCCAAAACAAGATCTTTCAATGTGTTTATCACGTCACCCTCTTTGACAGGAAATGATCACACGTGGGTCGAAGGCGCAGACTGCGTTGTATGATGTGATGGCGCCATCCATTGATCACATAGAGGAAAATCAGCTTAGAGCAGGGGTCTGCAACATTTTTGAGAATAAAGTCATAATATTATGAGAATAAAGTCGCAATATTATGAGAATAAAGTCGCAATATTATGAGAATAAAGTCGCAATATTATGAGAATAAAGTCATAATATTATGAGAATAAAGTCGTAATATTATGAGAATAAAGTCATAATATTATGAGAATAAAGTCGCATATTATGAGAATAAAGTCGCAATATTATGAGAATGAAGTCTTAATATTATGAGAATAAAGTCGTAATATTATGAGAAAAAAAGTCGTATTATTATGAGAATATCTCATAATATTATAAAGTAGTAATTTTACGTGTTATTTTCTTACAAAGTCGTAATATTATGAGAATGAAGTCATAATATTATGAGAATTAAGTCATAATATTATGAGAATAAAGTCGTAATATTATGAGAATAAAGTCATAATATTATGAGAATAAAGTCGTATTATTATGAGAATAAAGTCATAATATTATGAGAATAAAGTCGTATTATTATGAGAATAAAGTCATAATATTATGAGAATAAAGTCATAATATTATGAGAATAAAGTCGTATTATTATGAGAATAAAGTCATAATATTATGAGAATAAAGTCATAATATTATGAGAATAAAGTCGTATTATTATGAGAATAAAGTCATAATATTATGAGAATAAAGTCGTATTATTATGAGAATAAAGTCATAATATTATGAGAATAAAGTCGTATTATTATGAGAATAAAGTCATAATATTATGAGAATAAAGTCATAATATTATAAAGTAATAATTTTACGTTATTTTCTTATTTCTCGTAAACTTCTGACTTTTTTCTCGTAGTATTATGACATTATTATCATAATATTACGACTTTTTTTCTCGTTAAATTATGACTTTATTCTCAAAATCTCAGATTGTTTTCCCCCTCAATGTGGCCCTAATACTCCGTAGTACATTTGCTCTTAAAATGGCTCTTTTGATATTAAAGGTTGCTGACCCCTGACCTAGACGAAAGGATAAAGCCATTCAGTTATCATCATGGTATTTATCATACACGACCCTTTGATTCAGTCTATTCAAGTAAACCGAATAAAGCTTAAGGTTTTCATAAATATCTGTAGTTATCGTGTCATTAAACATAGTAAGTTCAAGTGTATGGAGGACCACAAATAGTAATAGAGCATTTAATTGATTAATAACTTATTGTACAATAAAAAATAGGCATTAATACATGCGTTTACAAATTAATTTATTAGTCTATGAATAAATAGACAAAGTGACAAAGTATTTCATTATTTGACATTTTAATGAGCAATAAAAAGAAGAATTATGAAAGGAATTTACAAATGAAATATGAATCTATCAATAAATAGTTCAAGTTAAAAAAGTGTATTTACAAAAACACCATAAAACAGTCAATGAGTACATAATTTAACTAATACAAGTGACTATGGAGTCGTTAATACTCGTTAATTGGCTTAAGTGTGGTGCTAACAGTGAAGTCAGCTGACTGAACATCTGACAGCTCGGAATCTGAGAACAGGAAAATAAAAGACTGCCCACTCTGTTCGTATTTTTAGAAACCATAAATTAGGTCGACACAGTAAACTGCAGCGACGCGGTAGAAACTTTAAATTAAAAGGCCGAACTTCGCTCGAAAACGGTCATTAGTGACATAACACAAAAAAAATGCTTTTAAGATTTTCTGCGGTGTAGCATTGAAGATATTTTCACTCAACTATTCAACGGGTTATCTCATGGATGTATTAAGAGATCGGGTTATCTGTACAGAGTGAGTGCTCCTTTTTACTACTATGACAATCTTTGCTGAAAATCTAAAACCCCGCCCACATTTGTCCCATAATTCACCGCTTCAGTAAACAAATACGACAACTGTCAAGCCAGCTAGCTAACTCTGTGTAATAAAGTCATACACGTGGAGATTTAGGTTAAATAATGTCTGGACCAAACGGAGATCCCAACATCTCTATTGATGATGGGATTATCAACGACGAAGATGAATACGAGGACGAAGGTAGTGCTGTAATCACTCATTGTAATCCGTGTTGCAGTACAGTGGAAGTCACAGGATGCTACATTAGTGCATTTCCGCTTTTTACTTGATGTCAGGTGACACTGACTTTGAATCATCTTATTTAATTCAGGGGATTTCTGATTGACATGTTACATCCAAGCAAGTTTAGTTTATTATTTATTTATTTGACTAAGCTACTGGAGTTACCCTGCACTAAACTCACTTTTAACAGTCTCTTCTGCACTAAACTCACTTTTAATAGTCTCTTCTGCACTAAACTCACTTTTAACAGTCTCTTCTGCACTAAACTCACTTTTAATAGTCTCTTCTGCACTATATTCACTTTTAATAGTCTCTTCTGCACTAAACTCACTTTTAACAGTCTCTTCTGCACTAAACTCACTTTTAACAGTCTCTTCTGCACTAAACTCACTTTTAACAGTCTCTTCTGCACTAAACTCATTTTTAACAGTCTCTTCTGCACTAAACTCACTTTTAATAGTCTCTTCTGCACTATATTCACTTTTAATAGTCTCTTCTGCACTAAACTCACTTTTAACAGTCTCTTCTGCACTAAACTCACTTTTAACAGTCTCTTCTGCACTATATTCACTTTTAATAGTCTCTTCTGCACTATATTCACTTTTAATAGTCTCTTCTGCACTAAACTCACTTTTAACAGTCTCTTCTGCACTAAACTCATTTTTAACAGTCTCTTCTGCACTATATTCACTTTTAATAGTCTCTTCTGCACTAAACTCACTTTTAACAGTCTCTTCTGCACTATATTCACTTTTAATAGTCTCTTCTGCACTAAACTCACTTTTAACAGTCTCTTCTGCACTAAACTCACTTTTAACAGTCTCTTCTGCACTATATTCACTTTTAATAGTCTCTTCTGCACTAAACTCACTTTTAACAGTCTCTTCTGCACTAAACTCACTTTTAACAGTCTCTTCTGCACTAAACTCACTTTTAATAGTCTCTTCTGTACTAAACTCACTTTTAATAGTCTCTTCTGCACTAAACTCACTTTTAATAGTCTCTTCTGTACTAAACTCACTTTTAACAGTCTCTTCTGCATTATATTCATTTTTAACAGTCTCAGTCTCTTCTGCACTATACTCACTTTTAACAGTCTCTTCTGCACTATATTCATTTTTAACAGTCTCTTCTGCACTATACTCACTTTTAACAGTCTCAGTCTCTTCTGCACTATATTCACTTTTAACAGTCTCTTCTGCACTATATTCACTTTTAACAGTCTCTTCTGCACTATATTCACTTTTTACAGTGTCTTCTGCACTAAACTCATTTTTAACAGTCTTCTGCACTAAACTCACTTTTAACAGTCTCTTCTGCACTATATTCACTTTTTTAATAGTCCTGTATTACAGCTCATACCCTGCACTATATTCAGTTTTAACAGTCTCTTCTGCACTATATTCACTTTTTTTAATAGTTGTGTATCACAGCTGTTACTCTGCACTATATTCACTTTTAACAGTTTTTCTATATATATATATATTTTTTTGTACTTTGTACTACTAACTTTTTTACTGCCTTTTTACTAACATGTTTTTGCACTGTGGAACTGTGATGCTGGAAACTTGAATTTCCCTCGGGATCAATAAAGTTACTATCTATCTATCCATCTATTTTAATGTTGGACTTATGTCTGTCCCAGTAATAGCATTAGAGGGACTCTCTAAGACTCAAATTGACAGCAGTTGTGTTGTTCGCATGTCTGTGGAGCATATTCAATGTTTACCTCCAGATAATATCAGTGCTATCTTTCTGCTGTTCAGCGTGAGATCCTTGTTGAAATCCTCATATTAAGATGATCTGCTTATTACTGTAGAAATAGGATGAGAATTATGTTTGGATCTATCAGCAAAAAAATACCAGAAAGTCTTTAATCTGCAATAGAAGCTGTTTACTTTGCCTGACAGAAAAGACTAATCTCTCTGCTGTGTATCCACAGAGTATGAAGCCATCAACTCCATGCTAGATCAGATCAACTCCTATATGGACGACCTGGAAGATCGCAACGATTCACTTAATGGCAAACTACACGAACTGATGGAGTCGAACAGGCAAGCCCGGCTGGAGTTCAGGGCCCAACTGCAAGGCCCCGAGACCCAGGAGGAGGAGCCATGTCCTGCAGATGGGGACTCGTCCTCAACCAGCAAGGAAGACCTGAACGAGGACAATGATGGGGATTGCAAATGAGTGATGAGGGGTGGCAGGGATGGAAATATTTATGAAAGTTGACTCAAACTCCCAACCTCTGTCTTTTGGACCAATGAACCTTGACCCTGATATGATTGTTCTCTGAATTTACACCCCCATCAGCAGATGTGTGATATTTTGCTTCTCCTCCATCACGGAACTCAATTTAGTTTTTCTTCTTTGTTGAATTGTGGTGTGCTGATGTTTGGTTCTTGAGCAGATTGAAGTTTATGGACCTAGCAGCTTCTTAGACGAGTTGCAAAGTCTCTTTTGGACTATGAAATCTAAGTGTTGACGTTTAAAAAGCTGCGCCCCTTGTTCCGGTCCAAGTGGGACATCATGAGAACAAATTCTAGAGCCAGGAATTAAAGCTGATGCATTGTTAATTTAACAATGACAGTAACCCGTAAAACATACTGATGGACTCTACTATGATCTTCAGAATTTGTTCTCAGGGTCAAATAGGGATCATAGTCGAACATCTGTGTAGTATGTTGACCCATTTGGTGTCAACATTCAGCTTTGTATTAGCTGTAAATATGCAACCCTACAGATGTCTGCCAGTGTATTATAATGTTTGATCTGCAGCATGACTGTAAATCTGTATGTCAATCTTCTGTCCTGTTAATTTTCATTAACCTGTTCAGGATAAGTGAACTGATAAGTGTTTGTATATGTTGAGTGCCAGCCAAGAAAAAGTAAAAATGAAGTCGACAAAATGTGGGAATTGTCAGACATTTTAATATAAATTAAAATGAGCCCCCAAACAGAAAACAAAAATCCATAAAACTTCCAGCAGTTAGAAAACATCACCTGTTTGTTCATCTCAATGTAGTCAGTAGCTGAATAAAAATACAATAAGAAACATACAGCTTTGTTTGAACTTATCCTTTACATGTTCTCCCTTTCTCTCACCTGCTCCCTTCTGTTCTCGGTTTCATGTCTCGTTCCTCCAGACAGAACATGACGCCGTGCTAATCATGTGACAGTCGCCACCATCACTACAGGAGTTGTTGCTACATGCGTCAGCCAACCACTTTTGTGGTTTTAAATATCCTTCTCTAACATGGAGGATGAAATGTTTCCAGAACAGCTCACTAGTCATCATGAAGCCTTGTGACTGCTGAAATGCTGGAACCAAAGTTACACATTTGTAGAATCTGTAACTGGGATCATCTACTGTATGCGACTGCTGCTTAAAAATCAAGAGGTTTGCAAGGACAATTTGCTACATTAAATACCAACAGAAACTTCATGATTTCTCCTCCTCCTCCTCCTTAAACTCAACTGTGATTCTATCTGTCCAGTGTATATCAAATAAAACATCTTAACGCGAAAATGGTAAATTGGAGGAAAATAAGCAACTACCACTAACGGCACTGTAAGTCCATGGAAATGAAAGCAAGAAGGAAAAAAACAACTTTACAGTCTTTCAAGCTTCATTGCAGCAGATACCTGCGTTGACTAACAAGCTTTTAAATTTAAAAATGCAGACAATGCAGCCTTTTGTGCTCTCATTTTAGAGCCTTTTTAACAATTCAAGAATACAGGGTTTCTCTTCCATTTGACTGTGTGCAGATATAAAAGGGTTATTAGACATTTTATTGATGGTTGTATTCAGCTCCTACAGATTGTGTTGAATCCCAACACATTTCAATCTCTTCATATTACAAAAAAAAAACATTTCCCGGCACTCTTCAGTGAGAAGGCCACAGCTGCTGACAACTTTTGTGCCCCAAACACGACATCAACTTGAACCCAAAATGTCCAAAAAAAACAAACAAAAAACAGTATGATAAAATGCCCTGAACAAAGCTGTGGTTAGATTCAAGGTTCAGCATTTCTCAACACTCAAGCCAAAGTACCCTTTTAACACTCTCTTTAAACAAACGTCGTCACCCCTCTCAAATACTTAAATTGGTTACATTCTACATTTCAGCTCGCTAAAAGCATGTGCTACGTGGTTAGCAATGTTGAAAATGTCTCCACTTGTAGGGTTATATTAAGTTATAACAAACGTTCATCTAGCAAGCTAGAGAATCAGCTAAATCTGTCAGTCAACCTCCTGATCCTTGAGGACAACAGGGCTGGAAATTTACTTTTTGGTGAGCCGGTTTCAAAACAGAAGTTAGAAAATCTACCAGCCCACTTCTTTTCTTACATCCAGCCTCATTAAAAAAAAGCCTGGACGCTGTTCATTTAGGGGTCAGAAGCAATTGCAGTGATTTCAATAGTTAGTAATAGAAGGTGGAAAAAAAAAAGAATCTCATTTTCAATTGTGGATGTAGTAACCCTAAAAAAACACAAATTCATGTCATACTACAACTTAAATACTGTTTATATTAAATCAGCATTTAGCTTCTATCAATTATAATCATAGTCCCAATCCCATTTTTTCTTGTATGCAGTATAATTATCATAGTATACCGTTTTTGCAGTTAGTATACAAACAAGTCTCTGCCTTCCCCTAGGTTTTTTATAATTACTATAATTTTAGAGTTATTGTATTCACTTTTAACTTTGGTCTCGAAATATTGTGTCTATGATTCTATTTATCCCATTTTAACGCTTTTAATCCTGTTTTTGTTTGTGTGTAAATTGTTTTAAAGCTGCATTAGGATTGTTTTATCCTTTAAGTGAAGCACCTTGAGATTTTGCTGTATTTTAAAGTGTGCTACATAAATTAAATTCATTCTGTGAGGTTGTACTTCAGCACAGTGGTGCTTTGAGCTACATCCTCAAGTCAGCATGCTAACATGCTCACAATGATAATGCTAAGAGGCTGATGTTAAGCTGGTATAATCTTTACCATCTTAGTTTAGCATGCCAACAATTGCGATTTAGCTCTAAACACAAAGCACAGCTGATGGAATGTTGTTAATTCGGAAGGTATTTGGTCATAAACCAAAATATTGGACAAATTTAAATTTTGACCTGATGGCGCAAGTTGGAAAGTCAAAGGGATCTCCAGTGTTATTACAATTCATCCATACCCATATTTAGCTTTAATCCGCAATATGTTTCGATGTTTAGCAGCTGTGAGCGGCTCCTCCATTGCTTTTTTGCAGTGGCAGAATAATGTAAGTGACATTTTTTTAAAGGGTACTTTATTTTGACAGAGCCTGCTTAGATTTTAGTATGAAGTATGGGATTGGGACACAGCATGTGTATCCAGGGGATTTTCTTTCTAGTGGGTAACCAATCATTTATTTAAAAAAAGTGTTATTTTTAGGCAGTTTAAATGCAGTTATTACAGATTTGTAAATTTGGAAGGAAAAGGGTTTGTTCTGAGTGAGACACACGTTATAATGATCTTATTTTGAGGGCTGTAATATACTGGTGAGGCTGGAGACATCATTCTCTGACTGAGAGCCAATATTAGATACTTACCCACCCCACACTGATTTAACATGTATGTGATAGCTGTCAGGTGTTAATTTCCCACCCTGGAAGAGCATCGCATAATGTTCCACCGGGATTCACCATCATTCTTCCTATTTGTTGGTGTGTGCTTAATTCAGACGTTCCAACATGGAGAGAGGCAGGGCCGTTCACTTCTTGGTCTCGGTTTCATGAAAGCACCTCTTCACATACTGACACATCTCATCTTAAGATTACGATTGTGCCAGGTTTCCACTCTTTCCACATCTTATCTTTGACTCAGCGTCTGTTTGTGGCCCTCCCTGACCTGCGTTTGGTTTTTGCCTTCTTTTTCGCTGGGACAGCAGGAGCTTCCTTCTCCTCCTCTTCCTGCTCTTCATTAGCATCCTCAACAGCAGCTGCTGGCTCTGAGTCCGGCTCCTCTCTGCTATCAGCAGGCAGCTCAGCAGGGAGCTCAGCAGGCAGCTCAGCAGGCAGCTCAGCTGGCAGCTCAGCTGGAATCTCCGGAACTACAGAGGCCAGGGATGTGGTCTCATCCTCCATGACGTGGTCTGTGTTGCTGGTCGCTGAGGTGCTGACGAAGTCCTGTGAGGTTGGGTCAGATTCTGCTTGTTCCTCCTGTTGCTGGTTCTCTGTCTGCGTGTTCACTCCGGTGAGTGTGTCGATGGGCTGCTCGGAGTCTGGGTTCATCACTGAACCCGCGTCATCAGAGAGGGAATGTTCATCCAAACAGTCTGTGGTGGTTTCTGTTACAGGCCTGAGGCTGTCTGCAGCTAGGAGAGATTCTCTGGAAGATTCAGCAGCTTCTTTCTTTTGACTCACTATATCTCTGTGCTTCTGAGAAGAGAAAGCATAAAAAATACTGCATTACTGCAAATATCCATCCATCTATTATCTGTAACCGCTTATACTATTCATGGTCGTGGGGGGGCAGGAGCCGATCCCAGCTGACATTGGGCGAAGGCGGGGTACACCTGGACAGGACTATCACAGGGCTATTACTGCAAATATAATATAATATTATATGGAAATTCCTCAAGGATAACACACATAAGCCGTGTTTCCATTCAATTGTCAAGCGAATGTTAAGGGAACTTTTGAAATGTTGCAAAAAACGAAATGCGAATTAGGTGTGTTTCCATCAACTGGTTTGGAGCGAATAAACTTGTCAGAAAATGGCCACAGATAATCAGTTATACTCTCTTTAGTAGTGGAAACAAGTAGGGCTGCCCCCTCTTAGTCCATTAGTCTACTAATCAGTCATTTGGTCTTAGTCGACTGAGATTTATTTAGTCGATGCTTGAATGACTTATTTCCAGGAATTTCTGAGCCCATCTCTGGTAAACACAAGATTTAAAGTGGTGCTTTTGTGGGATTCTTTGTGGAGAAACTCAGTTTCACAGATCTGTCGATTAAATCAACGATTCAAATCATCGATCAGTCGACAAAATCATACGAATGTTAGTCGACTAAGAATTTCTCTGGTCGAGGACAGCCCTAGAAACAAGGTGAGTGAAGTCATCAAAAACCAACCTTGAGGTTCTCGAAGTGCTTCATCGATTTGCAGTGGGTGTGTAGGGCAGAAGATTCAAAGTGGTAAAACTTGTTGCAGAGTCTGCAGATAAAACCTGCTACTGGAACAAAAAAACTGGACCCTGCGGCAGGAGAAATCCAAGAATAAACATCACTCAAATGTTATCAGTAAATTCAAACAACAAGTATATGCAGGAAGACAACTAAATGAATTAGAGGCCGTTAAAATGCAATATATCAATGTCGATGCACGGAAGGCGCGCTCAAAAGCGAGAGCAACTCAAGTGTTCCCAAGCGTCTGTTTTTCAGGGTGCGACGGCTGCACTCCGAGATAAAACCATCTGCCCCAGACTATTTTACTTGCTTCACCCTTTCTGTCCAACAACGTCACAACATCCGGTTGAAAGTTTAGCCAAATTGACAAAAACTAATTTTATCATTTTCATATACAGTCGTGGAAATATATTTATCTTTTTTTGTTTTGTTTAGTCAGTGATGCTTTTACTGCTAAATTACCACAGCTTCCTCAACATTGTCATCGCAGCGTGCAGGTTGTGGTTGCTTAGTAACGGCAGGCGCAACAGGAGCGCAACCTCCCGAGAACTTTGGATAAAAGGATGAAAGTGGCACGGCTGGCATTTCCACACGTTTTTAGATACAACATGTGAACAGCCCCTTATTCAGCAATCAGGAGTTAGTCGTAACTCACCGTAGACTGTGTCTGAGTCATACTGCTCATCACTGGCCATGTCCTTTAGAGTCACTTCGTTAAGGGAGGACCAGTCATCCTGTAGCAGGTCACCAGAGACACAGTAAACAACTATAGTATAACAAATGCACCAACTGTGAGGTACTATTAGTGTTATTTCAGATCTTATGTCACAGTGATGTTGAGTTTAGTTAAACCTTGGGATGTAAAGCTTACCGGCTTTTTAAATGCAAATACTGTCTCATTGGCGGGAAGTACAAACAAAAACAAATGATGTGTAAATCACCTGTTCATTCATCTGTCTCTCGTCTCCCTCCTCCACCTCACTGCCCTCCACCTCTTCTAACAAGAAGCCGTCTGTGTCCACAGCAGTCAGCTTGCCTAAAGCCTCACAGCCCTCCTGTTCCTGGAGCTAGTGAACAGCAGCGAAAGTGCAGCATGAATATTTGATTTCACCTATTCATTTATGGGAAAATACGTCCTTGTTGTTTAATGGTTTTAAATCACACAGATACCTTCTCCACTTTCTGTCTGTGCTCCTGGGACTGCAAGTGCTCCACAAAAATTTGGGAGGTCCTGAAGTGTTTCTTGCAGACGGTGCAGGAAGAGATGGCTGTTCTGCTGGCAAGCTGAGGAGAGATGAAGGGACACTATATCAATACAGATTATTTTTATTTAAAAGCAACCAGAAAAGCTGCTTCAGGCTTTTTCAGAATTTTTAAAACTTCTTGAACTCTTATCTTCTCGATAAAGTGAGCAGCTTTACTTTGTGCTCCTCAGTGCGACGGTGATCCGTGATGCTACTGGTGAAGTGGGTGTGACAGGTGGCACACCAGTGCTTCAAGTCGGTTTTCTTCTCTCTGCAGAAAACAATGACATACATTAGTTATAATAATAAAAATAATTATTATTAAAAGGATAATTTTCTCTTTTTAAAACCGCCTCCTCATAATGACTGTCTGGGGGGGAAAAAAAATTCAACCCGTTTAACCCTTTAATGTTCCACTTGACTGTTTGGTAAAGCCCATTTTGAGTCACTATATCTTATTGAAAAATGTGTTGAACTTTAACTCAACCTGTTTGAGCCATTTCTACCACTCGGTTTAGGTATGTTATGCTAAAACAAATCCACTAGATGTCGCTGTGTCTTTAAATAGCATGCTTTTTCAGTCTGCCTCCTTGCAGGAAGTTAACAAAAAAAAATAACTCCAGACATGACGGCTGCGGTCGAAAAGTCAAAACATTTTCCTAATCACTTTTCCTTGACCTCGATGGAAAACTTCATGAGGCCAAGGAAAGATGTGAAGGAGAATTCAGAAGGACTTAGGAAAAGACAACCGCGGTGTTCAGAGAATCCGACTGCACTTACACTATAAGCTCCGTAATTATGATGCAACGGCGGCGGATGTTAGTGACGTGAGTCTGCTGTGGTGAAACTACAATATTCTGAAGATGGAATACAAAAGGCTCTGCTTCCCCCAGTATGTTGTTAAATAGCTCTTTCAATGACAGACTCCTTCACCCGCGGTGTGTGAAAGAGAGACACCGCAGAGCCTTCTGCTGCTGTAACACTTACTAATTCCATGGTAACAAATTGACATATGTTGGTATATTAACCTATTATTAGCATAATAGTAGTACATGGTTTACATTTTTCTTTTACCATGAGGCAACCAACTATTTGGTAGAGGCATATACAAAGAAAAACATTGATTGATGTTATTATTGCCACAAGGACTTAAAAATGCAAAGAGAATTTTTCCATTGCTTTTTCTTAGTGAGGACATTAAAGGGTTAAGGTGAAAATAAAACGGTTTGTAATTATCTCTCACATTTCAAACTTGATAATAGTTTAAAGAAATAACAAATAAAAACAAATAAAAAACAAAAAAACACAAGGCAAAAGCATATTTGTGTGTTTTAAACTGACCCATCTTTGTTTGCTTCCTGTAGAGACTCCTGCACTCGTGGCAGCAGGGTGACCAGGCAAGCGTTGCTCATGTGTTGGATCTCCATCATCCTCTGCTGGTGGGAAACACTGTTCATATGACTCCTGAAGTTCTGCAAAAAAAACACACACACATAGGAGAGAAAATTAAAGATAGGAGAGAATAAAACTCATTATAAATTTGCAGCGACTTTTTCAGCCTTTTGCACGTTCCCAACACAAGCAACTGGCCTATGTATGTTGATGTGTGTGTACATTCAACCTACTTGCTGGTTGTGGCAGGTAATGCTGCAGAGATAGCAGTAGAACTTGTTGGCGCCCTCGGCTACACCCTCATCTTCTTCCTCCATGTTGTCTGGTGAAGCTAAAGGGGCGTCTTTGCCTTGTGGCGTCTCCTCTAAGAGTAAATCATCCTGCTGGTCATCTTCACTCAGCCTGCCAGATGGGGACGGGGCTAACAAAGAGCTGTGCTCCTACAGAGAGGTCGCAAACCAGAACTACAGTAAGCCCAGTGTCATGCGTTGATTTAACTGACAGAGATACACTGTACACGGGAAGTTCACAAATACTGGTAATCAGCATTGAGCCTAACGTGAGCCACCATTGTTGTTGTGTTTGCAACAGTGATTTACTTACTTCTAAATCTAAATCATCTATCATTTAGTGTTCATATTATTTTGTCTATGACCTGACCATCCCAAATAAAGGCTTCTCTCACCTCAGCAGCTTTGCTCTCCTCCAGCACCTCAGCAACATCTGATCCTGCTGTGGAGCCTCCTTCCTCCAGAAGAATGCAGTCTGGGAAAAGATATGAGGCCAAAACAAACATGTAGTACCGGAGGTTTTCATCTCAACTGACCTAAACTACACTACATTTAGAATTAAATTACTGCTTAGGGATGTCACGAGAACCGATACTTCTGTGCTATAATAGAGTGCTACAGGGATGACATATTCTTGTAGGCCAACCAGGATCACCCTGGGTTCCCTCGACAAAAAGCCAATGAGATTTTTCCATTGGGTTTTGAATCATTGCAGAAAATAAGCTGTGTTTCAAAGAAACGTTTATGATACTTACACATTTTGTTCTGGAAGATAATCTCCACAAATGAAGACCACTTTTATGATTTTTAAAACGTAAATGACCTACACCACGGTCGCATGACTTCCCGTCACCGCCACTAAGTTAAAGGCGGAGTTTGGCGGGATGATGTTTTGCAGTCTCATTTAGCCACTTGTTAGCAACCGCCTTTCTGAAGACACGTAAAGGCTTCAAAATTCACAAGTGGGGTATTTACTGATGTATTTTATATTGTAGAACAAAAAGTTAAAATCTTTTAAGCTTGTGTTAACCACAGACCTTATTTCAGGCATCTAACTAAAAACCCAATTCAATAAGCCCATTGACTTTGAGACGAGGGAACCGGAAGTGCTAAAGTGCTAACTCATTTCTGGGTTTTAGGACTCATTCCTGCAGCACTCCATAGAGATTGAATTATGACCTGTTTAACTTCCTAACAAAAAACAGTATGCAAACGTTAACAAAGGAGTGTGTGTTGAAGTATATAGGATTTAGGTTTTTTTTGTTTTTTATTTACTGTGGTAATGACTATCATCGTGACATCCCTACTGCTTAATGAAAAAGTGAAGTATTTAAAACCATCTACTGTAGGTTTCTGTGGGTTTTACCTTCAGGTTCAGGCTGACTGTCCTCTGGGATGGTGACACACTCTGATAACAGAACTTCCCCATCTGTATCTGAGATGGTGACGGTCTCAACAACACACTGTTCTTTGGGCTCCTCCGACCTGAGGGGACCAAGAGTCAAAGAAGGAAAAAAAGAACAAAATTGAGACTTCCATGGATAACACAGTATACTGGGGATGTCAAGATTTTCTAGCACAACTACATTCACAACAATAAAAAATGTTTTCCCTACCCATCTGTCCTCTGCTTCTTGACTACAGGTTCTTCAAGTGGTTCCTCAGTGGGCTGTGTGGGTTCATCCACTCCCCCCACGGCACCATCTGTGGGTAGAAAAAATAAAAAAAACAAAGACGAAAAACATTAACTACAAACAAATGTCCACCACTCATCTTCTCCAAGAAGTCTTGAAAGTCACACATGACATTAAACCATTAGCATGTTTCAGTGCTGGCTGGATTGCAGCTCTACCTGTGTCAGTCTTGTCAGCGGCTTCAATGGTGCTGCTAGCTGCCGGCTGGTCTGCTGCGCTTCCCGCTGCCATCTGCTCGCTGTCTCTCTTCCTGTCTGGCTGGCGAGCTGCAGTGTCCTACACAAAAAGACAGATGACAGGATTACAAACATACATCCACGTCTGAAATAAAGTTGCAGCTAAAAGACATTACCAAATCACAGAAAATGAATTTGAGAGAGGGATATAACTGATTTTGACTGTGCACTTAAAAGTATATCTGGATATGAGACAGTTAACTGTCAAAGAACTGATTATAGTATTTGTAATTTAAATAATGTTTGATTTAATCAGAACATCTACAATCATTTGATATCTTAAATCAACCTGTTTAAGGCTGAGTTCTGACTAATTTTACTATCAACAACTGCCCCAAAGAAACAAAAAACAACAATGAATTTATCCATCAATTAAGGCTGCAACTAATGATTATTTTCATTTACGAATAATTTGCTTATTATTGTCTTGATGAATTGTTTGGCCAATAGAATGTCAGACAATTTAAACATTTAAATTGATTTTTGTGTCCAATCAACTGTCAAAAACTCAAAGATATTTAGTATACTATCATCAAAAAACTAAGAAAACCAGTTAATATTTACATTTGAGTAGCTGGAACAAGAGCTGCAACGATTAATCGCCAACTATTTTGATAATCTATTTATCTGTTTGAGTAATTTTTTAAGAAAGAAAAGTAAAAATCCTCTGATTCCAGCTTCTTAAATGTGATTATTTTCTTTACTCTATGAGAGTAAACTGAATATCTCTGAGTTGTGGACAAAACAAGACATTTGAGGACATCATCTTGGGCTTTGGGAAACACTGATCAACCTTTCTCCCTATTTTCTGACATTTTATAGACAAAAACGATTTGATTGAGAAAATAATCAACAGATTAATCGACAATGAAAATAATTGTTAGTTGCAGCCCTAGCTGGAACTTATTACATTTTTTTGGGCATTTATGCTTAAAAAACTACTTAAAATTAGTCTGATGATCAAAATGAAAGCAGATTAATTCTCTGCCCATCAACTCATCGATTAATCATTTCAGCTCTACCATCAATAATTGTGTGTGGCCAAAGCCTGATGTAGCTTACGCCTCCATGCCACTGAAATCCATTGTTGTCCAAAAACTATTAAAAATAGATAAAAGAACCATATTGTTGCATGTGGATCATATAATGTATCCCTTCATTACAATGAAAGCATTTGCTGTAGTTGTAAACTAATGATTTGATGCTTGCTTACATTTCCACTGCTTCTGATTGAGTCTATCGTCAAACTTTGTTGCATTTGTCGATCGTGCAACCCTAGCATAGTGTATTAGCTGGACTGAAACAGCACAGTGCGCTGCACAATGATTATAATCATTATAATAGTGCTGTTGTAATTACTGCGATCATGGTGGAAGAGGAGGAGGAGGATGAAGCAGCTGTGGTGGTGGTAGAGGTGTTGTTGTAGTAGCGAGCATGTTGGTGGTACGGTCGAGCAGCTGGGTAACCCATCATGGGGGACTTGATGGCCATGCCCATGGGAACCGGCCCGAGCAGAGACGACCTAGACCCGAAAAACTGACGGAACTGCTGTCCACCCATCCCATAGCCCCGCATATTACCTGGATGAAAGCAAAGCATGAAAAGAGACACAAGAGTAGGGGAGAAAATAAGCAAACAAAAAATGATAACCCCTTGTAAGTTAGTTATTTCACACTTTTAAACACATTATCTATGAAAATGTCAGATGAAAATTCTGTTTTTATGATTTTCAGATCCAAACTGTACCCTGCATCTGCTGCATCAGTAGGGCCCCCTGCAGCATTTGATTGGGGGCGATGATGGTAGTCTGGGTCGCCTGGCACAGGTTTACCATCCTGGGAGGAGGAGCTGCCTGGTTAGGAATGGCTCTGCGCGACAAATAAACAAGAGGAAATAAACATGCTGCAGCATCATTTCATGAAACATAACCTCACTGAAATCTATAGATAAAGACCAAAGTGTTCCGGCCAAATGATCCTTCTTATACACCTGGACATTTGTTTTGACCACACAAAATTCTGAGTGGAAAACAAAATGACTTGACACCTGCACACATGTTCTCTCCAGATACAAACACAAGCTGTCCATGTTATTTTTCTTTAACAGCTCTGATATGGATTAGCCTTGATCAGAAGTCACCTCCCTTCCATATCAGCTTTGGTTCAGAGTCTGTTTTAAGTTTACATTTTTTATAGTACATAATGACAAGGCATTACTCAATGAGCGTCATAAAACAAGTGCTTGAAAACATGGGTCATTAACTCTCAAACGTATACACCCAATACAATAACATACTGAGTTTTTATGAGGATTAAAGATGGAGAAACAAAAGCTGACAGGTAACAAGATAACATGACACTTCATTGTTTTACTAGAAGTGAAGATTAGGGCTGCACGATTTTGAAAGAATATCGAATTGCGATTATTTTGACTGATATTGCAATTGCGATATCATTTGCGTTATTACAGGGAATGATAATTTTTACATTAATGTCATTTTAATTGAAAAAACATATTAAAATGTTTATGGTGTGAGTTTTGCAGGGATCTGTACCAAACAAAGATACTTTCTTCAGCCTGTAGAATATGTGGTGTGGGCCAGGACATCTCTGCAGCAGGACAACATTTAATTTAAAATGGTATTTTGAGACCCATTTCACCTTTAACAAATATTGCGATTTGATTTGAAAATTGCAGTAGGCCATATTGCAATTTCAATAAAATTTCGATTAATTATGCAGACCTAGTGCAGATCAGGATCTGGGGCCAGTAATCTTGCAATAATATAGTGTTTTATATAGTCTGAGGTTATCAACACTACCTTTGGGCAGGCCAGATAACAGAGCATGGCAATAGTCCAACTTTTAAACTACACATAACACTGTTTGACAACCTAATAAGTATCTGATCTAGAAAGATAATGTTGTTTTGGTCTCTTTGGTGACAATAACAAACAAACGTTCTCTTGTTGTCCTACACCAATGGACTAATTCATAGGCAAGCTGAACAAATATTAAATTTAAATTGAAAAAATACTGCAAACCTAAACATTTCAACCATCCCATAATCGTACAATCTGGCATGTGTTGTGGCCGGGCTTCCAGCTCAGCTACCGCCCGCCACACATATCTATATTTTCGTTAAGATTTAGGGGAACCAAATTATGGAGTAGCTTTTCACATCTATCAATAAACTGTTCATCTGTCACATGTTTCAAAAGTTGCTTAAAGGGTCATTTAATTGCTGTCTTGTAATTTATTTTCCCCATGTTGTCCATGTATCTGTTTTTATGTTTTTTATTTTTTTCCCACTCACAATGTTGTTTGGTTACGATTACCCAGAAGTCATTACAGATATTTAAATCAATATCCTCCACATAAACACTAACCATACACTTCCATGCAAAACACACACACACACACACACACACACACACTTATCTTTTTCGATATATGTGCATTTATTGTTGTTATTATATATATCTTGTGCTAATTGTTTTGTTATCACTATTATGTAGCCATATTCTTTCTTTATATTAATCTGGTCACTAGGTGGAGGCTTCAGATAAGCCCAGTGGGTTTTCACTGTATATTAATCATTTATTTTTTTGTTATGTTGTATAGACTTAAATTGTGCAAAACAAATAAAAAATATACTATAAACACATACACAACCCCCCCTTATCTTTTTTTATATATATTTAATGTACTGTTATTGTTATTATTAAATATATATCTTGTTCTAATTGTTTTGTTATCACTATTATATAGTCATATTATTTCTTTATATTAATCTTGTCTCTAGGTGGAGGTTTCAGATAAGCCCAGTGGTTTTTTTGCCTCTTCCTGCACTGTATATTATTCATTTATTTATTTTGTTATGTTGTATAGTCTTAAATTGTGCAAAACAAATAAACAATATCTCATCCAGAGGGCCCTGCCTTAATCCCCGGCCTCGAGTTGTGGTGCTTACCGCTGTGCCTGGTGGTGGTGATGGGGGACATGATGCCCAGGAGGCGGCTGCGGTGGAGGAGGAGGAGGCTGCTGCTGGAAAAGTTGCTGTAGCTGCCGCAGGTGCTGGTGAAACTGTTGCTGCTGTTGCTGCTGCTGCTGCTGCTGCTGATGGATGTGTGGATTGAACATTACGGGCTTTAATCTCCTCCGTTACACCGTGAAGACCAGCAGCTGTGAGATGTTTCCACACTCCTTCAGATATAATATCTCTGGATGGAAGGAAAGCAAAGCTTGTATGAGTATGTGAATACAGTGATTACTGTAGAGACACATTGAATAACAGTGCGCAGCTCCTCAGACAACAGGTCGCGATGACAACTAGCTAGCTAGTGCTAGCACGTAACAAGGCCTATAGAAGGAGGCAAGGACACGGGTCTTGTTATTGGGGTACTACGCATGCGCAGTGTAACTCAGGCTGCGTTACAATTGGCTCAATTTCGGCGAGTGCCGACCAGATTCTACTGCGCATGTGCAATATCCCCCGGAGATATGACGAGTTGATGACGCGAGATGCAGCCTCCTTTCTATAGGCTTTGGTTGGTAAGCTAACAACAATTCACTTTGTGGTTTACTTTTCATTTCTTTACTCAGTTAACCGACTTTACGAAGAGAATAGCATGTTAACATTGTATCTTAGAAGAAAGCAGCATGTTATTCCAACATTAACACAAAGTAGAGATAAATTAACCAGCTAGTTTACACCTGCTATACGATGCTAACATGTTAGCCACCGCTCAGTGACTGAACACAACAATGTAGCTTAGCATCGAGCTAGCTAGCTAGCCAACACAGATAAGCCCGCAGCTGCGCCTCCTCGAGTTCTATCTACATGTTACCTTAACAACGGTTGTTCAGGGTTACTCTTCAAAGAAGACGGTAGCGATTATTGTTGAGTATCCAGCTGGTATCACAGAACAGGGTTGAATGCTGGCTCTCAGTCCCGGTGCAACTCGCATGAAGCAGAAACCCAAACCAGCGTCCTCAGTGTGGTGGAGTCAGTGAAGCCTGTCACCTCCTGCTGGTTGTCTGGGGAACTGAATCAATACTTGATACCTGCATAATAAATGTAGCTTTAGATGATGTAGTATTTATAATTAAATTAATGTAGTATTTATAATTAAATTAATGAAGTATTTATAATTAAATTAATGAAGTATTTATAATTAAATTAATGTAGTATTTATAATTAAATTAATGAAGTATTTATAATTAGATTAATGAAGTATTTATAATTAAATTAATGAAGTATTTATAATTAAATTAATGAAGTATTTATAATTAAATTAATGAAGTATTTATAATTAAATTAATGTAGTATTTATAATTAAATGAATGAAGTATTTATAATTAAATGAATGAAGTATTTATAATTAAATTAATGTAGTATTTATAATTAAATGAATGAAGTATTTATAATTAAATTAATGTAGTATTTATAATTAAATTAATGAAGTATTTATAATTAAATTAAAGAAGGATTTATAATTAAATGTAGTATTTATAATTAAATCAACGAAGTATTTAAAATTAAATTAATGTAGTATTTATAATTAAATGTAGTATTTATAAATAAATTAATGAAGTATTTATAATTAAATTAATGTAGTATTTATAATTAACTGTAGTATTTATAATTAAATTAATGAAGTATTAATAATTAAATTAATGTAGTATTTATAATTAAATGTAGTATTTATAATTAAATCAACAAAGTATTTATGATTCAATTAATGTAGTATTTATAATTAAATTTAGTATTTATAATTAAATTAATGAAGTATTTATAATTAAATTAATGTAGTATTAATAAATAAATGTAGTATTTATAATTCAATTAATGAAGTATTTATAATTAATTTAATGTGGTATTTATAATTAAATTAATGTAGTATTTATAATTAAATGTAGTATTTATAATTAAATTAATGTAGTATTTATAATTAGATTAATGAAGTATTTATAATAAAATTAATGTAGTATTTATAATTAAATGTAGTATTTATAATTAAATGAATGAAGTAGTTATAATTAAATGTAGTATTTATAATTAAATTAATGAAGTATTTATAATTAAATGTAGTATTTATAATTAAATTAATGAAGTATTTATAATTCAATTAATGTAGTATTTATAATTAAATTAATGTAGTATTTATAATTAAATGCAATTTATAATTAAATTAATGTATCTATAATTAAATTAATTAAGTATTTATAATTCAATTAATGTAGTATTTATAATTAAATGTAGTATTTATAATTCAATTAATGAAGTATTTATAATTCAATTAATTAAATATTTATAATTGATTGATGATGTATTATTATTTTTTCAAATTTAAAAATAATGATAATAATTTCTCACATCCCACTGCCCTTGTAAATTTAATAAAAGTTTGTATTTTTAAGGTTCTGCATTTTACATTTGTAACACTAGCTAATAAATAATTATTAGAAGTGGAACACCATTGTTTTACTAACCTCCAATAGATATTAAGTGTGATATTGTGTGTGTGTGTATATATATATATACATATATATTATGGTACAGTTTGTGTCCTTTGTATATGTTGTACATAAATAAACACTATATATTTTTATATATAGTATGTATGTAAGTGTATTTCTTTGATATTCATATTATAGTACATGTACCATGACTGCATTTTTTTTTATATTAGTAAAGACAGATAGATAGATAGATAAGAGATAAGATAACCTTTATTGACCCAAGGGGGAATTTTGCATGGGCAGTAGTGCTGCACACAGCTTAAAACAATAGCCAACAAGACATTACAGTCGTACACCAAGACACAGTAGAAAAACATATCAGATATTGCATATATTCCCTGAGAGAACTATATATACATAATTACGAATTAAAAACAAAACATTACATTGGTATACCAAAGACACAGAAAAGCATATCCAATTTTGCACATTCCTTGAGAAAAATATATATAAATAAATAGGCATTAAAAACAAGACATTACAGTGATATACCAAAACACAGTAGAAAAACATATCAGATATTGCATATTCCCTGAGAGACCTATATATATATAAATAAATAGGCATTAAAAACAAGACATTAAAGTGGTACACCTAAGATGCAGTAGAAAAACATGTCAAATATTGCACATTCCCTGAGAAAAATATATATTAATACACAGGCATTAAAGAACAAGAGCCTTCTTCCTGTTACTGTTAACCACAGAACAAAGGAACCAAGATAGATAGATATATAGATAGATAGATAGATAAGATAATCTTTATTGACCCAAGGGGGAATTTTGCATGGGCGATAGTGCTGCACACAGCTTAAAACAATACATAGCTAACAATACATTACAGTAGTACACCAAGACACAGTAGAAAAGCATGTAAAATATTCCACATTCCCTGAGAAAACGATATATAAATAATTAGGAATTAAAAACAAAACATTACATTAGTATACCGAAGACACAGTAGAAAATATATATTAAGTCTAACTATAAGCTAGATAGATAGATAGATGGATGGATGGATGGATGGATAGATAGATAGATTAAAATATATACTGCATTATAAAAACAAACATACCAAAAGTTGTGTGGTGCCCCCTGGCCTCTGTCCACGGTGCTAACAGATTCAGCACCATGGACAGATCTGCACATCTGTTTGGGGGCAATAATATAAAAAACTGGATGGATGCTGAACCTCCCATATCCACCTTTCTAACTGCACTCAAGATTTGACTTTAGAGTCCCAGTAAAATAAATAAGAAATTCCTGCAGGTCTATACTGTAAACAGCACAATTTGACAAGCAACTAACTCCAGTGAGAGTGTCCCCACCGAGCGGTGAGGATGGAGAGCTGCAGGGATCTCATCTCTCCAGAGGAAATACAAGAGATCATCCTCATCCTCATCCTCCCCCCTCCTGCTGCGCCTGCTTGGTGGAGAGGAGTGTACAGTGCATGCTCGGTGGAGGAGAGTGTCCTTACAGCTGAGAGGTGATCTGACACACCGAGGAGCTGCATTCAATGAGGGGCCAAACCACCGACCAGTGAACCGGTGTGTGTCCAAAAAACGCCCTCTGAGCTAAACGCGAGGGTAGCGAGGAGAGAACCACAAGAGATAAATCCCTCCCTGCTCTGCTCTGCTCTGACAAGGAAGACAGACTGCCCATTGCATCGCAGAGATGGGTAACCGAGGGATGGAGGATCTGATTCCTCTGGTGAACCGCATGCAGGATGCTTTCTCCGCCATCGGCCAGAACGCCAACATGGACCTGCCGCAGATCGCTGTGGTGGGCGGCCAGAGCGCAGGCAAGAGCTCGGTGCTGGAGAACTTCGTTGGGAAGTAAGTGGCTTTTTTTTTTTTTTTCACCCACAGGCTGCGATGCATTATATTGGTGCATCACACCAGCTCGTTTTACACCTCACACACATCCCCACCCCCCCTGCTCAGGCTGCAAAGCGTTGCACCTTTCACCACTCTTATCCCTCTCTCTTCTTCCACCAACACCAAGGAGAGGAGATTATTTTTGTTAGGCCTATAAATCCCCAGGGAACTGATGCATCCAGGGAACCACATTATTGTGAAATGGCATGCCATTTATTATGACAAACCCTCTGGATATGAGTGCTGTAAACTTAATTTCCAAACTTCATTATTTTGGTCCAAAATGACACACAGTTTTCATATAAATCATGTGACTTCTGCCACAGTGGTTAGGGTCAGTTTCTAGCTGACTTCCTGTATAGCAGATACAGTTACAGGCAGCTTGGTGGATATGTTGTTTCTGTGGCACCATTTTGTTGTCCCCAGGCTAGTTAATCCTGACCAGGCAAGGGTGCAAAATGATGCTTGCTGTGTGTGTGTGAGTGTGTGTGTGTGTGTGTGTGTGTGTGTTTCAGTCTTGCAAACATGCAGTTTTCTTCCTGTCAGAGCTGCTGCTGCTGCTACTGATGATACAAAATAAAGCCAGGGGAACAAATCTGGTCTGTTATGCTGCAGTGTGACCTTGCAGAGGGAGAGAAAAAGAGAGAGAGAGAAAGAGAGAGAGAGAGAGAGAGAGAGTCCACCTGAGCTTTGAGCCCTTCCAGCTCAGCTCATCCATCTGTCTGGCAGTGCTTATACTGTAAGTGAAGCTTACTGCATGCAGGCAACAACATGGGTGTCACTTGTTAACTGTTTGCCAGCTTGCATTTCACGTGATCTGAAGATTTTTTTGTGGTTTCATAGACTTTTAAAGCCTTAGCTGCACAGAGTGTGTGATTCAGCAGTATTTCCTGCTTAAGCAAGGTCAGGTTTTATGCATACTGTGGCTCCAAGCCAGCTCAGCCCCACACTGAACAAGGCCTATAGGTATTACACCATGTAAATGTACACTACACTGGACAGAGAGGGATCCATCTGAGGTGAGGTATACCCAGTGTTTACATGTCAGGCTAATTTACATATGATGCTACGTGTGGAAGACATATCAGTTTCGTTAATAAAGTGATGATAGCTTAAGTGCTATTGATTTAAAGGAGTACTCCACATTGGACAGTTAAAAAGAAAAAGATGAAAATATACAGCCCCTTCTCATTCGTCAAATACCGACGCTTTATCACAGCCGTCAGCGTTAGATACCGACCCACAAGGCACCCTTCAGCGTCAGTATGAGATGCACCGGACTTTCAATTAACTACAATGTAAACCAATCCGCGTCAATATTAAACGCTCAGGGAAAGGGCTGTGGTGACTTAGTTTAAAGAGAAAAAGACACACATTGGGTGAGCGGGAGGTGTGGTGGAGGGGTCCAACACACACAAGGCTTTCATCCAGAAGACCGCTGTTTGTGTCCTGTGCGTCAGGTTAAAATCAGCTGTTCATTCATGTCGCATGTTCACAACGTTCAGTGTCATTTTCACTGTACAAATATAGTATTTTTAAGCCCAATCATGTTGTTTTTTCCTAAAAGTAACTAAGTGGTTTTGTTGCCTAATCCTAAGCAAGTGCTTTTGTTTAATTCATAACATTAAGTACGTGTTTACTGGGACCAAAATGTGATGGCGAGGGGTCTGACAAAGCGTCAGTATGTGACGAGATGGGATGAGAACGTGTTGAAATATAGGCAGCAGAACCAGAGATTCTTCTTTTTTAAAACCTGGCGCCTACATTACCCACAATGCAACTTGAACCACAGACTGTCCTGCCAGAGATCCGGGTGTGTTATACTAGTAGCGGCTAATGTGGCCTGAAGCCGCAGAGGTCTGGAAAGCTCACTTCTTTCTAACTCCGCACCTTCAGATTTTTTTTTTAATTTTCAAACTTGTAGTTTTCAGCTCCAACCGATGCCTCGAGTGACATCACTTAAGACAATTTATCAGATATTAGGCAGCTCCCTTTAGGCTTCATACAATTATGGGGCTGCAACTAGCAATTGTTTTCATTCGCTTAATCTATCTATTATTTTCTTAATTAATCGATTAGTAGTTTGGTCTATGAAATATCCGAAAATGGTGAAAAATGATGATCAGTGTTTTCCATATCCCAAGATGACGTCCTCAAATTTTGTGTTTTGTCCACAGCTCAAATATATTCACATTTAAGAAGCCAAACTGAATCAAGTCAAACCGATTAATTGATTATCAAAATAGTTGGCAATCAACTAATCAATTAATTGTTTCAGCTCTATACAGTTATGCAGTAGTACTCCCTAAAACCTGTAAACACAATTTGATGTGTTAAATTGGTGGAGTTCCCCTTTAAATCCATATCAGCAGCTGAATAACCTCCAATATCAGAAATACACAGTGGTGCTTATAAAACAAACTCCATTGTTGGTATTTTATTTTACATGTATCCCTCTAGTAGAGAAATCAGACATTTTCATGAGGGTACGTTTTCCAGCCTTTTTTTGAGAGTTAGTTAAAACCACAATTTTGAGTAGTTACTGTTGAATCACTCTCTTTGCACTCATTAGGAGGACCACGTTTTGCTGCACTCACTCAGCCGTAGTCATGGAAACAGCTTGTGCCTAATCACGCTGCTTACTCGAGGGATCGGTGGTTTAGACGATCATGTCAGGAAGGAAAAACTGAAATATTATTACAAGAACATTTAGCAGTTATAATGTTTTGTCTGTGAGTGTCAGTAAAAGCTGCATCCTGTTATGCAGCGTTTGTGTGTGTTAATGAATGCGCTCTCCAGCTGCAGTGACGTCGCTCAGGTCCTCCCATCCTCCAGTCTTCTACCCCCCTAGAGGCCTATTGTGTTTGCCTTATCTTGCCTAAACCAACACACGTTTCCAGCACTCTGTACTGCGTGTTTACATGTCACAACGCTCCCTTTCTCCATCCCTCTCCGTCTCTTATTCAGAAATTCACTCTGTTTGCTATCGCTGCAGTGCTTACGGTTAGCACAGGAAATCAATACCAAAGTATAGGAGACTTATAAATGGCAGAGAGACATTTACATTGATTATTTCACAAAGCACATTTGCTCTTTAAAGCGTGTTTGTGTTCACTTGTTCTCACCTGTGACAGCATGCCAATTATAATGTGTCTACGTGAGGTGATATGGGATTTAGGTAAAAAATTAGCAACTACAGGTTTGATATAAACCTTGTTGAAAGGAGTTTACTGTACATGTCGACACTGTTACTCCTCCACGACACTTTTGCTCTCAGCTGGGTTGGATTTTTTTTTTTTTTTTTTTTTTTTAAAGTTGTTTTTTTGGGGGCATTTTTCCATTTTTATGACAGGACAGTGGATAGAGTCTTGAAAGGGGGGAGAGAGAGAGTGGATGCGGAAAGGGCCACAGGCCGGATTCGAACCCGGGCCACCGCGGTCAGGACCAAGCCTTAATACATGGACGCCCGCTCTACCAACTGAGCTAACCCAGGCGCCCCAGCTGGGTTGGATTTTGATGCATGCCTGGCAGGTGTGACTCAGTAACAAGGACAGCCAAGCTCTTAGTGGGAGACAAGCTGTTGCTCTATTCCCATTTATCGTCTTCATAATTTGTCTTTACAGGAGAGTCTACTGTTTTTCTCCCTTGTTTTCATTGCTCAGTTCTCTCAGTTCAACCTTCCTTTCTCATCTTTCTCATTCAGTTTAAATTCACCTCAAAGGTGCTTTGTTGCTGTAAAATATAAAAGTGCTCAACTCCAAAGTCAAGACAGCGAGGTTAAACTAAAATTACAGACTATCCCTTATCAAGCAGTTTATCTTAAAATCTGCCTTCTGAAACAATGTTGGTCATTGTAATCTTTGTTTCTATTTATGCCCTTTCTTGTCTTAGACAATTAACGACAACTTGAGATGTATTTGGCTGCCTTTGGGGACTGCTCTCTTTTCTTTTCTTCTTGAATGAATTGCAGATTTTCCCCTTCTGGTGAACTTTGAGAGTAAAATTAAGAGGGTAGATCTATGAAGACCTTTGTGCCTCTAGTAAACCATTTAATCATAAACAGCTTGGTTGTAGCGCTGGATTCATAACACGATACAAAACGAGAGCGTCATTGCGAAACGGAGTGCGGCACAATAATCGTTTTATGTTATTTTGTTTTCATAATCGTTGGAGGCCAAAATCATAATTGAAATTGAAAATCGATTAATTGCACAGCCCTAGTGGTGGATATCTTTTTAGGGCTGCAACTAAAGATTATTTTCAATATTGTTTAATCGTTTGATTATTTTTTTTAATAAATCGATTAGTCGTTTAGTGTATAAAATGTCAGAAAATAGTGAAAAATGCCATCAGAAGTTCCCAGAGCCCAAAAACAAAACAGTCAAAACCATCAAAAAGAGCCAAAGATATGAAATTTACAATGATACAAAAGCAGTTTAGAAGCTGAAAATAGTTATGTATGTTAGGCATTTTTGCTTGATAACTGACTTAAAGTAACAATGAATCGCTTATATTGTTGCGAATAATTCTTTGTTGATTAACTTATCAATGAACTGAATAATTGTTCCAGGATCATATCTGTTATACCTTTACACACAGGTCAAGCATCGCATGCTAGCCCTGCATGTCCTGCTTGTGCCTGCGATTTCACAGTGAAGAAGACATTTCACAAATCTGAAACTGAGCACAACCCCCGTTTCCCATCCTGCCGCTGTCACCCAGTCTGTATTTTAGCCTCCCAGGAGTCTAATTATCTCAGACAAAGCGGGGAGCTTTACTGGTCTCCAGTGTCCAACACACGCAGTGCCAGCTGGGTGAAACTTGTTCGTGCAGGTGGAGGTGGGGATGCTTGGCCACATGTTGACATTTGAACTAAATTCATTATTACATGAACAGTTTGACATTTTTATCTTAAAAGGAGGCCAACAAAAAGTTCAGTGCTCCATTTATCTTGAACTATGAGTTGAATTAGGTTGTCTTTTGGGGATTTATAGCTCTAGAGGAAATATCTTTGTAGTAGCTTTTGCACAGTAATGTCTTCATGTTTGAGCAGTGTTCACCACTATGTTCCAATATCCTGATTCTGAAAATGGGTCAGAAGAATTTCAGTTAAGTTTTTTTGTACATATTTGTATTTAAAATATTATATTTTATTGATTAGAATGAGTAGAAGTCAGGTACAAATCCCCCTATAATGCTTCAATTTGAAAGGCTATCACAGAAAACAAAAAAAACACAGACGGGTCTAAGACTTCACTATTTCCACATCATGCAGCACATTTAGTATGGATGATATTTATAAAGGCATAGTGTATTTTCTCTGCATGCAACTGCATGTTTTTTTTTGTCCTGAACCCACTTTCAGCACCACGGACAGCTCTTTCAAAAACAGCTGATACTAAATCAGCACCACAGCTGCCCCTGAAATAAAACAAACACTGAACACACCATAGATGATCACATTTATAATTGCTTTTTATGTTTAATATTCATGTCATAGATTCAAGGGTACCCCAGTTTATTGTCACGAAAAACAACTAAAGGAGCTTTTCGTTGCTGCACCTCTGATTGGAGGTTTACCTTGTTTTAGCACAAAGTAATTCATGGTTGTCCAAGACCCTTTTGCAAGAATTACTTTGAGGGATGTGGCATGCAAAAGGAGAAATTAGTAAAAAAGTCACAAACTGTGTGACGTTCTCCTGGGATATACTCAAACCCAGCAGGATACTGCAGCTGCTGGTGTGCAGCTGAAGCACTTTGTTATCAGTGAAGGCTGCTGCCACAAACCATATACATAAAACTACAACACAGAAGTTTTTTATCTCCCCGCTGTCATCACTACTCCAACCCCCACACAAAGATTAAGTTAATGATATATAACTGGTTTTCATGTATTATATAACAGGGAGAAGGCCGGAAGCATTATGACGAGTAGCAGCAGCTTCACTCATGTGAAACACGAGCACAGTACAGTACAGTGCTCCATTACAGACTATTAACAGGAGGAGGGGGTGGAATAGAGACACAGAGAAGAAGACTTAATGACTTATAGAGGATGATGCTGCATTAAGATAAACTACCCAGCATACAAATTAAATGTTGACATAAACATTGTATTTCTTCTTCTTTTAAGGCAACTGGTCAAATTGATCTGAGATATTGAGGTAATACTTTATTTTACAGGTTCCTGATCATTTAGAAACTCATAATTAACTGTTAATTCTTAGCAGGACTCCTGGAAAGGACCATAGAGTAATTTGGTAGTAATAATAGGGAAAAAGGGAGACAGTGTTCAGTTGGTGCACCTCAAATTATTTTATTCAAATGAATCGCTATTATAATAAAGAGTCTTTGAGTCAGTGTAAAATTCATCCACTGGCCAGCGTACAATTTCCAATCATTTTCAATCATCACAATCATTTATCTTTATCTAGCTCTGGGATTGACTGCCAACCTGCTCAGGTTGTACCCCGCCTCTTGCCCAACGTCAGATGGGATCAACTCCAGCCCCTGTAATGGAGAAGCGGTTATAGATAATGGATGAATGGATGAATGGATTTATCGTCGTTATCTAGGTTTAAATGGGTCTTTGTTCGTTTTTTAATGCAGTTCTTTTATCAGTTCTTTCAAGTAAATACCTCTGAAAATGTACAACTGCTTATGGACTCTTTAACCACTACATAATTCCCTGGTTCCTTCTTAAAAATGAATAAATAAATCAGTCGGTAAACAAATAAATGACTGTGTACTGTGTGTGTACTGTGCACTATGGCTGTAAATCACAAGAGTCATCAGGATACGATATTATACTGATTCTTTGGACAACGATGCACTATTTGCTGATATCACAAAGTCTGACATGATTCAATTTGGATTTGATTCAATTCAGGCGTCTGCGATCGTAATGAGACAATATGATATGCCCATTTAACACAATCAGTTAAATTTAGATTAACTCACACAAAAAAACTAAAATATGATTTGACAATTTCATTAATGGGCCCTTCCAGACATTTAAATGAAAAACAATCTATTCTTTTTAATAAAAAGAATAAAAATAGACTTCCTGTCGTTCACTATAAAGTACCACATTTCTCATAAGTGCAAATGTTTTTTTTTATCAGTTAAGAATTTCAAAATAAGGGCGTATATTAAAGATTACGGTATGTATCGATGTTGTCACTTTGCATCGATATATTGGATCGTTGATCATTAAATCGATGGATGGCTACACCCCTGCTGTGTACTATAAACAGTTCCTGAACATTGTGTATTTTTGTCATGATTAGTACTAGGGCTGCAACCAGCGATTATTTTCATCATCGATTAATCTGCCCATTATTCTCTCGATTGATTGATGAATCGTTTGGTCCATAAAATGAAGACAATTGTGAAAAATGACCATCACAGTTTGCGTAAAGCTTAACGTGACATTATTGAATTGCTTGTTTTGTCCGACCAACACGCCAATCCCAAAGGCATTCAGTTTACTCTCATATCAGACAAATAAAAGTGGCAGAACCTCACTATTGAGAAGCTGGAAGTACTGTAGGTCATGTTTGGTATTTTTTGGAAAATGACTTAAATAGATAGTTGCAGATTGTTATTTTTTTCAGTTATAAAGTTCTTTGCAGGAAACTTCTCAGGAAATTATTAGCAAACTACTGGATCCTTAAAATATGTTGCAGCTCTTAAAGTTACTTTTTTAATAAACTCTGTTTCAAAGAGTGATGTAAACTATAAAAACATCAGTAAGAGTGAGACAGCAGTCAGTGAGAGACAGAAGACGAGAGGAGACCATTTGTCCTGATACTGCCCCAGAGGATTACCACTAATCTCTGTTTGGGCCGCAGTTTACCTGCAACACATCCTGCCATTGGCTCCGGTCTAATCTGGATGTCCACCGTCCAGCAACCAGCCGTTTCATTGGCTCTGTCCACCACTGTGGCTGACAGCAACACGTGTGTGTACAATTCATCATCACCAAAAAGCAGTCTCATCTATCTGAGAGCCAAACACTGCTGGTGAAGGGGAGCTGCCTGGTTGTGTTGGTTCACTGATGTCAGAGCTGTTATTGCTGTAGCATTAGAGCAGGATTAGATGAAGCTCAATGTCTCTCTGGGAATCGGAAGTGATGTGACGCACATGAAGAGACCAACAGAGCAACGTGTTGAGTTATTAGAATTATGACTATTTTCAAACCTAAACCGTTTACATCTCACTCTATTATTGGCCATTCCCTCTTTTTCATTAACGGGAGACAAAATGAAATA